>NC_135334.1:44987959-47387959 GCF_023851605.1 Tamandua tetradactyla | reverse complement strand
ATAGTTCAAATAAGATACAGGAGCTGAGACAACTAATGCTGAATATACGAACAGAAATGGAAAACCTCTTCAAAAACCAAATCAATAAATTGAGGGAGGACATGAAGAAGACATGGGCTGAACAAAAAGAAGAAATAGAAAAACTGTAAAAACAAATCACAGAACTTATGGGAGTGAAGGACAAAGTAGAAAAGATGGAAAAAACAATGGATACCTACAATGGTAGATTTAAAGAGACAGAAGCTAGAATTAGTGAATCGGAGGATGGAACATCTGCATTCCAAAAAGAAACAGAAACTATAGGGAAAATAATGGAAAAATTTGAACAAGGGATCAGGGAACTGAATGACAATATGAAGCGCACAAATATACATGTTGTGGGTGTCCCTGAAGAAGAAGAGAAGGGAAAAGGCGGAGAAAAACTAATGGAAGAAATTATCACTGAAAATTTCCCAACTCTTATGAAAGACCTAAAATTACAGATCCAAGAAGTGCAGCGCACTCCAAAGAGATTAGACCCAAATAGGCATTCTCCAAGACACTTACTAGTTAGAATGTCAGAGGTCAAAGAGAAAGAAAGGATCTTGAAAGCAGCAAGAGAAAAACAATCCATCACATACAAGGGAAACCCAATAAGACTATGTGTAGATTTCTCAGCAGAAACCATGGAAGCTAGAAGACAGTGGGATGATATATTTAAATTACTAAAAGAGAAAAACTGCCAACCAAGACTTCTATATCCAGTAAAATTGTCCTTCAAAAATGAGGGGGAAATTAAAACATTTTCAGACAAAAAGTCACTGATAGAATTTGTGACCAAGAGACCAGCTCTGCAAGAAATACTAAAGGGAGCACTAGAGACAGACATGAAAAGACAGAAGAGAGAGGAGTGGAGAAGAGTGTAGAAAAAAGGAAATTTAGATATGATATATAAAATACAAAAGGCAAAATGGTAGAGGAAAGTACTACCCAAACAGTAATAACACTAAATGTTAATGGACTGAACTTCCCAATCAAAAGACATAGACTGGCAGAATGGATTAAAAACAGGATCCTTCTATATGCTGTCTACAGGAAACACATCTTAGACCCAAAGATAAACATAGGTTGAAAGTGAAAGGTTGGGAAAAGATATTTCATGCAAATAACAACCAGAAAAGAGCAGAAGTAGCCATACTAATATCCAACAAATTAGACTTCAAATGTAAAACAGTTAAAAGAGACAAAGAAGGACACTATCTACTAAAAAAACGAATAATTAAACAAGAAGACATAACAATCATAAATATTTATGCACCGAACCAGAATGCTCCAAAATACGTGAGGAATACACTGCAAACACTAAAAAGGGAAATAGACACATATACCACAATAGTTGGAGATTTCAATTCACCACTCTCATCAATGGACAGAACATCTAGACAGAGGATCAATAAAGAAATAGAGAATCTGAATATTACTATAAATGAGCTAGACTTAAGAGACATTTATAGGACATTACATCCCACAACAGCAAGATACACCTTTTTCTCAATTGCTGATGGATCATTCTCAAAGATAGACCATATGCTGGGTCACAAAGAAAGTCTTAACAAATTTAAAAAGATTGAAATCATACACAACACTTTCTTGGATCATAAAGGAATGAAGTTGGAAATCAATAATAAGCGGACTGCCAGAAAATTCATAAATACGTGGAGGCTCAACAACACACTCTTAAACAACGAGTGGATCAAGGAAGAAATTGCAAGAGAAATTAGTAAATATTTTGAGGTGAATGAAAACGAAAACACAACATATCAAAACCTATGGGATGCAGCAAAGGCAGTGCTAAGAGGGAAATTTATTGCCCTAAATGCCTATAACAGAAAAGAAGAAAAGGCAAAAATTCAGGAATTAACTGTCCACTTGGAAGAACTGGAGAAAGAACAGCAAACTAACCCCAAAGCAAGCAAAAGGAAAGAAATAACAAAGATTAGAGCAGAAATAAATGAAATTGAAAACATGAAAACAATAGAGAAAATCAATAAGGCCAGAAGTTGGTTCTATGAGTAAATCAATAAGATTGATGGGCCCTTAGCAAGATTGACAAAAAGAAGAAGAGAGAGGACGCGAATAAATAAGATCAGAAATGGAAGAGGAGACATAACCACTGACCTCACAGAAATAAAGGAGGTAATAACAGGATACTATGAACAACTTTATGCTAATAAATACAACAATTTAGATGAAATGGATGGGTTCCTGGAAAGACATGAACAACCAACTTTGACTCAAGAGGAAATAGATGACCTCAACAAACCAATCACAAGTAAAGTAATTGAATCAGTCATTCAAAAGCTTCCTAAAAAGAAAAGTCCAGGACCAGACGGCTTCACATGTGAAATCTACCAAACATTCCAGAAAGAATTAGTACCAACTCTCCTCAAACTCTTCAAAAAAATCAAAGTGGAGGGAAAGCTACCTAATTCATTCTATGAAGCCAACATCACCCTCATACCAAAACCAGGCAAAGATATTACAAAAAAAGAAAACTACAGACCAATCTCTCTAATGAATATAGATGCAAAAATCCTCAACAAAATTCTAGCAAATCGACTCCAACAACACATTAAAAGAATTATACATCATGACCAAGTAGGATTCATCCCAGGTATGCAAGGATGGTTCAACATAAGAAAATCAATTAATGTGATACACCATATCAACAAATCAAAGCAGAAAAATCACATGATCATCTCAATTGATGCAGAGAAGGCGTTTGACAAGATTCAACATCCTTTCCTGTCGAAAACACTTCAAAAGATAGGAATACAAGGGAACTTCCTTAAAATGATAGAGGGAATATACGAAAAACCCACAGCTAATATCATCCTCAATGGGGAAAAATTGAAAACTTTCCCCCTAAGATCAGGAACAAGACAAGGATGTCCATTATCACCACTATTATTCAACATCGTGTTGGAGGTTCTAGCCAGAGCAATTAGACAAGAAAAAGAAATACAAGGCACAAAATTGGAAAGGAAGAAGTAAAACTATCATTGTTTGCAGACAATATGATATTATATGTCGAAAACCCGGAAAAATCCACAACAAAACTACTAGAGCTAATAAATGAGTACAGCAAAGTAGCAGGTTACAAGATCAACATTCAAAAATCTGTACACTAGCAATGAACAAGCTGAGGGGGAAATCAAGAATCAAATCCCTTTACAATTGCAACTAAAAGAATAAAATACCTAGGAATAAATTTAACTAAAGAGACAAAAAACCTATATAAAGAAAACTACAAAAAACTGTTAAAAGAAATCACAGAAGACCTAAATAGATGGAAGGGCATACCATGTTCATGGATTGGAAGACTAAATATAGTTAAGATGTCAATCCTACCTAAATTGATTTACAGATTCAATGCAATACCAATCAAAATCCCAACAACTTATTTTTCAGAAATAGAAAAACCAATAAGCAAATTTATCTGGAAGGGCAGGGTGCCCTGAATTGCTAAAAGTATCTTGATCAAAAAAAACCAAGCTGGAGGTCTCACGCTGCCGGACTTTAAGGCATATTATGAAGCCACAGTGGTCAAAACAGCATGGTATTGGCATAAAGATAGATATATCGACCAATGGAATCGAATAGAGTGCTCAGATATAGACCCTCTCATCTATGGACATTTGATCTTTGATAAGGCAGTCAAGCCAACTCACCTGGGACAAAACAGTCTCTTCAATAAATGGTGCCTAGAGAACTGGATATCCACATGCAAAAGAATGAAAGAGGACCCGTATCTCACACCCTATACAAAAGTTAACTCAAAATGGATCAAAGATCAAAACATTAGGTCTAAGACCATAAAACAGTTAGAGGAAAATGTAGGGAGATATCTTATGAAACTTACAATTGGAGGCAGTTTTATGGACCTTAAACCTAAAGCAAGAGCACTGAAGAAGGAAATAAATACATGGGAGCCCCTCAAAATTAAACACTTTTGTGCATCAAAGAACTTCATCAAGAAAGTAGAAAGACAGCCTACACAATGGGAGACAATATTTGGAAACGACATATCAGATAAAGGTCTAGTATCCAGAATTCATAAAGAGATTGTTCAACTCAACAACAAAAAGACAGCCAACCCAATTACAAAATGGGAAAAAGACTTGAACAGACACCTCTCAGAAGAGGAAATACAAATGGCCAAAAGGCACATGAAGAGATGCTCCCTGGCCATTAGAGAAATGCAAATCAAAACCACAATGAGATATCATCTCACACCCACCAGAATGGCCATTATCAACAAAACAGAAAATGACAAGTGCTGGAGAGGATGCGGAGAAAGAGGCACACTTATCCACTGTTGGTGGGAATGTCAAATGGTGCAACCACCGTCGAAGGCAGTTTGTCAGTTCCTCAAAAAACTGAATATAGAGTTGCCATACGACCCAGCAATACCATTGCTAGGTATCTACTCAAAGGACTTAAGGGCAAAGACACAATCGAACATTTGCACACCAATGTTTATAGCAGCATTATTTACAATTGCAAACAGATGGAAACAGCCAAAATGTCCATCAACAGACGAGTGGCTAAACAAACTGTGGTATATACATACGATGGAATATTATGCAGCTTTAAGACAGAATAAACTTATGAAGCATGTAATAACATGGATGGACCTAGAGAACATTATGCTGAGTGAGTCTAGCAAAAAACTAAAGGACAAATACTGTATGGTCCCACTGATGTGAACCGACATTCGAGAATAAACTTGGAATATGTCATTGGTAACAGAGTTCAGCAGGAGTTAGAAACAGGGTAAGATAATGGGTAATTGGAGCTGAAGGGATACAGACTGTGCAACAGGACTAGATACAAAAACTCAAAAATGGACAGCACAATAATACCTAATTGTAATGTAATTATGTTAAAACACTGAATGAAGCTGCATCTGAGCTATAGTTTTTTTTGTTGTTGTTTGTTTGTTTGTGTCTTTTTTTATTATTATTATTTTTATTTTTTTCTCTATATTAACATTCTATATCTTTTTCTGTTGTTTTGCTAGTTCTTTTCCTAAATCGATGCAAATGTACTAAGAAATGATCATGCATCTATGTGATGATGTTAAGAATTACTGATTGCATATGTAGAATGGTATGATTTCTAAATGTTGTGTTAATTTCTTTTTTTCTTTAATTAATAAAAAAAAAACCAAACAAACAAACAAACAAAATACAAAAATGTAATCAGTTAAAAATATTGCAAGATATATATGTTAGCAATAGGAAATATCTTAATACAAATTATTAGGTGCATAATAGAGTAAGAAAACTGGATACAATTGAGACTAAATGAATCTCAAAAATGTTATGTCATGTATTAAGGACCAATACTTTCTCTATTAGGGATCCTAATTACTGAAAGGCAAGATATAGTTTTCAGTTTAAGATGCATTTGGAATGTCCCTCCTGTTAGAGTGGGACTCTCAATCTTATCTATAACCTATAATTATAAATATAAATACAGCTATTAATGAGGCATGCTGTACTAAAAGTATTGTCAGGGGCAGAATGGCATAGCAATCCCTGCCACATTTGTCATTTATTTAAATTATTCCTGGTATGTAATTGGAGAATGAATCTACCTGCTGACAGAGTTGAACAAGTGGGCATCTAACATTTGAGAGCATGGGTCAAAAGTGAACATTGGACACTGCTTTACTTACATTTAAAAATGTAGAACTTTTATATCAAAGTGATATATTGTTAAAGTTTGTTCTTTCTGCTTTGACAAATACAACTTCAAAATTATATGTTTTGAATAATGTCTGAACTAATGGTTGATAAAATATTAAAGATGAAAAAATTTAATTATTATTGTTTATATATGGATGTCTTTTGATGGGCCAGAGATTAGGCAAGTAAATTGAAAAGCAACAGCCTGAATACTTAATAAATAATGTGCTAATTATATTAAAAAAAAATGGGTGGAGAAAGTGGGGCATCAGAGTATTCATGGATATTTGGAACCAGGGCGGTCCAACATTTTCTATCTGAGTAACTGCCCTCCTTGGAGCACTTAAGGATTTCTAAGACCAAGATTCTTGAGTCAAATCCAGTTAAGGAATGCCCCAAGGCACTGTGAGTCACTCAAGTGAAGGGGAGCTAGGGCCTCAGAAGCCTCTTTGTTTGCAAATAGCATGCATCTTACAGGAAAAAAGGATTTACTGTTTCACGTTGCTGAAAAAACCAAGGGCTAGAAGTGGCTTCCATAATAGCTAGATTCAGGTGCTTAGAAATTATAAGGAATTTATCTCTCTCCATCTCTCAGTTCTGTTATACTCAATATTGGTATAATTCTCAGGCCAGTTTTCCAAGCAGTAGCAAATATGACTAAAAGCAGCTCCAGGCTTACGTGTTCCAGTTAGCTAACCCTAATGAAAGGGGGCTGCTACTTTCTCTATACATGAGTGAAAGTCCCAGCACTAGTCTTAACAGTCCAGCTTGAGTCACATGTTCATTCCTAAACCAACTGCAATTGCCAGAGAATGGCATGCCCTGATTGGCTCGCTCTTATCACAAACTCATGCCCAGAGTTATAGGCTCCCCCTCAACCACCACATCCAAATCACGTGTTATTAGAGTTGGAAATGGAAGGTTTCCAGGGAGAATTGGGCTGCTGTTACTAAGAGACAGAAGAATGGTTGCTGGACAACTCATTATATTGTTGAAGGCAGTATGGGTGGGAAGACTGGAGACAGTGCAAAGAGAATAGTAGAAAGGGTGCCATCTACCACTCTGACAAAGCAATGGCTTCTGGGTTTCCTATTTTCTGTGGGAGGCTTTGAAACAGACTCTCTAGTCTCATCTCTCATACTTTCCTTGCTACGCCCTTTGGCCAGCATAAACTGCTCCATCACGCATCTAGTCCTTTGCATGGACTGCTCCTCTGTCTGGAATGCAGACCCCTACCCCACCCCAATCTCCACCTGGTTAATTTGTACTTTCATAAGCTCACACGCACCTCCCAGCGGGACACCAGACTCTCTCTGCTGCCTTCTCCCATAGCATTTCAGCATGTAATATTGTTTTTGTTTTTTCTTTTTCTTACTTTCTTTCTTTTCTTTTCTTTTCTTTTGATGACCACTACTTTCTATGGGTTTGCCTGGGGAACAATTACATATAGTAAGACACTTTGATAAACTTTAATAGCATGGTGAAAAAATTGCCTCCTGATTGCAGTTTGTGAAGAAGAAAGGAGAATCGTTCTTTTCTGCTGAATTTTCTCTGAGAGCCAACTGTGTCTTTCGCTAGGGTCATAAGTGTTTTTTAGAAAGGCACTAAAATGGAAAATCTTGTAGAATTGTTTTAAAAGCCTAGTTTAGATCTCTCATTTTCCACTATTGCTCACTGCTAAATAACCCTTCGAAGGCCCTTCTAGCTGCATGTGAGGAGACCTGGTCATCCCTCAAAAAAAGCTTTCTAATCAGATATCATGACTTAGGAGACCCTCAGGACAAACCGTAAATGATTCCAGAACATTCCAGGCTCCAGGCCTGTCAGCATACAGGTTTTTATGACTCTGTTACCCCCTTTAGGTAACCCAGTTTGTTCTACAGCAAGGACCCCGGACAAATGTTCTTGGCATTAATAGTTTTGCCATCATTTTCCCGCAATGTGTCCTGTTTAGAATGGGGACAGTCAGACACTTTAAAATGGTGCATCCCAAAAGGCCACTGAAAACATGCAAGCCCTCTCACCAAGCAGAACTCTCGCCTTGTGTAGGTTACAACAACTGTGGATGGTAAGTTTGCCAAGCTTCCAGAATGTAGCAAATCCTGCCCAAACAGCCTGTCAGACAGCAAGGTGATTTATAAGCCAGAGTCTAAGGGAATCAAAAGTGAAGAAAGGAGGGAAAACCCCTGAAGGGGGACAGCTAAGAATGATTTCTTTCTTCACTATTTCATGATGCTCAGAGGTAGGCTTGGCAAATAAGCTGCTGCACTGGTCCTTCAGAAGCCCATAACATATTCTCAACAGACATTAATAATCAATCAGACCACTCTTTCTCTCAGGACCTAAGCTGGGTCTCCACATCATTCTCAGCACAGCCAAATACTTCAAAGAGGTACATAAAATGAAATCCGCTTTTAGTAGGCTTTTCTGTGGTCTTTCCACCAAATTCTAGAACCATCTCTTCCTACTCTAGCCAAATTTCAGTGATTCTCTATTATCTCTCTTCCCTAAATTCCATTTGATACTTTTCATCATTCCATACAGGTTAGTTGTTTGCCCTCTCTCCTAAGTCTTTCCGGCAATACTGTATCCAGTCGCAGCCACAATAAATACTCACAAATAACTTACTGATTGGTTAATGAGTTTTGGATAAATAATTTAGGTTCTGAATATAGGGGAAGGAACTACCATTTATTTAACAGTGGTTGTTTGCCTGTTATTGTGTTAACACTTTTACACACATTTTCTAATTTAATCCTTATTTTTAAACTTTGAGGCAAGATTTATCAACCCCATTTTTACACGTTAAGACACTTAGATTGAGAGAATTTGTAAATTCTCTGATTGGTACTGAGTATACCCCAGAAGATTCAGGGACCAGGTTTTCTGAAATAAATTAATACTTTATGAGTTGCATTCTGATAATGGAATAAGAAAGAATAGTTTGCCATAGGACCCGGGTTCGATTCCCGGTGCCTGCCCATGTGAAAAAAAAAGAAAGAAATTGAAGTCGGAATTGCTATGGAAAACCCAGGAAATACGGTATCTGCAATAATAGCAGAGGAATTAATGGCTCTGCTCTTATCGGAGATTTTTTAACTTACATTTTGAAATTTTCATTCACTTTTTCTGTAGAAAAGGTTTTCACTGTTGATGGTTTCAATTGTGCATTTTCATATGCTCAATTAGTTTTCAGCAAAGCTGAATAAGGTATAGTTCATAGCCTAAAGGAGCTCAAAGTCTACTGAGGGAGACCAAAATATAAATAGGTAATTATATTACATAAGGGGGATGAGGGATAAATACATGCAGAGAATATTAAGTGACCTCAGAAAGAAAAAAAAAACAGTCCAGTTTGGAGAGTCCAGAAATTTTCTTGGAGGAGTTTAAACTGTGTTTCTCTTGCTCACTACTGTTCCAACAATATTTAGCATATGTCTGACATCTAATATGAGCTTCACAAGCATTTGTGAAATAAATGCATGAATGTAGAAATGATTGAGCCCTCCATATTAAAGTTGATGAGGACTTAGCCAGACAAGGAGGGAAAGTTTGGAAAGATGGGTTCAGAGTAGAGAATGTCACTTGTTCTAGTTTGCTGGCTGCCAGAATGCAACACACCAGAGACAGATTGGCTTTTAATAGAAGGGGATTTATTTTGTTGGTTCTTCAGAGGAAAGGCAGCTAACTTTCCACTGAGGTTCTTTCTTACGTGGAAGGCACAGGATGGTCTCTGCTGGTCTTCTTTCCAGGCCCCTGGGTTCCAACAACTTTCCCTGGGGTGACTTCTTTCTGCAACTCCAAAGGCCTGGGCTGAGATGCCAAGTACTGAGATGAGGAATGCCAAGCTGCTTAGCTGTGCTACGTTGTGATCTCTCATTTAAGCACCAGCCAATTAAGTCAAACATCACTCATTGCAGCAGACACGCCTCCTAGCTGACTGCAGATGTAATTAGCAACAGATGAGGTTCACGTACCATTGGCTTATGTCCGCAGCAACAAGACTAGGTATGCTCACCTGGCCAAGTTGACAACTGAATCTAACTAACACATCACTCAAGGCAGAGGACATTGCAGAAGCAAAAGCACACAGGAAAGAAACCAGATAGCTTGGGTGGAGAATATAATTAGTCTGATATTGTTGGCGCATAAAGTAATCAAGGGAGAGTGACTTGAGATGGGGCTAGAGAAAAAAGCCTGGGCCATACACAGAGGTATAATTGGAAATAGTAGACCACTGGTGTGGTATAGGCATCAAGCTTGCAGAATGAATGCTAGTCCTGGTGGCTCCCTTCCCTAACATTCATTAATTCTTTAGATGCTTGGAGATGGGGGAAAATCTGGGAAGCTTAGAGGAGGAGTTGAAGTTGATGGAATGGGATCTTGAGCCGAAGAAGAGGACTTAGATGGGATCATACTGTTCACCTAGAGTAACCAGAGAGAAGGCAGACTATTTGCGCAGATAGGTATATGTTGTCTGGAGCTTGTGGAAATTCTTTTCTACTTACATTTCTTTCCTTGGTGGAGCACAAATCCAAGTCATGAGCTGAGAGCAAGCATGGAGGTACCGGAGGTTTGTTGAGGGATTAAATGGTGCAAAACAGTCTTATAAGAGAAAGGGAGAATAAATGAAGCAGGGTAAGTGGCAGGGTTCCTGGGCAGCACTAAGGACCCACTTGCGGTTAATATTCACGAGACTAAAGTACAACCCTCACTGCGGTTCTGTGTTTCTCTCTAGCAATGCTGAGCAGCATGAGTGCTGAGGTGGAGGAGGTAGGAGGTTGGATTTAAACAAAGTTATGGTTTTTACAGGTGGAAATAAAAGAGGTAAGGCCTGATGTCATAAAATTTATGCTATAGTATTTCTATTATTATGAATTGTGAAAAAGAAGTGGAGAGGATTTCTCATCCAATCTCTTGATTCAACTGCACACATTCTCCTCCAATCTCACTCCTCCTCTTCACAACAACATTTCTTGAAAATGTTATCCACCCTGACTGACTTCACTTTCTCACTTCCCATATACTTGACACTCTACTCTCTGATTGGTCCTTCCAGTTTTCTTTGTGAATTCCTTTCCACTTACTCGTCTCTATAACTTTGGTGTTCCTTAGAGCTCCTCTTCCCATCCTTCTAACCTATCCTGGATTACGTCATCCACCTCCACATTTTTTTTTATATGGTGAGGGTCACATTTCATTCTTTTGTCACATGACTATCCCATTATTGCAGCACCATTTGATGAATTTTGTGGGGGGGGGTTTTGGGGGGGAGGGGTGCGGGGTGTGAAGTGCATGGGCTGGGAATCGAACCCAGGTCTCCCGTAGGACAGGTGAGAATTCTACCACTGAACTACCCTTGCACCTCCTTCCCTTGGTTTTTGTAACTGTATGCTTACAGACAACTTCCAAATCTCTCTCCTGAGCTCTAACCAGTCTCTTCCACTGCTCACCAGACTTGACCATTTATATGTTTTTCCTACGCCACAAACTCAAATATCCAAAACAATTTATTATCTTTCACCCCATGTTTTTTTTTGGAAGTATTCTTTATCTCAATGGTCTTATCACCTGTGAGGTTCTAGTCGGAAGTCTGGGCATTCGCCCTAATCCTCTCCCATGTAATTATCACATACATCCTATTAATTAATCACCAAGCAATCATCGTTTCTACCTTCTTTATATTTTCTGAATTTTCAAAATTAACTGTAATGCATGTGTAATAAGGGAAAAATTGTAATGAAATGAAACTTAAAAAAATGTCAATTTGGGTCTGGTGCTCACATCACCTCCACACTCCTGGAAAATTTACCACAGACATTTTGTAAAACTGTATTTGTCTTGATGGACAGACTGATAGCTTTTGGCTTCTACAAGAAGAGACTAAGGGGGTAGTTCCATGAGTATTTCATCTGCTTCTCACTGAAATATTGTAAAAGCAAGAATGGAAACCCCACTCACCGACCAGCCCTGGTTGCATAACTCAAAGTTCTCACAATTTATGGTTGGAGTGATAAGGAAAAATTAATAGCAAATCTATGAGTCAGAGTCTTCCCAGGGATCTTACTGAGGCAGAGTCTTCCCAGGGACTATGGGGTGGTATCTTACCTTCCCATTTAGAGCTGTTTTACTTCAAGACTTCTAGAAGCAAAGCAAGTTGAGCTGTGTGTTTGGAAAATGTTGGGTAGCTGGGACGTATCAAAGGGAATTTAGAGCGGTTTATGTGGTTTGAAAATTCTTGGGGCAAAACTGCCTTCCTGTTGCTTTTGGAAACTACAGTTCAGAATTGGAAAGGAGGTAAACAACAGGAACTCCCTCACCATTTGGTTCTCTTCCCATTTATACTTAGCTAATTATCTTATGCTAACAAGAGAGCATGTTTCTCCACAGTCCTTTCTTTTGAGGCTTGCTGCAACCTTAGGGAGCTTAGAAGAAAAAAGTCAAATCAGCTTACTTTCAAGTTAGACACAAATGGTGTCTTCTGTCATGTAAACCAAAAAATGAACTCTCTCATCTGTTTCCCACACTCTTTGCTCAATAATGCCTAGAATGGGTGAAATTTATTTGGTATGCAATTAGTCATCATCCAAGAGTGTCAGTACTGAAAATTTCTAAGTATTGGTTTTGGTGGTCATGAATTTAAAGCAGGGTTGGTGGTCATGTCCAGTGTCCCACATCGCAACCCCCAATATTTATTAGTAACATAAATGTGGACAAATCACTCACTGCCTTTCAGTGAGCCTTTGTCAGGTCCTTAGCTTGGATGTCTTCCGTTCTAATAAATATGCTACTTCTCATACATTCGCCTTTTTTTGTTTGCTTTATTGTATGCTGTATGGCGGGGGTCACATTTCATTCTTTTTCACTGTGAGTATCCCATTACTGTGGCACCGTTTGTTGAATTTTGGTTTGTTTGTTTTTGCTGTTTGTTTATTTGGGGGGAAGTGCATGGGCCGGGAATCGAACCCAGATCTCCCGCATGGCAGGCAAGAATTCTACCACTGAACCATCCTCTCATCCCCTCATCTGCCTTTTTTATCCCAAGAATTTGCTCACTTGTTATTGTCTCATCTATTCTTTTTGTCCTTGTGGATTAAGGCCTCTTTCTAGTCGCTTACTATCATTTTAGCAAGGTTTGAGAAGGGGAGGAGATAAACTTATGGCATCAGTCAACAAATTTTAACTAGAATCTTTTTTTTTTTTTTTTAATTCTAAACTGTTAATTCCTCAAGGGCAGAACTGGGATGATTAATTTCTGTTCCTATCACCTTGCATCGTGCTTGACATTTTCAGGAATTTCCACTAAAAGAAAAGATAGAATGAATTTCTCCAGTAGTCCTTTGGCTAAGCTAATGCTTAGAACAGGATATAAGCTGCATATAAAAGTCCACACAGATGATTACAAAGCACACGATGTTAGGAATAGAGTCAAATCTGCTTTGGGACCTGTAAAAAAGCCAAAATACATTTTTCTAAACTGTGTTTTCAGAGATTTGATGCCTGTCTTTGACTCATATGTATTTGGGTCTCCAAGAAAAATTTTCCTATTAGCCAAGGATGGGAACATGTTTATGGGCAACAGGTCTTGAACTCCTCCCCACCCACTGTCCTTCCTTTACCAATTCCTGCCCCCCACCCCCACCCCCTGCCACTATAGTTACATCTTCTCTGAGCTGTTCTCTGAGGGTGAGGGGAGCCTGCCAGTCTGAACTCCTGGCTCAGGCAGTTGAGTAGGAGAAGAGGTGGGTGGTTAAGTAATTTATTTTTGCATGCCTCATTTAAACCATCCCTTTTTTCACCAAATGGGAGCTTTCAGCTATTAGAGAAGACGTGCAGCCCCTTTTGTCTCTGTACCTTTCAAGCTGCAAAGATGCCTTTCACCAGATCAAAAGATTAGAGCTCCTTCCAGAATTCCAAACCAGCCGGTTCTGAGAATTTTAAATGTGCCTGATAAAAGCATCTGTTCTTTGCATATTACTTCTATCTTCTCTTTATACTAAGCATCTATTCATTTACGGCTGCTAAAGCTGATAAGCAGAGAATTTAGTCTACAGTTTATAACCCAAAGAAGAATCCTTTATCATGTATTTATTATTTTCCTAATTTTGCTGGTCCCATACAGAGTCTAAAATAAGATTTTAGATCTGTGTTTTTGACAGGCTGCCAAAAAGACTTACTTAGTGCTGACTGCAGCTATCTTTCTCAGGGCAGAGCATGGCATTTGCACAGAACTTAGCTTATATATTTTGAGAAACTTAAAGCTTTAAGAGGCTTTCCTGAACTGGGGTTTTGAAACTTCTTAATGCCCCAATTAAAGAGGTTTGCAGTTTTCTCTGAGTTTCACAGTTCAGCCTGGTGTAATCTGGATTGGGACAGTTCCAAGAGAGGTCAAAAAAAGTGCAGATTCATACATAATGTATGCAGGATTTTAATAAGCATCCATCCATACAAACAGCTTTTCTTCATGGCATTCCATAAAACTTCACAAGCCACAGGCAATGTGACTTTTTTTTTCCAAACAAAAAGAGCAACAGAAGGAAATGTTCAGCCTCTTGCAATCTAAAAGTTGCTTCGTTTTTATACAGATACCTTACAACAAAAATTTGTACTCAGTGGCAGTGATCCTCACCAAAAATAGATAAATTCATGCTACATCAATTTGTATTAAGCTTGAGAAATCCCAATATTCACTTCCCCTTTATAAAATGAAGATAGATTAATGTCCAATAAAAAGAGGGTTAGAGCAATTACCTACTAACCCCAGAGATGGGAGAGAGAAGACATAATCCGAACAAAATATACCAGGAAAAACAATTTTTAAGTAGATGTTTATTTGATTTTTGTTTCCGTAGGATCAGGTACTTCAGGTTTGAATGGGACTTGAAAGAATATATATTGTAGCTTCTACAAAAGTCCTGCTTAGTTGCTGTAGCATTTTTTATTGATTATTTACCCAACAACCATCCATACCAATTCTCTCTTGTTCAGGAACCCATGAGAACACATTCCTTGGGACCATGAGGAGTCATTTTGGTACTTGATGGAAAGAACTACACATCATCTAAAGCTTATGGACTTGGAGCTGCATGTAGTAAAGGAACTGGACGAGACTTGAATTCTCTGCCTTTAGGGAATGAGTGAATGCATTTTATGTACATATGGTCATCCAGCTACTGGATCACCTCCATTCCACTCTTGGACAGTATTGAATGCTAGAAAATATTTCCTTTATAACAAGCTGAGTATTAGCCATGTCTCTCAGTTGCAAGTCACGGCTCCCAACTCAAACTTGCTTGTATCAATTGAAAAATCCCCCAGAACTGTTTAAGCACAGCTGGATCCAGCGGTTCAAAGGCTCTGGGAAGGTTGTGTGTCTCACAGCCAATCACGGTAGCCCAAAGCATGGAGCAGTCTGGTCAATCAGGTTCTAAGTCAAATGCTCATCTCCAGGGATTGGGGCAGTGGGGGGAGCTGAGAGATGGAGGAATCAATCCCACTGGAACCACGTGGGTGAACACCATGATTATGAGGGAAGGATAACTACCCAAAAGAAGGGACATTGGGTAGAGCAAAATGTCTCACTCACTTCCTTCTTCCTGCACAGACATTTAACATATACCTCTACCTAACATGATGCCAATTACTCCATAAACAATAGGAAAGGAAGGACATACTTCCTCTGCCAAAGGAGACGCTCGGTTATATCTAGTTCTTGCATCTAGTTGTTAATCGAGGCTCTCCAAGTAGCAAGCATTCTGTTAGGGAAGGACCAGGTGTGACTCCTCATGGACATATGTTATTATGATTTATAACTAATTAAAGCATTCCCTCTTCAAAAACAGAGTGCACCATGGAGTAAAGATATAAAATTCACAATTTAAACTCCCAGTCGGAAAAGAGAGGAGTTGAGTCAATATGCAGTGGTCGCCAGTCCACCCCACATTCCCCCAGGTGGTTGTGGTCAGCCACCATGCAGTGAGTCTTGAGCAGCCACCGAGGTGCCTCCCAGTTCTGCTCTGGGGAGACCTGCCTGGTTTCTTGCCCTCTGTGGCCATGTCCAAGAAGGTGGTCATATGATTCCTCAGTGGGAACTGCCCTGCTCTATTGCTTGCAATTGGTGCAGATTTGGAGCATTAGGGGCTTATTAGGCTTGAAAAGGCACAGGCTTGGGGTTTCTCTGGTAGTACAGTTCACTTAAACAGTCACTCAACAGCTGGCCAATTTGCTAGTAAACAGAACCAGAGATCTTTTTGAGCCATGGTTTTGACTATGTACCCTGTCCTTAATAATTTGTCTTAGTTCTTTGCCTTGTTCTCTGCCTCCTTCTGTCTCTCAGAGGACCATGCTTCCGTGCTGACCTTGCCTCACAGCAATTCAAAATAGCTGGCTGCACAGGAGAAGGCAAGATAGTCTGAGTGAAATAGACAGCAGGGGGTGTTTATGTGTTTCTCTGGTACCTCCTGGGGATCCAACCTTATCTCCAGCTATTTTTCCCACGTCCCTTCCTGCTCCCATCAACACCTGTTTGAGGGTGAGAATTCAGATTTTTAGTGCTGAAAGCAGCATGATCATATGGCTCTCAGCTACCTTAGATTTTGGGCATGTACATGTACAGGGCCTAATTTAACAACAAAATATTTCAGGGAGGATTTTGGTGGACATGGAATGGCACATCCACCACTGAATCTATCACTGTGGCAGGGGACCGGGTACTTTGATTGGTTAGACTGGGCCACAGCCCCCTCCTGGGGGTGGGGAGAGACAGAGTCATTCCTATCACAACCAGAGGGACAGTGCCTCCTGTGCCCACCTCGTATCTTCTCTCCCCACCTGTTTAGTCCAGCCATCTGCAGCACCCAGGCATAGTATGACAATACTTTGCCTCAGCTACATCACATATCTGACTTTCTTCCCACGACTTTTTATCCACCGTGTAGGCTGCCTGCAATGACCTGCTCAGCGATTCTAATACATGTGCAAACTGGAGAGGAATGGAGCCTGGCACCCCATAAGAAACCTATAACGAGAGGGAACAGGAGCCAGTGGAAACAAATATTCTCTCTTCCTTCTTGGACACCCTCAAGGCACACCCTAAATAGCTCCTCACTGGGTTCCTAGAAGGGCAGAGGCTTTCTCTCCTTCTTATTTTACTCCTCTGAGGCCCACACTCCTGTTCTCTGAGATTGCTTCCTGAAATGAATTACCTGCGTGTGAACCCTGCTTTCAAGTTCTGCTTTTGGAGGGATATAGACTGAACAGGGTTACTGTGGAATGACAAGGGAGGGGTCTCCACAACTGAAGGCTATCTCCGTTGGAATTAGGGCTAACCTCAGGATTAACATGTATGGAAGCCTCGCTCAGATCAGGCATGTTTGAAGTGTGCCACATGTTTTAACTCATTCAGTTCCTGCAATTATTCAATGAGATTCGTATTACCTCACACATCTCATGAGACATGAAAAAGATAAATAACTTCCTCAAGGCCACACAGCCATGAAACAGAGGAGGCAGGATTTGAACCCACGCAGCTGACTCCAGAACCTGCAATTTTCATCACTACTCTATACTGCATCCCAGTCTCAGAGGGTCTCGCTCCTCTTTGCCATGTTTGTTTAGAAATATTTGAAGACGTTGTTCAGGTTTTTCATTCTTTCTCTTCTCCCAGTTAAACTAAGCATTTATCTCTATTTGTTGAGCAACTACTACATGCCAAGCAATGTGGCAGCACTGAGGACGGCACAGTGATGAAGTAGACAGGCTCTCTGCCCTCAAGGTGTTTGCAGACCAGCAAGGGCAGGGGCAATCAAGTGGAAAGCAAGCAGGGGATGCCCAAACTGTGATAACTGTTAAAATAAGGAGCTACGAGGAGCAACAGAACTCTGGGAGTGAAACTCTCCTAGACCGATGGAGAGAGGGCTGTGACTGGGCCTGGCAACTGTACATGCTGGAGGTGATGGAAAGGGGTGATCAGGTTGTCATCGTGGGTGTGGTATGAACACCTGGGTGTTAGGGGAGCCCTTCACTTGCATAGAGGACACCGCAGGAGGAGGAGAAAGGCAGTTTGGTTTAGAAATGAAATGAAGCTGCTACGGGACCTGATTCATATCTCCTCAACTCTCCTTATTCTGCAAGCAAATTTGTTTGTATGCTAGTGTGGAGGAACCCCAAGTGCAGGATCCTAGATTTTTTTTTTTTCACAATGAATGTTTTTCTGTTAGGTAAATCCCTTAATTCCTGCCAGTGGTGATCCTCATTCAATTGATTTTATAAGTTTTTAAAAATGCCAACCCCCCCCCTTTTTTCTGAATATTGTACCACACCTCAGGATGTGGTTTTATTTTTGGTTTTTTGTGTGTGTTTGTTTGTTTAGTCAGCTGCATTATGCTTAATACACCTACTAAGCTGGCAATGAATCAAAAATCTGTGATTTCTTTTTTTTTCATTTTTACCTTTTTCATTGTATAGTATAACATATATACAATAGTTTTCCTCAAAGCACTCTTCGACAAGTTACAGGACAGATCCCAGAGTTTGTCATGGGCTACCATACGTTCCTCTCATATTTTTCCGTCTAGCTGCTCCAGAATATAGGGGGCTAGAGGGCTTAAATATTTTTCATCATCACAATTGACTTTTTTCCTTCTTTTTTTGTGAAAAATAACATATATACAAAAAGCTATAAATTTCAAAGCAGAGAACCACAATAGTTGTAGAACATATTTCAGAGTTTGACTTGGGTTGCAATTTCACAATTTTAGGTTTTTACTTTTAGCTGCTCTAAAATACTGGAGACTAAAAGAGATATCAATTTAATGATTCAGCATTCATATTCATTTGTTAAGTCCTATCATCTCTATATAACTCCACCATCACCTTCGATCTTTCCATCCTTCTCTTTAGGGATGTTTGGGTTTTGGCCATTCTAAATTTTTCATATTGGAAGGATCTGTCACTAATATGGGGTAGGGAGATGGAACTATCTGATGTTCTGGAGAGGCTGGGCTAGGTTTTAGGACTTATCTGGACCAGGGACCCATCTGGAGGTTGTAGGTTTCTGGAAAGTTACTCTAGTGCATAGAACCCTTGGGGAATATATATTGCCTTACGTGTTCTTTAGGATTGGCTGGAATGGCCCTGGTTGGGGATTGGCAGGTTATGATAGGAGCAAGGTCTAACTGAAGCTTGTGTAAGAACAACCTCCAGAGCAGCCCCACAACTCTATTTGAACTCTCTCTGCCACTGATACTTCATTAATTACACTTCTTTTCCCCATTTTGGTCAGGATGGAATTGTTGATCCCACAGTGCCAGGGCCTGGCTTATCCCTGAGAGTCATCTCCCATGTCGCCAGGGAGACTTTTACCCCTGGATGCCATGTCCCATGTAGGGGGGAGGGCAATGATTTCACTTGCAGAGTTGGGCTTAGAGAGACTGAGGCCACATCTGAATAACAAAAGAGGTCCTCCAGAAGTAACTCTTAAACATGTCTATAGGTAGTCTAAACTTCTCTGTCACCTATATAAGCTTCACAAGAGTAAGCCTCATGATCCAGGGTATGGCCTATTGATTTGGGTGTCCCTAAAGTTTGACACAGTATCAAGGGATTCCTTGATGGTAAGGTTTAATAGTTCCATATTCTTTCTCCCATCCTTCAGGGAACTTTGCCAGTACTTTTTTATTATCTGCTTAATATACTCTAAGATGTATCCAAGCATTACAATAATCTATACAAGATTAAAGGACCTCTTTCTTATTCTGTGCTCTCTGTGTTTCAGTTGTTCAAATGAGCTATACAGATAGGTTGAATTAGATTATGCACTACAGAAAATTTCAGTTCCAGACCAAATAAACTTTTCTCCTGTTGGTCTCAAAGAGTATGTGTGGTGCTAAAATAGAGACACTATCTTCCTTACCCTTATGTTCTGAATTAATTTAACCCCAACCTGTTCAGCTTTGTTCTCATCTCTAAATATCAGGTTGTATATATAAAACAACCTCTCAAAATCCAGAAATAATAATCACTGTTCCAGACTAAATGTGTCTGCTCTAAGAGCTTACAATCTAGGCCCCTGTTTTCTTATAAGCATTTTCTAAAAGTGACCATACCATTCCTGTTCTTTTGTTTCTGGCTTATTTCGTATCACCAAATGTCCCACATATCCATTCATATCATTGCATGCCTCACGACTTTGTTTCTTATGGTAGCAGCACATAAGTATACACCTTCGTTCATAAGTATACACCATCATTCACCAGTCTCCTTCTCCATCAGTGCATCCTTCAGCCACCTGCATTCATCAGGCATCATGTATAGGGCCCAAAGTCCACAGTCCATCAACATTCTCAATGTTAGATAATTTCATTATTCCCAAGAGAAAGAAAACCAATAAACACACCCTCACACCCTTACCAAATAGGAAATCTAAACCTCCTTTTAACTTTTGTCCCTCCCCCCATTATTTACCTCTGCTTTTGCTGTGGCAGTGCTGATGGTTTCCTTTTGAACATAGCCTATAGCATGCAACAGCGGTTTTCCCCCTTATACCGGACTTAAACACTTTTTGTACAAGAATCATATCTTTGAAGTAATTCTTGCAAGACCTAATTCATATTTGTAGTGTTACGCAGTGAGACATGTAGGTCTGTACAACCCTTTTCCATCTTCTTCATCTTCAATATGGCAATATTACTTATAGACCCACTAGAGAACCACCTTCACTCCTATCTATTCCCTTATGTTGAAGGTCAACCTCATTAGCTAATGGTTCACCCATCTCTAGCTTCTATGTATCTCTAAGTCCTCTATATTTTGTATTATAAGCTTCTGATTATACCTTTGTGGTGGTCATAAAAGTGGAATCATACAGTATCTATCTTTTTGTGTCTGGCTAATTTCACTCAGCATTATGTTCTCAAGGCTCATCCATTTAGTCATGTGCTTCAAGATGTCATTTCGTCTTACTGCTGCATAAATATTCCATCATATGTATATACCACATTTTGTTGATCCACTTGTCTGTTGATAGGCATTTGGTTTGTTTCCATCTTTTGGCAATTGTGAATAATGGCGCTATGAACATCGGTGTGCAAATGTCTGTCTGTGTCATTGCTTTCAGCTCTCCTGGGTATACCAAGTAGTGCTATTGCTGGGTTATAGGGTGCTAAAACTGCTAAACAGTCTTCCATAGTGGCTGCACCACTATCTATACATTCCCACGAGCAGGGCATAAGTGTCCCAGTTTCTCCACATCCTTTCCAACATTTATAGTTTCCTGTTTGTCTAATAGAGGCCATTCTTATAGATATGAGGTGGTATCTCATTGTAGTCTTGAGCTGCATTTCTCTTACAGCCAATGAAAAATAGCATCTTTTCATGTGCTTTTGAGCCATCTGTATTTGCTCTTCAGAAAAGTGCCTATTCATATCTTTAGCCCATTCTATAATTGGGTTGTTTGTTCTTTCGTTGTTGAGTTGAATGATTTCTTTGTATATACAGGAAATCAAACCCTTGTCCGATATGTGATTTCCGAATATTTTCTCCCATTGACTTGGCTGCCTTTTCACCTTTTTGACAAAGTCTTTTGAAGTGCAGAAGTATTTGATTTTGAGGAGTTACCATTTATCTATTTTTTTCTTTTGTTGCTTGTGCTTTGGGTGTAAAGTTTAGGAAGCTACCTCCTATTACTAGGTCTTTATGGTACTTGTTCTTATATTTAGGTGTTTGGTCCACTTTGAGTTAATTTTTGTGTAGGGTGTAAGATAGGGGTCCTCTTCATTCTTCTGGCTATTGATATCCAGTTCTTGCATGCCCAATTATTGAAAAGACTATTTTGTCCCTGTTCAGAGGATTTGGGGGCCTTGTCAAAAATCAGTTGATCATAGATTTGGTGGTCTATTTCTTCAATCTCAACTTGATTCCATTGGTCAATGCTTCTATCTTTGTGCCAGTACCATACTGTTTTGATCACTGTGGCTTTATAATAGGTTCTAAAATCAGGGAGTGTTAATCCTCCCATTTCGTTCTTCTTTTTTAGGATGCTTTTAGCTGTTCAGGGTCTCTTTCCCTTCCAGATGAATTTGGTAATTAGCTTTTCCAAATCTTCAAAGTAGGTTGTTGAAATTTTGATTTGTACTGTATTGAATCTGTAGATCAATTTGGGAAGAATTTATGTCTTAATGATATTTAGCCTTCCTATCCATGAGCAAGGAATACCTTTCCACCTATTTAGCTCTCCTTTGATTTCTTTTAGCAATGTTATGTAGTTTTCTATGTACAAGTCCTTTACATCCCTAATTAAGTTCATTCCTAAGTACTTGATTCTTTTAGTTGCTATTTTGAATGGAATTTTTCCCTTAACTGACTCCTCAGCTAGATCATTGCTTGTGTATAAAAATGATACTGATTTTTGCACATTAATTTTATATTCCGCCACCATGCTGAATTGGTTTATTAGCTCAAGTAACTTTGCTGTATATTTCTCAGGATCTTCCAAGTATAGCATCATATCATCTGCAAATAATGAGAGTTTTACTTCTTCCTTTACAATATGGATGCCTTTTATTTCTTTGTTCTGTCTGATTGCTCTAGCTAGAACTTCTACCACAATGTTGAATAATGGTGGTGATGGTGGGCATCCTTGTCTTGTTCTTGAAATTAAGGGAAAGCTTTCAGTCTCCCTCCATTGAGTATGATGCTGGCTATTGGTTTTTCATATATTCCCTTTATCATATTGAGGTAGTTACCTTTGATTCCTACCTTTTGGAGTGTTTTTATCAGAAAAGTATGCTGAATTTTGTCAAATGCTTTTTCAGTACCAATCAAAATGATCATGTGATTTTTCCCTTTTGATTTGTTAATGTGCTATATTGCATTAATTGGTTTTCTTGTGTTGAACCATCCTTGCATTCCTGGTATAAACCCCACTTTGTCATGGTGTATAATTTCTTTAATGTGATGCTGGATTCAATTTGCTAATATTTTATTGAGAATTTATGAAGCTATGTTCATTAGGGAGATTGGCCTGTGGTTTTCCTTTCTTATAGCTCTTTACCAATTTTGGTAGTAAAATGATATTAGCTTCACAAAATGAGTTAGGTAGGGTTCTTTTTTCCTCAATTGTTCTGGAAAATTTGAGCAGGATTGGTGTTAGTTCTTTTTGGAGTATTTGATAAAATTCCCCTGTGAAGTCATCTGGCCCTGGGCTTTTCCTTGTAGGAAGATTTTTGATGACTGATTGAATCTCTTTACTTGTGATTGGTTGTTGAGATCCTCTATTTCTTTTTGAGTCAGTGTAGCTTGTTTGTGTGTCTCCAGGAATTTGTCCATTTCATCTAAGTTGTCTAGTTTGTTGGTGTGTAGTTGTTCATAGTATGCTCTTATGATTTCTTTTCTTTCTTCAGGGTCTATGATAATACACCCCTTCTCATTTCTGATTTACTTTATTTGCATTCTCTCTTTTCTTCTTTGTCAGACTTGCTGGTGGCCCATCACTTTTATTGATTTTCTCAAAGAACCAACTTTTGGTTTGATTGATTTTTTTCTATTGTTCTTTTGTTCTCCCATTCATTTATTTCTGCTTTAATCTTTGTTATTTCTCTTCTTCTGTTTGCTTTGGGGTTAGTTTGCTGTTCTTTCTCAAGTTTCCCAGGTATGCTGTTAAGTCCTCAATTTTTGCTCTCTTGTTTTTTAATATAGGCATTTAAGGCAATAAATTTCCCTCTCAGCACAGCCTTTGCTGCATCCCATAAGTTCTGATAAGTTGTATTCTCATTTTAATTCATCTCCAGATAGCTACTGATTTCTCTAGCAATTTTTTCTTTGACCCACTGGTTGTTTAAGAGTGTGTTATTTAGTCTCCATATATTTGTGAATGTTCTCATTCTTTGGTGGTTATTGAGATCCAGCTTCATCCCACTGTGATCAGACAAAGTGTTTTGAATAATTTTTTAATTTTCAAATTTAAAAATAAATTTTTAAATTTATAAAGACCTGTTTTATGCCCCAGCATATGTTCTATCCTGGAGAATGTTCCATGAGCACTAGAGAAGAATGTATATCCTTGTGCTTTGGAATGCAATGACCTATATATGTCTGCTGGGTCTAATTCATTTATCAAGTTATTTAACTTCTCTATTTCTTTGTTGATCTTCTGTCTGGTTGTTTTTTCTATAGAGGAGAGTGGTGTATTGAAGTGTCCTACCATTATTGTTGAAACATCTACCTTTCCGTTCAGTTTTGCCAATGTTTGTCTCATGTACTTTGGAGCTCCTTGATAGAGAGCATAAATATTTATGATTGTTATATTTTCTTGGTGAATTGACCCTTTAATTAGTATATAGTATCCTTTTTTGTCTCTTATGATGTCTTTATATTTAAACTCTATTTTGTCCAATATTGGTATAGCTACTCCAGCTTTCTTTTGGCTACAACATGCATTGAAAGTCTTTTTCCATCCTTTCACTTTCAGTTTATTTGTATCCTTGTATCTAAGATGAGTCTCTTTTAAGCAGCATATAGCTGGATTATATTTCTTAATCCATTCTGCCAATCTGTATCTTTTAATTGGTAAGTTTAGTCTATCAACGTTCAACTTTATTACTGTAAAGGCATTTCTTGATTCCACCATCTTATCTTTTTATTTTATTTGTCAGATCTATATATTCTTTCCCCTCTTTCTCTTTGTATTCTTTAAATTACCCTTAGTGGTACTCTTTAATTCTGTGCCCTCTTTCAGACTTCCCTCTCCTGTCTTTTTTTTTTTTTCAGCTGGCAGAACTCCTTTAAGTGTTTCTTGTAGGGCTGGTTTCCTGTTGACAAATTCTTTTAGGACTTGTTTGTCTGTGAAAACTTTAATCTTTCCCTCAGTTTTGAAGGATTATTTGGCTGGGTACAAGAATTCTTGGCTGGAAATCTTTCCCTTTCAGGATCCTAAATATGTTATATCACTGCCTTCTCACCTCCAGGGTACTAGTTGAGTAGTCTGAACTCAGTCTTATTTGATTTCCCTTGTATGTAGTAGATTGTTTTCCTCTTGCTGCTTTCAGGATTTTTGCTTCTCTTCAACATTTGACAGACTGATTGGTGTGTCTTGGGGAAGGCCTATTTGGATTTACTCTGCTTGGAGTTTGTTGGGCTTCTTTGACTTGTATATTTATGTCTTTTATGAGGGTTAGGAAGTTTTCCCCCATTGCATCTTCAACTACTCTTCCTATCCCTTTACTCCTCTCTTCTCCTTGTAGGACACCAATGATTCTTATATTTGCATGCTTTGTTTTGCTAATCATTTCCCTGAGATCCAATTCAGTTTTTTTCTATCCTTTTTGCCATTTGCTGTTTTGAGTCTTTGAAGTCAGTTATCCTGTTCTCTGTATCACTTATTCTTTCTTCTGTCTCTTCAAATGTGGTGTTGTGTACCTCTAGTATGTTTTTTATTTGTTCAACAGAGTCTTTAATCTCTGTGATATCTGCTATTTTTCTATTTATTCTCTCAAATTCCTCTTTATGCTCTTCTACTATCTTCTTAATCTCCTTTATGTCATTTTCTATCCCACTTATTTTATTAAGTAGAGTTGTATGAACATTGATTAGTTGTTCGTTTGTGTCTATGTCTCTTCTGGTGTTTTAATTTGGTCATTTAGTAGGGCTGTATCTGTCTACATTGTGATATGCTTAATGATCTTCTGCTGTCTTCATGGCATGTAAATATCTTGATTGATTTGCTTTGGGAATTGATTTTTTTCAATAGTCTAAGGCCTTGGGTTTGTGGGATGGCTGTACAGCAGGGAGCAGGGTATACGGAGGGGCACTTAGTGCTGTGATTTGTTTTGGGGCAGGTATAGGGGCAGAGTGGGATGTTATTCTGACACTTGTATACGTGGGCACCCAGAGGCCAGGGAGAATGTAGCTGTGTGGGTGCACCACTCTGGGAGGCATAACCCTGGTGCCCTGGTTTCAGGCACGGTGCCCTTTGTGCGCATGTGCAGATCTGTGGCAACAGGTCGGCGTTATGCCTTCATAGATTGGGGGCAGATGTGATCCGGCTGCAAGGTCAGCACTTTCTCAGAGTTGGTAAATGTGGCTGAGGGCCATGCACATGCACAGATCTAAGAGTACTGCAATATGTGTCCCCCAGAGCTGAATGACGTGACTGGGGGCCCGTGAGCATGCATGGGCCTACGAGTGCCATAAACTGATGCGCAGAGCTTGGGGAAGGGGGCAGGGTGAGGTTGTGCTGACACTATGGGCAAAGGGGCAGGGGTAACCTAGGTATGGAGGTTAGTGCCTGCACCCTTTATGCACTGGTAACAGCCTGCAGGGAACAGGGAAGGGGAGATAGTGCTTGGGAGGGGTGCAAGAGAGGTGGGTTGGTCTATACTTGGTGTGGGGGTGTGGGGCAGGTACGTGCTCTTGGGACTGGTAGGGTGGGGGTGCCTGGAGCGTGGGGAATGGGAATGGGTGACGGGGTTTGGGTGCATGGGGTGAGTCGCCGGTCATGGGGCTGCACTGATGAGGATAGCGTGCCCCCAGGAACACGGCCTGGCTTACATCCTAGTCCCCAGCTCCCATCCATGCACTCCTGCAGGCTCTGTGCCTCCACACCAGGCTCCAGCTTTCTGCCTCTCAGTTCCTCAGCCTCTACCACCAGGGTTGCCACATGTGGTGCAGAAGGCTCTCCCAGGTCAGCCGCACTCTCAAATCACTGCCTCACTCACCCTCCTGTCCCTCCTCTAACCTTTCTGTGAAGCAGGGCTAAACTCAAGCTACTTTATTCAGCCATCTTCCTGGAAGTGGTGATTTCTTTGTATAACTCTTTTCTTTGTTGCTTCAATGTAAGGAGTTTATACTTTCAAAAATGTATTTCTTGAGATTGGTTTCATTGTTTTAACTTCTCAAGATATTCCTGGATCCTTATGTGATTCTTAAACATGTTAGCTTTCCCTCAAGTTTTGTGTCATTGACACAAGGCTTTAGTTTTAATAATCACAAGAATAAATAAGTTTTCAAAAATTTACAGGAATATGTTTTCCTCCATTTTTAAAAAGAAGGAGAAAGAAAGGACTAAGAAGAAGTAGGCCAGAAAGACTGTTATTAATTCCTGGCAAAGTTCCAAGATAAATTATTTAAAAGATGTTTCAATAGCATGGAGGGAAAAAAAATGCTGATCACTTGAAGGCCTCATTAGTTTACTAAGAAAAAATATGCCAAACTAATCCAATATCTTAACTTCATGATGCTGCTAGACCAGCAGAGGAACAAGCTATGTAAATTTCAGCAAGGAATTTTGCAAATTCAGTCATCCTTGGAATGAGATGGAGAAAAATGGACTTAACTCAAGCAGAATGAGATATCGCCATCAAGAGTTTATGGTGTAATTTGAAAGACCCTAAACCAGACCTTCATGTCAAAATGGAGCTTTGAGTCCTCTTACCTGCTCAAGAGCAGCAAAGAAAGATAAAATATGGAATGAAAGTTAAAAAACAAAACATAGCCCTGCCTGCTGAAAAACAAGATAAGTTCTCCGTGCATCATAGAACAGAAAACATTCAGTTCAAAGCTCAGAGCTCCAAAAATAGGCAGATACAGTTGGAAATTTGAGTCTTATAGGGAGAAAGGGCCCCCAAATAATCACATGCATGCATTTGGATGGGTCATATTTGATCAATGTTTGAAAGCTTAAAAATTATCTTAAAAGAGAGAGCAAGTGAGGGCGAAAGGGAGAGGGGAAAAGGGGAGGGGGGAGAGAGAGAAAAAGGGAGAGAGAGAGAGAATGAGGCAGAGGCACTAGAAGTAATGCACCCATAGAAATAACCTGCTAGAGGTGAGTGGAAGCTCTCTGCTTTAGAAGGGGTTTACATTCACCCAGTCTACACCAGGTTTTTGTGTAACTCGCTTCTCTCAAATTCAACTCCACTAAATGTAAGAGTAAAAACAAATGAATAACATTAGTCTAGAATTCAAAGCACAGACCAGGAATTCAGCTGCTTAGGTCCTGCTTCTAAATTATACCTCCTCTCCTTGTGGGCAAGGGCTGGGTGCTCCTTTAGGGTCCACACATGCCAATCACCACTTCTCATGCTGAAGCCTGGGGTAGAGGTGGTGGTGACCACTTGGCATTATGTGGGTCTGAGAATAGAAACTGGTCTCTGACTTTGGTGTTAACAGTACCGATTGTCTTTTACATTGTGGCTTTTCTGGATACCTCCTGACCATCAGTGCATGCAACACTTTCCCAGATGAATGTTTTTTATCCAGCAAAGCAGTGTCGAAACCCTGGCCAGAGGGGAGAGAAAAAGAGTAAGTTTTGTTAAGATATTCATTCTTCTTTCACAGTCACATGCACCGATGAGTTGACACTGAAAGCCGGAGTATCCAGGCTACTCTGCAACCCAAAGTTCAGCAGAAACCTGCCTGGATTCTATGGTAAACAGAGCTGAGTTATGTGGGAAGCTGGGATTCTGTAACAACATGCCTTGCATAGAAAATTCTTAGCATACGCACACAGAATCCACAGGCAGCCCTAGTCAATTATTCAAATGGTTACCAACCAGTGCTGCGATCATTTAATAAAAAAAAACCCGGGTTGGATGCTTACATATATGTTTCCCATTAGTGTACGATTTCCAATTTGCTGCAGTGGAAGGTAGCGGTCTGCTAAATGCCAGGGTGTGGGAAAGAGTAAACAGTTCTGCTGTTCTGCGGCGGGAACCCGCCAGAGAAAGCTGACACCCTGCAAAACATGCCCACTCCTGCTTCCCTAAGCCAGAGGAGGTGACCTTCTGGCCTGACTTTGTGAACCTTAGTGCCAGAGGTCAGGGGGGAGGAAGAGATTTGGGACCACCAGTAAAAATAAGTGATTTGTATAGGAATCATATAATACTTTCTTTCCTTTCCTCTTTCTTCCAATTTTAAGCTCTTTCTCTTTCTCTGCTTTAGCCAATCATCTGCAAAAGCCTTCTGGGCAGCCTGATGAAGGAAACCTTCAACTGAGGAGGGTTTTCCTTCTTCATTTCCCCACCATTTGTTTTATGACATCTCCCTGTCTGCAATTGATTATTCCTGGAGTAAACACCTGACCTGAGCTGGCCAAAGGTCTTTTCCTTGCAGTTTTGCACTTGGTAAAGAATAGTCCATCAGTCCTTTCCAGAGGTAGAAACTGGTAAGATATAAAGCTTGAAACTATGCCCCCTTCCCATGCTTTCAGTAGTGTGGACAAAACTAAGGTTCATTGACAAAGAATCAACTCTCTGTGAGGAGAGAAACCCAGGCAAGAGGTGAGGAAAGAGATTGAATCCTGACATCAAGTATGTCTCTCAATCTAGCTGTTCCCTTGTCCAGTGGCATCCCTTTACTTCCTCTAATTTGTTGTTGGACAATTTGATTTAATGAACAAAATTAAATCCTTGCCTTTAAAAAGTTGGTTGACGTTTTCATGCTGTCATTACAGACAAAAAACATCAACTAATTTAGCATTAAAAATCTGGTGGGTAATTGTTCTTTTACTGGTGCTAAATTCTTCTAAGATGCACACTGAGACCCATCGAGGTGGGCTGATTCTCCAATACCATCAAGAGATGCCACTGCTCCTCTCAACTGCAAGAAAACCTCCTCCTACAACAAGATGTTCATGCAGGACATCTTCTCTGGAGGGGATAACACTGACTTACCGTCCTTGAACCTCAACCTAATGACATGAGAAAATGATTATGATATACTTTGAACTTTAAAGGCAGGTTTTTCTCTAATCTGTTATAGAATAAGAAAAATAGAAAAGCAAACTAGAAATATATCGAAATGTTAACAATAACTGGGTGGTGGGAAATTTTTACTTTGATCTTTCACCTTTTCTGTATATGTCAAATTCCCTCTGCCCCTTTCTGCTCTGCTGCATTCCCAGCCCTCTCCCCACTCATGGAGGTATTTGACACCCCCCCAAGGCCTGCTTCTTTCCCTCATTATCTATCCAGTATTGAAGTTTCTCAATATGCCCCATTTTACACTTCTGCTACCAGATGCCACATTGGAGGTTGAAAAAAAGAATTTTGAAACTAGGACCCAAAAGAACCTGGATTTGACTCCTGATTCCATAAATTATAAATTAGATGACTCTGGAAGCATTTCTTAATCTCTTGGGCTTATGTTTCACTTTAAAAAATGATGACAGTATTACCTGTCTCATGGGGTTACTGTGAAGATCAGGAGGAAATAATTTATGAAATATTTTAGCATAGTGCCTGGTCCATGCTCAGTCTATGTTACTCTAATTGTTAGGTTCTTAACCTATAAACTGGGGGCAATGCCATCTCCCATCCTTGCAAGTCTAATATAGGCATTAAATGTATTTAGAGCCAATGCATAATAAATGCCCATTACATAGAATGTGTTTGATAATAATAATAGTAACTATTATTAATTTTAATTAGTGAGAGTCCAGAAGGAAAAGCTACAATAAAGACTCGGTATGGAAGTGAGAGGAGTAGGGTGGGAGGAGGGGGGACACAAAAAATAAAAAAAAAAAGATTTTCCAATTTCTTTTACTCCTAAAATCCATCCAAAAAAGAATTCCTTGCTAACATGAGTGAACACGAAGGTGTTTTCTTTCCTTCATCCCCAGAGATGGTAGCAGAAAGAGGACTGGTGTGCAGGCCCAATTCAAACAAAGATATCTACAGGAATAACAGCGGGAGAGACACAAGATTTGTTTTGGCAAATAGAAGAGATTTCTGATTGTTTTGGTTTTCTTCTTTTGGAATCAGTCAGCATCTGGCTTTGAAAACTATGGGTATGGTCACCATATGTCCCACATTTTTCCAGAGCAGTCCTGATCTAAAATATTGAGTCATGTTGTCCTCTTTAAAACACTGGCATTTGTAAGATTGTGGATCTTATCTGTGGTTCAGAAAATACGGTCATCCTAACTATGGGTTTGACCCTGGGGGCAGGTCACGAGCCAAGGGAAAAAAAGAGATGAGTGGTTTTTTTTTCTTATGATACCACTCTACACTTCTATCCCAAGCGCTGGCCCAGCACTTTCCTCTGAAGAAGGAAGGCAGTGGGTTTACAGGGTCATTGTTACAAATCCAGTGTCTGAACAGAAAGCACTCTTGAGGGGATTTCAGCTCACCCTGCCTCTCTGTTGAGAGAACTGAGCAAGGGGAAGGTGTAATAATCACAGTGGTAGCAGTGAGCATTCATTAGTTGACAGCTTATTTGCCTAAGAACTTGACATTTACAGGTAAGACCTCATGTAATATTTGTGACAACCCTATAAGGCAGGTACTATTTATTCTCTCCTTTTATTATATATTACATTATATTATATGGAAACAGGCTCAGAGAAGTTAAGTATTTTGCTGATTGTCATATGGTTAGTGAGTGACAGAGCTGAGATTATAAACCTGGTGAACCCCCAGGCTTTCTCAGTAGGTAGATTCACCACAAATTTAAATAAAGTGAGTATTTTTTGAAACAGGAAGGTTGAGGGTCAGGTCTGAAATTTCTGGGGTGACCGTGAAGCTGTGGGAGTATCAGGCAGCCAGTTGTTCACAGAGGAGCAATTCTCTCTAGGAGTTGTTTTTCATACTGGAAAAATCCTGGAACTAAAAATCAATTATGTGAAAGTAAACGTATCTGGATGGGATTATTAGAGATGTGCAAACCCAGGGGTGTTTGGGGTTTGGCTAGACATTATGTTCTATTTTTCAAAGATCCTGGGAGAGGCAAAACTCAAAACATGTTTCTGCACAGTAATTATCCACTTTGGTTTCAAATCTTTCTAGAGGAAACAACTCCTCTGGACCTTTTTTTTTTTTTTTAGTGGGTCCCCCCTCATAAAAATATCCACAGACAGACAAGTCTACAGAATCCTGTGAAAATCAGAGGACCCACACTCAGCTGGAAGTGACCAGAAAAAAAAATACAAAGTTTAAGTATCCCCACCTAATTAGAGCAAGTCCTTGGGTACAGAAAATAAAAGAATAAAAACAAAAATATACAGAATGCCTACTAAGCCAGTCACTTCCTGATGCTGGGAACACCATTCTAGGAACTCTCACCAGGTAGGTGATAAAGACAAGCAGACAGATAATTAAACTACAGGGTGGACGCACAGAGACAGGGCATTTAAAGGCAGCCTCAAGTGATGTTCCAGTTACGCATGCTGTGTAATAAAAATGCCACATTTTAGTGGCTTAAAACAACCATCATTTATTTATATTTCATGATTTTGTGGATCAAGAATTGGGTCAGGGGGTGCACTCAGCTGGGTGGTTCTTTCGTTCCACATGGCATTGATGGAGGTTGCTCGGTAACAATTCAGTTGGATTGATTGGTCTGTAGGATCCCAGATGACTTCACTAAGTGGTCTGTTGCCTTAGTGGGCAGGACTGAACTCTGTTGGTCAAAGCAGTGATGAGTTTCTAGGCCCAAGTGCAGGGAAGTAAAAACACACCTTCTCAATAGAAAGAGTGTGAAAGAATTTGCAAGTATGTTTAAAATTGCCACAGTCCTCTATATAACCTGTAAGTTATTTAAATTTCTCCTGCATGCAAATACACAGTCATCTTCTCCTTCGAAAGCTTCATTCCATTAAGGCATTAGGCTAGGGCTTGAGGCCCAGAACGTCATTGGCCAAATCATGCCTACCTCATCTCCTTCTTCTCAAAGTTGACCCCACCTAAGCATATGGTAGCACATAAATAAAGATCTAATGCAGGAAAGGATTATAAGTTGTAATTTCTACAACAATCTTAAGAAGTTTCTCTACATAGAGGAGTAGACTAAGTCTCAGAGAGATTAAATGGTTTAGAATAAAATCTGAAGTTCTTTCCACATAATTTGACCCCACTTACCTCTCTAATGTCACTATATGCAATACTCTCCTTCATTCACTCCAATCCAACAACACTGACTGCCTTTCTCTTTCTTCAACGGCCAACTGTTTTCCCATCTCCTATTACCTGTTTGTTTGCACATGTACTTCCTTCTGCCAGGAATAGCACTCCCCTAGTTCTGCTTCACTGGTCACTTTTAAGTCTCAGCTCAAATGTCACCAGCCCAAAAAGGTGTTCCCTAACTATTCAGTCTAAAGTAGATCCTTCTAGACAAGAGTCAGGGTAGATTACTCTCTTCATCCTATCACCTTATTTTACTTTCTCCATAGCTCATACACTGTCTGAAAATATCTTGGTTACGATGTATACACATATACATTATGAATGTCATTTCTTCCACACAAGAACATAAGCTTCCTGAGTGCAGAAGCTTTGTCTGTATACATACAGACAAAGTAGGCACATACTCAGTAGGCACATACTCGATAAGTATGGATTAAATTATTGAATGAATAACCTTGGCAAACTCCTATAGTGGGGAGCCAAGATCTGAACACAGCACTGTCTGGCTCCCATGTCCTTGCTTTTGCTCATGCCTTTTAGTACAAACTCACGAAATTTTGGAACTGTGAGACCAAGCCTGTCTTGTTCACTACTGTATCTCCAGCTCCAGCTCAGTGCCTGGCACATAATAGGTGCTTAATAAACATCAGTGGGATGAATTAAATATGAATGAACATGCACATCTTAAAGACCCTGTCTCATTGCTTTATAGTCACATGGTAAAGTGGGCTGCATTGGCTATGACACCCCTGTGGTCTAAAAGGGTTCCAGACTGTTGACAAAATACACAAAACGTAAAAATTCTAACTCGCCAAGGCTACTTAGCTGCATTATAGGGAGACCTGGAAACTCCTACAGTTGTCCAGACAAGGGATGATTAGAACCAGAACTAGGACAGTAGCAGCAGCGATGGCATAGAGAAGCTATGGATTCAAGAAAGCACTAGGAGGTGAAATGAACTGGGCTGGTAGGTTTATAGAGCGTGGGGGTAAGGAAATGGAATAGTCATCAATTCTCATACTGGGGGTGGAAGCTGGATTGCAGTGAGTTGAAGAGTGGCTTTATTTTCTGGAATTTTGGCTAAGCAGGGCAGGAAGGAGATTAGAAAGTAGACAAATCAAGGGAATGTAAATATAGGATGGGAGATAATGGTAAATCTAATAGAGTTAGATGGAAATGAGAGACGAAAGATATTGGAAAGAAGGCTTGAATGACAGAACGAAGTTCCAAAACCTGTGTGCATGCACATGAACACGTGCGTGTATGTGCACACACGAGCACACATTTGGTGTTTAACTTAAGGATAAATAACTTTAAAAAATAATGTTGTGGGCGGGCAACAGTGAATCAGTGGCAGAGTTTTCACCTCCCATGCCAGAGAGCTGGGTTCGATTCCCAGTGCCTGCCCATGCGAAAAAAAAAAAAAAATTTTGTTCAATTATTGCCTCTCCTAGGATGCAAAGAGCACACACCTGATAGCGGATATAGACCCAAGCTCAGAGACCAAGTCTACTCTAGGATTTACTGTTCTCAAATTCTTCCCTCAAGGAAAGAAACTACTTAATTAGAAATGATGCAACATCCAACAGAAAATTAGACTGGCTCTTTAAAATGAAGGTTCTTTGTTTGTTTGTTTAAATTTAAATAAGTTCTTGGCAATATTAAAATTTCTGGTCTTAATCACACTTAGGAATGTTAATACCACATACCTTCTCTTACCCTGGCCCCCTCCTTGCCTTTCTCCAGACTGTCTCAATGGTCTGTATTGTGAGCCTATCTCAAAAACCAGAACATTTCTCCAATTAAAAAGCTAGTACATGTTTACTTCTGCCCACGAATTGCAAGACATTGTGCCTGGGTTTGGGTGAGGGGGGGTGCTGGGGAAGGAGCACTAAACAAGCCTTGTTCAGGAGCTGTGTTGGTCTTGGGCCAGTCTCTTAGCCTCTCTGCACTTGAGTTTCCTCATAAAATGCTGTCCCATGAGGCTGCTATGATTTGTAAATTGTCCCCGAACTTGAGAGACTACATATAAAAACATATAAAACACATGTCTCTACATAATAATTTTTCAATGTGATTAGGATGTAGGGATAACACTGTACAGTTCCAGACATACAATTAAGAATAGAACAAAAGGAAGGTATGACTGATGAGAATCAAAAAGGTAGAGATGTTTATGATTGGTGTTCAAGCAAAGGAAACCTGTGAGAAAGGTTGGGCATATGGCTTTTGATCTAATATCTTTATTACAACATTTTAATATGGGTGATAACAAAGACTTTGCTGATAAACAAAGCTATCCATGAAAATTGAGTAAGTTAAAGTCTGCTCAGTTCAGACCTAGCCCTTCCTCTTTCCTCTTCTGCCCTTTTCTGCCTCATCTCCTAGGCCTCCCAGTGTGCTCCCTTCATTTACACACACCCATCTCATTTTCCAGAGTAGCCTTGGGCCCCTTGTAACTCCTCTGCCCCATCTGTCAGTGAGCTAACCCACTTACCTGCTAGGATTCAGGGCCAATGCCATTTCCATAAGGTCACCTTTCCCAACAAACTTCCTGCCCAAGCAAGGTTATTGGTCCTTCTAAGTGCTGTTATTACTTGTACTTCTTCCAAAAAATAGTCCCCTTAATGTCGTTTTGTAATTGCCCATTTATTTTCTTGGATTCCCACTGAGTTCTTCAAAGGCAGTCATTGTGCCATTGTGTCCTCAGCATCTGGCTTGGTGCATGGCACATCTGATGATGTGTATACACATACGTATGTGTGTGTATGTGTGGATAAATCCATTTGAAATAAAAGTATTCTAGATTATGTAGCCAATTGAATGGACTACTTCTGCTTCCGTACAGCAGATGGAAAACTAAGGCTCTTAACAGTGATATTCTCACAGACACAGAGCCCCTCCAAGGCGGCTCAGCCAACTTCCTGGGCAAGGCTGCTAAGGCAGTGGAGCTGTGTCACATGTCTGCCCCCTGAACTTTCACAGGAGATTAGCGCTTGCTTCTTGGAGAACCAAACTGAATAAGAAGAAAGAAAAGATGTTTGTAACTAATACCAAAGAAAAGTCTGTTTGTTCTCAAGACACTGAGCAAGTTGTTAAACGCAGTGAGTTCATGCATGCATTTTCTTGGACCCTGTAAGGGTCATGATGGCTGCAGGGTGACAAACCACTGGGTTCAAGCCTGCCCATCCATATTGCCTCTAGGGCAGAATTAATTTAGGCAGTTACTTTTCTTTCCTTTTGCTAGGTTAAAAAAAAATGCAAAAACTCAAAAGAGGGGATATGTGGTATTTGCCCATACTAGCAGCCTCTCCCTCTCCCTCTCCATCCTTCCCCTCTTGCCTTCCCCCCACCCCCCCACCCCACCCCTCACACTGCCTTTGGGGTAGAAATGGCCTCTGTTTGTCCTCATTCTTAATACCAACTCCACTTCTTTAGCTTGGCGTGGGGCTCAGGGCAATATGGCTGGCAGAGAAAAGGGATCCAACTCAGAAACAGTGAGGCCTCTAGCCCGATCCTGGAACTCAGCTCCTAAAATGCCACAGGAAAATGAGGAAAGGAATAAAGAAGCCCAATCTAATCAGGGTATTGTAGTCAGGAATTCTAATCCTTGATGCAATCTGACTGCAACTAAGAATCAAAATCCTGGAAACTCTTTAGGATTAGGACCCCATTCTTGGAAGTTCTTATCCTACTAAGGCTAGCAAAGCACATGACCAATTACATGTGGAAAAATCTTTCCCTAACTAGTCATGTGTGCAAAGATGAATGTTCAAGGATGAGTGTTACCATATTATTTACAGACTCTAAAGCTGGAAACTTTATCCTAAATATCCACAATAAGGAAATGATTAGTTATATTTATAACTAATTTGTAACACATTCACCGGGTAAAACAATCCTTAAAATGATGCAGTAGAAAATATTTAATGATACAGGAAGACTCTCAATATATTAAATGAAAAGGAGTATGTAGTGATTCATTCCAAGTTAAGGAAAATGTTTAAGTATTTGTAAAAGAAAAAAAAGGGAAATGGTAGTTAGGGATAATTTTTATTTTCTTCCACATGATTTTAAAATTATTTTTTCAAACTTTCAACAATATAATATGTATAATTTTTGTAAAAGAAAAGTAATTACTGCTATTAAAATAACTGATTTCTGAGTATGGTGATTTTATTTAAAAAATCACAAAATATAAGAATCTATTTTTGACTAATTGCCTGGAAACCAAGTAATTCAATTAATTAACAAACATTTAAAATAGGAAACTGAAGAGACTGAGAAAAAAATGATTCGTGCAAATATGCATGACAAGACTATTAGATTTACTCTCTCTTTCAAGTTAGAACCTATTTCTAGGAGATAATCTGGCATCAATATTTACCATCCTAGCCTTACCAGAAGTCCGCTCTACTGTGCTTCCTGTCTTACTGGTATTGGTATTTTAATTGTTACTTCTAGTAAGACTATAAAAGCACTTCCCTTTTTTATGAAACTTCAAACATTTGGAAGTATGTATGGAGGGATGTACAGATCCAGACTTGGAATTCTCGCCCCAAATCACAGCCTTGCCCCTACCTGATTCTATGCCCCAACAAGTGCACTTAAATCCTCTGAATTCAATTGTCTCATATCTGTAAAACGAGGATGGTACCTCAGCCTATGGTCATAAGGATGTATGCATTTAATCAAAAATTATTTACTGAACATCTACTCTGCGCTGTACTAGACGCTGAGGACAGAATGGTGTCAACCCCTCAGAGAGTTTACAGTCTCAGGGCCACAGCAAATTACCCAAGTCTGTGGTGATTGCCATCAAGAGGCAGTACGTGGGACTTCAGGAGCTCACATAAAGGACGAAGGATGGTCTGAAATCTGTTCTACAACTAATTATTGTGCTGTGCTTTGAAACTTGTGGCTTTTTAGAATACATGGTGTTTTTCACAAAAAAGAAAAATATGTGTTTCTTCTAGCCTCTAGGGTTTTGGAGCAGCTAGAAGGAAACATCTGAAACAGTAGAATGGTAACCCATAACAAACTCAGGAATCTGCTCTGCTGCTATTTTTTGACGTGTACTTTGAAAATCATTGCTTTTTTCTTTTTTCTTTGTATATATGCTATATTTAACAATAAAAAACGTTTTTTAAAAAAATTCAAAGGATGAGTCAAAAATTTCCAGACCAAAGTGGGGAGAAGATAGTCCCAGGAGGAATGAAAAATATGTTCTAAGGCCTGGAAGTTACAATGAAGATATATAACCAGTTTAATGGCCATTAAGCAGTTTTAAACTGATTGAACACATTTACCCAAAATTTACTACAGAAGGATGCCCTAACCTTGTATGACTTTGTCTTAGGATACAACATGCTCAACATTTCTATCGATCACTTGTATAATGAAATAAAAAGTTTACCATCCGAAATTTACTAGAAAGAATCTACTAATATGCTGGATAATGTATCAAAAAATATCTTGGGATCTCAGATTCTAAAATCTTAAAAATGGGCAACGATTTATTTTAAGTTTCTTATTTCAGTCCCTGGGTCATTTCCCCAACTTTTGTTCTTCCCAGCTCCCCAAAGTTGGATGACACAGGGAACCACACCATTTACGGCATTGCCAGATACAACCGTACACATAAAAACATAGGGAAGGGCGGGCCACAGTAGCTCAGCAGGCAGAGTTCTCGCCTGCCATGCTGGAGACCCGGGTTCAATTCCCCGTGCCTGCCCATGCAAAAAACAAACTCACACACACAAAAGCAAAACAAAACAAACCATAGGGAAGATACGGCATAGGACCATGTTCAGGTATTTTGTGGCCAAGGAACTCAGTACAAGGGTAATAATGCTGTAGAAGCCTGATAAATAGGATCTAGAGTCTATGGTCTCACTCTTTCCTGGGCTGGCTGACCCACACGTGAAACCTGTTTTCATTTCTGGATGTCACACTTTAAGAGGGACATTGATAATCTGGAATCTGCCCACAGGAAAGCATGTTGAAAAGACAGGAGCAAAAATGGAAGCACAAGACAACTTATTTGGAGAAGATCAACTCAATAAGACATACTTGTCATCTTCAGATAAAAGAACAACAGTCAGTGAAAGGAATCCAATTTACTCTCTGTGGCTTCAAACTGTAGAAACAGACAACAGAAACTCTAATGGGACAATTTTCAAATCAACAGAAAAAAGAAGCTTTTTTTTTTCTAAATAAGAAAAGCTGCCCAGAGACAGAATAAGTTGTTTTGGAGGGGTTGAGCTCCCTTTTACTATGTAAGCAGATATTGGGTGACCTGTTGTAGGTGATACTTTAGAAAAAAATTCATACACTAAATAGATGACTAGACTAAACAGACTTCAAACTCCCTTCCAAATCAAAGGTGTGATATATCTGGCAAATTCAGAGTTAATAATAATTACATCATCATCATCATCATCATCATCAACCACAACAAAATCACTTCTTACTCTCTGGAGATAAACTGTCCAATATTAAAGTCACTAGCCACGTGTGACTACTGAGCATTTGAAGGGTTCTTGGTTCAAATTGAGATGGGCTATACGTGTAAAATACAGACCAGATTTAAGAATTCTTTATCTAGATTTCATGTTAAAAAATAAGACTTTGAATATATTCGGTTAAATAAAATCTATTATTAAAATTTAGTCTCACTTGTTTATTTTTTATTTTTGATGTGCTAGCTAGAAACTTTAAGAGTCAGATGTGGCTGACCAGGAAGAAGCCCATCATTCCCAACTTGACCCAGAAATTAATATCACTTTCCACACATGCAGTCTTGGGACAGAACCTTTTTTTTTTTTAAAGCTTTCTCCACATTCACTGATGCAGGTGATTGGCCACAAGAAACCCAGACCGTGAGACCCAGTAGCCAGGGCCTTGTACCAAATCTAACTACAAACCATGTCAGGGAACAAACTGTGCTGAACTCAGAAAGAAGCCCAAATGGATCAACAGGTTTTAATTTCCTGAAACAATCAGCCGAAACACAACCGAGGAATATATTCAAATTGGAATGGAACCCGCCTACATATTTCCTAAAACTAGTGAACTACCATATCCTCTTGAGCCAACAATAATTCGATTTGGGTCCTTGCTAGTAACCAAGTACAAAATATTTACCAGCCCTGTGGCTTCTGGCAGAGAGATTTGTAGCAAAAGAAGTAAAGTCAGCATTCTGTTGTACCAAGCAAGCATAAATGGGTGTTCACTATTCACAAGTAGGTGGAACTGCCATATCCACATTTAGGCACAACTGAACAGATGGGTGACCTTTCAACATGCTGTCAGACTGCAATGTCTAAGAATTCAAGACCGAAGAGCATGGCTTTGGAGCCAGAAGGGTCTGTACTTGAGTCACAGCTCCTCCTGCTGACCAGATATATTGCCCTAAGCAAATTATGTAGCATTTCTGAAGTCTCAGTTCCTTTATCTATAAAATGGACATATTCCATCTACTTCATAACTTCATTGTAAAGATCAAATGATTATATATAAGTGGAATATATATAGATATAAACTATGATATGTAATCACTTAGTATTATTTGTTACCTTTACTATTATCCCCAATTACATTATGAGTTCCTTAGGGGCAGGGACAGTGCTTTTATTCATTCATCATTCAACCATCATTTATTGAAGGCTGTCGGGCTTCAGTCCTGGTTCTGGGTGCTGCAGATATGGAAGGGATAGGATTTGATAAAGCCCCTAAGCTCCTGGAGTTTATGTGCTACTGGGAAATCAAACAATATACTAGTTTGCAAATAAATATATAATTTCAGCATTGATAGTGTTAAAAGGAAGACAGAGCAGGTTAATGGGATAGAAGATGTCCCAGAAAATGGTGAGGGGAAGTTCTTTTCAGATAAGCTGGCAGGATGGCCTCTCTGTGCAGAGATTTGAACAACATGACAGAGAGAGCTGGGTGAAGGACTGATGGAAGCACCTTTGAGGAAAAGGAAGCGTCAAGTGTACATGGGGAAACAGCTTGGAACTTTGAAAAACAGTTAGCATGAACAGAGTGGTCGAAGCAGATGGGCAAGGAGGGAGATATGATGAGACTATTGGTTTGGGCCAAATGGAAACCATTGGTGACTTTGATCAGAGCATTTTCCCACAGAGTTTGGAGAGAAAAATGTGACTGGAGTGCACTGAAGAGAAGACAGGAAGTTGGGAGTTAGGGTCTGATTATGACATGATATATAATATATGATATATGATATGATATACAGTTTTGAAAGGCTTTGCTATAAATAGGGGCAGATAAATGAGTCAATGGCTAAGATAAGGAAATACTGAAGCAAATTTTGTATGGATGGGATTGAGTCTGCAGAGATGGAAGCTGTTGATGCAGAAGAGAGAGGGAACAACTGCAGGATAATTGCAGGAGTGAAGTCTTTGAGTAGATGAAAGAGGAGAGAAGCCAGTGCACAGCGGAGGGCCTGGCCCCTGGTACTGCTCCTTGACAGGAAGCTGGGGAGAAAATATGGGTCTGGATGCTGGCAGCAGGGTGGGTCTGGCAGTGGAGAGATGACAGAGGTCTGAAGGCTTTCATTTTCTCAGGAAATAAGAATTGCCGATCATCTGCTGAGAGGGATCACGATTGTGATTTTATTTCTTGCCTTAAAAGCAAAGGTTCTCAGAAATCTTTGTTGACTCACCAAATGAGTTTGAGCTATATGACCAGCCAAGAAGAAATGCCCATTTCCTCTCCAGCTTTCTTCCCCACCCCTGACCTAACTTGTTCTCTTTTGCACATGTTAAGCTTTGCTCCTGCTGTTTTTTGTTGTTGTTGTTGTTTTTTTACTTATGAAGTAAACAAACTGTTTTTTATTGCAGTTCAGTCAACAGGCACTTATGAAGTGTTTACTCTACGCTAGGTAGGGCCATATGGAGGTGAATATGACATAGTTGCCACCCTGAGGCGCTCACTCTCTTGTGGAGGTTTCTGAGAAGAGAACAGTAGATTGCAGTCCTACTGATAAGTGCTTTGACAGCAGCTCCTGAGGGGTGCCTTATCATGGAAGATTATTCTTGACCCAAGTCTCCATACCCACCACATTTTGCTTCCCCTCTCTTCTCTAGCAGTCACAGTTCTTCCTCTTTTTTAATGCCCTTCTCAGATCCCACCTTCCTTGACTTCCTCAACTAGAATTGCTCTTTCTCTGTCCCGACTTTTCAAAGAAGGCCTGATAGGGTCTCACTTAGCAGCCCAGTCCAAGTGCTTCTGTTAGGAGAAGCGTCACTTGTACCAGCAAGTTGATCCCAAGCCAGCACTGTGAATAAAGGAGAGCTCACAGCTGGCTGGGGCTTTCTCATTGCAGCTACAGCCTACTTAGGAGAGTGTTGGGATGGTGTCGGAGCGGGTAGAGAGCAAGAGGTGACGCCGCAGTGACCCAGGCGATGAGGGCAGGGCCAGGGCTGCAATCCCATCCACACTCCTCTTGGGTTGCTTTGTGGGGATCTGCTGAGTGGCCGGGTTTCATTTAAGATACTGGCGTTGCTGTCCCGTGGAGAAGCCGTGGGCAAAGCAAACATGCTGTCTGGCACATTCACTCGATGGAGAACAAGGGCAAGGGTTGTAGGGCTGTTTTGCAGGACAAACAGCTGCTTGGGCAAGTGAAACAACAGGCCAGGGACTCCATAGAGGGTCCTGAAACTCAGGAACAACATCAAAAGGGCTCTGGTTGTGTTCTGCTCAAAGTCATAGCAACTATTTGCTGTTTTCCCTCAGGGCTATATCAAAAATTAAAAAATAAAAACCTGCTTGGAAAGGTCCACATGTGTCCATACAGTATCTTCCGCGTGGCGCATGTGTCCTGCTGCCTCCTACACCACATGACAAAGGTATTCTCTCCTGAGACTGTCAGGGCAGATTTCAATTCCTTCTCGTGGTCCCCTTTTCCTCTCCTCTCAGGCCCTCCTCCACCTGACACAGGACATTCCTTAGTGAAGGTCCACAGGCTTGAAAGGTTAATTAATATGGAAAAAAAGTATTTCAGTGCCCACTTCATTCTGAGATCAGGATAAAGGTATAGACATTTGGTGCCCTGACTCTACTATCATAGATTCTCTGGCACAAAAGCCCAAGGCTGGGGGCCAACGATGAGCTCATGCAGTGATTTCTTTATCCACACAAGAGTGAGAGCTAAGAGCAAAATGTAATCCAAATCGTGTCACTTAAACAGGCTGAGAGAGCGTGATGGTGAGCAATTCCCTCTTCCAAGCTGTTCCTGCTCACTGAATTCCTACCCACTCTGCTCTCTTCTTATCCTTCGGCACACAACAGGAACCTTCACCCCACCCCCAGCATGTTTTCAGACCCAAAAATATTTTAAATGTTGGAAATGCGATAGAACTGTCCAACGGTCATGAAAATAGGTATGAAAATCGTAAAATCTCGGTTCTATTCTGTTCTGAAACAACAACAAAATCATGAAATTTTCATCCAGGTAGAAAATAAAACCAGTTCTGCTATGAATCTGACTAATGTCTCTAGATGTTAGCTCCACTACCGTGTGAAAAGCCCCATTGAGATGTACGAATTCCAACAAGGATGGAAAGGGGTAAATGGTACTTCCTGCTTCATGCAGCGGTCACCACACCTGACAAGCTTCTATGATTCGTGAACTCAGAAAAATAGGAACACAAAGTAAAAGTCACAACTTTTTAAATATTCTTTTCTCCACTTAGCCTCTAGCTGCCCTAAAATGTGTGCCTTTGCCACTCGTGCTTCTCACACCCACTTTTCTTAAGCTTGAGGGAAAATGTTGTTTTTCTGAGATACCTCCTTGCCTGCTTGCTCCGGAGGGGCCTGAAAAGGTTGGGAATTTTGGAACTGAAACTCTAGCATATAATAGGTGCTCGATAAATATATATATTTTTGGTGTATGCTGTTTGGTGGGGGTCACATTTCACTCTTTTTCCGTGTGACTAACCTGTTATTGCAGCACCATTTGTTGAATTCTATTCTGTGGTGGGGGGAAGTATACAGGCCAAATTGAACCCAGGTCTCCCGCATGGCAGGGGAGTATTTTACCACTGAATTACCCTTGCACATACCCCTCCCCCACCACCAAGAAGGTAGCTCAATAAATATTTGTTGAACAAATGGTTGTATGATTGCATGAATTGACCATCTTAGATAGTTCAAGGTAATAATTACCTAAAATTGCATATAATTTGATGGGGTACAAATTAAAAATAAAAATAATATAAAGGCAGGCTTAGAGGTATGCATCCTTCGATAATAGATCAATTCGAGATTACGAAGAACAACTCATGAGAGTGAGTGTGGTATAGGAAGTGACCTGAGAGGACATCCTGGCCATTCCCACATTCTCGCTTATTCTCCTTTTAGGAGTTCCAACCTAGGTCCAAGAACTGGCCTGGCCTAGTATGCTGAGTTTTCTCTTTTCAGGAGAGATATCTGAAGCCTGAAACTTTCTCAGAATAATTAAATATCCAACAAACATATCAGTTGGAAAGCTTGGAGCTATCTGCTCCCTTCTCATAGTCCCACGATCTTCCTGAGTCTCTCGCACAGTTTTCACTCCTTCCACTAAGCCAGAGCAATCTCAGGCTTTGTCCCATCTCTTTTCCTGACTAAGGCCTCAGCTGCCCACCTCTTCCTCACTCCTCTGTAGGATCCTGATTCACTTTACTAAGCATCCAGTCTCCGCCCACTGGAAGGATATGCAAGCCATTTCCCCCAATAGACTAACAGTCACAGAACTCACAGCTCCTCTACTGCCCTGCCGGTGGGGAATGAGAAAGGTCTCAGGCAGCGAGGGTTATAGAATCCATTTCCAGCAGGCGTCATCATCAATCAAGTAAAACTTGGTCTAGTGCACATTACTATGCCTTAACCTTAGGTTATTTAAAACCTGGGACAGGAAAATAAATTAAAAAAACAAAATAAAACATAGTATGAATCCAACAGAAATGACAATTTTCAACTGAGTTAAAATGACAATTTTCAACTGCTAAGGTAGCAGTATTGGGAATAGACTTATCAGTTCCTCTGAGCACAAGAGAAGCAAAAAGAAGGTCAAGATAGTAGGAAGGACAAGCAATGATGGAATGTCTGAATTGATAGGTGATTGTTGTGTATCAAACAGTTTCACCTCAGTAGTATATAAATATGAAATGGTTTTATATTTTTCAATCACCTTTAACTAAGCTCCGTGGACTCTCCCTTTCTTTTCCCTACATGATATCTTGGCAGCTTTCTTAGCTTCCCAGATTCTATTACTTCTCACTTTTTAAAAAATAACATCTTATCTGATGCAGTTTAAAATCCCCAACTCAGAAACATTGTCTTCACTGTCTTGTCCATGCACCTCTTTTACAGGCCAGGCTTGAGGGACACAGAGTGGTCACGGGCCTGGTCTGCTCTTTTATGTCTCTTCCTACCCTTGGCTCCCCAGAAAGGGGAGGTTTTGTACGGAGATACCTCCCCTACTTCTCTCTCCAAGACCTGCTTTGGTGTTTGAGTCTGATACTGAGATCAGGGGATGTGGGACAAACGTTGCCATGATGCTGGTCTCCCGCGTGACGATGCTGCTGCTTTTTTGGCTGACGTTGTGTGGCTGACAGCACCCTCTGTGTGGTGAGCATCCACACGTGCTCCCTGGGAAGCACATGTCTCAGCTTCCCAGAGAGTCTGGCAGGACCTGATAGAATTCTGGTCCTGACATTGTGCTAAGGAAGATTCTTACAGAGGCAGAAACCAGCTCTGGACATTGGTGTGGTGTTGGGAGCTAAGGAGTAGAGGGAGTAAAGCAGCCAGGCTGGCATCAGGGACTGAGGTCCATTCTGGCTCCACGATGTACTTAGCTCTGGGCCTCAGGTACCGTTGGGTCAATTGGAGATAATGATGCATAGGTCCTGTGGTCACAGTGAGGAAGACCATGAGCTCTGTGACGTTCCATTGCCTGGGTTCAAATTACAGATTCACTACTTAGTTCTTATATATGGGATGTTAGGTGCTGACACTCCCTTTCCTCGGCTGTAATATAAGAATAATATTTGTAATTCTCTCATAAGGTGGATGAAAGGATTAAATGAATAAAGATATTGGAATGTATCTAGAACAGTGTATGATGCAAAGCAAACACTCAAAATGTTTGCTATTGTTGTTATAACTTTGCAAGGAAGACAATTAGCCCAAAGCCTGGGCCCAGATACTTGACAGTTACAGAGCTGAGGAAAGAATATCAAGTGTTAGACCACTTAACATGGGCTTGGTATTAACACAAGGCATTCTTCTCCTTATTCCCTCCCTGGGTTTTAAGCATTCCCTAGGCCTCTGCCAGTGCCCGCCATAAGGTCTGTGCCTCTTCGGATCTGTCAGCTTCCTGTGTCTGCCTGTTAACTCAGGAGCCTGCACAAGCCCAGGCAGTGCTAGTTCTGCCACCAGAGCTGACACCACCCACCCTGAGCTGGGTTACCTCTCCTCGGAACCAGGCCGCTGTTTATCCAGGGGCAGAGCTCTGAGCAAAACTGATCTTCACTTAGACTCCAAAGGCTTCCTCACTGTTGGAGAGCCCAGGCCCCGTCAGCCATGGGCATTTCTGCAGCATCCCCCAACTGGGGATCAGGCTTTCTGGTGTGTTTGTGAGTTAACACTTGCTCACTTACACTCTCAAGCAGGCTTTCTCATGACAAAGAGGCAAAATAGCCTCTTCTGGTCTGAACCCTGCCTGCCTGTCCTACCTTATTTCTCCTGAGGCACCTGAGGCACTAGGCTCCCCACATCTCTAGGCTTTCACCAAGGCCTCCCCTCTTCTACTGAACATCCCTCCTCACCATTACTTCCACCCACGACAGACCAGTATTCACCTTGGGGAATTCAGGTCAAGCATCGCCCTTCCTGGGACGCTTTCGTGATCTTGACTACCCAGGCTTTTCCCAGTTGGGTAAGGTGCCCCTCCTCGATTCACACACATTGTGGCTTATACCTTTTAATACATCATAATGTTTAATTTATCTTTATCTTCCTGCTTGACTGAATTCCTTAGGGGCAGAAATTTCATGTTATTTATCTATGAATCCCTAGTACAGAGTCTATAGTAATACACTCGTATGGGATTGGTGCCCAGCAAATAGTTCTTGAATGCATTTTCAAAGACAGCTGTCTCAGGGAGCTCTGTGGTCTTGCATTTCAAGAAACATAAAAAAAGGAAACCGATCTCTATCACCTGTGCCCTCAAATACACAGGACAAATAATCCTAAGTCTCTAGTCACAGACAGAACCTTGAGAAAGGAAACAAAATGCAGGAAGAAATCCTTATCTTAAACAATAAAAGCTCCCTGAAGAACTTGACTTCCTCACCATTATCACCATCTGGATTGTTGTCAGGGATTGTTAAAATGACCAATATACAAGAAACATTCTTTAGAGTACTATACTCATTTTAACATGGTAAATGTAGATTAAGAAATGATAGAAACTACAGCTCCTTAGAAATACCCTGGCAGCACCAGGCATATTTGTGAAGGAGTGGGGCCCAAATGTTCTTGATTCCCTACCCTCTGCAAGGCACACCCCTGATTCACGCGTCTACTGCTCAGGTGTCTCACCCACATTCGACTACTCTGCTATTGTGTGAGATTAGCCTCTGAAATCAAATTGTTCCCTCTCTCAACTGCACTAGAAACAACTTCAGAGGAAAAATGACTTAGGTGGACATTTTTCCATATGTATAAAAATAGGGATAAAAAGAGTGTCTAAATATGGAAACTGAGGGTCACAGAAGTAAAACTCTTTTCCAAGTTTAAGCCATGTAATAAAGATCCATGTTGTTTAGGTTAGTGATTATGAGGATTGACTTTGGAATAAAATTACTACTTCCTTACTTGCTAGTCATATGATCTCTGACAAATTAACATTTGTCTTTGAGCTTTTGTTTCTTTAATTATAAAATAAGAATAATAGTGCCCATAAAGTGAAAATTATTTGTTTATATAGAGCTATCTAGTAGAATTATTAAGGATTTAAAAAGTTATTATAGTCTTAAAGAAGTGCGATGATATAAAGGAAAACATGAACATAATGAGTAGAGAAATGGGATATGTAGTAAGATGCAAATGGAACTTCTATAGATGAAATATACAACATCTGAAATTAAACATATACTTTTCGATGAGATTAACAGCAGATTAGATACTGAGGAAAAGATCATTGAATTTGAGGAAATAGCCATAGAAACTGTACATGAAACACAAAGAGAAAAAAACTAAAATAAAATGAGGAAGGAAAGCCTCAGTGAGCAGGGGAACAATAGCAAGTAGTCTAACGAAAATAGAATTGGGGATGTGTTTGAAGAAATAATGATGAAAATGTTCAAATCTGAACAACGACAATAAAAAACTCCAAGTCCACAGATTCAAGAAGGTTATCAAACCTCCAACAGAATAAACATAAAGAAAACCACACCACGGCCCATCATAATCAAATTGTTGAAAGCAGTAACAAAGGGAAAATGTGTTTGAGTGCATTTTCAGAGATAGCTGTCTCAGGTAGCTCTGTTGTCTGGCATTTCAAGAAAACAAAAACTAGCTAGAGCAAAAAAGTTCACATTACATAGAGTGGAATTAACATAAGAATGAGAACAGCATTTTTTATCATAAGCTATGTAAACTGAAAACAATAAGGCAACATATTAAAGTGTTTAAAAGAAAATTTATCAATCTAGAATTTTATACTCAGTAAACTTATCTTTTTAAAATAAGAGCCAAACAAAGACCTTGTTACACAAACAAAAGCTGACAGAATTCGTTGATAGCAGACATGCACCACATGAAATGCTCAGTGAATTCTATAGCCAGAAGAGAAATGATACCAAATATCTTGATACTTTTTCGTTGTGGAGCAATGCAAAAACGTAAAGAATATTGCAAATGGTATTTTGGAAAATATAAAAAGATGTTCTGCTTTCATGTTCTAATCTCTTAAAAAAAATTAGTCAAGAGTTCCAACCTCTATAGCCAAACCCTTCCATTGATTACAGCTGTAAAATATGATAAACAAACAAGAAACAACTACCTAAGAATGCTCAAAATAATCAAAATCACTTCTGCTTCTAGGAAGATAGAGTAGATATACCTTGCCATATTCCTGCTGAGTAAATCCAAAATTCCTGGACTTTATTTATAAAACAAACATAAGAAGACTCTGAAAGGTAGAAAGAAGAAAGCAGACTAACTCGGGACCTTGGGATCCAAGGAATGACACCGTGGGAGGCTCCTTGAGTTTCTTTTTGCCTTATATATTCCAACATGGAAAATGGAGAAGCCAGTACCTCAAAAATTCCAATTGGCACAGACAAAAAAGAAAGAAAAAAAAAAAGGCCCAAGTAAAGCCTGCTCCTTTTAGCCAAAGGATTAGGAAAAGGAAGCAAAACAAGAACTGCTCCTTTTAGCCAAAGAATTAGGAAAAGGAAGCCAAACAAGAAGTGTTGGACAATAATCTCTTTACTCCAGCCCTATACCACAGAAGAAGCAGCCTTTCCAGCAAAGGCTAAGGGGAAAGCCTGAAGCTCCATTAATGTCAGCTATGATGAGGTCCCAACCCCACCACAAGAGTGGTGTCACAGAAGATCACGCACTAGCGAAACCCCTCCTTCTGCATGTCAGTAGAGACCATACGTGGAGCATGGACTTCTATCTCCACCAACTGTTAAGGAGATACCCCTCTTCCTTCCATCTCGAGTAGTGTCTGATAGAGGAGACGTGGTGGAGAATTAGGAATTTTACCACCATTCAGTGGTAACAAGGCCCCCCTCCCATGTTTTCAGTGGAGGTCACGTGAAAAGCAGTGGCAAGGAAACACTCCGCCTCCCAGTAAGAGTGGTATTTCTGAAAGCTTTGTGATCAGCCTGAACTCCCATCCGTAGCCAACAGTGTGAATGGAGGCCAAGTGGATAACCTGGACTTCCATCCTACCTGACTATAATAAGGCAATATTTCCTTCCCCCACAAGCACTATGTCAAAGGAGGCCTGCTATAGAAGATTTAAGTAAGATTCAGAGTTCATAACATAACACTTCAAATGTCCATATTTCAACTGAAAAATCACTTATCATGGCAAAAACATGAAAATATCAACTTGAATGAAAAAAGACAATTAACAGACACTGACATTGAAAAGATTCAGATTTTGGAATTATCTGACAAAGATTTTAAAGGAACCATTAAAAAGATGCTTGAATGATCACTTTAGAGGCATGCTAGAAACAACTGAAAAACACAGAAATTCTCAGAAAAGAAACAGAACTTATAGAAATGAAAAATCTGAGATGAAATGAAGAAATAGAAAGCATAAAGAAGAACCAAATAGCAATTACATAACCATATAAAAATGTAATTACAGAAATAAAAAAAAATCTCTTAACAACAGAATGGAGAAGACAGAGGAAAGAATCAGTGAATGGAAGACAGAATAATGGAAACTACCCAGACTGAGCAATTGAGAGAAAGTAGCCTGAGAAGAAAATTAACAGAGCAGGACTTCTGGTTTCAGTTCCGACACATAAAGAGCTTGGAAGTTGTTATTTTCCTATTCTGACAACAAGAAAAAAGATGAATGAGTTGAAAATCAACAACTCTTCTTAAATCTTCCAGAGAATTAAGGTCACAGGGAAAATTGCCTACATAACTACAGAGAAACACAGCTTATTGGTAGCAGAAGCCACTGAAATCAGTAACTGCTAGGAATCTATGAATGGTAATTGATGAATTGCTGGAGGCTAGCTTGGGAGTTTAAAACTCTTGAGGGTCATTATTAGGGAGGCTCCAGCGCTTCAATGACTTTTACCTTCAGGATTCCTATCAGATTCTCACAATGAAGACTGGAGGAAAATACATGGGGAGAGAAGAGCTAATCACTTTGAAATAGGCTCAAGGGAAAAGTAACTATCTTGCCATAGGCCTGCCTTCAAGAGGAATTACTTTACCAAGGCCTAACCAACAATGTGGGATAAAGAAAATACCCACCTCCAGCCTCCTCTAACCTTCTTATCTCTCCTGAGGGGGTGGAGAGAGGATGGATGCCCAGATGTACTTGTTAAGGTCACAGTCCAGGGACACAGGTCCACTAAAAGACTAAGCTGTAGCCAAAGGTTTACAGAATGCTTAGCCTCTACCCACATTTAACCACCTCAATGACAGGGCTCTTGCATAATAAAGAGGAATTACAGTGAAAGAACTGCAAGGCACAGACTCTATTTAAGAGGGAATTTCTAAGGAACACTAAAGACAATGAAAGTGACAAGGACACGGGCAATAGCAGAAACGGAAGCCTCTGAAAGCTACAGCAAATGGTAAACACAGCCTAGCTCCTACTCAGATGAACATAAAACCTCACTACAAGGCCTGTTTACCTCATTTTTTATTATCTAATACATCATATCTGACTTTCAACAAATCATTATAAGGCATGCTAAAAGGCAAGAAGGATAACAGTCTGAATGGACAAAGCAAGCAACAGAACTAGACTCAGATATGGCAGAGATTTTGGAATGAACTGAGCAGGAATTTTACATAACTATGATCAGTATCTAAGGACTCTAATGGAAAAAGTGAACAACATGCAAGAACACATTGGTATGTAAAAAGAGAAATGAAAACTCCAACAAAGAATCAAAAGAAAATGCTAGAAATAAAAAAACACTGTAATAAAAATGAAGAATGCCTTTAATGGGTTCATTTGTAGACTGGACATGGCCAAGAAATCATTGCGCTTAAAGATATGCCAATAGAAACTTCCCTAAATGAAATATATAGAGAAAAAGGAATAAACGAAAGAAAAGAATATCCAAGAATTGTGGGACAACTTTAAAATGTATGACATAAGTTGTTATTGGAACACCAGAAGAAGAAAAAACACAGAATGGTGTAGAAGAAATATTTGAAGTAATAATGACAAGAATTTTCCAAAATTAAAGACAGACATGAAACCACAGTTCCAGGAAGGTCAAAGAACACCAAGTAGGATAAAAACAAAGCATCTATACCTAGTCATAAAACATTCAAACTGTAGATAACCAAGGACAAAGAGAAAAGTCTTGAAAAAACTGAACAGTGTCAGATATATTTGGAACTAAAATAAAAGATCTAGCATTCATGTCACTGGAATGTCAGAAGGATAGGAGAAAGAAGGTGGGATTGAAAAACCCATTCAAATAAATAATGGCTGAAAATTCCCCAAATTTGATGGGAAAAAAAATGCTAAAGACTTAAGAAGTTAAATAAACCCCAAAGAGGATAAACTCAAAAAAATCCACATCAATACCTATCATATTCAAACTTCTGAAAACTAAAGAAGCAGAAAAAGTTGAAAGGAGCAGGAAAGAATTGACCCATTACCTATACAGGAAAAACAGTTCGAATGATAGCAGATTTGTCAATGAATGCCACATTTTTCAACATACTGAAAGAAGGGGAAATCAAGACAGTCTCGTATCAAGGAGAACTAAGAGAAATTGTCACCAAATTCTAACTACACTAAAAGAATGCCTATTCTAAAAAAAATGGCTAAAGAAAGTTCTCTACCCAGAAAGGAAATGATAAAAGAAGGAATCTTGGAACATCAGGAAAGCAGAAAGAACAAGATGACATAATCTATGAGGAAAATCTCAGAGCATAGAAACAAATGCTAGAACTAATAAGTGAGTTCAGGAAGGCTGCAGAATACAAGATCAAAATACAAAATACAAAAAAGTACAATTGTACTTCAATATACTAGTAATTAATGCATGGAAATGGAAATTAAAATACAATACTGTTTATAATCACTCAAAATATGAAACACTTAAATGTAAATTTAACAAAACAGTACAGTACTTACAACCTGAAAACTACAAAATGTTGATGAAAGAACTCAAAGGAGTGCTAAATAAATGGACAGCCATTCCATGTTCATGAATTGTAAAATTTACTATAGTAAAGATGTCAATCCTTCCCAAATTGATACACAAATTTGAAAAAAAAATAATAAAAATGTAGGATTGTAGAGGTAACAAAAACTTGCAGAAGAAGTTCCCAAGAAGGAATTTTTAATTTTCCCTTGCTCTTTTGCTTTGAGAGTGTGCACCAATCACCAGCAATGTGGTGTGAACATCTAAAAGTCTGAAAGAGACCATGATTTCTTCCTAGCTAGAGAAACTATGGGAAGGAGCCTAAGCAGACCAGAGTAGAAAGGGGAAAATAACAGAAAGGAGATAATTAGAGAATGACATGCCCTTATTCTGTACAAGAAAACAAATAATTCTCATCCTTACCCCTTTGTTTTCATCTTTTCTTCTTTACAGCACATATGTGGTGCAGAACTAAACCAGTATAGCAAAGGCCTCGAGAACTGAACTGAGATTTCAACTACCTGCACAAGTCTCAGACAAAGCCCTGAACTTTATGTACGGATGGGATAAACCCAAACCAGCTTGAGCAAAGGCTCTGGAAAATGAACTGAGAATTGAAACATAATCTACAAATGGTGAGACAGAACTGATGGTCTGATCCTAACTGGATTTATTTCCAGCTAAAATAAGAACATCAGCATTCTCTAGAGGAATTCAAGAAAAAACAGAGTCTAGATGGCATAACATTCACAATGTATTTAACAATCAAATATGACTCATTCTCAAGGGAAAAGACAACCAAATAGACACCAACCCTGAGAGGACCCAAATGTTGTAATCATAAAAAATTTTAAATCAGTTATTATAGCCATGTTTTCACAAAACATTCTTGAAATGAATAAAAAGATAGGAAATCTCAGAAGAGAAATAGAAACTATATAAAAAGAGATCTAATCAATACAACCTCTGAAATAAAAACTCACTGAATGGGCTCAATACCAGTGTATAGATGACCGAGGAAAGAGACAGGGAACTTGATAATAGATCTATAGAAATTATACAATCTGGAGAATAAAGAGAAAAAAATATTAGAAGAACAAAGCTTCTCAGATCTGTGCGACTGTATCATATGATTTAATATTTATATAGAGTCCCAGAAAGTGGGGGAGAAATAAATATTTAAAGGCATAATTGCTGACAACTGTCCAAAATTGGCTAAATACATAAATTCACAGATTCTAGATAGTCAGTAAACCCAAACAGAATAAAATCAAAGTAAACCATGCCCAATGAATCATAATCAAACTGCTGAAAACCGAAAATAAAAGAAAACAATACGAAGGCATCTAGAGAAAAACAGCACATGATATATAGAGGAAAAGCAATCTAAATAATTGAAGATTTCTCATCAGAAACCAAAAAACAATGGACTAACATCTTTAATGTGCTTAAAGAAAAAAACCCTATAAGCCCAGAATTCTACGTGTGGTAAACTGTCCTTCATGAATGAAAGCAAAATAAAGACATTTTCGAGTAAATGAAAACTAAGAGAATTTGACACTAGCAGATTTGTTCTAAAAGACATGTTAATAGAAGTTCTTCAGGCTGGAAGAAAATTAGTCCACTTGGGACAGGGGGGAAGGGGAAAGAATTTGGCTCTCCTGAAAGCAAAGAGGAGTATCAGGAATGGTACGTATATGGGTAAATATAAGTAAAAAAACATTTCTTCATCTTAAATTGTTTAAAATATATACGATTGTGTAAAGCAAAAAATTATAACATTTTTGGTGGGATAATCAATGTATGTAGAGACAATACCTGTGACTACTGTAACATGTAGGTCAGTTGGGGGATATAAAGGGACAGGTAAGGTTGCCAGGTTTGTATTTTTTAGTGATATAATATTAACTCTAATCAGATGTGAAAGATTAAGTATGTAAATCATAATACCTAAGCAACCACTGAAACTATACAAAAAAATTAGCCAAAAGCTAAGATTTAAATAAATAAGGAATACTAAAAAAATTAAAAACTCGAAAGAAGGGAGAAAATGGGAAACAGAGGGACACAAACCAAAGAGGACAAAGATAAAATAGGTAACAAAATGGTAGACTTAAATCAAACCATATCAAAAAATATATTAAACGTTAATAGTCTAAACATTCCAGTTATGACAAAGTTCATAAAGAAATGAGATCCAGTTATATGCTTCCAAACAGAGAGATATTTTAAATATAAAGACACAGAAAGGTGGAAAGTAAATGGATAGAAAACGTTATACCAGGTATACCATACATATATAGCCTGAAGTGGCTATTTTACATCAGAAAAATATAATATGAAAGCAAAGCACATTACTAGAAATAAAAACACATTGCAAAATGATAGAAGGGATGGATGATCAGGATGAAAAAAAGTGTTAACAGTAATTACATCTAATAATGGAGCCTCAAAATAAATGAAATAATACTTAGCAGAATTTTAGGGAAATAGAGATATTCCATAATCATAGTAAAGATACTTCAACACCTCTATCACAGCAATTTATACATCAACTAGATAAATAATTGGTATGAAGAAAGAAAATATTAACATCACTATAAACTACTTTGCCCAATTGACATTTATAGAACACTATGTCCAGCCACTGGGAAAAACATACACGTTTCAAGGGTCCATGGTATAGTCACAAAAATAGGTCATATGTTGGGCCGTAAAGCAAGCTTCAACAAATTTTAAAGGGTCAAAATTTTAAACGTTTGTTTAAAAAATTTTAAAAGATAATTAAACTGGACCCAATAACAATATGATATCTGGGAAACCCCAAATATCTGGAAATTAAACAACATACTTCTAAATAGTTTATGAGGTAAAGGTGAAATCACAAGAGAAATTAGAAAATATTTTTTAATCGAATGCTTTTAGGGAAATCACAGACACCTGTCCGATGGCCCTCATCGGCCCTCCCCTACCCCACCTCCTTCTCCGGGGCAATGCCACCACCCACTAAAGGTGCGCTCCAGCCCTCCACCGCCCCCACCTCCTTTCCCACTGTGCGCCGCTCCACACCCTAGGGGAGATGTGACGTCTAATAACAGGGCTGTGCTGGACCTTAAATCCAGGGCAACTGGGGACAGACAGACTCAGATGCTTATCAAAACAGTAATTCTCAGTGGCAGGGCCCCTCCCTCCAAGGTGGATTAAAACCATACTCAAACAGTACAGATTTGTCTCTTTTCTGACTCATGGTGGGGTGGGCGGAGTTGCCATCTGCTGACCCCACCTCGGGGCAGTCTGTGGTCTCCCAGGGAGCAGGGCTGTGACGGGACTTCTGCTCCTGCAGGTGCTATGTGCTGGGTAAGTGACGGGGAGATTATTTACCTTTTTTGGACTCTTTATTCTGTGCAGGTCATAAAAGGATCATTTGCTGAAAGTTTCTATTAGGTCCTGAATTTATATTCCCGAGACAGACCATTGTAGCAATGCTCCACGAATTCCAACATTTCAAAATTTGTGGGAAGCAGTTAAAGCATTCTGTAGGATAAAACTTAGGGCTTTAAATGCCTATAGTAGAAGACAATATCTAAAATCGGTGAACTAAGTTTCCACTTTAGGAAGTTAGCAAAACAAGAAAAGGTAAGCAGAAAGAAAGAAATAGTAAAGAACAAGAATTAATGAATAGAAAACAAACATTACAGGATATTAATAAAATAAAAAACACCAAAAATTGTTAAATACCTACCTGCACCAAACAAGAACAAAAAAAAAAAAGAGAATCCAAACCTTAAATATCAGGAATAAGAAAGGGGTTATCACCTCACTCCCTGCTGATATTAAAAGGATAAGTATGTACTATGAACAATGCTAAATGAAAAAAAAATTTCTTTTAAAACACCACTTATCAAAACTGTCAGCAAAAAATAAAAAGTCTGGCTAGCTTTATATTTATTATAGAAATAGATTTTTTTGGTCAAAAACATTCTAAAAGAGAAATTTCTAGTTTAAAATAGATTCATAACTAAATTCTATTAAATCTATAAGGAATGTGTAACACTAACACTGTTCAAACTTTTTCAGGAAGTAAAGAATGAGGAGACATCACCCAAATTATTTTATAAGACCAGTAAAATCCTAACATTAAACCCTGACCAATACACAAGGATGCAAACGGACATTTGTACACTAATGTTTATAACAGCATTATTTATGATTGCCAAAAGATGGAAACAGACCAAACATCCCCCAACAGATGAGTGGCTAAACAAGCTGTGGCATATACATATGATGGACTATTGCACAGCTGAGAGACAGAATAAAGTCATGAAGCATGTGACAACATGGATGGACCTTAAGGACATTATGCTGAGTGAAACTAACCAGAAACAAAGGGACAAATACTGTTATGTTCTCAGTAATATGAACTAACATTAATGAGTGAACTTTTAGAGTTGAAGTTAAGAACACAGGTTATCAGGAGATAGAAATGGGCCAAAAGATTGGGCATTTGGTGCTGAAGGAATACAGATTGTGCTACAGGACTTTTCTGGTAAAAATTCAGAAATGGATAGCACAATACTATCAGACTATAGCACAATAAGATAAGTACACTGAATGAAGCTGAATGTGAGTATGATTGAGGCTGAAGGGCTGGGGACACATATGAAACCAGAAGGAAAGATAGAGGATAAAGACTGAGACAGTACAACTTAAGAATGCCTAGAATAGACAATGATGGTGATTAAATGTACAAATTAAAAAAAAAAAGTTTTTATATGAGGGAGAACAAATGAATGTCACATTTCAAGTGTTGAAAATCGATGGTATACAGGAAAAAGTACAATCAATTCAAGCTAAAGTTTATAGTCAACAGTTACATTGTAATATGCTTCCACTGAATATAGCAAAGGCATATGCCAAAACTAAATGTCAGCAGGCAGAGGTATGGGGGAGGGGTATGGATTCTTTGTGGAAGAGCTTGTTTCATATAGATTATGGTAGTGAGGGCATGTTTATTTACTTAGTTTGGATTGCATGATGTGTGAATAAAACTGTTTAAGAATGAACAGAGAAACAAGTGCTAGAGAAAATGCGGAGAAAGGGATGTATCTATTCACTGTCCATAGGGAAACTGAGAGGTGCAGCCCCTTAGAGAGCAGCATGGTGGCTCCACGGAAGCCTAAGGGTGGGGTTGCCATATGATCCTGCAACCCTGTTGTCAGGTATATACCTGGAGGAACTGAGAGTGGGGACATGAATGGACATTCAAACACTGGTGTTCATGGCGGCAGTGTTCGTGATTCATGATGGAAGAAGGCGTCCTTCCACAAATGATTGAGGAATGGAAGGGGGACCTGTGGTGTATACATATAATGGACTACTGAGTGGCTGTAAGAAGGAATGAAGTTGAGAGCCATGCAACTAGGTGTATGAACCTTAAGGAATGCATGTTGAATGAAATGTCAGGAACAAGAAGACAAATATTATCATGCCTTATTCATATGGACTAACTATAATAGAAAAACTCTGTGAATTGAAGTCAAGAGCATGGGTTATCAGGTTGGGGCATATTATAAAGGGTCCTAGATATAAGCTCTTCCAGCAGACACATATATTCAGGAGGTGTAACTTACTTCTAAATTCTGAAATTCTGAGCTGTTTGTATGTAACCTGGTTGTTCCCAGAAACTTAGGGCATTTGTATGATACCTGAGACTCAGACTCAGAGCTCTGAAGCTATGAAAGGCAGTACTACTCCATACAGAAACTGTTTCAAAAGTTGAAAAAGGGATCAGACTTCAACCTGAAGCAACCAGAAGCTGATCTGGATAGGAGTAAGTTATATCAGAATACAGGGTAAAGGATGATATCATCAATTTCTTAAAACTTCAACTTCTGTTGAGACCAAAGGAAGAGTTGTTTATTTGGTGCAAAATTTACATTTTGGGTAGTGCGTTGCCTTATTTAGCTTCTATGGTCAGTTTAGTTGAACCTCATAAGTACATGGAATTTGTAATAGGGTGTGAGAACTCGTTGGTTTGTCCAGGTTAGTGTGATGCCCTGATATATCCCAGGGACACTGGGGAGAAAAGAGAACTATTCAACTTTCCCATGTGGAGAATTCTTGATATTCTCGCAAGCAGTGGAGCAACCAAATCAATAGACTGAACCATTGATCTTGGGCTTTGCTTTTATGAAATTTATTCCTGCAAAGGATAGGCTAAGCCTATTTATAATTATGCCTAAGAGTCGCTCTCAGAGAACCTCTTTTATTGGCCAGATGTGGCCTCTATCTCTGTAAGCCAGCTCAGCAGCTTAACTCACTGCCCTCCTGGGATGAGCCAGGACCTGACATTATGGAAATGAGAAAGCCTTCTTGACCAAAAGACGGAAGAGAGAAATGAGACAAAATAAAGTTTCAGTGCCTGAGAGATTTCAAACAGAGTTGAGAGGTTATCCTGAAGGTTATTTTTATGCGTTATATAGATATCCCTTCTTAGTTTATGGTGTATTAGAGTGGCTGGAGATAAGTACCTGAAACTGTGTTGAGCTGTGTCCCTGTAGTCTTGATTCTTGAAGACAACTGTATAACAATATAGCTTTATAATGCACCTGTGTGATTGTGAAAACCTTGTGTCTGATGCTTCTTTTATCCAGACTATGGACGGATGAGTAAAAAAATAAGGATAATAAATAAATAATAGGGGGGATAAAAGGTAAAATAAATTGGGTAGGTTGAAATACTACTAGTCAATGAGAGGAAGGGGTAAGGAGTCTGGGGCATATGAGTTTTTTCTTTTTCTGGAGTGATACAAATGTTCTAAAAATGATCAAAGTGATGAATATACAACTATGTGATGATATTGTGAGCCTTTGCTTGTACACCATGTATGGATTGCATGTGTGTGAAGATTTGTCAATAAAAATATTTAAAAACAAAAAACCTGACCCATACATTGCCCCCGAAAAGGAAATTACAAACCAAAATCTTTTATATTTTCAAAAATTAACCCCAAATGAAACACAGATCTAAATATAAGAGTTAAAATTATAAACTCCTAGTAGAAAACACAAGAGAAAATCTTTGAGACCCTGGGATAGAGAAAGATTTCTCAGAAAAGACACAAAACATATGAACCATAAAAGAAAAAACTGATAAATTGGCCTTCAAAAAAATAAAAACTTTTGTCTTTGAAAGATGCACAATAAGACAATAAAGCATGTTCGACGTAACCAAGGAAATGGCTGGGTTAGAATCCTGGGTCAGTCATTCTCTTCCCAGGTGACCTTGAATAGGTATGCCTTTTTGCCATTCTTTGACTCAATTTCCTCATAGATAAAATACCAATAATAGAGTAAAAGAATCTATCTCAGAGGACTGAATGATGATATAAAGTGCTCAGAAAAACGCCTATCGATAGTAAGTGAATGTTAGTTGTTGTAATTATAATTATTCAGTCCTCCTGCCTGGAAATTTCTTCTGATGGAATTTCTGTAAATAGTACTTTTTTGATGGTCACACTTACTAGCGTTTCTATTCTCTCACAGGAAAGAGGAGGGTAGGGGAGTCGGGATGGCAGGGACATGGGGGAGGTAGAACACGGCTCTGGCCAACTTGAGTCTGATGTGCTATTTTAAGCATTAGTTGAAAGAATCCTTGTAAAGTCTTAGCCATGTGCCTGACACACACTACATGCTCAATACATGTCAGGCATCTTTTCTTCCAGATGTCTAGCACAGTACTATACCTATAGGGTGTATCTCAAAGTAATTGGTGCACGAATATATGAGTATTTAGGCTTTAACTTCTATGCATGCATGGTTGTGTCTGTGGCCCTCTTAGGACAGCATTCAGTAGGACCCATTCACCCCCATGTCACTAGATACTTAAAAAAGATTCTAAGTTTCCTCTGAATAGGAGGAAGAAGGGAATATTTAGTTGTAGCCTCTTGGCTGAAAACTTTCCATAGGAGTTAAGTTTAAGGGTTTAGTGGAATAACACTGAAGGTCTTAAACATTCTTAGAAAAGCGCAATTACGTTGATTATGTACTGTCAGTGGAACATGCACTGGAAGCTAAACCCCTCCGAGGCCTTGAGTGCTGATGAGTTCTCTCAAATCTGTCTACAAGCGCTCACTGGGCTTCTCCGGCCAGCAACTGGCATTTGAGAAAGTGTAGGCAGGGATTAGGGGGGCTGTCTGTGGCTACAGAGCAGAATGAAACTGAGAGGCCGATAAGGGGATTAAACCTGTGAACTTCTCCTCATTAGCACAATGTTCTAGCCAACTGGGAAATAATGCAGACTCCTTGAGTGTTAGCAAATACTGACCTACTTAGATATGAAGGATAAAAGCACACATTTTCTCTGCAACATCAGCACAATCTGTCTCTGGGAATTGAAAGGACAGAGAAAGGCCTTTTATAGGGAATTTCTGGGTCAATAACTCTCATTTTGTGCTCCTACAGTAATTACTGGATTATGTTTCCCAATTATTCTTCCAACCAATAACTGCCCCTCTGCCTACCCACCCATGTTCCAACAAGTATGAGCATGTCAGGCCATTTGCTGTCTCCGGAGACATCGGTCATCTGCATACAACCAGATCCCTCTGCCTAGAATACTTCTACCACTCACGGCCCCCACCGCCTTCATCCCTCCTCCTCTCATGAACATGTACGCAACCATCCTGTCTCAGCAAGTTGGCCTCAAAGTCCTCGAGGACTCTAATGCCTGGGTTTTATGTCTCTCTTGTTGTTTATCTCTGCACACTGTGCATCCGATTGCAGTATTTCTCACACTCTACTGCCTCAGCCAGTTTTCTTGTCTCCCTCCAACACTGTAAGCAACTTAAGGGCAAGGACTGTATCTTCTGCCGAGTTGAATCCTCTCAAGTAATAGCTTGCCTGGCATAAAATAAGAATTCAAGAAATATCTGTTGGAGGAATGAATGACGGAGGGAAATCCGAATTTTCCTCTTGTATACGTAACTCCATAAGTTATGCTGAATAACGTCCTTAAATAGTACTCACATTTAACCAAATGAATTATTCCATTCTTAAAGGTACATCTCAAGTCTTGAGACAGGTTTTTGGAATCAGAGAGAACTGAATTTAAATTCCTCAGCAATCATTAACTGGTTGGGTTTAATGTTTCTAAACAAGGATAATAATACCTGCTTAAGGTGTTATGGAGAAGGTAGAATCAGATCAATATCAGTAAAGTTTCAATAAATATTAGGAGTTTCCTCTTTGCATTCTCTAAATAGTGTGCTTTTCCTACATTTCTTTTGAATTTCATTAGGCAATAAATAGTTTTTTTTAACACATACACATAGTTGATTTCTGATATTTTTCCAATTTTCCAGTTAAATTGTGTGTGTGTGTGTGTGTATGTGAGTTTATTGTAGGTTTCATAACTGTTAGTTATGGGAAGAGAAATCTGACCAAGCTACACTGTAATTACCAGAAGCAAGAATCTCTGCTTTTTGTTTTCAAGAAGTCCATTGAAATTTCTTGTTTGCTGTTATCTTATCTACCATTGCCTTTGTGCATTAATCTTTATTTTATTTTTTAACTGCCATTTTGGTAAGACTTTGAAAGGCATAAAATACAAATGCATGTAGTTGATTTTTAAACAGAAGTTGTTTAAAAATTTAAAAAATATTTGTAAGTTGATAGGAATGGAAGCTAAAAGATACAATTTTTGGCTGGCTTGGGAAACCTATGGACTGCATAATTGCAGCCCAAATGACAGCAGATACAGAAAATCATAGTAGTTAACTGAAATATGAAAAAGTCAGGATTTCATTCAGTATGTGACATGCTTAAGATGACCCCTCATCACTTGTCATTTAACTTTTTAGCCGTTTCTTCTTAGATTAGTAAATAAAGATAGTGATTTTGCCTTTCAAGTTTATTTGTTAGAATTGTTTTATACCAATTTCCTGGCCCAGAGGAAGCACTGGAAATAATAGCTAATATTTTTGAATTTGATAATGGTCTCGGAAAAGTACCTAGCTTATTATACACAGGAGGGCAAGTCCCAGATATTAAATCACAACAATTAATGGGATATTTAACATGTTGCCTGTGCTTTTCACACAGCCACATGTTTCTCTGCATCACTCTTTAAGATATCTTAACCCTCCATGTCTTGATTTTTTTAAGTCACTTTTTCTTTCATGTTGTATATTTGGAGTCCATATATTCCTTCCTTTGAGTTTCTATTGTTCTGAGCACATTCCCTTTATTATCAGGTCTTATTCAGAAAAAAATAACTCACTGGTCATGGGTCTTTCTTTAGTTTAACAAAAATTCTTAAGTAAGAAAGATATGTGACCAAAGGCAGGATTATTGGGAGAACTTGACTTCAGTGTTCATTTAATGGGCATGGTCTGCCTTCCTTTGAATGTGCAAGAAATTATGGGGAATATATAAATCATTTGAGATTTTATGGGAATGACTGTTCTTAAATGATAAATTAACTAAAAAAAATCATTTTCTTGTGGAGAAAATATCACACATACCTTCCAGGCATGCTTTTACAGAGCCATGGGCAGCCCTAGAAATTGCCTGATTAGAGAATCTTATACATATTCAAACAATGTTTTGATGCATAAATATTGAAAAGAGAATTTTTTTTCACAATAAAAGACAACATAAATGGTATCTTTTGTTCACTAAAATCAATATTTGCAAAGGAGTAGAAGACTTTCTTTCTGAACTTCCAAAATGTTTAAGATGCTATGGTTAAATCTACATTGAACTTGACTGTTTCACAGTTAGTTCCCTTTCCCTCTCTACCTTGCGAAAGTATTCACATTTTAAAGTAATGCTCATTATGTAATTTTACCAAGGAAACAATCATTCCCCCCTCTGTTATTACAGAAGACTTTTGATCTACAATAGTATCTAAGTTCAAGAAGGTTTGTATAGTATCTTGGCATTAGAGGGCAGTAAGTGGTCCCTTTCAAGCTTCTGCTCATGATGCACCCTGATCTTGGGTTGTCTGTCTGAAACATTTCCAGAGACAGATTTCCAGACATTTCCAGAGACAAATTTACAATGAAGTTAATGAAGCTCAGCCTTCATGTTGCCATTCAAGATCCTGGGAGCATCCTATCAATGTGCTCAGATGGTGTGGTAGTTAGATTCAGTTGTCAATTTGGCCAGGTGAAGTTGCCTAGATCTATTGCTGTGGACATGAGCCAATAGTGTGTGAACCTCATCTGTTGCTGATTACATTTGCAGTTGGCTAGGACCTTGCCTGCTGCAATGAATGATGTTTGATTTAATTGGCTGGTGCTTAAATGAAAGAGCTCACGTAGTACAGCCCAAGCAGCTCAGCATACCTCATCTCAGCACTCGCAGCTCAGCCCAGGCCTTTGGAGATGCAGAAAGGAATCACCCCAGGGAAAGTTGTTGGAACCCAGAGTCCTGGTGAGAAGGCCAGCAGAGATCGCTTTGTGCCTTTCCATGTAAGAAAGAACCTCAGCCGAAAGTTAGGTGCCTTTCCTCTGAAGAACTATACATTAACTAAATAAATCCCCTTTTATTGAAAACCAATCTGTCTCTGGTGTATTGCATTCCAGAAACTAGCAAACTAGAACAGGTAGTCATATGTTTTATGTAAAATTTACAAAGCTAAGATTAGTGAAAATTGACTGAGACCATGTCTCTTGCCATCTTCTAAAATACCTTTCACACTTTCCTTTTTATCAGGTAGCACTAGAGTAGCCATGTGCATGTTTAGTATCCAGAAAAGGGGAAATTGAGTTGGTGATATGTTTAACTCAGTATTTACGTGGTTCACAGTTACTTCCATGGACAGTTAAATTATGCCTGGTAGTCTCAAATTGCCTTCCAACAATACTTCTACCATTCTTTATGGCAACATACCTGGCATCATGGCACAAAGGAAAAAATGCATTACAATATAAAATGTGTCCTACTGGGCCTGGCGTCAGAAATATGTAGAGTGGAGGAGAAACAAAGCTTGAAACGTATGGAACAGGAGCTAGTCTGTTCATAATTCTTCCAGTTGTCACTCTCTTATCAGGAATATATTCAATAATGCACCATATACAATTATAAATGCACCTTACTTTTTTTTTTCATTTTGATAGGAATTGAAGAAATAGAATAACCAGAATTCTTGTGATTCTCAGAATTCCCGTGTAGAACGGAAATCTCTGGTAGAACTGCAAATAGCAAGGACATCTGTATGTGACATCACATGGTTTTATGCTTCCAAACTAGGAACGATAATTTAAAAAATCAACATTTAGAAGAAATATTGAATTATCTTTCCACACTCTCTACAGAATTGACATTATAAATGTGCTGTCATGTGAAGAGGTGATCAAAGTATATGAAGTCAAGAATTATACAAAGAAATTATTATGGAAGCATGTTATGCAGTCTGTTAAAAATATTATATTATTTTTCTTCATGTTGTGATTTTTGTAGTATTTGCCAGCTTTTAAATTTTTTAATTTATTTATTTTCTAATTCTAAATAAATATTTGTACCTATTCTTAATTTCATATTCCTAATTTCCACTCTTTTTCTTTAAAAGGGTACCCCGGATTGTATAAGTTTCAGGACCCACAAGATCTGGATTCACTCCCTGCCCCTTTGGGATAAAAATTCCCACTCTTCTGAGGCTATAGAAGACCTGGATTCATGCCCCAGATTTTCCCAGCCCATCTACACACCTCCCAGCATGTCTGGTCTCAGTTGTCACAGTCTCTGAGAGGCTGCACCTAATATCCCTTAGGAAACCCAAGTCTCCTCTGCTTTCCAACATCTGTTCTGTTCTGGGGTTTATTATTGTCCCTTCTTGTGTGTGTGCACCCACCCACGCGCCCACATGTTGGAAATATCTCTGGAGCAGAATGGAACAAGGTTCTATGGTACTTTACCAGTATCTAACTCTATTATTTCTACCCCCCCCCCGCCCCCCCCCGCCCCCCACCTGAGGAATCCATTGCAAATCAGAGGCAGGAAAGTTGGCTCTTAGGTCATGCAGCATTCTTCCCAATATTCTTGTTTATAGCATACACATAAGCCCTTTCTTTCAACCTACTCAGCAAAACTCTATTTTGAAATTCAAAAGCTGAGAATTGGCTCTTTTGTTCTCTGATGTTCTGCCACAGCCTTCTTTCCACAAGGCGGTCATCTCAGTCAGATGCCTGAAACGGGGAGTTTACACTTGGGATGGACAGAGAGGGCAAAAGGGTATCATCAAGAGTAGAAAACATCATCATTTGAGGATCAGCAGATGTCCATACCTGAATGCTTGGAATTGTGTACAAGAAATTTTCACATGGATAAGTGATTATTTTTTAATCAAGATGCTTAATCAGATACATTGACACTTCCACAGAGATATGGAGAAATCGGGCAGATTATCAAGGAAATTGAGTTATCTAATAACTCTGATATTAAGATAGAAGAGAAATATATCTTGATATTATAAATATGATTCCAAGAACTGATCAAAATAAGCAGACTTTTGTGTAATTCTTCCCTTGTCTTTTCTTGATTTTCATATCCAAGTTGCAAAATTTTCAAGTCTGATTTTGCACATTAGATTTATTTATATATTTTTTGCTTTTCTGGTTATAAAAAAATTCATATCCATACTAGTAGTTTTAGAAAACACAAAGGAGAGCAAATAAGAAATATACAAGTGCATGACTCACTGATAGCCCCTGCATATTTGTATGTATATGCATATGAAACTGAAATTATGTCCTATTTACTCTAAGTAATTTAATTCACTACATAGGATTCATATAGTAGAAGTATTATATTAACTTAACCAGTTCTTTAATTTTAATATTTGTATTTATAACTGCAGACTGCTCTAAATAATTCTATTATGAACTTTCTAGTTTATGATTCTTTGCATCCATTTAGGATAATTTCTTTAGTATATATTCTTAGGAGATAAATTGCTGGGTCACAAACTGTCCACCCAAAATTATCAATTTACAATTTCTCCATGAATGTATAAAAAGCATCTTTCCCCATATTTTTTCCTCCCTTTCAACATGAATTATTAGTATCTTGATAAATATCCAAACAACATTAATAATATTTGCTAGAGATAGCACAGAGTGTATCACACCAGTTCTATTTGAATTTCTTTGATTTTTCATGCTTGTATCTGGTTATTTCCCAGGGATATTTACAAAAGGAATCCCACTGCATAAGGAATGAGTCATAGAGTATAGCCCTGAATATAATTAATCTCTCCACTAAGACTGATAGATATATATATATATGACTAAATATTTCAAAAATATTTTCTTTTTTGAGTTTATTATTTTAAATGATTTTTGTCAGATGTTTGTGAGCGAAAATATGAACAATTATTGAACTGGGAGAGCAAAACCAGTAGTGTAGTAGCAGTGCCCGACCTCCTCAACTTGAATCCTGGTTCCATCACATAGTATCTGCCTGACTTACAGCAATTCACTCAACCTGTCTGTATCTGTTTTCTTAGCCTCAAAAGATAGCTGATAATAGTAGCACTATCTCATAGAGTTGTCGTGAACATTTAATGCAGTAATCATACTCATTATTAATCTGTACTTCTGAAATTTCTCCTTAGACTTTAGCTCTCAACTGTTTTGCTTTCTCATATTAAAATATGTACTGAGGCTTAATCCTTATATTATTATTATAATATGAGTTTTAAGTGTTCACATTAATTAAATTCACTAAGAATCCCAACAGAGTTATAGCTCATATTTTTGGAAAATTGTCTTGTTGCTTATTAGTTTTGTGGGACATAGACTACTAAGTCATGCCACATTTGAGTTATCTCATATGTAAAATCTTACATACCCATTCTCCCCACCACTAACCCATCCCAGTTATAAGCAGTTCCTTCCTCTGGTTTCCCATAACACTTTATTAATCCTGTCAGGATAGCAGGTGGCTGCACATTGTACCCATATAGTCCAAGATTTGTCTCCCCTATGCTCAGGTAACTCTGCAGGGTTATGACTAGCTCTCATTCAACCCTGTATTCCCAGTGCTTCCCATAATTCCCAGCACAAAGCACATCAATAGTGTCTGTAGAATGGAAGACAAGGATCAATTAGGAAATTTTAGGATAAAACAACTTTGGACGGGGCTTAATGTAGGATGTGCAAAACAGACATAAGGCCATGTTGGCATAAAGGAAACAGATTCAGCCATCCAGCTTAAATATCTGAAGACATGGATGAAATATAGGAAACAATGGTTTTCAGATACTTGACAACTGGCAGTGGGTGACATGATCCCTGAAAAAAGTAAAACAAATAAGTAAGCCCTGCAAATCCCCAGCTTACTAATGGAATCACTTTCCAGATTACAGGTAGAGGAAGAAAAACTAAGAGCCCTATGGTTTCATTGAGGTGAAAAAAGAAAAATTAAAACTTGGATAGGCTAAGGTGGCTAAATTTCAGGGGTGCAGTGTTAGAAAGAAGAGAGCTGCATAGAAGGAGAGCTCTGGACACCAGCAAAAGAGTATGTTTGCCTCTTTAGCTGAATATTTACATGCACATCCATGAGAGGAAATTCACCAGGAATATGGAAAGAATCACCAGAAAGCAGGCAGTTGAAAATTCTTCATACAGTGCTGGGAATAGTTTGTGTTCTCACAGCCAGAATGGAAGGATATCATAATCCACAAAGCATTGAGTAGAACCTTCAGAAGGGTATCACCTTAGTACAGAAGCTAAATTCTAAACTATATTCTGAAGAGACACTAAAAAAGTTTGAGATCAAGTTTCAAAAGAATCAAACTGATCCCTATTCATTTAACTGAATGCAAAAAGAAAGCAACACACTATTTAATGGAATGCTAAACAAACAAGCAAAAACCCCTCAACACCAAATGACATAAAGCTCACAGTGTCTGACATCCAATCAGAATTGAACAGAAATGCCAAAATGCATGAATAGAATGACCCATAACAAGAATAATAATCACTCTATATCATCAGATACAAAAAAGACAGAGGTGATGGAATTAGCAAACATGGCTGTAAAAATGTGAATTATTGTTAAAAGCTCCATATATTCAAGAAGATATGGGGAAATGAACATAATGAAGAGAGAAATATAAGATATAAAATACCATACAAGTAAAACTTCTAAAAATATCTAAAATTTCAAAAATATAGGGGGAAGTTATCAGCTTACTAGACTCAGAAGAATAAAATGATCAGTGGACCCAAAGACATAGCATAAATCTATCCAAAATGAAACACAAAAAGAAGAAAGACTGAAAAAAAAAACCAAAGCATCAGAAACCTATGAAATAATGTTAAGCAGTCTAACATGTATCTGATTATAAGACATATTTGAAGGAATAATGTTCAAAACTATTTTCAATGTGATAAAACCTAAAAATGCACAGATCGAAGAATCATCAATATTAGGAATGAAATAGAGAATATCATTAAAGATCTAGAGAATATAAAAGGATAATAAAGAAATACTATAAGCAACTTTATGCCCATACATTTCACCACTTAGATGAAATGCAAAATTCTTTGAAAGATATAAATTTCCAAAGCTCATCAAAGATGAAATAGAATCCCTGAATAGTACTATGTCTATAAAATACATTGCATTTGTATTTAATAATCTTTCTACAAAGAAAACATCAGGCAGAAGCTTGACTGGTGAATCCTACCATTTAAGGAAGAAATAATACCAATCTATACAAATTTTTCCAGAAAATAAAAGCATTGCATTGATATCAAACCTCCCCCCCAAAAAAAATAGAAGAAGAAAAAACTACAGATCAATATACCTCATGAACATAAATGCCAACATCCTTAACAAAATGGTAACAAATGAAATCACCCAATATATAAAAAGATAATATGTTATGACTAAGTGGAGTTTATCCTAGAAATGCAAGGTTGGTTTAACCCTCAAAACTAAGCAACACAGGGCAGGCCACGGTGGCTCAGCAGGCAGAGTTCTCACCTGCCATGCTAGAAACTCGGGTTTAATTCCTGGTGCCTGCCCATGAAAAAAAAAAAATCAATCAATGCAATTCACCATACTGACAAACAAACAGAAAAGAAAAACTCTAAATGACTATGTCAACAGATGCAGAAAACATATTTGATAAAATTTATCACCCAGTCTTTGGAAACAAAAGGTATGAAAGATCTGCCATAACCTGATGAAAAACATCATGAAAAAAAACGTTCTTCCTAAAACTGGGAACAAGGCAAAATGCCTGCTCTCACAACATTGTATTAGAGGGCCTACTCGGTGCAATAAGGCATATAAAGATAAGAGAATAGGATTAAAAAAATTAAGTACTTATCCAAATCACCTAGCTAGGTGGTAGAAGAGTGAAGTCTGCCTGCCTCTTTTCTGCTCTGACAGCACTTAGTTCTGCATTCTGAGTGTCACTTTCTATACCAATAGAGCAATGGGATTTAATTCTTCCTGTTAGAAGAATTATTTCATGATTGGAGATGAAGCTGAAAACTATTTCCTCCATTGGGAAGAATCATCTATGCCATGTTATACTCTATATAACACTATTAAAGATCTCCTTCTGATTAATGGCTTACTTTATACCCATTACCCTGCAATGTTAGGGTTTTGTAGAAGGTTCTGAAAGTGAGTGCAGCAAAACCCAAACAATGCAATAAGCAATACAAATGGTGTGGAAATATATCTTGCAGGAAGTCCAAAATGTCTCTGTAAAAAATATTCTTGCTTCCAATCTCCAGAGGAGAAACTTGAAATTCAGAATATTTAAGCAATCAGCTTAAAGTCGCAAATCAAGTGGGAAATGTGGGGGAGGAGGAGTGGTAGATTTTGAAAGAAATCTTGTAACTCCATTAATGGTTTTGTGTTCTGACCACAAAAACTCTATCCCTCTCTAACTTTAGCCAAAGAAATTTTCCTGTGCTTGCTAGTTGACAGTCTATGACAGTTTTATACATCCTCTTGGATCAGAAGGTCTACTGAGCTTTCCTTTTAGGATCCCGTATTTCTTTCTGAGTGCAAGCCGAATTGTTGGAGGCAAGGTGGGAGTTCTCAAGCAAGCAAAGGAAATTGTTGGAAAGACCTTCACCGAGGCCATAAAGTAGGCTTTCAAGATAATTTGGTCTTTATTTTTAACCTCTTTTTGGAAGTTGGCAAGCATACATTGTACTCCTTGAGGGAGATTATGCGGGTGGTGGCTGCAGTGGCAGCAGAGCTGCACGCCAGCTTGTTATTCAATGGAAGCACACAAGCTTTCCTAAGGCAAAGTAGACAGAATGGAGGCAGCTGGTTTCAGGTTAAACCTGGAATCAGGTGCTGGAGGTCTTTCCCTACTCTTGATGGGGTAAGAAACCAACATGTGCCTCCTCCGAACAATTGTTTTAAAAGTCTTTTAGCAAAATGAATATATCTCTATATAGCTTTCATTTCACTGTTCAAAGAGTTATTCTGATTCTTGTCCCTCCTAATGGTGTAGTCCAAAGGCAGAGAAGAAATGTGGGTAGTCACTCAAACAAGTAAAGATGATTGGCTTTATTATTTAATTTGTGGAAATTTATTTTGTCCTAATGTGCAACAAGGACTGCAATAGGCTTCATCCAGAGGAACAAAAATAATAACAATCATTAATAACTAAATTTTATTGTTTATACTATGTGAGCCACTGTGCTAATGATTTTTTGTTTGTTTTTACAAAGGGAATTTATTAAGTTGCAAGTTAACAGTTCTAAGATCTTAAAATGTCTAAACTAAGGCATCCAAAGAAAGATACCTTAACCCAAGAAAGGGTTGATGATGTTCAAGTTTATCTGTCAGCTGGAAAGGCACATGGTGAAGTCTGCTAGCTTTCTCTCCTGGCTTCTCATTTCAAACGACTTCCCCAAGGGCATTTTCTTTCTGCATCTCCAAAGGTCTCTGTGTCAGCTCTGAAACTTAAAAAAAAATGTTTCCCTCTTAAAGAACTCCAATATACAACCCAATCTTCAATGGATGGAGACACATCTCTATGGAAATAACCTAATTAAAAGACCCTACCCATGGTTGGGTGGGTTATATTTCCATGGAAATAGCTTAATCAAGAAGATGCCACACAACTATACTGTAGGAGCATTAAAAAACATGGCTTTTCTGGGATGCACAACTGTTTCAAACCAGTACACAGTTTCTTGTTGCAGTGCTCTCATGCATTGCCCATTGTCATGGCCAGGTTCATGTGTCAATTTGGCCAGGTGATGGTAGCTGTTTCTCTGGTTGCACAAGTGCTGGGCTGTCTTTTGCTGTGAGGATTTTTCATAGAATTAAATCGCGATCACATCGGCTACATCCACAGCTGATTCCATTTGTAATCAGCCAAGGTGAGTGTCTTCTTTAATGAGTGATGCTTAATCTAATCACTGGAAGCCTTTTTAAGGAGGATTCAGAAGAAACATGCTCTCTTCCTGTTTTGGCTGGTGACCCTCTCCTGTGGAGTTCATCCAGACCCTCCATCAAAATCGTCAGCTTCATAACCTGCCCTACAGATTTTGGACTCCATGTTCCACGGTTATGTGAGACACTTTTAAAAATTTTATATTTATGAATATTTCCTGTTGATTCTGTTTCTCTAGAGAACCCTAACTAATACACCCATCATGTCCCCAGCCCAAAGTATGAACCTTGTGTGTTTCAACCCACTGAACAGTCCCAGAAGTAATCAGTGTGCTCCAGAGAGAGGAAACAAACTGGCAGAAGTGATAAATGGTGCTGTGAGTTCTTGGAGCCATACCTTCTCCTGGAGCATTGCGTTTCTTAACATCATAAATACTTGATGCCATTTGATTCAATCAGTTACTAGAGATACTTGAGGTTTAAACTGGAAAAACAGATTCACATGTAATAGAGGACACCATGTGGTTTAGACAGAGTTTCACCTAATTTCTCACAGCTTTAATGTTTATACTGTGTGAGTCACTGTGCTAATGAATTTTTAAATTTTTTTATTGTATAATATAACATATATACAAACCAAAGAAAGAAAAAAGCAATAATTTTCAAAGCACTCTTCAGCAAGTACTTACAGGAGACATCCCAGAGTTTGTCATGGGCTACCATACCATTATCTCAGATTTTTCCTCCTAACTGCTTCAGAATATAGGAGGCTAGAAGGAATAAATAGTCTTTTATCATCACAATTGACATTCTTTTCTTTTTTGGTGAAAAATAACATATATACAAAAAAGCAATAAATTGCAAAGCACAGCAAGACAATTAGTGGTAGTACAGATTTCAGAGTTTGGTATGGATTACAATTCCACAATTTTAGGTTTTTATTTCTAGCTACTCTAAGATACCAGAAACTAAAAGAAATATCAATTGAATGATTCAGCAATCATATTTGTTTGTTAAACCCTACCTTCTCTGTATAACTCCACTATCACCTTTGATCTTTCTATCCCACTCTTTAGGGATATTTGGACTATGGCCATTCTAACTTTTTCATGTTGGAAGGGACTGTCAATAATATGGGGTAGGGAGATGGAACTAGCTGATGTTCTGGAGAGTCTGGGTCCTCTAGGTTTTGGGACTTATCTGGTCCAGGCACCAATTTGGAGGTTGTTAGTTTCTGAAAAGTTACCCTAGTGCACGGAATCTTTATAGAATCTTAAATATTGCCCTAGGTGCTCTTTAGGATTGGCTTGAATAGTTTTGGTTGCGGTTTGGCAAGTTATGATAGGTGGCAAGTCTAACTGAAGCTTGCATAAGAGTGACCTCCAGAGTAGCCTCTCAACTCTATTTGAACCCTCTCAGGCACTGATACTTTATTAGTTATACTCCTTTTCTTCCTTTTGGTTAGGATGGAATTGTTGATCTGAAGGTGCCAGGGCTGGACTCATTCCTGGGAGTTATCTCCCACACCGCCAGGGAAAATTTCACCCCTAGATGTCATGTCCCATGTAGGGGGGAGGGCAATGATTTCACTTACAGAATTGGGCTTAGAGAGAGTGAGGCCACATCTGAGCAACAAAAGAGGTCGTCCAGAAGTAACTCTTAGGTATACCTATAGGTAGGCTAAGCTTCTCTGCTACCTACATAAGCTTCACAAGAGTAAACCTCAAGATCAAGGGGTTGGCCTATTGATTTGGGTGTACCCCATGTTTGATACAGTATCAGGGATTCCTTGATGGCAGAGTTTAATAGTTCCATATTTTTTTCTCTCATCCTTCAAGGAATTTTGCCAATACTTCATGATTATCTGCTTAATATATTCTAGGAAGTATCCAGGTATTACATCAAGCCACACAGGATTAAAGGCCCTCATTCTTATTCTGGGCTCCCTGTGCTTCAACCATTCAAATGAGCTATCTAGACAGGCTGAGCCAGACCATGTCCACAGAACATCTAGGTTCCGGACAAAACAAACCTCTCTTCCTTGGTCTCAGAGAGTGCAGCTCTAAAATATAGACAATATCTTTCTTACTCCTGTGTTCTGAATTACTTTAATACCAACCTGATTGGCTTTATTTTTATCTCTAAGCACCAGGTTATACAAATATAAAACAGCCTCCCAAAATCCAGAAATAATAACCCACTTCAGACTAACTGTGTCTGCTATAAGAGATTTACAAACTAGGCCCTGTTTTCTTATAAGCTATTTCTAAAGGAGACCATACAATATTTTTTCTTTTATTTCTGACTTATTTTGCCTCACCAAATGTCCCACAGGTTCATTCACATCATTGCATGCCTCATGACTTCGTTCCTTTCTCTAGCAGCACTATACTCGATCATATTTATACACCATCATTCACCAATCCACTTCTCAGTCAGTGCATCCTTCAGCCACTTGCATTCATTAGGCATCATGCATAATGCCCAGAGTCCACAGTCCATCAACATTCTCAATTTTAGATAATTTTATTGCTCCCAAAAGAAAGATAACGAATAAATACACCCTCACCAAATAGGCAATCTAAACCTCCTCTTAACTCTTGTCCCTCCCCCCATTATTTACTTCTGCTGTTGCAATAGTAGTGCTGATATTTTCCTTTTAAACAGAGCCCATAGCATGCAATAGCAGTTTTCCCCCTGTACCCTGGACTTAAACACTCTTCATACATGAATCATACCTTTGAAGTAGTTCTTGCAAGAACTTATTTATATTTTAGTGTTAATCAGTGAGACACATAGAGTTTATACAAAGGAGTCTATATAACACCTTTCTTTCATGTTCACCTTCAATATGGTAATATTACTTACAGACCCACTAAAGAACTACTTTGCTTCTATCTATTCCTTTATATCTGAGTTCAACCTCAGTTCATCCATCTCTAGCTTCTATGTATCTCTAAGTACCCTATATTCTGTATTATAAGCCTCGATTTCACCTTTATCATCATCATAAAAGTGGAATCATACAGTATTTATCCCTTTGTGCCTGGCTAATTGCACTCAGCTTGTCATGTGCTTCAGTATGTCATTTCTTTTTACTGCAGCATAATATTCCATCATATGTATATACCACATTTTATTAATCACTCATCTGTTTTGTTTTGTTTTTTTGTATTTTTGTTTTTGATGCATGGTCCAGGAATCGAGTCTGGGTCTCCTGCATGGAAGGCAAGCATTCTACCACTGAACCACCTGTGCACACCCAATTCATGCATCTGTTGATGGACATTTGGTTTATTTCCACCTTTTGGTGATTGTGAATAATGCTGCTATGAACATTGGTGTGAAAATGTCTGTTTATGTCACTGCTTTCAGCTCTTCTGGATATATACCAAGTAGTGCTACTGCTGGGTCATAGGGCAGCTCAACATTTAGTTTCTGAAGAAACTACCAAACTTTTTCCATAGGGGTTGTCAATTATATATTCTCACCAGCAGTGCATAAGTGTCCCAATTTTTTTACATCCTCTCCAACGTTTGTAGGTTCCTGTTTAATAGCAGTGATTATAAATGTGAGGTGTTATCTCATTATAGTCTTGGTCTGCATTTCCCTTATAGCTAATGAAAATGAGCTTCTCTTCATGTGCTTTTGATACATCTGTATTTGCTCTTCAGAAAATGCTATTCATATCTTTAGCCCATTTTATAATTGGGTTTTTTGTTCTTTTGTTGTTGAGTTGTATGATTCCTTTATGTCAGGATATCAAGCCTTTGTCCCATTTATCTATTTTTTCTTTTGTTGCTTGTACTTTGGGTGCAAAGTTTAGGAAGCTGCCTTCTATTAATAGGTCTTGAAGATGTTTCCCTACATTTCTTTCTAGAAGGTTTATGGTTCTAGTTCTTATATTTAGGTGCTTGATCCACTTTGAGTTGATTTTTGTATAGGGTGTAAGGTAAGGTCTTCATTCTTTTGGTTATTGATATCAAGTTCTCCCATGCTCATTTATTGAAGACTATTTTTTCCCAGTTCAGTGGATTTGGGGGTTTTGTCAAAAAACAGTTGGCAATAGATTTGCTGGTCTATTTCTGCACTCTTGAGTCAATTCCATTGGTCAATATTTCTATCTTTGTACCAGTACCATGTTGTTTTGACCACTGTGGCTTTATGATAAGGTGTTTTGTTTGCTTCTTTGTTTCTTTGTTTTGCATGGGCAGGCTCTGAGAATTGAACCCAGGTCTCTAGCATGGCAGGCAAGAATTGTGCCACTGAGCCACCATTGCACCACCATATAATAAGTTTTAAAGTCAAGAAACGTTAATCCTCCCACTTGGTTCTTCTTTTTTAGGATGCTTTTAGCTACTCAGGGTCTCTTTCCCTTCCAGATAAATTTGCTAACTAGCTTTTCTAAATCTACAAAGTAGGTTGTTGGAATTTTGACTGGTACTGCTTTGAATCTGTAAATCAATTTGGGTAGAATTGACATCTTAACTACATTTAGCCTTCATATCCATGAGCAAGGAATGTCTTTCCACCTGTTCAGATCTTCTTTGATTTATTTTAACAATGCCATATAGTTTCCCATGTACAGATCCTTTATGTCCCTAGTTAAGTTCATTCTTAGTACTTGATTCTTTTAGTTGCTATTTAGAATGGATTTTTTCCCTTAACTGATTCCTCGTTTAGGTCATTGCTTGTGCATAGAAATGTTACTGATTTTTTTTTTTTTTTTTGCATGGGCAGGCACCGGGAATGTTACTGATTTTTGCACATTAATTTTATATCCTGCCACCTTGATGAACTTTTTTATTAGCTCAAGTAACTTTCTTGTAGGTTTCTCTGGATTTCCCAACTATAGTATCATGTCATCTGCAAATAATGAAAGTTTTACTTCTTCTTTTCCAATTTGGAGGCCTTTTGTTTCTTTTTCCTGCCTGACTGCTTTAGCTAGAAAGTAGCTTTGGCTAGGGAGCTTTTTCAGTCCTTCCCCATTGAGTACAATGTTGGCAATTGGTTTTTCATATATGCCCTTTATCATATTGAGGAAGTTACCTTTGTTTCCTATCTTTTGAAGTGTTTCTATTAGAAAAAGATGTTAGTTTTGTCAAATGCTTTTTCGGTATCAATCAAGATGATCATGTGATTTTTTTCCCTTTCAATTTGTTAATATGCTGTATTACATTAATTGATTTCTCGTGTTGAACCATCCTTGCATTCCTGGTATAAACCCCACTTCGTCGTGGTGTATTATTCTTTTAATGTGTTGTTGGATTCAATAGCCTATATTTTGTTGAGAATTTTTGTATCTATGTTCATTGGGGAGATTGTTGAAACTTCTATTGCTCCCTTCAGTTTTGCCAATGTTGGTCTCATGTACTTTGTAGCTCCTTGATTGGGAGCATAAACATTTATGATTCTTATTTCTTCTTGATGAATTGTCCCTTTTATTAATATATAATGTCCTTTTTTGTCTCTTATGATGTCTTTACATTTAAAGTCTATTTTGTCTAATATTAGTATAGCTACTCCTGCTTTTTTTTTTTGGTTACAACTTGCATGGAACATCTTTTTCCATCCTTTCACTTTTAATCTATTTGTATCCTTGTGTCTAAGATGAGTCTCTTGTAAGCAGTATATAGCTGGATTAAATTTCTTAATCCATTCTGCAAATCTGTATCTTTTAATTGGTAAGTTTAGTCTGTTAACATTCAAAGTTATTACTGAAAAGGTGTTTCTTGAATCCACCATCTTATCTTTTAGATTTTACTTGTCAAATGTATATATTCTTTTCCTTCTCTCTCTTTTTATCCTTTAAGTTACCATTACTGGTACTCTTCATTTCCGTGCCTTTGTCCAGAACTCCTACTCCTAACTTTTTTTTCAACAGGCAGAACTCCAGTGAATTTAGTATTTCTTGTAGGGCTGATCTCTTATTGACAAATCCTTTCAGGATTTGTTTGTCTGTTTTGAGGGACAATTTGGTTGTGTACAGAACACTTAGCTGGAAGTCTTTCTCTTTCAGGATCTTAAATATATGATACCACTGCCTTCTCACCCCCATAGTGCCAGTTGAGTAGTCTGAACTCAGTCTTATGTGGTTATCCTTGTATGTAGTAGATTGTTTTTCTCATGCCACTTTAAGGGTTTTCTGCTTCTCTTCAACATTTGACAGATGGATTAGTAGGTGTCTTGGGGAAGGCTTATTTGGATTTATTCTATTTGGAGTTCATTGAGCTTCTTTAACTTGCATATTTATGTCCTTTATAAGGGTTTGAAAAATGTCCCCCATTACATTCTCAACTAATCTTCCTAGCTCTCTACTCTTCTCTTCTTCTGGGACACCAGTGATTCTTATATTTGTGTGCTATGTTTTTCTGTCATTTCCCTGAGATCCAATTCAAATATTTCCATCTTTTATGCCATTGCTATTTTGAATGTTCAAAATCAGTCATCCTGTCCTCTAGTTCACTTATTCTTTCTTCTGCCTCTTCAAATCTGCTGTTGTGTATCTCTATGTTTTTTATTTGGTCTACAGTATCTTTAATCTCTGTGTATCTGCTATTTTTCTATTTATTCTTTCAAATTCCTCTTTATGTTCTTTTAGTGTCTTGTTGATCTCCTTTATGTCATTAGCCATCCCATTTATTTTATTTAGTAGAGTTATATGAACATCTTTAATTAGTTGTTCCAAATCTGTGTCTCCTCTGGTGTTTTAATTTGGTTGTTAGGCTGAGCTATATCTGTCTGCATCATGATGTGCTTAGTGACCTTCTGTTGTCTTCACAGCATGCAAATATCTTGATTGGTTTTCTATGGAAACTGATTTCCTTCAGTAATATAAAGCCTTGTATTTGTGGGATGGATGTGGAGCAGGATGCAGGGTGTGGGCTGGGGCACAGCAGTCCAGTGATGTGTTGCAGTCCAGGTATAGGTGCAAGTTGGGGATGCTACACTGGTGCCTGTGAGCTGGGGCACCTAGCAGTGGGGATGATGTGGCTGTGGGGTGCATGGGCCTGTGCTAATGATTTTATATGATCTCTTTTAAATGTTAAAACAATCTTGTTAGATAGATATTATTACTTGCATTTCCCAGATGAAATAGAAAAGGTAAGTAACTTGTTTGCCAATAAAAAGATAAGTAACAAAGCCAGGATTTAGAATTAGTTTTGTTTAATTCCAATGTCTGTCTCTAAACTTGATAAATCCTTTTAATAGAGACAATGCAGTTCCTGATCTCAAAGCAATATATATTTTTAGTTAGCTAATTATACCACAGATTGTCAGTGGGAAAATCAGAATTAGCTCTGACCTGATAAACTTTGAGAGTCTTAGTGTTTCCATATATCTCTTTCCTACAAAGTTTTAAACAGCTCTCTAGCTGTAAGGAGAACACCACTGGTAGGGAATCTCCTTTCCTTGTTCTACTCCATTCAGCCATTTTATGTCATTTTATGTTCATCAGAATGCCCTCCTATCAGTGCACAGACACAGAGCCAAGGGAAAGTCACACAGAAAAGCCCTGTGCAGTTAAATGAATCACTGTCTAAAGTTAGAAGCCACACATAGATGCAGAATGTGAAATGGGTTAGAGCTAATCAAAGTTGCTATAGTATACTCCTGACTGTTAATAGGTGCTGCCTGATAACTGATTAGAAATTTGCTATGACTATGTAAGTACTACTTATATACATAATACGCAGGTATAATAAGTATAATATATAATATATAACTATATAATATAATATTATATGTAATACATATATAAATAGGTATTTGAATATTTAGGAGTCAGCCAAGCATTTATTCAAATGCTTTTCATAATAAGTCATACTAATCAAACCTTTGTAAATCTCCAGTGCAATATATATATATATATATATATATATATATATATATATATATATACTTATATATACTTATTTTATTCATTCATTATTTATGAACCTCTTATGATGTCTTAGGCATAGTATGAAGTGCCAAAGACAGGGAAAAATATATTGCTCCTGTCCTCAGGGAGTTCATTTATCATTTTTACTTTCAATGAAAATGGCTGCTTTTTCTCCTTTTCTTGTCAGTATAATTTGCAACACATTTTCAATTCAACTTGAGACTTCAACTTTCTACAATATACCAGACTAGATAATCAGATACCCTGAACAACTTCCTTGATGAAAATAACTAAAATGTTTAGGTAGTTAGACACAGACACAGTTAAAGACATTGATATAAATATGTACTTATTTATTTAGAACATTCTAAATGTATCACTAGACTGAAAGGAAAGCATGCAATATGTTTAAATGACAAACAAAGTGGGAAAGCAGGAAGCAAACAAATACAGAAGTCAGCCTTCACCTTAGGAAATCTGCTGAACTCTGATGAACTTGAACTTATATTTTGAAGACTGCATAGGGCACAAAAGAAAATCAACATTCTAAGAAGGTCTAATTGTAGGCCACCATAAAAGCTGAGATCATATCAGAAAAGTTTCTTTCCCTCTTTTCATCTTGGCACCGAATGCAAGGGATAAAAAAAAAATCTCTCATAAGAAGCTTGAATTATAACTCAGCCATAACACAGGTTTTTGGCCCAATTTCAAACTTCCTGTGTGGTCCAAAAGCATTCAAGTAGAAATTTTAATATAAAGTACTCCTAGATTTTAGTGCCCCTAAGTGATGAGAGGAAGCAAATTAAAATTCTGTCTGAAGGAATGCAATTTTTACATGACCTGAAAGAATTCTCTTGGGAATGGACCAAAGAATGTGAGCTAAAGTAAAAAATTTGCAAATATACAAGTAAACAAAGAACTATGAGTGAGAGACAGAAAAAATAATAGATTGTAGAATCAGATAGAAAAAAAACTTCAGACAAAAATAATGAGATGCTGGATATAAAATAAGAATGATGTTTTAAGGAATGAGAACTGAATACAAGCAAGAAACAAGAGACTGTGAAAAAATATGAAGAAAAAATATTTGAAATTTTAAAAGACAAAAATAAAATGAGCTAAATAATGAATGAATTAAATAGCAGATTAGAAGGAGGTGAAGAGAGACTTAATGAAATGAAAATAGTTCAAACAATTACCCAGAACATTTCAGAGACATTGAAATTGTAAAAGAGACATTAACAAAATTGAAGGATGGAATGAGAAGTTCCAACAACCTACATTACTCAGTGTTCTCTGGGGAAACAAAACCATCAGGAGATATTTGTAAGTATTGTGAGATTTTTATAAAAACTGTTCCCTGACTGTGGGGATGCACAAGTCCAAATCTAATAGGACAGTTCTCAACCTGTGAACTCCAGTGAAGGTTATCAATGAATTCCAACAGAAGCTGACTGGCTGAAGTAGAGATGGAAAATTTGTCTTCCAACTGCTGAAATCATCACTTTTCCTTTTAATTCCCTCAACCGATTGAACGAGACTTCTCTCATTGTTGAAATCAATCTCCTCAATTGATTTTAGAAATAATCAGCCATAGATGTAATCAACTGAGTGATGATTTAAGTGCATGAAATATCCTCACAATAACAGGCCAGTGCTTGCTTGATCAAACAACTGGACACCATAAACTGGTCAAGTTGACATGTTAACTTAACCATCACAATACTCGAATCAGAATTCTAGGAAGAAATAATAGTATGAGAAAGAAGTAATATTTAAATAAATATTAAGAAATAATTTTCCAGAAAGATGACAACTCAGAACAAAACAGAATAAGCAAAAATAAATTGACACCTAGACATATCTTAGTGAAACTGTAGGACACTGAAAACAAAGTTAAGTTTTAAAAACAGCCAGTGAGAAAAGTCTAATACAGGTTTGGTTTGCCATTTCAAAAAAATAAAAGAAAACCAATCAGAGTTTTCAACAGAAAAAAATTATTACCACTTTTAGATTTCAGTGATATTTTTAAAAAGTAAATTAATTAAAAGCAGCAGATCCAATTCTGAAATCTATGTTTTGAAAGATCAGATAAATATGCAAATGAAACAATCCAGTCTTAATAAAATTCATAATGGTATCACTTGGGGTATTATTTACCTTGAAAATTAGATAGGATGCAAAGCTATGTCCCTGGAATTTGTCCCTGAGAGCTGTCCTCATAATTTAGGCTATGCACAACACTACCAGACTTATTTACCCTAACTATCACATTTGTCTTTCTAAATTACCGATTAAAACCTCTAAAAGTTACGGACTTTCTAAAACATTACATCAAAACCCTTCTCAGAGCTGTGGAACAGCAGTACTGGCTAGAGGTTGCACCTAGAATTGACTGGATGAGGGTTTAAATCCCAGATCCATTACTTCCTATATATCTGACCTGGCCTGTAAAATTCCCATAAGTATTTTCTTAGTTTTCTGAGCTGTAAAGTTAGAATAATAATAGCATCTACTATTACAAATATTAATACATGTCAAGTGCTCTGCACAGTACGTGGTTCAGAAAAAAAGTTATCACTGAAATTACGATTACATAATTGTTCTACCTCTCCATTTTGTCCTCTACTGCCCTCAGTCCACACCTTCATTCTTCCTCTTATGTCCTGCAGGCTTCTGCTTCAAGGACAGTGGTTCTCAAAAGTGAAGTCCTTGTAGCAACAACATCACCTAGGAACTTGTCAGAATTACAAAATCTAGGGCCTCACTCCAGACCTAATGAATCAGAAACTCTGGAGGTGAGTCCCAGCAGTCAGTGGTTTAACAAGCTCTGCAGGGGATGGTGAGCACTTGAGGACCACTTCTCTAAGCCATTGTACATGTAACTCAGTTGTTCTCAACAAATTGGCATTTGCAGATGTGTGACAAAATTTTTCAGGTCACAGAGTTTAATGGCTGCTGCTGTCAATTAGTGGGAGTAGGGATGCTAAATGTCACTTACTTCCTAAACTTTAACCTTCATGCTAATACTGAAATCCTGTACAATTTCCAAGATGTGTCCTCTTTCACTTGGTTTCTTCATCTTTGTGTATTTCCACCCAGTCCATAATCTCTCATGTTTTTGAAGTAGTGTGCTAGTTGTAGTAGCAATCATTTAAGACATTATATATATTTAATATTTTGTCATTTGCTATATCCCTGAAGGAGAATTCATATCTCTTACTTCTTCTGTAGGGAGACAGCATTAGCGTAATGGTTAAGAACTGGGAGGAGGGTGTCATAATGCCTAGGTATGAATCCTAGCTCTGTGACTCCCAACTGAGACTCAGTTTCCTCATCCGTAAAATGGGAGTAGTAATAGTACATACTTCACAGTGTTGTTGTGAAGATTAAGTGCTTAGAAAAGTGCTTGGCACAAAGTAAACACTAGACAAGTATTAGCTTTACTATTCTCTATCCCCCTTGATGTCTAGCATAATGCCAGGAATTTATACATGCATTATACATTTCATTGATTAATTGACTGATCAATGAATGTAGTCCCAATTCAATTCTCAAATGTCCATTAGAAGATTCAGGGGAGAAATAATCAACAACTCTAAAAATCACCAACTTTAAATTCACAACATACTGCTATATTAAAGAAAAAATTGGCCTATTCTTCATTGGTTTGGAATACAGGCTTTGGAACCAAAGTTTTAGGGTGAGAAACAGTCATTTACCCTAACTCTTCCTGATACTCATCTTCCTTCTATTCTTGAGATTGTGGAGGTCAAAGACTAGGGAATTTGAGATCCCAGCCACATATTTCAATTTCTTCCTATTTTAGAGATATAAATGGAGACACAATTACATTTCCAGAGCATTGGAGATTCTATTTGATTCATGTTCTCCTTAATGATTTTGCAAAAAAAAAAAAAAAAAAATAGCCTTGCTCCCTGCCAATTTTGGATGGCTGTCCTCCATGACCTGGCCTTTTGTTCCCAGAAGCCCACAGACCATTAGCCTAAGCACACATCACTGGCAGGAGCCCTACCTTTGGCAGCACTGAGTACAGCACAGGCTGATGAAATGCTCCTTGGAGACTGCCCATCCAAACACAGAGCGCATCCAAAGCCGAAGATGCAGTCACATCAGCCTGAGGTGGAAGGAGTACACAGGACTCTGAGGGATTACGTAATAAGGGCAAGAGAAAAAGGTGGTCCATGAGTGTGGAAGGAGAGCATCCCAGCACTGGTTCTGGTCTCGTGAGGAAGCCTGACAGGAAAGTAGGTGTGCTGGTTTGACTCTGTTATGGACCTCAGAAAAGCCTATGTCCTTGTAATCTATCCCTGTAGGTGCAAAGCTATTGTGGGTGGGATATTTTATTCTGTTGTTTCCATGGAAATATGACCCAGCATATTCAAGGTGGTCTTAATCCTCTTGCTGGAGTCCTTTATAAGAGGATAAAGGCAGAGACATTTTGGAGAGAGCTCAAAGAAAGAAAATACACTGGGAGAAGCAAGAAGGACCCATAGAGGCTGAAAGAGCCATTTTGAAACCAGAATCCAGAAGAGAAGGACCTGCAAATGTCTCCCTGTGCCTTCCCATGTGACGGAGGAATCCCAGATACAAGCAGCCTTTCCTCAGAGAAGGTATGTTACTCTTGATGCCTGAATTTGGACATTTTTATGGCCTTAGAACTATAAATTGTAACTTAATAAAGTCCCTTTTTTAAAGCCAATACATTTCTGCTATGCTGCATTCCAGCAGCTTTAGCAAACCAAAACAGAAGGCGATTTAGGTTCTGTTTCCATGTGATGCCACAACAGCAAAGATGGCCAGAATTCCCTGTGGAGGAATAAAACTGGACGTATAGCTTGTGCCAATGTCACAAAGAGAAAGAACAGAAGATCTGTACTTTGCCTATTTATCTGTGAAATTTGCCAAAATGAATCTCTCATATCACCAGGTAGCCATCTCAGGCAGAAAATTAGTTCATCAAATAATCCAATAAACATCACAGAGAACATTTATAGCAATATTCAACATTAATTAAATTATGGTTCAAAGGAGAAAATTCTAGCTGTGGTTTTCTGGCCTATTGATTCCGTATGTAATAGGAAGAAGAGAAAGAAGGGGAGGGTGAGGTGGTGGTGGAGGAGGAGGAGGAGGAAGTAGGGAGGGAGGAGAAGGAGGAGGAGGAGGAGAGGAAGGAGGAAGAAGGGTTACAATGTGGTCTCAGCCAAGGCCTACCTTGGCAGGGCTGTCAGGACCACAGGTCTGTCGTCCACGTGTCTGGCCTCTAGTTTTCATTTGCTCAGTTTAACCAGGACAGCCCAGGTGAATGGGCTCATAGTAATGAAATTCACAAGAGACAGATAATCAAAAGAAGTCTACTTCTTTATTAATTTAAACTGAGAGCTAAGAATGCCAAAGGTATTGATGATCACAGGAGTTGATGGTTTCATTTTCTACCCTATAAGGGAATCTACTTGAAAGAATTAAGATGAAAGACTGGTAAATTAAAGCAAAGAATAGGATGGCCTCAAGAAACAGTTTTTAAAATTGTGCTCTGCTAGAAGGACTGCTCTTCTCCACTCTTGAGATCTTCCTGTAAAATATCTCTCTGTCTTTATTAGAACTGGGGATCCCTTGGAATATCTGTAATACAAACTTTTATTCTTTAATATTAGAGTTAGCAAATATAAGTTAATATATGACTCCATCTCATGCTTATGCACATAACGCTAATCATAGCACTCTCTTGCTAGGCCCAAAATGGCCTTAAGCCTCTTTCCAAATGAAAGCTACAAGCAGCCCCTATTGAGCTAGAGCTGACATGGATAATACAACCAATTTGCTATTGTTTGGGTCTATGTTCTAAAAAAAGCATTTCTCTTCCATGTGCCATCACTATTGCATCAAACTTCATTTCAATCTAATTTTCAAACTTGCTGGAATTTGGGGGTTTACATATGACTTCTCACTGACTATATGTCAGGTCAGCGACTTTATCATGATATATATGAATCTTTCAAATCTAATATCTATATACTAATGCAAGCAGAATGAATTAATTGTCAACTTGAGATTTAACTCAGTATGTACAAAAAGCATCACTGAATAATGGAACAACAATTTATTTACAAGCATTAGAATGCATTGGAATGCCTACTATGTACTTAGTACATGAACTGTTAAAAAGAAGCAACTCTCACTGATAAAGAAAGGAATAAGCATATGGAGATGTATGGTAAATCCATGAACTTAGAAGAGAGACGAATAGTGAGGATAAAATAAACTGGAAAGAGAAATATTTTTGGCATATTTTGAGAGTATCAGCCACAAAATAGTGATGAAAGTGGGGCCTCTGTAAGTGATAGAGGATAGGAAGTTTAACAGGAATTAGACTTTAATAATGTGGAGGAACCCAGCGGGCCACGGTGGCTCAGCAGGCAGAGTTCTCGCCTGGCATGCTGGAGACCTGGGTTTGAGTCCCGGTGCCTGCTCAAACAGAAAATAAAAAAATAAATTAATTAAAGAAAAAAATAATGTGCAGGTAGGTAAGAAAGTGAAGGTCTGGACTGGGAGTTAGAGGATTAGAAGAAAAGTTACTAACCAATCCTTTAAAAGCATAGGAACAAATAGACAGGTTGTTTCGTCAGGGGAACTGAGAAGCCAAGTGCATCAGCCAACCAAGTAGGATGACAAAGGGGATGCTTATAGAGAGGGCTACGGGAAACTGTTACCTCTGGGTGAAAACGCCTCTCCGAGTCTGCTTCAAGTACTCCATGAGCCTAGAATATTGCTGATCAATTGTGCCATCAGTACGGAAGAAGAATAGTTGGATCTGAAGTAGAAGAGAAGGAAGACAATCTAGAACACACCAGGCACCTCCTCAGCTGTCTACAAAAACCTCAGAGAATTTAATAATTATGCTTAAAAGTTACCCCCAGAGATATGGGGGTACTCAAATGTGGCATCTCTCTCTAGGCCAACTTGGCAGGTGAACTCACTGCCCTCTCCACTACATAGGACATGACTTCCAGGGGTGTAAATCTCCCTGGCAATGTGGGACAGGACTCCCAGGATGAGCCAGGACCTGGTATCATGGGATTGAGAAAGCTTTCTTGACCAAAAGGGAGAACAAAGAAATGAGAAAAAATAAAGCTTCAGTGGCTGAGAGATTTCAAACAGAGTTGAGAGGTTATCTGGAGGTTATTCTAATGCATTATATAGATATCCTTTTTTAGTTTATGGTGCATTGGAGTGGATGGAGGGAAGTACCTGAAACTGTTGAGCTGTGTTCCAGTAGCTTTGATTCTTGAAGACAATCATATAATGATACAGCTTTTACAATGTGACCATGCGATTATGAAAATCTTGTGTCTGATGCTCCTTTTATCCAGGGAATGGAGATGAGGAGAAATAAGGATAAAAATAACTAAATAATGGGATAAAGGATTTAAAAAAATGGGTAGCTAGAAATACTGGTAGTCAGTGAGAGGGAGGAGTAAATGGTACAGGATGTATGAGATTTACTTTTTTCTTTTTATTTCTTTTTCTGGAGTGATGCAAATGTTCTAAAAATGATCATGGTGATGAATACACAACTATGTGATGGTATTGTGAACCACTGATTATACACCACATATATGTATGTGTGTGAAGATTTCTCAATGAAAATATTTAAAAAAAAAAAAAAACCTTTATAGAATAACACTACTGATTCCCTTCTACTTCCTAATTTGGTGCAAATTCCTTATTTGGCCAATCCTAACCGGTAAGAGAATTCAAAAAACCATAGTTCCAGGTTCATCTAAATTGACCAAAGAGCCATCCAATACAATGAGAGACTCTGAGATGGGGGGTGCGAGGGGAGTAGGGGTCAGCAGCAGCAGCATGCAATAGAAACTGAGACTTGAACTATTTGGGCATCTCTTGGAGAAAGTGAGGAGCTCTTATTCCTAAAAATAGAATATCTCGATACATCATTCACTTAGCCTACAAGAATTTCATCTTTCATTAGATTACAGAAGAGAGGAGATTGCACTTCTGCCATAATTTCCACCAAGAAGGAAAAACAGAGACCTAATCATTTTATAGTTCAGTGTATCCAAGAAAGGTAATATTGAACCTGGTTGAACTTATATGTTGGCAAAGCCCCCCAAAAATTAGGAAAATAGAGTTCCAAAATCAGGAAAAAAAGAGAGATGTCAGGGTTATTTAATTCCCTGAGGAGAAAGAACTCCAAATAGGAAATGTTTCCAAACAGGAAAACTAAGTGAATGAAATTACTTCTCCTCTCTTTCCCCTACAAAGACTGGGAAGAAAGATTTTCCCTCACTAAATATTTCATATTGCCCTTGAATGTTAGAAATAGAGGGGGGTGGAACTTGGAGACAATGACAGAATGGAACTAACATAGCTGTCAATAAAAATTGGAATGAAAAACTCTTCTAAATGGGTACAAAGGTAGTTCCACGGTGGAATACTCGCCTGCCATGAGGAGACTTGGGGTTGAATCCCGGCCCACGGATTTCCTACACACCCCCAAATAAAATTCAACAAATGGTGCTGCAGTAATGGGATAGTCACATGAAGAAATATTGAAATGTGACCTCTGCCATACAGCTTCCAAAAAAAAACAAAGAAAGAAAAAAAACTTCCACTATAAGAGAGATAGTCTTGTGAGTTACGGTACAGTGGAAAAAACACTGTTCTTCCTTCTTATGGGTTTAAAATATATTAGTTTTGAGAATTACCATTTTAATTCAGGGGATGAGTGTGTATGTGTGTGTGTGAGAGAGAGAGAAAGAGAGAGTGTGTAAGCATGCTCATACATACTTCTATGTGTGCACAATTAATTCATAGTTACCTGCTAGACATTTGAAAGAATAAAGAGACATATCTGTAATTTATATTGGTAGGAAAATCTCAAAAACTCCAGATTTAAAATGCCTATTCCCTTGGTGAGAAAGGGGGAGAATTCAACTTCCCCAAGTAGAGAATTCCTGATATTCTCACAAGCACTGGGGACAACCAAAGCAATAGGCTGAGCCCTCAATCTTGGGATGTGTTCATATGAAACTTAACCCCACAAAGAATAGGCTAAGCCTACGTAAAAATAGGTCTAAGAGTCACCCCCAGAGAACCTCTTTTGTTGCTCAGATGTGGCCTCTCTCTCTCTTTTTCAGCCAACGCAACAAGCAAACTCATTGCCCTCCCCCTCTCCACATGGGACATGACTCCCAGGGGTGTGGACCTTCCTGGCAATGTGGGACAGAAAGCCTACAACGAGCTGGGACTCAGCATCAAGGGATTGAAAAAACCTTCTTGACCAAAAGGGGAGGGGGGAGAGTGAAATGAGACAAAATAAAGTGTCAATGGCTGAGAGATTCCAAACAGAGTTGAGAGGTTATCCTGGAGGTTATTCTTTAGCTTAAATAGATATCACCTTGTTAGTCAAGATGTAATGGAGAGGCTGGAAGGAACCACCTGAGACTGCAGAGCTATGTTCCAGTAGCCATGTTTCTTGAAAATGATTGTATATAGCTTTTGCAATGCGAGTGTGTGATTGTGAAAAGCTTGTATCTGATGCTCCTTTTATCTGCAGTATGGACAGATGAGTAAAACATATGGATTAAAAATAAATAAATAATAGGGGGAACAAATGTTAAAATAAATTTAGTAGATTGAAACGCTGGTGAACAGTGAGGGGGAGAGGGATGGGGTATGGAATATATGATTTTTTTTTTTTTCTTTTTATTTCTTTTCTGGATTGATGCAAATGTTCTGAGAGGTGACTGAGTGATGAATACACAATTTTGTGATGATATTGTGAGTTATTGATTATATACCAAGAATGGAATGATCATATGGTAAGAATTTTCATGTTTGTATAGTGGTATGTTTAAAAACAATTTAAAAACTATTAAAAATAAAGAAAGAAAAGAAAAGAATATGCCTATTCCCACTGTAACTGCTCACTCAGCTGGGCTTGAACAGATGACAGCTTCATACAGCTAGTCCTGGAGCCTCACCACGCACCGCCCCCTCCTCCCTGGGGAATTATTCTGACCTGACTCATTCAGACTTGGGACAACGTTCACCTGGGAGAGAGGGGTGGCTCCTCAGGTAGGAGATGAAAATTCTGGAAATGTGGGTATAGAAATAGGCCCCCTCAAGGTCTGCCACGCTAAAATCCTCCTGGGCCTTGGGATGGAGGACCTGTGTGTTTGCACATGCACAGAGACTAACAATCATTACAAAGGAGCAACACACTGCACATGTGTGATTCCTGCCCATGCATATATAACCTGAGGACAAAATTCCAAGGTAGCACCCATGACATTATAAAAATTGAAACTAGAACCAGATCTAAGTGCTAAATTTTGCTGAAGGCAATCATATTAAGTAAATATGCTGAACTTTCAGGATGATTTGCCTGGTGGAAAAAAATTCTGGTTAGTCCATGGATCATACCCTGGACAAACAGATGACTGCCATCACCCCCAAACAAGTCCTTTCAATGAATATTCCCTAGCCTGCTTCTTTCTGGCATACCTTGCCGAAATGCATTCTAAGCATGTGCAATAAAATTTAACTTGCACCACATACACATGTTAGCATGCTCACACTCATCCACGTGCTAACCCAATTCTCTAGGAGACTAATTCAGATTCATAGACAATATTAGAAGAAAGATTAGTTTCAATGATAAGCACTAGGTCCGAGGGACACAGAGAGCTGCGCTTGATGTACCGAAGTACCACAGATTAGTTGGCTTAGGCAACAATAATTTATTATCTCATGGTCTTTGAGCCAAGAAATCTAAAATCAAGGTGTCAGCAAGATAATGCTTTCTCCAAAGTCTGCAGTTTTCTGGTGGTGGCTTGCTGTCAATCCATAACTCATTCTCTGCCTCTGGCACACGGCATGTCTGTCTCCTGCTACTGTGTGCAAATGTCTTCTGCTTCTAAGGACTCCAGTCATACAGAATTAAGGCCCAGCCGGATTAGGTTTGCCTTCATCTTAAATAAAAACATCGTCAAAGATCCTGTTTACAAATGTGTTCACATCTACAGGGCTGGGGCTTAGGACTTGAACATGTCTGTGTGTGAGACATGATTCATTCCATAACATATAACATATGCCTAGATCTTCTCACAGACTTTTCTCTCCCCACTCCACACACAGTTCTATTTGATTACCAGCCGCAAGTTCAACCTGGGAAAATTTCTGGAATATGGAATATTTAGTAGAGATTGTTTGTACAGGTTTAGGCTAAAGATATTTTGAGACAGAATTTACTAAACAACAGAATTCCACTTCCAGCCATCATGTAATAGCTTATATCAGAGTGCCTTCCTGCTGAGAATAATTTATAAAAGCAGGATATCTGTGTTTGAAAGCATTGGCGGCCACTAAGTCAGGACTTTGTGGGACAAAGATCCCAAAGGAAAGGGAATCCCATGCTTTTGACCTCAAGGCATTTGGCAATTTGTAAGTGATATTGGCTGAAAAGCTGAGGAGACAAAAATTGAAGTTCAGAGCAACTAAGGAAGCCAGGACTTGAGAAGAAAAAGACCCATAGATGTAAGGCCAATATTTCATGTTGCTTTTCTCTCTTGAGGCATTTGCCAAAAAGTGAAGTTGCTGGGAGCAATAGGCCAAGAAGCCAAATAAAAGGCACAGTTAAGAGAGAAAAGCTAATTAGGCAGTTTTCAGCAGTTTCATGGTGGTGGGAGATAAAAAAAAAAAATTAGAGTTCATGTCCTTCCAAGAAGGACATGCTGCTAAATATACAAGGTTTTTAGTTGAGAGCCCTAATCACAAACAGCTTGGAGTACAGCAAAGAAGAAATAAATCAGGCCTCACAAAGAGTGAAATATAGACTTGAACAATCTTGCTTCCTGTTTGGATCTGTTCCTACTGGTTGAAATGCCTGCAAGAAGGAAAAAGTGCACAGCAACCATCATGCTTGGTGATGAAATGAAGAAAAAATTATCTTGAGATCAGGAATAAAACAAAGATGATTGCTATTACAATTTCTAGGCAATCTGAAATAGGCTTCCTCAATAAACTAAAGTATATGGATTGGAAAAATAGAAATAAATTTATCACTATTTCCAAATACAGTATGTAGAAAATCCAAAAGAACCTACAAATAGACTAATAAAATTAATAAATTAGTTTAGAAAGGAAGCTAGATACCAGGTAGGCCAGTTTGAAACTGTAGTGTACCCCAGAAAAGCCATGTTCTTTAATCCTCATTCGGTATTGTTGGGTGGAATCTTTTTTATTAAGTTGTTTCCATGGAGATGTGACCCACACAGTTGTGGGTGGGACCTGCGAAGTAGGTGGTTTTTATAGAGATGTGCCTCCATCTATTCAAGGTGGGGTCACCTACTGGATTCCTTAAAGAGGGAACCATTTTGGAAAACCTTTCAGAACCCACACAGCCAGAGACCTTTGGAGATGCAGAATAAAGTTTTATGAAATGAGATGCTGGGAGAGAAAGCTAGCAAATGTCACCATGTATCTTTCCAGCTGACAGAGGCTTCCAGAAGCCAAAGACGCCAGCAGATGTCAGCCACATGCCTTCCCAGCTGACAGAGGTGTTCCAGATGGTATCAGCCCTTCTTGATTGAAGTTAACCTCTTGTTGGTGCCTTAATTTGGATATTTTTACAGCCTTAGAACTATAAACTTGCAACTTAATAAATTCCCTTTTTAAAAGCCATTCCATTTCTGGTATGTTGCATTCCAGCAGCTTTAGCAAACTAATGCACAAGGCAACATAAAAGTCGATTGTATTTTAGTATGATGGCAACAAGCAATTAAGAAATATTATGTCAAAAATTTAGTATTTGCCATAGTATTCAAAAAGTGTCTATACTCTAGGAATAAGTCTATTGAAAGATGTACAAGACCTCTACAGGGAAAGCAAAAACACATTACCAAGAGGAAATAAGGAAAACCTAAATAAATGGAGGTTTAAAACATGTCTAAGGATTAGATGACTCAACATTTGTAAAGATTTCATTTCTCCCCATATTGATCTATGGATTCAAGATAGTCTCAATTAAAATGTCTCCTTCAAAAGGGTTTTGAAATTGATAAAGCTGATTCTAAAAACATAGGGAAGTGCCAAGAGCCCAAAACATCCAATAAAATCTCAAAGAAGTAAAAGTTGAAGGAATTATACTACTAGATATAAAGTCCTATTATGAAGTTTCAGTGATTAAGACAGCATGATATTAGCAGAAGTGTAGACCAGTAGATGAATGAAACAAAATAAGAGTTCAGAAACATGTTCACACATACAAGGTCACTTGGTTTACTACAAAGGTGTAAATTGCAATATAGTGTAATATAGAACTGCCTTTTCAAAAGTATTGCAGGTTTGTTTGGTTGTCCATATGGAAAAAAATTGAAATTTTAGTATATCTAACATCACAGACACACACACACACACATAAAATCAGTTCTTGGCATGTGAAAGACTTAAATGCTAACAGTACAAAATAAATGCTTCTAGAGGTTAATATGGGAAAATATCTTCATGACCCTGGCAGAAGTGAAGTTTTGGTCATAAGGTAAAAAGTATTGGTCATAAAGGAAAAACTCTATAATTAGTGTTGATTAAAATTAAGAACTTCTGTTCATTAAAAGACACCATTAAGAAAATGAAAAGAGGGCGGGCCGCGGTGGCTCAGCGGGCAAAGTGCTTGCCTGCTATGCCGGAGGACCTCGGTTCGATTCCCGGCCCCAGCCCATGTAACAAACAAACAAAAATACAATAAAACAAGAAAATGTTTAAAGATGTTTCCCTTTCTTCCTCCCTTCCTTCCTTCCATCCTTCCTTCCTTCTCTCTGTCTTTCCTTCCCTTAAAAAAAAAAAAAAAAAGAAAATGAAAAGAGAAGTTACATGTGAGAGAAGATATTTGCAATGTATATATCCATAAAAAGAGTCATTCACAAAATATAAAGTATTCCAAAAAATTCCTAAGAATCGAAATAGAGAAGACAGACAACCCAATTACGAAATAGGCAAAAAACTTGAACAGACCCCTTCACAAAAGAAGATACAAAAATGGCCAACAATTGTATGAAAACATGGTCCAACTTTATTAGTCATCTGGGAAATGGAAATTAAAACCATAATGTAATAAGATTGAAAACACACAAGAATAACTAAGTTTAAAAAAAAAGAAAATATGAAGTGTTGTCAATGATGTGTATCAAGTGAATCTCTCAAACACTGCTAATGGAATAAAAATTAGTAGCACTGCTTTGGCAAACTTTTGATGGTGTCTACTAAATCTGAAAGCATGTACACCCAAATCCCAACAGTTTTAATTTGGAGTTTAGATGCAACTGAAATGCAAACATATTAAACTAAAATTCCTGTACATAAATGCTCATAACAGCATTATTCAAAATAGCTAAACATTGGAAACTATTCAAATGTTTAATTTTTGAAGGGATAATTGTGGCATGACTACAATGGAGTAGTATAAAGTAATGAAAATGAACAAACTAGTACATCATGTAGCACAATGAATGAACCTAAAATACCACCAAAAAAAAGTATATTCTTTGTGATTACATCTATTTAAATTCTAAAAAGAGGGAAAACTAATCTATGGTAAGAGAAATTTGAATAGGTTATCTTTTGGTTCGTAATGATTTTGAAGGGTTGTGCCAGTTTGAAACTGTTGTGTTCCCCAGAAAAACCATGTTCTTTAATCCTCATTAAATATTGCTGGGTGGGATCTTTTTTATTGTTTCCATGGAGTTTTGACTCACCCAATTGTGGGTGGTAACTTCTGATTAGATGGTGTCCATGGAGCTGTGTCTCCACCCATTCAAGGTGGGGTTGCTTACTGGAGTCCTTTAAGTGGGAACCATTTTGGAAAAAGTTTCCATGCTGACAGAGCACACACAGCCAGAGATCTTTGGAGATGCAGAAGGAAAACACCCCTGGGAAGCCTTATGAAATGAGGAAAGAAAGCTAGCAAATGTTGCCATGTGCCTTTCCAGCTGAGAGAGATGTCCAGAAGCCAGAGACTCGCACAAATGCCAGCCACCTGCCTTCCCAGCTAAAAGAGGTATTCCAGGTGGTATCAGCCTTTCTTGAGTGAAGGTAACTTCTTATTGGTGCCTTAATTTGGAAATTTTCACGGCCTTAGAATTGTAAACTCGCAACTTAATAAATTCCCTTTTTAAAAGCCATGCCATTACTGGTATGTTGCAATCCAGCAGCTTTAACAAACTAAAACAGGGGTTAAGCGGGGGAGGCCTTCAGTTTTTGTAATATTCTATTTCTTGATCTGGATGGTGATTATGTGGATGTATCTACTTTATTAGTCATTCTGTACACTTACAATTTGTGCATTTTTCTATTTGTTTGCTATATATCAGTATTTTCAACTGGGGCTGATTTTGCCTCCGAGGGGACATCTGGCAACTTCTAGAGATATTTTTGGTGGTCACAATTGGGAGGGTGTACTGGCATCCTGGGGTAGAGACCAGGGGTGCTTTTAGAAATAGCTAAATATTTTTAAAATACCCTATAACACATAAGATAGCCTACACAACAAAGGATTACTTGCATATTGATAAAATAAAATACCAGAAAATAATAATGATGATGTTGATATAGGTGTCTTACATAATCCTGGTGAAATACGTCCCTGATAAAAGCTAAGGTGCTCTTATACTTTGTCTTCTTGAACTGCATGAGCCAGTCCTCACCCATATGGAGCAGGACTACAACCAAGATTCAAAGTTTTGTATTAACTGTGAAGTCACATGCTTAGTGAAGGAACAAGGGCTGCACCCAGGAAAAAAATGGAAAAATAAATGTATTAGTTTTCAGCACTTCCCACAGTATCTCATAGAGTTCCCCCTAAATTAATGTCTAGGAGGAAAGCTACTAGGGATATTTTTATCATTTTTGCAATTCTAATGTGTTATGCAGTTGCAATATATAATTGCTATTAAGTCTCTATTGAATGAATGAATGAACAGGTGTCCCACAGGCGCTTCATTCCATAATGCAGTAGCACATCCTTCTTTGCATACTTTTGTCTCCCCAATGTCCCAAGCACTCAATTTTTCCTTTTTTTAAAATTTTCCTCAACTTGGTGTTTATGTAGTTTACCTGACCTGTACTTCTATCCAGTAACCAGCTAATTTCTCTGGAAAATTAATACATGGCAAGATTTCAGTTGTGCCAGTGAATTGATGTGCTAGCAAAAACCTGCATGCACTTAAGGCAGACCTGTAAGGAAGAAAAATAAAGGTAAGGAGACTTTTCTGTTCCTATGGTTGGAAGGAATTCAGTGAGAAGAAGACTCATAAGTACTTATCAAACATTTGTGGGGTCTTCATAAATACAGAGACATTGCTTGTGTTGGTTTGAAAGGATGCATGTCCCCTAGAAAAGCCATGTTTTAATCAAGATCCCATTCCGTAAAGGCAGAATAATCCCTATTCAACACTGTATGTAATTAGATCATCTCCCTGGAGATGTAATCCAATCAAGAGTAGTTAAACTGGATTAGGTAGAGGTGTGTCTCCACCCATTTGGGTGGGTCTTGATTAGTTTCTGAAGTCCTATAAAACAGGAAACATTTTGGAGAATGAAGGAGATTCAGAGAGAGCAGAGAATGCTGCAGCACCAGGAAGTAGAGAGTCCACAGCTCAGAGACCTTTGGAAATGAAGAAGGAAAATGCCTCCCAAGGAGCTTCATGAAACCAGAAGCCAGGAGAAATATCTAGCAGATGACACCGTGTTCGCCATGTGCCCTTCCAGCTGAGAGAGAAGCCCTGACTGTGCTTGCCATGTGCCTTCACATTTGAGAAACCCTGAACTTCATCGGCCTTCTTGAACCAAGGTATCATTCCCCGGATGGATACCTTTGATTGGACATTTCTATGGACTCGTCTTAATTGGGACATTTTCTTGGCCTTAGAACTGTAAACTAGCAACTTATTAAATTCCCATTTTTTGAAGGCATTCTGTTTCTGGTATATTGCATTCCGGCAGCTAGTGAACTAGAACATTGCTCCATATTCAGGAGTATTCTACTGAAATTTTTAGAAACTGTTTTGACTTTCCATGCATGGTAGGTTAATGACCCTCAAATATGTCCACATCCTAATTCCTGGAAACAGCAAACATATGAAATTACATGCGACAGTGGATTACGATTACAGATGGAATTAAGGTTGCTAATTAACTGCCTTAAATTAGGGGAATTGTCCTTGATTACCCAGGTGGGCCCAAAGTGATCACAAGGTCCTTAAAGGGAAAGAAGCAGGCAGAAGAGAACCAGAGAGATGGCAACATGAGAAAGAGCCAAATTCATGTTGCTGGATTTGAAGACGGAGAAAGAAGACAATACGCCATGGAATGTGGCAGCCTTAGGAAGCTGGAAAAGGCAAGGAATGGATTCTACCCTAGAGTCTCCAGAAGGAATGCAGCCCTGCCAGGGCCTTGTTTTAGCCCTTGAGACCCATTTCAGACTTCTGACATTCAGAACGTTAATATAAAAAAAAAATGGTTGAGTAAAGCCACTAATTTCATGGTGAGTTGTTATAGCAGCAACGTGGAAACTAATGGGTTGAAGAAACACTACCCAAGCAAGTGAAAACATAATTTATATTTGGTTTTGGAATATAATAAAAGGGAACACATGTTCATCTAAGCAATCTCTCTTCCTCTCTCTTTCTCTCTCACACACACATATACATACACATGTACTTCTAATCATTTACATTTCTGCCCATGACATTCCCCTTCCAATTTGATGATCTATCAGAATTCAAGGAAGAACATCAGCAGCAAATTGCAGTTTCTATGAGGTAGTTGAGAGATACCTGAATACCTATACAGGCATCATCTGCATTGCTTGGTGTCAAATCAAATCATGCAAATAGAGAGAGAAAAGCTCGTTCACTTTCTGGGAGAGGGACTTTGTAGAAGGAGACAGTCCTTTTACTAACAAAGTGATTTTCAGACTTGCAAAACTCGGCCATAAAAAACTCACAGGCGCACATAGATAACTGTAAATAAAAAAGTGAAGCAAATAATTTGAGGTTGCTTGGAGAGAGCCAATTAATTAATTCCATTTCCAGGAATATTGCAAAGCCAGTCTATGGTCCAGGATGAAAAGTGAAACCATTCACCAAGTGGCAACCAAGGAATATGTTAGGAAGGCAAAAGGACCACAAACTGACTTCTGGTCAACCAATACGGTGGCATAAGGCTTCCTAGGGTGCTATTCCCCCACTGAATCTTTGAACAAGTAGCAAAAATTGAGAAAACCATCTTCCTCAAAACTCTGGAAAATAGTTAAAGGTTTGCAGTAACTGGGTGAATGCTGAATCAAGAAAATGGAGCTTTAAAATGGTAGGAGGATTTCCTGGAGTCCTTGATGTGCCCTCTCCCACCGCCCTGACCTGGTGTGGAGCCATCCTGCACGCCTACTGTGGGCCCTTGGCCCTGTTCTGGAGGAAGCAAACACATACGTGCACACTGGGATGCTTATATGTCAGTGCCAAACTATCGGGAGGCAACCTGAACCAGCCAGAGTCTCATCCCTGGCTCACTCTCCCAGAATTTGCCCTGCGAGCAGAAGCAGTTTATGGATAATTAAGCAGTGTAAGAAACAATTAAGTCAACGTGGCCGGGGGCATAGAATTACCGGCTTTGAACATTCAGTAGAAAAGCCAGGAGGGAAGAATTCTATTTCAGAGGGAGTGGAAAGGAGAATAGGGAAATTCCTAAAGCCACAAGTGAGTACAAGCCCAGGGCAAGATGGCGAGGACGTTGCACTTCACATATGCCTCAGGCTAACCTCCCTCTGAAGGACATCAGCCAACATAGAGCCAAATAAATACAATTTCTATGCAAAAGCAGTGTGCTTGCTTTCTAAAAGCAGCTTCAGGAGTCCTCTATCTCCCTCCTCCCATTAGCTCACAGCCCTCAAGTCCTTCCTATATGGAATGCCTAATATGCCATGGCATGCATATATTATGTTTTAGTTTTCTTTCTTTTTGATAAACACAAAGTAAAAGAAAACAAAACAAGTAGCATATTAAAGCAACAGTGAAATATCAAGTATTTGGAAATAAAATTAATATCAGAATAAAAATAAAATTAATGCACAGTGGCTCAAATGTGCCTTATATAAGGTTATCTTAAAAACAAAGACAAGACTGCAAGCCTCAGCTTTAACCAGATTTAAGGTACTCATCTAGTTAAAGAAATAATGAATCAATCAAAAGGGACTGTTCAGGAAGGAAAGCATAATAAATAACAGAGAAGCAGATGCTGACCTTGCCCCTTCAACCACTTTCCTGGAAACTGGGTCCCCTCAGCTCAAGTACAAGAGTACAAAGTCTGTTTGCCAGGTCAGCGTCCCTAGAATGAAGGTGGCTTTATTGGTCTGTCATGTTCTTATCACACTAGACCGATAATCCCCTTAGGTCCCCTGGTCTGATTATAGGCTAATCAAGTAGTCTTTTGATCATAATGTGGCTAAGGGAAGCAAAATAGACTAATCAGCACCCAGGAGTATTTTATTTGTTTAAAACGAATGTGTTCTCATCATGAATTCATATATTATTTCTCTGGCTTAACTTTAACTAGGCACCATCTCTCTACCTGATTAACACTTACCCCATAAGAGTTCAGGAGCTCTTTGTCTTACAGGGAAGGGTTTTTCCAACCATCGATTGGGTAGGAGCAGTCAGATTTCCCACTGGAGCACTTGGCTTCCCCACAGGACGGTCGGGGTTATTTCAGAGGCTTCTCAGACTGCCTGGGATAGTGTTCATGCTCCACCCAGGCTACCTTCTTTTGAGCTGCCTACACACTAGTGCCCATTAACAGTCCTTTTTTTTTTTGAGGAAACCCCAAGCCCTGCTCTTCCAAGACATCTCATCCTTCCACCAGCTGAAAAATACGTGTGGCTATGTATAAACATCAAGGAAAGAGAGACTTATTCATGAACAGAACATTAGAACATAAAAAAGGACTGGCTAGGAATTGAAGAGGACAGCTTAGAAGGGCTTGTCTAGTGGAGGTACAGGAAGGCCAAGTCATGTGCGCCCTTGATTCCCGTCCAGCTCAACCTGGGCAACAACCTCTGTGGCCTGGGGGAGTGGGGACTCAGGGTGGCACTAGAACCTGCTTGGAGCAAATTTTACATGTGTGTTCTGGCTAATAAAACTACTAGTACCCATGACTCTAGCTTTTACTTAAAATTATTTTATTATAATGCTATTTATATATGTACAAGCATATAAATTCCTTATGCTCACAACCGGAAACCTACAGAAACAATGTAATTCAAATGAACTATATTAATTTAATGTCACAGATGATGTTACTCTGCTGAAATAAAATCAGCCTTTACTCCATGGCTATGGTACTGAGTGCCAAAGCAGGGCTCTTTTGGTTTGGCAGCCTGTGCTACTACTAGGAACTATGAGAGAACTTAATGTTCCTGACCCAATTTTTATTTAAGCTACCATGAAATCTTCGTTCACAGCATACATCTTGATGCCATTGGCCTTCCCTTATATATTAAATTTCCCTCTGTTCTTTTCCTTTTCACTTGAGGCCAATAAAGTTGTAAACACAAAACCCAACCCCAAAACAGAAGTGGAATGGCAGTAGCCAACTAGTCATTCAATGACCCAGAATGTTTTTATATTAATGTGTTTAGATTATGTTCACATTCAACACAAAATTTTGAAAAAATTACTCTGGAGAGCTTGCACACTGCAGTTTGAGAAATTACTGGAATCTTGTCCCTTGATGAGCACAATGTGGTACTTTCATTCTTTCCTTCCAGTGTACACGAAATATATAAGACATAAAATCAATGATGCCTTTCTGTTCTAAGCTCACAAAAAGGGTCAGGCAACAGTCCTACCCTTTTATTTAGCTTTCCATTTCTCCTTAAGCAAGGACATGTATGTTGTCTGGAAAATATCCTCATCACCCAACCCATTTTCTACTGAAGTGAAAACAAAAGCTGGAAAAGAATGAGATTTGAGCCCTGGTGCCTATTCTTTAGTTTCATAGAAGGGCAACAGCCCATTTTTAAAGGAACAAGGTTGTGGGTAAGATGGGAAAACTTTCCAACCTTGATTTTTCCCTATTCACACCTGCTAGAACTTATACTTGCTCTTGCCTCCTACTCCATTTCCTCCTTCCCTTGGGATTGTAGAGTAAACTTTTAAGATGGCAGAAAAGAAACATTAAAATTTTACTAATTTGAAACACTGGTTTCAAGAGTTTCTGGCATAGCTACAACAGTTCTGCATCTAATCAAATAATTTGGGAGAAGATTAGGGGGTGTCCTGACACTGCTCCCAGAGACCAACAAATCCTTTCCCCTCAAATGTCTGCTGGTTGGAAAATGTCATTTTTATTATATGTAAATTTCCATATAAACACAAGCCAATTGCTGAATTCCATGCTGCTACTTTGAACTATCATCAGTCTATTCTCAGCAGGATTAAACTTTTAAATACCGTAAACAAATATACAGTTCTAGACCTAACTCCTTGCCTTCTAATTTTTCTTTCATAATTTTTTTTGTCTTTTCTGTCTGCATTTTTGGAGATTTCATCATCTCCATCTTCTAGATCTGTAATTTGGTCTTCAAGACTTTTGTTGAAAAAAAAAAGTAATCGTGACTTAAAAGAACTGTTTCTTACTCCACCTTTTTCATTGCCACCTGTTCTTATTTTGAGGCTACAATATTCTCCTACATCTCTCTAAGAATAACAAACTAAAATGGTCTTGAAGTTCTCCTTTGTTCCTGGCTCAGTAGTACTGTTTCTTCTCTCCACCCCTAGAGTCTCTTTTTTTTTTTTTTTAATGTGGGCAGGCACTGGGAATCAAACCCAGGTCTCCCTCATGGCAGGTGTGAATTCTAACACTGAACCACCATCACACCATCCTCCAGAGTCTTTTTGATGTTTCATTGTACCAAATACCTGGTCATCCTTGGTTCTCTCCATTAATCTGATCCCATTTTCTTTCTATCCTCCAGAAATCCTTTTTAAGTTCTATTCCTTGTGGTACCCTTTCTTGTTTTTCAGCATCTTTATGACCATATTGTTTCTAAAGTATCTTTTCTGTGATTTCATTGAGAATGGGGAGATTAAGTTCACCATCTTAGAAATTTATTAAATTTTAAATCAAAATAGGGGCCCCTTCCTTAAGTAATGTTGGCAGAAAATTTGTGAGATTTCCTACCTCATGCAAGGGAATACTTGCATCCAAATGCCCACTGATATGAAATGTCATCTCTATCTTAAACTAAACTTTCTTTGTAAATGTGGGCTTTTTTTCTGAACTTCAAGTTGCCTCTTTGATCAATCAATTTCTATGTCAGTAACACACTGTTTTTAATTTTTGTTATAATTTATCATTTGCCCAGCTAAGAACTACCTGTGAGTTATAAGGAGATTGTGGGGTGAAGGGGAAGTAATAATGCAGACCTGTAGTAAACCTTGAAATGTCATTTTGTCCATGCAAACCTGCTTAATGAATAGAAAAGCAAGTGGTTATATAAGACTTACATTTCCACAGCTTTTATGATAAATACCTCTGTTTCGTTACAAATGTGTATAATATGTATATCTTAGTTGATCCTTAAGATGGTGATTAATATCTCCATTTTACAGTAGAAGAAACTAAAGCTTGGAGAACTTCAGTGACTTGCTCGAGGTTACTTATCTGATAAGTGGCAGGGCTTGAACTCAGATTTTCTCACTCCAGATCTTAGGCTGTTGCCATTGTACAGTATGTGCTACTTTTCCTTTACATAATGGAGGTTCTCTGTCATTTGTTAGAATGCCCATTGTAACTAGCTTGTCTTTGGTTCCAAATGGGTTATAAAATAATCATGCTGATTATCTACTTGTGGAAGGCAGAACTGTTGTCTACCTGTCCATGTGTTCAGAGCTCGGTAATCTAAACACTATGACACCATCCATGGGGATGGACTCAATTTCCTGATGGTCTTTGTTTCTCACACCAAAAGGCTACACTGTCCACTGGCTTTAGATTGCTGACTTTTGTCTTCTTATTATCACACCTGCAATATGTGCTCACCGATCCATAACACAAGCTTAAAGAGATTTTTAAAATAGATTTATGTATGTGATAAATACAATCATACAAAAAGAATGTATATCTGGACACAAAAATAAGAGGAAAATACAAAAATGAAAATATTTATATTCATGAGGAGATCTTACAGAAAAACATTTCTTTCAAAATCTACTTTAGTATCATCTTTACAGTTTTAAAAAGCAATAAGATAATTTCAATGTATTAACTATGATCAAAATGGCATCAAAATTAAACAGCCTCCCCTAAAATGTATGTTGATTTACTTTAAAAGTTTCACTTCTCCTTTTGTCTCCAACAAAAGCCTAAAAATGTGTAAAATGGCCCAAAGGAAGGAATTGGAGAGCCAGGGTCCAGGTAATGACAACCAAAGAAGTAGCTGGGGATTTGATATCATAAAAACAAGTTAAAGAAAACAATCAGAAAAGAGGATGGTAAGAAAACAACAAATCTTTTCTGGTTTCAACCACTTTAAGAGGGTGGGTCATAAAAAAAGTCAGGAAAAACTACTTAAATAATAAACATATAGAACTAGGGAGGGCATAAAAAAAGGAAGAAAAGTTAAATAGAGAGATAAAGGATAAAGGGAGAAAAGCTATTAAAAATAAGCAAACAGGAAATTCATTTGAAGAGGATGGAGAGGAGAGAATCAGAGCTGAGGTTGAGGCCATCCATTGATCAGTTACAACCATGATCGTTTTATACTCATGTCCAGATGGCTGCTGCAAACATGAAATGTTTTCCATTTTTAATGCCCAAGGAAAAGAGGTCACACCCAATGTGGAAATGAAAATTAAACTCATTCTGTTTCCAGGTTTCTATTTCTTTTCCCTTCCTCATTTCCAGATGCCCTCCAAGTTTCAAACTTGTAGATAATTATGGTAATTTAATTTGGTTACAAAGGCTCAGAGGTGAGAAATTTTACCTTGACCACCAAAGTCCAAGGTGTTAGACAAGGGTGATTCACTGAGCAAACCCAAAGTGAAAATAGTTATCCAAAACTTGGAAATAAGGCAAGATGATCATTGCCAGCTCTTTCATCATCATCTTAGGGCATTTTCTAACAAGCTTGCTGCATGTCATGTAATTCTCTGGGGCTCTCATTTAGGTTGATTTAATATTTATTGGTTAGGGCTCAGATTCTGTAAAGTTAGATGTCAAGGTTGATAAGTGATGAGGTATCTTTGTTCAGTGGAGATAAAAATAATAAATGCCAAGTGAAAAAAATAACCGCTGTGTTACTGGCCTCTCAGGGCATTGGCAGTTTTGTATGTAATCTAGTAACCTTATTACAGCATTCGTTCTTTCACCAACCATATTGACTTTTTTCTCTCAGTCTCCTTTGAACCAGTTGTACCATCCTGCTGCTTCCCTTATTGATTATTTAAAGAATTCTTGATACTCAGTACATATTTGTGTGAAGATCATATTTTAAATATCTGAAATGTATACTTCGCAATGTTAACATTATCTATTTAGCAATTCTGTGTCAGATGTTGGAGTAAGTGAGCATTATCTCATTCAATCCTCGCAACAATTCCTTGTGAGTTTAGAGAAACTGAGGCCCAGAGAAGATAAATGGATTTTCAAGGTCATCAGGATGCAAAGGAAGGGTTAGAACTCCAGATTTTTCAGTAAGAATCTTGCGTTCTTGCTACTGCGCTGAATTGTTCACTTAAGTACAGCAGCAATGCCTGCCATGGGCAGGGGTCGAGCAGGAACAGAGGTCCTGGAAAGACACCGTAGATGAATGCTAAGAGTGGGAGGCGGTCAATAGAGCAAGTAACATGGGCTGATCTTGTAAAATCCCGAGTGCCGCTGTCCCCATTCAACAGATGAGAAGACAGAAATGCAGAGAGGAAGAGCTACCTTCCTTAAGATCTTTCACTAATGAGGAGCTGAGCAAGGACGTGAGTGCCCATCACCAACCCCCAAGCCCAGTGCCCCTTCTGCAACTCCCCCTACTTCTGAATACATGGGTGTGCTGGTCTGAAAGGATGTAGGGACCCTAGAAAAGCCATGTTTTAATCAAAATTCCATTTCGTAAAAGCAGAATAATCCCTATTCGATACTGTGTGTTTGAAGCTATAATCAGATCATCTACCTGGAGATGTGATGTGATCAAGAGTGGTTGGTAAACTGGATTAGGTGACAACATGTCTCCTCCCAATTGGGTGGGTCTTGATAAGTTTCTGGAGTCCTATAAAAGAGGTAACATTTCTGAGAATGAAGGAGATTCAGAGAGAGCAGAGAATCCACTAGCCAGAGACTTTGGAGATGAAGAAGGAAAACACCTCCTGGGGAGCTTCATAAAACCAGAAGCCAGGAGAGAAACCTAGCAGATGATGCCGTATTCGCCATGTGCCCTTCCAGCTGAGAGAGAAGCCCTGACTGTGTTCGCCATGTGCCTTCTCACTTGAGAGAGAAAACCTGAACTTCATCAGCCTTCTTGAACCAAGGTATCTTTCCCTGGATGGATGCCTTAGGTTGGACATTTCTATAGACTTGTTTTAATTGAGACATTTTCCTGCCTTAGAACTGTAAACTAGCAACTTACTAAATTCCCCTTTTTAAAAGCCATTCTGTTTCTGGTATATTGCATTCCAGCAGCTAGCAAACCAGAACAGATGGTCAGCAAGGCAGCCTTCTTTGTTCCTCTTAGTAGTCCCAAACTATGGGTACAACTGTCATTATTTCCCCTTTGTCCTGGATCTATTTGGCTTTGAGATTTTATCTTCCTACTTATGTCTTTGGCATAATGACCAAGCACAGTTTAATTTGGTCTCTGGTTCTACTTTACTCTTCTGTCATTGGTCCCAGAGAAAAGCTCACAGGCACAGCACATGGTCGTAAGATGTCAACAGCCTGATTTCTCCCTGGCTATCTGATTCTACAGTCCACCACCCCCTTCCTAACTGCCACCCACTCACCACAGCAGAATAACATATGGGCACAGCCTGTGTAGATACTGCATTAGCTTGCGATGTCATTTTTTATGCCATAGAAATAGGTACAGTTAATGGTAAATGATTAAATAAATGGATGACTTGAAACAGAAAACACACAGCAAGAATTCTATCTAAAATTAGCTCTTGCCTGAACTTTTTTACACAAAAAGTCATAGTTTTTAGAGTAAACACTTTTTTAGGAATGGGGGAGAGTATAGCATTGGTCCCAACACCGGCCTTTCGTTTGTTGGTTTCAGCTCCTTGACTGCCATCTAGCAGAACTGAAGGACTTTATTTCAGAGTATCAATTGGAAGCAGTTAATCTGAGAAAAAACGCACCTCTAAATTCAATAACTCTGAGCTACTTAGGCATGCTCTTTCCTTATGCGCTTCACCAGTTTTCTTTAGGATCCTGGCCAACTCATATTAGCTCTCCAGGCTTCGATGCCTTCACCTAAAAGAGAATTTTTTAACTTACAGGTCATTTCCAACACTGGTTCTCTGTGATTCTAATTTACTTCTAGATTTATTTAAATTCCTACCAATGACCTAGAAAAAGCAAAATAGATGGAATATTTATATTTCATTCAGGATTCTCCTTAAGGAAGAAAGAACACTGAAATAAAGCAAAAGAAGGTGGAGTGAGGAGAAGAGTAGAGTGGCAAATGGATGAAAAGAGAGAAGCTAATATTTATCGAGCATGTACTGTTTTAAACATTGTGGTAGGAACTTTCACGTAAGTATACTCAATTGTTATATAGATTCCAAAAGGAATCTATTATTGTCTCAATGTAAAAAAGGAATAACAACAGCAAAAAAAAAAACTCTGAGGCTCATAGAAAGCTAATAACTTGCCCCAGAAAGTTTAGTTAATAAGTAGAAGCCACCACATTGAAATCCCAATTTGTTTGATGTCAAACTCATGTGCTTTCTATCACACCCTTTAGTGACTTCGTATCTTATTAACTACTTTGAAGTAAGTGTTGATAAATATTTCCTTGACAGTTAGCTTGACAATTAGCTTGATAAATCTAAAGGAAATTTAAATCAGTATTGCATATTTTCATCGGGCGCCCACTATGAGCCAGGCACTATTCTAGACATTGGATATATATCAGTGTCAACTCTCAAGGTCCCTGTTCCCAAAGAGTTCATAAATATAATAGGAAAGAGAAATTCTCAGTAAAACATTCCAATTTGCATAAAAAGAAGGGAGTTCTAAGTGCACACAGCAAAGGGATCAAAACTAGTTCTAGGACTCAAGAGATGGTTTGTTAAGGAAGTACATTTGAAATGAGATGTGAAGGATGAGGAAAGGGAGACTGTCACCCCAGGTATGGGGAAGAATATGTGTAAGGACTTGGAGATTAGAGAGTGTTCAAGTAATTCCACATCAAATTGCTATTGGGATTAGTTGGTGAGTCCAGCAAGGGATGCATTCACTAAGGGATTTGAAAATGAGTGTGTGTGTGAATTGCACGTGTACATGCACCCAGCCACACAAGTGCACTGAAAAGTAAAATAACTGGCCATAGAGCAACACAAATTCCCTTTCAAAGTACCCTTATCTGCGTTGTTTTCCAAGAAGGACTCCTTCACTTAAGCCAACTGATAAAACTCACAGGCTCTCTATGAACAATCATCTGCATCATCATCATGATCAACTATATGAAGTGATAGGTAGAGTACAAAACTGTCTGAGATAAACAGACATAGTTACCAACTCTAGAAATTTGAAAGCCAATGGTCACTTCTTAGGGGAGATGTGAATGAGATACCAGCCTGGTAAGGTGAATTATGAGGAGCTTCCAAAAACTGAAAGTCTAGAATGCAAGCACAGTGACCTAAGCAGATTCTGGAAAACATGTACATATTGAATGAATTAAAAATTCAAGTTAACATATGTCAATACTATCCAAAAAAGGGTAAGTTTCCTCTGAGAGTGATCACCCAAGAGAGGGTATAAGAAAACAATGGAGGCAAGAATAGAAGGCCTGGGCGAAATGAATGGGCATGGGACATTAAAAGTCTTGGAAATTTTGTGGGTTAAGATGAAAGGAAAACTTCTGTTTCCAGTTAACTAGGAGTAACCAGAAGCAGATTTATCCACCATCTGAAACAAATAAAAATATTGAGAAAAATATATATTTAAAAAAAAGACATTTGACATCAGGCAACAAAGGACAATGATTCCCAAGACACAGGAAACAAATGAATTGAACCCTACAATTGCCCCAGCTTATTTTCTGGAGAACATTTACAGATTGTGGAGTAGAGATGGAGTACCCAGAGGGAGTCAGTAGTCTCCCTGGGTTGAAGAGATGATTCATTAGTCTGAGGGAACCATGGCCCCTGTAATTCTCAGGGCAGAGTCAAGTTGAGGAGAGAACTGAACAGACAGAACTCTGGACATCTGCAGAGTACTCCTCTAGTATCCAGCAGAATTAGAGGCCAGGAGCTATTCCTCTTCCCACCAGCCAGACTAGAAAAACCTTTCATGGAACACTGGGCAATGCACCCAGGAAGGTGTTAATTTGATAGCGGGGGATAATTAACTTTAGACTAAGCTCTTTCCAGACTTCCCTAACAAATCATAAAGGAAAGACCCAGAAGAATCAGCCTTTCCAAATACCTACATCTCAAAGCATATCTAAAGGCAAATTATTGAAATATGAAAATATCCAGCACCCAACAATATAATGTGGTATATGAAATACTACTCAGAAATGTAAAGGAATAAACTGTGGATATTCACAACACAAAGCATGACTCTTAAAATATGCTGAGTGAATGAAGCCACACAAAAAAGAATACATATTGTATGATTCTCTTTAAAGAAAATGAAACTAATCCATAGTGACAGAAGGCAGATCAGTGGTTGTCTGGTGGGAAGGGAAGGAGGGGCCCAAAGAAATCTGGGGGTGAGGGACATGTTCATGATCTTGATTGTGATGATGTTTTCAGGGGTTTTGCATGTCAAAACACATCACATTATATACTTTAAACACTTACAGTTCATTGTACATTAATTACATCTCAATAAATCTGTTTCAAAAGGGAGATTAAAGAGAAACACTATGAAGGTACATAGCTTAGAGGAATATACTAGAATTAGGTTCTTAATTCAGACTTATAATTTAGCCAGAATGTTTTCTCCTGGGGTTCTTTAATATTTTGCTTCGCTGAAACATATCATTTTTTTTTAACTTGAGTGGGTTAATTAGTAAATTTGTTTAAGAAGGCAAATAACTCCAAAAGTTTAAAGAATATTGGTTATTCTTATCTAAGGATGAACTACTTTAATATGCCCACTTTTCCTGGTTCATGGGAAATACTAAACATACACTAGGGGATATGCTACTATTCGTGAGTTCGTATTATCACAATATTAATAGTAGAAAATATTTATTGAAAATTTAGCACAAGCCAAACATCATCTTATGTGCTTCATGCAGAGTATCATATTTCTTTTTCACAAAACTCTGAGTTAGGTACAATTATTAACCCCATCTGAAACAGAAAGAAAAATGAACTTCAGAATAATTAGCAAATAACATACTGAAAGTCATACAGTGGGTAAATTATAGAACCAGAACTTCTAACCACATATTTACTAATTCCTTTCACTTCTCCACTCAAAATCCTCTTAGATGCTTTTCCCTCAGAAATGCCCACAGTTTGCTCCCTCAATTCCTGAAGGTCTTTGTTCAAATGTTAAAATCTTAATGAAGCCTATATCCCAATCCCAGACCCTTTCCCTTGTTCAATTTTTCCCCATAGCATAAAATAAATACATAAAAACTTAAACTATTAGCATATTTTACTGTCCACCTTTATATTGTGCAATGCCCACTTTAAATGCAAATACAGAAACAATTAATTCATATGCAAAATCACCAAAATTACACAACTCATATCTCATAGTTCATAACATGCATGTGTTTCATTCTTGCCAGAATAGTAGAAATGCTGCACAAAACTAATTCAACATTTTTCACCTCTTGACACAGTCTATGAACACTCTCTATCTTTGTCTTCCTGATGTTTAAGTATGGACAGAAAGGAAAAGAATTATGATTGCCTTATCTTTCCCTTTCCTTCTATGTCATGATTTTCATTGTAAGTGGTTGGTTAATAAGAACTAGCACAAATGAAAAAGGAAATGATGGGGCTTCCTTACTCATTAGTGTTTCTTAGAAATGATTGCCTTCTTTCTGCACTCGGAGCAAGTTCTGGTTCAAATAAAGAGTTTGGCTTCTCAGAATTACCATCATTCCTTCTTATGCAGTTGTAGATGCAATAGAATTACCTGTAGTAGTTAGGTTCAGGTGTCAGCTTGGCCAGATGATAGTGCCCAATTGTTCTGTTCCTGTGCACTTAAATCATCAGTACGTGAAATTCACCTACGGCTGATTACATCTGCAGGGAGTGCCTTTCACAAAGAGTGACATTTAATTTAATTAGCTGGAGGCTTAAAAGAGAGAGGTCAGAAAAGAGCTTAGCACAACTCAGCACAGCCCAGCACAACTAAGCTCAGAACTCAGAGCTGACACAGACCCAGAGTTTGAAGATGCAGAAAGGAATCACCCTGGGGAAAGCTGTTTGAACCCCGAAGCCACAGGGAAGACCAGCAGTTGTCACTGTGTGCCTTCCCATGTGACAGAGAAAGCCAAAGGAAAGCCAGCTGCCTTTCCCCCAAAGAACTGCAAATTTGTAACTAAATAAATTCCGTTTTTGTACAATATATCCATCTCTGGTATATTGTACTTCAGCAGTCTTAGCATAAAACATACCTTATACTTGCTTTGAAACTTGCTGAAGTCCCATGCATCATGAGTCCATTGGAATTTTGTGCTCATGGGGCGTTACAAACTATATGCAAACAGGAGGGCAAGAAATGGCTCTGCTCACATGCATGCTCTATTGTTCCATCAAAGTTCACAAACTTGAAGATAAAGTTATCAAGAATTTCAAGTTGACAAGAGCAGAGCATTAAAACAAGCATGGGGCTCTTCTGAGCATTGGACCCTGTATGACTGCCCAGTTTGCACACCTATGAAAACAGCTCTGCTAATGACTCCCAAATCCCTTTGTCTGGCACAAATTTATCTCCAGCACAGGAGCTACCAGCTCCCATCCCCTACTCTTGAGGCAGGCAGCTATGGGGTCCAATATCTGGCTAGCTGCTAGTGACAGAAAGGGGCATAAAAATCCTCTTCTCAAGAGCAAAGGCCATGGCCACCTGCTGATCACAGCTTTCATTAGTGAATTTGGATCATTGAGTCCTGTCTCTCAGGGCAGTTATTGTTTCAACCTACCCCAGGCAAAGGCAGCGGAAGCTATTGTTTCAACCCCATCTCAGACAAAAGTGGCAGCAGTTATTGTTTCAATGACTCAGAATTGTCATCCCAGACAGGGATGGAGGTGATGGAGATTTACAGACACAGTGCTTCCTCAGGATGCAGGAGACAGGTAGCTGAAGAGTTGTATTTTCTGGGCAGTCCAGGAAATCTCAGCTTTGGGAAGTCATCTGAGAATCTCTTGATCTCAGGAATCTCTTCCTGAGCCCCTCCCCGAGATACGTGGGGACCAGTCTGTGCCCCATCATGGGTGCCTGGGCCTCTTTTGGCTGAGAAAGACTGAGTTAGGAAAATCCTCTACAGGGTGACCCTCCTCCCAGAATTTTCCCTCCAGGGAAAAATAGCATGAGACAATGAAAGGAGTGTAAAAATTAAAAAATTATAGAGGTGGATGGTCTGGGACAGAGGCCTTCCAGCATCAAATACAGAGTGGATAACCAAATACCTGTAAACAGGGTAACATCACAAAACTAACAAGGAAAAGCTCATGACAAGACAGAGACCCAGAAATACAGGGAAAACCCTACAAACAGCATTTACCTTGAGCAGACCTTCCTGATACGAGGGCTGAAGCTCAAGAAAAATTTCTGTCTTATCTCATCTGAGAAGCAAGAAACAGACATCCCCAGGAGTGAACAAGTCATGATTAACACTTTAAAAGATTAAAACGTACAGCGTACAACAAAAGAATGCAAGACAAACAAAGAAATAGGAAATGATGGTCCATCCAAAGAAAGAGGATAAAAATACAGAAAACACCAACAAAGAAGATGGTAATGTGGATATACCAAACAATGCCTTTAAAAAAATGATCTTAAAAATGCCCAAGGAGATGAAAGAAAGTACAGAGAAAGAACCAAGGATATCAAGAAAAAAGTAATGAACAATATGAGCATTTAAGTAAAGAGATAGAAATTCTAAAAAGAAACCAAATAGAACTAAAGACATTGAAAACCACAATAACCAAAATGAAAAATGCCTGGGAGGGTTTCAAGAGTAGATTATAGCTGACAGAAGGAAAAATCAGTGAATTTGAAGACGAGACACTTGAAATGAGTCAGGTGGAAAAGTAGAAGGAACAAAGAAATATTAAAAGTGAAAACAGCCTGAGATGCTATGGGACACCATCAAACACACTAATATATGCCTTATGGGAATCTCAGAAGGAGAAAAAAGAGAGAAAAGGACAGAAGGAATAGTTAAAGAAATAATGGCCTAGAACTTCCCAAACTTAGCAGAAGACATGAGTATGGACATCCAAGAAGGTCAGAGAACATGAAACAGGATAAACATGAAGAAAAATACACCCTGTCATATACTGATCACATTATCATATGCAAAGGACAAGGAGAGAGTTCTGAAAGCTAAAAGAAAAACAATGTGTTATGTACAAGCGAGTCCTACTCAAATTGACTGCCGATTTCTCATCAGAATTCACAGAGGAGAACTTCAAGGGAAGATGTTGAAGTAGGAAGCTCCAGGATTCACTTCTCCAAAGTCTCCAAAGGGACAGATAGAAACTGAACAACTATTCTGGGGCTCCAGAGGCCAGGGGAGCACTGTGCAGCATCCAGGGAAAAGCAGGACAAAGAGGCTGAGAAACTGCAGTAAACTGTAACTCATTCCACACTGACTGCTGGTGGCCATTCACCATTCTCAGGATAAGCTACCTTAGGTCCAGTTCCTAGCTGCTGTGAATGAAGAGGGTTATGGAAGCCCTCTTCCCCAAGAATGGGGATAGGGGGGCAAAGCTGAGTACTGATCATGGCTTTTGATCAGTGAATTTAGATTGCTGGGTCTTGGCTCTGAGGCACTGTTTCAACCCTTCCCAGACAGAGACCACTGTGGCCATACCCATGTCAACCTCACCCATGACAGGGGCTAAGGTGGTAGAGGTTTAAAAACATAGGGCCTCCTTAGGACTGCAGGGAGCAATTTTCTGAAGATTACCATCTGCTGGGCAGGTTAGGAAAGCACAGGTTCTGAGAACTATCAAAAAGGCTTTTGGTGTCTCTCCTGACCCTCTCCCCAGGGTTCTTTGGAGCTGGTTTACACTACTTTTGCAGGTCCCTGGCTCTGCTTTGGCTGGGGAATACTGACTTGGGAAAGTCCTGTCAGAAAGGCCTCTTCTCAGGATATGACCTCCAGGCAAAAGCAGCTACAGGTAAGAAAAGGAGAGTAAAAAAAATCTCTACAGGCAGAACAAAAGCAAACAGCTCAAGATTCCAGGGAAATGAAAGGAAGCTTTCTCCTGGGCCTGAAACAATTGCACAAATACTGCAATCTAAAAACTTATACTGCATACCCAGCATAAGAATCAGCTGAAGAAAAGCTGAAAGAATATGAGCAGTTAAACATGGGCAATTCTAAAGGTCTAGAATAAGTTGACTAAGTGCCAAAAAAAGAGAGCCTTAATACAAAGCCAATCAACAATAAAACCCAAGAGAAGAGAAGGAAACTGACTTCAGAGAAAACTGATTAAGATAATCAGTTGCCTGGACATCAGCAAAAAATTAAAAGCCATACTAAGAAACAAGACACAACCCAGTCAAAGGAACAAATTAACACTTCAGAGAAGACATAGAATTTTAAAGAACTAATCAAAGATGTTCAAACAAATCTCCTAAATCAATTCAAGAAGATGAAAGAAAATATACTAAAGAGCAAGATGATATTAAAAAGACACTGGATGATCATAAAGAAGAACTTGAAAGTATGAGCAGAAACATAACAGAAGTTATGGGAACAAAAGGCACAATAGACTAGATTAAAAATATACTGGGGCATACAATAGCAGATTTGAATATGCATAAGAAAGAAATAGATGATAGGATCATCAAAATCTTACAGACAGAAGAACAGGTAGAAAAAAGAATGGGAAAAAATGAGCAGGGTCATAGAGAATTGAATAACAGAATGAAGCACAAAATACATGTTTCATGGGTGTACCAGAAGGAGAAGAGAAAGGAAAAGGGCAGATAGAATATTTGAGGAAATAGTGGCTGAAATTTTCCCAACTCTTATGAAAGACATAAATATACATGTCCGAGAAGTGCAATATACTCAGAACAATCAATACTAATAGACCTACCCTGACACACGTAAGAATCAAAATGTCAAATGCCAAAGGTAGAGAGAATCCTGAAAGCAAGAGAAAAATGATTCATCACATACAAGAGAATAGTAATAAGATTAAGTATTAAATTTTCATTAGAAACCATGAAGGTGAAAAGGCAGTGGTATAATATTATTCAAGGTACTAAAAGAGAAAAACTGCCAGCCAAGAATCCTTTATCCAGCAAAACTGTCATCCAAAAATGAAGGAGAGTATAAAACATTCACAGATAAACAGAAACTGAGAGAGCTCATCACCAAGAGACCTCCTCCTCTTTAGTACAAGAAATACTAAAGGGAGATCTGCAAGCTGAAAGAAAAAGATAGAAGAGAGAGGCCTGAAGGACAGTATAGAAATGATTATCAGTAAGGGTAACTAAAAGGGTAAAAAGAGAGACAAAATAAGATATAACATATAAAAATCAAGAGATAAAATGGTTGAAGTTAGTACTGCCTTTACAGTAACAACACTGAATGTTAATGAATTAAATTCCTCTATCAAAAGACACAGATTGGCATAATAGATAAAAAGCATAATCTATCTATCTGCTGCCTACAAGAGACTCACCTTAGACTCAAGGACACAAATAGACTGAGAGAGAAAGGATGGAAAAAGATATTCCACACAACCAAAAAAGAGTTGGGGCAGCTATGTCAATATCAGACAAAATAGACTTCAAATGCAAAACTGTTATAAGAGAAAAGACATTATATATTAATAAAAGGGGCAATACACCAAGAAGAAATATCAAAAATATTTATGCACTTAACCAGGGTGCCCCAAAATACATGAGAGTAACACTGGAAAAACTGAAGGGAAAAATAAACATCTCTACAGCCATAGTTTGGGACTGCGATACACCACTCTCCTAAATGCCTAGAACATCTGGACACATGATCAGTAAGGAAACAGAGAACTTGAATAAGACGATAAATGAACGAGACCTAACAGACATATACAGAGCATTGCATCCCAGAACAGCAGGATATACATTCTTCTTAAGTGCCTGTAGATCGTTCTTCAGTATAGATCACATATTGGGCCACAAAACAGGCCTCAATAAATTTTAAAAGATTGAAAGTATACAAAGCACTTTCTCTGACCACAATGAAATGAAAGTGGAAACCAGTAAGAGGCATAGAACTGGAAAGTTCACAAATATATGGAGGTTTAAAAAACACACTCAAACAATCCATGGGTCAAATAAGAAGTTGCATGAGAAATCTTGAGATGAATATCTTGAGATAAATGAAAACGAGAGCACAACATATCAAAACTTGTGGGATACAGTGAAGGCAGTGCTGAGAGGAAAATATATAGTCCTAAATTCCTACATTAAAAAAGAAGAACAAGATAAAATCAAAAGCCTAATTGTACACCTGGAGGAACTAGCAAAAGAGCAATAAACTAATTCCAAAGCAAGTAGAAGGAAAGAAATAACAAGATTAGAACAGAAATAAATTAAGTTGAGAATTTAAAAAACGAGAAAATTAGCAAAACCAAAAAGTGGTTCTTTGAGAGGATCAACAAAATTGACAAACCCTTAGCTAGACTGACAAAAGAAAAGAGAGAGAGAGAGAAGATGTAAATAAATAAAAGCAGAAATGAGAGGGAGACTGACCCCGCAGAAACAAAAACGATCATAAGAGGATGCTATGAACAATTGTTCACCAACAGATTTGACAACCTAGATAAAATGGACAAATTCCTAGAAACACACGAGCAACCTATACTGACTCTAGAAAAAATATATGACCTCAACAAATCAATTAAAAAATTAAGAGATTGAATCAGTCATCAAAAACCTATGAACAACAAAAAACCCAGACCCATATGACTTCATAGGTGAATTCTACCAATCATTCCAAAAATTAATACCAATTCTGCTCAAATGCTTTCAAAACTTAAAGAGGAGGGAACACTACCTGGCTTCATTCTATGAAGTGGACATCACCATAATACTGAAGCCAGATAAAGATACTGCAAGAAAATAAAATCACAGACCAATTTCTGTAATGAGTATAGATGCAAAAATCCCCCAATAAAATACCTGCAAATCGAATCTAACAGCACATTAAAATAATTGTACACCATGATCAAGTGGATTTTATTCCAGATATGCAAGGGTGGTTCAACACAATAAAATGAACTAATGTAATATACCACATTAACATATCAATGGGGAAAAACGACATGATCATCTTGATTGATGCAGAAAAGGCATTTGACAAAATCCATCATCCTTTCTTGATTAAAAACATTTCCAAGGATAGGAAAAGAAGGAAACTTCCTCGAATAATAAAGCACATATATGAAAAAAAAACACAGCTAACATCATACTCAATGGTGTAAGACTGAAAGCTTTCCCTCTAAGATCTGGGACAAGACAATTTTGTCCACTGTCACCACTATTACTCAACAAGGGCTAGAAGTTCTAGCTAGAGCAGTTAGGCAAGCAAAAGAAACAAAAGGCATCCAAATTTGAAAGAAAGAAGTAAAACTTTCATGATTTGCAGATGACATGATCCTTAAACACAGAAAGTCTTTAAAAAGCTACTACAAAGGCACTAGAGTTAATAAACAAGTTCCACAGAGCAGCAGGATATAAGATCAATATGCATAAATCAGTAGTGTTTCCATGCATTGCAAATGAGCAATCTGAAGAGGAAATCAAGAAACAAATTCCATTTACAAAAGTATCTAAAAGAATCAAATATCTAGGAATAAATTTAAACAAAGATATAAATAACTTGTATACAGAAAACTCCAAAACATTGCTAAATCAAAGAATACCTAAAAATATGGAAGGACAGTCTGTGTTTATGTATTGGAAGATTAAATATTATTAGAATGCTAATTCTACCCAAGTTGATTTGCCAATTCAACATAATCCCAATCAAAATTCTAACAGCCTACCTTGCAGAAATGGAAAGAACAATTATCAAGTTTATCTGGAAGGGTAATGGGCCCCAAATTGCCAAAAACATCTTTAAAAAGAACAAAGTTGGAGGACACCCACTTCCTGATTTTAAGGCTTAGAAACAGACAGGCCAGTGCTAGCCCTACCAGACAACCGGGCACCACCACCTGGCCAGATTGACACATGAACCTGACCATGACAGGTGGCATATGGGAACCCTATATTTATGCATGACTGTTCTGGAAACCCACAACTTCCCTAATAGATTTTTTTTAATTAAAAAAATATTCTCCAATGTCATCTCCTTACCCATGCATCACACTGGGCTTCTTCCAGTTCCTTATAAAAGTTTATTCCCATATCAGGACCTTGGAACTTGGTGTTTTCACTGCCTTTAGTTTCATGTGACACAATCCTTCTCATCATTTAGGAATCAGCTCAAAGTTATATTCTTAGAATTAATTATGAAACATCTATAAAAGGAAATACTACACAGAAAATTTTAATTTTTAATGGAAATGCATATAAATATCTGCAATGTACATACACATTGAGGAATAATCACAATATATTAAGTGCAGGAAGTAGTTTGCAAAACATTACATATAATGATGTCCTATTCTTACTTTAAAACAAACAAAATCATCCAAAAAGTACACACACGTGCATACATACACACACAATCCAAACGAATATACAGAAAAATATCAATAGCAATTTCTTGAAGGGAGTACACCAGATAACATTTTCCATCTTTACGGTGTATTCTGATTTTTGAGTGAATATTCATTTTCTGTGTAGTTTTTGAAAGCATAAATAAATAAAATTTTAGCATGAGAATAACTACATAAAGAACCACTGGGGTGAACCAATCTAGCTAAATGAATTAATCCCCTTCCATCAGTCTTCTTCCCAAAGGGACTAAGGACATATGGGTTGCAATAAAAACAGTAGCCGCTAATACCGATGGGCGCTCACTCAGTGGCAGGCATCTTGTTGGGTACTCTAGACTCATTATTTAATCCTCACCAAAAAATTATGGACTGGGTGTTCCTGTCATCGTCATCATTATTGTTCTTACTCCCATTTTAGAGGGGATATCCAAGGCTTAGAGTAACTAGACAACTTGCACAAAGTTGCATACCCAGTAAATTGCAAAACTAAAATTCAAACTTGTGTCTCTCAAAAACCTATACTACATCATCTCTCCCCATTCCAAGAGACTATTCTTAATTTTTGTTAGCCCATATGTTCTCAATTAATTGATACCAAATATATCAACTACATTAGGAGACCATAACCCATAAGGTTTAGTTCCCAAATTTTGTCATGTTTGCAAGGACACAATCCAGCAAGAAAAACAATTTCAAAATTACTTGTGATCTTTATTACAAAGTCTTGAATACCACAAAAAAACTTAAAAGTTCGAAGTTATGCTATTCTTTCTTAACATATGTTTGTCCTAGGCATATGTTATCTCTTTCTCTAAGACCTAGCCCAAGTGCCACTAAATCTTACCCTCTCTCCTCTTCCTCCTGATTCCACATGGGAAAGCTCAAAGGAGCTCACCTGTCAACTTTGCGGGTTGGGGCAGGGAAGTGACCAAAGTCACAATCCTTTCAAGTAGGCAGAGGAGATAAAAAGCTGGGAACTCTTATTCTACGATTTTTTTTTCCATTACACAAAGTAATAATCAGTACTATGTAAGAGTTTATAACTTTTTACATTGTAAATGCTGGATACCCATGGGAAAGATTCTGAGTACTGTGTTTGCACAATAAGGAGGAGAACAATAAAAGTCAAAGGTAGCAGATATGATTTCACAGAGGAAGCAGGATTTGAGTCGACCCTGGCAGTGAAATGGATTTAGGGTGAGCACAGAGCTTCTGGAAGAAGAAAGTAAAGACACCAAGATGGGCATAAGGAGCCTCAGTAGGCAGGCATGAACAGAAGCCAGGTTGTCTGCCCAGTGGAGTTTTCTACGAAAGGAGAAGTAGGAGATGGGGCTAATTCTTTTCTCTGGTCACAGAACTGAGGGGGTCTCCTAAGAATTTTCTGGGAAAGAAGGATGACTGTGTTTCTCATATATGGTGTCTTCTAAGTTTGTTCTCATTTTAGAGAATTAAAACTGGCTCTAAGCCCATTGTTTTTTACCTGGAAAAATAATAATTGGGTACTTAAGCTTCTAGTCATAGCTAAATAGCAAATGGACAGTGGATAGAGAAAATAATTGGAAAATAGCTGAGAGAGCTACTTTGGGGACTAATGAGCTTCCATGGCATGAACTTGCAGGCCATGTGGCTTTACTTAGTAATTTTTTGACTTGGTGTTTTCCTCTTTCTTCTTCCACAGTAATTTCCAAGCCAGTGCTAACACAATAGATAAACCATTCTGGGATTGAGCAAGAGAGCTACAATCAACAGAAATACTCTAGTCTGCCCAACATCTAATTCTGAATAGCCTCTTTCAAAATATTTTTTAATCTTATTTAATTCTCACAAGTTTTCTCTAAAAAAAGTATGTCTTCCTCAGCTGATACATTTTCAATTCTTTTTTCCAACAAATCCCAAACTGTTTCCACAAACTATAACCTTATTTCTTCTACATACAATAGACTCCTTGTCTTTCCTTTCTTTCCTCTTCTTTCGCCTTTCATTTTCCGGGCCAATAATTCTTCTGATGGTCTTTTTACTTCAGTAGTTTTGTGTTTTCCTAGAGTATTTATCCATTCATTTCTCAGTTGATGTATGTTGCTTCCTTTTTTTCCTATAATCTATCCTCAATCCTTTATTCAGAAAAAGCTATCTCAAACTTTGTTTTCTCATCAATACGTGGCTTCTGCTCCTCTCATTTTTCTGAGGACCTCTGTTTTTAGCGATGGGCTGGAAATGGGACTTTCTAGAAGAAATAACAAAGGAGGACCATTTACACTTTAGAGGAGAGGACTTGAGCAGGCTCTCCTAACTACCAATTCTGTAAAGAAAAGAGTCATAGATTCAGGCTACCCAGGGGACTGACAGCATGCCATAAGCGGCACCTATCTAGCCATCTTAGAGGTCGAGTGAGCATTTACAGAACTAATTTAATCCAGAAGGAGTCACTTCATGAAGGGAGACAGTAGTTGACCCAAGATCTTACAGAATGTAAATTAATTACATAGGATCAAATGGAATTGATGGGGAAAACTTATTGTGGTTATTTTTTAAAAAGTATTGTTGGTCATATTTTCAATGTTTTTTTTCTGATGAACATACATGATTTCCTCTTTTATTTCTTCTTGATCCAATTCCAACTCTTAGTTTAGCAGGCCATATTTGTGCAAACTAAAAGGAAACACTCTTTGGATGTTTTCTGATTCCCGCTGACCCCTCAGAATTAAGTAAAAATATCTTATGTGAAATCTTAATATAGATTATAAACTAATTAGTCTCAGGGGAATTTAAGGATGATGATGACCCTGGTTACTGGTATTCACAAAAAAGTATTCATGTTGGGTTAAGCTTAGAAAAATCACACTGACCTTGGAGAGAAAGAGGTAAGACCCTACTAAGTTCAGATTTCACAATTTCTAATTATAATTCACTTATAAATAAGCAAACTGTACTTAGCTGTTATCTCTGGCATCAGCTATGATGATTCTACAGCAAATATGTATTATTAATTGCCTTCGTCTTCAAAAATACTTAGGACAGTGGGCAGATATTATTCCAATTACCTCAACTTACCTTTAATGGTAAGGAAGTTATTTCTACAGTTGTGTAAGGAATCAGTCCCTATGTCAGAATATGACTGGACAGATCAAATGCACAATTAAAGACATGCTGGTCATGTCATTTTGGAGAATAAATTTCATTTAATTAGGTATGACAAGCCCACCATTTAGGAACAAAGGTTGTACTTTGTATATGGAATCAATACCTGCAAAGCCCTCCCAGGAGGTCTATGGCTTGCAGCTGTTGTTAAAGAAGGTCGCTTCCTTAGAGGACAGGAATTGTGTTGACTTTGGAGGACGGTGCAGAAGGAAGAATTCATTCACGGCTTCAGGTACTGCAGGTACAACCTGGTGAAGATTAATTTCCTAGTTTCAGTTTCATAACTTCAAAATAGATGAGCTAATAAACGTGTGAGGAATAACCTCTGGAATGATGAAGCCTATTGGAAATAAAACCCTAAATTCTTTACATGACTTCCAGACAGAACTTAAGTGGTTGAGCTTCTCTCTAGTTTTGCTGACAACACAAAGGCTTATTATACATCCCTCTTGCTGCACTTATGAAAATGCATCAGGCCAAAGAGAACAGAGCCTATGTAATAGAAAGACACAATTTCAGTGACTACGTGAAATAGCTACCACTGATTGGTGTAATAATATCAATTATTGTACCTTAGTGTTGGAATCATGACTGCAAATATATGCTATCTATTAAGTCTTTGTCTAATTTCAATTAGCTTTGAAAACCGTGGAAGGCAGTTAACTAAGCAACAAGTTCAATTAATGATCTTAGCACAAAACCATGAGATCAGTTTTCATGCGTGTATGAACACATGCACATGCAAGTATTACCAAGAATGATACTCAAAGTTTATTTGTGCTTGCAGAGGCAATGTTCAGGAAAATTTATCCAGAACTTGTAAACAAAGCAAAAAGATCATTATATGACTTTTTAAATGTCCTATTATAGCCTTTTCTACAAAGCCCATCTGAGAGTCATCTGAGTCTCTTGACAAATGTCATTTTGATTAACAATTGATTAGGGTTCAATCTTATTTCAACATTAGTTCCACTGATTATATAAATCCCAATTTTGTATATCCTCACTCTACTGGCTTTGTCATTTTGAAAGCCCCTCATTAATTACTTAAGTGAAATTTTGACATTTGTCAGAATATCTCCTTTTGTAAGAAATTTGTATTTAATAATTTGAAAATTGTAGTTTCACCCCTAAACCCAAATGTTATTTGCTGTCTGTACTTGCCACTTGGCACTTAGAACATCTTTCAATATTAGTTCTTTTCTTTATTTATTGCCAAAGCCCATTTTCTGAACTACACCCTAGGCTTCTTGAGAGAAGAACCATGTCTTAACAAACCTTGACTTCATGTAAACTGATTTAAATCTTTCAGTGTAAATTTAAGATAGAGAGAATCTGGTTCCTTCATCACCTTTTCTCATACCAGGTCATACTATATACTCTAGTCCACGGTGCTATGGCAGGGGCAGGGCTGTTCAGTAATTAATATGGCTGCCTAGATCCCATCTTGGGCAGAAGGCATATTTTCTTTGAGTTATGGGTGTGGGAAACACCATGACTGGAATATGTTCTACAATGGATTATGGAAAATGACTATATTATAATTTTTGCAATTTAGATACCAAAAAATGCACTCTGGTATATACAAAGATCAGGTATTTTGTCCTCACAATCTATCTTCTGAAAGTGGTAGAACAAGTATTGCTTTCCTTTCTGTACCTGAGCAAATTGATATAGAGAATGTTACCGACTGGCTGAAGATCACACAGCTACTCAGAAACCTGTTTCCCATGACAAGCATCTTAAGCCTGAGGCCTGACAGCTGGGGCCTCTTCCATGTTTTGGGGCATGTTCTCTTTCAATACTCTGTACACAGGACACTGAGCCTCAGAAGAGTTCATTTACCATGCCTTCTTATGGAGACGATGAAGGAGAAATTGAAAGTATAGAGATTACTCATTGAGAATCTTAAAAGTTTGGCTTGAAACTTCTGTGGTTAGCCCCAAGTAATACAATTCAGTTCTTCCCACTACCTCCTCTCTTAATAATAAATAACCAAGGCTATTGAGATTGAACAAAAATTTCTTTGCATTTATTTTTCTTTTGACCATGAGAAGTCTCACTGGGGAGTTGCCATGGAGACCATGATGTCATGAGCTACACAGTGTACTGCACTGAAGCCCCAGAGAATCAAAGAGAGGGTCTGATGGAAGCATTTCTGGGCAAGTTTATTGCACTTAACGAGGAAATGGAAACTTGACTTCAGAGAGAAAAACATTTCTAAACACTGCACACAGCTGGGTGTCAGTTGGCGTAGTCACTGAAAACCTTGCAGAGGAAAGTGCCCCTGTAGTTTAGATGCCCCAAAAGGCCAGAGTGAGGGAGTAGAAAGAGTAATGAGCAAGTCTACTACACTTTGGACAGACTGTTCCTAAGATGAGAATAGTTTGATTTTTGGTAGCATTGTGGCAGCATTTATTTTCTGGGATTTTAGTCATGTGGAAAACTCACAGTATGATCCAATAGAAATTAGAAACTACTAGACTATATACATCAGAAGGGGCAGTCCTTAGCAAGGCTTTGTGTGCACTCAGGACCACCTGAGCCGTGGTCTCCTCCAATGTCAAGTTCTGGACACTGTCCTATGGCCTTTCTAATTCCAGTTCCCACCTTTATGCTCAGCCTTCTCCACCTGAGCTATTGTGGTGGCTCACATTCAAAGCTCTTCTTTTTACTCCAGTCATGAAGACAACAAATTTTCACACACATGAAAAAAGGAGGGAATAAAATGTTCACAATTCTAAAATGATAAGGATAGAAACAAAAGGCACCTGAGGTCAAACCAACTTCGGCTGATGGAATTGAAAAGCTGCAAGCTTGAATATTGAAAAACATTGAAATAGGCGTAATAAACAAAAGATATACAGGATGAGCAGGTACACATGGGCCAAGGAACCAGCATATTCCTGAGCTACTCTGAGATTGTCTTGGATGTACAAGGAGCATTAACTTTCAATTTAAGGGTTGTAAACCCTATCAAGTTCTTTCTAAATGGCTGAAATTTCAAAGCAGATCAGATTATATCAAAGTAGATTTACTATATAAAGAATTGTCTTAGTGAAGACCTGTTCTTTTCTACCCATTGATTTAATGGAATACAAAAGCTCATTTCAGGCATCCTATTATTTCATTCATCCATCCACTCACTTATTCATTTAAAAACGGTTATGAAGGTCTTATTGAGTTCCAAGCTCCATCTCAGATACTGTGGAGAGCTATCAAGTGGAGGAAAATTTTGACTTAATTTGGAAGTGCTTACGATATGAAAAGTGAGTAAGATAAGTAAGTAAATGATGATAATGCTCTGAGATATGTATAAAAATAGAGATGCGCACAAAAAGCTATTGAGGAAACTAGATACAGGGGGATCTAGGGAAATTAAGTAATTGAATGGTGTCTAGGAATGAAGGCTGGAAATCTAGGCTGGAGTCAGACAATGACAGACCTTGTATACTTGGTGAGGCCTTGGATTTTACCTTGTACAGATTAGGAATCAAGGAAGTGGCATATTAGATTTGTGTTTAGAAAGACCACTGATGGCAGTGGATGAAATGGGGATATAAGAGATTGAGAAGTTAGCTGAAATTACAATAAAACAGGAAATTTTCCATGCAACATCCCTTATCCTCGTTAAAGGGACGGACATAGGACCCAAACCAGGCCAATCAGAATCCTTTGCCAGAATTTCCCAAACTGTTGCTGGGAGAGAGAAATTTTCTTTTCCTTTCAGAGAGTTCTGGGGATCATTTCTCTTGGTTAAAAGACTCAATGAATTGTGAGCCTGAAACTGAGCAGTAGGATACCAGACAGAATAAAGCCAAAACACAGAAATGAAGACAAGAAAGGAAAAGTAAAAGGGTCACGAAAGCATCTGAGAGCTCATCTGAGACAACCCCAAAGTTGGATTGACTTCTGCCCCTCACAGTTTGGTTTTGCGAAGTGAAGTCACTTCAAGTTGTTATAGTCACTTGCAACCAAAAAGTATTTATTAACACAGAGGTTCTTGTATTGCAAATGTGAAAGGAAAGAGAGGAAAGAGTTTACAGGCTCTTACAGCAGTAACCAGATCAGATTCTGATGTTGGCATTTTTACACCTACTCCTGTAACAAAGTCAAACTACTGAAAGGCAGGACTGCAGGGCTAAAATATGATATGAGCTAAGGATGGGATAGATTGCTATAATTCAGTGTTAATATTTCCAGTTCTTTTGAATTTCTTTTATTGGCATACTCTAGAAGGATTTTTTTTTTACCAGAAAAATGTTACAACCAGAAAGGAATATCATATTGAAGTTCCACTCATATCTTAACAGTTTCTTTTAAAAATCCCTATAGGGTGGTAAAATGGTGGCTCAGTGGCAAAATTCTCACCTGCCATGCCAGAGACCCCGGTTTAATTCCTGGTGCTTGCCCATGAAAAAAAAAAAAAAACCCTATAAACATCCATGGCAAAAGATTTCTGCATATACCATCCTTTTCATATTTTCCTCTAGTACCATTCCTCAGTCTCAAAACACGGGAGGAACAGGAAATGATTGAGAAAATAATTATTAGGCATTTCCTTGAGAAAGAGATAAGGAAAAAGATGATTCTTCTACCCTCTCCTGCTATGGGTTTCTACACAAATCATTTCAGGGCCCAAATCCCTGCTCCCTGGGCAACTTTTCTGTTAGATGAGGTCATCTAAACTCAGTTTCAGTTTCTACACCATTGAACATTGGGGCTGGAGGTAACAGAAGAATAGCCTCATTGGACAGGTGAAGTAATGGAGCCCAGAGAATCAAAAGAGCCCCAAATTATGTAACTCTACTAGCAAGCTAGGACTAGAATTTAGGATTCCTAACTCCCTCATCTTTGCTTGATTTTACTTCCCAACTCTGCTTCTACCCTGCATCAGGAGGAAGTACAAGTGCAGGAAAACACTCAATTGGGGAGTGTTCCTAAAGTGTGAGAAAAAAATCTAAACTGGATATGCATTTTATGTCATTATTCCTCAAGAGTTACTGAAGGGGTCAAGAGACGACAGTGAGAATTTACGAGCATTTTTTTCAGGTTCATGAATTTTCCACTGGAATGCCCTAAGGGATACCAGCTGTTTCATCTTCTGAGCATGTTGAGATTTGGTTTTTGCTGCTCAAAATGTATTGCATACCTGCAACTTACAAGGAAATGATGTATTCTGCTGCCTCACTGGCCTCACTAGAGTTAAACTAATGCTTTCTATTAAGGGTGCACTTGGGCGATGCTTTCTGTTGGCCGAAACCTATAGGTAGGAAACACAGGCCAGGTTGCAGGGAAGCATTCTGGAAAATAGTTTTCTTCCTCTTTTCTGCACTGCAGAAGGCAGGACCACTGCCCAGCCCTGGCTGCATGGCCTATCTGGCTTTAACATGGTAGGAAGAGCGCAGATTTGAGAGTCACAGATACAGGTTTGATTCCCAGCTCTGCTAGTCATTAGGCATTTGGCCTCCCATTTTAGAGGCTTAGGTTGTTTGAATGACAGGGGAGCAGTCTTCTCCCAAGCATGGCCTGGGTCCTGAGACAGATATTTCCTATTCTTCAGCTGTCTTGATCCCTCATCAAACATCCTACTCCTTCTTTGCCCAGGCTCACTTTTTTTCCTGATTCCAGGGGACTTGTGAACTGTCTTTCACTCCACTGGGGATGTAAGCAAGTCTCTTTGGCCACCCAAATAAAAAAAAATCTCCTGATAATAAGGTTAGTAAAGTCTCCCTAATTGCACTGCACAGTTTAGTTTTTAACTCTGGCATTTATATTATTCTGCATCTTAATTTCAGGATTTATATCTCATCTCCCTAAATCAGACTGTGAACTCCTCAGAATCAAGAAATGGCTTATATTTCAATAGTCTTCCATTGTGCATAGCACAGGGTACTCAAGAAAAATACTTTTTTACTTCACTGAGAGACTATTTGGGTAGGGCTTAAATTTAGCTGAAACTAAAAGAATGTATCATATCATGGCAAAGAATTGAAGATGAGGTTGTAAAAGTAAGCTTGAACCAACTGGGTAGGATTTCTTTGCTTCTTTAGGAAGCTTGGAGGGATGTTAAATTGTAGGTGATGGGGATAAAGTTAATGAGTTAAATGAGGAGCAACATGAGCTGATCTTTGTCAAAGTCTTGATTGTGCCAAAGCCACGTGATCTATGCACCACAGAACTCTTTAGCACTTCCTGTCTGTGGCCCTGACTTGGCATAAGCTGGCATCGGGCTAGTTATCATTGCATGCATGTGCACCTCAGTCAAGCTGCTTGAGAGAAAGAACATAGTCCGGTAGGTCTGTGTGCCCTGACTGCCTAGTACAGTGCTAGACACAATGAAAGTGTTCAGAAATACTGCAGTTCATGGTGAGTGATATGTTCCTGTCCTGGAAATTGAGGTGACACTGATACGCCCACCAGCACTTGGAAATAAGGATTTCCTCTGAAGCTTAAATTAATAAGTCAGTTCCTAGTGGAATGGATCTGCTATCTCCAGGTAACACTTTATAAAACATCATGTTCTGCAGGGAAAAGATCAGGGATAGAAAAGATCCTTCAAGAAAGGAAGGAAGTAGAACCTAATCAATGCTATTATTTTCATCGATTTTTTAAAGAAAGACAGAAAAAAAAAAGATAACCCAGATGGAAAGAAAAGGGCCAGAAAGTGAGAATTTGTCAATGTTGGCCAAGTGTTGTTCCTAGTAAAGGAACGTTGTTCCTAGGGAAGGAGAGATGAGCCTCAGGCCACTGGAATATTCTCTGATATGGTGTTTCACTGTTTCCAGAGCTTCCCAGGGCTCAGACTAGAGTATCTCAATTTTTCTCACTAAGCTGTCAACTCCATACAGGAAGAAACCATCTAATTCATTATTGTATCCCCAACATCTAGCATGATGCTAGCATTTGACAGGCCCTCAAATAAATACTTAGGGAATTAATAAATATTTCCTATTTTTAAACATTAAGACTTCACTCTCCCATAGAGTAATTTGAAATTAAAACTAAATTATATATTGTGACTAAAGTCAAATCCAAGTAATTTCGAATTGAGTATGTTTCTTTCACTATTACGCATCCTACCTCTCTCCCCTGGAGAGTCTCATTTGCATGCCCCCTACTGCCCTCTCCAAATGATGTCTCAGCTTCCTGGGCTGGGGGCCACTAAGCTGTGGACTGAACACCTACTTTCCCTGAACACATGTTCATTAGGGAATCTCTGGGTCATTTCTAAGAGGTGACATGTCTATTTTCACATTTTTATGTTCATAATATTTAGAAACATTTTCCAGTAAGCACATTTTAATGTGGAATTCCCCAAAAGTGGTAATTAATCCATGGTATAATCTCATAATCAGTAAAATTTTTAAATTATAGAAATACAGTAACTCATTTCCTATGTACTCTAATAGCAGGAACAGGGAGCATGGATATTTACATAGAATTTAGACATTGGAAAGGAAAGCCTACTTTATAAATTAATAATTCAACTTCTGATTTACATGTCATGTTCAGGTGAGTTCGGTTATCTTGATTCAGCCCAGGACAGCTGGTCAAGTTCGAAGGACAGAGCCAATTGAGTGCCTAACTGCACACACACTGTCCCTCCCCACCAACCAGTGAGGCCTCTCTCCCTGCTGATGACATCTGAGTGCCAGCTTTCTCTAACCAAAGCATGGTAATTTTGAGATTGGCCTAAAACTCTTCTATCATAAATAGGTTGCCTGGCTTTACATATCTTTCCAAGGCTACTATCCTGGGGTACAATGGGATCAGAACATCAGTAGTAAAATAATATTTTTCTGGCTCAGAACTTACCTAATAAATATCCAAGTCATGCCCTTCTACTCAAAATATCCTACAACCCGCAGAGAATTCACAAGCCACCTTCACTGAGAAATGCTTCCTCTGTGTCCATTTTAGAACTCGGAGCAACAGTGATTTGCATTCTCCTAGCTTCATACTAAAACTCCCCATGATACATACAGCCTTTAGTTCACTCACTCTTTGTTCTAAATCCCTCTTCTAAAAGACTGTCAGATCCAAAACTACAGTGCTGGAAGTCTGTCTCTTAGTCCTCTGGGTAGCTCCCTGTTTTTGAAAGGATATAGGCTGAGCTGTTAGAAAGGGACAAAAATATGGCTTAAATGAGATATAAGTTTATTTCTCTCACATAATAGTCCAGAAGTAAACCATCCTGCCATTGAACACCTGGGTTCATAGCTGTGTCCCAAAGGGTTGCTCTAGTTCTCATCATCTTCACTGCTGGAAGGAGGAAGGCACTGGGGAGTGCATGACCTTTCATTTTAGGGACATGACCTTGAAGTGGAGTCATCATTTCCACTCATATCTCATTGGCCACCCAATGCCAGATTTTAACAGGGCAGCTGTGGGTGTGGCTAAACCTCAGGAGTTCTACTATTAAAATGGAAAGAATGGATACCAGTGGTCTCTGCCATACACTCAATAGTCCTATTTCCAAGCACAAGTGTCAACCTCCAAACAAAGCTTGTGCATCTTGACTCTGTCCAATCAGATGGGTTCCTTCTTTACCCAGTTTAATATGAGAATAGTCTATTAATAGTCAGCTATTGTTCCCTAAAGGCTGAGGATTTCTTCCCTAGCCTTGGCAGCCTTAATATATTGAGTCACTGCCCTGTATGCCATCAAATTCCCATTCTTCAAGTAAAGACATACCTGAAGGCCCACTTACTCAAACATGCCCAGACTAATCTGAATCAAATCTCCACAGCATCCCCTTAAAAATAATGAGACATTTTAAATGTAATTAATTAATTAATTTGTATTTAAAATAATTTAATTTTCATTTAAAAATTTTTAGTTAAAAAATAATTTCAAGTTTTACTTATCACATATTATTTAGTCAACATGGGCTGTGTGCTCGGCACTGGGAATAAAGGGTGAACTAGGCAGCCATGGCTTCGGTTCTGGACATCTTCCGTGTCCACTCTCTGCCTTTCTCTGTCCTCCTCTCTGCCAGACTACCTCAGTGGGCATCCTGGCCCTCAGGCTCCTGGCAGAAATTGGAAGGGAGAAAGGAGAGTTAGGTAAGGATATTTATGACCCAGGCTCCCTTCCTGTGGGGTCAGCTTGGGCCGGCTGTGGCCCTCAATCAAAGGTGACTGGTCCACTCACGGTGTCCCTCTGCGGGTGAGCCTCTCCCTCCAGGTTCCAGAAACTGCTCCTTCTCTCACTCCTTCAGGCCCAAGGAGCAACGGCCCTACTCTTACTGGGCCTGGGGTACCGAGCTATCCGTTTCCCCACACCCCACCCCCATTAAACATCCCAGAACCAAACCCTGTTCAAAGTATCCTTTGATAGTCTGCCATCCCTTTCCTACTGGCACCTGACTGATGGATTCCTCTTCTCATGCAGCTTACTTTCTAGTGTGAGGCAACAGACAACAAACATATCATTGAAAATTGTGACAAGATCCATGGAGGGAACCAATTGGATGATGTGGAAGAGAATAACAGGTTAAGATCTAATTTAGATAGCATGGTGGTGGCATTTAAACCAAATCCTAGAGAATGAGAAGGAATCAGGAGTAGTTCTAGGCAAAAGGGGGAGCAGGTACAGAGGCCCTGAGAGAGGGGAAAGCTTAGTATGTTCAAGAAATTAAAAATTAAAGTTACAAAGACCAGTGATGCTAAAGCTTAGTGAGAAGAGAGTGGCATGAAATAGAGTTGAAGTCAGTCCTCTTAGAGACACACTCAAAATCACTTGTTCATAGTAAGTTTTTAAAAGGATTTTCTCAGCCCTAAAAATCATGTATGGACTTTTATAACTCTCTCTTCAACTGCTCAACTATCAACATCTCAGTTCAACTATTAAGAGACATTTCAAAATGCCATATAGACTGTGATTCTGGTAAAATAATAAGACATTCAGGGGGAAGTCTTATTTAAGCCTGCATCCAAAACATACCTCACCCAAACACTTTCCCTACACCAAACCAAGACCACCAACTAATTTTCCAACCAAACAGGTTGTTTCCAATTCAAATACTGAATTACCTAAACCTTCTAAATGTACTCCTTACATCTAGATCTACTTAAATGGGCTGTATTGTCAGTGAGTGCCTAGACCCCCAAGGAATTTAATATTTCATAAAATATTAGAATATTTATAAAATATTTAGAACCCCAAAGAATTTAATATTTTATAAACTGCAGGTTGGTGAAAAATTAGGCTTAAAATTACCTGCGAAGAGGAAATAAATTCTGGGTGAAACATTGAATATAAATAGGAGAAAATTCCCAGGAAGGACAGGGAGAAAAAGATTTATGCATCTCTTCATCCCATATACTGCAAACCCTTGTATGAGTTCCCTATTGCTGCTGCGACAAACTACTACAAGCTTAGTGCCTTAAAAGAGCACAAGTGTATTTACCTTTTAGTTCTGGAAGTCAGAAGTCTGAAATGGGTCTTATGAGGCTAAAACAAAGATGCTGGCAAGATTGCATTCCTTCTGGAGGCTCTAGGCAAGGAACTGTTCCTTAGCCTTTTATGCCTCTAGAAGCTGCCCACATTCCTTGGCTCATAGCTCCTTTCTCATATCATGCCAACCTCTGGTTCCAGTGTCACATCTCCTTCTCTCTGACTCTGCATCTCCTGCCTCCCTCTTTCCTTTATACGGATGCTTGTAATTGCATGGGGCCCACCTGGAAAGTCCAAGATGATCTCCCCATCCGAAGATTTTTATTTTGAACTATATCTGCAAAGTCCCTTTTGCCATGTAAGCAAACATGTTCACAGTTCTGGGGATTAGGGTGTGGCTATCTCTGGGTTATCATTATTCTGTCTGCCACACCCCTCCAAGGCAGGGACCGCACCTTAGTTACCCTTGTTACCCAAGCTCCTGGATTATAGTAGATAATAAATGCCAGCCCCCCTTCCCCTCTACTCTTTACCCAGTGCTTCCGTGTCTTCTCTTTCCACTCAGTTTGCACACCCACCCTGTTAGGGGGCAGTATTGTTATTTAGGGGAAAGTGCACTCAATGGAAAGAAGAGGTTCTTAGTCCCAAGTTTCTGAGAAACTGAGGTTTGGGTAGTTAAATGACTATGTCACATCAGAGCGGTGAAGCTCAAATTTGAAGTTGCTTCCTTTCATCTTAGTGAATTAATTAATCAGCCAAAAACAAGGTGTTTTCCAATAATATGATGACGACAGGTCCTAGATCTTGATCAGTATCTTACATCACTTAAGGGGATAGGGTTGAAGAGTGGATATTTGTGACAGTTTTAGCTTCACTAGGGATTATGTATGTGCATTAACTTAATGAGAAAGCCTAAAGAAGTTATGCTTTGTTCTTACCGAGTAATTTTCCTCTCACCTCATTTGATTTCCAACTGTTTATTTCCTAAGGAAAGAATAATCCATGAACTTTCAGACTTTACGGTGCCAAACATAGGCCACACTTCCCTGTATTGTACTGTTTGTGTAATTCTTGACATTGGCACAAGCCTCAGCCCAGACAAGGCCATTTCATGTGCTCTCTGGAAATTTCCTCTGGTGATCAGGCTGCCAGTAATTTGCTATGTCAGTGGTTTGCACAGATGGCAATTCTGACTGAGAATTCCACTTTCCAGCTCTTTAAAACTTTGAAGGCATATCTTATTTGATCAAATTCCCACCTCTGTACCATTTTTCTCAAGGAACGCCTTCTACACATTGCAAATCCAATCTGAAATTTGACTCTTCTAGGAAATCCACCTAATATCCCTCTAAGCCAAAAAGTATGTGATATTTAAACCAGGTTTCTGAGCCCACTTACTTTTCTATCAAAAGACATCACTCTAGTCTTCAAGTCATTTCCAAACTTCAATTTATCCTACTTTTAACTGTATTACATTGTATTCTACAATACTAAACACTTCAAATATCGAGCATAATCTTAAAATATTTTATCATCATCATCCTTTTTATTTCATATACTTTTCAGAAATGTGTCCTTTGTCTTTCTATACTTCCTGTGTCAGTATCCTACTTTCCGTCTACTTTGTTTCCAAAGTTGGACACATTTTTAAATGTCTTTCTTCATCCCTGTAGTGAATGTCAGTTGGTTGGTCTATTTGATGTCACTTTTCTCCTTTTCTAGAAACTGCTTCGTTTAGGGTAACTGTTTCTACTCCTCCCCCAAAATAATGTGATTCTGGTGGAGCTGCCAGAATCACAGCACCCCCATAATTATACACATGCACATACACACACCACCTACCACAGGGTTGGACAAGGGTCTGGGACCAGGATGGTTATGGGCTGGTTATAGCAGCATGATGAGCACAAGGGTTAGCTCCTGACCTTGGACGGGCTGATCAGAACCTTTCCCTATAATTTATATGCAGTGAAGCAGGGGAAAACGGTGTACTTGCTCCTCTGTGGTCTTTCCAGTCTGAAAATTCTGGAAGAAGTGTTGGGAAGATGTTCATAGGCCCAAGGACCCAGGTCAATGAATAAATCATCTGAGTCCTGAACTTCCTTGTCTATGCTGCATGGAGAAAATCTATCTGCCACGGGAGAAAAGAGCAACATCAGGCAGACGGACGAAGGGACAGGAAAGATGCAGAGAGGGAGTCCTGATATCCAGCTGACCCTAAGGCCAGCTCTACCCTGTTCTTTCAAGGTTCCATGAAGGAACCTTGGATGGAGCTCTGTTTCCTTAAGCTATTTAGTTGAGTTTCTGTTACAACACAAAGAAATCCCCATGAATGCAATCTTTTTCTCCCAATCCGTCCTCAGTGTTTTCTTCTACTATATACAAAATGTTCCATATAGAATTCATTTCTTCACAGTTCATTTTAAGCCTGATTTTTAACCAACATGGGCTCCTCAAAAATCTATAAAGGATAGAATAGAACTGCATCTCTCTGAAGCCTCAACCACCCAAAGATATATCCTTTTCCAGATCACGATGGATACTAAGGACCATTATAATAATTTATGTATAAAAAAACCCTGACTGTCCTAACTAGAACCCTCTGGAACCACTGGGATTTTGAAATGGCTCCAGTGAAAAAATGCTAAGAAATGTAAGCAAAAGCAAAACAACCAAAAAACAAAACAAAACAAAATTCTCCTTGATGGTGGAAAAGCAATTTCTGAGAACACCCAATATTAAATGAAGGAGCCACAAAATTCTCTGGCATAAATACATCCCAGAGTCATCAGAACTATGATATCAAAGAAAAACTCTCCTTGGGTGGCAATATTTATATATAACTCACTGTCCAAGAAGTATGAGTAAAATGGCAGGAAACACAAGAGGCCAGAAAGATTGAAAGTAGGAAGAAAAGGAAGAGTTTGACAAACATGAATAAATATGGAGGCACTAGTAAAGATGGAATGTTGCTCAGGGCTCTCCAGAGAAACAGAACCAGCAGGAGAGGGGAGCAGGGTGCAAGGAAGAGAGAGAGAGAGAGAGAGAGATTTATGATAAGGAATTGGCTTGTGGGTTGGCAAGTCCGAATTCTGTATGCAGGTCAGAGTCTGAAAATTCTGGAAGAAGCAATGCTGAAGCCTGCAGAGAAGGCTGGGGAGGAGTGAGGGTATAGTCTCAAGGCAGAAAAACTTAATTCTTGCAAACTCAGTTCTCATGAAGACCTCCAACTGATCGGATGAGGATCACCCACATTATAGGGGTTAATTTTTTTACTTAAGGTCAACTGTTTGTAGATGCTAATTCCATCCACAAAATATCTCCACAGAAATGACCAGGATAGTGTTTGATTAAACAACCAGACACCTCAACCTAGCCAAATTAACCACCACAGGTAGAGTTTAGGTGATATATCAGCTCACTCTATCATATGATGAGCAATAGATACTCTGGCACTGTGTTAGACAACCACCAGGAAGGAACAGTTAAGGAGTATGGGCAAGGGGAAGGGAACCCAAGGAGGGTGCACACAGGATGTAGTAAGATCTCTACCCACATGGGGTTGGAAGAGAGGAGAAGCCAACAGCCACCTGCCCTCTGCTCCTGGGTCTGTCAAAGACATGACACCAGGTACACAGTTTAGCACCTGAGGATATGTTTTCTGTTCTCTGCATCAAGGTAGGACTAAGTGGTAAAATTAAGCTTCACTGGTAACTTTGCCTGCACCATTTTGCACAGTTGTTAGGACAGGGGGAAGTTGACAAGGGGCATGGGCCAAGGCACAATTAATTTTTAAAGGGCTGTTGAGAAAATTAGTCAGGAGGGGATTTCTCCTCCAGTGGGCCATAACCAAGGAGCTTCAGGAGCAGCAATATAAGGTTGAAAAAGGACTAGCTTTTCACTCTTCCTGCCCTTTGTATTTCCCAAGCCATTGGTAACTTTTGTTAACCATTTCAGCCAGCCTCAGTGATGCTTTGAGATATTAAGGGTGGGTCACTGGGTACATCAGAGTAAGGAAAGCAGCAGTAGCCTTGAGAAACTGATTCCAAGAGAGCAAGAGGTGCCAGGGACACAGAGAAGTCATCTGGAATAAATTGACTAGCTGAGGGGGCAAGTCACAACCAGGGTAAACTTGTGAGGCATGTGAACATTCCTTGGGAATCCTCAGTAATATGTGGGAGGGTGTCATGGTCAGATTCATGTGTCAACTTGGCCAAACGGTGGTACCTGTTTGTCTAGTTGGGCAAGTGTTGGCCTGTGTTGTGATGAGGACATTTCATAGAATTAAATCATGATCATGTCAGCTGCATCCACAGCTGATTCCATTTGTAATCAGCCAATGGGAGTGTCTTCTGCAATGAGTGATGCTTAATCTAATCATTGGAAGCCTTTTAAGGAGGATTCAAAAGAGATGGGTTCTCTTCCTGCTTTGACTGGCGAGCCTCTCCTGTGGAGTTTGTCCAGACCCTCCATCGGAATCGTCATTTTCACAGCCTGCCCTGTGGATTTTGGACTCCACATTCCCATGGTTACATGAGATACTTTTATAAATTTTATATTTGCAAGTATTTCCTGTTGATTCTGTTTCTCTAGAGAACCCTAACTAATACAGAGGGATTATGATAAAAGACTGTATTTCCTGTGCATATGGAAAGGATGCTGTTTTATTATTAACACTATTGTGATTATTCTTATCATAATTATTGAAAGTAGGAGTGATCTTAAAGGCTGTGTAACTTGAGGACATAAAGTTTGTATTTGCAAGCAATACGAACACAGAAAAAGGTAATTGGATCAGGGCAACATTGTTTATCTACCCTCTGGGATACTGATGCTCACAAAAGGCAACTACAACAATTTATCTAAGAGTGCAAAGAAATATCAAAAGATGCACCTTCCATAAATTGAAGAATTTACACAACTTTCTCTATGTTCTCAGCTACATAACGTAATTATCCTATTTGTGGTTCAATGCTCAGTGAAAAATCAAAATATTTCATGAGTAATTGAGGCCGACTGAATCATGTACATTTTTATAAGGGCTTGCTTTGGTGTTCCAAACCAAGATACGTCATCAGCAGACTAAATAAAGTTAGAGAAAAAGAATCATTAAGGCACACTTCCTAAGGAAAATGCAGTGGAAGAATATTTTGAAGATGTTTTCATTGTCAGTGATGCAGAAATGAAAGAAAATATTCAACTGTATTTGCTTGAGAAAACATCTCCTCCCACCCAATTAAAGTATGTGAAAATTCCTCTCATGAGTATGTTATTATTGTTGTAAAGTATGAAACTGCATAACTATTAGACCTATAAAAGTGACTGGTCATTCCTGAAATGTATAAACTCGTTCCTTGATCAGTTGCATAGGAAAGCAGCAAGTCTAGAAATTTGGAATCTAGAAAACATCTGAAGGCTCTTAAAAATGCAGGTTATGGAGATTTGTCTTTTTTTTTAATTGTTATTATTATGGAACCCACTGGTTTTAGCTGGACTTGTGGGTGGGTGCCTGAAATGAAGATTACATTTCCCTGTATGCTTACTGTATACTCAGCTGTCTACTGAGTATGCAAGAGGTCACCTGGTGGCAAGTTGGTGCTACAATATGACCACTCTGCCAACAGGAAGAGATGTACACAGCTTTGGAACGTGTGTTAAAAGGGAGAAGACAGGCTTTGCCCTTTCCTTTCTTCTTTCTGTTAGCTGATATGGGCATAAAAACTGGAGCTTCAGCAGACACCTTGAACCACACACAATGTTCTCAGGGATAAAAGAGAAGAACACTGGAAGATCCAAGCCTAGTTCCTGACAAGTTCATAGCAATTCTGAATAATGACTTCCAGAGTTTTTCAAGAGATAATGAAACCTTTGGTTTAAGCCACCATTTTGGGTTTTCTGTCACAGGGAATTGAACCCATGCTTAACAAATACAAGGGAAAAGGTAAATCATGATGCTTACTGGCCTGGGCTTTGAAGGACCTAGATTTCTCAGAAAGGGTTTATTGTGTGGCATGTTTAAAAATTGATAATCAATTCATGGAGATAAACCAGGTAGCAGATTTCTTTATCTCTTGGGCACATAGAGAGTACTGCAGCAAGTAATACCTTGTAGACCAGACTGTTTAGATTCTTCTACTTTGTTCTTCCAAATTCCCGTATTTATTTCCTTGTTTTTCTCCTGTAGCGATTATCAAAGTTTTATTTTGTCGTGTTTTTGTTTTGTTTTGATTTTACTCAAGTCTCTGTCAGCTTTAAGGGAAATAAAGGGAAGCAACTTTAACCAGGTTTGGGACAAAACTGAAAGGAGAAGGACCTCCTAACACTTGCGTGGAATTGTCAGTCTTATTGAGAAAAGAAACCCCTAGGATAGCGATTCCCAAACCTACCCAATCAACAATTCCTTTCTTAAAGAGAAAATATTTTGTAATCTACCTTCACTATCCTGAAATTAAATTCAGAGATAATATAGTCTACCTGCACATGTAAATAAATAAATCATTATAATCCCCTAACTATAATATAAAGGAAAAATAAAAGTAGTTGATAATAAAATAATGTTTTTTCCCCTACATAAATGCTCAGGTATGATGATATCAGAAGACAAAAATGACTCCACATTTCCAAAATGTTTTCTAGGCAACTGCTACCTGCAGGTGATAAAATTAGGGGTGAGAATGAAGTCTCCTGGTCCCCTCCAAGAGCTTTTTCCTTCCAGGCCTTGGTCTAGTTTTATTAAGAAACAGCCTTTTCTTACAGCTGTGTTACTTAAAACGTCTTCTCTAAGAAACAAATTTTCTATTAGTAGGTGTTCTATTAAAAATTTATTGTCTAACAGTATAAGAAACGTTGGTTTAAACAAAATTGATTTCTTTTTCTTGTTCTAGGACATTTCAGATTCTTGAAGGTGTCATCGTGCTCTGCGAATCTCTAGTTCCCAAATGCACTCCATCACAGAATCCTTTGTTTGTTTGTTTGTTTTGGAATATTTCATGGGTCCATTTTTTTTACAGAAGAAACTTAGGAAGCACTGCTTTACAGCCCGTCAACAAGATAGCCCTGCAGAAAACAGATGTTTTAAAGGAGAAGACATGCACTTGTGGGAGAGGAGCCTTCCATTGACGAACTGATTTTGGAGGAAAGCGACCGTGTTACGCCACCCTGGAGAGCATGAATTTGACTATGTTGCACTTGATTTTCATGAGAACAAGTTAAATGAGTAAAAAGTATCTGACCTCAGAGAGGTTTTCATGAAAACACAATTTTAATGCTGCTGCTGGCATGGACATCTGTTTGTGCCCACCACGTGCATCTCTATCTATTTTAATAAGACATTGCAGAAATGACCTGTTCACAATGGTGGCAGCGAGGCACTAGGAAAGGACGTGTGCTGCTTGATAACCTTCTAAAAGTAATGTTTTACTATATTCATTTCTGGAGTTCCTCTGTTGTGCAAGGACACTTTCACAATCACCATTTCATTTCATCCACACCAAAGATCTAGGAGCTATCATTAGTCCCATCTTACAGATAAACAGCAGCCGCACAGAGGGGTTAAGTGCCCACATCATCGAATTTTTTAGCTGCAGATCTTGGAAGCAGCCCAGATCCATCCTGCTCTAAAGGCCATGTTTTTTCCACTGCCTCCCTTAATGACGGAAAAAATTTTAGACCATTTTCCATTTTTAAAGATATCCGTTATGACAATTAAAGTCAACCATCTGCTATCAGGAAAACTACCATCCTCAAGCATCCGCAGTCACTCATGGCCCGAGGGTGCCATTGCCCACACTTTAGTGTACACAGATTTGCCCCGTGAACCTCCTGTGAACTGCTGAAAAGTGAGCAAGACCTGAAATGGTGTCCTGTTTTTCTTCCTCACCTAGTGTCTCCTGGTGTATTCTTTGAAAACTACTTGTTTCCAGTGACTCATTTTGAAATCACTGATTTCATCTTCCTGGTTCTGAGCAAAGCCAGGAAGAGAGATCAACAGCACATTGTTTTCACCTTCAAACACATTTGCTCTGTAACCGGAAGAATCCAGAACTGTTACTGTTAATGTGATGAATGATGTGTTCTTATTTCATCTTTTGACAAGAGCAGAAACCTATTCTGCAAACAGGATGCTCTGCTCGCCATCTTCTTCATCCACTGACGACTTTGAACCAACGTGCTTGGAAAGGCTTCACGTATTCAGTCAACATGTATTTACTGAGGTTCTACTTTGTGCCAGACTCCTGTTCTACATTCTAGGGGTGCAGCAGGGAAACAGCCTGATGTATTTTCCCCTTGCAGTTTGTAACTTTAATAGGAGTTTCAGATAATAAACATAAATAAAAATGATCATTTCAGATAATGAAGAGTCTATGAAGGAAATTAAAAGAAGATGTTGTATGAGAGAGCGACTGAGGTAGATTTCTTTAGATTGAGTGATCAGGGAGAGCCTTTTTTTTTTTTTTTCTGTATGGGCAGGCACCGGGAATTGAACCCAGGTCTCTGGCATGGCAGGCAAGAACTTTGCCTGCTGAACCATCGTGGCCCACCCTCAGAGAGAGCCTTTCTAAGGATGTAACATTTGAACCGAGATCATAATGACAATGAGGAAATAGCAATGACATGATTTAGAGGAAGAGAGTTCCAGGCAGAAAAAGAACCTCAAGATGAGAATATCTTTGAGGAAGATAAAGGAGGCAGTTGCAGGTGGAAAGTGGAAAGGGAGAAGAAAAATAGTAGATGAGGTCAGAGAGATGATCATGGTCCAGGGCCTGTGTAGGGAATTTGGATTTTATCCCAAGGGCAGAGAAAAGTCACTGAAAGATTTCGAGGCTGCTATTTGTTGACCTGATTATAGACTGACAGAAAGGGGCCCAAAAGATCAGTTTTGGGGCATTTGCAGTAGTCCAGGTAAGAAATGATAATGGCTTGGACTGGGTAGTCCCGTGAAGATGAGAGGAAGTTAATGACTTCCAGGATAGATATAACGGCCAGAAGTTACTGCAAGATTGCGTCAGAGAAATGGGAACGACTTCTCGAATTTTGGCTAGGCGACAGGGTTGATACTGGTGACATTTTCTGAGTTAGGGAAGTGGGGAGAGGCATAGATTCGTGGAACTGTGCGGAGTGGGAAATCAAGAGTTAAGTATTGGATGTGGTAATTTTGCGTTTTTTTTATTCATCTACATAGAGATTTCAAGTAGGCAGCTGAACATACAAGAGGTCAGAGGGGAGGTATAAAGAGTCCCATAAGGGCACAGAGGGCTGTAACTCTTGTGGAGTGTTACCCCAGCTTTCAAACATAATCATTCCCAATTTCCCGTGGATCACTGATGTGCTCTGGGAATTGATTCTCCATGGAACTATCTAGTTTCAGTCTGATTTCTTTCTCACTATGGTCTTTCTGGGCTCTCTTCCTTTGTCATCAGTATCTCCTTGAAATGCAAACAGAGTTAATATCCACCTAAGCCAAATCGAATGTGATTGAAAGCCTTCTTAAATAAGCTAGCTCATAACTTGCATTCTAAGCCCTTCTAGATGGTTTTCATAGAATTATTAAGAAGGCTAGCTTTTGATCACAAGTCTGGTCTTTGAACCCTTCTCACCAACCTTTACCTCTTCTTCATCCCCTCCTGGCTTTCTTTATTTCTCTTTTCTTGGAACCTATCTGCCTGGACCTTGATTTTAACTAATTACCAACTAATCAACCCTAGGATATTTAAAGGCTTACCCATTTCCACTTATATTTGTCTTTTACCTGAGAGACTGAAAGAACAAAAGATCTCTAGGATCAAATAAATGGTTCTCAGATGGTAGGGTTTCTTGTGGAACCTCTAATAATCTCACCACTAAAGCTGGTTCCTTTCCTGCGGACTTCTCCATGCACTGTGTTTTTTATCTCTTCCCATAAAAAATTCCCTTCCTCAATCTCCATAAGCCACTACCCCATCTCTCTTTCCCTTTACAATTATGCTATTTATATTCAGTGCATACTTACACTCTTCTATTGACTCTACTCTCCCCACAAAATATCTGTGACTTCCTTTAGTTCTCAGTCACAATAGACAGACTAAAAGAGTTCATTTACTTTACCTTGGTGGCATTTGATGTTCCTGACCACTTTGATCTTTATGAAATTTTCTCCTCCTTTGGATTCTGTTATCCAGTTCTTTCTCATTTCCCTTTTAATTCTAAGGCTGCTTCTTCCCAATCTCTTTTGTAGTTCTATTGTCTTTAAATCTTAAATTTGACATTCTCCAGGGCTCTGTTATTTATTCTAGCTTTCTACTCCATGCACTCTCTTTGGAGAGTTTCATCCACATTCACAGCTTCAACTCTTATCTGTATATGTATTGCTGACTCCGAACACTTTCTGGCTTATACCTCTTTGCTAAACACCAGAACTGTATATCCAAATGCTCATTTGATTGCCGTTATTAAACTCCAAAGGCCTTCAAATTCATTATGTCCAAATCATTCCTCCCTTACTAAATCTGTGCCTTTTTTTGCCGTAACTACTTTGATGAACATCAATCTTCCTTACTCAGTCCCCCAAACCAGAAGAAAATAGTGTTGTCTCTACTCGTCTTCCTCACTCATTGCTCCTAACCACTCACCCACCTCCAGCAGAGTCCCCCTTTTTAATTATGTCTTGAATCTGCTTCCGTACTTCACACTTGATTACAGCAATAGCTTCCTAACTGGTCACCTATTTCCAGTTTGTCCCAACTACAATTCCTTCTCTTCCCAAGAGTTGGTTTTCTAAAATGTCCATTCAGTCAATTCTCTTCACAAAACTCCTCGAATAGTTCTTCATTTTGCACGAGAAAGCACAGATTCTTTTCCTAGCGTGCAGTGCCCTACAAGATCTAGCATTTGCTTAACTAACTTATCCCCCACTCTGAAGCTTTTACTTGAGACATATATCTCCATGCCTTTGGATATGCTGTTCTCTGTCCATGATTTACCAATACATTCTTCAAATTTTAGCTCAATTATTATCCTCTCAAAAACTTTTTGTAATGCCAAAGTTGCAGTTAAGTGTTCTCCTTTTCTCTCTTAACATCACACCCTGGGAAAACTGATAGACTATCTTTTTCACAGCCACTATTGATGGTGGCCATTGGTTTACTCCTCTGACTCTACCATTAGACCATACACTCCTGAGGATAGAGGACAGGCTATGCTAATCTCGTATACCTATACCTAACAAAGTTGGGCATATATCCATAAAATAAGTATATTTTAATACATACATCCATGAATGAATTGTCCTTTATAAATTGCTCATTAAGAGCTGACCATATTTGAAAAATCATAACAGAAAGACATCATTGTTGCTAGCCTATTAATAATAATAGCTATCATTTACTATGTGCTAGGTACCATCCCACAGTTGGGAATTAAATCATGCCCCACAAAAGGCATGTTAAGGCCCCAACCCCTGGTCCTGGGGGTGTGAGCCCATTTGTAGACATGAATTCTGAAGGTGTTAGTAGTTGCGGTGTGCCCACACTGAATGAGGGTGGGCCTTAGTCCAATATGGCTGAAGTTCTTATAAGCACAGGAAATTGGGCATGGAAGGAGAAGCCACAGGGAACAGCAAAAGTTGGAAGTTAATGGAACCCAAAAGAAAAAAAAGATGCCACCATGTGCATTGTCATATAATGGAAAAGCCAAGTAACCCCAAAGATGGCCAGTCAGCCAAAAGATACTGATTCAAGGAGGAAGCAAGTTTTTAGCCTCTGAAACCTGAGCCAGTAAGTAAATTCCTGTTGTTAAGCCAGCCCCTTATATGGTATTTGTTTTAGTAGATAGGAAACTAAGACTCTCACTTTATCTTTGTGACTTCATTTATATTAGAACATCATAATTAGGTACAAAAACTATAATTATTCCCAAATTTAGATGAGGAAACTGAGGCATATGGATGTCAACTAACATGCCCAAAATCTACAGATAGGAATCAAGATCTTTCTGATGTCACTATGCTTAATTTCTAACCATTTATAATGAACTATATAGATACATAAGATTTTGAAATAGTATCCCATTGCCAATGTACTACACCAAACTTTTAGTTCAGAAAATATTTGTCGTATCTGTAAGAAATATTGAAAAATAAAATCGACGTTGTTATTTTTCTTTTTGTCCCATGTTTTAGTCTGCTAAGGCTGCCAGAATATAATACACTGGCTTTTATAAAGGGGATTTATTTACTTACAAGTTTATAGTTCTTTGGAGGAAAGGCAGCTTGCTTTCCTCTGGCTTTCTTTGTCATATGGGGAGGTACACAGGAAATCCGCTGGCCCTGTTTCCCAGTTTCTGGGTTTAAACGGCTTTCCCCAGGGCATTTCTTCTCCACATTGGGCTGGACTGGGCTGGGCTGGGGGACTGGGCTAAGTCCCCTGCTAATTAAATTAAACATCACTCATTGTGGAAACACTCCCCTTAGCTAACAGATAGAATGAGCCATAGATGAATTTCACATGTTGATGATTTAAGTTCACAGCAGCAAAACAACTGGGCACCATCACCTGGCCAAGTTAACACCTGAACCTAATTACTACATCCCAATAGAAATGATACACATAGCTGGCCAAGAAAACAGCTATCCTCCTAGCTGTACTAAAACTTCATATTCGAATACAGTACCATAACATAAGTTATAGGCTATAATTTGATATGTAGCCCTTTCTTTTAATCACACATCTACTTTTTAAATTTTGGAGCAGAATATAACAAAGTTCCTAGTACACAGAAAAGGTTTAATTGATTTAATTCATCAAACGCATTACGAGACTGTGCTTCAGAGATTCCTATCCCTCAGCAACGCTGATGGAAGTCAGAGGTTGGGGGAGGAGAGAAAGGTAGCAGATATTGAGCATTTAAGACTGGGAGCTCTCCACTGCATTTTCAACCATTGTGGCTTCGCTTTGATCTATTTTACTCACTGTAAGATTTTATTTGTAAAAATAAAAAGTTTTCCTTTCCTTTAGAAAAGATTTGAAAACAATTTAGATTACAAAACAAATTTTCTGTGAACTGTGTATTAATGGAATTTCCCAGGAAATAGTCCTTTTGAGGAATTTCCTTTTGCCCTTCCTTACGCATCTGCTACTTGAAACAAGTTTTCTCCTTTTGATCAACAGATTCTCTCCTAGATTTGTTGAAGGCCATAGCCTGAAATACAGAATAAGTTTATCTGTAATGCAACAGTTTGAATTTAGGCACAAATGTTATGTGTGAATTATCTGAGTGGAATTCTCATGTTAGTTAGGGCTACAAAATAGTAGCTAAGGCATGCTCTGGAGTCACCGTCCAGTAGGTTCACATCCCAGCTCTGCTACTTTCCAGTTGTGAGACCTGACACAAATTACTTTAATCTCTCTGTGCCTCCATTTCTTCATCTGTGAAATGAAGCTAATAATAGATGTGACTTTATAGTGCTATTATAAGGATTAAAATAAATTAACATCTGTAAAGCTCTTTGGCACATAGCATGAGATCAGTAATTGAAGTTGTTATACTATTAGTATTACTTGTGCATGGGCAACCCAGTCACAGGATGCCTGGTCATTCTCCGTAACATCTAGCACCATCCCTAGCCACCTCCATAAAGATAAGGACACTGAAGTTTTTCCCTCTAAGAACAGCCTAAAGCAACAGAGCACACATCTAGTTCTTGCCTCTACAGAGACTCGCTGGCAGGATTACAAATTCTCATCTGACTAATCAAGGCAAGTGCCAGTTGCTTAGGGACCTGGAAGCTTCTAGAATGGTTGTCCATCTTCTCCACTATGTGTGTGCTATTCCTTGCCTGTGGATATGAAATTGTAATACCTTATTTATACTTGAGATCCCTGTTATCTTCCTCTTTGAACCAGGGGAGAATGGGAAGTGGCCTTACGTGTGCTTTTGTTTTACCCATACCTTGTGAATTTATGCTCTCTGTCTTATTGGGGAATGACCTTATTCTTATATCTACCCTTGGGAACTCAAGCTATCATACTCTTTGATTCCATATGTCAATTATTAATGTAGAACAGTGGTTGAAAACAGTCTAGATTTAAATGAAACAAGTACCATATTCATTTCTACAATATACTAGCTAAAAGAGCCCCAGTTCTCTTATCTACAGGCCAATCGTTGATATAAAGTTGAGTTCCTGCAATAAAAATTTTGTGGTGTGTCTGACAGTTAATGTGATTCTAGTAAAACTGAGTACTTTTAATCAGGGTCCCTTATCTTCTCTTCTTAAGAAACTATGTTGATAAGCTTATATTACATAAAAATATAATGAAACAAGGTAAATAAAACTGCTTTTTTATACCAGCTACCTTTAATTTTATTATTTCTTTTTATTATTTATTTATTTAAGCATTCATTCTATAGACAGAATAAACATTTGCAGTATATGACAGACTGTTACACATTAAAATACAAAGTTGGGTAAGACACAGCCCCCACGGGAGGCATTTGGTTTAAATGGAAAGACAGACCACTGAACTTGTGATTACAATAAATAATAAGTGTTGGGCTTTCAAGGGGTAATGCTTGTGTAACACATCTTCAGGATTCTGACTCCCCTCAGGTGGCCAGGGCAGGCCTGTTTGGCACCAAGGACTTGGCCATCATATTTATTTTAGATGAAATTATGCCAAGAGCCTCAGTAATGTTCAGGGTTGCTTTAAGGTCAACATTAGTGTGCTGTCTGATGAGACAGACATCTCCCCCTATACTGAATAGTCGCAGTAGAGGACTCACCCATTCCGGTATGTGACAGTCTGTTCTTCAGGAGACAATGCCAGGCATGGGCTGGAGGAGATACAACTGCTCTTACCCTCAACCATCCCCCTCACCACTTCTCTCTTTTTCATCACCACTGATCCTAAACCCTTATTCCTGATCTGTCATAACTTTTAAAGAAAATTTTTAAAAAATGCCAAAAAATGAAAAGTTATTTCTGAAGTTCAATAGCATCCCTTCTCATTTCAAGAGTAAAATTTAGAATTTGAAGGATAGAATTTTACTATAAGCTCTAGATAGAAATGCAGTGATTATGACTTAAGGGAAGTTGCCAGCTACCCAAGTAGTAAGAAGGAAATGGAGAGAACATCAACATCTAACTTGGGATGTGTGGGGCAGGTTGTAGTCAGATGCAGAGATCTGAAGGAGACCACATAAGGAGGGGAAATCACTGAATATATACATCTGCAGAACAAGGATCAGGTTTGTGTGGAAGTAGGAAGGTTTTGAGGCAATGGGTTGGCAGAAAATCCCCAGACAGTTTAAGGCAGAAACCAAAAACATGATGTTGATGCTGTTTTCCCAGGCCACCCAAGCTGGGACAGCACAGTCATAACCAGTGGGGGAAATGCCTGCACGGCTGGGCCTGCAATAGCACACCTGAGTCTCCCTCAGTACTTACATGGTGGAGAAGGGATCCAGAAGCTCCTGGATGCCTCCTGGAAGGTGGACAGTGAATGCTGGCTGGCAAACATACTAGAGGCAAACATAGGCCAAGCCGGGGACAGAATGGACTCACTGGAAATCCAAAGCATGAGGAAGAGTCACTGTTGGGACTGACAGACAGGGGGTGATGGCCAAGCTTTTAGGGATCCAGCGCCATGCATCACCTGCCTGGAAGAACAGAACGTGAGTTACAACAGATACAGTCACAGGTGTGAACAGAGGATGCCTCCCAAAGACTGGGGGAGACGAGCGCAGCCAGAGGACCAGAAACTAGTAAAGGAGGACAGCATGTAAATCATTCACTGCATAACCTCTTTCTAGGCTCCATTAATTCATGCATGAGTCTGTTCCCAGACTCTGTCCAATTATATTTTATTTTACGGTAAGTGAAGGGGTAAGCCCTTGAGAGAGGAGGAAGAATTTTTGAAGTGTCTGATTGTTTAATCCAAAAGAGACCAAGTTACCTTGAAAGTGGCCAGTTCAATGTTTTTTAACAGTGCCAGAAATGGGAACTGTGGAAAAAGATGAGATTAGTTGCCCCCAAATTGATAAATCCATACCTTAACTCATCTGAGTTGTGCGGTGTCAAATTTGACCCCTATATGCTGTTCCTGAAGTCCATCTGCATAGTGCTCTGGAAGCTAAAAAGGTCAAACTATTCAGACTACAGAATTAGTAAAGCCTTCCTGGAGGAGTAATATTTGCAGCAAGTTTTTTTTTTTTTTTTTTTTTTTTTTTTTAAAGGAAGGAAAGACAGAGAAGGAAGGAAGGGAGGAAGAAAGGGAAACATTTTTAAACATTTTCTTGTTTTATTATATTTTGTTTGTTTGTTTGTTTTTTACATGGGCTGGGGCCGGGAATCGAACCGGGGTCCTCCGGCACGGCAGGCAAGCACTCTTGCCCGCTGAGCCACCGCGGCCCGCCCTGCAGCAAGTTTTGAGGGCAAGCAGGAATCATTCATATGTGAGAAAGCAAAAGTGTTTTTCAATCAGTACAAAAAACATGAGTCAAGGTACAGTGGTAGAATTAAATATAGCTTGTTCAGGGAAAGCAAAGTTGTATGATGGGAGGGCTGAGTTCAGGAATAAAGAGAACTCAAGTTGAACAGGTAAGCGACAGAGCACTCCCCCACCACGGCCCCATAGCTGTAAAGGTTGAACTGAGGGGGTGAGCGGAGGCTGAAAAACAGCCTGTGCCCTGTTCCCCAAGGGCACCCTGTATGCTGCCACAGAATGGGGTCCACTCTGAGATGTGAGTGAGCGCCCTTTATAATTCACACAAAGGCTCTCTGCACACTCTCAGCCTCCTTTCATCAGGCTTCCTATGCCCAGAAGGGGTGTCTTCTCAATTTCGCACAAAGGCATCAGGAATTCTGTAGACCTGGTCAAATTCTGGAACTAACCTTGCTAGTTAGTTTAAAGAATTTGGACTTTAAGGAAGAACAGTGAGGAGCCACTGAAGGTGTCTGGACAGGGATGTGACATGACAAAAGAAATGGATTCCAGCAGCAGCTGTATGCAGGGTGGCTGAGAGAGGAGGGACTGAGGAAGTTACTGCAATTGCCCAGACATGAAGCAAAAGAGGGAGATGTGATGGTATCCATGGTAACAGAAAGGGAAAAATACGAAAATTATTTTGAAGAACAGAAACAACAGGATTTGATTACTGATTGGATCTGAGTGTATATAGAAGAGGCTACAGTAATAAACGATTCAGGTTTTAAGCTTAGGAAGTTGTGAGTATAAATCTGAAATATGGACTTTAATCAGGAGAGCTGCTTTGGTTGAGAGCATTCATAAGGATAGATGGGTATTCTGCTTTTCTTTTCTTTTCATTGTATTCTTCCTCCATGAATCTGAATGCCTGAGGCTTTTTTCTTTTTTTTGAGGCCTTTTAGAAACTTAATACTTCCCTTAGTGAATTGTGAAGCAGGTCATCATTATAACTCTCAACCTTGTCTCCAAGTTAACAGAAATTATTATTTGACATCTATTTGTGTTTGTCACTTTTCTGGACACAGAATAACAGATTTCATGACTCTGAGAGATTTCAGTCTGAGACAGATAATGTTTATAGAATTAATATGTAGGGAACATGATGAATAGAATAATAATCATTGAATGATACCTACATTGGATTAAAAGTTGTATTTTTACTCTGCAGGAGGATTTAAAGGAAGAGAAGAGGAAGGGCATTATGTTGGAAAAGACCAGTAGTAAGACATTGGTGGTTGGAGACTTTTAAAAATTGGCTAGAATTTCCTTTTCTGGACAGGGCTAGCCTAAGTCATCACCTCCTTCAGAAAGGATGGGTGGGGGATGTCACTCAGATGTTCATAATCATTTGCATTCATCTAGGGCTTAACACTTTGTACCATAATCTCATCCTCTCTCTGGGTCCCAGGACTTGTCAAGACCATGCAGTTATTCTGCTGGAAAGCTGGGCCTCAACCACAGTCAGTTTCCAATACTGGGTTGAATCACTTAAATAATAATGAGAAAGACCACAGTGCTTCATGAGGAAATTCAGCTACTTTTTAGGAGCATCAGAGAGTAAGAGTCTGAGAATATTGTTCTTGAGGGAAGCTCCTTCAGACAAACTCTCCTTTCCTGCCTTTTACAAAAAGATTCCTTGGGCTCATCTTTGCCCGTCTGAATAGAGATACCCCTCATTCATACGTCTGGGTGCCTCAGGCAGCTGCGTTCCTGGACTTAACAAGGAAGGAGCTGTTCCTTGTGTGGAGCAGTTCAGCCGGTCAGTGTGAAAACAGCCCCCACCATATGTCTTCCACTAGCTCAGAGAGCACGGTCAGCTGTGAGCAGAGAGGAAGAGATGGCATATTTCCCCCCTTATTATCTTCCATTATAGCTGAACATTGTGGATGAAACTCTCGACTTGGAGTTAAGTGACTTGATTTATGCTTTTGGCCCACTAGTGGGTAAGTTTTGGGATAGTGCATCCTCTGTGGTTAAAGAGATTTAGTGAAGCCCCAGATGAATGGCGAGAAGATTACAAAGTTCAATTAAGATAGTGCCTTATGGACTCACGCACTATTTACAATCAAAATCTGGTGGGGCTGGTGGGATCTCCATTCCCATCTGTAGAAAACTGTAAGTTGTAGGCAACAAGCATTCACTTTTTCTTACATAACATGTTTTCTTCAAGTTCCCCTTAAATTGTTCACTATTCTAAATAAAGGGTCTTTTTTTTTTAAGGGTATTTATCTTTTGCAGCTAGTTCAATTTATGAAAGCTTGATTTCTTCACTACCCACACAGTTTCCTCTGGGGCTTTAGCCTTACCAGAATTCTATGACTCACTGCTTTACTTTTCATAAATAGATGCTAAATACTGTCCCTGATTCTATTGCAAATGGTAGATAAAAATATTCAAAGAAAAATTTTAACTAATGCAGTTGGATTTGAATGATGCAGTAGATTTTCCTTCTCTCCTTTTTTCTCTCCTCTTTCTCTTCTTTCCTACTCATCAACCTTCTTTTCATAAACAATAGTTGCCAACCTCTGTCAGATCATTATATCTCATATAACCACTATATTTGGATGGAGCCTTTGTCTTCTTTCTTTCATATCCTTTATTTGCCCATTTTCACCCTTACTGTATTATTTTTCCTTTCTGTCTTATTCTTTCCTCCACAAGCCTGGATTAATTAAATGTCACTATTGGTCCAGAACTAAAGCAGTTATTTCCTCCTATCAGAGAGTTATCTTCCTTGATTGCAAAAATCCCTAGGAATTCTCAAGGGTCCAGACTCAAGGAAAACAAATATCCCCAAGGTAATTCCAAACAAGGTTGGAGAACAAAAGCTGAAGGCTCTGAGAATGACTATATTCCAGTTGAGATGGTAGCCTAAAGATAGCAGTGAAAGAGTCAGAAAGCCTGCATTCAATATACATACCATACTCTTTCAAGAGATCTCTATTGGGAGACAGTCCTCCATGGGACTTGCACATTTCTGCACATCATGTGAGCAACAGCACGGACTTCTTTTATTCTAGACTGTCTTTCTAAGGATGTTTATATAGAAAAAAGCCTCAGAAGATAACGATTGTATCTTCCTCTGGAGCCAAGGACAAGCATACCACTGCCTATTGTAAAAGACTTGGGTTCCCTAACTTCAGAGTTTGTCTCCTTTTATGCAACCCACCGTATGTGCTGGTATTGTAACACCAAACCAGGAACAAGGCTCTGCAAGAGCCTCTAGAAACGTTATGCAGAAACAGGACTGGCTGGTAACCAGGAACGAAGCTGCAAACCTCCAGGAACGTTACCCGGAAATGGAACGAATCCGGATCGAGGCTCCCAAGTTTCAGGAAGTAGGTTTTATGAGTCTATGGCCATAGGGCTCAGCTGAGTAGCCTCTGAAAATCTGATACCTGAACAGGGGCTGACACAAGACTTTATAGACAAAATGCTTGTTTAGGACAGGGTTTTTCCCAATATGGTAACTGGTGATGCTTGAGGGAGATGATTGGCTGTGTGCTGGCAATCAGAGCCAGAAGGATTGCAAAGCTGAGTTTACAGACGCAGATGAGCTGTTAAGGGGGCGGGAGCTGCTATAGAAGCCTCTTATCTTTGCTTACTTACACTTTCAACTGTCCTTGGGGCTGGGAGACTTTCCAAAGAGGGGGTGGCTTGAGTAAACAAGGAGGGGTGAGGGGCCTGCGTGCTGCGGGGGCAGGGGGGATTGCCTGCTACAGTATCACCTGGCCATTTTCATATTGCCCTGTGGAAAGTGGGCCTCAGAAACTACCACAAGAAAATCCCAATACTCTGGCTATTGCCACTACTGTGAGTAATAAAGTCCTTTGTCTCTGACCCAGGAATCTTGTGTCTTCTACCAGCATCTGTGAAACTGTGGCAGGCTAGCTTATTAGCTTAGAAGGAAAGTAAAATCTCAGACTACCTACTATTCTTGACAATTTTCAGACATTACGTTTTTTTAAAGAATATTAAGACAATGAAAATGTAGGGGCTAAAATTTCTTCTCTAGCAACATCTTGAAATAGTTAAATATAATTTCCCCTTTTTTCTCAGCCCTCCCTCCCATCTAGTCTAATGTACCTTCTTAACCTCAATCATGATGGGCTCTAATGGCCCATTTATTCAGTAGAATAGATTTCTAAAACCCATTTCCAGATTACAGTTTGTGTGCCAGGGCTGCATTTGTTTTTATTAATAGAGAAAGGAATCAAGCAGCATATTAGAGCTGACTTTTCAATCATCTAATCAACAAATGCATCCTGAGTACCTTCTGACTACTATGTTAAGTGCTGTATAAAGCAGCCTCAGTTCTCAAAACATTTTAACTTCCTTCACTCCAGTAAAGAAAACTTCCCTATATAAAAAAGCCAAATTTTCATATCATCCATTCAGGAAATAACCAGAAGAAACACTTTTTATAAGCAGACTTAAAATTTGTCCTCTCTCCCAAACAGAAAAATAATCTCAGAATCTAGACTCAAAAAACTTCTGATTTTTAAAAACCTCTGACCTTCAGGGAACTCAAAGATTAAGAGTCTAGACCTACCAAGCCAAGATCACTTTGGTACAAATGATTTATAGTAATAAAAAAAAGAAAACATTGTTATCTGTCATTTCCAGTTCACTGAATAATGATTATTTATTGGGGTAAAGAAAGCAGTGAGTCGTGGTAAGCTTCTAAGAGCTGGGAAAGGAGACATGTGACCACACACACAAACACACACACACACACACACACACACACACATGCACATATTCATGCCAATATGAATTGGGGCAGTTTCTGAACATTGGAGCTCAAATGATAAATGCGTTTTACAGCGCAACAAAAACTTCAATCCTTCCGAGTCTCCATAATCCCCGATTCAGCCCAGAATTTAACCTCCAACCTAACACAGTACTGACCATGACGGTTTCAACCCCAGTTGGTTATTGGTTGGGAAGTGTTAAGTCTGAATACCTACCAGGATCTACTACCACAGTCGGCAGCAACCAGCCATTAAGGTGGTGAGAGGTTTGTAATGGAAAAGATAATCCCAGGCCTTGCATCTTTCTGGGAGAGGAGTCCCACAAACTGTTCTCCTTCCTGTGCCCTGTCCTACCATTCACAGCTTGTTTTTAGCAACCCTGCCTGTTTTCTTTGTATTGATTTCCCTTCAGAAGAAGGGCCACAGATGTGCAGCAGATACTATACGCAAAAGCTACACAGCTTGCTGTCTTGGCCACACTTCCACCATAGGATGAGAGAAAACTATCTCTAGGTTTGCAAAACAGGACTGGCAAAAAATTGTTAAAGACCTCTGTGCTCATCCCCACCAAAGAGACACAGGAAATAGCCTAAAATTCATGACACTTTCATAATGGAAAGACAGGGAATTCTTAACTCAGAAGTTGTTCTCCTCCTCTCAATTAAAAGCTAGAATTTTTTATGTAACTTACTCAACCTGACTCTACAGGATGAGAGAGCTGAGAAAAATGAAGTGAGGCACAGAAGAGAGTTAGCATTCCCAGGTGACCAGTGCTGTGAGTTCACTGAAAGAAAGCAAGCTTGCAGAAATTCCAGCATTACACAGATCTGTGCAGTAGTATTTAGGAAGGGGAGTAATTAGAAATGAAGAAATACAACAGATAGAAAGTGTGTGAACTCTTTGCAAATGCAGTCAGAAAGGCTGAGAATTCTCTTCAAGTGCTGTAAAAGATGATTCAAGAAGTACACATTCCAACACAGACCTGTGAGGGACATGGAATAGCACATCACATGGAAGATAATAAATCACATCCTAGAGCAAGATTAAAAAGTGGGCAACATCTGTACATGGACTGAGCAGAGCCATTTCCTTCAGGCATTCCTGGTAAATTTCTTATCAGTTCTCTCATGATTTAAGACACAAACACCTGTGATTGCTGAATTATATATATTATTTGTAGTTCTTTGTGTGTGCAAGTGTGTGATTTGCCGTTAGCTATTGAATAACTTAGACCTAGTACATTCCTTGCTATGGGTTTAATTACTGTCAATTGATCCTTTTTTATGTGTTCATTATAATATCCAATGCAAAAACCTCCAATAAATATAATTACAAATAATTATCTGGACTGGTTGTGCCCAATGGTCAATCACGATTAAGGTTCAGGTGATCAGAGTGGGCAGACATCAGCAGCAGTCCTTCCAGAATGTGTATTTATATACACTACACACTGGCAGTCACAGGTGTATAGAAAGAAGCATTCCAAGATTTTTGCTATGATATACAAGTCTTCTCATAAAGGGTGAAATTTGATAGAACTAAATGACCTGCCTGACCCCAACTCATTCTCTCTCATCAGTCTGCCACTTGCCTGAAAGTCTTCACTCCTTTTGTTGAGGCAAACATTGTATTAAAATGCAATTAGGTGGTAAACATTCGTGAAAAAGCATACTTTCTGTGTGATCTCAACCACATAAAAATGTACGCACATAAAAGACCTAGAAGGATATGTCAAATTGTAAACTGTATGATTCTGGATGGCTTTTGTGTTCTTTGCTTGCGCTTTTCAGTTTTCTATATTGCACAATTAACTTAAAAGAAATAAATATTTTAAAAACCTTCAAAAAAATGCAATTCGGGGGGCCATGGTGGCTCAGTGGCAGAGTTCTCTGCCATGCTGGAAACCTGGGTTGGATTCCTAGGGCCTGCCCATGTTAAAAAAAAAATCCAATTAGGGGAAAGAGAATGATGATTCACCCTTTTAGCCATTACTTTCTATTCAAACACTGATGAGTCCACTCTACAAATTAGCTAAAAAGGGGTTTTGAATACAGTGAACATTTTGCAAATCTAAAATTGGGTCATGCCATTGGACAAATAAAAATGTAATCTTGAACTTTAAGAAAAAAATTGAAATCACAAGCAGGAAGACTGAGATAGTAAGTTTCCGTAGGCATGAAATGAGGTAATTTTAATCAAGGAGAGGAGGACAGGACAATATATCCCAGCAGAACAGAAGAGTATGGGCCCTTCATTGAGAGCATCCCAGAATTCAAAAAGAGGAGTGGCAAGACAGAAAAGGAAACGGAGCCAGTGGGTTCCCAAAACAAAGTGTTGAAGGGCTGCCCTGGGTGGGCCAAAGATTTCAACTTAGCCCTCGATATTTTTGCTGCAGTCTTCAGAAAAAAAAAAAAAGGGGGAAAAATGGATGAAGATTAGCTATCCTACTTTCTGGAACTTAAAATATGGAGAGGTTTGGTGTTCAGTTCAGTTCAACTCTGTACCCCAGCCCTGAGCTGGGCAGTCTCCCTCCACTGAGCCAAGAACCAGGCTACAGACTCCAGGCTGCCATTACACCACAGCGACACCCATTAAAAACACCTTACGCTGAGCCTTCTATTCTAAATATTCCCAAGGTTCCTCTCATGCGACAGACTTCTTCACACTTCTGAGAATGGACTATAAGTGTCGATTTTTAAATTTTAATTAATGAATTAATTAACTTATTACCATAAAGGTTGACAATATAATATAAAAGCTAAGCACTAGGAAAGAAATAAAATAGCCCTTCATGGGCATGAAAGGTGCTCCCGTTTAAAGCACTGCTATCCACCCGACATCTGGGCACACCATCAGGAGCTCTTAGCTCAACTTGATTCCACCTGTAGAGATGAGCATTAATGTCTTTAGGAAATATATTTCTCACCCCCAGCCCCTGAACATTTTATGAAGTATCATTGAAAATAAAAGTGGTGAGACATTAACCAAAGAATAACAATTCCTTAAATCGGTTGGGAAGCACCTAACTTCAGATTTCAGGAAGGGTGAAAAAGCTGCATCTGACCTTTCCTAGTCAGATATTGCTGACTCTTCCTGCCCTGGTTGGAGAGCGCCACCTACTGTACCTCCCCTGCTACTTCTCACCACGGTCCCTTTGTCAGTCCCAAGCAGTCCAAAGGCCCAAGGCTTTTAAAGCCCAGAGTCAACGCTGATATTTATAAGCATCAATTGGATGAATGTGTCTTGGATGTCTTAGACCGAGGGATAGAGAGAGGAAGCAAGATCCAGCTTTGGACCTGGGAAAAGAGTTAAGTGTTGGACATTTGGAAGAAGGATTTTGGACTTCTTCTCACCATTCAGACAAGCGGTCCTCAGTGTGCAGAGGAAGCTGGCAACAGAATGTGTTACCCCTAAACACACACAGAGTAAGAACAAGAGACAACCAGAAAGAAAAAGAGAGCAAACCAGAGAAACAGTGCAAAGGGAACACCAAGTAAAGGACCAAAAGGAGAAAAAGGGCAGAAAGAGGAACAGAAAATGAGCAAGGCTAAAACAACACTCGTCCTTATTTCCTTTCCACTTCCATTTTTAAAATATTGGTTCTTAATGAACGCCTATCGTTATTATATCACCCCAGCAACAATTCACATTTGGTGACCTACTTGCCTGTGCTACAATTTGCAGAGTTTAGCATTTTCTAGGGTTAGGTGCTGTGGCTATGGCTCCCTGTCAGTGTTTTGTCTGCTAGTGATTTTTGGATCATTTGTATGTAGTTCTCTTTGAGGGTGTACTTGGCCAAAAAGTAGTTTTCTGCTGTGGTTTCTTTGTTTTTTTCGTCCATTGCCTAGTTGAAGGCCAGCTCTGCTGCTGCCACCTGACTTACCTCACTGCTCACACTGCCCCACGGACGTCCTCTTGGAGTCTGTGTATCAGAACACAGGCCTACACATGTCTTCCCTGGACAAGCACTGTGGGACAATGGACTCTGGCTCCTCCAAGTGATTCTTGGAAGGGTCAGGTAACTAAAACTTACTGAGGCTGTTAGGGGATTGAACCATCCTAAGTCATCTTATTTAATCTTCCTAATAAGATAGGTAGTAAGAGGTTAAAGAATTATCCAAGGTTAGACAGGTAGAAATAATAGTGAGGACTGGAACCTCCTGATCCCAAAGCCCATTCTCTTTTCCCTGCATTTTACTGCACCAGTTCCCTGCTCTGGTAGCTCCACCAATCCAGGCTCACTCCCAGGGAAATGCTCCCAATATGTAAAAGTTGGCAGGATTACCCACACCACTGAAATTGTTGTCTCTGGTTTTCTTTTTGATAGGCATGTATAGTTGAATTTGCAGTTAAATGTAGTTGTAGTGTAACTACAGGTAAGTATAGCTCTTACATAAATGTTGAGAAATCTTTGGAAAACTACCCTATGAAAATCCTGAGACCATATGAAAACAGACATCTTTTTCTCTGCCTAAGAAGCAGATGGCATCCTCTTGTTCTTATGCAAGGTACATGAAAGCAGTGGGGTACTGGTAAATGTTTAACAAGCTGCCCTGTAGTGGAGAAAAGCCCTGATTTGGAGCATTTGCTGATATCTGTGCTGTAAATACTCCCACTGTAGCCAGTTTTAAGCCACCAATGGCATCATTTAATGCAGAATTGGGAAATGTTGAGCACAATCATCTTTCTTGAGCCTATGCAAGCTGGATCCAGCACATCACAGCACTTAGATCTGCGTGCCCCTTCCTGGAGTTAGACTACACGTGTTCATCGAGGAAAGGGACCTTGTAGAAAGTAAGATGACAGGCAGGATAGGGTTTAAGAGTATCATTTCTGGAGCCAGACTCTAACACAGGCCAGGCATTGCTCACAATATGCAGGGGTCCAGTGATAAACAGTTGGATACACTCCCCACTTAAAGAAGCTCACATTGCATTAAAGGAGACAAGCAACAAATAAATAAGCAAGATAATTTTGGATTGTAATCCCTTCTTTGAAGGGAGTAAAGAGGGCAATGTGGTAGAAAAGAGAGATCAAGGAGACCCTCTGGGTGAGGTCTTATTTAGGCTGTGACTTGAAGGATAAGAAGGAACCGGCCATGTGAAGAGCAGGTAGACACATGAGAAGGTCGAAACAACAACATTAAAAACTTAAGCACTTAGTATGTGGCTAGAGCATATTCCTTTCTTCCAAGTCCTCCTTCATTACCCTCCTTTCAGCTTCATCTTCCTCAAATGTCCTTTAATCAGATCTTTCCTTCCTTCAAAATACTACCATGGCTCCACATTTCCTAACAACTCAAATTCCTCAGCATGACCGGCTACTTTCTCAGCCTTATCTGCCACCATTTACCTATATCAGGTCTGCACCAAGTTGGATTCCCCACTATCTCTGATGGGCATTTCTCCTGATCTCATCATTTCTTATCTATAACTTCTTGCCTTTTGTTTGGAGTAATTCTTCATAACAGCTTATCTTTGTGAGAGAGCTCTGAGTACAGATGTGTACCCTGGTTTCTCTTAGCCTCACAATATACATGCAAGAGGACAGCTTGAGTATGGGCAAAAGTGAAAAGTACTGATAAAGCTGAATAGCAACTAACTTTTTTTTCGCTTTTGGAGGTTCCTCACCTGGTGGTATAAGCCTGAGCATAATTTTGATTACTCAGTCATGTCATGGAAATTCTTGAATCTCTTATTTTTATTAGCATTCAGCAACAGGTTAGTATATTCAACCAAGACTGTAAAGCATAGTGGCTAAGAGAGAACTGAGAGTTCAATTCCCAGCTCCACCATTTATATCCCATGTAAGCAACATTATTGAACTTGTTTCGTCATATGTAAAGTGAAGATAACATTCACTTCATGAGATTTTTGTGAGGACTAAATGAGTTATACGTGTCAAGCACTTACCACATCATCTAGTAGTGAGGGTTACCAGAAGTTGCATTTATATCCATAAGGCCTAGCAATAAAGCGAGACCTGAACTTTTTGGTTCCACAGTGCATGAAAAAGTTATGATTACACTATACTTTAGTCAATTAAATGTACAATGTCTATTAAATAATTTAAAATATTTAAAATAATTTAAAAATATTTTACTGGCAAAAAATACTAGTCATCTTCTGAAGCTTCAGCAAGTTGTAATCTTTTTGCATTGGAGGGGCTTGTCTCAGAGTTGATGGTTGCTGACAAGGGTAATGGTTCCTGAAGGTTGGGGTGGCAGCAGCAATTTCTTAAAAGACAACAATGAAGTTTGTTGTTTGGTTGACTCTTCCTTTCGCAAAAAAGTTTTCTTTGTAGAATACTACTTTGATAGCATTTTACCCACAGTAGAACTGTAACTGAGAAGTTAGGATTTAAGGGATGATTTTGATTAGTGAATCATTTTAGATTCCTTTTTGCTTTCTGATATTTGGCAGTAAACAGAGGGAAATACCTGAAATCTCTAAATTGTAATCCAGCTGCCTTGATCTCTGATAATGATTGTATAGACTTTATCTTGTGCTCCTGTGATTGTAAAAACCTTATGACTAACCTTCATTTGTACCCAGTTATCCAGTTTTTCAATTTTAGAGTCTTGTAATCACTAACAACAGCTCCTAATGTTTATTCAGGGAGGGTCTTGGGTCAGTCCATAACTAACCCACCTCAAGCCCAAAGTTATCTTGATAACCAAGATCGGAGCTAACCAAAGTGGGCCTGCCTGACATGCACAGTGCTTAGACTTTAACCTGCAAGTTACCTATACCTCATTCCACCGTTTTCTCACACACATTCTGTGACTAAGCATGTAATCAATCTGCACATGCTCAATAATTAGATCACCTCTAACTACATCATCTGGGGCCACTGTGCTCATTATCTGAAACCTGCCCATCTTTTAATTCTATAAAAACTTCAGAATTACTGCCATTGGAGGGGGGGTGGGATTTGGGGCCAATAAGCCATCTGCTCTTCTACCACGTGCCTAGTAATAAACTTTTTCTCTTTTAGAAACCCTGGTATCTCAGGAATTGGTCATTTGAGTGCATCAGGCAAAATAATCCAGTGCCTTTGTCTAGTAACAAAACTTCTTTCAAAATTGGAGTCAATCCTCTCAAATCCTGCTGCTGCTTTATCAACTATGTTGATACCATATTCTAAATGCTTTATTGTCAATTCAACAAAGTTTGCAGCATCTTAACCAGGAGTAGATTCCATCTCAAGAAATGAGAAGCAACTTCTCATCCATTTAAGTTTTCTCATGAGATTGCGGCAATTTAGTCACATGTTCATGCTCCACTTCTAATTCTAGTTTTCTTGCTATTTCTACCACATCTTTAGTTACTTCCATCACTGATGTCTTGAAGATATCAAAGTTATCCATGATGGTTGGAATTGACTTCTTTCAAACCCTTGTTAATGATGATATTTTTAGCTCCTCCCACAAATCACAAATGTTCTTAATGGCATCTAGAAGGGTGAATCCTTTCCAAAAGGTTTTTAAATGACTTTGCCAAGATCTATCTGAGGAATCACTATCTATGACTGCTATAGCCTTACAAAATGTATTTCTAAAATAAAAAAGATTTAAAAAAAATAATTATAAAAATCAAAATGACAGCTTGATTTATGGGCTGCAGAATGGATGTTGTGTTAGCAGGCATGAAAACAACATTAATTTCATTGCACATCTCTAACACAGCTTGTGGATGACCAGGTGCATTGTCAATGATCAGCAATATTTTGAAAAGAATCTTTTTTTCTGAGCTATGGGTCTCAACAATGGGCTTAAAATATTCAGGAAACTATGTTATCAATAGATGTGCTATCATCCAAGCTTTGTCCTTCCAATTATATAGCACAAGCAGAGTAGCTTTAACATAATTCTTAAGGGCCCTAAGATTTTCTGAAACGAGCACTGGCTTCAACTTAAAGTCGCCAGCTGCATTAGCCCCTGTTTCAGTTTGCTAAAGCTGACAAAAAGTAATATATCAGAAATGGATTGGCTTTTAAAAGGGATTTATTAAGTTACAGGCTTACAGTTCTAAGGCTATGAAAATGTCCAAGTTAAGGCATCCAGGAAAAGATAACTTGATTCCAAAGAAAGGCCAATGTCTGTTAGATGGGAAGGCTGGCATCTCCTGATCCTTGGGCCCAGATGTAATGAAAGTTCTAGGTGGCATTTTCTTCCAACTTTAAGACAGTTTCAACTACATTGAAAAGCTGTTGATTAGTGTAGGCACCTTCATCAATTATTTCAGCTAGGTACTCTGGACAACTTGCTCAAGCTTCTACATCAGCACTTTCAGCTTCATCTTGCAATTTCATGGTATGGAGTTGGCTTCTTAAACTTCATGAAACAACCTCTGCTTGCTTCAAACTTCTTCTGCACCTTCCTCATTTATCTCAGCCTTTTAAGAATAAAAGAGAGTTAGGGCCTTCCCTGGATTAGGCTTTGGCTTAAGGGAATGTGCTGGCTCATTTGATCTTCTATCCAGACCACTAAAACTTTCTCCATATCACAAATAAGGCTGTTTGCATTTTTATCATTCATGTGTCCACTTGAGTAGTGTGCTGGTTTGAAAGTATTATGTACCCCAGAGAAACCACTTTTAATCCTGATCCAATGTTGTGGAGGGCAGCTGTTTATTTTTAATCCTAATTCCATATTGTAGGGCTGAAACTTTTGATTAGATTATCTCCAGGGAGATGTGATGCGCTCAGTTGTGGGTGTGATCCTTTGATTAAATGGAGATGTGACTCCATGCATTCCAGGTGGTCTCGATTAGTTTACTTGAATACTTTAAAAGAGGAAACATTTTGGAGAGAGTCAGAAATGACAGAGCCAACAGAGCTGAGAAAGCCACACAGTCAGAGATCTTTGGATATGTGGAAGGAGAACACCCCCAGGGAATCCTTATGAAATGAGGAGAGAAAGCTAGCAGATGTTGCCATGTGCCTTTCCAGCTGAGAGGTGTTCTGGACCCATCAGCCTTTCTTGAATCAAGTTATCTTTCCCTGAATGCCTTGGTTTGGACATTTCAATGGCCTTAGAACTGTAAACTAGCAACTTATTTAACTCTCCTCTTTAAAAGCCATTCATTTATGGTTTATTGCTTTCTGGAAGCTTTTACAAACTAAAACAGGTAGCAATTTCATTTTCTTCAAGAGCTTTTCTTTTGCATTCCCAAATTGGCTAACTGGAACAAGAGGCCTCACTTTCAGACTCTCTTAGGGTTTCAAGTCTTCCCCATTAAGTTTAATCATTTCTAGGTTTTGATTTTAAGTGAGAGACATGCAACTCTTCCTTTCACTTGAACACTTAGAGGCCATTGTAGGGTGATTAGTTGGCCTAATTTCAACATTTCTGTGTCTCAGGGAATAGGGAGGACCAAGGAGATGATAACAGCTCGTCGGTGTAAGAGTCCGAGCACACACAACATTTATATCATTTAAGTTCACTGTCTTACATGGGAGTGGTTAGTGGTGCTCCAAAACAATTACAATAGCAAGATCAAGGTTCACTGATCACAGATCATCATAACAGATATAATAAGTATGAAAAGGTTTGAAATATTGCAAAAGTCACCAAAATGTCACACAGAGACAGGAAGTGAGCACATTGTTCGAAAAATGGCACTGATAGAATTGCTCGATGCAGGGTTGCCACAAATCTTCAATTTGTAAAAAATTACAATATATGCAAACTGCGAAAAAGAGCAATAAGAGGAGGTGTGCCTGTACTCAACGCCCACACATCAAAATAAAATAGAATAAGCAAGAATAGATCCATCCTATCCCAGGCCTTGTAACAGATCTTGTCTGATCCAGCCTGACCAATGGTTCCTGGGTATATGTAAAAGTCCAGACCCTGGCCATAGTCCTCAGTGTCCAACCTTTGCCCAAACAGTTCATGTATGACAACCTGCTCTTCCTGATCTCATCATCTCTGGCTCTCTGAATGCTTCTCCCAATTTTTACTTCTGGTCCTTTCTGCTTTGATGACCCTGTAGGACATTCCACTCTGGTTTGATCCTTTGGCTTTTGGACCCTGTTGGACGATCATACATTTAGGTCCAAACATTCTCAAGTCTGAATAAAGGTTGTTCCTGCCTCCCATTCCAGCCCTGAAAGACCCTTTCTGTCCATGATAGGCTTTCTGATTTCACCAAGGGAAAGAGATGGACCACAATCATCCAAATGATAAAGAGCTAACAAAAGCAAAAATATCGGTTATTTATTTGAGTGATGACTATACATTCAATTTTATGATCATATTTTTAACTGCTGAAAAGAAATTGTCTGCATCTAAAGAAAAATGCCCTTCATTTTAACATTGAACACTAGCCCGTCTACTGCTAGAGAGTAACGTTCCCATTGTTATTTCTTGAGCGCCATCCATAACATATGTCCTGCAGATGTGTTGTGCCAAAACCTCTTGAAATGGAATGATTATTACACACATACAGAGGATAAAAAGAGTATGAACTTGTCAAAGTTTGTCCTTAGATTTTTTAGTACCAACTCTAGCAACTGTTTCTGAGTTTCAATGCTTTCTCTATTCATTTGCTTTCAACTAGTTGTCAGTAATACCCCTTGGAGGTGGACTGACATTGCCATAAGGTGTGTTAAGTGCAAGCAAAGGATAAGACTTAAAATACAATACCTTCCAATAGTATTTACACTTCTATATGGGTCTTCAGTAAAGAATCCCCAAAGAATGAATCTCTCAGGGTAAGATTTCAGATGTCCTAACAAAGGCTGAAAACTATATAAAATTACATCTGTTTCTGAAATTATACCATTTGTTGGCTCACTCTATTCTCCACGAATGTTAGAGACCAGACAGAGCAAGCTATAGGCAATAGAAAGATGGAGGTGATTACGTAAAACCTGTGGCTCTCTTCCTCCACGTGACCTCTGGGACGAGGTGCAGAGTCATCAGCTCCCAGCTGCTCCATGACGAGTTTTAGATCAATCAAGGCCAGCTGTGAAAAATCCTCCTCGTGGTTTGGCTTCTGACAGCAGCTTTTCTATGAAAAGTAACGGCTCTGTTCCCTCAAGTAAAACCTGAAAAGGCTGTGCTCTCTTGTGAAATCCAAATAGGCCAATGGTTTTTAAAGAATATTATTTTGATACTGAAACTGCTAACACAGAGAGAAAGCAGAAATGTCACCTTTAGCTGGCAGTATGACTCATAAAGCCTGGCCATAAAGCTCTATAATTCAACCTACTTAATATGATTTCCAGAAGGCGAAGGAAATCTAAATTCAATGAGCTCCATGATCCTAATAATCTATTGTGGTGTTTTCCCCTGTGCCCAATTCAATCTTAAAAATGCTCATCAACTTATTTTGCTATTGAGGAAAATGGAATGGTAGCTTAGAGGAGACTGTAAAGGAAGAGCAAAGCAACCAGTAAAAACAGTCTTAAGCATAGAGGTAAAGGGGCTGAGAGAGAGCACACACAGAAGGAGAGAGAGTTGTAAATAAGGCTGGGTATAGCTGGGGTGGAGAACCAAAGGGAGAATAGATAGATATGCGTGGCCAGGAAAAAAAGGGGTCTTGTGGGTAGAGGATAATCAAATGCATTAAGTCCACCCCCATTCCTACCTGGAAGCATTTGAGCCATGGATATTAGAGTGAACTCCAGTGGAACGATTCTTGTAACATTCAGGCATTGTAGGCAATATCAAAGACTCTCTACCAGACAAGAAATATCGAGATGTGACTGAAGGAGAGATTTACAGTGTCATATATAACCCCTGAATTGATGTTGTTTACTCCTAATTCAACCTTAGTAAACTCTGAGCTAAGAGCCTTTGTCCCATATATTCTAAGATTTACCTCTGGGAGAAGGAAATATGCCAACCCAGAAATATTCCATGAAATGGATCTTCCTAGTAAATTTGTGCAAAAAAAAAAAAAAAACAAACCTTAGAGATATTAACTAAGAAAGCTGGGAAAAGTTCTAGTCTGAAGTCAATAGACTAAAATCAGATCAAAATGTTACAGAGGGTGATATAATGTAGACAATGTCAACCCAGGTGTGTGACGGGAAAGTAGAATTAATCTCTGGCATCTTTCCCAAACCACACGTATTCACTCAAGGGGTTGTGATGGGCCCCCTAGGGAAGGGCCCCGGCCTCACACCACAGGAGGCACACAGCTGTGGGTGGGCCTGAGCCATCAGGGCACTGAGCCCAAGAGGGTTGCAAGCCAGGAGCAAAAGGGGAAAAAAATCCCTGGCCTGAAGCCAGATGGAACTAGAATTGAACTTGGGTTCCCACACACGCTGGCTATTGTTTTGAGCCATTATTTAATTTCTCTCTGCCTCCATTTCCCTGTGTTCAAAAAAAGGGGGTGGATAGTGATAGCCGCTTCACAAGTTTAATCTAAATATTAAATAAGAGGATATGTGTAGTAATGATAAATGTTAGTCGCATCTGAATTATATTGTGCCATTCATAACTATATGATATTTGGCAATATAAATATGTCAGACACTAACCACTATTTTCATTTTACCTTCTTTTCATTTATATAAACTTATGCTGGTTTGTACTAAAAGGGTTTCCTAGACTGTATATTTTTAAACAGTTTGTGGGAAAGAAAGTTGTCAAAGGAAAGATTCTTTGCTCTAAATCATAGGATTTAGGCATGGGATTTAGAAAGTTAGGAAGAAAGAACTTGCCTACAGTTGTTTGATTCGACATGGAAATTTCCTTTAGGTTTGGACTTCTATGTATTGATGTCATGGCTCAAAGTAAAGCTGCTGAATATAAAGATATGGTTCTAGTATTAATAGAGCTAAACTGTAAATTGTACCAACTAACCTGAATGTTATTCTGGTTGATATTATTAATTGACTTGAAGTTGGACAAATAATTTTTCCACATTATAAGGCGGCCTACACAAAAGTCTGAGGACGGTCACCTGCCCAGCAAAAATAAAATAAAATGATAGATAGACAGGTAAAGGCATAATTCCTATATAGAATATCACCAGATAACTAGGTTTCTGTGAGTCTACACCATTGGGGATATAGTCTTATTTACCTCTTTCTATTTGTGTATCCTGTCTAAAAATTATCACAGTCAACATTGAAGTACTTATGTGGCACTCTGTAAGATTCGTTTTTGGTGAATCATGTGAGAAGATTATTCCTTTCTCCACCTAATGGTTTATTCACCTAACTCAAGATTACTGTGTTCTTTGGGAATATCAGGTAGCCACTGGTGAAACTGACAAAATAATTCATTTTCTTTTATTTTTTATGATGCAATAATCATGTTGGAAACTTAAGAATCCCAAGGTAAGAGTCAGATGAAGGGAAAAAAAAACTCCGAAGAGCATTTAAAGCTCCAAAACAATTTTCCCCTTCACATACCTCTCTGCCTGGACCAACTTAAATTCTGAAAAAAGAAGTCAATAGATTTGAATGAATATAGTGTGGGTCTATCATTGCCTCTCTAGGTAGAATGGTCCAGACTTTACAAAAGCTGCATTTCTTCAGCTTTTATGCTATCATACACCACAGCTTCATTTAGCTGAGGTTAAGAATATTGTGCAGAGTCAAGATGAAATCTAGCAAAGAGCTCTGGAGACACTCCAGCGAGAAAGTCAAAGCCATTAGTCATCAGAACAACAAATGAAATGTAATTGTTATAGACTTTGTCACCTCTACCTCCTTTCCCCAGCTCTGCCCTGAACCTCCTCTGCCGTCCCTTCAGTCCCATGTTGTTGTGAATACCCAAAGGAACAGGAGTGCAACATTTACTTCTTTTTATCTTGAATCTAATAAGAAAATATGACAAGCTTATAATGTGTCCCCCCAAAATGTTGAAAAATGTAGCTACTTAACAATATCTGATAGTTTCTTAAATAAGATTAATAAAAGAAGCAATTGTTAGGGCTACACATTCTGTCTAGAGAATTTCCTTCTCCAGAGCTCTGAGCAGAATAAACACCAATAATATTCAACTGCAAAGGATTCTTTAGAAAATAACCATTTTGCAAACAAAGAAACTGAGATTCAGAAAGATTAAATGAGTTGCCCTGGTATGAAGCTGGTTAATAAAAGCAGGATGCTCTCTACTTTTAACATCTAACATTTTGTTGATCATTAATACTCAATTCCTGAGGGTCTATCATATCCAAGGCACTATGTAAGGACTCTGAAGGAAATAAAGCCCACTAAGTCCTGGTCTAAAGGACAGCATCAGATATTTACTACCAAGAAATAATGCTAATCATGATTTATCTAATATTCCTTATGTGAGAGAAACTGGGTCAAAGTCTGGCTCACAGGCATTATCCCCTTAATGTGGGTGTTATTTTTCTCAGTTTACAGATGAGGAAAGTAGGATACAAAATGGTTACATAATTGTTTCCAATCACACAATTCCACCAGAAGTAGAGGCCAGATTTGAACCCACATCCCCCCGACTGGAGACTTTTACTCTTAACTACGGCCTAGGTTACAACTGAAACTTAAAATTTATCCCCATGAACAATGGAAGATACTAAATGTAAAAGAGATTTTACATTTTACATTTATGTAAAATTTACATTTCTGTAAAATTTATGTAACTAAATGTAAAAGGAATTTCTGAAAGCAAGGATTATTAGCTCTAGAACAATTTACCATAGGAACTGACAGAATTTCATTCCTCTAGTTGGCATTTAAAAACTGAGAGGAGGTGGAGCTAGAAATTTCACTTAAAAGTGAGCCTGCCCCATTGCCTGGTAGAAATTGAAACCAAGTCACATCTCAGTTTTCTTCCATCCTGTGACTCGAACGGAAAACAATAACAACAACCAAAAAACACCCAACCACAACAATAATCTCTTTTTCATTTTTCAGTGTTTTTCCCTCTTGCACTCAAAAAAGAGCTATGCAGTACTCCTGGCAGTACTCCTGGCAAAAATATCCATGGACTATGAAATTAACAGTAGTTCCAAAGGGCTCTACCACCTTTTATGATGGTACTGACGTTTGGGCAAAGGTGTGTCTTTGTGAGCTGTGACTAAGACTGTGTGGGTGAGAGGCAAGTACTGCAGATGGCTGAAAAATATGCTAATGCTGGAAGACCCACGTGATGGCTGCCATCCGAGATACAGATGTTTTCTCAAAAGGAGAAATCTTAGGGCAGGTTGCTTGCTGTCCTACTCAGGCTCGGTCCTTCAGCTGCATCTCAGGGTCATGCACGCATGGGAACCTTTAAGACAACTTTGTTCCTCCCTCTGTGTTCCAAAAAAGTGAGCGAGGACCAGGAAAGAGCCAGCTAATTAATTAAAAGTCCTTTGCTACTTATACCTCTCATATGAAATGCTTTTATCTTCTTAGTTTTCAAGATGTTTTCATGTCCTAGAACACATGTTTAAAGAATGCTGCCTTTGTCCACACGCTGTGGTCCCTGCATGCTCCCCTAGTACCCTGTACCTTCTTCTTCATAAAAACATTCCACTTGTATTCACTTTTTAAATCTCTCTCTTCCCTGCTGAACTAGATGCTCATTTCATGGCAGGGAACATGACTGCCTTGCCAACCATGAAATCCGAAGAGCCCAGCACCATGCCAGGTACAAGGTAGATTCTCAAAAACATATTTTCCTCAACACTGCTGAGAATTCCTGATATTCTAGAGAGGCAGAGCCTAGACTGACTCTTTCATTTAGGCTGCTAAGGCAAGATCATTCATTTATTCATTTACTCAAGAAATATTTTTTAATTCATACTGTTCTCCAAAAACTGTTCTAACTGATTGAGATTCTACAATGAAAACAAACCAAAATTCCTGCCCTACACTTGCATGCTAGCATAATTTCATTGGGAAAATAAATTGAAAAACAAACTTACAGCTATTTGTCTACAAAAAAAATCACTTAGTTTGCAGGTCATACAGCATTGCTAAATAACTCACAAAATTTTCTATCTTAATCATATATTTCCATAAAGCTAGGAGTTTTGACCTAAGAAATAAAACTTTAAAATGTGGAATGCTATTGTCATGGCTATCACAGTTAGCTGTGTACTACTCCTCGCCCACCTTTCCTTGTGTAATATTAGAAGGTCACTAATCACTTCAGCATAAATACATCTGTCCTATTGCTTCTTGCCGCCTGTCAAAATTCTGAGTGAATTAGACAGTTAGGTTCTGTTGGGACTAGAAACATCTGGAATGTGAGAATGTTCTTCTAGAGAAGGAAAATGAAACTAAAATATATCGAGCCTTTTATATGTGCTAAGTTATGATTAGCATTGTCACATACATTTTCTCAATCTTAACAATAAACAAGTAGGGTACTAAGCAGTACATCCCACCCCTCTTTTTACAGACAAATGAGGGAAATAGGGTCAGAGATAGAGATACGCCTTGACCTACCAATAGAAAGACTACAGCTTTTGCAATGGCCACAGCTCCTAAATCTTCCTAACTAAACTTCTTAACTAACAGATTTATGACTTTAACAAGTGAATAAAGGAATGGTTTTACCAGATACTGAGGGTTTATTGTTCATGACACTGTGCCAAAAAAGAAATGGAAAATTATCAGACCAGGGAAAATGGCCATCTACCTTCTATTCAGGCAGGGAAGATTTTTTTTTTTTAAAAGACAGAACTAGTTGCAGTTGATGCTATTTTAAGAACCTCTGACTTCATTCCCTTTCTTAATGGCATCCTTTTTTTTTTCCTGTCCTTAAGGTCACAAGCTTTTCTCCAGCTCAAAACTCAGAAATACCACATAAGAAAATTAATAACTCTAAAACCCAGAGGATTCAGGAAAGCAGGGATAAGGCTATATGCTTTTTATTTATCCAACTAGTAACTTCCTTTGGATCTCACTTTGCTAAGTGCTAATAGGCCATGGGAGAATGCTAAGGGAGACCAGAGAGAGAAAGGAGGATGAGGAGGGGCAAACAGAAGAGGGAGCAAAGAGAATTAAGAAAAGGAGAATGGTCCCTAGTTGGGGCTGGTCTATAGAAAATCTGTAGGTAAAAAGAGTGGCTTGAACACAATTCTCTCTATCTCTGTCTCCATCACCTTCCTTTCCCACCACCATTCTAGCTACACTGCTTCCCACCCCCCCAACCAACTGAACCATCAAGCATTCCCGATCAGGAGATTCAGTGTACAGTACAGCCTTGTTTTGTACAAACTTAACTCATATTCTGACTTTAGAACCTAGGCTTGCCACAATTTTATTTAAATCCTCAACCACAAACAAATCCACTGGCATTTATTAAGTGCCTTGATAGTAAAAACCAGAATAGAATATAACCTGCCAGCAAGTGCATTTCCCATTCTTCTCTAAAATGTATTAGTTACTTCAAAGGCAGAGTGTTATAGAGGTCTAGATATCAGCATACATGTATTTGTTTTATTCCATCTTTGATCTAGGTCAATGTTAATTAAATTCAGTTTGCTCTAATCCCTGTAAATTCTTACAAATATTCAATCCAGGGTCAGCAAGAAGAGCTGTCCTTAGTGGAAAGCTAACAGGGCTGGACAGAGAATGACTTTCCATCTTGGCCTCATAAGCATGGCCACTCATTACCTGAGTCATGAGTCCTGTTAATGCCTGGACCCTAAGATCTGCTCCTAGCTACCGTGCCTGCCTTTGTTTCTGAAATTTCATAACTTTCTTGAAAACATCTCCTGCCAGTGTGAATTTTTCCAATTCTACCCAATAAGGTAATTCTGTTGTAAAATGGTTAAAAACAACCAAACAAACAAAACAAAAACAATTGTCATGTGACCAGATGATCTCAGTGTGATTTCTTGTTCCAAACTCCATTGGGACTTTGCCAAGTTAATGCTCTTTCATGGACCTCAATTTACTCATTTGTAACACACGGGTTTGGTCAAGAAGATGATCTGTAAATTGTTCATTTCCATGAAATGTGAGAAAATGGTGCCTTTTTCCTGTGAAAAAGTCATTCATTTGCCAACAATGAGATACAATTACACATACTACTAGGATGGCTGAAATAACTTTTTTTTGGTTTGAAACTGACAATACCAACTGCTGATGAGGTACAGAGCACCAGGAACTCTCATTCTTTGCTGGTGGGAATGCAAAATAGAACAGCCACTTTGGATGGCGTAGTAGTTACTGACAAAACTAAGTAGTCTTACCACATAATTGTTCAGTTTCTCTCCTAGTTATTTACCCAACTGATCTGAAAACTAATGTTCCCATGAATGTTTGTAGCAGCTTTATTCATTGTTTCCCCAAACTGGAAGCAACCAAAATGTGGGGTGAATGAATTAAACTGTGGTACATACATACAGTGAAATATTATTCAGTAATAAAAATAAGTGAGCTATCAAGCCACAAAAATGGAAATCGCCAAGTGAAAAAAACAACTTAAAAAAGCTACATACAGTATCATTCCTATTATATGACATTATGGAAAAGGCAAAACTACAGAGATGGTAAAAAGATCAGTGGCTGACAGGGGTTTGGGTATAAGGTGGGGAAGTTGAACTGGTGAACTGCAAGGGATTTGAATGGTATCAAACTATTCTAAGTGACATGATAATGGTAAATACAAAATATTAAGCACGTTCCAAGCCCACAGAATTTTACAGCACCAAGAGTGAACTTTGATATATGCAAATGTTTAAAAAATCATTTAAGAGATCAGAGAATCCAGGACAGTATTCAGAATGCAACAAAAAAGAATCTAAATATATTACAGAGTTATGAAACAACCTCACTGAAGGGGTGTGGTAGAATAAGGTGTTGACCTAAATGACTGGAAATGAGTTGTGTCTGTAAGTCTAAAGGCAAAAAAAAGATTGTACAAAGCACTGTACTCTAGTTGAGCAAGTTGTTTCCTACAAGGTTATGGGTTAACAATTCTGAAACCACTATATATATATATACTGAAATTGAACAATTAGTAAATGAATGGCAGATGGTAGGAGCCAGGTGTCTCACTGCTGGAATGAGCGGTTATAGACAAGCAAGGGGAAATCTAGAATGACCTATGTAGTAATGGATTAGAGCTGAAGGCATCAATATGAATTCATATTTAATGTAATATAGATACAGGTGGTTACATATAGAAATATCTATAGATATATCACAGGTTAATATATAAACAAATAACTCCTTGCTTGGACAGCTGAAAGGGCCTAGAAGCAATGACATTTCAGTAATAATGTGCCCAGAGCTTGGTTTCTGAAATCACTCTCCCTGGAAAAGAACTAGAGCTCCTGGAAACAATTATCAATTCTAGGACTAGGGTTGGAAATATGCAAGGTCAGCCTGAACCAACAGTGTCTTGTAGAACCAGAAAGTAATGCTTAAAAAACAAACCAATGGCCAAAGCTGGAACAATTAAATCTTTGAATTATAATCCAAAGTATAAAATAGATATCCTTGAATCCACACTGATATAAATGATTAAATAAATAATTAATAAAAAACAAATCTCCCATGAAGAAGAATTCCAAATAATTTATGTAGATTTTCTACCCTCAAAGAGAGAGAACATAACTCCAGCCTCCTCCTTAAATGTAGATTGTGCACAGTAACTTTCTTCCAAAGAATACAAAATAGACCGGAAGAAAAAAACAGAGTAAGTTTGCAGTGGGGGAAATCTGACAAACACTGCCTCAAGCCAGATGATCAAGGTTAACATCGATAAGTCATACTCATAGTATGTACCCTTGAAATCATATGATGAGAATGACACTTTACCTCTGTCATCATCCTCCCCAAAACACATTACCCTAGGCCATCGATGAAAAAAAAAGACATCACACAAATCCCATCTGAGGGACACTGTACAAATACATGACTATTATTATGCCTCAAAATTATCAAGGCCATCACAGCCAAAGAAAATCTGAGAAACTGTTACGAGTAAGAGAAACCTAAGAAGACACGATGACTAAATGTTGTGTGGTTGATGGAATCTTGGAAAGACAAAAGTACATTAACTAGGGGAATGGAGGCAGGGCAAGATGGTGGCATAGGCAGGAGGGGGATTTAGTTTCTTCTCTAAAGCAGCTAGCAAATAGCCAGGAACTGTCTGGAACAATGGTCTGAGGGACTTCTGTGATGACACACACCGTACATCAACCTAGGACAGATAGAAGGGCCCGGATCACAGCACAGAACTGGAAGTAAACTTCCATGCTGTGAAGGCTAGTGCCCCTCCCCATCGGACACAATGTCTCTCAGAGCCTCTCCCTGCTAGGACACAGAAGAGCTCTCTGCTAGGAGCGAGGGAAAGAGCGCTCAACCAAGCTCCAATTGCAGATTTGATTAACAAATTTGGACTGCTGAATATAAGCTCCAAGCACAGATAAATATACAGAGAAAACAGAAACCAGAAGGTCTCTCCCCAGCAGTAAGGAGGCAGGGCTGACAAAACAAACAAACAAACAAAAACCACAAAACAAAAGTGGAGGCTTTTGCAGCTGGCGGAGCTCAGAATACTGGAAAAGGGCTGTGCCCAAGGAAAGGGCAAATAGAGCCAGGTACCAACCCCAGCTCTTGATTAGCAAACCTGGGGGACTGGGAACCAGATCTGAAAAGGATTTTTTTCTCTTTTCTTTTTATTCTTGCTTTTAAGCAGCCCATTAAAGAAGGTATTCTCAGTTTTCAGCCCTGCCAGAGATAAGGGTGGACCTAAGGAATCAGGGTACAAAGTAACTAATCAGACAAAGAAGATAATATCTCTAAAAGGCATACCTCCCCCCAAGAAAAGGGTGGGAAGGGCCCAGTGCAAGCAGTGGCTCCTGTTCAGAGGATTAAGAACCAAGGGGCTGGAATATCAAATAGCAGTTGCAACCTACCAGAAGTGGAGGTTGGCCTATCTTAAACATGCAACAGTTTCAACATACAAAATTTGAGCCCAGCCTTTCTCAAACACATTTCTGGCAGTAGGGAAAGGGGGACTGCTTAAGAAACATGTAACTTTTCCAGCCCACTGGGTTCAGGGAGCAGAAGAGCTGCTCTACTCCCCTCCCCTCAGCCCCCCAAAAAAAGAGGCGGGGCAAGGCCTAGCACCTGCAGTGACTATTATTTAAACTATTCAGATCTCAGATGCTGGAAAATAGAAACAGTTTACGCCTACCTTTAGCCTCACCTCTGTATCAAACATGCCCCTGACAGAGACTGGGTCTGTGAGAATTTAAAGGCACAGTACCACTTTACGCTGGTGGGAAGCAGTGGGCTGACAAGTGCCATCTGGTGACAGAACAGGAAAAGCACAGAATTAAGAACCTTCACAGGATAGACTGGGTCTCATCCACAGGGAAACTTGATACTGATTGCATCCTCTTTGTGAGTACTGGGCCTACCCTGTGTGGAAAAATCTGACTGGGGTTGATGCTATCTGGAGAAACCCTCCTGCCAGAGCCAGACCTCCAGGTAAAAGCTGCTAGAGGTAATGAAAAGAGTTAAAAACACAGAGGTGGGTAAAAAAAAAAACCTAACAGCAGATCACCAGTCCCTGAGGAGGAAAAGGGAAGAGAGAGCTATCTACTGGGGACAAAACAACTGTGCACACACAGAGAAAAGAACAATCTCAAAAAAATTCAATATAGGCAAGGCAGAGCTAGAAAAACAAGAGCTGAAAAATTCTGATCAGTTAAACAGATCTATGCCACTGGTCTAAAATAACTTGAACCAAATATCGAAGAACAGATAGAGAACAAAGCCAAACAACAAGAAAACCCTAGGCAAAAGAAAGAAAACAGCCTCCAAAATAAACTAATAAAAAAATTTAGATGTCTAGGCACTAGGAAAAAAATCTTGATTCATACCAGGAAGCACAAACGATATGGCCCAGTCAAAAAAAAAAAAAAAAAAACTAACACTTCATATGAGTTACAGGAGTTGAAACAATTAATTCTTTACTATTAATTATAGTTTCAAATTTTGTATGTTGAAACTGTTGCATGTTTAAGATAGGCCAGCCTCCACTTTTGGTAGGTTGAAACTGCTGTTGATATTCCAGCTCCTTGTTTCTTAAAGAACCGAGATGTTCAAACAAATATTCTAAATCAATTCAATGAGTTGAAAGAAAATGTGGTAAAAGAGATGAAGGAAGACTTCCGGAGAAGATGGCGGCTTAGTAAGACGCGCGGGTCTTAGTTACTCCTCCAGAACAGCTACTAAAGAAATAGAAATGGTACAGAACAGCTCCCGGAGCCACGACAGAGACCAAAAAGACAGCGTACCCCATTCTGGAACGGCTGAACCGGCAGGGAGAATCCACAGTGGTGAGATCAGCGAGGGGCGTGCGCTTCCCCGAACCGGGGTGGCTGGCGGCCAGAGTGCCTCCCTCCCTCCTTCCTGGGCCAGCTGGGAGAATTGGACAGGCGATCTCCTCAAGCCACGGCGGCTGGTGCACCCCCATGCGCTGCCCCTCGGACTGGCTGGGAGAATTGGATCGGAGGTCCCCCAAGCCGCGGAGACCGGCGACCGGGGTCCCTTCCACACACGTGGCTTCCCGGTCCGGCTGGGAACGTTGGATAGGCACTCTCACAAGCTGCGGCGGCCGGTGCCCCGCCACCGCGCTTGGCATCCCGGGCTGGCTGGGAGATTTGGACCGGCACTCCCCCAAGCCGCTTTGGCTAGAGAACCTCCCCCACAGCGAGAGTTTTTCAAAGTTAAAGGAGCCACAGCACCTTTGACTGGTGGGACCCACAGACAGACAAGCGCCACAAGCGCCACCTACTGGGCAGGATAAGAAAAACAGAGCCCAGAGATTTCAAAGAAAAATCTTTGAACCTGCTGGTCCCACACCCAGGGAAATCTGATTAAATGCCCAGACGCCAGCAGAAAATAACGGATCACACTCGGAAAAGTGAGGATATGGCCCAGTCAAAGGAACAAACCAATAGTTCAAATGAAATACAGGAGCTGAGACAACTAATGCTGAATATACGAACAGAAATGGAAAACCTCTTCAAAAACCAAATCAATAAATTGAGGGAGGACATGAAGAAGACATGGGCTGAACAAAAAGAAGAAATAGAAAAACTAAAGAAACAAATCACAGAACTTACGGGAGTGAAGGACAAAGTAGAAAAGATGGAAAAAACAATGGATACCTACAATGATAGATTTAAAGAGACAGAAGCTAGAATTAGTGAACTGGAGGATGGAACATCTGAATTCCAAAAAGAAACAGAAACTATAGGGAAAAGAATGGAAAAATTTGAGCAGGGGATCAGGGAACTGAATGACAATATGAAGCGCACAAATATACATGTTGTGGATGTCCCAGAAGGAGAAGAGAAGGGAAAAGGAGGAGAAAAACTAATGGAAGAAATTATCACTGAAAATTTCCCAACTCTTATGAAAGACCTAAAATTACAGATCCAAGAAGTGCAGCGCACCCCAAAGAGAATAGACCCAAATAGGCATTCTCCAAGACACTTACTAGTTAGAATGTCAGAGGTCAAAGAGAAAGAGAGGATCTTGAAAGCAGCAAGAGAAAAACAATCCATCACATACAAGGGAAACCCAATAAGACTATGGTAGATTTCTCAGCAGAAACCATGGAAGCTAGAAGACAGTGGGATGATATATTTAAATTGCTAAAAGAGAAAAACTGCCAACCAAGACTTCTATATCCAGCAAAATTGTCCTTCAAAAATGAGGGAGAAATTAAAACATTTTCAGACAAAAAGTCACTGAGAGAATTTGTGACCAAGAGACCAGCTCTGCTAGAAATACTAAAGGGAGCACTAGAGTCAGATACGAAAAGACAGAAGAGAGAGGTATGGAGAAGAGTGTAGAAAGAAGGAAAATCAGATATGATATATATAATACAAAAGGCAAAATGGTAGAAGAAAGTATTATCCAAACAGTAATAACACTAAATGTTAATGGACTGAATTCCCCAATCAAAAGACATAGACTGGCAGAATGGATTAAAAAACAGGATCCTTCTATATGCTGTCTACAGGAAACACATCTTAGGCCCAAAGATAAACATAGGTTGAAAGTGAAAGGTTGGGAAAAGATATTTCATGCAAATAACAACCAGAAAAGAGCAGGAGTGGCTATACTAATATCCAACAAATTAGACTTCAAATGTAAAACAGTTAGAAGAGACAAAGAAGGACACTATCTACTAATAAAAGGAACAATTCAACAAGAAGACATAACAATCATAAATATTTATGCACCAAACCAGAATGCCCCAAAATACGTGAGGAATACACTGCAAACACTGAAAAGGGAAATAGACACATATACCATAATAGTTGGAGACTTCAATTCACCACTCTCATCAATGGACAGAACATCTAGACAGAGGATCAATAAAGAAATAGAGAATCTGAATATTACTATAAATGAGCTAGACTTAACAGACATTTATAGGACATTACATCCCACAACAGCAGGATACACCTTTTTCTCAATTGCTGATGGATCATTCTCAAAGATAGACCATATGCTGGGTCACAAAGCAAGTCTTAACAAATTTAAAAAGATTGAAATCATACACAACACTTTCTCGGATCATAAAGGAATGAAGTTGGAAATCAATAATAAGTGGAGTGCCAGAAAATTCACAAATACATGGAGGCTCAACAACACACTCTTAAAAAACGAGTGGGTCAAGGAAGAAATGCAAGAGAAATTAGTAAATATCTTGAGGCGAATGAAAACGAAAACACAACATATCAAAACCTATGGGATGCAGCAAAGGTAGGGCTAAGAGGGAAATTTATTGCCCTAAATGCCTATATCAGAAAAGAAGAAAAGGCAAAAATTCAGGAATTAACTGTCCACTTGGAAGAACTGGAGAAAGAACAGCAAACTAACCCCAAAGCAAGCAAAAGGAAAGAAATAACAAAGATTAGAGCAGAAATAAATGAAATTGAAAACATGAAAACAACGGAGAAAATCATAAGACCAGAAGTTGGTTCTACGAGAAAATCAATAAGACTGATGGGCCCTTAGCAAGATTGACAAAAAGAAGAAGAGAGAGGATGCAAATAAATAAGATCAGAAATGGAAGAGGAGACATAACCACTGACCTCACAGAAATAAAGGAGGTAATAACAGGATATTATGAACAACTTCACGCTAATAAATACAACAATTTAGATGAAATGGACGGGTTCCTGGAAAGGCATGAACAACCAACTTTGACTCAAGAAGAAATAGATGACCTCAACAAACCAATCACAAGTAAAGAAATTGAATCAGTCATTCAAAAGCTTCCTAAAAAGAAAAGTCCAGGACCAGACGGCTTCACATGTGAAATCTACCAAATATTCCAGAAAGAATTAGTACCAACTCTCCTCAAACTCTTCAAAAAAAATCAAAGTGGAGGGAAAGCTACCTAATTCATTCTATGAAGCCAACATCACCCTCGTACCAAAACCAGGCAAAGATATTACAAAAAAAGAAAACTACAGACCAATCTCTCTAATGAGTAGAGATGCAAATATCCTCAACAAAATTCTAGCAAATCGAATCCAGCAACACGTTAAAAGATTTATACCTCATGATGTATAAATCATGTTGTGGGATGTAATGTCCTATAAATGTCTGTTAAGTCTAGCTCATTTATAGTAATATTCAGATTCTCTATTTCTTTATTGATCCTCTGTCTAGATGTTCTGTCCATTGATGAGAGTGGTGAATTGAAGTCTCCAACTATTATGGTATATGTGTCTATTTCCCTTTTCAGTGTTTGCAGTGTATTCCTCACGTATTTTGGGGCATTCTGGTTTGGTGCATCTTGATGTAAAGATTTATACATCAAGATTTATACATCAAGTAGGATTCATCCCAGTTATGCAAAGATGGTTCAACATAAGAAAATCAATTAATGTAATACACCATATCAACAAATCAAAGCAGAAAAATCACATGATCATCTCAATTGATGCAGAGAAGGCATTTGATAAGATTCAACATCCTTTCCTGTTGAAACACTTCAAAAGATAGGAATACAAGGGAACTTCCTTAAAATAATAGAGGGAATATATGAAAAACCCACAGCTAATATCATCTTCAATGGGGAAAAATTGAAAACTTTCCCCCTAAGATCAGGAACAAGACAAGGATGTCCATTATCACCACTGTTATTCAACATCGTGTTGGAGGTTCTAGCCAGAACAATTAGACAAGAAAAAGAAATACAAGGCATCAAAATTGGAAAGGAAGAAGTAAAACTATTACTGTTTGCAGATGATATGATACTATACGTCAAAAACCCTGAAAAATCCACAGCAAAACTACTACAGCTAATAAATGAGTACAGCAAAGTAGCAGGTTACAAGATCAACATTCAAAAATCTGTAGCATTTCTATACATGAGCAATGAACAAGCTGAGGGGGAAATCAAGAAATGAATTCCATTTACAATTGCAACTAAAAGAATAAAATACCTAGGAATAAATTTAACTAAAGAGACAAAAAAACTATACAAAGAAAACTACAAATAACTGTTAAAAGAAATCACAGAAGACCTAAATAGATGGAAGGGCATATTGTGTTCATGGATTGGAAGTGTAAATATAGTTAAGATGTCAATCCTACCTAAATTGATTTACAGATTCAATGCAATACCAATCAAAATCCCAACAACTTATTTTTCGGAAATAGAAAAACCAATAAGCAAATTTATCTGGAAGGGCAGGGTGTCCCGAATTGCTAAAAGTATCTTGAGGGAAAAAAACGAAGCTGGAGGTCTCACGCTGCCAGACTTTAAGGCATAGTATGAGGCCACAGTGGTCAAAACAGCATGGTATTGGCATAAAGATAGATATATCGACCAATGGAATTGAATAGAGTGCTCAGATATAGGCCCTCTCATCTATGAACATTTGATCTTTGATAAGGCAGTCAAGCCAACTCACCTGGGACAGAACAGTCTCTTCAATAAATGGTGCCTAGAGAACTGGATATCCATATGCAAAAGAATGAAAGAGGACCTGTATCTCACACCCTATACAATAGCTAACTCAAAATGGATCAAAGATCTAAACATTAGATCTAAGACCATAAAACAGTTAGAGGAAAATGTAGGGAGATATCTTATGAAACTTACAATTGGAGGCGGTTTTATGGACCTTAAACTTAAAGCAAGAACACTGAAGAAGGAAATAAATAAATGGGAGCTCCTCAAAATTAAACACTTTTGTGCATCAAAGAACTTCATGAAGAAAGTAGAAAGACAGCCTACACAATGGGAGACAATATTTGGAAACAACATATCAGATAGAGGTCTAGTATCCAGAATTTATAAAGAGATTTTTCAACTCAACAACAACAAAAAGACAGCCAACCCAATTACAAAATGGGAAAAAGACTTGAACAGACACCTCTCAGAAGAGGAAATACAAATGACCAAAAGGCACATGAAGAGATGCTCAATGTCCCTGGCCATTAGAGAAATGCAAGTCAAAACCACAATGAGATATCATCTCACACCCACCAGAATGGCCATTATCAACAAAACAGAAAATGACAAGTGCTGGAGAGGATGCGGAGAAAGAGGCACACTTATCCACTGTTGGTGGGAATGTCAAATGGTGCAACCACTGTGGAAGGCAGTTTGGCGGTTCCTCAAAAAGCTGAATATAGAATTGCCATATGACCCAGCAATACCATTGCTAGGTATCTACTCAAAGGACTTAAGGGCAAAGACACAAACGGACATTTGCACACCAATGTTTATAGCAGCATTATTTACAATTGCAAAGAGATGGAAACAGCCAAAATGTCCATCAACAGAAGAGTGGCTAAACAAACTGTGGTATATACATACGATGGAATATTATGCAGCTTTAAGACAGGATAAACTTATGAAGCATGTAATAACATGGATGAACCTAGAGAACATTACGCTGAGTGAGTCTAGCCAAAAACTAAAGGACAAATACTGTATGATCCCACTGATGTGAACCGACATTCGAGAATAAACTTGGAATATGTCATTGGTAACAGAGACCAGCAGGAGTTAGAAACAAGGTAAGATAATGGGTAATTGGAGCTAAAGGGATTCAGACTGTGCAACAGGACTAGATACAAAAACTCAAAAATGGACAACACAATAATACCTAATTGTAATGTAATTATGTTAAAACACTGAATGAAGCTGCATCTGAGCTATAGTTTTTGTTTGTTTGTTTGTGTCTTTTTTCTTTTTCCTTTTTTTTGTATATATATATATTTTTTATTTTTTATTATTATTATTATTTTTATTTTTTCTCTATATTAACATTCTATATCTTTTTCTGTTGTTTTGCTAATTCTTTTCCTAAATCGATGCAAATGTACTAAGAAATGATGATCATACATCTATGTGATGATATTAAGAATTACTGATTGCATATGTAGAATGGAATGATTTCTAAATGTTGTGTTAATTTCTTTTTTTTTATTAATAATAAATAAATAAATAAATAAGTAAATCCTAGGATATTTTATAAGGTGTTAAAAGTTCCAAAAAAAGGAAAATTGAAGTAGGAGAGGTGTGCTGGTTTGAAACTGTTGTGTACCCCAAAAAGGCCATGTTCTTTAATTTGATCCAATATTGTGGGGTAGGATCGTTTTTGTTAAATTGTGTCAACGAAGATGTGATCCACCCAATTGTGGGTGGGACCTTTTGACTAGGTGGTTTTCATGGAGATGTGTCTCTACCCATTGAAGGCGGTCACTTACTTTAAAAGGGAACCATTTTGGAAAAAGCTTCAAAGCTGACACAGAGAGAAAGAAGTTTGGAGATGCAGAAAGAAAATACCCTCAGGGAAGTTTGAAATGAGAAGCCAAAAGACCAGAAGATGCCAGCTATGTGCCTTCCCAGATCAACCTTTCTTGAGTCAAGGTATTTTTTTCTGAATGCCTTAGTTTGAATATTTTTATGACCTTAGGATTGTAAACTTGTAACTCAATAAGTTCCATTTTAAAAATCCAACCCATTTCTGGTATATTGCATTTCTGACAGCATTAAGTAACTAAAACAAGGAGAGATACAAGAAGCCAGGCTTGGGAAGGTTTGAGGTGCTATTTTCAAAGACAGATAGATAAAGAAAGACATTACTGAGAAGGTGAGATCTGAGCAGAAATCTGAAGAAGATGAGGGAAAGACTCATTTAGGTCTCTTCTGAGGGAAGAACATGCCAGGTGGTATCAGTCTGACTTTCTTCACCCAAAGAAACTTTATTTTCACTTTTCCTTTCTCAAGCTAAATTTAGAATGTGAGATAACATTTGAATCCTCTAGACTTTCAACTCCATGAGGACAGGACAATGTCTTACTCATATATTTTAGCCCCAGAATCTGGCCCAGAGTCTGGCATAATAAAGGTTCATTGAAAGTAGCAAAGAGGAAATAATAGAAAAGGAAAAAAAGAATTAAACATACACACATATGTACACAATTATTCTGCCTTCTACCCAGTTTCCTATCTCCATTTGTATTATTTTTCCTGAGAGGTATTATATTTTACATGATATAGTGATAGTCTATTTATAGTTTGTTTCCTTTCCATAAATCAAGTATCTTAAAAGATAATAAAAGTGTCATCGTTCAAAAAAAAAAAGAGTTGAAGGATATAAAGAAGACACTTGGTGATGATACGGTAGAACTCGAAAGCTTGTGAAACAAGTGGCAGAACTTACGGGAATGAAATAATAGAAGAGATGTAATATGCAGTGGAGACACACACTGGCAGATTTGAAGAGGCATAATAAAGGACTAGTGAATTAGAGGAAGGAACATCTGAAATCCTACACGCGAAAGAATGGAAAAATATAAGCAGGGTCCCAGGGAATTAAAGACAACATGCAGCAAACAAATATTCATGTTATGGGTGTGCCAGAAGGAGAAGAAAAGATGTCCTTAACTGACTCCTCAGGTTATTGCTTGTGTATAGAAATGTTACTGATTTTTGCACATTACTTTATATCCTGCCACCTTGCTGAATTTGTTTATTAGCTCAAATAACTTTGCTGTAGATTTCTCAGGATCTTCCAACTCTAGTAGCGTGTCATCTGCAAATAAGGAAAGTTTTACTTCCTCCTTTCTGGTTGGGAGGCCTTTTATTTCTTTGTCCTGCCTGATTGCTCTAGTTAGAACTTCTAGCACAATGTTGAATAATAGTGGTGACAGTGGGCATCCTTGTTTCATTCCTGATCTTAGGGGAAAGGCTTTCAGTCTCTCTCCATTGAGTACGATGCTGGCTATTGGTTTTTCATATATTCCCTTTATCATATTGAGGTAGTTACCTTTGATTCCTATCTTTTGGAGTGTTTTTATCAGAAAAGGATATTGAGTTTTGTCAAATGCTTTTTCAGCATCAATCGAGATGAACATGTGATTTTTCCCTTTTGATTTGTTAATGTGCTGTTTTACATTAATTGATTTTTTTGTGGTGAACCATCCTTCTATTCCTGGTATAAACTCCACTTGGTCATGGTGTATAATTCTTGTAATGTATTGTTAGATTCGATTTGCTAATATTTTGTTGAGAATTTTTGCATCTATGTTCATTAGAAAGATTGGCCTACAGTTTTCATATAGCATCTTTAACCAGTTTTGGTATTAAAGTGATATTAGCTTCATAAAATGAGTTAGGTGGAGTTCTTTTTTCCTCAATTTTTCGGGAAAAATTTGAGCATGATTGGTGTTAGTTCTTTTTGTAAAGTTTGATAAAATTCCCCTGTGAAGCCGTCTGGTCCTAGGCTTTTCTTTGTAGGAAGATTTTTGATGACTGATTGAATCTCTTTACCTGTGATTGGTTTGTTGAGATCTTCTATTTCTTCCTGAGTCAGTAACTTGTTTGTGAGATCCCAGGAATTTGTCCATTTCATCTAAGTTGTCCAGTTTGTTGGCATATAGTTGTTCATAGTATCCTCTTATGCTTTCTTTTATTCTTCAAGGTCTGTGGTAACACACTCCTTCTCATTTCTGATTTTGTTTATTTGCATCCTCTCTCTTTTCTTCTTTGTCAGTCTTGCTAGTGACCCATCAATTTTATTGATTTTCTCAAAGAGCCAACTTTTGGTTTTATTGATTCTTTCTATTGTTCTTTTATTCTCCCATTCATTTAACTCTGTTTAATCTTTGTTATTTCTCTCCTTCTATTGGCTTTGGGGTTAGTTTGCTGTTCTTTCTCAAGTTCCTTCAGGTGAGCAGTTAAGCCCTTGATTTTTGCTTGTTTTTGTTTTTAATACAATCATTTAGGGCAATAGAGTTCCCTCTTAGCACAGCCTTTGCTGCATCCCATAAGTTCTGATAAATTGTATTCTCATTTTCACTCATCTCCAGATAGCTACTAATTTCTCTAGTAATTTCTTCTTTGACCCACTAGTTGTTTAAGAGTGTGTTATTTAATCTCCATATATTTGTGAATGTTCTCATACTTTGGTGGTTATTAAGATCCAGCTTCATTCCATTGTGATCAGAGAAAGTGCTTTGAATAATTTCAGTGTTTTTAAATTAATAAAGACCAATTTTGTGCCCCAGCATATGATCTATCGTGGAGAATGTTTCATAAGTACTAGAGAAGAATGTATATCCTGGTGTTTTGGGGTGCAATGACCTATATATGTCTGTTAGGTCTAATTCATTTATCAAGTAATTTAACTTCTCTGCTTCCATGTTCATCTTTTATAGAGGAGAGTGGTGTTTTAAAGTCTCCTACTATTATTGTTGAAACATCTAAGTTCCCTTCAGTTTTGCCAATGTCTGTCTCATGTACTTTGGAGCTCCATGATTGGGGGCATAGACATTTATAATTGGAATATTTTCTTGGTGAATTGTCCCTTTAATTAATATATATAGTGTCCTTCTTTGTCTCTTATTATGTCTTTACATTTAACATCTATTTCATCCAATATTAGTATAGCTACTCTTGCTTCCTTTTGGTTATAATTTGCGTGGAAAATTGTTTTCCATCCTTTCGCTTTCAATCTATTTGTATCCTTGCTTCTAAGATGAGTCTCTTATAAATAGCATACAGATGGTTTATATTTCTTAATCCATTCTGCCAATCTGTATTTTTTAATTAGTAAGTTTAGTTTGTTAACATTCAGAGTTATTGCTGAAAAGGCGTTTCTTGAATCTACCATCTTATCTTTCAGATTTTATTTGTCAGAAATATATTTTCTTTTCCCTTTTTCTCTTTTTATCCTTTAAGTTACCCTTACTATACTCTTCAGTTCTGTGCCTTCCTCCAGATTTCCCTCTCCTGTCTTTTTTTTTCAACTGGCAGAACTCCCTTTAGTATTTCTTGTAGGGCTGGTCTCTTGTTGACAAATTCTTTCAGGATTTGTTTGTCTGTGAAAATTTTAAACTTTCTCTCAGTTTTGAAAGACAATTTGGCTGGGTTCAGAATTCTTGACTGGAAGTCTTTCTCTTTCACGTTAAATAAATCATACCACTGCCTTCTCACCTCCAAGGTACCCACTGAGTAGTGTGAAGTTAGTCTTATGTGGTTTCCCTTATATATAGTAGATTATTTTTCTCTTGCCACTTTCAGAATTTTCTGCTTCTCTTCAACATTTGGCAGACTGATTAGTATGTGTCTTGGGGATGGCCTATTTGGATTTATTCTGTTTGGAGTGCATTGGGCTTCTTTGATTTGCATATTTACTTCCTTTATAAGCATTGGGAAGTTTTCCCTCATTATATCCTCAACTACTCTTCCTAGCCCTTTACTCCTCTCTTCTCCTTCTGGAGCTCCAATGATTCTTATATTTATATGCTTTGTTTGTCTATCATTTCCCTGAGATGCAATTCAAATTTTTCCATCTTTTTTGCTATTTGTTGTTTTGAGTCAGTTATCCTGCCCTCTTTATCACTTATTCTTTCTTCTGTCTCTCAAATCTGCTGTTCTGTGCCTCTAGTATGCTTTTTATTTGGTCTGCAAAGTCTTTAATCTCTGCGATATCTGCTATTTTTCTATTTATTCTTTCAAATTCCTCTTTATACTCTTCTACTGTCTCCTTGATCTCCTTTATGTCATTAGAAGTCCCACTTATTTTATGAAGTAGAGTTATATGAACATCTTTGATTAGTTATTCCAATGTCTGTTTCTCCTCTGGTGTTTTAATTTCATTATTAGGCTGGGCTATATCTGTCTGCATTGTGATATGCTTAGTGGTCTTCTGTTGTTTTTGTTGCATGTAAATATCTTGATTAATTTACTCTGGAAGTTAATTTCCTTCAATAGTCTAAAGCCTTGTGTTTACAAGGTAAATATGTAGCAGGATGCAGGTATGGGGCAGGATGCAGGGTATGGGGCAGGGCACAACAGTGCAGTGATATGTTGCAGCACAAGTATAGGCACAGGTAGGGGATCCTAGGCTGGTGCTTGTGAATGTGGGTGCCCAGTGGCCAGGGAGGATGTAGCTGTACAGATGCACAAGTCTGGGGGGCAGAACCCTTATGTGCACTGGTCTAGGGTGCAGGGCCCTTTGTGTGCATGTGCAGAGCTCTGGCAGCAGGTCGGAGATATGACTTCATGGGCTGGGGCAGATGTGACCCTGTTGTGCATGTCAACACTTTCTTAGAGCTGGGAAGTGTGACTGAAGGCATGTGCAGGCCTAGGAGTGCCATAAACTGATGCTCAGCGCTTGGGGGTTGGGGGATGAGGTGAGGCTCTGCCTGTGAGGTAGCCTGGGTATGGAGGTTAGTGCCTGCAGCTCTTACACACTGCCAACAGCCTACGGGGAGCAGGGAGTGGGATGCAGGGGTGCAGTAAAGGCAGGTTAGGCTGCACTTGGGGTAGGGATGTGTGGTGGGTACCCATCCTGGGAGTTGGTGGGGTGGGGGCACTTGGAGCATGGGGAGTGAGGGTAGGTGATGGGGTTCAGGTGCGTGGGGGTGTGGAGGAGTCGTGGATCATGGGGCTGTGCTAATGAGGATAGCACCATCAAAACTGTGGCTTGGCTTACTTTCCTAGTTCCCATCTCCCCGTCTATGCACTCCTGTGGGCTACTTGCTTCCGTGTTAGGCTCCAGCCCTCTGCCTCTCAGTTCCTCAACCTCTGCAACTAGGGCCACCCTGTGTGATGCAGAAGGCTCTCCCAGGTCAGCTGATCTCCTGAATTGCCACCTCAACCACTTCCCGTCCTTTCTCTAACCACCACTACTTTTTGATTATTGGCTGACAATTGATTTTTGATTAGGTGACCTAGTTCATTCAACTGGAACAGAAGAGCCTTTTCAAAAAATGGGCTTGGAGAACTTGATATCCTTATCCAAATGAATGAAAGAGGATACCTATCTCACACCTGTACAAAAATTAACTCAAAATGCATCAATGCCTTAAACATTAGAGTTAAGACTATAAAACTTTCAGAAGAGAATGTAGGAAAATACCTTATAGATCTTGTTAGGTTGGGGGAACGGGAAAGGGCACTGCATCTTGAACTGCGGAGGCCATATTGCCTCTCCCAACCTGACTTCCGGAACTAATGAACCGCCCTTTCCAGACGTCACCTGACCTCCATCCTTAAAAACTGTCCGCTCCAAAGCCCGCATGCTGACTCACCTCCCTCCATCTTGGATTTGGTGAGCTCTGCCCTGGAGAACAGAAATACCCCCCCCCCCCCCCACTTTAAATTTCCTGGTCTACCTTTCTTCTTTCTCACCCTTTCACCTCCTAAACCTTTCAGATCTTGTGATAGGAAATAGTTTCCTAGACCTTAAATCCAAAGCATGAACAATGAAAAAACAAATATATAATGGGATCCCCTCAAAATTGAACACCTTTGTGCATCTAAAGGAGTAAGTCAGGAAAGTAAAAAAGCAGCTTACACAATGGGAGACAATATTTGGAAGCCACATTTCAGATAAGGGTCTAGTATCCAGAATATATGAAGAGAGCCTACATCTCAACAACAAAGAGATGAAAAACCTAATTTAAAAATGGACAAAAGGCATGGATAGACTTTTTTCAAAGGAGGAAATACAAATGGCTCAATGCATACTAAAAGATGCTCAACTTCACTAGCTATTAGGTAAATAAAAATCAAAACCACAAGGAGATATCATTGCACCCCTACTAGAATGGCCATTATGGAAAAAAAAAAAAAAGGAAAACTATATATATTGGAGAGGATGTGGAGAAATGGGTATGCTTATTTACCATCGGTGGGAATGTAGAATGGTGCAACTGCTCTGGAAGGCAGTTTGGAGTTTTCTCAGAAAGTTAAGTATTGAATTGCCATATGATCAAGCAATCTCATTACCAGGTATAGCGATCCCATTACTAGCAGGGACACAAGCAGATGTTTGCACACAAATGTCTGTAGTGGCATTATTCACAATTGCCAAGAGGTGGAAACAGCCCAAATGTCCTATCAGCTGAGGAGTAGATAAATAAGTTGCGGTATATACAAATGATGGAATATTATGCATCTGTTACACAGAATAAAGTCATGATGTATGGAACAAAGTGAATGAAACTTGAGGACATTATGTTGAAAGAAATAAGCCAGAAATAAAAGTACAAATATTGTATGGTCTCACTAATATGAACTAACTATAATGAGCAAACTCTGAGAATTAAAGTTGAGGACACAGGTTATCAGAAAGAGTGTAGGAATTGGGCATTTGATGCTGAAGGAGTATACAACATTTGATAGAATTAGTTGTAAAGATTTAGAAATGAATAGCAGAATACTGTGAGATGGTAGCACAATATTCTAAGGAACAAAGTTAAGTGAGAGTATGGTTGTAAGAGGCAGGCCAGGGGCATGTGTGACACCAAAAGGAAAGATAGGGGATAAAAACTGGGACTGTATAACATAGAAAAACCTGGAGTGTACAATGATGGTGATTAAATGTACAGATATAAGAAAGTTTTTATGTGAGAAAGAACAAATGAATGTCACCATTACATGGTGTTAAAAATGGGATGGCATAGTATATAGAAATAAAATTAACACCAACTAGTTTCTGTAGTTAACTGTAATATTGTAGTAATCATTCATTAATTGTAACAAAAGCAATATGCCAAGCCAAGTGTCAATAAGAGGGAGATATAAGGGAAGCGTATGAGATGTTAGTAGATGTCATTTCCCTTATTTTTTCTTTTCTTTTTCTCTTCTTCTTTGCAGAAGAAATGTAAACATTCTCATATAGATTGTGGTGGTGAATATATAACTATATAATTATACTGAAAGCCATTGATTACATAGGAAGGATTATACGGTGTGTGCCTACAACTGTTAAAAAAATAAAGAGAAAGATACAAGTGCCAAGAAGTTGTGAAAAGAAAGCTATATCTATTAACTCTTCATAGATGTTCTAGTTCGCTAGCTGCTGGAATGTGATACACCAGAAATGGAATGACTTTTAAAAAGGGGAATTTAATAAGTTGCAAATTTATAGTTCTAGCCTATGAAAATGTCCAAACTAAACCAAGCCTATAGAAATGTCCAAATTAAGGCACCAACAAGACATTACCTTCACTCAAGAAAGGTCGATGAAGTTCAGAGTTTCTCTCTCAACTGGAAAGTGACATGGTGAACATGGCGATGTCTGCTAGCTTTCTCTCCAGGCTTCTTGTTTCATGAAGCTCCCCCAAGGGCATATTCTTTATTGGTCTCCAAAAGTCTCTGGCTGTGTGGGCTCTGTGTCTCTGGCTTTCTCCAAAATGTTTCCTCATTTAAAGGATTCCAATAAACCAATCAAGACCCACTTGGAATGGGCGGAGTCACATCTCCATGGAGATAATCTAATCAATCTTTTAACATATAGTGTTGAACAGGAATTGAAAGAAATAGTTGCTCCCACAAGATTGGATCAAGATTAAAACATGGCTTTTCTAGGCTATGTAATCCTTTCAAACCAGGACAATAGAGAAATAGAGTTGTGCAATCCCTCTGAAGGGCAGTGTGGTAGCTCCACAGGAGGCTAAGTATAGGGTTGCCACATGATCCTGCAAACCTGTTATTAGGTATAAACCTGGAAGAATTGAAAGCAGGGACACAAATAGGCATTTGCACACTGGTGTTTATGGCAGCATTATTCACAATTTGCAATGAATGGAGATTGACTAAGGGCATATCAACTGATGAATTGACAAGTGAACTGTGGTGTCTACATACTACAGCATATTGAGTGGCTTCAGGAAGGAATGAATTCGTGCAGTACGCAATAGGTAAGTGAACCTTGAGGACATTATGTTGAGTGAAATAAGCCCTAAACAAAGGGACAAGTACTTTATGGTCTCATTGATATAAATGAACTATAATGAGCAAACTCTGGGAATTGAACTCAAGAACCTAGGTTACAGAAAGTGGGCAGATGTTGGGCAATTGATGATGAAGGAGTATGCAATGTTTAAAAGGCACATGTAAAGGTTCCTAGATTGTAAGTTCTTTCAGCAGTGACATCTATTCTTGAGTTTTAACTTTTATTTCTGAATTCTGAGATATTGTGCTCTTTGTGCAAAGGTTCATTAGGGACTCCCAATTTAATAAGCCGAGTCCTCTATCTTGAGGCTTTCCCTTATGAAATTTATCTCTGCAATGGTGAAGCTAAGCCTACTTATAATTGTGTGTAAGAGTCACCCCAAAGAACCTCTTTTGCTCAGATGTGGCCTCTCTCTCTAAGCCAACTCTGCAAATAAACTCATTATCCTTCCCCCTACATGGGACATGATTCCCAGGGATGTAAATCTCCCTGACAACGTGGGACATGACTCCCAGGCATGAGCCTGGCCCTGGCTTTGTGGGATTGAGAATGTCTTCTTGTGCAAAAGGGGGAAAAAATTAAACAAATAAGGTATTCAGTGGCTAAGAGATTTCAAATAGAGTCCAGAGGTATTCCAGAGGTTACTTTTAATGCAAACTTCATCAAGATATTGCTAATTGTCATGGTATGCCAAGCCCCAACCAACAGTATTCCTGCAAACCCTTAAGAGTTCCCTGGTCTCTAGCTAAGATTCTATAAATGTTTTACCTAGTAAGTTTATTTTTTCAGAAACTTAAAGCCCCCAGATTGACAAAGGCCTCTGAAACCCAGAGGTGCCAGTCTCTCCAAAAACATCAACCAGTTTCATTCCCCGACCCCATAAGGTCAGCACCCCTTTCTAGCACAGAGAAGTTAAAATGGTCATTGCCCAGATATACCTGAAGATAGGAAGAATTATTAAACGAGAGGAATGAGGTTAACTGAGAAATTAGGATTTAACAAAAGAGTATGACTGCTGACTCATTATATAGATATTTCTTTTTAGTTTTTATTAGATTAGAACACCTAGAAGGAAATATCAGAAATTGTTGAGCTGTAAGCCCTAATCTTTGATGATTGTGTAGACATTTAGAAAAAAAAAAGTGTATTGCCCGTGTTTGTACGGATCTGCTTCTGAATTTTTATTTTGTTCATTGATCTATAAATCTATAATAATACTACACTGCCTTAGTTAACTTACTGTTTTGTTTGTGTGCTGTATGGCAGAGTCACATTTCATTCTTTTTACATGTGACTATCCCGTTATTGCAACACTATTTGTTGAATGTTTGTTTGTTTTTCTTGTTTGTTTACTTGTTGGGAAGTGCGTGGGCTGGGACTCCAACCGGAGTCTCCCACATGGCAGGTGAAAATTCTACCACTGAACTCCCCTTGCATCTCCATAACTTACTTTTATTGTATGTCTTTAAAGTGGATAAAATGTAATGCTAGGGGTCAATAACATGGGGTGGGGAGTTAAAGGATATGAGATGTCTGGGGTTTTCTTTTTATGGTTTCTGAGTAATGCAAATGTTTTAAGGTTGATCGTGTTGAATGCATAACCACATGATGATACTGTGAACCGCTGATTGTATACTTCGGGTGGATTGGATAGTGGGTGGCTATATCTCAATGAAATTGCATTTGAAAAAAAATACATTAAATAAAAACTAAGGAAATATGAATAAGGTGTGAATTTTAGTTAATAGTAATATGCTAGTATTAGTCTATTAATGTATCAGAGATATACTAATGTAAAATGTAAATAATAGGAAAAATTGGGTGTGGATATACAGGAACACTGTTCTATATTTGCAATAGCTTGATAACACTAAACCTGTTCCAAAATCAAAGTTTATTTAAAAGTCATCCATTCTGTCTTTAACAAATTTGATTCCTTATACTGTGCTGGGCTACATTGCATAGATAGCAAAAAGCAAGACAGATTTGGTCTATACTCTCAGGGACTTCATAGTCTAATTTAAAGCAGAGACATTCAGAAAATAATTACCCAGCTATAGAGAGACCACCCACGTTGTGAGAATTTTATAAAATCTAACAGCTTCGGAGGCTGAAGCTGAAATCTGGGGTCTGATCCTCAAGGGAGAAACATCATATCGTCTGCTCTGGGCCTCCTGGACATAGGCTGCCTTTTAATCCATCCAGAAAGTACTTTCTATTGATGACAAAGGGAACTCTATGCAAGGTCGGGATGGTTAGTACATGAATAGATCTATGAGAATCAGAAGACTAGAGAAATTTCATGTTCTGTCTCTTTTTAAGTCGTTATCAATTCTCTGAGCCTTAGTTTCTTCACCAATAAAATTCAGGTAATAATAACTACCCTGCAGAGGTGGTTTGAAGACTAAATATGATTATATGGGCATACTTCACTTCATTTGATTGTGCTTCTTTTTATTGCACTTGACAAATATTGCATTTTTCACAAATTGAAGTTCTGTGGCAACCCTGCGTCGAGCAAGTCTATCGGTACCATTTTTCCAACCGCAAGTGCTGACTTCATGTCTCTGTGTCACATTTTAATTAAGGGATGTACATTGGCTTTTTTAGATGTAATACTATGGCATACTTAATAGACTACAGTATAGTGTAAACATGAATCTTAGATGCACTAGGAAACCAAAAATGTCATGTGATTCACTTTACTGCAATATTTGCTTTATTGCATATCAGTGGTCTCTAATATATACCTATATAAACTGTCTAGCACATTTAACGTCCACTTCCAGTGGCTTAACTGGGACCATGACACAAGTGGGCTCACCACTAAAGCTCTTGCTGCGCTCTGAACACTGTCTTTCCTTTTCTCAGGGAGATCGCAGATCACAGCCTTGTCAGGGTGGCTTCTCCCCCTCCCACCCGCACCAGTACACACACACAAACATGCCTTGAAAACTCCTGTCGCTCCACACCTGACTTCCTTATCTGTGAAGGAAGATGGAATTCAACAGAGTTGCACAAAATGGAAAGATTATTTTTTCTAGTTGTTTGCTTTCATACAAGGAAACTCAATTTATCTTGCAAGAGGTAAGAGAAAGAAAGCTTTATTCAATTTATTTCTGGAAGCAGGGACTTACGCTATGAAGAAACAAAAAACTAAATACAACATTTGAACTTAAAACCTGAAATCTGTTATCGCATTAATTTAGAGTTTTTTTACAGTTCAGGTAATACTATGCTTCTATTGAATACAAATAAAAGCTAGAAGCTACAGTGGAATATATTTAGTATCAAATTTTATTAAATTAACTGACTTAATAGAAACAAATCCATGTTGAAGTATATTAAATGTAAGGAAGCATACTTTTTTAGATATTTTTATGTATTGGGATAATTAAGTCAAGATCATTTTGGATATATGAGATTGTACTGAATTAGTATCGACCAAGGCTGATGTAGTTGAATCCAAGCAGCAAACATACCCATAACTGTGTGTGTGAAATGATGCTGGAAATGATAATGCCATTAGAATAGGAATGAAGGGGGTAAAAAATGCTTGGAACTTCAAATAAGAGGATGCCCTTGGATGAACAGTCATCAGTAAGTCATACAAATATATTTAAGTCCCAAATCCCAGTCTTTTCTAGTAATCAGAAAGCTAACAATTCCTGGTTCATCTATTTTAATCTAATTCAGATGATTGAAAAAGTGAGTATTTTAGCATCTCCATCAGCCCTGTAGCAAACATAAAATTAAATATGATCTCTGTCTCCCTTTTTCCTAACCTAAAATCATGTTGTTATAGCTATTTAAAAAATTGGATTTTTATCAATAGCATAGACCTAGAAATCAACCTGCTATAATGGTAGTAGAGCCAGAGAAAGAGACACCATTTGTATTAAACACTAAAAAGACTACAAAGAAAACTGTTGTGTCAAGGGTTTATGATCTTAAAGATTTCTATTTATCAGCATTGTTGCACAGAAATTAGTTTTTGTCTGAAGAGAAAGGGAAGAGGCTCTGTGGAGGGCCGACTGGGGAGAAAAAATATGAGCAGACCTATTTCTAAGCTCACACATTTGCTTTCTAAGAATTGTCATACTTCCGTAGGGAGACTCAGATAAGAGTAGGGTTTGGTAAGTTCCCAAAATTTTATAAAAAGGCCAAAGGCACCAGAAAATTCTGGGTACTATGTAAATGTGATTTCATTTCTACCCAGAGGCCAGTAAGACCTGGGGATATGAATTACACATATACTAAGAGTGGGATAGAAAGGAGAAAAGGAGGGACTCTGCACCCACCAGCGTAGAACACAACGAGAGATTTCTGCGTCAGGGCTGCAGGAATCAGTGGCTTAGGCACAGTGAAATAGCTTCAGTTCAGGGGAATGCAGGCAACCGGCTGCAGGGAAGGGAGGCCTGGGGCAGCAACATCTGCTTTTTTGGCATAGGAATATTTGGCACCAGACCTAACCCTAGGCAGCAAAACTAGGATTGGAAAGCAGGATAATGATGGTGTTTGGGAGAGTGTATTCTGGTGAAAAACACTCTGAGGCTATCTCGGAAGTGGTAGGCAGAGATCTAAAAGGAGTCTGGGGTGAATGAGGCAGAACCAAACAAAATAATACATTCTAACTGCTATTCTAACTGCTATTCTGACCCTGCTTGCCCCTCTTACCTAGTGTGCTTGGGAATCGAAGTGTGTACATCAGCAGGAATAAGTGACTATCTCTCTCTATGTATCTATGGAGTTTTCCAAGTGTTGTCTCTCAACCACACTACTCCAGGTTACTTAACGGCAAAGACATTCTTTTGTACCTTTGTCTCCTGTTACCTAAACACTGACCTACCATAAGAGCTCAGCAAACCTTTGCTGTTTATGATGATTGTGATGTCTTACATACCTGTGATCATTTCAGTGTCATTTCCATTCTCTGTGAAGGATTTTACCTGTTTTAGTCAAAATGTGAGGAAGGAATAATACATATAATCTAGAGCACATGTATTACATTCATTTCTAAAGGGATGCCTCATATTATGTAATACTTATACTACTGAAAAATGTATAAATAGCAATGGATTGTGTATAAAGGTAAATGGTATTTTAAACACCAATCTTTTAAAAATTCTAGAGGAAATTCATTTATAAAGAAATTATCACCTCTCATTTATTTCCTTTGTAAATTTTTATTGCCTTTTAGTTGGTTTGCCAAAAGGGGATAGCACATCAGAGTGAAAAGTACATGAGTTCAAAGTTAAATAAGAATCCAATCTTTATTTTGCTATTTACTAGCTTTGTGACCTTAAATGAGTTTCTTAGATTTGTTCAGTCTCAGTTTCTCATCTGTAAAGTAGGGCTATTACTTATATCACAACTGAGAGGATCCATGCAAAGAACCCGTATTCAGCTGGTGCTTATATATGGCATGTTTTCTGTATAGGAATATATATACACATATTTGTGACATTATAAATATATGTCATGTAATATGGAGACATATATATGAATATATATTTATGTATATATAAAATGGTACCCCTTTTCTTGTTTCAAAAGAAAAGAATAGTTCTACAATTTTTAAGTATATATGCAGAAATAAAACATATTTTTAAAAATGCCAACACAATCAGGCAAACTATCCCAACTCCTTAATACTCTGGATGTAACAATTAAAATTACACTTTTTAACCATTTTCCAACTTTACTGAAATTAGCATCTTGGCCTACTTACTGGTTAGATCAAGACAACAGCATCACCTCAATTCCAATTAAATGAAAAAATGAATGATTGAATGAATGAAGGAGATGGACCTTTTTTGTATTTGATCCTTCCATCACTATGAAACCCCAAACAACTAACAAGTCAGTTCCTACCAAGGATACTGGATTGTATTGAGCATAGGCATATGGGTGTTTTTTTCATTGGAATGATAAGCCCAGCTTCCTAAAAATCTTATATTTGATCATTTTATTGACACTTTAAATTTTAGAAAGAAAGCACGCACAAAATAGCAATGAATTCCATGATCAATTTAAGATTATTTTTGTAACATACCTAGTCCATAGATGACGTGACCACAAGTAATTGCTATTTAAGGTTCAGTATTTGTATATTTGCATTTGCAAAATGGGCCCCAAATCTGCTCAAAACCAATGCATTTCAATTGCAAGATTTTTCCCAAGAGGAAAATTAGAATGAATTTTGTATGGTAAAACCATCTTTTTTTAATTTGCATTCTGCTACCTTAGCTGATTTCTATATTAATGTGAAAAAATTACAGAAATCATTTCTGGAACATATTTATCATTAAGTTTGTTAAAATATAGCTGTTTGAGTACTTACAGAGGCCAAAATAAGATAGAAATCACATTGCTCCTTATTATTGGTAATGCCTGCCTTAGAAGCAAGTCTTAAAAGCATTTTAATAACTGGTTTTGAAAAGATCTTTTGTTTCACTGCAACCCAGATAGCCAAATTCTGTATCACAAATGTAGTTTCAAAGAAAACCAAAAGTCACCGCTTAAGTGAAACCTAGGAGAGAAGGACCAGCAGATGCTGGCCTTGTGCCTTCCCATTTGCCAGCAGCCTGTCTTCGGAGGCTAGATATTGTCCCGTTGATGCCATGGATTGGAATTTTCACAGCCTAAGAACTATAAATTTACTTAAACCCTCCAGATTGTTTCAAAGTCAGTTAAGACCTGAAACTCAGACAGAGATACCAATTTCTCCAAGAATGACAACGTTTCATTCCTCTGCCCCATAATGTTGACGTCCCTTTTCAGCACGAAGAAGTTGGTTTTTGCAACAAATATCTCTCAAGATTGAGGAATGAACAGAAACAAAAGGGAAGGATTATAACCAAGAAATTAAGAATTAGCACATGATTATGATTACTGAAGCATTGCATAGATGTTTTTCTTTCTATATTATAGGACAGACAGAAGTTAATACCTGAAATTATTGAAACTCAACTAGTCCCAGCCCTGTTCATACTTTTGTAATGGTTATTTTAATCTAGTCTCACCCTTGTTTATACTTACTATTGTAATGGTTATTCTAGCACTGTTTACAGTTATTATTATAATGGTTACTAAACCTAGTCTCAACCTTGTGCATACTTACTATTGTAATGGTAACAACTCTATCCCCTCTTTTTTGAATCCATAAAATCTGTGAATTCCTCAGTTTGGAGAAGACAGATTTTGAGGCAGGTAGAACATCTAATCTTGTGCTTTGTGAAACGAGATTAAAAAAAAAAGCATTAAACTTTTTCTCTCTTTGAAAAAAAAGATCACTGCTTAGCAATGTGTTGGCTAAGTAACAGCTAGTATCTTACCACTGCCTCAAGGGCTTTAAACCAAATCATAAATCATAGAATTTGAAATTTGGAGACGATCTTGTGGAATATCATATTGCCCAACCTTTACTCATTGTTTAGGTGAACAAATTAAATGTTCTCCCAACTCTCCCTCTCAAAGAAGCCATAGTATCAGATACCAATTGTGCAGTTTTGTGACCTGTCTCAACTCATAGAAATACACATTTATTTTTTTCCCCAATAACTGATACCAACTATGCCCTGTTTGAACAACCCTCATGCCATTTTTTTTTTAGCCCTTAAGCCATTTTTTTAGGTTGGGTAGCTGGCTTACTTAAGGTGTCTCATTCTGACTCTGTAATTTAGCCACTTTTAATTATTGAAACAATCATATTTTTGTTTTTAAAAATTGAGTGCAGTAGTTAGTACTCTAGAGCAGCTAGTAAATAGCCAGGAATTGTCTGGAACAACAGTTTGGGGGACATCTGTGACTGGTATTGTACACCAGTCTGGAATGGGTGGAAAAGTTGAGATCACGGCACAGGGCTGTAAGCCCAACTCCAGAGGCTGGCACCCCTCCCCCACCAGCATAACAGGCTCAGTTGGAGAAAGAAGCTGTCTCTGTTGGCAGTAAGGGAAGGCAGCTCAGCCAAGCTCCAATTACAGTTTTAATTAACAAATTTGGACTGCTTAGTACAAGCTCTAAGCACCAATAAATCAAGAACAAGCAGGAAAGGAATCCGGAGGTCTCTCCCAGCACAGAACAGGCAAGGCTGACAAAAACAAGCAAACAAACAAACAAACAAAAAACCATCATGACTTTCAGAGTCAGCTGAGCTCAGAATACTGGAAAGGGCTGTGTCCCATAGATGCATAGAGTAGGCTATCTACTCCAGCTCTTGACAGGCAAACTTTGGGGGTGGAGGACTCACTTTGAGAAGGGATTTCTTTCTTTCTTTTTTTTTCCCCATATTTTTTTCTTCTTTTAAACTATTCAAGGAGCTCATTAGAGAAAGCTGCAGGCTTTTTAAATTGTCAACCCTGACCCAGGCAATAACAGAGTTAAGATAGGTCTGGGAGAAAAAGCAATGAGTCAAGTTAAGGAGATAATTTCTTTAAAGGATATATCTTCCTCAAGAAAAGGAGGGCAGGGCTCAGCTCAAGTGGTAGCCCTCAATCATAAAATCCAGTACCCAGGGGCTAAGCCCTAAGCTCGCCTTCTACCTCAGCCTCTGTCTCAACCACGCACCTGGCAGGTAGAGGGCATGCTTAGAATTAAAGACACCAAATCACTTAATGCTGGTGGGGAGCTGTGGGCTGACAAATACCACCTGCTGGGAAGTATAGGGAAAGAACAGAGTCTAGAAGCTTTACCGGAATCTCGGACAACCTGCTGGGTCTCTTCCTCATGGAAACTTGATACTGATTACAGCCTCCTCCTGAGACTGGGCTTGTCTTGTTTAGGAAAATCTAATTTCAGTTGATCATATCTGGGGAGACCATCCTCCTCTTCAAAAAAAAAAAGAGAGGTGTTCCATATAGGCAGGGCAAGACCCAGAAAAACAATTACTGAAAAATTCTGAATGGTAAAATAGAAGCCATGCTAGAGGTCTAGAATAAGCTAAACTGAATGGTAATGAACAGACAGAGAACAAAGGCAATGAACAGGAAAATCCTAGGTAAAACAGTGAAAACTAATTCCAGAATAAACTAATCAGGGAAGTCAGATGCCAGGACATCAGCATAAAATTATGAGTCGTAATAGTTAAAATGAAGATGTAGCCTAGTCAAAGGAACAAGCTAATACTTCAAATGAGATACAGGGATTGAAAAACTAATCAATGTTCAAACAAGCATGCTATATAAATTCAAAAATCAAATCAGCAAGTTGAGGGAAGATATGACAAAAAGGTATGAAGAATATAAAGAAGTTATTGAGCAACCATAAAAAAGAATGCAAAAACTTGAAGAAACAAATGGCAGAACTTGTGGGAATGAAAGTCACAAGAGAAGAGATGTAAAACAAAATGGAGACTTACAACAGCAGATTTGAAGAAGCAGAAGAAAGGATTGGCGAACTAGAAGACACTGAGCCAGAGTTCCCCAAAATACACAAGGCACACAATGGAAGCACTAGGAGAAGCAGACACCTCTAAAATAATAGTTGGAGACTTTAGTACACTACTCTCATCAATAGATACAACATCTAGACAGAAGATCAGTAAGGAAACAGAGATCTTGAATAGTGCAATAAATGAACTCGACTTAACATTTACAGAACATTACATCCCACAATAGCAGGATATACATATTTCTTAAGTACTCATGGATCATTCTCCAGGATAGAACACATATTGGGTCACAAAGCAAGGCTCAACAAATTTAAAAAGATTGGAATTATACAAAACACTTTTTTGGATCACAAAAATGAAGTTGGAAATCAATAACAGGTGGAAGGCTGGAAAATTCACAAATATATGGAGGCTACACAACACACTCTTAAACAACCAATGGGTCAAGGAAGACATTACAAGGGAAATCAGTAAATATTTCTAAGGCAAATATAAATGAAAACACAGCATATCAAAACTTATGGGATGCAGCAAAAGCAGTGCTGAGAAGAAAATTTACTGTCCTAAATGACTATAATAAAAAAGAAGAAAGAGCAAAAATCAAGGAATTAACTGCTCACCAGGAAGAACTAGAGAAAAAATAGCAAACTAACCCCAAGGCAAACTGAAGAAAAGAAATAACAAAGATTAGAGATGAAATTGAAGACATGAAAACAGTAGAGAGAATCAACAAAACCAGAAACTGGTTCTTTGAGAAAATCAATAAAAATCAATTGACCCCTAGGTAGGCTGACAAAAGAAAGAGAGGATGCAAATAAATAAAATCAGAAATGAGAGAGGGGACATAAGTTCTGATCTCACAGAAATAAAGCAGGAAATGAGAGGATACTATGAGCAACTGCATGCTAATAAACTGCACAATGTAGATGAAATTGCTAAAAAAAAAATCAAAGATGATCTAAATAAAGGGAAGGACTGTATTCATGAATTGGAAGATTAAATATAGTTAAGATGTTAAAAGTATGAATAAGTAAATAAATAAATAAAAGTTATAGTGTAAACTCTGTCCAAATTGATTAACAGAGTCAATGCAATATCAATTAAAATCCAAACAACTTACTTTGCAAAAATATAAAAACCAATAACCAAATTTATTTGCAATGGCAGGGCTCCCCAAATAGCTAAAAATATCTTGAGAAAAAAGAACGAAGTGGGAGGTTTCATACTACCTGACTTTAAAGCCCATAAAAAGCAACGCAGAAGTCTTCTAACTTCTTAAAACTACAGAGGTATTTCTGAATTTTGGGTCAACTGATTGCATCATAGATTGAGAATATTTTAGACGAGCCCAAAACTTTTATAGTCCATAGAACTGACCAGATTTGTAGTCTTTTTGGAAATCCTTAAACATTTATTGTCTGAATTTTTTTCCAGTCCATAACTATAAAATCTGAACAGACATGCTAACCCATACCTGTCATTTTCTTTTGGATCTTCCCAAACAAGTTATCTAAATTCCTCATACACACTTTTTTAATATATTGAAGTGATATATTTTGTAATATATTTTAATATATTGAAGTGGTGAAAACAGCATGGTACTGGCATAAACATATATATATACTGACTAATGGAATCAAATTGAGTGCTTAGATATAGACCCTGTCATATAAGGACAATTGATCCTCAATAACGTGGTCCAGTTAGCTTAACTGGGACAGAGCAGCCTCTTCAATAAATGGTGCTTGGAGTGCTGGATATTCATAGCCAAAAGAATGAAAGAAGAGCCATATCTCACACCTTATATAAAAATTAACTCAAAATGGATCAAAAACCTACATACGAGAGCTAAGACCATAAAACTTTTAGAAGAGAATTTAAAGAAATATCTTATGGTACTTGTGATAGGAGGTGGTTTCCTAGACCTTACACTCAAAGCACAAGCAAGGAAAAAAGAAACAGATAAATGGGATCGCCTCAAAATTAAACACTTTTGTGCAAAATAAAGGACTATGTCAAAAAAGTAAAAAGGCAGCCTCTGCAATGGGAAACAATATTTGGAAGCCACCTATCAGATAAGGGCTTAATACCCAGAATATATAAAGATTCTACAACTAACAACAAAAAGACAAACACCTGATTTAAAAATGGGCAAAAAGACATGGACAGACAATTTTCCAAAGAGGAAATTCAAATGAGCATATGAAAAGATGCTCAACCTCACTGGCTATTAGGAAAATGCAAATCAAAATCACAATGATTGCAAAGTGTTGCAAATGGGATGGTATAAACAAACACTACAATCAATGCAAGCTAAGGTCTATAGGCAACAGTAGCATCGTATGAAAACAGAAGGAAAGATAGAGGGTAAAGACTGAGATGGTACAACTTAGGAATACCTAGAGTGGACAATGATGGTGATTAAATGTACAAATAAAAAAAAACGGTTTTACATGAGGGAGAACAAATGAATGACAACATTGCAATGTATTGTAAATAGATGGTATACAGGAAAAAGTACAATCAATGCAAGCTAAGGTCTATAGTCAACAGTAACATTGTAAAATACTTCCACTGAATGTAACAAAGGCTTTATGCCAGAACTAAATATCAACAGGTGGGGGTATGGGGGAGGGGTATGGATTCTTTGTGGAAGAGAAGGAAATGTTTTCTTATAGATGATGGTAGTGAAGACATATTTATTTACTTAGGTTGGATTGCATGATGTGTGAATAAAACTGGTTAAAAATGAACAGAGAAACAAGTGCTAGAGAAAATGCAGAGAAAGAGTTGTACCTATTCACTGTCGAAAGAGAAACAGAAATATAGCTCCTTCCAGAGGGCAGTGTGGTGGTTCCACAGAAGGCTAAGGGTGTGGTTGCCATGTGATCTTGCAACCCTGTTGCTCAGTATATACCTGCTGTTCTAATTTGCTAACTGCCGGAATGTAATATACCAGAAACAGAATGGCTTTTAACAAGGGAAATTTAATGAGTTGCTAGTTTAAAGTTCTAAGGCCGAGAAAATGTCCCAAGTCTACAGAAATATCCAATCAAAGGCATCCAGGGAAAGATACCTTGGTTCAAGAAAGCCGATGAAGTTCAGGGTTTCTCTCTCAAGTGAGAAGGCACATGATGAACACAGTCAGGGCTTCACTCTCGGCTGGAAGGGCACATGGTGAACATAGCGTCATCTGCTAGCTTCCTCTCCTGGCTTCCGGTTTCATGAAACTCCCCAGGAGGCATTTTCCTTCTTCATCTCCAAAGGTCACTGGCTGGTGGACTCTCTGCTTCGTGGTGCTGCAGCATTCTCTGCTCTCTTTGAATCTCCTATTCTCCAAAATGTTTCCTCATTTATAGGACTCCAATAAACTAATCAAAACCCACCCAAATGGGTGGAGACATGTCGTCCCCTAATCCAGTTTAACAACCATTCTTGACTAAATCACATCATCCAGGGAGATGATCTGATTACAGTTTCAAACATACAGTATTGAATAGAGATTATTCTACCTTTACAAAACGATATTTTGATTAAAACATGGCTTTTCTAGGGGGCATACTTCCTTTCAAACCAGCTCACCTGCTCAGTATATACCTGCGAGTGGGAACACGAATGGACATTCAAACATTCATCCATAGTGTTTATGGAGGCAGCGTTCACAATTCACGATGGATGGAGGTGGCCTAAGGGTACAATGACTGAGGAATGGAGGGAGGACCTGTGGTGTATACATGTAACGGACTACTGAGCAGCTGTAAGAAGGAATGAAGTTGTGAGGCATGCAACTAGGTGTATGAACCTTGAAGAATGCGTGTTGAATGAAATACCAGGAGCAAAAAGACAAATAAAATCATGCCTCATTCATAGGGACTAACTATAATATAAAAACTCTGAATTGAAGTCAAGAGCATGGGTTATCAGGTTGGGGCCTATTGTAAAGGGTCCTAGATATAAGCTCTTCCAGCAGACACATATATGCAGAAGGTATAGCTGTTATTTCTAAATTCTGAGATACTTAACTGTTTGTATGTAACCTGGTCGTTCCCAGAAACCTAGGGTATTTATGTGACACCTGAGACTAGACTAGACTGAGTTAGAGTCCTGAAGCTATGAAAGTCAGCAGTACCCCATACAGGAACTGTTTAAAAAATTGAAAAAGGGATCAGACGTCAACCAGAGATATAACTGAAGCTGATCTGGATAGGACTAAGGTATATCAGAATACAGGGTAAAGGATGATACTGTCCATATCTTAAAACTTCAACTTCTTTGTGAGACCAAAGGAAGAGATGTTTATTTGGTGCAAAATTTTGGATAGCACATTATCTAAATTGACTTGTATGGTTAGTTTAGGTAAACACCATAATTACATGGAATCTTGAATAGGGCATCAGATCTTGTTGGTTTGTCCAGGTTAGTGTGATGCTGTGATATATCCCAGAGTAATCTTGGCAGAGAATAAAAAAGTATATGCAAAGTCCCCTTGGGGGACTGGGGAGAAAGGAGGAAATATTAAACATCCCTATCTGGGGAATTCCTGATATTCTCGCAAGCAGTGGAGATAACCAACTCAATACACTGTGCCCTCAATCTTAGGGTTCGCCCCTATGAAACTTATTCCTGCAGAGAGGCTAAGCCTACTTATAATTATGCCTGAGTCACCCCAAAGAACCTCTTTTCTTGCTCAGATGTGGCCTCTCTCTGTAAGCCAATTGGGCAGGAGAACTTACTGCCCTCCCCCAATATGGAACATGACTCCCAGGGATGTAAATCTCCCTGGCAATGTGGAAAGTGACTCCAGGGGCTGAGGGGGAATATAAATGAAACAAAGTGTAGTTTCAGTGACTGGAAGATTTCACGTAGAGCCTAGAAGTCATTCTGTAGGTTATTCTTATGCAGTATATACTTACCCCTTTTTAGTTTTTGATACATTAGAGTAGCTAGAGGGAAATACCTGAAACTGTTGAACTGTCATTCAGTAGCCTTGATTCTTGAAGATGATTGTATAACTCTATAACTTTTAAGTTGTAACTGTGTGTTTGTGAACACCTTGTGACTTACACTCACTTTTTCCAGTGTATGGAAAGCTGAGTAAGAAAATAAGGGCAAAAATAAATAATAATAGGGGGGGATGGGATGCTTTGGTGTTCTTCTTACTTTTATTTTTATTCCTACATTTATTTTTTTTGGAATAATGGAAATATTCAAAAACCAATTGTGTTGATGAATACCCAGCTCTATGATGATAGTGTGAACAACTGATTGTACACCTTGGATGATTATATGGTATGTGAATATATAATATATATATCAATAAAATTGCATTAAAAAACTGAGTGCAGTTATTTTCTTTGATCTCAGATTTGATCCAAACCTTTCTTGCTCTTCACTCTAGCACAGGCTAAACTCATGACTCTAAAAACTTGGTAGGAGACTGAGAAGAATAGGGTTGCTGGCTTCTCTCCTCTTTACCCACTCCATCCTGCTTCCTGTACCCTCTAATATTGGGATAGGGAGGAAGGTAAAAGAGAGAAGAGACTTATCTCCTCTTTCGTATTTGTCCATGATGAGGATGACATCGTCTTTCTATCAGTGACCCCTGCTTAACTGCTGACTTCAGTCAGGCCAGCAATCCCTTCAGTGTTATTGATACCCAAATATCCTTGGACTTCTTTTTTGTATTCACACTCAATCCCTGATGATATCACCCAGTCTTGTAATACTAATATCTATACGTTAAAAACTTCCAATATCCAACCACTTATCATTGCTTCCACTTGAATGCTTGTGTCCACAAAGTCTGCCCCATCTGCTATTGGCAACTCCCCCTTTCTCATTGCTCAAGCTAAAATGTGGAATCTTTGATTCCTTTCTTCTTCTCTTACCCCACATTCAATCCATCTACAAATCCTGTCATCTGTACCTTCAAAATCATACCCTGAATCCCAACTCTTCTTATCATCTGCTGCTGCCACCCCCATTCTACCATCATTATCTTTAGGCTGGGTCATTGCAGTCAGGTTCTAACAGGTCTGTCTGCTTTTACTCTCGCTTCCCCACTCTCTTCTCAATGCAACAGCCAGAGTGTTCCTGTAAAAACATGTCAGATCAATTCACTCTCCTGTTCAAAATCCTACAAAGGGCCCTTAGTTCACCTAAAATGAAAATCCAAAGCCTTATAATAGCCTACAACATTTTACGCAATCCTCTCCATTCCCATTACCTCTTTGACCTCATCTCCTCCCACATTCCTCCTAGCTTATTCCACTCCAAATACTGATTCCCTGCTGTCCCTGGAAAACACACCAGGCATGCGTTTTTTTTTTTTAATTGAAGTATAACTTATAGAGAATAATATGTTCAAATCTTAAGCTTGCTTGCAGTTCAAAATGTTTTGACAATTATAATCACCCATGTAGAGACTACTCAAATCAGAGTATAGAACATTTTTATCCCCTTAGAGATTTTCCAGGCCCCTTTCCAGTCAATTCCCACCCATCCGCATAGGAAATCATAGCTTTATTTTCTATCACTGTAAATTAAATTTGCACGGTAAATTATTATTATATTTAATAAAATCAAATAGTATATATCCTTCTGTGTTTGGCTTCTTTGATTCAACATAATATTTCTGAGATTCATTCCTGTTGCAGTATGTATTCATAGTTCTTTCCTTTTATTTGCTCAGTAGTATTCCTTGGCATGAATAACCCACAATTAATTTGTCTGTTCTCCTCATGGTAGATATAAGGGGTATTTTCAGTTTGGGGCACATATGAATAAACTGCTATGAACATTAGTGTACCAGTCTTTTATTAGATATCTGTTTTTGTTTTTCTTGGATAAATACTTAGGAGGGAGATACTGAATTATAAGGTAAATGTATGTATAACTTTATAAGGCAACTCTTGCTGTCGCTGACCACTTTGTCTGGAATGCTCTTTCCCTACATAGCTCATGGCAGTCCTTCACCTCCCTCCATATTTGCCAAAAGTTACCTTCCCAGTGAGTGCTACCCTCTCCATTCCCACCCCCTCTCCATCCCAACCCCAGCATTCTTACCCTCTAACACATTACATAGTAACTTATTATATTTATTGTCTGTTTTCTGCCATTAGAGTGAAGGTAGGTTTTTATCTCTGTTTTATTTATCAATATATCACTATCGCCTAGAACAGTGGGACTTAATTGTAAAAAGGAAGGAAGGAAATGAGGGAGGGAGAGAAGGAGGGAGGAAAGATGTTGTCAAAAACAAAGGGGCCATTTCTGAGGTACCTTTTCAAACGCCAGGACTTTCCGCTCCAATTTGACTCCTCAGGTCTCCCGAGCTGCTGAAGAGGTGCCCATTGCTGCCAATGAATTTCAGTGTTCACCCTCCCCTGTTTTTGGTGTATTTCCCAACTTGTTTGCCTTCAGCATATGAAAGGTATTCTCTAGGGTTCTGAGGTACTAAAGTGCCTCACAGGAGTTAATCTTCTTGTCTTGGGTTTGGTGATTCTGTAAAGTTTCCCTCCTCTCCTTTCCCCAACCCATATCACCCAATTGCAAAGGGAGTTTCAGGGTTTTTTTCCATCTCTCATACATGGAGTTCTCCTAAGCAGCACTTAAACCCCAGCCCCACTCCTCCTCTATTATCTCAGGTCCAGAAGACTCTCATATACTCCCTTTCCAGAATTCCATCACCTGAGTAGACTCATGGCTTATATTTCACTTCAAAGCATTCACTACGCAGAAACAGCTGTTATTTACTCTGTTACCTGGCAGAAAATTCTAGAAGGCTACATTTCTTTTTGCCCTCTCAATACAAGCTCTCACAAATAAAACAACAGAATGAGAGTTGCTACTTATTTATTATGTCCACTTCTTTTGAGAAAATCAAAAGGATGTAATGGCATTGTCTTACAGAAATAGTGACTTTATGTGAAAATCACTGCCCATTCACTTTCCTGCAAGTCTAAAAAAGTGAATGTGAATTTATCCTGAATTTAAGCTAATTCTCTCAACAAGTAAGTCAATGTTTATTATTATTATAGTTTAACAAAGCTGCTTGTCTCGGCAATCTTAAAGTGATTATCGTTCCCTATTTTGGTCAGGGTAAACAGAATTCACTTGAGGTATTTAAAACAGAGGTGGTGTAATGCAGGAGATGAAGAAGCTGAGAAGACAAATGGAATGGAAAGGGAACCCAGAAATTAGCAAACTCAGGGAGCTACTTCTAACCCTAGGCTGGAGAAATAAAGGGAGGAAGGAAAATTAGCTGAGTCCAGGTACTAAGGTCTCTCAGTAGAAGCTGGTTCCATGACAGGCTTGTCAGAAAAGAGCTACAGCCTTGGAAAAAAGATAATTCCAGCCAGAGAGAATGAAGAGATGAAGAAAGAGAAACATCCTAGCACCCTTCAGTCTCCTGCAGAGTTACTCTTTGGCCATATCTAACCAGAAACCAGGCAACACATGGACCTGGGAAACCTACAAGGGTCAGCCCTGTTCAAGGGAAGGAGCAACAAATAAAGATGAGGGCAGGAATCTGCACTATGCTAAAGCTAGAATGGGTGCACATAGTAGAATTTGAAAACATTCAATAATTTCTATCAGAGTAGATGATCCCCTGGATGGTTTTATTTCAGAATTTCAAAATACATGTATTAGTATAAGCAAGGGTAAATGGCAAATGCTCTCTTTGTTTCAAAAAGAAAAGAAAATAGAAAATACTTAATGGAAAAACATTATTGAACTAGATCAATACTCAAGCAGAGCTTGAAAAAAGACAGCCTTAAATTCTATCCCACAACGGTCCTCTTCTCTTTGCTTCTTGTGTCAGAGAGATTGGTGGTGGTAAGAAGAAAGGAGGTCAGACATTTCCATATTACTTCTGGCTGTCCCAGTTGTAGCATAGAAAAGATGAGCATCAATGGTTCATATCTTATCTTGATCTTAATCTTAGTGGTTTGTATATTTTCAGAGAAATGAAACTAGTAAATAAAATAAAATTGGGGGCTCAAGTTTCTTTTTCTTCTTCTTGACATCATAAAGTTATTTCAAAAACGGAAAAAAAATTAGTTCACAAAATAAGTTGTGCCCCTAAAATTCAAGCATTCATATGTTTATTGAGTTTATAATTCACTGGGAAGCATGTTATGATAAGGTTAACAATTAGGGCATTGTTGCATAAGAACTATGATAATTCATGAGCAGTAGAGAGTTCCTAAGATCTCAAGTTCCAAGATATGGGTCTGAGTACTGCCTGGAGTACTTTCCTAGCTGTGTATCTTTGGACAAGCAATCTGACAACTCTGAATCTCAGTTCATCTGAGATAAAGTAGTGACAGTGATGGAATCACCCCTCGGGGTCATTAGGATGATGTAATGAGATAAAGTAGGTGACCATTACTGCACAAATATTGACTATTGTTTTCCTTTTAATTATTTTAGGGACTCAAGATTGAGCCTTCCTTTTATCCTAAGGAAAAAACACAAGACACAAACATACATAGTCAGAAGCAGCCCTAAAATAGCCACTATATAATTAATCCAGTCTTCAGAAAAGAAAACGATTACAGGATTAGAAGGGAAAACACAGGCAATTTTCAATGCCTTCTTCTCAATTACAGCAGCTGAATGAAGACCTGTCTAACTCACTTGTGGCACCCAGCTGTGTTACTGAATCTTTACAGTGTTAAATATTCCAGATGTGTAGTGCTCACCTGCATCTGATTAGCCATTAAACAGCTAGCTATTTTCCACAAAACAGTGGATTAAATAATTAGAAGAAGAAATGAAGATCACCTGGACTTTTTTGGGTCTTAAAATTGACAGTGGATAGAAAAAACAGTTTTTCAAAATTCAGGTTTCTTGCAGCAGTTTTCTTATTTAAACATCTCTTAAGAAGCAGCTTTTCTAAGCAATTTCTGATTTTAGCTCAGTTCTTTGTCTTCTCTCTGCTTCAAACTCCGAGAATGATCTATTGCAAGCCCACTCACTCGTCTCCAGAGAATCCTTTCATTAACAACCTCCGTTTTAGCCCATTGGAGGAATTTGGCAAAGAATTCATCAAGCAACAAATATTTATTGTAGACCTACAGTATGCCTTGCACTCTTCTAGGCACTTGGGGGACATTAAGGGACAAAAAGACCTCTGTCCTCATGAAACTTATATTCTAGTGGGTAAGACAGAAAATAAGAAGCTTAATAAAGGAATAAATTAGAAGCCCATAAACATTACGAACTTTTTAAAAGAACTGCACAGTGGGATAAGGAACACTGAATTGGGGTTGGGGAGAAGGGTAGAAAGTTCTACCCCAACTTCTCAACAGTCAGCATTACAGATGTTTCTGGAGAGACACATCCTTCCTCTGAAACAAGATTTCATACAAGCAAGTAATAGCCTTCCTGTTCAAGCAAATAATGGAGTTTTATGTAGTAGTTTTTACTGTCTTAATTTTCAGATTTGCTTTTGTGGAATTACATATTAGGATACCCAGTAATCTGCATCCATTGTATTTTATTAGAGCTAACTCCGCTTCCGTATCTCCAAGTCCTCAATCTTTCCACCTTCCATTCACAAATAGATTCATTACCAGTTCATACCCTTTGATGTCAGAATAGTTTAGCCCCTCATTGTTTTATTAATTCATTTCTAAGACTTTTAGTTGAGTCCCTGGACCTTACTGGAACTTCTATGGGTACGCACCTGTCTTAATGCAGAACATGCTGACTCTGGTTGAAATTATGATGCAAGTAAAGTCTGCATGGGAGCCCCTCCACAATTCATTGTGAAGACAGTTAACCTTCCTTCTCCTGCCCTCTAAGTCACAGTGTCCTGATCATGCTCTTGACCTCCACTACATAGCTGCTGTACCCAAAGTTTAGCCCCGTGTGACATTCCCTTGAAGACTTTCTAGCTAAATAGTCATAGAACAGTTGGTAATATTCATACTCAGCTACTTAACCCAGGTAAAGAAAAGATTTTTTTAAAGGAGGGATTGCCTGGCTTCATCTTATTCAGATATACATGAAGAGCTCAATATATGTTAGTACTCAATACATGTTTTCAGAATGAATGAATGACTGAAAAACACTGGGATATAGAAATATAATCCTGACAGAGGGAAGGAAACAATGTAAATTTTGTGATTAAGTGATTAAATTATTGGGGGCAGGCTATATTTCTCCTATAACCTTCTGCTTTATTTTATATCACTATGTTTTATTTGCATAAGTTTATTTCACTATGTTTTATTTGTCTATCTTCCTGTCTCTTCTACTGGACTCCAACCTCCTTGAGGGACTCGTTATTTTTAGCTGTTTTATCTCCTGTCACTAATGTTCAGGGTATGAAAACACTTACTCTCCACTCTTTGTTTACAACCAGAGAGGAGTGGGAATTTGTACTCTCTTCCCCAATACTTGCCTGAGCTGCTATCACAGATACCATACATACGTTGGGTTGGCTTATGTAACAGGAATTTATTGGCTCACGGTTTTGGAGACTGGAAGACTTACTTTCTCCCTGGATCCGTAGCGTCATCTGGATTAAGAAATCCCTGTTTCAGTTGACCGCATCTTAACTAAAAGTATCTTCAGAAGGCCCTGTTTACAATTAATCCACACCCACAGAGCTGCAGATTAAGATAAAAAACATGTCTAAATTGAAGTTTGTAATTCAGTCTACCACATCCCCAGAAGGAAAAGCATGAGAGGAACTTCGAATGTCTCTCCAAGGCCTTCCCCTCTTCCCTACCTAATGCAGTGGATTACTGCATTAGGAATGTGGAAGAAGAAATCAAGCCTACTAGACCCAGCCCAAACTACCTCTCATTTTGGACCCCGCTTGCTCAGATGCCCATAGTCTCTGTCTCTGCCTGGGGTAAGTCAATGGAGCTGGACAGGACAGGGTGTGGAGGAGGCCGTGACTGTCCTGCTCTGCAGGACCTGGGTGGGTAGCTTTGCCTTCCTGAGGGGTGAGGTCCTAGGTGGCCCATTGGGTTGCCATTTCTAGACCATGCTTTCGCACTAGCCTCACCAGCTAAGCCGGTTTTAAAATGTCTGTCAGATTCCTGCATCTACTCCTGAGTTGGCTCTGGATATAACAGCCAGCACAGTACCTGGCTTATAATAAGCACTCAAATATCTGTGGAATAAAAAAATGAATTTGATGTAACAAGATCATCTGGGTCTCTGTGATGTTTGAATGGAAATGTGAACAATGAACCAGATAATCATGATGTAACTCCAATGCTCAGAAAAATGGGGAGTCAGTTCTTATTCCAAGTGACTAGCAGTCATTACTTTGCTTGGACTTTAGGGTTAGAGTCAGGGTAAGGTAAATTGAATAATATCTGACATTGGCTCTATGTTTCTTAGCTGCTACTATATCATTAATGTACTCGCTGCGAGTGGGGACACAGCCCATCAACACATGATCTCTTTAGTCTACGAATTCCCCTCTCAAAGTGTGATCTGTGTAACTCTGCTTGTGCAAGATATTCTTTGAAAAAAGATAAAAGTGAAAAAGGAAGAAATGGATTATTATAGTCAAGAGTATGTGTTCTGCAGCCAAATTACTTGGGTTTAAATGCCAGCAGAGTCATTTCCTTGTTATGTGTACTTGGCAAAGTTATTTCAGCTATCTAGGCCTTAGGGTCTTCATTTCAAAAAAATAAATATAATAGTCCATATGTCATAGAATAATGATATGAATTAAAGTTAAAATTTAATGTAGAAATATAACTTATGTGGACAGCTTAATTGAACACAATAAGTACATGGAACCTTGATTAGGGCATAAGATTTTATAGGTTTGTCCAGAGTGATGCCCCAATAAATCCCAGAGTGATTTGAACAGTGACTAAAAAAGTATTTGCAAAGTCCCTTTGGGAGAATGGTGAGAAAGGGGGAAAATTCAACTTCTCCAACTGGAGAATTCTTGATCTTCTCACAAGCAGTGGGGACAAGCAAAGCAATAGTCTGAGATTCCAGTCTTGGGGTTTGTTCATATGAAACTTTACCCCACAAAGGATAGGTCAAGCCTACTTAAAATTAGGCCTGAGTCACCCCCAAGAGAACCTCTTTTGTTGCTCAAATATGGCCTCTCTCTCTCTCTCTCTCTCTCTCTCTCTCTCTCTCAGCCAACACAGCAAGCAAACTCACTGGCCTCCCCCTCTCTATGGGATCATGACTCCCAGTGGTGTGGACCTTCCTGGCAACATGGGACAGAAATCCTAGAATGAGCTGGGACTCAGCACCAAGGGATTGAGAAAACCTTCTCGACCAAGAAGGGGAAGAGTGAAATGAGACAAAATAAAGTGTCGATGGCTGAGAGATTCCAAACAGAGTCGAGAGGTTATCCTGGAGGTTATTCTCATGCATTAAATAGATATCACCTTGTTAGTCAAGATGTAATGGAAAGGCTGGAGGGAACAGCCTGAAAATGTAGAGCTGTGTTCCAGTAGCCATGTTTCTTGAAAATGATTGTATAATGATATAGCTTTCACACTGTGACTGTGTGATTGTGAAAACCTTGTATCTGACGCTCCTTTATCTACCTAATCAACAGATGAGTAAAACATATGGCATAAAAATAAATAATAAGGAGAACAAATGTTAAAATAAATTTAGTAGATTGAAATACTAGTGATCAATGAAAGGGAGGGGTAAGGGGTGTGGTATGCATGAATTTTTTTCTGTTGTCCTTTTCTGAATTGATGCAAATGTTCTAAGAAATGATCATGCACCTATGTGATAATATTGTGAATTACTGATTATCTATGTAGAGTGGAATGATCATTTGTTAAGAATGTTTGAGTTTGTTGTTATGTTTTTAAAAAATTAAAAATTTAATGTAGTAAGTAGACCATAAGTGTCCAATAAGTGGTAGCTTCCTTATGTAAGCTTGAAAGCTATATTACCTTCCTCTCTTAGAAATTCACATTGCATGTAAGTGTACTCAGGATTCTGAAAATCTCTGCCCTAAAGAAGAACTTTTAGCTTTGCTCAATACAGCACTTTCTAAACATATTTCACTAATAACTTTTTGTGGGTTTAAAAATTATTCTTACCATCCATACAAAACTTTGGGAATGCTGCTATAGGATTATGAATTTAGCTGAGGGCCACACACAACCCTAGTGGCCATCAGACCTTGAAAAAAAGGAATGTATTTTAAAAATATGCCCCCATTTGTCATCCAAAGAAATCAAAGATGAAAGCCAACATCTAATGACTGAGAATACATAAATAGCCATTTCCATTCACTTTCAATATCATGCAGAGGAATCTGGTCACAGTAAATTCATATGTTTCCTCAATAACCAAGCTGAGCCAAATCACCCAATTTGTTAGAACATTAATCCTCTAGTAGCATGCTAACCCTAACCATTTTATGGATTGACATTGCTTAAGGGTAAAGATAAGCGGATCCCCTGGGATGCTTAGGTGTGACCTTCAGTGAATCAAGTGAAGACTGTCTTCAGGTTATGCTGCATCAATACCAGTTTACATTAGTGTGGCCAGTTTCCTGTTTACACCATATGCCTTTTGTCAAGTTGCTTTGGAAAGATGTCCTTGAAAGCAGGGGGTATGTCTTCTTTATTTCTGAATCTCCTGTAATTGTCATAATATCATGCACGTAGAAGTTGCTCAATAAATACTTGTTAAATAAAAGATCAAATAAGTGATAGGCAGTCACCCTCAGCCAAAAAAAAAAAAAAAAAAAAAAAACAGAGGGGGATATGGGGCATTTTTTTTTTAACTTTTCAATCTGTAGGGGGAGGTGAAGGTTCTCTTTTCTTGATTCTGCCCATGAGTAGTAGTTCTGAAGTACTGTACCTTCAGAGTACAACTGATGAAATAATGTAACAATCAAAAGGAATGGGTCTATACCAGACCATATGGTTTAAATTTTTCATCTGGTCTTTAGTACCTGTGTAACTTTGGGCAAATTACTTAGACTCTCTGTGTCTCAGTTATTAAGATAGAGATAATAGGATTCTCATGAGGACAAGTAAATTTTATAAACACACACATACATAAATATACAATGCAACAACATATACACAATGAATGTTTGGTATAATAAATGCTATAAATGTATGTCTTGGTTATTATTGTGTGAAGGGCTAGAAGTGGAGTTTGTGTGAAGAGTTTTTAAGTCCTCACCATCAAGTGAATTTTCCTTTCACCTCATTGGAACTGTTGACTGGTTGGTTGGAATATTAAAAGCACAAAATTGTGAAAACCACTTCCAATTGATCTCTCATGGCCAGAAAACTCAAACTACTTATTAGAATAGCTAAATTAAAACAAAACAAAGCAAAAGAAAACAAATTAACAACTACTTGGAAGAAAGAACAAGAAAAGGAAAAAATGAACTGTTAGTGGCAAATTCTGGTGATGAAAGAGAGCAGAAATGGTGGTGGAGATTCAAGATGGAGTCAATATTCAGTCTGACACGGGGCAGCAAGCAGCAGCTCTCAGAAGTCAAAGCTGACTGGAAGAAAAAAGATTCTGTTACTGGAAGAACACTGGGAGGACTCTGTGGCATAAGGGCAGCTCTTTAAGAAATTTCTTGCTTTACTGACAACTTGCAGTCTAGAGGGACGTTCAGGGAAAAGGTGTGCTAGCCTGTGAGGCCACCTCTGTCAAGCATGGTGGAATGTAGCCTGCACCATGCTCAAGGTACCTGTGGGCTCAGCTCAGTTCAGCTGCCAAGGAAGCTTTGCTGCATGGTCTGAATCTGTAATAATCCCCAAATTGGATGACTAACACCACTTCACATTTCTTTCTCTACATCACAACAATAGAAGCAAATTCAATAAAAGCTCAGTTCTGGAAATCATGCAATCAAATAGATCTCCTCTTTATTTGAAAGAGACAAGTAATAGAAAAGCAAGTGGATATCACAAACTTTTTAAGTGAGCAAGTTTTAATGTCCCAACCTATTCAATTCTGCATTTGCCTTTATAGGAAATAATAGTAATCCATATACTGAGTACTTACTATATGCCAGGCAAAGGGATCAGCATTTTACATGCTTATTAAAACCTGGCAACAGCCATGTGATCTACCTCCATTTTAGCGATTAATGAAGTTTGAAGTCTTAGTTTGAACACAGATCTAACTTTGAAGCCTCTGGTCTTAACCATCACATTTTTCAGCCTCTGTTTTCAATGTTGTAAGTCTGTTGGTAGGTGTCATGCCTTTGAGTGCAGAAAAGGTTCATTTCTTTCCAGCAATCATTACCTAGCCATGCCAAGAAGTGTTATTTTTGTTGGAAATTTTTCTTTAAAAACTGGTTTAATTTTTTTTTTTACTTTTAATTAAACTTTAGTGATCAAAAGAAAGAAATTACTTTCTTGAATTATTCTTTTCCCTGCAGTTTAAGATATATGAGTTGTTTTACTTTTACTTTGTGTATCCTTGCTGAAGTTTATCTTTATTATTATTTTTTAATTGTGTAATTATCTTTAGTTATATGAATGTCATGGTCAGGTTCATGTGTCAACTTGGCCAGGTGGTGGTGCCCGGTTGTCTGGTCGGGCAAATGTTGGCCTGTCTGTTGCTATGAGGACATTTCATGGACTGAAATTATGATAATGATGGCTTCATCCATGGCTGACTGCATTTGTAATCAGCTAAGGAGAATGTCTTCTGCAATGAGTGATGAGTAATGTAATCACTAGAAGGCTTTTAAGGGGGATTCAGAAGAGACAGTCACTCGTCCTACTTTAGCCAGTGAACCTCTCCTGTGGAGTCCGTCCAGACCCTTCATCAGAGCTGCCAGCTTCACAGCCTGCCCTGCAGATTTTGGACTCTTCCATTCCCACGGTTGTGCAGCTGGCCACTCCTCAGAGTTTGTTGAGGACCTTCATCCGAGTTGTCAGCTTGTGGCCTGCCCTACAGACCTTAGACTCTACATTCCCACAATTAGGTGAGACACTTTTATAAATTTTATATCTACGGATATCTCCTGCTGATTCTGTTTCTCTAGAGAACCCTACCTAACACAATGAGGGAGAGTGTTTTCCCCCTAAAAATAAAAAGGCCCTTGAGCAATAGTTCATTTTAAAAAAATACATACCCATCTAATTTTTGATGTATATATGGATGTGGTTTTTTTACATGCTAGATTCTTAAAGAGCAATCATATATGTATTCAGGGGCTTTCCCTTCTCTCCAACAACTCCATATTACTTGCCACTCTTCCCCGATCCCCCACCCCTCAATTATTTTCATGATTGAGATTTTCCTTTTTTTTCCTTTTCCTTCTATTTTTCAGGTTTTATCAAGCTTTCAGTCCCATTTCCCCTGTAATGTATTGAAAGTTTTAATTTCATTAATGGTTGTCTTCTCTTTCCTGTGCTCACAATCACATTCATATTTTTCTATTTTATTTAAATAAAAGATCCACCACAGAGGTCCTATTTCTTATATTCTCCTCTTTCCAATAAGATGAGACCTTTAAAAATATGTTCATTTACCCCTTCTGCCCTCCTCCTGCTGCTTGCCTCCACTACCATGAAACTTTTGGAATGCTGGCCCATCTTGCTGTTTCAATCATGACTTCAACGTCATGTCCTATTATAAGTGATCTGCATGCACAAGCTGAATTCATAGCTTTATTCCTAATTCAAATGTTTATACTCTTTTTCAAATCCTTCTAAAAGTTTTATTTCTTACCCTAGTCCTTTTGGATAAGTGAAGTTTGAACACAGCTATTAAAGACAGCAAACATATAGAGCCATAGAGTCTTATGTTTTAAAAATAATTGATATTACAAAATGCTCATAATTATTTACCTAATGGGGAGATTAAATACTGGCAAATGCCCTTTTCTCCCTTCACTCTATACAGCTACCCAGATATTTACAATTTAAGTCACAGGCCACTTCACTGACAGAGACGATCAGGAATTGTGGGATTCTCTTGGTTTCATAGGAGCAGGCAGCCAATGACATCAGAAGCCTGCACTGTGGCTTCTGTTTGCTCACTGCTGCTATGTTAAAGGAAATCACAAGGTGATGTAAAGAAAATAATATATAAATGCCTTTCATTCCTTTTGCGGGTGCTTGAAATTATTTCTAAAAAAGCACCTGAATTTCAGTAACCATTTTTAAACGCTTTTATTTGTATAATAAAAATTATATTAGAAAATAATTTAAGGCAATTTGAGAACGACATAAAGTAATAATAAAAATGCAGATTCAATATTCCTTTTTCAACTGATTGTTAGTTTCTAACTATAGTTTTGACTAAAATAACATCAGCTTTAGAGTGGTTATGCCAGGATTCCAGACAATTCAGACATGTATAAAGTCATTTTAGAATAAACAAAAGCCAGATAGAGTTATTATGCTGGCTTTTGGCATGTGTTGATTTCTACCTGAACTCCACTTTTTCCAATGCTCCTCCTTCCTTTTAGCTACACTCTGAACTTCTCAGGCTGCCACCAGATACCTGCTCTGCTCCATCATTGTTTCCAGTTTCATTCATTACTTTTCAGAGATTTCCCTAAACTGTAACTTGAAATAAATTGCAACATACTAGATTTATTATTCAGAATGCTAATGTGTGTTAAATATGTATTGGCCTGTTGTCTCAATAATGCTGGCCATCTACTATGAAAACGAAAACAAAAACAAAGTTAGCCATCATACCCAACGAGGAAATTTCACAAATCCTGTTCTAGCTAGAAGTAGCTAGCAATTTAGGTCATTGTTAAATGGGCAAGGGAGAAAGTACTGCCCTGGCTGCATTGACAGCTGAGAATATAGAAAGAAGGGTGCTCAGTTGAAGCAGAATGGCCCAGCACATCTCTCTCATAACTAATGAGGACATTTCATTACTAATAAAAGAGACTTTTCTCTTAAAGAAAAATCGACTTTGCATGAAATTTGCAAAAAGAGCAAAGTCTACAAAGAAATTATCATTTAGCAATCGTCCAATATGTTGTAATATCTTGATTCAGATGGTAACCATTTATAGCTCCTTGGGTGCTTCAAGTCTCAGGCCATCATTCACAGCTGCACAGGCTATGTCTGTATAACTTCAGGATTCAAATAAATGAGTTCTACAATGTGATATCCGTGTCAAGCCTTTCTAGGAGACAATAGCTTGGTTGAAGATGGTTGGTTTCTGGCTTAAGGCTGATGACTCTCTAACCCATCATGTTACCTGTAAGTACACTAGGAACTCCCTCACAAGTTGAAGAAGGTGGGATCAAACAAATGTTTTACCTAATGTATCAGTAAAACAGGTTTTAAAGGGAAAGAAATATGCATAAAAATTCAAGACAAAGCTTTAAAAGTATTTCTTTAAAACAGTACTTCTGAATTCAAAAATAATCTGTCCAAGGGCAAAATTGTATTTTAAAACTCACTTTTATTGAGCTCATCAGTTGATTGAATTAAAAAAATTTATACTGGAATTGTGCAAAATGATTGCTTCTGCAAATGGGTTACATGTAATAAAACTTTCTGTTACAAAGAGTAACCATGGTAATGTTTGCTTTTATTACAGTGACTCCTAAGGTTGCTCTGTAGAGTATTATTTAGTAGTGAAGTCCTCCCCCTGGTGGACATAAGTAGAGTTTTAACAAAAAGTCTGAAATCTTTTACATACATTTCATTTCCTCTTAACACTTAAATGACAGAATAAAAGAACAGTGTGGGTGGGCATAGCTGCTTCACTGATGGACCATATAAACTGTAATGTGGTAGAAAGTTTTTGGCTTAAAGTCAAGGCCTTTTTAGGCCACTGACTTTTTGAGTTTTGATCTTGGTACCGACATTTGGGGCTAAGCAGTTCTTTGCTGTGAGGTTGTCCTGTGCACTGTAGGATGTTTAGTGGGGGTCATGGCCAACTTGATGCCAGAACATCCCCCACCCCCAGCCCTAGTTATGACAATACAAAATGTCTCCAGACATTGCCGAATGCTCCAAGCAGGCAAAATTGCCCCAGTTGAGAACCACTGGAGTAGAGGGATGACATTATATGACATATCTTTTAATAGGATCTCTCTCTCTCTGCTTCTCTGTTGAGAAAAAACTTCAGGAAACAGAGATACCAATTAGGAGTGGACATGGTGAATAGTGGTTAAGTCCTGGATATATTTTGAAGTTGGAGCTGACAGAAATTTTGAAAGGACAGATATGGCATAAGAGAGTGAGCTAGAACAGTCAGGATGACAACAAAGATTTTGGCCTAAGCAACTGCAGGAACTGAGTTGCCATTAACTGAGATGAGAAAATTAAGAGGAGCTGGCCTGGGGGTCTATTTGGAATGGAAGTAGAACTGGAGCACACAGTTTTGGACATGTTTAGTTTGAGAGGATTTTTTAGACATCTAAACAAAGACATCAAGTAGCATTGGATTTACAGCCTGGAAATTAGAGGAGAGGTCCAGGCTGTTGCTAGTTGTGAGTCATTAGCTTATAGATAATATTTAATGAACTTAACTAGGAAGTGAATTAAGTTAAAAAAAATGTGCACATACAAAATAACAGCAATAAACCAGAAAGGATGTAAAGACTGTGTCCAAGGAATATCCAGCCATTCAATATAAGAGATGTGAGAAGAAACCAGCAAAAGAAACAGGGAAGTAGTCAGACAAGTTAGAGAAAAACAGGTAAGTTTGATGTTCTGGAAGTCATGAGACTGCATAAAATTTTCCTTTGCCCTAAATGGTTCATCTTTGTAACTCCCTTCTTTATGTTATCATTTGTGAATAATTATAATGTGCTATACGTACTGTAATAATTTGCTTACCTGACTGCCTCTTCTAGATTGTGAGTCCTTGAGAATGAAGATCTATCTACCTTTGTGTCTTTGTAGCAATTAGCACAAAGTCTGGCACATAATATATATAACATTGATAGTGAAGTTTAATAGGAAATTCACCCTTCCGAAACAAAAATACTTGTACCATAAAATACCATTCATTCAAATTCTCAGTTAGTTAAAAATGATCAATAACTGAGATACAGCTCAAAGGGGATACCGTTTTTGTTTATCCGGATTGTCAGCTTTTGTTTTCTTCATTGGGGTCCTTAATTAACTTTCATTTGAAAAAGGAGGTAGTTTCCATTGTTAAATACTATAAAACTATTAACCAATCCTAATATTCTACTGCCATCAGACACATCAAGGGACATGACTGAAGGCTGAAAAGGCATAATTAGCTTTCATTAAAAAAAATTTAATTGAGTAAATAAATAAATAATCACCTAATCATATTGCAAATGTACTGTATAGGTCTCAGAGATCATGTTAAGTGCTTTGTATATTAATATTTTACTTTATTTTGCCCTTATTAAAACCTCTATAAATTGTTAATTATACAGATGAGGAAACTGTATAAAGAAACATGCCCCCAAAACACTCAGCTAGTAAATGGAAGAGCTGGATTTGAAACCATATTTAACTCCAAAAACAGCACTCTTAAATACTAGACACTACTCCTTCGTATATGGCCATGAAATTACTACAAAGAGTTATTATAATGTAGGATTGTTTTTATTATAAGGGTAGGAGGAAGGGGGGAGCTGAGAAAGGTAGGATGGAAGTGATGGAAGCAAGAATCAAAATGACAATTGTTGCATTACCATAGGCGTTACCCACAGATACCAAAACAAAAACATGAATATCCCCAGATGTTAGAATGATGGGTGTTTTTCCTTCTTATTTCTACTTTTTTGTACTGTACCTATTTTTTTCCCCAATGAGCGTATATTGTTTATATAACAACAAAAAAACACTTTAGAAAATGTAGTGTTGAACCATTTACCCAGTTCCAATAATTAACTCACAGCCAATCCTGTTTCATCTTTATTCCTGTCATCCACCTCTCTCTCCATGTTATTTTGAAGCAAAGATTAAATATCATACCCATATCATTCTCTACAAGGAGTCTTTTAAAAATAGGCATATTTTATCACACATTATCACATGTAAAAAATAACGGTATTTCCTTAATACAATCATGTAATCAGTGCTCACATTTCCAATACTCATAAATGTTAAAATAATTTCTATAAATATTTAAGTTTAATTCAAAATCTACATCAGGACCATACACTGGTACTAGCATCACTTATGTATCCCTTAATCTATAAATTCCCCTTCCATCACTTCTTTACCCTTGCAATTTAATGAAAAAACGATTGTGCCCATTGCATCTCTTTAGTGTTATTCAACAAGATCCTCCATCCTATTTCTATATATTAGTAGAAGCTTGACCAAGATGTCCTTTTTTTTTTTTGCAAAACGTCACAGGTGGTAATGTGCTCCTCTGTTAGAAAGCCCATAATATAAGGATGTGTCTCTTCCTGTGAACATAGCAGCCGTTGATGACCAATGCTTACTTCCACTAACTCAGTTTTTAAAAAAGAAAATGCCCCCCACTTGCCTACTCAGTGGTTCAGTTTGTATGGGAAATGAGGGAATACTGTATTCTTTTCTCTTTGCCAGTTTTCAAAATAATGAGTTAGTTCACTAACATCCTCCAATGATCACCAATTAGTGCTCTGCTTTAGCTCCAGTGGCACAATCGGTTAGCGCTCCGTACTTATAAAGTTTGTTTAGTATCATTTTGGACTCATGTACTGAAACATATTGATGTTTCAATCACTTGCAGTTATTTTCTATATTGATGTTCAAATTGCCCTATCTTCAAATTAACTCCTGAGTCCTTTGATCTCTGTTCTACGTAGTCCTTGTTATCTTCCTTGCTATCTAGTATGAAAAAGATGTTCCAGGTTTTATGTCACACATATCCTACTCCAGGTGGAAGCAGATACCCAGATACCCTTTCTCCAAGATACTCAAGTTCCTTTTAATGGGGAATGATATTTTGGGGACCTGGGTGAATTTATTCTACTGGTTTACCGTTATTTCTTGGCCATTTCAGTTGGCAGAACTAGGAAATACATCTTTCTTTTTTTAAAAAAATCACCTTTTTCTCTGTCTAGCAATCCCATACCTAAGTAACAAATGGGATGATAGCATATTATATATTCACTTGCTTATCCCACAAAATTTTAACCCACACAAAAATCTCAGAATGACAATACCAGTCCTGCCGCTAACAATATGATTACTGTCAACAGTTTAAGATTAATTTCACAGTTCTTTTTTTCCTTAAGGCATATATCTGGTAGGGATGTAAAATTATTGAATTTTATATCACTTGGAATAGTTACTCTTTGTGTGGTTATGCCACCAACTGGCTATACATTTAGATACAGTTTTTTTTTTTAGGGATTATTTTATTTTGCACAAATATTGAAATGACTCCAAAGTCAAATTGACAAAACATAGATTATTCAGGGAAGTCTAGTTAACCTATCTCTTCTCTCCCCCAATTGGTAACCATTTAAAAAAATTTTTAAACCTTCAATAATATATATATATATATAAGCAGATACTTTTGTGTTTATATGTGTGTAGTCCCACCTTCTTAAACAGAAAAGCTAAAATAACGGTTTTCTATAGTTTGCTTTTCTCAATTAAGGATGCAACATGGAGTAGTATGTTTCATTTTTTTTGATAGTGACATCGTAATCATTGTGTGGTATAGCATACTTTTTTTTTTTAACCATTCCTCTATTAATGGACATTTTGACTTTTCTGATTTTTATTAGAAATAATTCTGCAATAGCTTTGAAAATGTCTTTTCATTTTTGCCAATGTATGAGAAAGATTCCTAGAAATTAGATTAAATCAAAGAATAAAGCTGTGCTGGTCTGAATCTGTGGTGGACCCCAGAAAAGCCTTTTGATCCTCATTCAGTATTGCTGGATGGGAGTATTTTGATTGTTTCCATGAAGATGTGACCCACCCAATTGTGGGTGGTAACTTTTGTCTCCACCCACTGAAGGTGGAGTTGTTTGCTAGAATCCTTTAAAAAAGGAAACATTTTGGAGGGAGTCCGTTTGGTAGAGCCACGAGAAAGCGAGCAGATGCTGCCATGTTCACCATGTGCCCTTCCAGCCGAAAGAGAAATATTGAACGTCGTCGGCCTTCTTGAACCAAGGTATCTTTCTCCAAACACCTTTGATTGGACATTTCTATAGACTTGTTGTAATTGGGACATTTTCCCGGCCTTGGAACTGTAAACTAGCATCTGATTAAATTCCTTTTTTTAAAAGCCATTCTGTTCCTGGTATATTGCATTCTGGCAGCTGGCAAACTAGAACAAAGCATTTGAAAATTTTGCCAGTTACTACAAAATTTACATCCATTGCCTAACTATGAGAGCATTTGTTTCCTCATATCTTTGCCAGCAAAGAATATTGTCAGACCTGGGATTTTGCTAATCGAAATAGGTGAGAAATGGCAACTCTATGCACTTTTTTCAATTTTCTAATTATTAATAAGTTTGAACATCTTTTCATGATTAAGGATACTTGAATTTCTTTTCTTATGAAATATTTATTCATTTCTCTGGTCATTTTTTTTGTGTGTGTATGTGTGTGTTTGTGATTGTTATATCTTCTTGGTGAATTGACCCTTTAATTAGTATATAGTGCCCTTTGTCTCTTATGATGTCTTTACACATAAAGTCTTTTAACACATTTTGTCCGATATTAGAATAGCTACCTCTGCTTTCTTTTGGTTACAACTTGCATGGAAAATCTTTTTCCATGCTTTCACTTTCAATCTATTTGTATCCTTGTGTCTAAGATGTGTCTTTTGTAAGCAGCATATAGCTGGACTATGTTTCTTAATCCCTTCTACCAATCTTTATCTTTTAATTGTTAAGTTTAGTCTGTTAACATTCAAAGTTAGTACTGAAAAGTTATTTCTTGAACCAACCATCTTATCTTTCTTATTTTATTTGTCAGATCTATACGTTCTTTTCCCTTTTTCTCTTTTTACCCTTTGAATTACCCTTGGTGGTACTCTTCAATTCTGTACTCACCTCCAGACCTCCCTCTCCTGTTTATTTTTTCAATTGATAGAACTCCTTTTACTATTTCTTGTAGGGCCGGTCTCTCGTTGACATATCCTTTCAGAACTTGTTTGTCTATGAAAACTTTAATCTCATCCTCAGTTTTGAAGGACAATTTGGCTGGGTACAGAATTCTTGGCTGGAAGTCTTTCTCTTTCAGGATTTTAAATATACATTCCACTGCCTTCTCGCCTCCATAGTGCTAGCTGAATAGTCTGAACTCAGTCTTATGTGATTTCCTTCGTACGTAGTAGATTGTTTTTCTCTTGCCATTTTCAAGCTTTTCTGCTTCTCTTCAACATTTGACAGACTGATTAGTATGTGTCTTGGGGAAGATCTATTTGGATTTATTCTGTTTGGAGTTCATTGGGCTTCTTTGACTTGTACATTTATGTCCTTTATAAGGGTTGGAAAGTTTTCCCCCATTATATCCTCAACTATTCTTCCTAGCCCTTTATTCCTCTCTTCTCTTTCTGGGACACCACTGATTCTTATATTTGCCTACTTTGTTTTGTCTATCATTTCCCTGAGATCCAATTCAATTTTTTCCATCTTTTTTGCCATTTGCTGTTTTGAGTCTTTGAAGTCAGTTATCCTGTCCTCAATATTACTTATTCATTCTTCTGTCTCTTCAAATCTGGTTTGTATGCCTCTAGTATGTTTTTTATTTGGTCAACAGAGGCTTTAATCTCTGTGATACCTGCTGTTTTTCTATTTATTCTTTCAAATTCCTCTTTATGCTCTTCTACTATCTATTTGATTTCCTTTATGACATTTGCCACCCCACTTATTTTATTAAGTAGAGTTGTAATTGTGTGGACATCTTCAATTAGTTGTTCCAAAGTCTCTGTCTCCTCTGGTGTTTTAATTTGGTCATTAGGCAGGGCTGTATCTGTCTGCGTTGTGATATACTTAATGATCTTCTGCTGTTTTCGTCGCATGCAAATATCTTGATTGATTTACTTTGGGAGTTGATTTCTTTCAGTAGTCTATGGCCTTGAGTTTGCAGGATGGATGTGCAGCAGGGAGCAGGGTACAGGGTGGGGCACAACTGTGGTGATTTGTTTCAGGGAAGGTATAAGCACAGGTTGGGGATGTTATGCTGATGCTTGTGAACATGGATGCCCTGTGGCCAGGGAGGATGTAGCTGTGTAAATGCACCCGTCTGAGGGGTGTAACCCTGGTGTGTGCTGGTCTAGGGGTGAGGCCCATTGTGTACATGCGTAGAGCTGTGGGCAGCAGGTTGGTGTTGTGCCTTCATTTGTTGGGGGCAGATGTGACCCGGCTGCACAGGTCAGCGCTTTCTCAGAGTTGGGAAGTGTGCCTGAGGTCCGTGCACATGCACAGTTCTAGAACTGCTGTAAAGTGCAGTTCCCAGAGTTGAATGATGTGACTGGAGGCCTCTGCGCATACACAGGTCTACGAGTGCCATTAACTGAAGTGCCCAGGGCTGAGGGGTGTGATTGGGGGCCCATGTGCATATGGGTCTAGGAGTGCCATAAACTGATGTGCAGAGCTGAGGGGTGGGGTGGGTTGAGGCTGTGTGACACTATGGGCGGAGGGGTGTGGGGATAGCCTGGGTATGGAGGGCAGTTCCTGTAGCCTTTAAGCCCTGGCAACAGCCTGCGGGGAACAGGAAGGGGGAGGTAGTGCCCGGGAGAGGTGCAGGAGAGGTGGGTTGGGTTGCACTTGGGGTGGAAGTGTGGGGCGGGTACGTGCATTGGGGTACTGGTGGGGCAGGGGTGCTTGGAGCACAATGAATAGGAGCAGGTGAAGGCGTCTGGGTGTGTGGGGTGTGGGGTGAGTCACGGGTCATGGGGCTGCACTGGTGAGAGTAGCGCATTCAAGGAACATGGCCTGGCTTATTTCTTAGTCCCCGGCTCCTGTCCGTGCACTCCTGCAGGCTCTGCACCTCTGCACCAGGCTCCAGCTTTCTGCTTCTCAGTTCCTCAGCCTCTGCAACCAAGGCCATCCTGTGTGGGGAAGACTCTCCCAAGTCAGTTGCACTGTTTAATTGCTGTCTCAGTGGCCTTCCCATCCCTTCTCTAATTTTTCCATGAAACAGGGCTGAACTTGACCTATTCTATTCAGCTATCTTCTCGGAAGTCTGAGAGAGGGTGTTGTGGGTATCATGGTGAATTGTGGGAATGTCTGGTCATTTATTTATTTACTTATTTTGCATGGGCAGGCACCAGGAATTGAACCCAGGTCTCTGGCATGGTAGGTGAGAACTCTGCTACCGAGCCACCATGGTAGACCCTGGTCATTTTTTTAAATGCTGTTTTATTGAGATAAATTCATGCAACATAAAAACCATCTGAAGGATACAATCACTGGTCACAGTATCATCACATAGTTGTGCATACAGCCCCATGAACAAATTTAGAACATTTTTCATCACCCCAGAAAAGAACTAAAAAGAAAAAAGAAACCCTAATTCTCCCAAACTCCTTATCCCCCTGCATTATTGACCCATAGTATTGGATTGAATCATTTGTTACTGCTAATGAAAGACTACTAAAATATTAAAATATTAACCTGGTCCAGCTTTCTATAGGATTGTTGGTCTTTTTCTTCTCTATTTTAGAAATAAGTCAGTCTTTTTAGTTTGAATTCATTCTCCAATTCTCTCCATTCATGTAATTTCTCAAATCATGTATTTTTCTTGAGGAAGTGTTAGTATTCCAAGAACAGTTATACCAGCATTAAACGTGAGATGGAAACACTGGATATTGAGTCATCTACCATCTTGTCAACTAAAAAGCAAACTGCATGGCAAGCCATGGTTGATAATCAACATTTTTCCTTGCCCATATCCTTGTCATATCCAGTGGAAATTCTCATTATCCTCAACCTTTTAACTATCTATGATGAAAATATATATACCTCCTTAAAATTGACTTCCATTTGTGGGGCAAACTGAATAGACACAAGTAACTTAAACCAAGGTATCTCAAATTCTTTTTGGAAAATGACAGGAATTAGAAAGTCAATACCTAAATCATTTATCTCACCCTGCTTTGTTTTTCCACTTACAAGATAGAGGACTTGAAGAAAATGTAGTGTCTTAAAGTATAAAATTATCTGGCCTAATGTCACTTTCTTTTAAAAAATCTGGTGTCTCTGTCTGTGCCAGTTTGAATCTGTGGTGGACCCCAGAAAATCCATGCCCTTTAATCCTTATTCAACATTGCTGAGTGGGAGCATTTCGATTGTTCCTATAGAGATGTGACCCACCCAATTGTGGGTGGTAACTTTTGATTAGATGGTTTCCATGGAGGTGTTTGTGTGTTCACCCATTGAAGGTGGAGTGGCTTACTGTAATCCTTTAAAAGAGGAAACATTTTGGAGAGTCCCTTTTGTAGAGCCACGAAAAAGCCAGCAGACACCACCATGTTCGCCATGTGCCCTTCCAGCTGAGAAACATTGATCTTCATCGGCCTTCTTGAACCAAGGTATCTATCTTTTCCTGGATGCCTTAGATGGGACATTTCTGTAGACTTGTTTTAATTGGGACATTTTCTCAGCCTTAGAACTGTAAACTAGCAATTTATTAAATTCCCCTTTTTAAAAGCCATTCTGTTTCTGGTATATTGCATTCCAGCAGCTAGCAAACTAGAACACTGTCCAATGGTCTTCAAAAGGGGATTCCAAATAACCTAAGTTCATTCCCCAGTTTTTCCCCAAATGTCACCCATTAGCTGATTCTTCTCCAAATATCTCTCACTCATATCCCTTCAACCATTCTTTCTTCATTTTTCTTATACCACTGGTTCTTACAGGTTCTAAGCCAAAAGCATCAGCAAACTTAGAAGTACGAATTATTGGGCTGTATCTCAGACTCAACCAGAAAAGATCTGACAACCTAAGGCTTAAGAAGCGCTTCAGGTACAGTTTGAGAAGCTACTGATTTGATACCTTCCCACAATGATATATAACCTTTCCCACAATTTTTGGAATGTTCTTGCCTTAAAAGCTATTAGTTTTCTATCACACCTTATTAGTACCAAAATTAAGCAAGTTGTAAATATTTTTTCCCTGTATATTATTTGTCTTACCAACTATAAACTTCTTAAGGAACCATGTCTTCAACCTTTATCCTGTTAGATAATCACCTAGAATGGTATTATTCATATTCCAGTGTTGTCAAAAACCTAACCATACATAGCTTGACTTATTTTGTTACTTTTAATTAATAACTCAATAAAAATATATCCTTTCTGTTCAGGAAAATAACTTTTTCATTGAAGCTGGCTGAATGAACAGATAGAAAAATGGCTTTTAATATTTAGCCTGAGTCACTTTCTCTCAGTTCACTTGTTTTAGGGCTTTATACTATGGGGGGAAGGGGGAAATTGTACATGAAACTTGTGGTAGGCTGAATAATGCTCCCCTGCTCACCAACATGTCCATGTCTTAATCCCTGGAACCTGTATGTTTGTCACCTTGTGCTGGTTTGAATTTGTGGACTCCAGAAAAGACATATGTCCTTTAATTCTTATTCAATATTGCTGGGTGGGAGTTTTTTGGTTATCTATGGAGATGTGACCCACTCAATTAGATGATTTCCATGGAGGTGTGTCTCCCCAGTCAAAGTGGAGTTGCTTACTGGAGCCCATTAAGAGGGAACCATTTTGGAAAGAGCTACAGAGCCCAGGCAGCCAGAGACCTTTGGAGGAGAAGAAGAAAAATGCCCCCAGGGGAACTTCATGAAACTAGAAGCAGGAGACAAAGCTAGCGGATGCCACCATATTCACCATGTGCCTTTTCAGTTGCGAGAGAAATCATGAGCTTCATCAGCCTTCTTGAACCAAGGTATCTCTCCCTGGATGCCTTAAACTGGACAGTTCTATAGCCTTGCTTTAGTTGGGACATTTTCATGCCTTAGAACTGTGGACTTGCAATTTAACATTCCCCCTTTTAAAAGCCATTCAGTTTCTGGTATATTGCATTTCAGCAGCTAGCAAACTAGAACACATAAGTGAAAAGGGACTTGGCTTGTGTGATTAAGGATTTGAGATGGGCAGATTATTCTGGATTATGCAGGTGGGCCCAATGATGGAATCACAAGTCCTTATAAGAAGGGGGCAGAGGGAGACACTGCTACAGAAGAGAGAAATCAATCAGATGACAGAAGCAGAGAGAGATTTGAAGATGCTAGACTTCTGGCTTAGAAGATGGAAGAAGGGGGCTATTACCCAAGGAACTCAAGGAATGCAGCTCTAGAAGCTGGAAAAGGCAAGGAACAGGATTTTCTCCTGCAGTTTTCAGAAGGAACCAATGCTGCAGCCACCTTGACTTTAGCCCTGTGAAACTGATTTTGCACTTCTGACCTCCAGATCTATACTAGAATTGTGTTTTAAGCCACTAAATGTGTGGTAATTCGGTATAGCAGCAATAGGAAAACTAATACAAAGCTTTTGAAGTTTTTATTGTGAAATATTGGATTTAGAAAAAAGTACAAAATGTCAACAGTCAGATGTGTACAAGTACAGTATTTCCATAGTCTGTACATGTGAACAGCTTAACAGGTTCACTGCAGAATGCATTTAACCAATACAATCTAAAAAGGACTGCAATATTCACAGGCTATTAATACATAAATAACTTGAGCCAAAATGCTCTCACTGGTAAATGCTAATTAATAGCTGAAAACAGGCTAAAAAGCACAATAGAGCACACCATAGTATTTCCTTACAGATCCACATTTAAGGGATATCAGCTCATTATGTCAGTACACTACAGATTCAGGACTGGGACTCAACTACTAGTTTATACAATTTCAAAAAATTTAAGTTATCAAATAAGATCATGGAATAGAGAAGATTTAGTTAGGACTAAATACTGTGAAGCCCCTAAAAGGTTTTAGCCTTGGAATTTACAAAGCTTAATTATTTAGACTGATTTTCAATGTTACCTTAAAAAAAGTGGGGGGGAAGTGGGGGGTCAAATGTCTTTTGTAGCAGCTCCAACAAGGTACAAGAACTATTACACAGTTTATTTTAAAACCATAATGACCACTGTGGATTGACAAAAGGTTAAGAAACCAGAATATGAAACACAAATTTGAAAAAAAGGTAATAACTATCTTATCAACTTATCAAGCCCTGCAAACATTAAAATCCATGTTAAGAAAGTATCTAGCATGGTTGAGAGTACTAAATTTAGGGAGAGTTTTACACGAAGATCTCATAAAAATAAACCAGTTTAATTTTCCAAGTCTGACTGGTTGAATCTTTTGCTATCACCTGAAAATTAACCTACGTTATATACTTCCAAACTGAATAAAGAATTGTGTGGTATACAAATAATTATAAAAATAATATGCTGAAGCACAAGCTATGTTAAAAATAATGGTAACAATCTTTATGTGTTCTTAGGAAAGACAATCATTGATACGACATTCATAATCAATGCTTGTTTAAAAGTAAAACCTTTGACACTGATAAATTTAATAACACTTTACCTGAAACAAATTTATCTTTGCACATAAGTTCCTAAAAGAAGGAACACTTGCATTTCAAACCAGTGTATCTAACAATGCCTGATGCCTTAAAATATCATTATTTTAAAATATGAGTCTTAACTGATATTTTATTAAGTGGGATATCAATTCTATTACAGGCTGAAAACCACTGGATCGGTATATTAGCCAATAACCTTGCAAAACCTATTTCACCCTACCTTAACCTTTTATAGACAGTTTTAAAGACTTCGAGACAAGTTTATTCTAAATAGTGCCTGAATCTTATAGTAGATTGCAATTTATTCAAAGAAAACCACAGATAGAATTAAAACGCTATTTAATTTTTTTCTAGATTTGCTTTAAATCTACAAATTAAGTATGGAACACATAAATATTAACTTAGGTAACCACATATTATAGGGAAAGCAGAAATATGGGCCACTGTAGAAATATTATATATTTTAAACATATTTTATAAAAGAAAAATAAAGCAAAACATGTAACTCACATAATATGAACATGAAGCCATCTGAAATAAAAAATAAAATTACTCTATCAAAAGTGATTTAAAGTTAAAACTTTGGGGAAGTATTTTGACACAATTCAATGGCCAATGGCTTCCCTTGTCACAAAAAAAAACCCCACAAAAAATTATCTAAAGTCTATGTGCATTATCAGTTAGTTTTTAATGCAACTTCAAACATTTTACTAGCAATTTTGATTTCCTTCTGAAATAGGCTTCTGTACATATACATTTATATACAAACATTTATTAAACATGATTTTAAAACAAATTTTATGTACAAAAGATCAGCATTCCTATAAATAAAAAACATTAGGTGGCAAAAAGGCACTTGTAAGTAAAAATCTACAGTAGTTTGTACAAAACAAAAACAGTTTTTCCTTGGATACTGTACAATAAACATTAATTCCTATATCAATAATGAAGATCTAGGTTACTAATGTTAATGATAACTTTTAAAAACATATTTACATACACTTTGAAGTTCATTTAATAAAAGCACCATGATTCTCTCCTAAGTTCATGTTGATGTAAAAACACAATTACCAAAATAACCAGTGTTCAACATTTTTCTTGTTCAAAAGTTTTTGAATTTCTAAGTTGAAAACAGTTTATCTGAAATCAGCATAGTGTAAAACAAAAACAAAGAAACCCTGCTGTTTTGATGTAAAATCCTATCATTATTGCATGTTGCATTTTTATAAAGAACACTACTCATGCACTCCTTTAAAACTGTTTAATACTATTGCTGGCAAAAAACTTCCTGGATATCAAATAATTAAAAAGTTACTTCAAACCAGTTGAAGCCTTATTTGAATGTTCTGACAACTTAAAAAATGTTGTACATCAGTTACAAAAGTGAATAGGAAACACGCCAATTCATTTGGTGTGCAAAAATATTTTTCCACCACACAGAATTTAAGGGCTTCACAGAATTTTTTTCAAATGTACATATTAAACAGAAACACTAAATGTGCAGTTACTTTTCAAGGAGATGTTAACATGCTTCCACTTTTGTCAAACTTTTTACCCTTTGACAGTGCTGCAACCTGTTTGAGTAGTTCTCTGTTTTTGGCCTGTGGGAGACAAAAACGTTTGAAATTAAAAATAATCTTTGAAATATTAAGAGTTATGCTGAAGAATACTATTTATTTTATACTGCTCTTTTCATTTAAATAACCAAGGATTTCACTAAAAGATTAAATTAAATAATTGGTATCTTCAATGTCAGGTATACAGAAGGAAGATTCTAGATTGGTTTATCAGCCCCTTTGTAAATATCAATATTAATATTTCCAACAAACTACACAAGGGCTTTCATTTGACGCTTACTTTTTCTACAGAATAATCATTAAAGGTCAATTCTGCAAAAATATTCAAAGACTTTAGCATTTTACCAAACGGATTCTCTTAACTTAATGAAAATAATTCTCTTTTGAAGTATCCATCAGATCCACCTTTTCTGATTTTATTTTCTTTCCTTTATTTGCCATATAGTCGTTTGGCACTAGCTTTCTGTGTGACTTGGGCCGTTACATATCATCACAGTTTTCAATTTCATGAAAGCTTGAAATATATTTTGCAAAGATTGAAAATCTTACTGTGAAAATCTTACTTTGTCAATGATCTAAATCAAATTCACACTTTATTAATCAGATGCTCCATCAATCACTGACAGGGACATTATCACTGAGCCAATGTGCTATGAGAGTCACTAGTATTTAGTGGAGGAATGCTTGAATAAGGGTATCAGTGAATATTCACATTATTTTTACTGGCCTTGTCTCCCTTTGCAATCTTTCTTAACTGTGGGAACTAAGATAATCATCATGCACTTTGAAATGTCTGCGCCAGAACGGGGAAAGCTTTGAAAACAGTTTGTAACTTGAATGCTTCCCTAAAGGTAACAAATTTTTACAAGACATACTTTGACTTATGGTTGAAGACCATTTTCGTTCAGAGGTCTCCACATTTTTATCTGGAAGACTTTACGTCTTCTACTCTAATCCTAGCCTTGGTGTGGTCAGATAACACTCTGCCTTCTCTGCATGCCATCTTAAAGCAGTTTCATGAAATAGAAATCTTTTTCAGGCTTTGTGCTTCCATCCCCATTCTCCTATTTAACGCTCCCTAATTAACACCTACGACCTCCAAAAACGCAAATATTCTCAGTGCTATCTTATATATGCAAAGCAAATCACTTTTTAAGTTCACCAGCATGATTAACAAGGTTTCCTTATTCAATGGTTATGAAGTGGTGTTAATGAAGAGCTTCAATTTCAAATATGAATTAAATTTCAAATTTAGAAAACCACTAAGTATTTTAAAAAGTGTTTTTTTTTCCCTTTAAAACTTAACAGTTGGAAAAGCCCAGGGGACAAATAAAGTGAGAATGTCTGGCAGTTATTGGAGTCTGTTATAAGCAGACTCATGAACATTTTATTACTGAGCTGACCAGGTTCTAGTCAAAATGTGGTGGTTAAATATATTTTTTATTATTAGCTATTTATTATTTTGTATAGTATTTAATTTGTCACAGCTATTATAAACAATATAACATTAATTTATAACACAGGTTAAAGACAGAAATTTAAGAAACACAAATTTTGAAGTAGAAGTTAACGAAGGACATTAAAAAAAGGGCACTTCTGCAAATCTGCCTCAAAGAGACCTCCACCAGATTCGTAAGCTACATTTCTATAACAATGATTTGGTAACTGATATACCAAATCATTAAAAAGTGAACTGCCAAGTTATCTTTTCTCAAGCATCATCAAGAAATAAAATTTTCAGAGCTATTAGCAAGGTAAATTTTCTATTGCAGAATTCAATTCCTTATCACATAGAGATAAGAAATATAGCTAAAACTATGTTTACTGACTTAAGCAGAGAATCCTACTAGTATACTGGTTGCTAAAAGGAATGCAGTAAAGAAGAGGGCACCTAACTAAGAGTGATAGAATGTCTCCAGCTATAACACAAAAATATAGGGAAGTGATCTGATAAATAGGGAGAAAAAGATAAAAGCTGGTAATGTGAGGTAGTGGGAGCCAGTGAAGATCAGGGGAAAGTATAGGTAAACCTGAGTCAGCACATGTAGGTTCAGTGTTAGTACTTACTAATTGCGTGACCACAGTTTCATTTGTAAAATGGGGATACCACATAACGCAGAGTTATAGTAAGGAACAATTATGATAACATATATAACAGCACGTCAAAAATTTATACTTCTATATAAATATTAGTTACTATTGTATTGTATGAAATTGGTTTCTTAAGATATCAGTTAGGCTACTAAGTCGAAGAGAGGATTCCACGTACTTAAAACTATGATTAAAAACAAGCAAATAAACAAAAAACCTGCTCTTATGAACAGTGGGAAGTACCAAGTTTAAATCATATTTATTTAATTACTGCTTGCAATTTTCTATTATCTCATTCTGGATTTACTCTAGAGTTTTGATTACATCTCATTAAATCAGAGATCATCCTGCAGAATATTTTGTTTCCAGGTAATCATTCGGCATTCAATAACTGAACAGTAAAAATAAGATAATCATATACCTAAAATTAATTTTGCTAGTACATGAAAACCGTAAACTCATATACAAGGAGCCGAAAATATGATATAGACAATCTCTCAGGATAGAGGGTAGAAAGGCAATTCCAAAAGTCATCACTCATTCACTCAATGATCTGAATGCTTACTTTGTGCCAGGACCTCATAAAAATTCTTTGTAATATTAAGATCAGGGGTAAGACCAGGCAATCTGTACCTCTAATTTCAGCAAGCTCCTAAATATACTTGTCAATCCTATTCGATTTAAGCTACTTGCAAAGAAGTATGAAGAACACAAAGCCAAAAGTTAGAAATAGCAAATATTCCTTGATGTTGTTAACATTAAAAAAACAGGGTAGTATTAATATCTTCTTTCCCAAGCTGTTCCATTCTATCAAGAGTCTGAAACCTGTGTGTTGGCATCTTCTATGCTTTTAAGTCTTAAAAACTTAATCTTAAAAACCCTATTACCCAAAGATTAATTTTAGAAGTGTCAAAATGCATAAGTCAGATAGAACATGTAATTAGTTTAGTGTGGTCTCATTTGTACATTTATAAAACCTAGGTGAGAAAAGGCTTCCATGAGGGCATAATCTGTATCCACGCTGGATGCTCACCATCCTTCTGCCACATATCAGGTAAAACTCTCTCTGTGACTGTGGTGATTCTTATATTCTTATATATAGTTTCCTACAGTTTTTCATCTTTTAGATCATTCAGTTGTTCTGTATGTTTTAATTCTTGTTAGTATACTTTGCAGTACTCTGAGGTTCAGGTGAGTCACTAGAGGCTCCCTTCTATGGCATATAGCAGAATCGTATTTGGCACGTTACAAATCACAGAACAAAGGTTTAAAGGGCACTCTCTCTTACCTTGTATCACTGCATGCAGCATACATATCCTTCACTCAAAATCCTTGAGAACTGATAAGCTTTCATATACCTACCTCCTTTCCCAGTATCAGGGAGGAAATATGAAGAATGACTGCAGTTTGCTAAAGACCTTGTTTTCATGAATATGATTTTTTATTTATTGTTTCTGGTCCTCTATCATTGCAACACACTCCAAGAGTATTCTCCTTTTAAAAACCCATTTTAAGGTACAGTTTAAAGTTTCCAGAATTAATGTATTGAATCAGCTTTCAAGTGATTCCAAATGATAATTTTTAATGGGATAAAACTAAAAATCATTATAAAGTCAAAACCAAAGGTAAAAATGCACAGTTTCATACAAATACGCATAATCTCCATACACTAGGGATAGCAATACTAGTCTAAGTCAGTGAGTGCTATTAAACAAGTTTAGCCCTCCTTGCCTAACATTCAGTTTACTTAAGGTATGTCATTTACCTGCAGTTGTTCCACAGTTTCTTTATGAGCTTTTTCCATACTGTTCATCTTTGTTCTCAAATTTGACTCTTGGTACTGAAAGTCTGCCTTTAATTCTGTTAACTGAGGGATTACAAAAAAAAAAATGTATATATATATATACACACACACACACATACACATGCCATTTTTAATATTCCTTCACAATAAACTCACACTTTACCCTATAGTTTCCCATAGTTTTTCATCTTATTTAGAATTCCTATTTTGTGAAATGATGAATTATATTTATTTTACTATAGTAGAATTTTAATGTTTAGATAGTATCTGACTAACAGTAAAAACTGCCATATTCGGTTTTGTTTCTTTACACCCAAAGCACAAGGAACAAAAGAAAAAAAATAGTTAAATGGGAACTCCTCAAAATCGAATGCTTCTGCATCTCAAAAAGGGGAAGAGGCAGCCAACTCAATGGGAGAAAATATTTGGAAATCACATATTGGACAAAGGTTTGATTTCTTGTGTATACAAAGAAATCATACAACTCAACAACAAAAGAACAATCAACCCAATCGTAACATGGGCTAAAGCTATGAATAGGCATTTTTCTGAAGAGTAAATACAGATGGCTCAAAAGCATATGATGAGATGCTCATCTTCACTGGCTATAAGGGAAACGCAGATCAAGACTACAATGAGATACCACCTCACATCTATAAAAATGGCTGCTATTAAACAAACAGGAAACCATAAATGTTGGAGAGGATGTGGAGAAAATGGGGCATTTATAGTGCAGCCACTATGGAAAACTGTTTGGCAGTTCCTTAGGAAACTAAATATTGAGTTGCCCTATGACCCAGCAATATACTTGGTATATACCCAGAAGAGCTGAAAGCAATGACACAAACAGACATTTGCACACCAATGTTCATAGCATTATTCACAATCACCAAAAGGTGGAAACAAACCAAATGCCCATCAACAGACAAGTGCATCAACAAAATGTGGCATATATATACAATGGAATATTATGTAGCAGTAAGACAAAATGATGTTCTGAAGCTCATGACAAGATGAATGAGCCTTGAGGACAAAATGCTGAGCAAAATTAGCCAGACACAAAAAGACAGATACTGTATGATTCCACGTTTATGACCAGCATAAAGGTATAATCAGAGACTTATAATACAGAATATAGGGGGCCTAAAGACATATAGAAGCTAGGAGATGGGTGAACCGTTGGCTAATGAGGTTGAACTCTAAATAGATAAGAGCGAAGGTGATTCTCTAGTGGGTCTAGAAGCATTACCATATTGAAGATGAAAAAGATTGAAAGGGGTTGTATAGACCAACATGTTCCACTGATTCACACTAGAAACATGAATTAGTTCTCACAAGACTTACTTCAAAGATATAATACTTGTATAAAGAGTGCTTAAGTCCATGGTACAGGGGGAAAACTGTTATTGCATGCTATGAGCTATGTTCAAAAGAACCATCAGCACTACCACAGCAACAGCAGAGGTAAATAATGGGGGGAGGGACAAGAGTTAAGAGGAGGTTTAGATTTCCTATTTGGTGAGGGTGTGTTTATTGGTTTTCTTTGTCTTGGGAACAATGAAATTATCTAAAATTGAGAATGCTGATGGACTGTGGACTTTGCGCCTTCTACATGATGCCTGCTGAATGCAGGTGGCTGAAGGATGCACTGATGGACAAGTAGATTGGCAAATGATGGTGTATACTTATGAATGAAGGTTGTGCTGCTACAAAAAGGAATAAAGTCATGAGGCATGCAACAATGTGAATGAACATGTGGGACATTTGGTGAGACAAAATAAGCCAGAAACAAAAGAACAACAGTGGTATAGGCACCTTTAGAAAATGCGTGTAAGAAAAAAGTAAACTTTTAGAGCAGACACATTAAGTCCGGAGAGGTGATTAGTATTTCTGGATTTTGAGAGGCTGTTTTATATATATAACCTGATATTTAGAGATTATAACAAAGCCGACCAGACTGGGGTTAAAGTTATTTAGAATACAGGGGTAAGGAAGACAGTGTTCACATTTCAGAACCACTCATACTCTTTGAAACCAATGGAAGAAAGGTTTATTTGATCTGGAACTGAAATTTTCTGTAGTGTGTAATCTATCAACCTATCTGTATAGCTCATTTGAACAACTGAAACACAGGGAGCACAGAATAAGAAAGAGGTCCTTTAATCCTATATAGGTTATTGTAATGCCTGGAAACATCCTAGAGTATATTAAGCAGATAATCAAAAAGTATTGGCAAAGTCCCCTGAGGGAGGGGAGAAAGAATACAGAACTATTAAACCTTACCATCAGAGAATCCCGATACTGTGTCAAACTTTAGGGACACCCAAATCAATAGGCCATGCCCTCAAACATGAGGCTTACTCTTGTGAAGCTTATGTAGGTAGCGGAGAAGCTTAGACTACCTATAGACATGCCTAAGAGTTACTTCTGGAGGATCTCTTTTGTGGCTCAGATGTGGCCTCAGTCTCTCTAAGTCCAGCTTTGCAAGTGAAATCATTGCCCTCCCCTCTAAGTGGGACATGACTTCCAGGGCTGAAAAGTCTCCCTGGCGACATGGGAGATGACTCCCAGGGATGAATCCAGACCTGGCACCATGGGATCAACAATTCCATCCTGACCAAAAGGGGGAAAAGAAGTGTAATTAATAAAGTTATCAGTGGCAGAGGGAGTTCAAATAGAGTTGAGAGGCTGCTCTGGAGATTGCTCTTATGCAAGCTTCAGTTAGACCTTGCTCCTATCACAACCTGCCAATCCCCAACCAGGACCATTCCAGCCAATTTCACATGGGTTTCAGGCACTAGAGTAACTTTCTAGAAACCTACAACCTCCAAATGGATCTCTGGTCCAGGTAAGTCCTGAAACCTAGCCCAGCCTCTCCAGAACATCAGACAGTTTCATCTCCCTACCCCATATTCGTGACAGACCCTTCCAATATCAATTATTTAGAATTGTCAATGCCTAAACAATCCTAAAGAGGTATGGAAAGATCAAAGGTGATGGTGGAGTTATACATAGAAGATAGGATTTAACAAATGAACATGAATGCTGAATCATTAAATTGATATCTTAGTAGTCGTCCGTATTTTAGAGCAGCTAGAAGTACAAACCTAAAATTGTGAAATTGCAACACGCCAAATTCTGAAATATGTTCTACAACTAATTGTGGTGCTGTGCTTTGAAATTTATTGCTTTTTTGTACATATGTTATTTTTCACAAGAAAAGAAGGAAAAAAAGTTGACTGTGATGATAAAATATTTAAGTTCTCTAGCCTGCTATATTCTGGAGCAGCTTGAAGGAAAAATATGAGAGGATCGTATGGTAGCCCATGACAAACTCTGGGATCTATCCTGTAACTACTTTTTGAAGAGTGCTTTGAAAAGTATTGCTCTTCTGTTTCTTTGTTTTGTATTTATGTTATACTGTACAATAAAAAACAAATAGAAAAATAAAATTTAATTTAAAAATCCCTCTATATTATATTCAATTACTATTAAGACAAAAGTAGATGATTTTAATAATTCTATGCTTACTGAAAATTATTACAGTTCTAGTTAGCTCTAAGTTAATTCTTAGAACTAAAATTCTGAAAGAACACTTTTACCTATATCCATTAAATTCAAATTTGGGCTTTTGTAAATTGTCTTATAAAAATCATACACAATAAACATAACCAATTCATTAAAGGAGATTCAGTGAAATCTGAAATTATAAAGAGTCAAGATATAAACCTTAACAGGTTTCAGTGAACCATGTTCTTACCTTTTTATCTTTTTCCAAAATGGTCTGGTCTCTTTGCTGCAAGAGACGCTTAAGTGACATCACTTCTTCCTTCAGTTGACTTATAAGGACAAAATTGTCTGTTCCCCCACTATCTGCTGACTGATTTATGGAGCTACTAAAAATAAAAGTAAAATACAGTTAAATGAAGTAGAAGGAAGATTAGCAGGTGCTCAAATTGCATAAATTAGACAATTCCACAAACATCCTTAAGGCTAATGCAAAAAAATATGTACCTGACAGAAATGGATGCAACTGGCAAATTACCTTACTAATGGCACACATTACATACACCTGCAGAAATATAATTCAGTATTAGCTTTTAGGGGGTCAATACTTCTAGTGTAAAGCAATAGGCAGCCAATTTGTACAGTAACATCAGCAAACTTTTGGCTAATGAACTAAAACAAAGTCACTCTCACAATATCTCAAATGTAAAAACACTTTCCAAGCAGGTCAATTTAAAATATCACATCTAGGTATGTGTTTCTTAGAAGGACAATTAAGATAAAGAAAATGTTCTCTATTCAATTTGTTTTCTTTTTTATAACCCAAATTTATTCCCCTAACAGAACAACATAGTTCAGTGCCACTTTCTTATTGTCAAAATTAAGTTCAAAATGTTTATTCTCTGAAGTGACCCAAAGAAGTCAATGTAAACAATATAGGTTTCTTTTCTTTTTTCTATAATAATTGGCCATCAATCAACTGTTGAATTTTCATAACACTAAAGGAATTCATTTTTACCTATCTCCATTAGATGGCTTAGATTCCAATTTGGGTTTTTTCTTTGGAGTTTCATTCTGAATTGCTGCAGAGGATTTATGGCTGAAACCAAACATTAATAAGAATAATTAGAGTAAAAAGGGCAGAGGCACCAAATGATGAGTTACTGTTCTTCCCCTAAAATACTGAGCATTAGAGAGTTTCTAAAGACTAAGTAACAAAGTTAAAAGAACACTACATTTAAAAAAATACATTTCAAAAACTTAAGAAAATATGTTAAAACACACTTACCTTTGTTTCCACAGTCCCTGCTCTTGTTCTGGACTCAGATTGCTGATTCTGAAAAATATATAAATGACACCTAATAACAACACTTAGTTAATACACCTGCATTTAACAGCATTCTTTCCCCATGGAATCAAATTATATATTTTATAATCTTTTATTCAGAGAAAGGCATACTTAAGTCTTCAGTCTGAGTTAATATGTATTAAATTAATCACATTTTAATGTGATCTTATTATTTCTTTGTCTTTTTCCTAGTTTTCCTGAGAATTCTCTCCAAAGTTTCTAGATCTTTCCTTAGTCAGTATTCTGGAGAAATAAGTCTGAAAATACCAAGAAACTTTGCAATAACAACTGATTATACTTTTATTTATAAGTAATGCTGAAAAAAAAATAATTCTTTTCCATTATAATACTAACAACCACTCTGTAATCACAGTGAATGCTACATTTTCCTGCTTTGCTTGCACTTTAGACAATTCTTCATGAACCTCCAGTTTATTCATTCAACAACATGCATAGAGCACTTCTTATGTACCAGACACGTTAATTTTTTTAAATATTTTTATTGGTAAATCTTCACACACAAACATTCCATACATGGTGTACAATCAGCAGCTCACAATATCATCACAGAGGCACAATTATTCGTATGATGCAGAATTTCCTCAAAGTATATGATACTGTATATCTTAATGGAGCTGTTGTCAAAGTAGAAGACATACAGTGTATGGTTAAAAGATGCTGGAAGACCTTGGCTGTGATCTTATGCAAGTGATTCAAAATTCTGAGTCTCAGTTTCCTTATCTATAAAATGGGAATAATATATATACAAATATATGCATATGATATGCAATATTTCATAGGGATATAAGAATTAAATGAGTCATATATGTTTATATGAACTAAGTGCTACTATATAAAAATAAATATATATATTTATGTCTATTCTATTTACTATTGCTTTGGGTGTGTTATGTCTATTCTATTTACTATTGCTTTGGGTGTGGAAATTTTTTAAGCAAAAGTATAAAAAGACTACTTTCTTAAGAATTAGCTATAAGGAAATACCAAGTTAGGGAAACAGCAGCTGTAATTATATCAGAGTTGATCACTTATGGTAATCAAGGGTAACCATACTGAGGAATCCAACTGCCCCTTTGTTTCACTCATAAATTTCATTATAAACACTAGCAAGTCATATAATCACATATTAACAGCATGATACAGATGTCAAAGTGAGAACAATCATAGCAAAAGTGATTTATCAGAAATTCTTGGAATTCTAATATTAGCTTACTGAGGGCTGGCTATTCCTGGATCCAATTTAAGTTTAGTTTTGTTTTTTTTTCCCCCTCCAATCACTACATATCATGGTATGCATGTTCCTCTTCTAATCTACTGAACTAAAGACAGGACCAAACTGGTTGCCTACTCATCAAATGTCTATTATGTCAGTTAACTTGTATTTCTTGAGTAACCAAAAGGATAAAAAAAAGGTAAGTCAATACCTTCTTCTTTCCCTTTAGTGTTTTTTTTTTGTATACTGTATGGCGGGGTCACATTCCATTCATTTTCCATGTATCTCACTGTAGCACCAAATTGGTCCTCCCCTCTTTAGTTTTGAAACCTGTCATTCTTGCAAAAGATTTATGTTACAAAGAATATGATCTTTATAAACTGCTGATTGTGTCCTTTCATATGATGCTAAGACAAGTTATCTGTGAAGGACAGTGGAAAGGATATTTTAGCAGAGTCTTGGGAATAAGTCTGACAGATGCTATTATGGTAGTTACTATGTCTTATTTCTTCTTAAAGCCAAAAGCAAAGCAAGGGAAATGTATATTCCTTTGCTCCCTGGGATACTCTAATATAAAGGCCATACAATTTCTTCAAACTAGCCAAATGAGAAATCATTATGCAATCTACCATTGTTGCCATGCGTAGTAAACGCTAATTTGGCAAGTAGCAAAATTGTTACTGAAGAAAACATCATCAGTGGGGTTCAAACACCCCATAATCTACTATGTACTTGCCTATGATTTAGAATCAAATCCTGTTAACAAAACAAACATATTTCAAAAAATATCATCATGGAAATCTAAGTGTTGAGTAAATTGGGTTTCTATAAATGGGACCACATTTTATTTTATTCATTTATTTTTTTTATCAGAGTTGTGCATACATCACCACAGTCAACTTTAGAATATTTTTAATACTCCAAAAAGAAAAACCCCATACCCCTTAGCAGTCACCTCTCAATCCCTCTATCCTTCCCAGTCGTACATAACCACCAATCTAATTGTCTATAGTTATTTATATTTACATTTTATACAAATGGAATCAAACCATATGTAGTTTTTTGTGTCTGGTTTCTTGCATTTAGCACATTTTTTTTTAATGAAAAAAACAAAAAGAAAGATTATACATACCATACCCCTTACCCCTCCCTTTCATTGATCACTAACATTTCAAACTAAAGTTATTTGGAACTACATTTTAAATAACTATCCAGAACTTTAAAGATAGAGAAATTTAGGAAAAAAGAGTGAATTATTCTGAAAATGGGTATATTTAATGTTCCTTTTTCCCCAATTAAATCTGCGTGTTTTGTTCTTGATTTTTCCATGAAGTCTAAAATGTTTTTGAAAAACCCTTTTATACTATAAACATAAAAAGTTAAGAACCATTATTATATACCTTTTTTTTCCCTCAAAGTACGTTAAGAACAAAAAAGTTGTCTATATTTGAATAGGGTTCTTACCTATGTGTTTTAGAAAGTACCACTAATTAAAAATATTATTTCTCATACTCTGGGGACTTTCAAGATTTAGAATGGCTCAACGATGGTCACAAAAGATAGTGTTGTAATCTGTTATTCAAAGAGACAATGTATATTTCTTTGTCTCTGGTTTTCATATATATGTATTTCTCTATATATTTGTTTTTAATAAAACAAATTAATGATAACCAAGATAAATACAATTTTTACAAGTAAAATCCTAACTTGTAAAATTCTTTGAACAAAGAATATTGAGGCTTCTGATGATGCAAATTAATGAAGTGTTATTAATGGATATATCTGTCTTTTAATTTCAAAATATGATCATAATCTTAATTAGTAATATCCTCAATGTCCTATCTTTTGTTATGATGGTAAATTGCCAAACTCACTCCATGTATGTAATTTTATACACTGAATAAAATGGTAAAACAATCTTATACACTCAAGAAGCTTTTCATGCATAATGGAAACTGGATTAGCAACACAGCCAGTATGTATAAGAAGTTAAACATGGACATATGGCATTAAAACGCCAGGGAAGATTTTAGAAAATATGATTTCAAAGTACTTACTTGTGATGGCTACTGCTGTGACGATGGTGATGGTGATGGTGATGATGTTTTGAATGATGCTGGTCTTTTTCAGTAAGAGATGAAGAAGATGAATTTGAATGTGATGATCCCAGGCTCTTCCTTTGTTCCTTTGTCTTTTGTAAAACTCTTTTGTATGATAAAGTACACAGCCAGCATAATAACTTTCCATCAACCTTTTAAGAAAATGTTTCGATTAGATTAAAAGTACCATAAGCTGATTCTAAATAAAATTAGGTAAGATAAACTGCTCAACAGCTCTATTTCACTCAAACACACACAGACTTTGCAAAATAGAAGTAAAATTAAACTTTTTTGAAACTTGGGAAAATGCTTGTTTGCAGAGTCATAAAATTGATGAGGATGGTATTTGGACTTTCCATTAGTTTTATGTATTATTAATTTGAAGAGAGAAACATATTACCTTTTCTACTACAGGAAAATAAGCACAAATTGATAATATCCCTCAAAAGAATCTTACCTAAGCACAAACCTAATTTAACCAGAATTCCTAAATTACTGTATAATTACTAAAACAATAACATATTTCACTCTACTGAAAAACTGTGAATTATTAGAAAAAAAGGAGAGCCTCAATGATTTACATGTATGCCAGGGGGAAGGGAGACTTCTTTCTAAAATTATTAAGACTAAACCTATACAAATAAAATTAGGTATTTGTTTTCTGTCTGTTAACACAAGGAATGCTGGAGGAACATGTTGTACAACTTGGGTACAATGTCTACATTGCTTTGGGGAGACCGGGGAAGCCCATCAACAAGACAGCCTCCATATTAACTGAAACTGAGAAACAACAGGAGGCTTGTGTGGCTGCTGATCAGCAAGGCATGCCACGTGCATAACGTGTACACACATGCTTATTAAGTCACTGTAGGCAAAGAAAAATGAACAATGGTTTCAAATATGAGGCCTGAATCAAAAGGCACAGGAATAAATTTGAATTACATGTGCTAATGTGCCATCAAGTAGTTTTTCACAGCAGCAACATCAAGCAAACAGCAAAAGGCTGAGTAGCTCAAAGAGTTGATTTAATAGCAGTTAGCAATTCTCTCAAACCCAATGGGGAATAAAACACCAGTACAGAATAATTTTTGATGTACAGTAATTTCAATTGACCAACATGAATCAACTTATTATACAAACAAGGAGAAAACTCACTCCTCCCGCACTTTCATCTACCACATGCTTTCAGGGACCTAAAGGACAGATATGTCTCAGTAATATATTAATTATAACTTCCAACCTGTTTGGTATTTTATTTAATTTCTAGAAGATGTCTTACCATAAATAAAACATACCTTTCTTCTTCCTTCCTCCTTCCGATCAAAAGCACACTGCTGTTTGCACTGTTCACAGGTCTGAGGTGGTCCATATTTTTTTTCTGAATTTGTACAACGTTGACACTTGGTGCCAATAAATGCTGCAATTATGTTACAGTACTGACAAGGTTTGGGCTGAAAAAGAGATATGCACTGCTTTAATTGATACACTTAAAAAAAACTGTAAATTTCTACATAAAACAAACATAACGTTATAGATGTATTTCTAGGATTAAGAAAACTAATAGGAAAAAATCTGTTTTCTGTCAAGTATGCTGCCCTGTCATATTCAATGACATTTTTCATGTTTCTATCCATTCAACTAATATTTATTTTGAGGGACATGAAACTCACTGCTACTCTTGGGATATTTAAATAAGATGAGAAATGTATTAATGATTTGTATGTCTCTTATACAAAAACTATACATGAAAAAAGGTCTCAAAATATGAAAGGTTTTGGGGGAATGAACTGCTTCTAATTTAATATCTTGGTTAGCTTAATTATCATATCACTTATTTAAAAATGTATTAGCTTTTCACCAGATGCAATACACATGTTGTAAGTGAATTTTCAATTCACACAAAGATGATGCAGAGCACATTTGATAAATTTGAAGCACAATCCATAGCAAATATACCTTGATATTCTTTGATATTCAAAAGATAATTGAGGATTTTAGAGTCTTAAGCCCAACATTTTCTTTGATAGTCAAAAGATAATTCAGGATTTTAGAGTCTTAAGCCCAACATTTAACCAGTGATCATTGTAATGTACATGCAGACCTAGGATAGGATTTATACTAGGGCAGTGTGACTATTGTGATATCTGAATTGCATAAAAATAGTTTAAGGTTATGAAGAGGTGGAAAAATCTTTTATGCAAGCTTTATGGATAATTAGATTCTCCATAACCATGAATTTGCTATATTTGAATCTTTAAAGGAAAAATACCTTCAGAAATTTCATACTGAAATTTTACATAAGCCATGTAATAATTTCATTATTTTAAAGTTTTTATCTCATCAGGCTACCTACAGAAAATCTTTCATGAAATATTTTGATATGCCAAAATGTTTAAGAAAATAACGATACCCATTTTTTTTAAAGGCAGATCAATGTGAAAAACATTGACCAGTAATAATAGCATGGAATAAACACATAAGACATACTTACTGTTCCAAATTGTTTCACATTTTGAGCACACTTCTTACAAATTGTGTTAGTTTTGCTGAAAAGGAAATTACATATAAACGATCAAAGGTATGCAGCTTTCTGAGGTGATTAGCAAAATGTTCAACTAAAGCAAGTGGAAGAGTAAAAGATCTGTAGCAACAGAAATGAATTACTTTAATGTAGCTAAGTAGTTTTCCTTTTAATACAAATATAAGGATCTTTTTAGGACAGTAATAACCCAAGTTACTTCTCTCCAAACTACTGAAGATGTATTTAGACTTTTTTAATTATGTATTTTTTGTAAAAGAAATGAAACAAAAATCCTAACACCTCCTATCTAGTTCCAAAATCTTCACTTCTGCCATCACTACAGAGTATTACTGCACAGCATTACATATCAGTGCCTTCCTAGCTTTCCACTGGGCCATTCTCCACTATTATGATATCCACACCTTATGGAGAAATTATTTATTCTTCTTTTCAGCTATTTTCTTCTGTGTGTTCTCAAAGTGGAATTGCCCTCTTAAAAAGCATTTGCTGTCCTTCTACTGGTAATAAGTAACTAGATTCCACTCTTGGAAGGAAGGTACTGGTTAACGCTACAGATCTTTCTTCAGATCCATGTCAGAACTAATGTTTAACCATTTTCTTAATAGCTTATAAAAACTGTTTAAATTTGCATCTTCATAGCAAAGCTGTATATTTTTCAATGCAATAATTTATTCCTTATTTGCTTTTGTGTAAACTGAAGTCTAATTGTAAAATAACCACTGTTTTAGCCAACATTCTCTCTCCCACCATGTATAAAAGGTTTACAACATAAAATTTAAGAAGCTATACCCCTTAAAAATATTTATTACATGCAAAATTACCATATCCCAAGTATTCCTCAGAGAGAATGCTTTGTCTTTAACAATCAAAAACTGTACAAATATACAAACCTCTCTTGTTGAAATTCTGATCTGCAGTAAGTACATTTTACAATTGGATGTGCAATTCGACATTCCTGTAATAAAACAACACGTTAGTCAACATCTATCTCAACGTCCCAAATCTCACTTTTGTGGTAGAAAACTATTACCCGGCCTAGTCAAATGTCTCAATCATCAATAAAACCTATCTACTAATGTAACCAATTGGGGGATTAATCATATAAATGGCAAATTACAATATAATTCCTTAGGGAAGGCATAGGCGTCTTTGTCTGTATTAGATGTGGGAGTATGTTACAGATAAATTAAGAAAGCTGTCAGGGCCTGTTTCAAGAACTGATCAAATGTGAAACTACTTATTTTGCACCGTTGCTCACAGACAGCATCCTGGCTTTAATGGGATGGAAGGAGCTCCAAATCATAGAGCATTCTGTTCCCAAGCCAGTCGCTTCGCTTTCCTGGACAGGGAAGAAGGATGCCATCAGCTTTGCGGCTTCGGATTCCTAGCAAGAAAGTGCAAAAACTGTCCCCTGCCTCCTGGTGGAAGGAGAAGACAGACCAGGCAGAACATTGAGATGAAAACATCTCCATCCCAGGGTCTCTGCGGCATAGACAGGTGGCTGCCTTACTCAGCCCCACCCCTAAGACCCCCAAACGCTGCTGGGGCTCGGCCCCTCTTGGGCCTCCTGGACGAAGGTAGAATTCTGTCGCTCTTTCTCAGGGGTCCTTCTCGACTGATGTACAGGCCCTCGGATAAAGGGATCCCGGGTGGGAGGCGAAGGCTCCAGACCCCTAAATCCCAAAAGCGCCGAAGAGCGCGGGGCTGCAGTGCACCAGTCACCCAGCTCCCCTGGATTGCGGTCGAGGGAACCCCGCCCGCCCGCTGCCCGGCGCCCACAGACCTTGCAAAGCTGCTGCCCCTGGGAAAGCTCCTCGAAGGGATAGCGCTGGGTACACTTGGTGCAGGCGTACAGGGCCGACGCCGCCATCCTGCTCCTCAGTCTCCTCCTCCACCGCCGCCCGCTGCGAGGCGGAGCCCTACGGCGGACTCTGGTACCGCCGCCGCCCGGGCCACGGGCTCCTCCTCCTCCCCCCTCCCCCTGCCTCGCGCCCACCAGGGCCTCTTCCGGAGAGTCCCCCGGCCCCTGTGGCAACGCTGCCGTCTCCCTCCGCCTCCACTTCCGCTCCAGCCCACCAAGCAAGACTGTCCCAGCCTCTCCCGCTTACGCCCCGGTAGCGGCGGAGGGAGACGAAGCGGTAGTTCGATAAGATTTAGCTGCGCGACGCGATCCGCTTCCTTCTCGGCCTCCGTTCCGCGTCCCCGATTGGTCACGGAGCCTACGCGTCACTCGGTCGCTCCTCCCAACCCCTCACCCAGGTTACGCAAGGAGCGCCCACAAAGGGAGGAAGCTGCTAGCCAATGACAGCCCGACGTTCTCGGCGCGCGAAATCTGCTTTAAATCAGTCCCGCCCTATGCCTGGGTCGCAGCTATTTCTAGTAGCCGGTTCGAGGTTTGGGTGAGAGCTCCCCAACCTAATTGGGCAAATGTTCTTGACAGGCTTGGTCTCTGCCTCCTCTCTCTTTCATTTGACTTCTATTGGACCGAACCATTAAGCCCCTCCTAGTCCGGTTTGTTATTGGCCAAAAGGAGTTCACCCCAAATCAAGCTCTCTTCGGCTTCTAACCCAAGAGAAGGGATGGCGTGTTTGAACTTCGCATTCATTTTTACTCTATTTCAATCATTCGACTCAGTTGCCACCGGAGACAACAACACAAATCCTGGCCCACGTTTCCTCCTTGAGAAGTCTCCTTCCTTTGCAAAGTCGCCTCCCAAGCCGTCTAGCAGCTCCCAGTGTTATCGGCTCCTGGCAGTCTCAGTTACGCGCTACCTTGTGACGTCAGCGAGGGAAGAGGCGGATTCTCTACAGGAAGGCGTCCGCTTTTTTGATTGGCTATCCAAGCCGTCCATCAGGACGTGTTGCCCTGTCGGCGTGTGCTCTGAGTTTGGGCGTCCCGGTGGGGGTGTGTGGCAGGGGGTTCTAAACCTGGTACCAGCACCCTCGCCCCTTCCATCAGGGGCCGGGCTTGCGGTCGCCCCTGGTGGGCGGCTCACATATCTTGAAGAAGAGCACGGGAACCCAGATCGTTCCGGAGCTGCGGAGGCCTGCTGGGCAGGAGAAAAATGGCGGCGGCGTCGGTTTCTGCGACTTCTGGTTCTCATTTCTCGGTAAGAAGCTATTGATGTTCGGATAGGCTCCAGATCGGTTCTTCTTAGTGCCTCTTCCCTTTTCCTCATGTTTTAGAGCTCTCTCGGCTCTCCCTCTCATCACATCTTGAGGAACAGCGGGCACGGGGGAGGAGCACCTAGATCGCCCAATGCTAGCCCTGCTTCCACTGCTTCTCTGTTGAAGCTGCACCCTCTGGCTTCCAGTGAAACAGGACTGGTCCGCCACTCCCTCCGTCCCGCCCCACTTCACCCCCATCCCCCGTGTGGGTCTAGCAGTCCAGGTTGCCGAATGTTGCCTAGACTCGGCTGGGAAAACTGTACCGGCTCCCTGGCCTGAGAAAGCGTAACTGCTTTGGTCACGTGGCGGTAACGGCCCCTTTTTGGAAACTGGCGGAGACCAGGTAGGCGCGCTTGTCGGTTTAATAGACAGCTTTTGAGTAGTCCGTTGTTTATCACGTGCATTCTCGTTTTTGCTTACTCTTTTGCCTGCAGACTCCCTGCCTCCTGTCTTCCCAGTAATGTTGTTCCGTGATCAGACCAGAAGCGCGCGCTTCCCATATCCCACCATATTATTAGGGCTGCAACGTTTAAATGCCTTTTCCACGTACTTTTCTGTGTTGTTTTAAAAACGTACGTTTTTTGAAAATTTCAGATATGGGTTGATGATTCCAAATATTGTTTTCGCCTCCACAAGGGCCACCAATTCAGTCACTTGGTTGAATTAGAGTGTCTAATGCTTAGTGGTTTGGGAACTGTCCCGTTGAGAATAGTTGGGAAGTAAGTGTGACAAGGCTTATTAAGTTAAAGGACTTTTCTATTCATTCAGCCAGTGGTGAGTTACTGGCATATTATTAGGCTGAGATTACACAGATGAAGAATATAGAGCTGCTGCTCTGAAGGAGAAAAACACTGAAGAGAAACAACATATAATTAAATGATTACTACACAGAACAGTTTGAAAAATATTGTCATGCCGGACTAATCTAGGCAAGAGTGGCTAGTATTGTTTGGGTAGACAGATGAGGTTTTCTTGAAGAGAAGATGGAGTTGAATGGGGAAGGAATTTTAAGTGCTTCTTGCAAGAATAGAATAGGAAGAAGAAAAAGGCACCATAGGCATTTTGGGGATAGGAGCCAAAATAATAGGTGCTTTCAGGAAACTTGAAATAACTTGGAATAAGCATAGGTAATATGGAGGTAGTGTTGTGAGATGAATTGGAAAAGTAGGTAAAAGTATGGTTTTGAAGGTCCTTATATAGAATCTGGGAGAGAAAAAGACCAAAAACATCAGGGTCAAGTAATGGCATAGAAGTTAAGGGGGAGAAAGTTTAAAGAATGCTAAGAGCAGATTCACTTTGAGAAGTCATGCCTTTCTTCAGTTTCAGGTTTCTATGGCTGTCTTTAGGATTTGGGATAATGAGGCCAGAAGCAACCTTCAGGGTTTCGGCAGAAAGAGGGTAATCATAAGTCCTCAGAGAGGTTAGCAGAGATTAAAAAACAGTTGGAGTTTATTCAGAAATTAATGTCAGTAAAAGGGAAGATAAAACAACTATGAGACAATTAGAAAGAGGTGTCTCTCTGTAAATGGATGAGATTTTCAGTATGAGATGTGATTAATTAAACTTAATTGGGAGAAGATGTGCTCTTAAAATAGCACTTTGAGGTTGAAAAGACCCTTTAAAATGTGGAATTGAGCTGCACTCCGAAGATGAGTAGTGGCGCTGGGATGTGCTCAACCTGTAGTCCTTACGATAGGCACTCCAGAAATCCAAAAGAGTGTGTAACAGAAGACATATTTTAATGTGCTAAGCTCAGATTTAACTGGGTTCTAAATATTGAGAACAATAAAATATCTAGGACCCTTTACAAATCAAATTATAACCATCTTCTCAACTAACTTGATGTGCTACATCAAAATGTCTAATTTTGAAGCTACATCTCAACACAATTTAACCTATTTCTCCGTGCGTAAGAGATGGCCCTGCTTAGATATTTTTTTTCTCTGTCCGCCTAAAATAAGGCTGCATTTCCAACATGGCCTGCAGTATTAAAAAGAGCACTTTAGCTTAGCAGCTGATTATAATCTAAGACAAGGCATAAAAAAGACCTTATAACGCTACAACGTGAACTCAGATTACTCCTATCAGACTTCAGGGTTGTGAGCAGTAAAAACTCATATGTATTTGGAAGTGATAAAATCAGGATAGAGCTAGCTATAATAAATGGAGATGCTTTTACCAGGCAAGGATTTTTACAGGGTAACTGTATATCTCTTACATTTCAAATATGATCAACATGAAAGTAGGTGATAGGTTTGAATTGGTTTTTCTATGTATTTATTTACTGCAACAGTAGCAATAAGAGTAGCAGAAACAGCATTTATGGAGGGATTACTCTGTATCACTCTCTAGTGGAGAAAGCAGGAAAACAATTATGATTGACATGATGGAATTAATGCTAAATTAGAAGTTCAGGCAGCATAGAGTTGAAACACAAAAGAATGTCTTTCATTTCGGTTCTCTGTTTTCCCAATAACCACAGTCAGTGCCCTCATGTCACTTTGAGCAACATTGAAAATATATATGATTTATTTTAGAGAATAGTAAAGTGATTACCTTCATGCCCCTTTTTGTATCTTCCTTCACACATACACAACCACTACCATAAATTTTGAGATTACAATAATACCTAATACTTATATAGTATTAACTGGCAGACAAAGAGTTAAGCATTTTTCATACATCAGTTAATTTAATCTTCACATAAGGTTGTTACCTTATGAAGCTGGCATTAAACTTACATAACTAGTAAATGGTAGAGCTTGAATTTGAACCCAGGTGTGCTGGTTTGAAAGTATTACGTACCCCAGAAAAGCCACGTTATAATCCTTATGCAATCTTGTTGGAGCAGCTGTTTCTTTTAATCCTGATTCAGTTCTTTAGGGGAATCTTTTGATTAGATTATTTCCAGAGAGATGTGATGCCCCCAATTGTGGGTGTGACCTTTGATTTGATGGATATGTGACTCCACCCATCCCAGATGGGTCTTGACTAGTTTATTGGAATCCTTTAAAAGAGGAGGTATTCTGGAGAATGACAGAAGCCTCATAGCTGACAGAAACTTCACAGCAGAGCTGACAGATATAGACACGTGGAGAACAGAGACACGGATGTTTGGAGATGCTTGGAGCCCAGCAGACATTGCCATGAGATACTAAGCCAGAACCTGGATAGAGCCAAGGGAACCCAAGAGATGAAAGCCAGCCCCAGAGAAGCAAGGTGAGGAACCCCCACAGGAACAGAGGCTGAAGGCAGTGGAGGCCAGAAGCATATGCCAGCTGTGTGCCTACCAAGTTGATAGAGGTGTTCCTGACCCATGGGCCTTTCTTGAGTGAAGGTAACCTTAGGTGTATTAGTTTGGACAATTTTATAGGCTTAGAACTTTAAACGTGTAACTTATTAAATTCCCCTTTTTAAAAGCCGTTCCAGTTCTGATATATCACATCTGGCAGCTTGCAAACTAACACACCAGAGTCCTTTCTTTTATTCATGATGTATTCCAGCTAATCATTCCCATTTTTTAAAATCATTTTTTCACATACAGATGTATTCCTTTCCTTTTTTTTTTCTGTTTTTATGTTTATATTCCTTTGTGGCTTGCTTTTTTTTTTTTTCTATCTTATGTTTTTGAGAATCATCTATATCGGTATATGTATGTTTATATGATATTTATTCACTTATACTTCTGTGTAACATAGCATCTTGATGGGCTTTGAGGTTTTTAGGTTATGTTGTTCATTTGTTTGCTAGCTATTTTAAACAATCCTGTAGGTGTATTCTGTAATGTAAATCATTTCAGATGTGAAAAGTTTCTCTAAAGTAGCAGTTTCCAGTGTGGTCTGAGGACCACTGGAGGTCCCTGAGATCTCAGACTGTTCACAAGCTCCTTCCTTACCAACCACATATCTGTGAGTGTGTAGTAAAGAATTTTGCCTTGCTTGAAGAGAGGTCTGGAATTTGTCACCCACTCCTAGGAGATCATCTCTATACCCTTGGAATTTCCAGAGAGAAAGGAGGGCATTGCTCTTTATAGTGGACCCCTGAGACCAAATAGTTGATCATCAGTCAGTCATACTTACATAGTGAAGCCTCAATACAGACTCTGGGCACTGAATGTTGAAAGATTGGCAATACTCTGTGCATATTGTTACACATTAATGTTGGGAGGTTAACACTTTCTGAGAACAGTGGAAGCTTTGGATTTAATTGTGTAGTTAATTCCTTCCTCTTGGGGTGAGAAGTCTTGAGAGGACTTGGCAGTCTGGAGGACTGTATCCTTAACCTTACTCTCAGGTACTGGGAGACCAGATTTTCTTTATAAACATCTATATCAGCCAAAACAGTATATTGAATGCAGAAGCAGATATGAGAATCCAACTGCCTTCTTTTAAGCCAAACATTAAACAGATATACAAAAATATAAAATAGACAAGTGAGGCGAAAATAATACAGAACCTTTCTGGGACCAAAGGAGCCTCCTCAGCTGCAGAAGCCCATCTCCTTAAACTATCAAGGTGAAAAAAGTGGTGAAAGAACTGCCTTATTTCTTTGATTTTTAGTTAACAGTTATTTTGACCAGTGATCAGCATCCCTGTAAACACCTTGGGAGTCCAGCAGTTGAGAGCAGAGTAAACAGCTTTGATACACACAAGCTCTGTTCAATCCTAAAGAAGACGGGTGTCCTCTTCCAGAACAACTGAAGAAATTGGGTCTTGGCCTGGTGAAGCCCTCACAGACCCTGTCCCTCATCTGCGCTACATCAATTCTTTTTAACCAACTATACTGTGAGCTGGATCCATCAAGCTCTAGGAAAGGGGCTGGAGTGAGTTAGTACCAAAAATTATGATGGAGATACATACAATAACCCAGTCCTTCACTTCCAACTCAGCATCACCAAGGACAACTCCAAGAATGAAGTTTAAAGCTGAACAGCCTGAGAGCCTGTGACACAGCCGTGCATTACTGTGTGAAAGACACAATGAGAGGAATTCAGGGTGAGCCCAGACGCAGACCTTCCCTGCAGGGTACAGGAGGGGTCTGGGCTGCAGGGGGTGCTTGGGACCACCAGGGGGTGCTCAGGGGCCATACTTAAGTGAAGGTGCAGAGAGGACCTCTGGGAGGATTTCCTGGCTTTGGCTGGGGGTTCCTCTCCTTCCTTCACTGCATGAAACTCCATAACATGTAAGCAGTGCTATTTTTGTATCCAGATTCAAGCAGAACTTTTTTTTTTTTGGTCCCTAAATGATGCTAAATGATGTTTTAATACATATATAACATATATATTATATAAACTTTTATGTAAATTGTGGGAATATTTCTGTCTTCTGTATACACCTGAAAATGTATGTGTGTGGTGGGAGGACCTTGCATTTACCATCTCTGTGAAGTTATTTCCTGAAGCGTAACTCAAGTATCTGAGAATGTTTAGGCAAATCATCCCCTCCCTACTGTCATGTAGAGACCCATGTCTTCAGGAACGAAGAGGAGGCAGGAAAGGCTGACCCTCCCTAGGAGCAGCATCCAAGTGCCTTACTTTGTTCCCTCCTCCTTATGTGGCATCAAAGATCAGATCCCTGCACTTGTATTAAGGCCCTTATAAATTATAATTCTATTACATAAAATGCTGCCATCGTATCACACACATTTTTCAGTGTAAATAGATTTATAGTCTAAAAATATCAGGTTCACAATTCTGTCATTTTTAAATCTAAATTACATTCTTGGTACAATTTATATTTAGTAAATACATTTCTGTATTTACATTTACATGTATTTCTTTAAATACATTTACTTTAAAAAGTAAAACAGTGTCATTTTTTCCCTAAATTCATGGAAGATACAGTTATTTTTCATTGAAAAAAAAGTTACCATGTCATGGATATATTATTTTAAATGAATCTCTCTCTCTCTCTTTCTGTATATATATATATATATATATATATACACATATAGTTTTATTTTTTATGAAAAAAATTTTTTTTATATATAATACATGATTTTCAGTTTTAATTCTTAATACAATAAATATTGATAGATAACAACCCACATAAGCAAAAGTTCTTTTGAGCCTTTAGTAATTTTTTTTTTTTTTTTTTTTTTTTTTTAAAGGAAAGACAGAGAGAAGGAAGGAAGGATAGAAGGAAGGAAGAGAGGAAGAAAGGGAAACATCTTTTAAACATTTTCTTGTTTTATTGTATTTTGTTTCTCCGTTTTCGTTACATGGGCTGGGGCCGGGAATCGAACCGAGGTCCTCCGGCATAGCAGGCAAGCACTTTGCCCGCTGAGCCACCGCGGCCCGCCCACCTTTAGTAATTTTTAAGAGTATAAAGGGATTCTGAGGCCAGAGACTGGGAGGGCAATGATTTTTCAAATTAGAAGTTAAGCTCTTGGTTACAACTCATTAGTGAGTTGTAGAATACATTTACTTTCCTATGCTGTTTAATTTTTTTTTAAGTAGTTTTGTTCACACACCATACAATCAATCGTAAGTCTACAGTCATTGGTTCCTGTTATAATTGCATAGTTATGCATTCACACTACAATCAATGTGAGAGCATTCCCATTTCTTCAAAAAAAAAATCCCATACCCCATGAATCCCCTCTATTATTGACATTTAGCTTTAGTATAGTGCCTTTGTTAACAATTAATGAGAGAATATTACAATGTTACTGTTAACTATAGGTAGACCTTAATTTGTATTAATTGTATTTTTTCTCATATACCACCCTGTTATTAACACCTTGTAATAGTGATATACATTTATTCAAGTTCATATGAGAACTTTATGTTTGTACAATTAGCCACTGTCATTGTTCACTCTAGGTTTCGCTGTTATACAGTAGTTTTTAATCCCCTAGCTTTCCTCCTGGTGGCATACATGACCCTAGCCTTCCTCTTTCAACCATACTCAAACTCAGCTTTGTTGCTACCATTACACAGCATTGTACTATCCATATCTAAATGTTTACAATCAAACTTAGTAAGCATTTTGTACTTCTTAAGCATTAATTGCCCCTATCTATCCACTTTCTATCTCCTGATAACCTGTGTCCTTGAATTTGACCCTCTGAGTTTGCTCATTGTAGTTACTTCATATTAGTGAGACCATACAGTATTTGTTTTGTTTCTGGCTTATTTCCGCTTAACATAATGTCCTCAGAGTTCATCCATGTTGTTGAATGTGTCATGACTTCATTCCTTCTTGCAGCTTTATAATATTCCATTGTATGTATATACCACTGTTTGTTTATCCACTTAGCATTGATGGGCATCTGGACTGTTTCCATCTCTTGACAATCATGAATAATGCTGGTATGAACATTGATGTGCAGATGTCTGTTCCTCCTTTCAGTTTTTCCAAGTATATACCTAACATTAGCATTGCCGGATCAAATGGCAATTACTTAGCTTCCTCAGGAAATACCAAACTGACTTTCAGAGTGGCTGCACCAATCTACATTCCCACCATCAGTAAATAAGTGTACCTACACATCCTCTCCAGCACTTGTAGTTTTCTATTTGTTTGATAGTAGCCATTCTAGTAGGTAAGAAGTGGTATCTCATTGTGGTTTTGGTTTGCATTTTCCTAATTATTTTGTTTAATTTCAAAGAAGAGAAGAGAAGACAAATATTAAAGTTCAGTAAATATGCCTGTGGAAGAAATTGCTGGATCACAGAGTATGTGCATAGTCAGCTTTACCTGGTATTACTAAATTGTTTTCCAAAGCGATAATACCACTTTACAAGCAATCCTCTTTACTCCATACCTCTTTAGCAGGTAGTATTTTGTCCCACTTTTAATTTTTTGATGGTTGGAGTGTAAATGGTATCTTGATTTCTGGTTCTAAGTTGTGTTCCCCTGATTAGTGGTGAGGGCACACTTTTTTTGTCATACTTTTTTGCTTTTGTATATTTGCTTTTGTGTCATTTATTTTTTTCTTCTGTAGAATGCCTGTTACAGTCTTTTGCCTGTTTTTCAACTGGGTTGTCTTTTCCTATTGACTTAAATGTTTAAGTGTTTTTTATATATTCTGGATGCTAATCCTTGGTCTGTTTGGGGTATTCCAAATATACCAGTTTGTAGCTTGCTTGTCTTTCTGGCTTTTGAATAATAGAAGTTTTTAATTTTAATATAGAAACGTCATTAGGTCTTGCTTTTTGTGATTAGTGTTTTTTACTTTAAGAAATTCTTACCTCTGAACTCTTAATGATGTCTTCTGTGTTTTTCCCTTCAAATTTTAAAGTTCGGGCTTTTTAAATCCTTGTTTTACTTGAAATTAATCTGTGTGATTTGAGGTAGTGAAGCAATTAATGTTTTTATTTAGGATAAACAATTATTCCAACACTACTTTTTTGAAACTCATCCATTCGCTGGTGGTTTGTGAAATTCTAGTCCTGACAAGATATTAATCTTCCATATGAGTTTGTGTTCCTAGTTACTGTCCCATTGTTGTATTTACCTGTCTCTATGTCAATATTCAGTAATTTTTCTTTTATTTGTCTGAGAGGCAGATGTCTACCTTGTTCCTCAAAAGAATCTTAGCTATTTTTGGTTCTTTGCTGCTCTTCTGTATAAATTCTGTAGTCTCCTATTGGAATTTTGATTAATTTGGGAACAGCTGATGGTCTTAAGATATTGAGCCCTCTATCCTCTATCCATGAACGTGTTATATTACTCCATTTATTTAGGTCTTTAACATTTTTCTGTTGTCTTATAATTTTAGGTCTTACACATTTTTTATTGAATTTATTTCTAATTATTTTTCCATTGTATGATATATTTTCTTAAGTTACATTTTCTAACTGGTATATAGAATTATTATTGATTTCTGCATCTCAGTATTACCCAACAAACTATAAATTCCCATTAACTCTAATGATTGAGGTTCCTTGGTATGTCCTGTTCAGACTCTCAGTCTTTGAAATTTGTATTCTTTCCTTTCAGTCATACTATCTGTTATTTCTTTTCATTATCTTAAATGTATAGGCTAGGAACTGCAATACTCTACTAACAAGACATGAAGTAGTAGATCTCTTTGTCTTTTTTCTTGATTTTAGAAAGGAATGTTCTTAATTTTTCACCATTGAGTCTGTTTGCCCTGAATTTCTTGTACTTTTTAAAAATTAGTATAAGAAAATAGTGTTATGTGTTTTTTTTTTCCTCAAATAATGGCTGGATACTAGATTTTATAGAATGCTTTTTTACGTTTGTGGAGAGGTTCATGTGGCTTTTCATTATAATGGGATAGATGACTAGATGTTCTTTTGTTGACTCTGTGCTGTATTCCTGGAATAACCTCAACTTGATCATACGATTTTATTCTTTCTATGTAGTTGGGTATAGTTTGCTGAAATTATTGCTTAGATTTAAAAAATTTTGCTTATAAGGAAATAATGGTCTCTAATTTTTCTTTCTTAACTGATTTTGGTATTAAGATACCAAAAATGAATGGCTTTCCTTTTTTCCTGTTCTTTTGAAGTGCTTGTGAAGGGTTGAATTATTTGCTACATGAATATTTTGTGAAACTCAAATTGATTTCCTAAAACTATTTAACCTGCTCCTAACTCTACATTGGAGAGTAGAGACATCAGATGTCTCTACTATTGGACCTTAAGATTAGTTTCCCAATTTTATTCCTTGAACTTGTGTATACAAATGGATTTTTCTCCTAAACTAATGTATTAATTAAATTGGAAACAGTGCTTTCCATGCCCATTTCTAGGTTGTCAGAATTTGGGTCAGTCTACAAGGCTCAGCCTTGATTTCAGCTCTATCAGAAACTTTTCTTGACCATCCTAATCTGAATCTATGTCCTTTTAAAAACTTCTGAATTTAATTTGAGCTTTATCTCTGTTACAACCAATTTGACAGTTCCAGCCTACTCTTGTATTTAAATTGCTATCTAATTCTTTCTAGACATGTTGCACATTCCATTTTAAAATAAGGCAAATAATATACATTTTGTCATTTTTTGCACTTAATACAGCGTAATACACAGAAATGTCCAGTAAATAAATACTTGAATTATAAGTGTTCTAAAGTCGGATATTTGCCCTAATAACAAAAGCAACCAGGAAAGGAATGCTTGGAGTCATGGAAAAAGTGGTGGTCTAGGAGTTGGAAAACTTGGGCTCCTTATTAGCTATGAGATCTTGAGCAAATAACTTAAAATTTTTTAGCTTTTTTTTCCTCACCTATAAAATGGGGTCAGTAATATCTGCTATGCCTACTTCATAGGGTTCTTGTGATAATTAAACAAAAATGTGAATGTTTTGAAAATTCAGTGCACTAACAAATCTAAGGTACTGTCTTACATTCAGTGTTCTGATAATAAATATCTGAGTTTATTTTTCTGAAATATAAAAGTAGAAACCTTCTTACTTGACAAGGCTTTTGTGAGCAGTCAAGATAATAAGAGTGTAAACTGTATGGTGCAGAGCAAATTTGAGGTTATTTGTGTTTTGTTTTCATATATATGGGGAGTTGGGGGTGAGGAGAAAGATAGAGATAAAACACAAACATTCTACTTGAAGGATCCTTTGTTCTGCTATATTCTTGGATGCCCACGATTGAATAACCTATGGCTTTGAAAGTAAGCAGCATTCACTTGGAGTCTTATATCATACCAGATGACTTCTTAACACCTTTATGCAGAAAAGAATTAACACAGCAGTCTAGCCATAGACCATTATTCTTAGAAAGATGTATTTGGAAGAGTTGTTCGCAGCCTTGCTGGTGTCTGGGAACTTGAATGGTAAACAATTCCCTATGCTGATGCAAAACTTTCTGTAAAAAATAGAGAGGCTCACTGTACCTAAATTGTTGTACAAAATTTTGTTTGTACTGAATGCCTGCTTTCCTTCTGGGAGTCAGGAATGTGACTAGCCCTCTACAAAAACCTTGGGCACTGAGTCTTTAATGAGTTTTTCTTATAGACAGTATTTCACATGTGTTGTCACAATTAACTTGCTAGAAGAATCAGGCATGTCCTGAGTGACTCCACTGGAAGAGAGCTCTTAGAAGCTGGTGCCTGGTTTCTTCCAGACTTCAGACATTTGTGTCTTTTTGCTTTGCTGGTTTTGCTCTGTATCTTCTTGCTCTAACAACTGTCAGCCTTGAATATGACTGTATGCCAAGTCCTTCTAGGAAGTCATTAAACTGGGGGTGGTCTTGGGGACTGCTGACACCAATGGTGGCAATGATGGGAACCTTTCTGGAATCCAACTTTCCAGACACTAGTCAAAAGCCAGTTTTGCAAGCAGGTCTTTGTAGAGATAACAGTCTGAAGCTTCCTGTGTTAACTCTTTTCTGTTCAACCTTCCTATGGCATTTGTGCTCTTTGTTGCTCTTTTTTTGATAATACAGGAAATCAAAAGCTTGTGATTGTGTCTCAAGGGATTATAACAGCTATTGTGTAGGATAATCTTTTATAAATTTGCCTTTTTCCTATTTTGTGGAGAAATTGTATAACTCATTCAGCAATTTATTCAACAGATTTAGTGAGTGTCTGTGTTGGTTTGAAAGAATGTATGTACCCTAAAAAAGCCATGTTTTAATCCTAGTCCCATTTTGTAAAGGCAGCCGTTTCTTCTAATCCCTATTCAGTACTGCATGTTTAAAACTGTTATTAGATCATCTCCCTGGAGATGTGACTCAGTCAAGAGTGGTTATTAAGCTGGATTAGGTGGAGATATGTCTCCACCCATTTGGGTAGGTCTTGATTAGTTTGCTGGAATCCTATAAAAGAGAAAATATTTTGGAAAAGAGGGAGATTCTGAGAGAGCAGGACAGTATAGCCATGAAAAGCAGAGAGTTCACCAGCCAGCGACCTTTGGAGATGAAGAAGGAAAATGCCTCCTGGGGAGATTCATGAAACAGGAAGCCAGGGAAGAAAGCTAGCAGATTACGCCATGTTCACCATGTGCCTTTCCACATGAGAGAGAAACCCTAACTGTGTTTGCCATATGCCTGTCCACTTGAGAGGGAAACCCTGAACTTCATCGGCCTCCTTGTATCAAGGTATCTTTCCCTGGATGCCTTAGATTGGACATTTCTATAGACTTACTTTAATTGGGACATTTTCTTGGCCTTCGAACTGTAAACTAGAAACTTATTGAATTCCACCTTTTAAAAGCCATTCCATTTCTGGTATATTGCATTCTGGCAGCTAGCAGACTAGAACAGTGTCTTTATTGGAACTTAAACTCTGGTAGGAATAGCACACAGATAATAAATATCTATATATTGCACTATGATAAGCCTATTGAAAAAATTTAAAAAGTATAAAGAGATAGAATGACAGAGAGATGCTATTTTAAATGGGTGGTCAGTAAAGGCCTCACTGGCGGTCTTTTGAGCAGATATTTGAATGGGGTGAGGAACAGAAGATTTCCAGGCAGAGTGAATATAGCAAATAAAAATGGAGTGCACTGTGTATGTTAGAAATCCAAAAGGTGGCCAGTGTGGTGAGAAAATAGTGAGGAGAGATTTGGAGGAATGGTAGTAAATGAGGTCAAGGTAGCCTTTGGTTAGATGTATTACTTATATGGATTTTTTTTAAAAGTGTCATTTTAAGTACTATTTGGAGAATGGACTAAGGGGATATAGAGAAGAGTAGAGGCACAGATTGATTAGGAGACTTTTGTGGTAGTCTGGATAAAATGTCATGATAACAAGTGACCAGGGTAGGAAAAGTGATGAGAATTGGAGAGTTTCTGAATTTATTTGAAAGACAGAGCTCCGATAAGATTTACTGAAGTATTGAATGTGGAATGCATTAGAGATGATTCCATCCAAGAGCTCTGGCCTGAGCAGGTGGATAATTGATGGTGCCATTTTTTGGTGGTATACTGGAGGGGAGCAGATATTGGAAATAGTGGATTCAAGAATTTGCTGATAGGCATGTATAAGTTTGAGGTACCTTAATTATGAGAACCAAGCCTTTGCTTAGGAAGAGCCAGATCCATTACTTGGAGCTCATTGGTTGTTTCAGGGGAGGGTACAGATAAAGGTGAGTTGACGAATTCCCTTGTGATTGCCCTGATTGAGGAGAGTGGCAAATCACTTAACATTTTGAACTTCCTTTTCCTCTTTCGTAAAACAGAATGTGATCAGTTAAACAAATCTGTAATTATGCCAAACTCTTAAAAAATTACTTTTCTTATCCCTGAGGTTTATAACTTTTTGCCAGTTGCTTTCTCACTTGGAAAGACCTAGCTATTAAGAATATTCGATATTTTACATTCTAATTCTATTCTAATATTAGTGTTTGATATTTTAAATATTAGATATTTTAAGAATTCAAAACTCATTCTGTCTTCCATTCTGCCTCCAAATAGTTAGAAAATGGAAGATGTTGGTCCTTTTTGTTGCATATGAGCAAACTTATGATAGTAGTAGAGGTAGCATTTATTTACTCATATAGCACTTTTGAGATTTTTTCCTATGCCTTCCAACCTCTGCCCCTTTCTTTAACTTTTACACCCACAGTGTGTGTTTAGTATTTGCTTTCTGAAAAGAACTGACAAATTTCATGTTTTAAAAAATTTTTTTAATGTGTAAATAAATTTTATTTTTCATAAATAAAAGTTTTAACACTTTAGACTGTTAATACTTAGTTGACAGCTAGTTAATGTCATACAGCAGTTTTTTCTTCTCTTGAAAATACTCAAATATGATTCCATTGTTCTTTTAGAAAATAGATTAAAAGATATGTTGCATTTAATGAGCTCCAGAAAGAACATTCTATCACATTCATGTTTTTTTCTGACACTTGAAACATTGACTTGTATGTCAACTTAACCTACCTCTTGGAGGAAAAAAAAGTTCTACCATTAAAGATATAGGTCATTTATGATGACCAATTTTGCTATGTTTCCACAAACAAAACCTGTTTTTTACGATGAGGAAGCAGAAAACAATATAAAATCAAAAGGATTTATCCTGTTCTAGTTTACTAGCTGCTGGAATGCAATATATCAGAAATGGAATGACTTTTAACAACGAGAATTTCATAAATTGCTAGTTTACAACTCTAAGGCTGAGAAAATGTCCCAGTTAAAACAAGTTTATAGAAATGTACAATCTAAGGCATCCAGGTAAGGACAGCTTGGTTCAAGAAGGCCGATGAAGGTTTTTCTCTCAAGTGAGAAGGCACATGGCGAACACAGTCAGGGTTTCTCGCTCATCTGGAAGCGCACGTGGTGAACACAGTGTCATCTGCTAGCTTCCTCTCCTGGCTTCCTGTTTCATGAAACTCTCCTGAAGGCATTTTCCTTCTTCATCTCCAGAGGTCACTGGCTGGTGGCCCCTCTGTTTCTTGTGGCTACATCATTCTGCTCTCGGAAGCTCTTATTTTCTCCAAAATGTTTCCTCTTTTATAGGATTCCAATAAACTAATCAAGACCCACATAGAGTGGGTGTAGATGTCTCTATCTAATCAAGTTTAATACCCACGATTCATTGAGTCACATTTCTGTGGGGGTAACTTAATCAAGTTTCCGACCTGTAATCCTGAACAGGAATTAGAAGAAACCATTGCTCCCACAAAATGGAATTAGAATTAAAACATGGCTTTTCTAGGGTATATACATACTTTCAAATGGGCACAGAAGATAAGAGATTATGTATGGGATACAAATGATTTTTTTTTTAACCAATAAACTCTGGCTCAGAAGATGGCAAATATGATTAACGTAAAATCCATCAGCCTGTAAGAATTCCACATCACATTTTCCCCTATTTTACAACAAAAGAAAATGGGTTTAATATTTAATAGAAAGTGTGACTCTATTCTGAAAGACAGCATTGCCATCAAAACATCTGGAGAAGTAGCCACAGGACCCTTTTAGAAAGAGAATGCCTTCCATGGCCCAAACTGTGAGATTAGGCAGTTGTCAGTTAACATGAGGTAAAGAATTAAAACATTTTGTCCTCATTCATATCCTGGAAATTCAGGTTAAATGTGTTTTGCAGATCACTTCATATCCACCTTAGCATGATAGTATAAATGATAAAGCAATTTTGTTTTTTAAGTGAAAACCCCAACATCATTTTTAATGGCTCCAGATCTTTGTTCTGGGAGCTGTTTTTTGTTTTGTTTTGTTTTGTTTTGTTTTTTAATACATGGGCAGGCAGTGGAAATCAGACCTGGGTCTCCAGCATGACAGGTGAGAACTCTGCCACTGAGCCACTGTGGACCGCCCCATAACATTTTTGAAACTACAAACGGGATCCTCTTCATGTAAAAGAATTATCTATAGCAAATTCCTGTAGCTAGGCAATGTATAAAATCTATAATGAGTATAACCTGAAGCTTTTAAATTATTAATTTTATACTCAAAGACAGTTAGGCCACTGCAGTCATTTCCTCATCTGAGTCTGTTTCACCTTTTAGCTGCAATTCCTCTGAATCTTTATCTACAGTTGTAATATTTTTCCTCTTGCACTTCTTGGAAGCTGCATCATTAGCACAGATTTTTCTCATTTTAATGCTTGGCAATTTCTTCAGATCAATATCCCATTCCCTAAAAGTTTTCAGATTACTTGCATTTACAATGTCTGGGATCTTGAAACCACATCCTTCATACTGCTGCCATTCTCAAACCATTGTCTGTTTGATGAATGTCTCCCGGGAGTGGTGCCTCCTTCCCTGCCTGTCTTTGATGCTGTTATGTAACTCAATCTGTCCAGTTCATTGCTGAATCTATTTAAATACCTTTCAATTAATTTGCAAGCATCTTTCTTTGAATAGTCTACATTTGGGGGATCATGGTGACTGTGAAACCATTGTAGTTTTTCACCAATAATGTTGAGACGCAAGGCCTTTTCATTCTTTAATTTTTCATTTTTTTCTTGTTTGTGGGCCTCTCTTGTAATTTGAGCTGCTTTTCTCCTGTATGGGTGAATGACTTTTTTTTCCCCATCTTATGCCTTTTCCCTTTGATACTTTAGGCATGGTGACATCCCCGCGTCTGGGTGGACCTCCATGCTCCAGCGGGGGTGGTTGCAGCAATGACAGCGGGCACTTCTCTGGGTTTCGGTCCAGTCCAAAGACACATGCGGCCCACCAAAAAATATATTTTTTAAAATATTTAATTGAGAAATATCCGCGTCTACCAGCCAATCATATTACCCAATGACTTACAATATCATCACAGTGTTGTATATTCTTCACCATGACCATTTTGAGAACATTTGCATCACTCCAGAAAAAGAAAAACAAAAAACAACTCGTACATCCCATACTCTTTACTGCTCCCTCTTGTTGACCCAAGGTATTTCTTTTTTTCCTTATTAGCTCTTTTAATATTTGTTATTTGTTCTCTTTTTTAAGTTTTAAAATATGAATAACCGTCTTTTTTCAACACCCTGACATTCCTTTGTTCTCCTCATATAAAAGCATTTTTAAATTTGTACATTTAGTAGGTTATACCATCTCAGTCTTAATCGTCTATCTTTCCTTCTGGTTTCATATATGCCCCCAGCCCTCCTCCTTCTATCATTCTCAAATTCAGCTTCTCTCTCCTGTCTTTTCCTGTCTGCCTCTAGTGCTCCCTTTAGTATTTCTTGCAGAGCCGGTCCCTTGGTCACAAATTCTCTCAGTGATTTTTTTTCTGAAAATGTTTTAATTTCCCCCTCATTTATGAAGGACAACGTTTTGCTGGATATGGAATTCTTGGTTGGCAGTTTTTCTCTTTTAGAATCTTAAATATATCATACCACTGTCTTCTCGCTGCCATAGTTTCTGCTGAGAAATCTACACATGGTCTTATTGGGCTTCCCTTGTATATGATGGATTGCTTTTCTCTTGCTGCTTTCAAAATTCTCTCTTTCTCTTTGACATCTGACATTCTGATTAGTAAGTGTCTTGGAGTATGTCTATTTTGATCTGTTCTGTTCGGGTATGCTGTACTTCTTGGACCTGCAATTTTAAGTCTTTCATAAGAGCTGGGAGATTTTCAGTGATAATTTCCTCCATTAGGCTTCCTCCCCCTTTTCCCTTCTCATCTCCTTCTGGTACACCCACAACACGTATATTCATGTGCTTCATGTTGTCATTCAATTCCCTGAGTCCCTGCTCGTATTTTTCTATTCTTTTCCCTATATATTTTTTTGTGTGTCAGGTTTCAGATGTTCCATTCTCAAGTTCACTGATCCTTTCTTCTGGCTTTTGAAATCTAACATTGTAGGTTTCCATTGTTTTTTCATCTCTGCTATTGTGCCTTTCATTCCCATAAGTTCTGTGATTTGTTTTTTCAGACTTTTGATTTCTTCTTTTTGTTCGCTCTTTACCTTCAATTAGTTGATTTGATTTTTGATGAAATTTTCCATGTCTTTTTGAACATCCTGAATTAGTTGTTTCAACTCCTATATCTCATTTGAATTGTTGGTTTGTTCCTTTCACTGGGCCATATCTTCAGTTTTCCGTGTATGACTCATTAGTTTTTGCTGGTGTCTAAGCGTTTAAATTCTTTATTAATTTATTCTGGAGATTGTTCACTCTTTTACTTAGGATTTTCTTGTTGGATGGTTTTGTTTTCTATCTGGTCTTTTGACATTCAGTTCAGCTAATTCTAGACCTCTAGCCTAGGTTTAGTTTAATGGATCAGTTTTTATTTTCTTGTTTCTTGCTCTGCCTTTTCGAGCCTTTTTTTTTTTTTTTTTTTTTTTTGCTCTAGAAGGAGCTACTTAGATATTATAGGCCTCAGTCAGATTTTCCCAGACCAGGTCGGTCTCCTCTCAGGAGGAAGGAATCACCTGCATCAGTTTTCCCTGAGGGTGAGACTCAGTAGGTTGACAGACTTTCCTGTGAAGTCTCTAGACTCTGTGTCTATAAAGCCAGTATGTGGCTTTGTCTGCCTGGGGGTCCCACCAGCATAAAGTGATGCAGTGCCTTTAACTTCACCAGACTCTCCCTGCTGGGGGCATGGTTCAGACAGAGGAGAGGTTGTAGGCTGGCTTTAATTGCTTCAGTTTTCCAGTCCCTGGGGTCTGAATTTCTTGAGGGAGGGATACACCTGAACTGGACCCCACCCTCTCCTGGGGAAGGCACAGCCTCCAGGGAATTAACTCCTTTCACCTGACCAGCCTCTTTGTCTCTCAGACAAGCTTAATTCAGCTCTTGCCTGGGGTAGTTGGAGCCTGGGAAGTCTTGGAGTTGTATCTAATGAGCAGTTGAGCAGTAGAAACAAAGCCAAAAAAAAAAAAAATCCTTTTCAGAGCAGTACCCCTGTTCCTCAAGAGCTTAAGTTGGTATGTTGCTCTATGTATCTCCAGGTCTTATGTGCCCCTGCCCCCCCTCCCCTTTTTTCAGGGTCCAGACCTTTTGAAGTATTTTGTGCTATCTGATCCAAAAAACCTTCTTTTTGTTTGTTTTTTTCTCCCCCATCAGCCCTTTGCACTGGGGCAAAAACTAGTACCTTTAGCTCTTTTTCCAGGTTTATCTGAACTGGTGGTCTATTTTCAGTAGTCAGGATTTTTAATAATTCTACAATTGAAGCTTGGTTGAGCCTAGCCCCTGCTGCTAGTGAAGTCTCTTTCCTTTCACCTCTGGGAACCAGCCCTGTGGCACAGGGGTGCTGGCCTCCATGGCCTGGGGGGACTCACAGTTCTGGGTGGGATCGCAGCTGGTCCAGCTTGTGCAGACTGGTATATGCTGTGTGTCTTGTCACTGATGTGGCCCCAGCAGTTCCCAGTAGTTGTTCGGTACTGTTCCTGGCTATTTACTAGCTCCACTGGAGGATGAACTAAGTTTCACACGTCACTAAGTCACCATCTTGGAACCTCTCCCCCTACCCCCCAATTTTTCTTAATATTGAAGTAGAGTGTTCAGTTTTAATGAGGTTTAAATAGTGTGGGAATTTTGATGGCGTTTGTTTATACCAGTAAGATTTTTACTGGTCATTTTAGATGGCTAGTGTATCTTTGTACTTTGTTTGATGCTGATTATTCTGGTGCTTTATAAATAGTCATAATTCTCCAAAGGTAAGAGTTGAAAACCAAATTTGCTGTTGCCATATGAAGAAGAAAAATTGATATCTGAATTTTGAACAGCTAGGTGTCATATTTTCCACTTTAGCCCTCAGCTTGTCAGTTATTTCTTCTACTCTAGGCCCCAGCTGCCTACAGGAAGTCACCTACAAAAAACAAAATTCCACAGTTAGCATCTCTGGGGTAGAAAAGTGTCATTTGGCATGTAATCTCATATATTTGGCAGAATCTCATTCATGGCAGAAGGATGTATGTGTGGAATTAAGTTTTAAATTTGAGTGTTTGATAATCCTTAATGTTTTGTAACTGTTTCCTTTTTTTCTAACTAAACATAAATTTTTAAAGGCAAGGATCATGTCTTATTTTCTTTCTGTATTTCATGGAGTTTTAAGCATTTCATAAATATTTAGAAATTATATCTAGTGGGTTTGGAGTAACTTAATTCAGCCATCTATAGTAGCTTCTGTTCCTGTGAAAAGACAATATTTTCTGAATGTACATTTTATAGTATGTATTTTAAAAATCTGTGTATTAATTAAATTGTGAGCGCCATATTTAAATATTTCTGTATTCAAAGTGTGTGGACATTATTTGCTTTTTTATAGTGCAGGAAAAGCTGCATTTAGAGAAACATGAATTAAAAGCTTTTTTTTTTTTAAGTAGTCATTGTACTGTATGTATAGTCCCTGACATTGAAACATATGGGCAGTCCAATTCTTGATCAAGAAAATATATAGACACATACTTATTTGTGTTTTAAAATTTGAAAGATGATTTCTGCATTTCTATTTTTTCAGAACGTCCTAGCCGAATCATCAAGGTCCAATGGAAATATGGTTCGCCATTCTTCATCTCCTTATGTAATATATCCGCCGGATAAGCCTTTCCTTAATAGTGATATTCGACGTTCTCCAAATAAGCCTACATTTGCCTATCCAGAAAGCAACAGCAGAGGTAATGGAGCCTAATAAAATAGATGCTATTTGTGTTTAGTTACTGCTTAAAGTTTCTTGTTTCTTCAATTTATTTTAAAGTTAGAGGGGAAGAGTGAGTTTTCACCTTTACTTCCTGCTTAGCCTCCTCAAAGTATAATGCTTTTTTGCTGTTCCTTCTCTTGATTTTTAACACCATTATCTACCATATCACCAAAACTAAAAGTCCATTGAGTTGTTTGTGATTGTTCTCCAATCTCTGACATCAGGCAAGAATCAAGACTTGTGTTTTTGGTTCAGGCTCTCGTGTTTTGTATAGATAATTGTAATATAGTCCTAACTAATCTCCCTGTCCGTGCTCTTCCTCTCAACTCTAGTTAAAATTCCTACCATTTGTTATCCATTGTCTCCCCCACTTTTAAAGAGTTTCAGCACCTTTCCATGGCTCACATAAGAAAGTCTTAGATTTTCTCAAACCCTTGCCTCTCTTCCGTTCTTACTTACACATCCTTTGCTCTGGGTACTTTGAAATTTATTTGTTCCTGGAATGTGCCATCTGTATTACTTTCTTGCTGCCATTACAAATTACCACAAACTTAGTTTAAAACCACAAATTTATTTATTTCACAGTTTCCATAGGTCAGAAAACTAGGCAAGCTCAGCTGGACCTTCTGCTTAGGACCTCATAAGGCCAAAATCAGGCTATCTGCTGGACTGTGCTATTTATTGACGGCTCTGGGGAAGAATCTATTTCCAAAGCTTATTCAGGTTCATTGTGGTTGTAGGACACAGGACTCTGTTTACATGCTCGTTATGAGCCAGAGTCGTGTCAGTATAGCTAAAGACTGCTAGCATTCCTTCTTATGCTTTCCTTGTGGTCTCCTCCAACTATGATGTGTTACAGTCTCTCATACTTCAAATCACTTGACATCTCCTGCATTTCTATCCACAACTACAGAAAATTAAAGGCTCATGTGATTAGATTGGGCCCACTTAGATAATCAGAAATAATGTCCTTATTTAGGGTCCATAACCTTAATTACATCTGCAAAAGGTCCTTTTTGCCACATTAATGAAGATAATAACAGGTTAGGCATAGACATCTTTGGGTATCCGTTCTACTTAACACACCATCTATATCAAGTTTACAAACTTTTCACATGGTGTATACTCTTATTGAAATTTTCTTCCTCTGATAAAACTATATTCATTTGTTAAAGTTCAGATTTTATATTGTTTATTCTGAGAAGTTCTCTTTCCTTTCCATGATGTTTCCCAACACATATTCCCTGACATTCCCCAGATCTCTCTTCTGAACTCTCTTGGTTCTTCAGTTCATATCTTCAGTTTGGGGAAGGGAAGGATGTTGATTGGTGATTTTTTTGTGTGTCTGTCTATCTGAAATTGGAAGTTAGGTATCAGCGGATTAGTACTGTGTGAAAAACAGTGTAAAAATATAATGGATCATTATGATTATTCTGCAACATTGCTTTAACATACCACAATGCAGTGCTTTGAAGACACTTATTTACTATTTTACATTGTTTTCCTCTTGTTTACCTTTCTTCTTTTTTATAGAGAATTGTGGGTTTACAGAACAACCGTACATTAAATATAGGATTCCCATGTACCACCCTGTTAACACCTGGTATGGTACATTTATTACAATTAATTAAAGCATATTTTTATAATTGTACTATTAACTGTAGTCCATGGTTTAACTTAATGGTTCCCTGTGGTTTTGTGTTGTTTCATGGATTTTTTTTTTAATTTTTATTCTAGTACCATATATGCTACTTAATATTTACCACTTGAACCACATTCACATTTATATATTCAGTTGCTGTAGTTACATTCGCAATGTTGTACCACCATCCATTACTAAAACATCCCCATTGTTCTGAGTAGAAATTCTGTATATCTGAATCCTTAACTCTCTATTCCTGTCCCTGCTCCTATCAGTGATCTCATACAATATTTTTACTTTTATCTCTGGCTTATTCTAGTCAACTCCTTATCTTCAAGATTCATCCATGTTGCGTGTTTCACAACTTTGTTCCTTTTTTTTATTGTGACAAATAACGTAAATACTAAGAAAGAAAAGAAAAAACAGCAACTTTCGAAGTACATTCCAACAAGTTGCAGGACAGATTTCAGAGTTTGTTATGGGTTACCATTTTACTATTTCAGATTTTTCCTTCCAGCTACTCCAAAACACTGGAGACTAGAAGAAGTATCAGTTTTGTGATTCAGCAGTCATACTTCCTTGTTAAATCCCATTTTCTCTGTTACAACTCCTCCTTTGATCCTTCTCCCAATCTATAGGAATCTTTAGACATTGCCTGTTCTGACTTTTATGTTGAGGTGTTGACACTGACGAATAGGAAGATGTAATTAGTTGATAATCTTGAAGAGGCTGGTCCCTCTGGGTTTCAGGATTTATCTGGCCTAGGAACCTTCTGGAAATTATAGGTTCCAGGAAAGCAAATTTAGTGCATGAAACCTTTATGGAATCTCAGTTCACACTCTAAGTGTTCTTAAAAGAGTTAACAGGAGTGATGTTGTTTGAGGTATAGCAAACTATGGCAATTAGCACATTCTAACTGAAGTTTGTGTAAGAGTAGCCTCAATAATAGCCTCTTGACTCTATGTGATCTCTATTAGCCACTGATGCCTTATTTTATTTACACTTCTTTTCCCCCTTTTTGTCTGAAATGTTGATCCCATGGTGCCAGGGCCAGACTCATCCCTGGATATCATGCCACGCATTGTCAGGGAGACTTTTATCCCTGAATATCATGACCCATGAAGGGGTGGTGGGAAGGGTGATGATTTTCCCTGCAGAGGTGATCTTAGAGAGAAAGGGAGGCTATGTCTGAGCAACAAAAGAGGTTTCCTGGAAGCAACTCTTATGCCTCATTATAGATAGTTTTAGCGTCTCCACTACAGAAATAAGTTTCATAAGGGCAAGCCTCAAAATTAGAGGCTTGGCCTATTTTCTTGGGAGTTCCCATGAATTCCTTTTTACGGCCGAATAGTATTCCGTCGTGTGTATATACCACATTCTGTTTATCGGTTCGCCAGTTGCTTCTACCTTTTGGCAATTGTCAATAATGCTGCTATGAACATTAGTGTGCAAATATCTGTTTGAGTCTTCTCTTTCGATTGTTTTGGGTATAAATCTAGAAGTGGGATTTCAGGTTACATGGTAATTTTATAATTTCTCAGAAACTACCAAACTGTCTTTCAAAGTGGCTGTACTGTTTTTTTGTTCCGGCAAAGGATGAGTGTTCTAATTTTTTCACATCCTCTCCATTGCTCCATTGGACCTAACACAAGGTCCTGAAGATGCTTTCTTATGTTTTTTCTAAGAGTTTGATAGTTTGGACTCTTATATTAGTTTTTGATCCATTTTCTGTTTATTTTTATATGTAGTGTGAGGTAGGAGCCCACCTTTATTCTTTTAAAAATGGAGGTCCAGTTCTCCCAGCGTCATTTGTTGAAGAGACTGTTCTTTTCCAATTGAGGAGTCTTTTTACCCTTATCAAAAATCAGGTGGCCATAAATTTGAGGGTTAATTTCTGAGCTCTCAGTTTGATTACATTGAGATATCATCTGTCATTGTTGCAGTACCATGCTCTTTTGATTACTGTGGCTTTGTGACAAATTTTAAAATTGGAAAATATGAATCTGTCAATTTCATTCTTCAAAATGACTTTGACTATTTGGCGCCCCTTACCGTTCCAAATAAACTTGATGATTCTACTCCATTTCTGCAAAGAAGGTTATTAGAATTTTGATCGGAATTGCATTGAATTTGTAATTTGTTTTGGGTAGATTGACATCTTAACAATATTTAGTCTTCTAAATATCGAATGCAAAATGTTCCTCAATTTATCTTCTTTGCTTTCTCTTAGCAATGTCTTATTTTTTTTGTACAAGTACTTCGATTAAATTTATTCCTAGATATTTGATTCTTTTAGTTGCTATATTAAATGGACTTTTTTCTTGATTTCTTCTTCTGACTGTTTTTTATTAGTATATAGAAGAACTACTGATTTCAGCAAATCAATGTTGTACCCTGCTGCTTTGCTGAATTCATATATTAGCTCTGTTTACTTTGTTGTGGATTTTTCAGGATTTTCTGCATGTAGGATCATATCATCCACAAATGGGAAATGTGTTACTTCTCCTTTTACGATTTGGATGCTTTTAATTTCTTTTTCTTGCTTAATTGCCTAGCTAGAACTTCCATTACAGTGTTGAATAACAGTGTTGGCAGTGGGCGTCTGTGTCTTGCTCCTGACCTTAAAGGGAAAGCTTTCAGTCTTTCACCATTAAATACAATTTAGCTGTGGGTTTTTCATATTTGTCCTTTATCATGTTGAGGAAGTTTCCTTCCATTCTTAGTTTCTATCACAAAGGGGTACTGGATTTCAACTTATGCCTTTCTGTGTCAGTTGAGATGATCGTGTTTTTCCCCTTCATTCTGTAAATGTAGTATATTAATTTGACTTGTTTTTGTGGAACCACCCTTGCATATCTGGGATAAATCCCCCTTGATCCTAGTGTATAATTCTTTTAATGTGTTGTTGGATTTGGTTTCCTCATATTTTGTTGAGGATTTTGCCTCTGTATTCGTAAACTATATTGGTCTGTAATTTTCTTGTGATGTGTTTTTGTCTTTAATATTAGGTTGATATTGGCATTTTAGAATCAATTAGGGCATGTACCCTCTCTTCAAATTTTTAAAAAGTTTGTGTAGGATTGGTTTTAATTCTTCTTGGAATGTTTGGTAGAATTTCCCTGTGAAGCCATCTGGCCCTGGGCTTTTCTTTGATGGGAGGTTTTTGGTGACTGATTCAAAGTCCGTGATAGTTACTAGTTTATTGAGATCCTCTAATTTTTCTAGAGTCAGTGTAAGTAGATACTGTGTTTCTAGGGATTTGCCCATTTCATCTAAATTATTTTGTTGGCATATAATTGTTGATAGTATTCTCTTATCCTTTTTATTTTGGTATGGTCAGTAGTATTGGTTCCCTTTTCATTTCTGATTTATCTGTCCTCTCTTTTTTCAGTCTATATTCTCTCTTTCATTTATCTCCACTTTAATTTTTATTTTCCTCTTTCTGCTTTCATGGGTTTAGTTAGCTCTTCTTTTCCTCATTCTTCTTGTTTTGAGGTTTGGTCACTGATTTGAACTCTTTCTTCTTTTTTAATATAAGCATTTAGAGTCAGATATTTCTTTTATCATTGCTTTTGGTGCATCCCAAAAGATGTGGTATGTTGCGTTTTCATTTTCACTGGGCTCAAGCTATTTCCTAATTTCCCTTGTTATTTCCTCTTTAACTCATTGGTTGTTTAATTTCTACATATTTGTGAATTTTCCATTTCTGCTTTTGTTATTGATTTCTATCTATATTCCATTGTGGTCACAGAAGGTACATTGTATGATTTTAATATTTTTGAAATTTTTGACATTGGTTTTGTGATTTAAGATATGTTCTATGCTGGAGAATGAACCATGTGCATTCAAAAAGGATGTGTACTCTGTTTCATTGGGTGAAGTGTTCTATATATGTCTGTTACATCTAACTGGTTTAGAGTCCCATTTTAGTCCTCTCTTTCCTTATTGATCTATCTTTTCGCTTTTATCCAACTTACATCTTTGAATGTAAGATGAATCTTTTGCAGACAGCAAATAATTGGGTTATGCTTTTTTAATCCATTCTGCCAGTCTCTGCTTTTTGACTGGAGAGTTTAATCCATTTGCATTTATAGTTACTACTGATGATACAGGGCTTTCTTCTGCTGTTTTGCTTGTTGGTCTTTGTAAGTCCTATACCTTTTTCTCTCTAAATTCTTCTGTTAATGTCTAGTTTTATATATTTTTCATTTTTCTGTGTGTGTTGTACCATATTGAGAGCCTTCTTATTTTTTTCATCTGTCTTCCTTGTGGCTACCATGGGGTTAAAATTTAACATCCTAAATATATAGTAATCATATTTGATTTAATACAAACTTTACTTCAATAGCATGCACATAACAGTTTTCTTACACCCCTCTGTTACCAGTGATATCTTTCTATGCTGTATGCTCAAACCAGAGATACATCATTACTTTTAATGCACTTGCATCTTAGCTCCGGTAGGATGTATGAAGTATAGTTACATACCAAAAAATATACTAATACTGGAATTTGTAATTACACAAATGGTTACCTTTACCAACGGTCTTTACTTCCTTATGCTGCTTTGAACCCTTTATAGTGTCATTTCCTTCCTCCTTTTGGCATTGCTTATAGGCCTAGTGTTGATGAACTCCCTCAGCTTATGTTTATCTGGGACTGTTAATCTTTTACTTCTTTTTTTTTTTTTCTTTAGTAACAACATTTACTGGTAAATTTTGATTCAGAAATGAAGCTCTTACAGATATGACATACTTCATTATATGATAGCAGAAGAAATCATATGTATTAATATAAACAGAAATCCTATGAGCAAATTATTTCAATGTACAGAAGGTGCCAACCTCATTTTACTGTAACATGTTTGATAAATTCTATTTTTCACTTGAAATACAAATTTCCTTATTGGCAAAAAGCTTTATTGTTTTCATTATACTTGGGTTTTTTTTCTGTGTGCTGTACAGCAGGGGTCACTTTTGATTCTTTTTCCATGCGAGTATCCCATTATTGCAACACCATTTGTTGAATTTTTTTGTTTGGTGTTTTGTTTGTTGGTTTATTTTGGGGATGTGCATGGACTGGAAATTGAAACCTGTATGTGTCCTGCATGACTGGCAAGAATTCTTCCAGTGAACTACCCTTGCATCCCCCATTTTATTTGTTTTTGAGAGACTATCAATCAAACACCAAACTCTGATAGGTTGTTAACTGTCTGTCAGTAATAAGTGTACTTAATAGCTTTTATTATTCATTTGTTTCCCTTCTCATCTATTTTTAATACACCTTAGGAAGAATAAAGAAATTTGGTTGAAATTTTCAAAGAAAACCTATGACTTTTGTGACCTTTATCCTTTATTTTTTCTAACATTGCTTTCTTCTTTATTATTTAATTCCGTTTACTCATTGAGGATCAATTTGCCTTCTTTTCCTATTTAAAATTTTTTTATTAATTTTTAAATTTAAAAAAATTGCAAGAAAGAAACACAAACATTCTTTATATATGATCATTCTGTTCTACATATATAATCAGTAATTCACAATATCTTCACATAGTCGCATATTCATCATCATGATCATTTCTTAGAACATTTGCATCAATTCAGAAAAAGAAATAAAAAGACAACAGAAAAATAAAACAAAAACAGAAAAAAAAATTATACATACCATACCCCTTACCCCTACCTTTGATTGATCACTAGCATTGAAAACTAAATTTATTTTAACATTTGTTTCCCCTATTATTTATTTTTATTCCATATGTTCTACTCATCTGTTGACAAGGTAGATAAAAGCATCAGACACAAGGTTTTCATAGTCACACAGTCACATTGTGAAAGCTATATCATTATACAGTCATCATCAAGAAACATGGCGACTGGAACACAGATCTACATTTTTAGGCAGTTCCCTCCAGCCTCTCCATTACATCTTGGATAACAAAGTGATATCTACTTAATGCATAAGAATAACCTCCAGGATAACCTCTCGACTCTGTTTGGAATCTCTCAGCCATTGACACTTTGTCTCATTTCACTCTTCCCCCTTTTGGTTGAGAAGGTTTTCTCAACCCATTGATGCTGGGTCTCAGCTCATTCTAGAGTTTTTCTCAATCCCTTGATGCTGATTCTCAGCTCATTCTAGGATTTCTGTCCCACGTTGCCAGGAAGGTCCACACCCCTGGGAGTCATGTTGCACGTAGACAGGGGGAGGGTGGTGAGTTTGCTTGTTGTGTTGGCTAGAGAGAGAAACCACATATGAGCAACAAAAAAGGTTCTCTTGGGGTGACTCTTAGGCCTAATTTTAAGTAGGCTTGACCTATCCTTTGTGGGGTTAAGTTTCATATGAACAAACCCCAAGACTGGGATCTCAGCCTATAGCTTTGGTTGTCCACACTGCTTGTGAGAATATCAAGGATTCAACTTGGGGAGGTTGAATTTGCCCCCGTTCTCACCATTCCCTGAAGGGGACTTTGCAAATACTTTTTTATTCACTGTTCAAATCACTCTGGGATTCATTGAGGCATCGCTCTGGACAAACCAACAAAATCTCATGTCTTACCCAAGGTTCCAAATCCTTATGGTGTTCAATCAAGCTGTCTACCTAAGTTATATTAGAAATTCACTAGTCAAAATATAAGTTTCGTACCAAATAAACGTTTTTTGCTTTAGTCTCACACATAAGTTGAAATTTTAAAATATTAATTGCCATCTATTTTCAGCACCCTGCAATAATGACATTCCTTTGTTCTTCCTCACTCAAAAACAGTTTTTAAATTTGTACATTTAGTCACTATCGTTATACACTCTAAGCGTTCCTAGATTATGCTATCTCAACATTTATCGTCTTTTTTCGTGATTTCATTTATGCCCCTAGCCCTCCTCTTTCTGTCATTCTCACATTCAGCTTCATTCAGTGTTTTAACATAATTGTATTACAGTTAGGTAGTATTGTGCTGTCCATTTCTGAGTTTTTATATTCAGTCCTGTTGTACAATCTGTATCCCTTCAGCTCCAATTACCCAATATCCTACCTATTTCTATCTCCTGATGGTCTCTGTTACCAACGAAATATTGCAAGTTTATTCACTAATGTTAGTTCATATCAGTGAGACCATATAGTATTTGTCCTTTTGTTTTTGGTTAATCTCACTCAGCATAATGTCCTTAAGGTCCATCCATGTTGTTATGTACTTCATAACTTTATTCTCTCTTACAGCTGCATAATATTCCATCATATGTATATGCCACATTTTGGCTGTGTCCATCTCTTGCTAATTGTAAATAATGCTGCTATATAAACATTGGTGTGCAAATGTCCATTTGTGTCCTTGGCCTCTTGTCCTTTGAGTAGAGACAGCAGATAGATGGGTCCTGTTTTTTAATCCATTCTGCCAGTCTATGTCTTTTGATTGGGGAGTTTAATCCATTAACATTTGGTGTTATTACTGCATGGGTAGTACTTTCTTCTACCATTTTAGCTTTTGGAATTTATATGTCACGTCTAATTTTCCTTCTTTTTACCTTTACTCGTGGTCTTCCTTTCTATATTCTTCTCCACACCTCTCTCTTCTGTCTTTTTGTATCTGTCTCTAGTGCTCCCTTTAGTATTTCTTTCAGAGGTGGTCTCTTGGTCACAAACTCTCTCAGTGATTTTTTGTCTGAAAATGTTTTAATTTCTTCTTCATTTTTGAAGGAAAATTTTTCTGGACATAGAATTCTTGGTTGGCAGTTTTTCTTTTTTAATAATTTAAATATATCATCCCACTATCTTCTTGCCTACATGGTTTCTGCTGAGGAATCTACACATAGTCTTATTGGGCTTCCCTTGTATGTGATGAATTGCTTTTCATTTGCTGCTTTCAAGATTCTCTCTTTCTCTTTGACCTCTGACATTCTGATCAGTAAATGTCTTGGAGTACGTCTATTCGGGTCTATTCTCTTTGAGGTATGCTTTACTTCTTGGATCTGTAATTTTAAGTCTTTCATAAGAGTTGGGAAATTTTCAGTGATGATTTCCTCCATTAGTTTTTCTCCTCCTTTTTCCTTCTCTTCTCCTTATGGGATGCCACAACACGTATATTCGTGTTCTTCATATTGTCATTCAATTCCCTGAGTCCCTGCTCATAGTTTTCCATTATTTTCCCTATATTTTCTTTTTCTTGCTGGATTTCAGATGTTCTGTCCTCCAGTTCACTATTCCTATGTTCTGTGTCTTGAAATCTACCATTGTAGTTTTCCATTGTTTTTTTCATCTCTCCTACCATGCATTTCATTCCCATAAGTTCTGTGATTTGCTTTTTTTTTTTTTAGGTAATGAGGTGTTTTATTTTTTTTTTTATTTTTTTGAATTTTTCTTCTTTTTTTATTAATTAAAAAACATTAACAAAACATTTAGAAATCATTCCATTCTACATGTACAATCAGTAATTCTTAATATCATCATATAGTTGCATATTCATCATTTCTTAGTACATTTGCATCAATTTAGAAAAAGAAAGAAAAAGACAACAGACTAAGAATTAAAACGATAATAGAGAGAAAAAAAAACCTATACCTCACATGCAGCTTCATTCAATGTTTTAACATAATTGCATTACAATTAGGTAGTATTGTGCTGTCCATTTCTGAGTTTTTATATCCAGTCCTGTTGCACAGTCTGTATCCCTTCAGCTCCAATTACCCCTTCTCTCTTTTTTTTTTTTTTAATTAACGGAAAAAATGAAATTAACCCAACATTTAGAAATCATACCATTCTACATATGCAATCAGTAATTCTTAACATCATCACATAGATGCATGATCATCGTTTCTTAGTACATTTGCATCGGTTTAGAAGAACTAGCAACACAACTGAAAAAGATATAGAATGTTAATATAGAGAAAATAAAAGTAATAATAGTAAAAACAAAACAAAACAAAACAAAACAAAAACCTATAGCTCAGATGCAGCTTCATTCAGTGTTTTAACATGATTACTTTACAATTAGGTATTATTGTGCTGTCTATTTTTGAGTTTTTGTATCTAGTCCTGTTGCACAGTCTGTATCCCTTCCGCTCCAATTGCCCAACGTCTTACCCTGTTTCTACCTCCTGCTGGACTCTGTTACCAATGACATATTCCAAATTTATTCTTGAATGTCCGTTCACATCAGTGGGACCATACAGTATTTGTCCTTTAGTTTTTGGCTAGACTCACTCAGCATAATGTTCTCTAGGTCCATCCATGTTATTACATGCTTCATAAGTTTATCCTGTCTTAAAGCTGCATAATATTCCATCGTATGTATATACCACAGTTTGTTTAGCCACTCTTCTGTTGATGGAGATTTTGGTTGTTTCCATCTCTTTGCAATTGTAAATAACGCTGCTATAAACATTGGTGTGCAAATGTCCGTTTGTGTCTTTGCCCTTAAGTCCTTTGAGTAGATTCCCAGCAATGGTATTGCTGGGTCGTATGGCAATTCTATATTCAGCTTTTTGAGGAACCGCCAAACTGCCTTCCACAGTGGTTGCACCCTTTGACATTCCCACCAACAGTGGATAAGTGTGCTGTGATTTGCTTTTTCAGACTTTCAATTTCTTCTTTTTGTTCATTCCTTGCCTTCTTTATATCCTCCCTCAATTCATTGATTTGGTTTTTGATGAGGTTTTCCATGTCTGTTCATATATTCTGAATTAATTATTTCAGCTCCTGTATTTGTTTGAATTATTTACTTGAATTGTTGGTTTGTTCCTTTGAGTGGGCCATATCTTCAATTTTCCTAGTGTAATTTGTTATTTTTTGCTGGCATCTAGGCATTTAATTACCTTAATTAGTTCATTCTGGAGATTCCTTTCATATCTTTTACCTAGGGTTTTCTTCCTGGATGAATTTGTTGTCTGTCTGTTCTTTGACATTCAGTTCAGCTTTTTCAGTACCTCTAGCTTAGGTTTTGTTTAACAGAGGAGACTTTTTCAGTTCTTGTTTTCTTGTTTCTTGCCCTGCTTGTATGGTGCCTTCCCCCCTCTCCCCCCTTTAGGAGGGTCTACTTAGATATTACAGACGCCAGCTGGATTTTCCCAGACCAAACTGGCCTCCTATCAGGAGGAAAGAGTCACCTGTGTCGATTTTCCCTGAAGGTGAGACCCAGCAGGTTACAAGACTTTCCTGTGAAGTCTCTGGACTCTGTTTTTCTTACCCTGTCCAGTATATGGCACTTGTCTACTGTGGGTCCCACCAGCATAAGATGATGTGGTACCTTTAACTTTGGTAGCCTCTCCCTGCTGGGGGCATGGTGGAGACAGAGGAGAGGTTGTAGGCTGGTTTTAATGGCTTCAAATTACCAAGCCCTGGGGTCTGAATTCCTTGAGGGAGGGATTCCACCTGAGTTGGGCCTCACCCCTCTCCTGGGAAGGCACAGGCTCCAGACTAGCCCTTAAACAAGCTTGTTTCTGCCTATGCCTGGGGCAGTTGCAGCCTGGGAGGCCCTGCCACTGTATCCAAAGGCTTGCGAGCCTCTGTAGAAACACAGCCACAAAAACCTCTGTTTTTTTTTTTTCTTTTTCTCTTTCCGTCAGCCCTGTCCCCTTGGCACTGGGGCAAAAATGAGCGCCCTCTGCTTTGATCAGGTTCACCTGAGCTTGGGGTCTATTTTTAGTAGTCAGAACTTGTTAATTAATTCCACAGTTGGCGTTTGGTTGGGCTCAGCCCCTGCTGCTGAATCAAGTCTCTTTCCTTTCCGGGAAGCAGCCTGTGGGGGAGGGGCACCGGCCATCGCAGCTTGGGGAACTCACAGTTCTAGGGGGATTCACAGCCGGTTCAGTTGGTCTAGACTGGGGTACGCTGTGTGTCCGGTCACTGATGTGGCCCCAGGAGCTGTTCTGTACTGTTTCTTGTTATTTAGTAGTTGTTCTGGAGGACGAACTAAAATGTGCACATTGCAAAGCCGCCATCTTGGCCCGAAGGTCCTTTTACTTCGTTTTTGAAAGAAAATCTTGCCAGATATAGAACTCATGGCTGGCAGTTGTTTTCTCTCAGCACTTTTTTTCAAGCCACTGCTTTCTTGTCTCCATTGTTTCTGATGAGAAATAAGCACCAATCTAATTGAGACTCCCTTGTACATAACAAAGTAGCTCCCTTCCCTTTGCAGCTTTCAGAGGTCTCTCCTTGTCCTTTGTATTCAGTAGTTTGATTATGGGGGATAGGCTGTATCTTTTTTCAAGTTTATCCTGTTTAGTGTTTTCTGGACTGCTTAGTACATGTTCATGTCTTTTGCTATGTTTGGGAAGTTTTCTATTGTTGTTTCTTTGAATATTCCTTCTGCTCTTCTCTTTATTTTTCTTCTAATGTGACTCCCTTAACACTTGATGGTATCCCAGAGGTCTCTTAGACTCCTATTATAAATGTAAAACCATCTATTTCTGCCTTCAAATCTGTCAATATTTACTTCTGTATTTTGGGACTCTGCCATTAGTTGTATATATAGTTATAATTGCTATGCCTTTCTGTTGAATTAAGCTCTTTATCAGTATATGGTGACCTTTTTCCCTCATAGCAATTTTTGACTTAAAATCCAGTTTATCTGCTATTAGTATAGCTACCGTATCTTTCTTTTGGTTACACTTTGCATGGAATGTTTCCCCTTCCTTTTAGTTTCACCTTACTTTTGTCTCGAATTTAAGGTGAATCTCTTGTGCTTTCTTGAGGTGTGCTTTTTTTATCCATTCTGCCCATCAATCACTGCCTTTTAACTGAAGAGTTTAATCTATTTACACTTAAGGTAACTACTAATAAGTCACAACTTCTGCTTTATGTTACATGATCTTTAGAGGTCCCTCAGTTCTTCCATTAATGCCTACTTTCATTTTTTTTTGTCTTAATACCATTTTGTGTCCATTTTCATTACTTTCAGTGTATATTTTTCATATTTTCTTTGTGGTTACCATGGGGCTTAAGTTAAAATTTAGATCTATTAAAATCATGTTTGATTTGATACCACCTTAACTTCAGTAGCATCTACGTGCTCTGTTCATACTTTCTGTTCCCACACCTTTTCTCTTGTATATGTTACAGATCATAACTTTATACGTTGTGTGCAAAACCATAGGTATATCAATACCTTTTATGCATTTGCATTTAAAAAAAGAAGTTAAAGGTGGAGTTATATATCAAAAAATATAGTACAGTAGTACTAGAATTTATGATTAACCAAATGATTACCCTTATTGGAGGTCTGTATTTCCTTAGGCCACTCTGATCTATTTTCTAGTTCCCTTTTTTTTTTTTTTTTTTTCAGTCTACAGAACACCCTTTTGCATTGCTTGGAGGGTAGGCTTATGATGAAGGGGTCCCTCAGCTTTTGTTATCTGGGAATGCCTCGATCTTGCCCTCATACATATGTGTGTGTGTATTTTTTAATTGATAAATCTTCACACACATACATTACATACATGGTGTACAATTAGTGGCTCACATTATCATCACATAGTTGTATATTCATCACCATGATCATTTTTTAGAACATTTGCATCACTACAGAAAATGAAATAAAAAGGAAAAAGAAAAAAACTCATATATGCCATACCCCTTATCCCTCTCTCTCATTGACCACTAGTATTTCCATCTACCCAATTTGTTTTACCCCTGGTCCCTCTTATTATTTAATTATTCTTATCCATATGTTTTTGCTCATCTGTCCATAACCTGGATAAAAGGAACAACAGAACACAAGGTTTTCACAATCCCACAGGTATGTTGTTAAAGTTATATCTTTATACAATTGTCTTCAAGAATCAAGGCTACTGGAATACAGCTCAGCAGTTTCAGGTACTTCCCTCCACCCACTCCAATATACCATAAACTGAAAAGGAATATCTGTATAATGTGTAAGAATAACCTCCAGGATAATCTCTCGACTGTTCGAATATCTCAGCCATTGAAACTTTATTTTGTCTCATTTCTCTCTTCCCCCTTTTGGTCAAGAAGGCTTTCTCAGTCTGTTGATGCCAGGTCCTCATTTGTCCTGGGAGTCATGTCCCACGTAGAGGGGAGGGCAGTGAATTCACCTGCTGAGTTGACTTAGAGAGACAGACCACGTCTGAGCAACAAAAGTAGTTCTCTGGGGGGTGACTCTTAGGCCTAATTTTAAGTAGGCCTAACCTATCCTTAGTAGAAATAATTTTCAAAGGGGCAAATCCCAAGATCAAGGGCTTGGACTGTTATCTTGGCTGTCTCTACTGCTTGTGAGAATATCAGAAATTCCCTAAATGGGGAAGTTGAATACTTTCTTCTTTCTCCCCAGTCCCCCAAGGGGACGTTGCAAATACTTTTTTATTATTCACTGCCCAAATTACTCTGGGATGTATTGAGGCATCACACTAACCTGGACAAAGTAACAAGATCTCACACGCTATTCAAGATTTGGTGTACTTATGGTATTCAACTAAACTGACTATGCGACTTAAATTAGGAAATACATTACCCAAAATATAAATTTTGTACCAAATTAACATCCCTTCCTTTGGTCTCATGCAGAAGTTGAAGTTTTAAAGTATGTACCATATCATCCTTTGCCCTGTATTGTGATTTACCTTAGTCCTACCCACATCAACCTCATTCATATCTCTATTTGAAGTCTGATCCCTTTTTCAACCGTTCCTGTGTGGGGTAGTATTGGCTTTCATAGCTTCAGAGCTCTAACTCTGAGTCTCATGTGTCACGTAAATACCCCAAGTTTCTGGGAATGACCAGATTATAAACAAACAGCTCACTATCTCAGAATTTAGAAATAACAGTTATAACTCCTAAATGTATATGACTACTATAAGAGCTTATAATCTAGGATTCTTAACAATAGGCCCCAACCTAATAATCCATGTTCTTGATTTCAGTTCGAGTTTTTATATTCTAGTTAATCCATATGATTAAGGCATGATAATATTTGTCTTTTTGCTCCTGAAATTTCGTTCGACTTACATTCCTTATGGTTCATAAATCTAGTTTGCTCTCGTATTTTAAAGACAGTCTCGCTGGATGTAAATGACTTCGTTGGTAATTTTCTTTCAGTGCTTTATTTTGTCCTACTGTCGTCCTGCCTGCATGGCTTCTTATGAGAAATTGACACCAGACTTAACGGGGGTTTGCTTATACATCCCACCATGTTTTCTCTTAGCTTTAAGGACCCTCTCATTGTCATTGGTATTTGGCGGTTTGACTATGATGTGTCTGGGATCATTCCCATTGATTTTTTTCTTTTGGGGGCTTGTTGGGATTCTTAAAATGTATAGTCATGTTTTTCTTTAAATTGGGGGAAGTTTTTTGGCATGATTTCTTTGATTTTCCTTCTGCCCCTTTCTCTCTTCTCTTTGTGGGTTTTCCATAATATATAGATTATGTTTGTTGGGTTCCCACGAATTACTTATGCTCTGTTTGCTTTTCTTATTCTTTCTTTGCTCCTTTATCTGAATCATTTCAGTTGTCTAGTCTTCATATTCACTGATCCTTTCTTTTGCAAGCTCCAATCTGATGTTGAAACCTTCTATGAAATTTTTCATGTCAGTTATTGTGGTCTTCAACTGCTGTATTTCTGTTTGGATACTTTTAAATTTTTCTGTCTCTTTATTGAAATTCTAATAGTATTCATTCATTGTTTTCCTGATAGCCTTTAATTCTTTCTCTGTTTTCTCTTCTCTCCTTGAGCATATTATTTTTTAAGTCTTTTTGTGGTCATCTTTGTGGATGATTTTTAAATTTTTATCTTGTTCCTTTGGATGGGCATCATTTCCTGTTTCTTTTGTTTGTCTTGCTCTTTTTTTTTGGCACATTGTACATTTAAATAATTTAAAGTGTTAATTCTAGGATTTAGTTCTTGAGCTTTCAGATCCTTAGGTTTGTATCCACCTTGTTTTTGACTAAGATTTCCTTGAGTGTTCGGAGCTAACAACCAAAGAAACCAAAATACAAACCACCTTTGCATTTCTTGCAAATTGGCTCTGCATTGGCTGGTGCTCTCTTGCAAAGTTTAGCCCCCATCAAGATCAGACTGAAGGGAATGTGACAGGCAGGGTCCTCTGTCTTTTCTGAGCATATGTTTCATCCTGGGTTTAAACTTGATGTGGCCATAGGTTTCCTCAATTTATAGGAATTTGAACGACCCCTCTACTCCAGAGAAGTAATTTTTTCCCCTCCTTCCTTGGTGCTGTATTGTATGACATAAAGCCCAGTAATCCTTTGCACCAGGTGGCTCTGACTTAATTGTTGCTTAACTGTTTTAGCTGTTAGCCAGCTGCTTGTGCCAGCAGTACAAATTCCCAGATGACCAGTGGAGAAGGTTTTCCTGGTTAACTTTTTTTTTCCTTTTAATATTTTTTTTATTGTAGAATATAACAGATATACTATACAAAGGCAAGAAAGAAAAAAGCAGTAGTTTTCAAAATACACTACAACAAGTAGTTACAATACAGATCCCAGAGTTTGTCGTGGGTTAACATTCTGTCAGCTCAAATTTTTCCTTCTAGCTGCTCCAAAGCACTGGAGGCTAAAAGGACTATTAATATAGTGATTTAGCAGTCATACTGATTTGTTAAATCCTGCTTTCTCTAACTCCTCCTTTGATCCTTCTCCTAATCTATAGGAATCTTTAGGCAATGCCTGTTCTGATGTTTTCATATAGAGGAGGGGTGTTGACACTAACAGTTAAGAGAATGTAATTAGTTGATAATCTTGGAGAGACTGGTCCCTCTGGGTTTCAGAATTTATCTGACCTAGGAACCCTCTGGAAATCATAGGTTCTAGGAAAGCAAACAGTGCATAAAACTTTTATAGGGTCTCAGTTCAAGCGCTATGTGTTTGTAAGAGTCAACAGAAGTGATATTGGTTGGAGTTTAGCAAACCATGGCAATTAGAACTATCTAACTGAAGCTTGTATAAGAGTAGCGTCCAGAATAGTGTCTTGACTCCATTTGATCTCTCTTAGCCCCTGATGCCTTATTTTGTTACACCTCTTTTTACCCTTTTGGCCTGGAAGGCATTGTTAATCCCATGATGCTAGGGCCACACTCATTCCTGGGAACCATGCCCCACTCCGCCAGGGAGACTTTTACCCCTGAATGTCACGTCCCATGTAGTGGGGAGAGCAATAATTTTCCTTGCTGAATTGGGCTTAGAGAGAGAGAGAGGCCACATCTGAGCAACAAAGAAGCTTCCTGGAAGCAACTCTTTGACCTCGTTTTGGGTAGTCTTAGCTTCTCCTCTACAGAAGTAAGTTTCATAAGGGGAAGCCTTAAAATGAAGACCTTGGTCTATTTTCTTGGAAATTCCCAATGGTTGAGGGTACTGGGCTTTCCCAGATAGGAAAGTTTAATAGTTCCACATATATATATATATAATTCGTACTTCATTTGTTTAGGCCACCTGATGGATTGGCACTGATATATACAGGTACTCCATTATGTGCATAGACATTGCTCTTCTGGAATAAGGCCAGGAATCACAATGGGCATGCTGGCTACTCCAAACTGCTGAGGAATTGGAGGAAGTGCCAGCAAGGGTTCCATGAGCTTTGCCTCTGTTCTTTTTTTTTACATGAGCAGGCACCAGGAATTGAACCTGGGTCCTTTGGCATGGCAGGCAAGCATTCTTGCCTGCTGAGCCACCATGGCCCGCCCTGCCTCTGTTCTTGATTTGACACTCGCACAGCTACTGGAACCTTTTTATTTTTTTTTAATTTTTTTATTAACGGAAAGAAAAGAAAGAAATTAACACAACATTTAGAAATCATACCGTTCTACATATGCACTCAGTAATTCTTAACATCGTCACATAGATGCATGATCATCGTTTCTTAGTACATTTGCATCGGTTTAGAGGAACAAGCAACACAACAGAAAAAGATATAAAATGTTAATATAGAGAAAAGAAATAAAAGTAATAATAGTAAAAAAAAAACCTTATAGCTCAGATGCAGCTTCATTCAGTGTTTTAACATGATTACTTTACAATTAGGTATTATTGTGCTGTCCATTTTTGAGTTTTTGTATCTAGTCCTGTTGCACAGTCTGTATCCCTTCCACTCCAATTGCCCAACGTCTTACCCTGTTTCTACCTCCTGCTGGACTCTGTTACCAATGACATATTTCAAGTTTATTCTCGAATGTCCGTTCACATCAGTGGGACCATACAGTATTTGTCCTTTAGTTTTTGGCAGGACTCACTCAGCATAATATTCTCTAGGTCCATCCATGTTATTACATGCTTCATAAGTTTATCTTGTCTTAAAGCTGCATAATATTCCATCGTATGTATATACCACAGTTTATGTAGCCATTCTTCTGTTGATGGAGATTTTGGCTGTTTCCATCTCTTTGCAATTGTAAATAACGCTGCTATAAACATTGGTGTGCAAATGTCCGTTTGTGTTTTTGCCCTTAAGTCCTTTGAGTAGATACCTAGCAATGGTATTGCTGGGTCGTATGGCAATTCTATATTCAGCTTTTTGAGGAACTGCCAAACACCCTTCCAAAGGGTGGTTGCACCCTTTGACATTCCCACCAACAGTGGATAAGTGTGCCTCTTTCTCCGCATCCTCTCCAGCACTTGTCATTTTCTGTTTTGTTGATAATGGCCATTCTGGTGGGTGTGAGATGATATCTCATTGTGGTTTTGATTTGCATTTCTCTAATGGCCAGGGACATTGAGCATCTCTTCATGTGCCTCTTGGCCATCTGTATTTCCTCTTCTGGTAGGTGTCTGTTCAAGTCTTTTTCCCATTTTGTAATTGGGTTGGCTGTCTTTTTGTTGTTGAGTTGAACAATCTCTTTATATATTCTGGATACTAGACCTTTATCTGATATGTCATTTCCAAATATTATCTCCCATTGTGTAGGCTGTCTTTCTACTTTCTTGATGAAGTTCTTTGATGCACAAAAGTGTTTAATTTTGAGGAGTTCCCATTTATTTATTTCCTACTTCAGTGCTGTTGCTTTAGGTTTAAGGTCCATAAAACCACCTCCAGTTGTAACATTCATAAGATATCTCCCTACATTTTCCTCTAACTGTTTTATGGTCTTAGACCTAATGTTTAGATCTTTGATCCATTTTGAGTTAACTTTTGTATAAGGTGTGAGATGCAGGTCTTCTTTCATTCTTTTACATATGGATATCCAGTTCTCTAGGCACCATTTATTGAAGAGACTGTTCTGTCCCAGGTGAGTTGGCTTGACTGCCTTATCAAAGATCAAATGTCCATAGATGAGAGGGTCTATATCTGAACACTCTATTCGATTCCATTGGTCAATATATCTATCTTTATGCCAATACCATGCTGTTTTGACCACTGTGGCTTCATACTATGCCTTAAAGTCTGGCAGCGTGAGACCTCCAGCTTCGTTTTTTTTCCTCAAGATACTTTTAGCAATTCGGGACACCCTGCCTTTCCAGATAAATTTGCTTATTGGTTTTTCTATTTCCGAAAAATAAGTTGTTGGGATTTTGATTGGTATTGCATTGAATCTGTAAATCAATTTAGGTAGGATTGACATCTTAACTATATTTACACTTCCAATCCATGAACATGGTATGCCCTTCCATCTATTTAGGTCTTCTGTTATTTCTTTTAGCAGTTTTTTGTAGTTTTCTTTATATAGGTTTTTTGTCTCTTTGGTTAAATTTATTCCTAGGTATTTTATTCTTTTAGTTGCGATTGTAAATGGGATTCGTTTCTTGATTTCCCCCTCAGCTTGTTCATTACTAGTGTATAGAAAAGCTACAGATTTTTGAATGTTGATCTTGTAACCTGCTACTTTGCTGTACTCATTTATTAGCTCTAGTAGTTTTGTTGTGGATTTTTCCGGGTTTTCGAAGTATAGTATCATATCGTCTGCAAACAGTGATAGTTTTACTTCTTCCTTTCCAATTTTGATGCCTTGTATTTCTTTTTCTTGTCTAATTGCTCTGGCTAGAACCTCCAACACAATGTTGAATAATAGTGGTGATAGTGGGCATCCTTGTCTTGTTCCTGATCTTAGGGGGAAAGTTTTCCATTTTTCCCCATTGAGGATGATATTAGCTGTGGGTTTTTCATATATTCCCTCTATCATGTTAAGGAAGTTCCCTTGTATTCCTATCTTTTGAAGTGTTTTCAACATGAAAGGATGTTGAATCTTGTCAGATGTCTTCTCTGCATCAATTGAGATGATCATGTGTTTTTTCTGCTTTGATTTGTTGATGTGGTGTATGACATTAATTGATTTTCTTATGTTGAACCATCCTTGCATACCTGGGATGAATCCTACTTGGTCATGATGTATAATTCTTTTAATGTGTTGTTGGATACGATTTGCTAGAATTTTATTGAGGATTTTTGCATCTATATTCATTAGAGAGATTGGTCTGTAGTTTTCTTTTTTTGTAATATCTTTGCCTGGTTTTGGTATGAGGGTGATGTTGGCTTCATAGAATGAATTAGGTAGTTTTCTCTCCACTTCGATTATTTCGAAGAGTTTGAGGAGAGTTGGTACTAATTCTTTCTGGAATGTTTGATAGAATTCACATGTGAAGCCGTCTGGTCCTGGACTTTTCTTTTTAGGGAGCTTTTGAATGACTAATTCAATCTCTTTACTTGTGATTGGTTTGTTGAGGTCGTCTATTTCTTCTTGAGTCAAAGTTGATTGTTCATGTCTTTCCAGGAACCCGTCCATTTCATCTAAACTGTTGTATTTATTAGCGTAAAGTTGTTCATAGTATCCTGTTATTACCTCCTTTATTTCTGTGAGGTCAGTAGTTATGTCTCCTCTTCCATTTCTGATCTTATTTATTTGCATCCTCTCTCTTCTTCTTTTTGTCAATCTTGCTAAGGGCCCATCAATCTTATTGATTTTCTCATAGAACCAACTTCTGGTCTTATTGATTTTCTCTATTGTTTTCATGTTTTCAATTTCATTTATTTCTGCTCTAATCTTTGTTATTTCTTTCCTTTTGCTTGCTTTGGGATTAGTTTGCTGTTCTTTCTACAGTTCTTCCAAGTGGACAGTTAATTCCTGAATTTTTGCCTTTTCTTCTTTTATGATATAGGCATTTAGGGCAATAAATTTCCCTCTTAGCACTGCCTTTGCTGCGTCCCATAAGTTTTGATATGTTGTGTTTTCATTTTCATTCGCCTCGAGGTATTTGCTAATTTCTCTAGCAATTTCTTCTTTGACCCACTCATTGTTTAGGAGTGTGTTGTTGAGCCTCCACGTATTTGTGAATTTTCTGGCACTCCGCCTATTATTGATTTCCAACTTCATTCCTTTATGATCTGAGAAAGTGTTGTGTATGATTTCAATCTTTTTAAATTTGTTAAGACTTGCTTTGTGACCCAGCATATGGTCTATCTTCGAGAATGATCCATGAGCACTTGAAAAAAAGGTGTATCCTGCTGTTGTGGGATGTAATGTCCTATAAATGTCTGTTAAGTCTAGCTCATTTATAGTAATATTCAGATTCTCTATTTCTTTATTGATCCTCTGTCTAGATGTTCTGTCCATTGATGTGAGTGGTGAATTGAAGTCTCCAACTATTATGGTAGATGTGTCTATTTCCCTTTTCAGTGTTTACAGTGTATTCCTCACGTATTTTGGGGCATTCTGGTTCGGTGCGTAAATATTTATGATTGTTATGTCTTCTTGTTTAATTGTTCCTTTTATTAGTATATAGTGTCCTTCTTTGTCTCTTCTAACTGCTTTGCATTTGAAGTCTAATTTGTTGGATATTAGTATAGCCACTCCTGCTCTTTTCTGGTTGTTATTTGCATGAAATATCTTTTACCAACCTTTTACTTTCAACCTATGTTTATCTTTGGGTCTAAGATGTGTTTCCTGTAGACAGCATATAGAAGGATCCTGTTTTTTAATCCATTCTGCCAGTCTGTGTCTTTTGATTGGGGAATTCAGTCCATTAACATTTAGTGTTATTAGTGTTTGGATAATATTTTCCTCTACCATTTTGCCTTTTGTATTATATATATCATATCTGACTTTCCTTCTTTTTACACTCTTTTCCATGTCTCTCTCTTCTGTCTTTTTGTATCTGACTCTAGTGCTCCCTTTAGTATTTCTTGCAGAGCTGGTCTCTTGATCACAAATTCTCTCAGTGACTTTTTGTCTGAAAATGTTTTAATTTCTCCCTCATTTTTGAGGGACAATTTTGCTGGATATAGGAGTCTTGGTTGCCAGTTTTTCTCTTTTAGTAACTTAAATATATCATCCCTCTGTCTTCTAGCTTCCGTGGTTTCTGCTGAGAAATCTACACATAGTCTAATTGGGTTTCCCTTGTATGTGATGGATTGTTTTTCTCTTGCTGCTCTCAAAATCCTCTCTTTCTCTTTGACCTCTTACATTGTAACTAATAAGTGTCTTGGGGAACACCTATTTGGGTCTAATCTCTTTGGGGTGCGCTGCACTTCTTGGATCTGTCATTTTAGGTCTTTCATAAGAGTTGGGAAATTTTCAGTGATAATTTCTTCCATTAGTTTTTCTCCTCCTTTTCCCTTCTCTTCTCCTTCTGGGACACCCACAACACGTATATTTGTGCGGTTCATATTGTCCTTGAGTTCCCTGATACCCTGTTCGAATTTTTCCATTCTTTTCTGGATAGTTTCTGTTTGTTTTTGGAATTCAGATGTTCCATCCTCCAAATCACTAATTCTATCTTCTGTCTCTTTAAATCTATCATTGTAGGTATCCATTGTTTTTTCCATCTTTTCTACTTTATTCTTCACTTCCATAAGCTCTGTGATTTGTTTTTTTCAGTTTTTCTATTTCTTCTTTATGTTCAGCCCATGTCTTCTTCATGTCCTCCCTCAATTTATCGATTTCGTTTTTGAAGAGGTTTTCCATTTCTGTTCGTATATTCAGCGTTAGTTGTTTCAGCTCCTGTATCTCATTTGAACTATTGGTTTGTTCCTTTGACTGGGCCATATTTTCAATTTTCTGAGCGTGATCCTTTATCTTCTGCTGGCGTCTGGGCATTTAGTCAGATTTCCCTGGGTGTTGGACCCCACAATTTGAAAAATTTTTCTGTGAAATCTCTGGGTTCTGATTTTCTTATCCTGCCCAGTAGGTGGCGCTCGTGGCACATGTTTGTCTACAGGCTCCACCAGTAAAAGTTGCTGTGGGTACTTTAACTCTGGAAAACTCTCGCTGTAGGGGAGGTTTGGCAGCCAAAGCGTCTTGGAAGAGTGCCAGCTGGCCCGGGGGTCCGAACACGGGGAGGATCGCCGGCCGCCGCAGCACGGGAGAGCGCCCAACCGAATTTCCTAGTCGACTCGGGGCGCCAAGCGTGGTGGAAGGGCGCCATCTGTGCAGCCCGGGAGAGTGCACTGTTCCCAGCCGGACCGGGGAATCACGTGTTTGAAAGGGACCCCCTGGTCACCGTTCTCCGCAGTCTGGGGATTTTCGACCCAACTCTCTCAGTTGGTGCAGGGGGCCTCGCGTGGTGGGGGCCCCAGCCGCCGCGGCCCAAGGGGACCGCCTGCCCAATTCTGCCAGCTGGCCTGGGAAGGAGGAAGGGAGGGACTCTGGCCGCTTGCCGTCCCGCCCAGGAAAACCTGCGCCCCTCGGTGATCTCACCGGAGCTCTTTCTCCCAGATAGTCAGTCGTTCCAGGATGGGGTACGCCGTCCCTTTGATCTCCGTCGTGGCTCCGGGAGCTGCTCTGTATTGTCTCCACTCCCCCAGTAGCTGTTCTGGAGGAGGAAAGGTGAGGGTGGCAAGGCTGTCGAGGCTGGTGGCGGAAGAGCCGGTGAAGATGGAAGAGGACACCGTGGTGGTTGGAGAGCCACCGGAGCAGGAGGGGGAAGAGGGGAGAGGAGGACGGGCGGGTCGGCTGCTGCGGGGCGTGGGCGCCGCGCGGCGGGCCGGCGGACAAAGAGGGGAGAGGAGGGCGGGCAGGTCGGCTGCTGCGGGGCCTACTGGAACCTTTTAAGTGTTCAATGATTCTGTGGTATAATGGCACCATGGAGTTTCTTACACTGTCATCTAGCTGTACCAGAAGGCTGTATTTTTTGCTTCATGAGTTATTGCTTCATGAAGCTCACAGAGCTCTGTTCCGCTGTTGTCTTCAATTATTTATTTTTTAATCTATGTTAAATTATTTAAATATTATGCAGTTTTGTTACTAACAAATTACTTCTTTAAGTTGTCAAGGCTTTTCTATCTGATGTGTAACTCCATTAATTTTTTTGTTAATTGTTAAGTTATTTTCTTTGTCACTATCATGAAACACAATATTTTATCAATAGGAGGTGGCTAGTAAATAAATTTAGTTTCAAATATTGCAGTTCTTAAATGACTCTAGTACCACAGTTACAATATATTTCAGCACACTTTTTGAGAGCTCCTGTTATGGGCTAGGATTTACTTTGATGTGTCTATAATAATATATAATTGGATATTATTATCTGTTTTATTGTACAGTCTACAGTGTACAAAACATAGTTTTATTCTAGGGTTAGTTTTTAATATATTTGTAATATATTTCCTAGTTGAAACAGAAAAGTTCCATTACTAACTTAACAGACACCTATTTAACCTATGTGGCTAAAATGAAACACGACTTTTATCTGATCCACCGTTAGTAAATATTAGTTCTATACTATTAGCAAGTAAACACAACTAAAATATTAATGAAACAGCATCCTAGAAAACGCAAATGCTTTTCATTTAATCCTCACAAAAAATTACATGAAAGTACATATATTCAGAATTTGCAGATAAAGATACTTCTTAGAGATTGCTTTAACATGTTCGCTGTTATTACAAGGCTCTTAATAGAAAATCAGGTGTTGACTACAGTCTTTTTATTTCAACATTCCCCCCCCCCCACTATTTTCTCGAGACATTGGACCCTTAAATATTTAAGAATGAGTGGTTCAATTTTTAATTCATTTTCACTTTAGCCATCTGACAGTCACCCTGAAAATATAATTGGACTAATCTTGAGGGAAGAGATAGTTAAATTGTATTTCTTGTAGTTTGCATTCTCATTTATTTTGAATGTTAGCTGAAAAAGAAATCAGTAAGAAACTTGACATTATTATTGTTTTTTAAAAAGGTGTACTATCTATAGAGCCTTTTAAAAAAACAAAAATGGTAACCAATGTCATTTCAAAGAGTTTCAGTGTAACCCATTGCTGAGGTTATTTGTTCAACACCTTTCAAATGGCAGTAATGTGGAGAATGGCTGTAGATTTCTGAAGCAAGTAGCTATAAGGCTGTCGGAACAGTCTACTACTAGGCTGGTGCTCTCCAACTTTTTGTGTGTGGAAAATGAAATGGCAATACGTTTACCACCCACTGAGATAAACGGGTGAGAGTCCCAGGTGTTCTTGGCCTGCCTCAGCAGTTGGAAAGCCCCACATTATTGTGACCAGTGGAAGAAGAAGTGGTCAAGTAACAAGCTTTATTTTTGGTATTGAGAATTTACTGTCTCTGTGTTCCTCTAAAGCACTGGTTCTGAGGCTTTTTGTTCCAGAGGTTCCTAATAAAACCATTACATGTTTACATAAATATTTTAATGAAAAGTAACCATTTTCCAATTTTAAACATTCTAAAAGGGTTGTATTGCTTTATATTTTGCAAATCTTTTCTTACTTAATAGAAGACAGCTACAGTCTCATTTTTACATATGCATTCTGTTTGTTGTAAGTTTTGTTTGTTTTAAAAACAAAATCCCAAAGCAAAACTAGAAGTAGAAAATAGGGGATGAAATAAAATTTTGCCATGTATCTTTGTAAACTGCCTTTCTTTAATTTTTCAGGCTGCTGTGTCAAATATCACGTAATGGGTTGACTTAAGCAATAGGAATTAATTGTCTCACAGTTTCAGAGACTAGAAGTCTTGCTTCCTCCCGGGGTTGATAGCGTTCTGGCTTGCTGGCAGTTCTTGGAGTTCTTTGGCTTTCTGTTACATGGCGAGATCTGTCTCATCTCTTGACTTCAGCCCCTAGCCCTCTGTGGCTTTCTTTTTATAAGGACTCCACTAATCTGAATTAAGACCTACCCTCATTCAGTTGAATCTCTTATTCAACTGAATCTCTTATTCAACTGAATGTCTTCATGAGATAATATTTATAATAGATTCTCATTCACAAGATTGTGGATAAAATTAAGAACATGTCTAAATTGGGTTATATAATTCAACTTATCACATTCCCTCATAAAATTTCATTTTTGACATAGTAAATAAATTCAGGTATGTGTGTTTCTGTGCATGTGTATATGTGTGTGTTTGTATATATGTTTAAAATAGAGTTTAGTGACTATAGAATAAATACACGTTCCATCTTTTAAAGGACTAGATTTAAAAAGAAAAAAGGCTTGGAGAAGGTGCGTAATTAAAATTTCTTAGTTATTAGTGATAAAAACTGTCAATCTAATCTAGTTTTGGCAAAGAGGGAATGTTTTTGGTTTATAAAATGCTACACAAACAAAGAACAGAAAGGGCAAGTGTAGAGGTGGGTTTTAAGAACATCAGGTACCAGGCACTCAAACACTGCCAGTGCTTTTTGCCATTCTTTTTTTTTTTTTTTTTTGCCACTTCTGGCTACATGTTCTGATGCTACAGAAGGGCTTTTCTACATAGCAGAAAGCATGGCTACCAACTGCTTTTGAGTTTTAAGTTGAACCAATTCTGGCTTATAAGGACAACATCTTTTAAAACTGATTTAAGCAGTTTGATGGTGGCTTAGTGGCAGAATTCTCAACTGCCATGCTGGAGACTCGGGTTTGATCCCAGTGCCCACCCATGTTAAAAAAACAAACAAACAAAGAAAACTATCTGATTTCATGAGGGAATATTTACAGTTTAATAAAGCAAAAGTTAAAAACAGAATTTGGTAAATTTTGCTGCCAATTTAATTTATACATACAGAAAAAGATCGAAGGAAACAACCAAAAAAACCATCATTATCTCTGAGTAGAGGGATTATCAGCTGTTCTCTTCATTATATTTTCTGTGCTTTCTACATTTCCTACAGTGAATATGTATTAATTTTATAATCAGAAGCAAAGTTTTTTGGGGGAGTTTAGAGAGTGCTTAGTTTTTTGTGTAGGTAATGAAAAATGGAAATAAAAAAGTCCTTTTAGTACTTGAATATTTTGATAAAACAGAAAAATGTTAAGCAAAATAATAAAGTACTTTGGGATAGTTATGTGAATTTTATATAATTAGCTAGATACTTTTTACCATTTTATAAAATATTTGAAATGTTTTTAGCTTAGTAATTAGAGTTTTTTACTTGAGTATCTAGCACTTTTCAGAGAGTCAAAAAAATAATCTCTAAGTAGATTTGAAAAAAATCATTATAAGATAATGATTAATATTTTATTACCTAAAGAGTGATATTCCACTGAACCCATCAAATACATTTTTTAATTTAAATTTGTTATTCTTTTTGAGTTATATTTCTCCATATGTACTGTTATAGTATCCATGTCTTTATTTGGCAGCCATATTTTCTGCTCTGAAGAATCTTCAAGAGAAAATTCGACGTTTGGAACTTGAAAGGATACAGGCAGAAGAAAGTGTGAAAACCTTGTCTAGAGAAACAAGTGAATATAAGAAAGTATTGGATGAACAAATACAAGAAAGGGAAAATTCAAAGAATGAAGAATCAAAGCACAATCAAGGTAGGTTTCATTATGAAGGAAATGAACTATGTATCAAAATATACTGTAAAATATTTTTAAAGAAATTTGAAATTAGTGATTTCTTAGGAGCACTTTAAAATTGCTTTGCACTCAGGTGCATTTTTGAGAAGCAAGTACTGATGATATACTGATGACATTTACCTACTGAATTCAAGGCAGATTTGATTAGCTTACAAAAGAAGAATGATTTAGGTAATCTGGAAGGATTTCTTGGGCTACTGGAAAGTAGGTTCAGTTTCTCTTCAAACAGCTTATTAAAACTATTGTATGGGTGAGCTAATTTCTGCTTATTTTTTGCATTTTTTAGAACTGACATCTCAGTTGTTAGCTGCAGAAAATAAGTGTAATCTTTTAGAAAAACAGTTGGTGTACATGAGAAATATGATAAAGCATGCAGAAATGGAGAGGACATCTGTATTAGAGAAACAGGTATGGTTCCTCAGATTTATATTTAAGAACAGTTAGTTATGGAGAAAATGAAGACGTTTTTCTCAGTGAGAACTGCTATATCATTTCTCCTTTTATGCTAAGCAACAGAAGTAATCATTGATATTAGCATCATTTCATTTTTGAAAACTACTAGTGTAAACTTTGAGAAAACATAATTTATTGTTTTTTTTTTCCTAGCAAATCTATCAGCAGAGTTTCCTTTTGGGTCGACCCTCACACACTGTGCTATGTCCTCTGCATACAGCTTTGATAGTTTCTGCTTTTGTACAGTGTAACAACCCAGGACTCAAATTACTTGAAATCAAGTTATGTTGTCTTATGGTTTGATTAATTTGAAAAAGACTATTGGGCTTACTTATTTTTTTAGTTGAGCCAATCCTTTGTATTTCTTATTATAGAAAATTGTTTTGTATTAGAGACACAAGATAGAAATTGCTAGGATTTGAAAAGAGATCTGAATTCAAGGCTCAGCTTCACAGTTAGTTTTGTGATCTTTTATAGAGTCATTTTAGTTTGCTTTACCAACAAGAAAGCCACAGTTCCAACTTGTCTGAGTTTCACTGGGCCTTAATTGTCAGCAAGTTGGCCAGGCCAGTCCCAGGCATGAAGTTTCTTGGCCTAGAAGAGGGGTTGCCCTCAGAGTCAGATGCAAATGGGAAGACAGACTTCTGGGAAGATGGTGCAATAGGATAGGCAGACCTCACGCTTCCACCATGGAACAACTGGAGAGAAGGCAGAAAATGACCAGAACAGCAGTTCTGGGATTCAGGTGACCAGAGAAGGACCTCTGCATTATGTAGAGAAGACCTGATGAAAAAGCCAAGAAATTCCACCTGGGAAATTGGGGTGAGTGCATTCATTGATAACTACCCTTGAGGCCCACCACTGTGTACCAGATCAGGCAGCTTAGAACATACCCCTATTTTGGCTGCCAGCTAGAGGAGTTATCCTTCTCAGTCCCTCAGCCTAGAGTTCCTGCGCGGGAACCTGAAAACCAGCAGACTCATTTTATCCACACAAAGTGACCTTGCTGTGGTGCCTAGTGCCTAGCCCCCATCCCTGAGGCAGGCTTCTGCAGGTAACTAGTTTCATGGAAGACTAGGAAGCCCTACCCTCAGGAGGAGAGGGTGATAACGAACAGTGCTGCTCTGATGATTGGCCAGCACAAGAGAAACTCTGGGTCCTGATGTCTCGATCCTTTCTCCACAGAAACACAAAGCACTCACCACATACATAAGCAGAAAGGCAGGGGCAATGGAGCTGCATTAAAAGGATAACCACAGCAAGGTCACTTTGTGTGGATAAAATGGGTCTGCTGGTTTTCAGGTTCCCGCGCAGGAACTCTAGGTTGAGGGACTGAGCAGGATAACTCCTCTAGCTGGCAGCCAAAATAGGGGTGTGTTCTCAGCTGCCTGATCTGGTACACAGTGGTGGGCCTCAAGGGTGGTTACCAATGAATGCGCTCACACCAGTTTCCCAGTTGGAGTTTCTCAGGCATATGGGAACATAACAGCCTGGGTCTTGCTGGTCAGAGAAAAGCAAAGCACTCCTGGGCTGACTGTTGCCTGGGGAAGTTGACCCTCTTAGTTTGGCAGCATAAGGTCTTTCAACAGAGAAGTCTGGGGATCACCAGACCAACTGTGCCCACAAGCGGGGTCTTGGCCGAGGTATACAGTGTCTACCCTCACCCTGGATGCTACAGTTTCTGGCACTCACACAGGCCTTGATTGGATTGTTGCCTGGTCAGGTCCCTGCCCAGTGGACTGCAGCAGTCTGGGAGAGGTGGGGTTGTAGAGAAGGAGTGGCACAAGACCACCATCTACTGGAACGATGGGAAAAGTGCAGTCTGGCTAGCCATTTTTCTGTCCAGCCTCTAACAGACTTCTGAAAAGGGTTGCAACTACTGCATGAAGCTCTGGCTCTGGTTTAACTGGAAATTACTGGTGATCCAGGTGCCAAAGGAGACCTTTGATGCAAACTCAAGCAACTGTAGAATCTTAGACAAGCAAGGGATATCAACTCTCACAATAACCTTGCCAAGATAATCAAATGTGAAGGAACCAGCATAAAAAATCTCAAACATGAAAGAGCAAGAAGATATGGCCAAGCCAAATGATCAAAATAAAAAGCCAGAGGAGACACAAAATATGGAACAAATAATCAAATTTGTTTAAACAAATTTCTTAAATAACTTAAATGAGATGGCTAAAGAGATAAAGGATATCAGGAAGACACTAGAAGAGGATAAAGAAGAATTTGAAAGAATAAATAGAAAATAGATCTTATGGGAATGAAAGGTGCTGTAAATCAAATTAAAAATATACTGTAGAAACACAACAGATCTGAAGAGGCAGAAGAGAGAATAAGTGAACTAGACAGAACAACTGAATTTGGGTGCACAAAAACAAGTAGTGGAAAAGATGGAAAAAAATAAATTGGATCTTAGGGAAATGATTGATAATATGAAATGCACAAATATAGGAATCATTGGTATCCCAAAAGGAGAATAGAGTTATAAAGAACTAGGAAAATTAGTTGAGATAATTAGGAAAACTTTCCAATTCTTATGAAAGAAATGTATGCAAATCAAAGAAGCTCAAAGAGCTCCAGATAGAATAAATCCAAACAGTCCCAAACCAAGACACATACTGACTGAAATAAATGCTGAAGAGAAGGAGAGGGTCCTGAAAGCAGAAAGAGAAAAGCAGTTCACCACATACAAGGGAGGAAGCCACATAAGACTAAGTGCTGGCTACTAATCTGGCAACGTGGAAGCAAGAAGGCACAGTGGTATATGTTTAAGATTCTGAAAGAGAAAAATTGCCAGCCAAGAGTTATTTATCCTGTAAATTTGCCTTCAACAGTGAGGGAGAGTTTAAAATTTTCACAGATAAATCAATGCTGAGAGAATTTTTTACAAGAGACCAGCCCTGCAGGAAATACTAAAGGGAGTTCTGTTGGCTGAAAAAATAGATAGGTGAGAGAGATCTGGAGGAGGGTACAGAATTGAAGAGAATTACCAAAGGTATCTTAAAGAATAAAAAGAGAAAATGGATCTGACAAAAAAAAAAAAACCCCAAAAACCAAAGGGTAAAATGATTGACTCAAGAACTGCCTTTATAGTAGTAACTTTGAATATTAATAGTTTAAGCTCTCCAATTAAAAGATACAGATTGGGTGGTGTGACAAAAAAAAAGGACACACGTTGGCAGAATGCATTATAAAATATGTTCCTTCTATATACTGTTGCAGGAGACTTATCTTAGACCCAAAGATACAAGTAGATTGAAAGTGAAGGGATGGAAAAAAATATTCCATGCAAGTCAAAGCAAAAGAAAGCTGGGGTAGCTATATTAATATTGGACAAAATAGACTTTGAAAGCAAAGATGTCATAAATGACAAGAAATATATATCTATATGTCTCAGTCTGGAAATTGATGATTTAAAGATGATTTATAATGCAAAACCTGATAAAGACACCACAAGAAAGGAAAACTATATACCAATCTCTATAATGAATATAGATGTAGAAATTATTAACAAAATGCTTACAGATTGAATCCAAAGGCACATTAAAAGAATTATACATCACGACCAAGTGGGATTTATTCCAGGCATGCAAGGGTGGTTCAACACAAGAAGATGAATTAATGTAATACAACACATTAACAGATCGTAAGGGAAAAAGCACGTGATCATCTCAATTGATACTGAAAAGGCATTTGACAATTCAGCATCCTCTTTTTATTAAAAACACTTCAAAGGTAGGAATTGAGGGAAACTTCCTTAATATGAAAAAAAACAAAGCCAACATCATACTTAATGGTGAGAGACTGAAATCTTTCCCCCTAAAAGATCAAGAACAAGACAAGGATGCCCACTGTCCCTCTGTTATTCAACATTGTGGTAGAAGTTGTAGCTAAAGCAGTTAGGCAAGCAAAAGAAATAAAAGGTATCCGAATCAAAAACAAAGAAGTAAAACTCTGTAATTACCTGCAGATGACATGATCCTTTATTAAGAGATCCTATATTTAGAAAACCCGGAGAAATATACAACAAAGCTACTTGAGCTGATAAATTCAGCAAAGTTCAGGATACAGCATTAATGCACAAAAATCAGTAGTGTTTCTATACACATGCATTGACCTAAATGAGGAAGCAATTTAAAATTTTGATTCATAGTAGCTTCTAAAAGAATCCAGTATCGAGAATAAACTTAACCAAGGATGTAAAGGACCTGGACAGAGGAAATTACAAAATGTTACTAAAAGAAATCTGAGACAACTAAATAGGTAGAAAAACAGTCAGTGTTCATGGATAGGAAGGCTAAATGTTACCAGTTCTACCCAAATTGATCTACAGATTGAGCACAATACCAACCAAAATTCCAGCAACCTACTTTGAAGACTTGGAAAAGTTATCAAATTTATTTGGAAGGAAGGGGGTTTTTGAATAGCGAAAAACAAGCCCTCTCTCATTTCTGATTTTGTTTATTTGCATCCTCTTTTTTTCTTTGTCATCCTAGCTAGGGGTCCTTAATAGGGCAATAGATTTCCTGCCCAGCACTGCCTTTGCCGCATCCCGCAAGTTCTGATAGGTTGTATTCTCATTTTCATTCATTTCCAAATAGTTACCAATTTCTCTAGCATTTTTTTTTTGACTAACTAATTGTTTAAAAGTGTGTTATTTCATCTCCATGTATTTGTGAAAGTTCTGATTCTTTGCTGGTTATTGATTTCCAACTTCTTTCTGCTGTGATCAGATAAAGTGCTTAAAAAAATTCAATCTTACAAAATTTATAAAGACCTGTTGTGTACCCTAGCATATGCTCTATCCTGGAGAATGTTCCATGAGCACTAGAGAATGTATATCCTGGTGTTTTGGGGTGTAATGATCTATAGATGTCTGTTAGGTCTAATAAATTTATGAAATAGTTTAAGTTCGCTGTTTCCTTGTTGCTCCTCTGTCTGGTTGTTCTATCTATTGAAGAGAGTGGTGCATTGAAGTCTGCCACCATTATTGTTGAAACATCTGTTGCTCCCTTCGATTTTATCAGTGATTGCCTTATGTGCTTTGGGGCTCCTTAATTGGGAGCATAAACATTTATGATTATTTTTTCTTGGTGAATTGTCCCTTTTATTAGTTTGTAGTATCCTTCTTTGTCTCTTATGACAGCTTTACATTTAAAGTCTATTTTATCTGACATTAGTATAGCTACTCCTGCTTTCTTTTGGTTACAGCTTGCATGGAACATCTTTTTCCATCCTTTCACTTTCAGTCTGTTTGTATCCTTGGGTCTAATGTGAGTCTCTTGTAAGCGGCGTGTAGATGGATCATATTTCTTAATCTATTCTGCCATTCTGTATCTTTCAATTGGTGAGTTTAGTTCGTTAACTTTTAGATTTATTGCTGCAAAGGCATTTCTACCATCTTATCCTTTGGTTTTTATTTGTCAGATCTATATATTCTTTTCCCTGTTTCTCTTTTTATCTTTAAGTTACCCCTACTGGTAGTCTTCAATTCTGTACCCTCTTCCAGACTTCCTTCTCCAGTCTCTTTTTTCAGTCGACAGAACTCCCTTTTATCTTTCTATTAGGGCTGGTCTCTGTTTGACACATTCTCTCAGTCTTTGTGTATGAATATTTTGCTCTTTCTCTCACATTTGAAGAAAGTCTTAGCTGGCTGAAGAATTCTTGCCTAGATGTCTTTCTCTTTCAGGATCTATATCATATCACTGCCTTCTCCACTCCATGGTGCCTGTTGAGTTGTCTGAACTGTCTTATGTGATTTCCCTTGTATGTGGTGAATCCCTTTTCTCTTGCCACTTTCAGGACTTTCTGTTTCTCTTCTACATCTGACAGACTGATTAGTATGTGTCATGGTCTAGGCCTATTTGGAGTTATTGTATTGAAGGTTCATTGGTCTTTGATTTGCATATTTATGTCTTTCATAAGGGTTGGGAAGTTTTCCCCCTTATCTCTTCACCTAATCTTCGTAGCCCATTACTCTTCTGTTCTCCTTCTGGGACATCGATGATTCTTATTATTTGTGCACTTCGTGTTGCCTGTCATTTCCCTGAGATCCAATTCAATTTTTTCCATCTTTTTTGCCATTTGCTTTATGTATTCGAATTCAGTTGTTCTGACCTGTAGTTCGCTTATTCTTTTTTCTGCCTCTTCAAATCTGCTATTGTGTGTTTCTAGTATATTTCTAATTTTTTCTCCAGTATCTACATCTCTCATATCTGCTCTTTTTCTCTTTAGTCTTTCATCTTCTTCTTTATGTTCTTCTAGTGTCTTCTTGACGTCCTTTATGTCATTGGTCAAGTCATTGAATTTATTTATGAGATTTGTGTGAACAACTTTATTTAATTGTTCCAGATTCTGTCGCCTTCCAGTGGTTTAATTTGGTTATTTGGCTGGGCCATATCTTCCTACATCTTCGTAGATTTTTAAATTTTCTTTAGGCTTGAGGCATTTGATTGTCTTCATAGGATTACTTTGAAAGTTGATTTTACTTAGTCATCTGAGATTTTGTATTTGCTTGGATTTGCGTGAAAGGTTTCCTTTTGCACTTGGTCAGTAATTCCCTGCAAATCTAAACTAAGGCTTGGACCTTATGCAGAGGGTGTAGCTCTACTTGAGGATTTGTTTGAAGTTGAACAGGTGGGCATTTTACCAGAGTGCACTTTCCATTTTCCTAGAAGATGGCACTCTTGAGCCTCCGCTTCCCCTCAAGCTGACTGCGGCAGCCATCGGAACTGGATGAAGACCAGGTGCAATTCCTTCCAGGTCTGCTGGTCCAGTTCATGCTGAAAGTCATCAACCCTGCTAGGGGATGAATAGTGTGTCCCTCACGGAGTGTGTCTCTCGTGGAGATTCCTAATGGGTCTGCTGGCCCTTAGGCTCCCACTTGGAATGACCTTAGGCTGTGGGAATGGGATTTTCAGCTGCCTTTCCATAGCCTATCTGGAAATGCCTGATGACTAGGTGTGGTCGGCGGCACAGGGTCAGTCAGGGCACAGCAGCGCGTGGCATGGCATAGCTTGTTTCCTCTTGTCCCTTGTGGAGTAATGACCAAGCCCACTTACTCCATTCTGTGCATCCCAGTTTCTCAGCTTTTTCATTCAGTACCTCCCTGTATAATGTAGAAAACCCCGTCAGATCATTCACACCCTAGAACTGTCCCAGTTGTTTTTCTGTCACTTCTTTGTTTAATAGAGCAAGGGTGAATTCCTATTGCTAAGTGTTATATAACATTTTTATGAAATTGATAAGATGGAGTTGGGGAAGGGTTAAATCAGTCCTCCACATTGAGTAGACAAAGATTATATTGCCATTCTTTTAATTCTGATCTTCTAGTGCTCAGGTAACAAATCTCTAAGACAATGCTAAGTAGTCTTGACTAATATATTTAGGGAACATAAATAATAGGGGTCTTTGGATTTTAGCCCTTATTTCATCAGTGAATTTAAAATAGCACTTTTAATAAGGTTAGTTTAATAATTATAGTACCAATATTTGAAATAAAACGTGATTTGTGCCAATTTTAAATTAAATAATGAAATATTTAGTAGTATATACAAATTCCTGATAATTACTGACTTGTATCACTTTGTCATTTTTAAAGTTCTGCTTGTATGATATACCTACCCATAAACTGTATATGAAGATATTGCATTTATAAGCACATAGTTTTACCAAGATACTTCAATTTAGCATTTTATTATTTCTTATTTTAGTTTAATGATTTGCCCTGTGACTCTCAGTCCTTAAATTCTCAAAGGAGGCAGTCTTTTCAAATCTTTGATCCTCTACCTGGAAGGAAACACTAAAAACTTTGTTTTACATAAGATTCAGAGGTAGTGTAAATGAGAAATACCAAAACTGTAATTGTCTTAATGATGAGATTAACTACTTAAGAAGGCCAGATTAATTGAAAGTATTTGTGCATGCGTGTGTGTGTGCATGTATGCATTGCTCATATGTCTGGTAAGTCCCTGCTATCCTAGGATCTATACTCTCACTATGTAGAACCAAATGCTATAAATAATAGTATATAATAAAAACAGGATTTCACTTTTACTTATGAGATATTCTTGTAGTTTCATTTTATTATTTTCCTAGAAATCTCTCATGTCCTAAGTAGTTCTGTGGAAAGCCAGACAAATAGCTTACAGTATATTCTAAGGATACACTCAGTGTTAGTTGATTTTAGATTTTTGATTGTCCAACTGTCATGTTGTATTTAATGTTATTTTCCAGGTTTCCCTAGAAAGAGAACGACAACATGATCAAACACATGTTCAAAGCCAACTTGAAAAATTAGATCTTCTTGAACAGGAGTATAACAAACTTACCACCATGCAGGCCCTTGCAGAAGTCAGTGAATATCTCTTTTATTCATTAACAATACCAATTTTGGGTAAAATTATTTTATAGCACTGAATATTTATAGAAATAAAGGTGAACTTGTTGCAAAGAAATATAGGAGTTTAAAAAAGAAACAAATATACATTTGGAGAGAGAGTTCATATTTTACAGTCTTTGTGGGCATGAGGAAAGAAAGCTTTTTGAAAATGCTGAAAGAATAGATGTTTTGAATATCCTTTAACTGTTCTCTGAGCTAGTTTTAGTTTCAGATTATTCACTTAGGAGATATTTAATACCACTGAGACAAAATTTACAGATTAAGCCTCTATATAGCCTTTTTACCTTCATACAGAGTTCTATTCTTTAGCCATAGATTTTACCCAAAATTCTCTCCAGCTACCTCACAATTAACTAATCATAAAGCAGAGTGTTGTGGATGCTGACAAGCCTGAAGCCATTACTTCAGTAAAATCACAAGTTTTGATATGTTGTGCTAAAATTTTAAGACATGTTCCTGTGCTTCTAGGTTAAAATTTTACCAATAGATGCTAAGAGGTTTTTTTTTTCACTATAATCCCTTTTAATGTTTTATCACTAGAAAAAAATGGAAGAGTTGGAAGCAAAACTCCGTGAAGAAGAACAGGAAAGGAAACGTATGCAAGTTAAGGCAGCCCAAGTAAGTTTAAATGTGGTTAGGTTCCCCGTATTTCTTACTACTCTTTATATGAAGAAAAATTATTAAATTAGACATCCCTAGGTTATTTCCGTTTTAGAATTTCTATTATATAAATTTAGACCTAGTTTAATGTAGAACATCATAAATATATTTTTACAGTTAAAGAGTAAAATTTGAATAATTCTTTAAACTGTTTTCCAAATTGTAAGGGTTTAGTCAATATTGAAAAGACTTAGTAGACTAGAAAATATAAAAAACTAGACACATGATAAGGTGAATAATCACATAAAACTTGTTTCTTACCATGGGTCACTGTCAGAAATAATAGCCTACTTATAGGTGCTTCCTTTCCTTGGTGGCCTCAAGGAACTAGAACAGAAGTTGAAGTGTTGTGGGCTACTATAATAGTGGCTAGTGATCCAGGTTAAAATGCAGAAGCTTCCTAATCAGTTATTGCTGCTAATATAATATCAGGAAAATTTTCAAGCTCTGGCCAACATTATTGTGGAAGAGCAATGGCCAAGGATATGTGGTTCTAATTTATGTATTCTTGTGCGAGTTGTTTAACCATTCTGAGTCTGGATTTTACCATTGATAAACTGTTTTCATTTTATATCTTAATTAAATGAGATGAAAGATAATGAAATACTTCATAATGTTAAAAATCTTTTTTTCATTGAATTGTATTAGTCAATTTTAATGATCACAGTATTTCTTTTCATTAATCCCGTGCTTCTGAATGTTTGTTCCAACTCCTTCATAGTTTCCTGGGGAAATTTTAGAGTACTTTTTAAATACAGATTTCACCAACCTGGGATGCTCAAAATCATGAGGTCGAGAGAAGAGCCTGATAACATGAATTTTTCTCATAAACCCTAGACAATTTGACACATAAGAAGGTTTGAAAACCACTATTCTAAAAATTTTTTTTGAAATCCTTAGCAGTTGCTTACCACGTGGATGGGAAATTGTTTTTAAATTAGTGTAGAGTTACTAAACTTCTATATAGAAGGAATTAGAAAAAATTCACCAACATACTTTTCAGTTCTTTTGAACATTAATTTCCAGCTTATTTTTCTTTTTTTTTTTTTTTTTAACATTTTTAAACATTTTCTTGTTTTATTATATTTTGTTTGTTTGTTTGTTTTTTACATGGGCTGGGGCCGGGAATCGAACCGGGGTCCTCCGGCACGGCAGGCAAGCACTCTTGCCCGCTGAGCCACCGCGGCCCGCCCATAATTTCCAGCTTATTTTTCTTATATTGTAAGTGCATGAGTTTTCTAAAAATGAAAAAAAGTATCTTGCTGCTTGGCACTGTGGTAGATGCTGTTTGTGAAAAGAAGAAAATACTAAAGCATCAGTTTGAAGTTATAACAGCAGTTCAAGATAAAAGATTTGTGTATTGATTTAAAATAGTTAAAAATTGTTGACAGATCTGTTCAAGATATAGTTGCACAACTGTGTCATGTTTTGCACTCAGATACTGTTGTTGGATTTTACTGGCTTTTACATGGCAAAACTCAGGTTTGAATCACAGCTTTTATTTCTACATTGTTAAATTTTAAGCTTTCTTATTTTTCTTAGTTGCAGACTGGCCTAGAAACAAATAGACTTATTTTAGAAGATAAGGCATCTCCATATGTTCCCAGTGCAAGAAAAATTAAAAAAAAGAAGTCAAAGCCACCAGAAAAGGTATGAAAAGAGAGATCCAAAAAGTCAATATGCTGATTACTTGATTATAAATTATGCAAGAGCACTTAAAACTGTGTAACTACAATGTTGAGAAAGTAAATCTCTTTCATTCTCAGTTTCTTCATTAGATAAATGAATGTAAATATTATCTCCTAAATTTTACCCTGATAGTGAGATATTTTGAAACTACAGAGCAGTGAACAAATACTAGTATTATTATTCAGTATTCCAATTAACTACCTTTTACTCTTAAATATTTTGTACATATATCTTTATTTCTTCTCTCAAAATGCAATGGCTTCTTTTTCAGATGACATTTTTTCTTTCATAGTCTTTCTTTATTAGTACTGAAGACATGTTGACAAGTGTTGTTAGGCACTTGAAACCATAACGTCAATATCAATAAGGCAAATAGTGGCGCAGAGGTAAGCTGAATTTTCAGGTTAGTCATATATCATCAGCTTTTATCAACATGTAATTGTTTTTCTTTCCTTTCAGAGAGGTTCTAGGAACTATTTTCCTGTACAACCACATTACAGATTATGCTTGGGTGATATGCCATTTGTAGCAGGGAAGGTGAGTTAATAGAATGTTGGATATTTTTGTAGAACTTAGAGCATTGAATTCAATCTACTTATCTGCCTGTATGCCTGTAAATGGTGGAAGCATTTTCCTGCTCCCTTTACCAGTGTCTATCATAGTGATTTAAGAATGAGAATGAGATGGGGGAAGGTTTTGTGGGATGGAGGGAGCAGAGAGGGACACCTTAGAGCAGATGGTATATGTGAAAGAGAAGCCGTGTATAAAAGCAGAGACCCTGGTATGGAGCAGGTATAGTTATAGAGGTCAAGGACATAAAGATCATAGGTATAGCATTGGACTTTTAGTATCAACTTTGATGATTTATTGTATGATAGATAGCATATCCTATTTGTCCTCACATCCAGATCACCTCTAGGACTCTTTCTCTAAGAAGCAGCCACACAGAGACTTAAATCATTTGTTCCTTTAACTCTTAAATGTAGAGATGAAATTTTTTCAAATATCAGCAGTATAAGTACTTAATACTGTTAGTTTATACTCTTTTTTCATGAGCTGTTTTGCTGTTTGTTTTATGTATAGATGCCCTTCAAATCCCAACTCAATTGTGAGCTTGAGATTCTTGGGAAGTAGGTGTTCTTTTGAATTTTTATTTTATTTGTTTCTGTATTTATTTATTTTGAACCCACAGTAAATCTTCAGTAAAAGCTTAGATAATAAACTATGTTTTGGCTTTTCCTCTGCTCTTTGTAGATATGTGAGGCAAAAGTCACTTATACATATATTCCATTGACTCCATGCTGTACTTTGCCCTAAATTTAATTTCTTTTGGGATTTTTGACCATCTTTTGACCTGTGGTACTTCCTTTATCTTGCTGTTACTGAGCTGTCGCTTTTGCTTCATCATAGAGTCTTTGGATTGGGTGAAAAATTGAGGTTATCATCTCCTGTGATTCTCAAAACCTGGTCAGATCGTATCAGAATCACTGAATCAACCTGCATTTGAAAAGCATATTATCAGGCCCCACCACAAACCTACTGAATCATACATAATTCTGTGGGTGTGGGACACAAAAATACTTTTAACATGTCCCATAGTCTCAGTTTAATGTGGGACCCATTTACATAGTACAAGTCTCCACACAGTGTTTTCATTCTGTAAATCCAGACTGATGGTTATCTACTCTGAATATTTACTGATGAGACCTTAGACACCTCAAACATTTCTAGACAGCTTTATTTGAAACTTCTTATTGAAATCTACCACTGTATAAATTCGACCCATTGGTCTTTTTTCTGCATTCATTCAGTGATCCTCACAGAATAGATGAACGCGTGACTACAAGGAAACGTAAAATTGGGGTGGATAGCTTTATCTCTCATGTCACCTCCTTATTCTGTTCTAGGTTATAAATGCCTCCTTTTTCTTCAAATCATATATGTGATTTTTTTAGTTTCTTTACCAGCTCATAAAGACTGATTAGCATAGAATAGGGACCTTGTCATGTTCTAGATAGTCTGTTAATTCAACTTGGCATCATTTTAATGTTGGGGGGTAGGGCAGCCACACTGTCTGTTTCACCCATTAATTCTAGAGTCAACTGAAGAAACTTTGCATCAGCCTATTTGAGTGATCAGGTGGTCCTTTTTGGAGTTGATTTACTTGCTTATTTGTCCTTAGTGTAGAATTTTTAATCAAATGAAACTTACAAATTTACCCTGTCCCACATTAGAACCTCATTCAATCTTCCATTATTCTCAGATCTGTTATCCCCACATTTGATTCCCTATCTTTGATAGTTGTCATGGAGTCATTGATAGTTTGAAAAGGACAGGTACAAAGACAGGGCTTTTCAACTTGATCTCTCCTTTGTACTCTGTAGGAAGGATTATTTAACCAGCTAAGACTGTATAGTCATCTAGCTGAGTGTTTTTCAAATTATTTGTTGTGAAGGACTACTTTTTTTTACTTGTTTTTCCACTTTGGTAGATCAATATATTTGTAAAATATCATAAAAATAAATTAGAAAAATGAAATTTAAAAGGAATCAAACACAAGTCCTGGTTTTTAAATTATTAGATTCAACAGACAGAAAATTATGCTAATAAATATAATCAGAAAAAACAACAGGTAAAAGAATTTCAAAAACTATACATTGTTTATTGAATGTATGCCTATAGGCAATTAATATGGTGACTCCATATTGTAGGTTATGAGTGAAACAGTTATCTTCCATATTAAATCCATTTTCACCCTTGAAATAAATACGAGCTTAATCAATATTTAAAGTTAATAATAAGATCCATTACTTTGGTTCTTGTAAATTAAGATTGTAGATGGCAGTGCTACTTGCAAGGGAGAAAGTTATATCCCTACTATATAATTTAATTTTTCTTTTTATTAAAAAAAAAGATTTTCTTTTATTTTGAAATATTTGTGGGTTCACAGAAAGTTGCAAATATAATACAAAATGGTCCTGGGTACCTTTCACCCAGTTTTTTCCCCCAATGATAACATCTTTCATTACTGTAGTACAATATCAAAGCCAAGAAATTGACATTGGTATAATCCACAGATCTCATTGACTCCTCTAGTTTGACAAGCACCCGTGTGTGTGTGTATGTGTAGTTCTGTGCAGTTGTGTATGTATTGATTTATGACTATTGTAACACATCACTCTGTTATGTCATTTCACAAATGTTATATAAATGGATTCAGGCAGTATGTGACCTTTTTAGATTGATTTTTTTACTCAGCATAATGCTCTTGAGATCCATCAGGTTTTTGCATGTCCTTAGTTCTTCCCTTTTTATTGCTGTGTAGTATTCTATAGATGGATGTACTGAAGTTTAACCATTCACCAATTGAAGGACATTTGGATTGTTAATTTTTGATTTTTACAAACAAAACAGGTATGCAAATTTGTGCACAGGATTTTTTGTGGATATTTTCATTTCTCTGGGCTAAATATCCAGGAGTGTGACTAATGGATTGTATGGTAAACATGTTTTGTTTTTAAGGTAACTGCCAAATTATTTTCCAGAATGCCTGTACCATTCTACATTCCCACTAGTAATTTTAGCTGCCCTGATGGGTGTTCAGTGATATTTTATTGGGGTTTTAATTTGCATTTTCCCAATGGCGAATGGTGTTTAAGTATCTTTTCATGTGTCTATTTGCTGTTGTATATCCTTTTTGGGCAAAGTGTCTGCTTTATTTCTCTCGTCCATTTCTTAATTGGATTGTTGCTGTTCTATTTTGTTGAGTTTAGAGAGTGCTTTATGTATTCTGGATATGAGTCATTTATCAGATAGGTGGTTCGTAAATACTTTCTACCAGTCTGTAGCTTACTTTTTTGTCTTAAGTCTTTCAGAAGCAGATCATGAGTTTTCACTTTGATGAAATCTAGTTTGTTGTTGGGTGTTTTTGTTTTTCGTTTTTGTGGATTGTGCTTTTGGTGTCATAATTAAGAATTCTTTGCCTAGACCTAGGTTCTAAAGAGAAGTATTCTCTTATGTTTTCATCTAAAAATTTTGAAGTCTTAAGTTTTTCATTTAAATCTGTGATCCATCTGTAGCTACAAAAAAACCTTGATAGAAATTGCATTAAATCTGTAAATCAGTTTGGGGAGATTGACATCCTTGTTGAGTCTTCCAGCCCATGAACTCGGTAGGTCATTTATTTAGATCATCTTTGAATTCTTTCATCAGTGTTTTGCAGTTGTCAGTGTACAAGTCCTGAACCTGTTTCATTAGATTTATGCCTAGGTATTCTTTTTTTGAGTGATTTTAAATGATACTGAATTTTTAACTTTGGTTTTTACATGATTATTGTTTGTATATAAAACTATTGACTTTAATTTTTATCTTGTTAGTGTGCCACTATGCTGAATTCACTTTTTAATCTTAGAAATTGTTTTATGGATTTCTTAGACAAGTTTACTTCTTCCTTTAAATTTGTATGCCTTTTATTTCTGTATGGCTTACTTTTTGGCCAAAATTTTTCCTGTACTGTGCTAAGTATTTGTGGTGAGAGCAGACATCCTTGCCTTTTTTACTGATCTGAAGGAGAAAGCATTTAGTCTTTCACCTTAGGTATGATGTTAACTGTAGGGTTTTTTCCCATGCTTTTTACCTTGAAGTTTCCTTCTGTTCCTAGTTTGCTGAGTGTTTATACCTTCAAAGGGTATTGGATTTTGTCAAATGCTTTTTTTCTTCATCAAATGATAGGATCATGTGATTTTTCTTTAAGTGATGATTTGCTGGACTGTATTGATATTCAAATGCTGAACCAGGCTTACATACCTGGAATAAACCTTACTTGGATGTGGGATGTAAATCTTTTTTTATATTGCTGGATTCAGTTTGCTACCTAACAGCAGACACTAGGATAAGAACTGCTGATTAGCACAGTGGTTTCCAAATCTGGCTGATCAGAATCAACTAGTGTTCTTAAAAATACACATTTCCTAGCCCTAAGCACTAATTGAGTTTGGAGTGCTACCTTAAAATCTGCGTCTGCTACATGATGCTTATGGAGCCATGTCAGCCCACCCATCTGTTTGTAAACTGGGATAACACATTGCGAATGTTGTTTAGTATTCAAAACAAAAACACAAAATCTTGAGAGGGCTACCAGGTTTTTCCTCTTTGTGTCACTTATGTGATAAACATATACTCAGTACTTCCTACTAATCAAAATAGAGAAGTGAATAATGGTCCCTACTTATAGATTAATAGGTGAAGTGGATATACAGATAAAATTGCAATATATTATGATGTGTTATGATAAAGATAAGTAGAAAGTGCTATAGATGAACTGAGCATGTTCTAGTTAATTGCCAGGGAGTATTAAAGAACCCTTTAAAATGATATATTTGAACTAGATTTTAAAGAATAGTGTAAAAGTTGCCACACGAAAGAACTGGTTTGTGCTGCAATTATGGTTTGTCTCAGTAATTGAAATTAGGAGATGGTGGGTTATCAGGCCAAAGAATGTAGGCGGCAGGCAGTTCAGTGATACAGGTCTTAATATTCTTTGCTAAGGAGCTTGAATATTATAGTCAGTAGGTTTACATCAAAAGTTTTCAAATAAAACAACAACATGATGATCAGAATATTTTAGGAGGAGAACTGATAGACCTGTGGAATTAGGAGACGGATGAGATTGGAAACAGAGACCAGTTGGGATATTAGTCCCATAGGTAGTAGAAGTGGATGTATAAATCAAGAGACTGACGATAGAGTAGAGAGTAAGAGGTAGATTTTTGAGATATTTAGGAGGGCAAATCAATGGGACTTTATAATTGACTTTTGACAAGGAGATTTATGCCATATTTTGGGGGGAGGGGATGGAGAAATTCTTTATACTCAGGTTAGGAAGTGGAAAAGAAAACAGGTTTAGAGGATATAGCTTCAATTACTTCCTGCTTTTATGGTTTTCTCATCAGTCCACCAGCCCTAGCCATGCTGTGGTAGCCAATGTTCAGCATGTCTTGCATCTAATGAAGCAACACAGTAAAGCCTTGTGCAACGATCGTGTAGTCAACAGTGTTCCTTTGTCAAAGCAAGCATCTTCACGAAGTGGTAAAAATAAGAAGCCAGTGACGCCGCCCTCCTCCAGCAGTATTAATGAAGAGTTGACAGAAGTCTTACAGACTTTACAGGATGAATTTGGGCAAATGAGCTTGTGAGTTTTTGTTTTTGTGTTTTGAATTATATTTAATTTTAAACCCTTATTTTTTAGTTCTCAGCTACTTTATTAATCCTACCTTTTGTTTGTTCCACTAATAGTTGTTGAGCAGAATCCTTTTACCAGCCTCTGAGCAAGTTATTGTGATTTTAACAAATAGAACTTAATATGGGTGAAGTCTCTCCCTTTTCTAATACTTTTTAATGTTTTGAATACCAAAGTTGACATGTAAGTGTTATTTCCATGTTTAGGAACTTGAATTTAGCTAAACTTAACTGGTAAGTTAGAATGTGAGTATTTAAAGAACAAGATCCTTCTCAAGGGGAAAAGTAGGACTCTAAATGATTAGCTCTTTGAAATTCAGAACTCTTTTTCCATTTATTTCCAATGCCTTTCTTAATTTCTTAAACTGTCACTGATAATTTGAAAATTTGTTGCTCTGTTATGAAACAAGTTTAGTCATGTTTTAATGCATAGAGTGGCCATATGAGTGAGAAATGGTGGGCCTAACCGTAAAATTAAGGAAACTTGATCAACTCCCTTCTTTGCTTTGTGTATAGTGATCACCAGCAGCTATCAAAACTTATCCAGGAGTCACCAACTGTTGAACTGAAAGAAGACTTAGAGTGTGAACTGGAGGCATTAGTGGGAAGGATGGAGGCAAAAGCCAATCAAATAACTAAAGTTCGAAAATATCAAGCCCAGGTAACTCAGTTTTTCCTTCACTCAAGTTTCTGAAGATTAAAAAAATAAAGTTTCCTTCCAAATATATTAATTGGATGGCACTGTAAATATGTCATAGATAGGGACGTTTTGGAGTTCTTTACTGATGACACTATATTCATTAGTTATTAAGAATTGGTTTTAAGCAAGCTGGAAAAGAAGATAGTCCTCTAATCACTTAGATTTCAACTTAGATGTATCTTTGAAGTACAGAATATTTTACTGTTGTCTCGCTATCACATGAAAAAACCTCCAAGATTAATTTAAATGTTCTGAGTTTGCCCAGCTCTTTTTAAAGGCACTAGAAATACTGAATTTCTAAAGGAATGGCAGGTGTGGGAAAAAATTTTACACTTATATTACTAATTATATTAAATAAAACTTTATTATAGTGTCTACTAAGTGCAATTGGAAATAATACTCAAGAGTTTTTATCAGGGGAGTAACAATGATTCACGTATTAATGAGAACATTGTGACTGCTGGAGGTGGGGAGGATGAGTCTGCGACATCAGCTAAGATTATATTAGTCTCACGTGGGCCAAGACAGTGGCTGCGTACTTAAAGAGAAGTGGACAGATTTGAGGTATGTTTTATAAGTAGAAAATCAGGGCTCCTTGCTACTGGATATGATGTAAAGGGAGAGGAGTTTGGAAGGATGGTGTTAGAACAGGTTTGGCTGCCATTTATTGATGGTTGCCATGTCATAGATGCGATGCTGAGTGTTTCGAGAATGTTATCTTAATTCTTATGGAAGCCTTGTGAGGTGGATGTATTGTTCTCATTTTCTAGATGAGGAATCTGGGTTTGAGTTTCCTGGGAGGTAGGCATATCTTCAGTAAAATTAAGGCAGAGCTGGAATAGAAACTTGAGTCTTTCTAACACCAAAGCCTGGGCTTTAATAACTTTTTCCAAAGTTCATATTCAAAAAAGAAATACAAGATGATTCCTGTAGGAATGGTGATGTAATTTGTTTCTTGTATCTTAGACTTTAATTCTCTCTAATGGACCACCAATATGCCAGTAGCCATTTAGCTAAAGTAAAAATAAAGCTTTCTATTTTGAATTAAATTATTCTAAAAATAATGGAATAAGAATGAATTTTTAAATCCTTTATTGTTTTAAAACATTTACTGCTTTGTCTCTTCATGAATGAGAATGATCCTTTGCCTGTTGAGACTAATTGCTAGAATGCCTTTCTCCTCTCCTGTCCTTTCTCCTCTTCCTATCCTTCAGTTTCCTGTGTCAGATTTTTTTTGCTTCCTCCATGAGACCTTTCCCCAATCCCTTCCTTCTCACTCACCCTGCTTTGCACTTCGGCAGTATTACATAGCACCAGGATTTATGTGTTTACTTTTGCTTACTTCTTTGTACATCATTGTATGCTTTAAGGACTCGGAAGGCAGACACTATGTATTTTTATAATGCTCCACAGATTTTTATACAGTGGTGCCACCTCCCCCAAATATTTTTTGAGTATTAAATGACTAGTACACAGATTTTTGAGGCCTTTTAATAATATCTAGAGTGTATTATTGGAGTTTTAGGTAATATGAGAGCTAAAGGTATTGGTTGTAAGTGGAGAATATTTTCATTAATCTCCTCTCCATTTTACCTGCCTTGGTTATTTGGTATAGCTAGAGAAACAGAAGATAGAGAAGCAAAAAAAGGAATCAAGAACCACCAAAAAGCCTCTTGATGAAGAAGGAAACAGTAGCAGCCGTTCTTCTGGAACCACAGGAACCACAAATAAGAAAGACTTTGCAAAACTGAGACCTGGAGAAAAAAGCAAGAAAAATCTTCAGTTATTGAAGGACATGCAAACCATACAGAATTCATTACAAAGCAATAGTTTGTGTTGGGATTACTGACTGTTACCAGGTCATAAATTTTATTCAGATAATCTGTACTTCATCAATTGGATGTTGGCAATTTACTTTCCAGGTCTCATATTCTCTTCTGTTGGAATTAATGTTGAAGGGCACAGGCTTCATAAAGAGGCTTTTCTTGTGTTAAGTGGCGAGAGTTAAACCATTTAAATGGAAACCAGGAATTTTTAAAGGCTGAGAAGCCATCCATACTCTGCTTCTTTGTTTGAGATTGATTTGCTGTACTGATATATTGCACTTTGTAAACAAATTACCAATTTTTTTTTACTTGTGATTGTGATTTTTTTATAATAGTTCCATACATCTGAATTTAAATTATCAAAATATGAGGCTGTCATGTAGGAAGTGTTTGCTTGATAAGTCTTATTTTTAAATCTTTCCCTGGCATGAAGTGCCCATTTTCCTCTTCTCATACACCATTAAATATACTTTATTTGGGCTCTTGGTGGAGGTTTTCTATATTTAAATATGACACATATTTAAGAGGATTCCTTTCAATTCTTCTATTGGTATCTTCTCAGAGGCTAAGTAAAAAGAACTTACCCTCCCTATTGTTTTGTTTTTTGATAACCCAAACATTGATCATTAAATACATTTGTATTACTTTTTAATCCACTGTTAAAAGAAAAAAAGACATAAATAGTCTTTTAAGTCAGCTATCTGTAAAAATTATGAATGTTAAACATTGTTTAATGAAGTAAATGAGATTTTGGAATAAAGTGAGAATGGGAGGGAATTATGGGGGGCATTATAAAGCAATTTCCTGTTTTTAAAATAATACTTGTTTGTAATCATGCTGTTCAGTCAAGGCATTATGGTTTTTTAATACTGAAATTTAAGGAGCCCCTTGGATATTTTTTTTTATTAGTGTATAGTATGGGTGTAATATTAACTGTTCACACACAATTGTCATGTTAATAATGTAAATCATAAGTCTGAATAGATCAAGACATGTTTTTTTATATATTTGCCACTGAAGTTCAATAAAGCAGCTTGTTTTAAGGAAACGTTGAAACTTAACAGCCTGTTAATAAAGGCTTTATTTGTTGTAATCTCAAAAAAAGGCATTTCCAAGTAAGACATTAACACAGTATGAAACAATGTATTTAGTATATCATTTATTTTCCATTCATGTGCTTACGTAGACATTAAGCCCCAAAAGAATCTCAGAGCATGTGATAAAATACTCTGAGTGCTAGTAAACATGATCACATATTAAAGGAATTCCTTTTTATGCTTCCCCTAGAATTGAGAACATGGAGTTCCAGGATTATCTAGACAGCCAGCATGAATTGTAGTGGCTTCCTGGGCACTGGGCTTGTCAGGCCTCTTTTCAAATTAATTTTCTACAGATGAGTGTTCTTAATTTGGGATATTTGGAATCTCTGGAAAATTATATGTAAACTGTTGCTTACATGTGTAGTTTTCTGATGAGCATGTCTGTGGCGTCATCACATTCACAAGAAACCCAAGGAAGGTAAGAATCACTCATCTGGTGACATGGCAAGTATTTCTTGTGTCTCAACCACCGTTTGAATTATTAAACTTTTATCTCCTTATTTGTTTGAGTTTCAGACTGTAAGACTGTATAACTATCATTTGAATTGTAGCAGCTGCAAGTCCTCATTAGAAGAGTGATTTAATGGTTGTAAAATCTACCCTATCCTTCGGCTAAGATTCCAACTGAAATACTCACTCCAGCTTTTGACACATTCAGGTAAGAACCTAAAACAAATATACTGCTTCAGTTTCCTTATCTCAGATTTAGAGTGAGTCAATAGTTATACTGTCATCCATCCACTTCTGTTGGAGCAGAGCTTTACTGTCAGATACTTCATACACTCACATCTTTCTATGTGTAAGATGTTAAATGTGGATACCAAACTGAGTAAGGAAGGTAGGCTTATAGGCTTGTTATTAAACATATGATTGTTTATTTCAATGCAGTGTATTGAATGTAGTGCTAATAGAATGTGCACATTGCTATAAGAGTTCAGAGGAATAAGGGCAAGCATGGCAGAGAGTGGTATGATAAATTAGGGATAACTTAGAGATAATGTCTAAACTCTAAAGAACAGGAGTTAGCCACAAGGGAGAATGTTTGTTCCAGGGAGGTAAGATAGAAAGAACAAAAGTGGGGGGGCAGGAATTTGCAGTTTTCATGGGGGGATTGTAAATAGCTGAGTAGTAGTGTTACCTAAAAGTTGAGGTATACTGTGAATAGAGGGGTAGCAGAGACTAGGTCACAGGAGGTTAAGGAGCTTGGACTTGATACTACTTTAGGTCTCTAAATTTTGTGTCTCTGATGAGAAAGAAAAAAATGTGTTAACTGGACAGCCAGTATTTATAGATGTACTTACACAGGCATACCTCATTTTATTGTGCTTCACAGATAATTGCATTTTTTACAAATTGAAGGTGTGTGGCCACTGTGTGTCGAGCAAGTCTGTTGGTACCATTTTTCGTGCAGCATATGCTCACTTTCTGTCTGTCACATTTTGTAAAGGCTTGCAGTATTTCACACTTTTTCATTATTATTATATCTGTTATAGTGAAATGTGATCAGATCTTTACTATTGTAATTGCTTTGGGGCATTATGAACTGTGGCCATATAAGATAATGAACTTAATAAATGTGTGTTTCGAGGGCGCCACCAGATGGCCATCCCCTGTCTCCCTCTCCTCAGGCCTCCCTATTCTAAACAATATTGAAATTAGGTCAGTTAATAACCTTACAATGGCCTCTAAGTGTTCAAGTGAAAAGAAGAGTCTTCCTAAGGCTGTAGCTGCCATAGATAGTGATTCCTCAGATGGATCTGGGCAAAGTCAATTTGAAAGCCTTCTGGAAAAGAATTCCCCCTTTCAGATGCTGTTAAGAACATTTGTGATTCGTGGGAAGAGGTGAAAATACCAACATTAATAGGAGTTTGGAAGATGTAGATTCTAATCCTTATGGATGACTAAAGGCTTCAAGACTTCAGTAGAGGAAGTAACTGCACATGTGGCGGAATAGGAAGAAAACTAGAAGTAGAGCTTGAAGATGTGACAAAGTTGCTGCAATCTCACGATAACACTTTAATGGAAGAGGAGTTGCTTCTTAGGGATGAGCAAAGAGTGCTTTCTTGATAACATCTGTTCCTGGTAAAGATACTAGGAACATTTTTGAAATGACAACAAAAGATATAGAATATGGTATCAACATAGTTGGTAAAGCAGTGGTAGGTTGTGAGCATTGACTCCAGTTTTTGAAAGTTTTACCATGGCAAAATGGCATCAAACAAAACTCTCATATTGAGAACGGTGAACCAATGCAGCAAACTTTTTTTTTTTTAAAGAAATTGCCACAACCACTCCAACCTTCAGCAACCATCACCCTGATCAGTCAGCAGCCATCAGTATCAGGCAAGCCCCTCCAACAGCAAAAAAAAAATATTACAACTCAATGAGGGCTGAGGTCATAGTTAGCATTTCTTAGCAATAAAGTATTTTAATTAAGGTAGGTACATTTTTTTTCTAGACATACTGCTATTGCACACTATAATGTAAACATAACTTTTATATGCACTAGGAAACCAAAAAATTTTTGAGACTTTATTGTGGTGGTCTGGGACTAAGCATATTTTAGGAGTGTGCATATATGTTATAAAACATCCAATTGCCAATCCAAATATTAATTTTATGTAAATAAATTTAAGTGCTAGTATCTCCCTGCTCCACCCATACCAAAAAAAGCATTGTCTTAAATACTCAATGTTTGTACCCAATATTGGAGACTTCTATAGAAAGTAAAAAAGGGGTCATTGGACAGTTTTAAGCAGAGAAGTGATAGATTTGCACTTAGGTAGTTCTGGCTTTTGAACAGAATTTGAAGTAGGTGTGAAGGTATTAAGACTGGAAGTTTTAAATTCAAAGGCATTGGTTTTTCATTTTCTAATATATCTTGACCTCATTAGTCAATTGTATTCTTTCATATGGAATAAATGAGGACAGTGGTGGAATGGAGAGGAGAGAATTAATTTGTTAAATAGTCTCTTTCAGTATCTATTTATAAAATGATTTAGCTACCAAATTTAACAATTTTACTAATATTTACTATAGTATTAGAATTAGATACCGCAAGGCTAGGGTTCAGATAGCATTTTTTTGCTTGTTAAGTCACTATATTTTTGAGTATTTATTTGATTTAGGCTTTGGAGGAAAATGGATTCATATTGAGTATTTTATTTTTGGATGGGATACTAAAGACATCTCTTTCTTCCTCAAAAATTTCCAAATAAACATCTCTGCAAAAGAACTGTAAGGCATACAACTTAGGATAAAGTTTTTAAAAGTCAGTTGAAATTTTCTTTTAATTGAAGACCCAAGGGGACAAGAAGCTCCTTTGTTATGGTACATTATATATGGCTCTTTATAAAATATAGAGCAAAATAGATACCAGGGAATCAAATGTTTATACAAGCACCAAACTCTTACTATAGCAGACAGACAGTACTGACACTGAGATTATAATACATCTTCACATGCAAAATGTTCTTTGGTAGACTTACTCATTCGGTGGAATGAAAGAATTTGCAAAACGGAAAAATAGTAAACTGCTTCATGTAAAACAAGAGCATAGCACTTTTTCTCACCATAAGCTATTTATATAGACTTCATAAAAAAAATCACTTCTAGTAAAATTTTTAAACATTGCCTCAAAACTTACAATTTAACTTCTATGGACATGTAAATAAAATAAAATGGGGTAAATGAGCTTTTTAAAATATCTTTCATGTGTTTCTGATAATTGGGCAAATGGAAGCTAATATGAAGGATGTGTACAGAATTCTTTGAACTCCTGGACAAGCTTCCCATTTGCCCCCCTCACCTCAGCACCTCACCTCTATCCTCTGTAAGGCAACATTTTGGAACAGCTACCTAAAACATCTTAAACTAACTATATCAAAAACAGCAAGTTTTTAATTACCACTGTAAGAAAAACATGTATGTAGAAAGTGATCAAAGTAAGTTAATTATGATATAAAAGAACCCCATTATGGGGAGAGGAGAAAGGAGGCCCAGTATCAGTATTGATAATGTTGATTTGGTGTAAACACTGATTCTACTCCCTCTTTAATGAGCTCTGTCCTTTGAAGAAGTAAATATCAAAGTGATTTGTATTTAAGTTTTACTAGACACCAAAAAATTTCCAAAATAGTATTTTTAAAAAAAAAAATTGTTCCCACTGCAGATCCAGAAAAGCATTTTAATATTCTTTGAGTGCCTTATAATTTTAGTGTTATAATCATATAATTATACATGGGTTATTTCACTTCAGCCACCTGTACTGCTACAGTTTTAAATACATCCTAGAGAGATTTAAAATAAATAAATTTGACTGAACTTTCTCTCTCAGATGGGTTCTATCTAAATTCAGAAGACTTATGTTACTCATAAAGCTGCCATTGTAATCAAAGAGTCTGTAGCAATGGTACCCCATCTAATAGTCCTTTCATACAACAGTTTGGACAGGACTGACACATTGTGCAGGAGAACTGGCTCTTTCTGAGGATGAGGTTGATCGATTGGAAATCTCTCTCTGTAGTTCTTCTACTTTTTTTTGAAGTTCTGCTCGTTTAGCAAGAAGTTCTTTATATCTGTTGTGAATGGGCTCCTACAAGAGCAAAACACCATACGATTCAGTTAGGCAATCCTGAACAAATCCAAAGTCAAATAATTCTGCTATAGTTCATTCCCTGGTTGCAAATGTTTTCATGTGTATTTTTCTGCTATGGGGCCTAATCCCACCTTTCCTATGCATCAGTAGAAAATAAATTCAGGGACTTACAGACTCTGTGAAACCACTGTTATTTTACCAGTGTTCCCAGTGCCCCCAGGTATTTTCAGAGAAAGCAGACATTAAAATTGGCATACTTCTGGAATTGGCACTTGGTCAAATATAATAAATAAGTTTTTAAAGCTGATACTCAAACTTGTACATTTTTACTTTTAAACAATTCTAATAAATATTCTGTATTTCAAAATGGACCAGAATTGTGTAGGCTTTGGAATCTCCTAAGGTTGTTTCCTCAACATATTTAAATGGCAAGCTCTCTAGAAGTTATCCCATCCAACACCATCATTTAAGAGACAAAATAGAAATGTGATTTGTCCAAGGTTGTCTAAGCAAACTAAGATGTAGGTATACTGATTTTCCCAGTGTGGATGATTTTTCTATATGCTTTAACTTGTAATAGGTAGAAGGGAAAATTTTTAATGTGCACATGTCAATTTTCCAGTTGCTTTAAAGGGGACAAACACAGGTCATGATGTTAGACTGACGTAATCTCCCACTGTATACTGAAGATATATATACCTGTGGTTTCATCCGTGGATTCCACCTTACGTAATACCCCACCCAGAGCTCTAGGTGGCGCATGCTGGCTACTGGATAAAGAACATGATTGGAATAGCTCCCATACAGAGGATTAGTGAAGTCTTCAAGCTGACTATTTATGTAAGACCACAGCGATACAGTCCTTTTGGGAAGATTCTGTAAGAATTAAAAAAACAGATGAAGATTCTCTACCACACATGCTACTTCTACTTTAGAAACTTATTATACATGAAATCCATAAAGAGTATTTTGTGGTCATTAGAAGGAAGGACCTTTGCACTTTAGTGACAGTCCTGCTTACACTAAAATCAGAATAATGGAAAACACTCTGCAGTTCCTCAAAAAATTAGACATACAGTTACCATGTAACTCAATTCTATTCATAATTATATGTCCCCAAAAACTGAAAGCATTACCTCAAACGTGTACCCAAATGTTCATAGCAACACTATAATAGTCAAAAGGTAGAAAAAACTCCAAATATCTATCAACTAAATGAATGAATAAACTGGCCAAACAATGGAATACTTTTCAGCCACATAAAGGAATGAAATACTGATGCAAACTACAACATGGGTGACTCTTGACAACAATATGCTACATTTAAAAAGCCAAACAAAAAGATCACATATTGTGTTATTCCATTTTTATGTACAGAAGCGGCAAATCCAGAGACAAAAGTAGATTACTGTTTACCAGAGGTTGGGGAGAAGGGAAAATGGGGAATGATTGATTGCTAATGGTTATGGGTTTTTTTTAATTGTGTGGGGTGGTGGTGATGAAAATGTTCTGAAACTAGTATTAATGACTTTATAATTCTGAATATACTAAAAACCCTAATTGTAAACTATTAAAAATGTGAATTTTATGTATGTAAATAAATCAAAAAAATTTTTAGAATTCAGGATATATAGCAAATTCCATTATAGTTTCAAGAGATTAAAGGATCTTAGCTATTAATTATCTAACATTCAATAATATTAGTGCCTCCTATGCATGGAAATAATTATCGCATACAAGATATATGCATACTGGGTGGACCGTGGTGACTCAGTGGCAGAGTTCTCGCCAGCCATGCTGGAGACCCGGGTTCAATTCCCAGTGCCTGCCCATGCAAAAAAAAAAAAAAATATATATATATACATAAAAAAATTAATGCATGCCTTCAAGAACTTCATAAACTAGGGCACATATAATATATGGAAGTTAACTGTCTTCTGCATGGTTTCATTTATTTTATCCTCACAATATAAGTACCATCATCCCTGATTTAGAGGCAGTAATTAACTTGCCCAAGGATTGCAACTTAAGTAACAGATCCTAGATCTGAGCCCAAGCAGCACATCTCCAAAGCAAGAATTCTTTCCCACTGTGCTATGCAAATATAAAATAACTCATTCATATATCCACGTTTTTTACAATGAAAATTGATCCCTAGAAGGAAACACCAATCAAGATGATTAAGGAAACTGTTCATACATAAATAGATGTATTTGGAGGAAGACAGGAGTAAACTTGAAATGTAATCCTTACATTGTTGTTCCATAATACATACCAACTACTTAATTGTCATATCTCTGGGAAGTCAGAAAATAGAAAATTTTTTTACTGTATTATTTTACAATTTAAAAAAATCTTGGCCTAAAATAACTTACTTAAATGCAGAATGTTTGGGGATTTGAGTTGCTCGTTCATTCATCCAAATATATATTTTCTGTTAATTTGCTATTTTTCTGTACCTGCTTTGAGAGATTTCTATCCTGCAAGGAATAACAGGCACAAGATTCCACAAAATCTCTTGGGTATTTGTCCCACCTATGAACTCAGCTGTCAGCTAACTGGCACCTTTAGCCTTATGGTAAAAATACCTTAAAATTGATCAATTTTAGATGTATGGAAGGAAGTAGTCCCATTACAGCACATAAAGTACAGCAAGGAAATTATCCAAAAGAACAACTCATCCATTCTACTACGGAAACGGACAGCAGGGGTGGGGAGAGAGGGTCATGGTTCATATTTTACCTCTTTTCCTCTCTGCTGTTCACTGTTACAGAGGAATGTTCCAAATAAACAGCTGTATAGGTGGTCCAAAATGGTAATGAGAAAATATTCATTGAATTCAAATGCTGTAGGAAACTGCAAATTGAACACCACAAACACACAAAATTCAGAATTTATTTCCAAGTGTACCTGTCCCTTTACAGGGGCATATCCTTTGTGTAGTTTTTTTTTTTTAAATAAGCTAAATGATAGACATATTTCCGAGGCATTACTGCATTATCTGTTTGGTCTTCGGTTCAAAACTCACTTTACCACTTAAGCACCATTTTCTCCCCAAGTCTTTTCATGTGCAGAAAGTATGAATGGTTTGACCATACTGTTTCTGTACCCTTCTGTTAGCCCTTGAACTGGCAGGCTGCTGAATGTGGTCTTGGGCAAGAGTGGCAACTCTGCGCTTTCTTTGCCAAAAATGACCATAAACAACATAGTAAGATTTTTCTTTGAACTTTCAACACAGTTTTGTTTTTAGGAATTGCACAAAAAACAATGTTCCCAGAAAATGTCAGCAATGCCCTAAAATAAATATCCAAGGCAGATGTGCATTAACAAACTAATCTATTTATCTTTTCAAGGAATATCCAGCCAAACTGGATGAAGTCCCTCTGTAATCTAGTATTCTGACAGCAACTTTCTAACAAAAGAAATTCACTCTGTCTTTAATCCAAGGCAAGTGCTTGAATGGATTTAACACTAACAATTTTGGTGGACTCATCAAAAGAAGAATTACAGACCCCAGAAAGGTAAAAAGTTTAGTTTATTCTATGCATCTAATATTTTGAGATTATTCAGAAGCGTCTCTGGAAGAATATACCAAATAAAGTATTTTGAAAAGGAATTCCAGTAATTCTTGCAGACCAGATTGGGGAAATAAACATAGTGTTTAAGATTTTATTACTTAAGAAAGATCCCAACCCAACAGTGGAGAGAAATAGCATGAACTGCTGCAGAAGGAATAGAGATGAAAAGAACTTTTGTCTTGAAGGTTTCCTAAATTTTAGGAAGCTATAGGCTGTGTGAAGTAGCAAATTTCCCTTCTCAAGAAAGAAAAGGCAATTACAGTGCCTTGAATAGTAATTTTTGTGGTTGTGAAGCTAAATTAAGCCAGCAATACAAGCATATGCCACAAAAAGCCAATTTTAAGAAATTAATCTCATTCACTGACTTAAAAATAACTCCCATCTCCTGTATTTGTTACATACTCTTAATAGTCTTTATTCCTTAGACAAATACAAATGTATCCTTACTTAAAGGAGCTAAGCCTGAGATTAGTTTATTATCGTTTCTTCTTGGCAAAACTATTAGCTCAACTATAAGAAGACCTCTTAGTGGGTGTTTCCTCACAAACTAAAATAGTAAACCACTAACTGTTGCTGTTGCTTTAATTTTTTTTTTTAAATCATGAGCAGAAGAGGAATGTATTGCTCTCTCTGCATATTTAAAACCTGAAGAGCCCTTCAAAGGAGTGAAGGGATAGGTATGAGGACAATGGGGATAGGAGGATAAGTATAAAACTGGCTAATTATAACAAACCTGTTCCCATTTTGATATGTTAAGTCTCTATACTAGCATTCAATTATTTATGAAACTGATCACTGCTAATAAATTTTGAGTATTTAACATGGTCATAAAGTAAATATACAGAAAAACATAATGAAGTAAAATACCAATCACTATAATGTATCTTAAGTTCTATCAAACAGTTTAAAAACTGATTTTCTGTTTGTAATATAGGCTTAAAATGAGAATTTAAAAATTGAATATGGTAATGGTCAAAGGTAGATCCTATTGTTTATGGTCACATACCCTCTGTGCACACACAAAATAAAATTCAGAGCTACCTATGTAGCTGATACATAGGCTCAGAGGCAATTAATTCCAAAGGAAAAATTCCATCCTACTCCAAGAAGTAGTAAACACTATAAAGCTAATTATATAACAATCCCATTACATCCTTCCTGCCTATCCCCCCCCCACACACACAAACATCAGGAGCCTAATTTATGGAAAAACTGAATTCATATGTAATTCCAGAACATGTGTTATAATACCAGCTTTCTCATATTATGAACATATTTACTACATCATTTCATTTAACCTATTTAGTAAGATTCAAAATAATCCACCCAGGGTAAAAACTGAACTATTAAATCCTTTCTAACTGGTATATTGTACCTTGAGAATCAACACAATTCTTATAATGAAATAGTGTCTTATTTTTTTGAAGCAAAATGTAGTCCTCCGGTCAAGCAGAGCCAACAGTTATCCTACTTTACATTCATATGGCAATCTATTAAAACAAATCAGAGTCCCAGCTGTTTAAGAGTATATAATTAACTCACATACCAATAAACAGCATCCAAATTTTAGGTTTTGAGGTGACTTCACTTGAGTAAAGGTAAATAATACTTTTAGGACACTGACCCTTTGCCTCATTAGTGAATAACTCCACAAACCAGTTATTTTACATGTTTCTCTGTTATCTTTCCAGAAGACTAAATCCATTTATATTATATTATATTAACATATGTCAGAAAGTTGATAAAGTCTGAAAAACAAAATATCTCTACTTGCCTATTAACAAGAATTGAATCTATTACATACCTTCCTTGTTACAATTCCCATTTAAACACTACCCCCTTTTAAAATGATTTAAAATAAGATGATTTTGCTTGAGTCACCTAGACTATTCATTTCTCTACTTCCTTTAGCAGTCCATATATAGATGAGCTTCTAAAGCTGGGTGTGTTGCCATTATTTAACACTAATTGTTCAAAACAAAGGAAGAAACCTCTCTGGCTATTATCAAATGCCACTCCAGTTGAAATGCTAATGCAGCAAAATGATCAATACTACCTCCCAAATAATGACCTTTAACTTAATTCATATTGTGGCAATAAATAGCACTATTATCTGGAAACCCTACAAGCATTTCCATTTTACATGAAATGTAGGGTAACAGCAAACAAATTTCCCAATTCTAAAGCTTCTAAAGCTTGAAGAAGTTAAGTTAGCATATATATCCCTGATGTTACCTGTCTTGTCATTTGCCATACACAGTCAATGAACTGAAGAAACACAGGTGATCTGTCTGCATCTGCATGATTCTTATCTCCATGGCCAATTCTCTGAAGCAAAAACAGTGAAATGTTACGTGAATTTTGTGGAATTTTCCTTTTTTAAAAAATAAAACTTAATTTTTATTTTTCAATGAAAGAAGCATTTTTCCAATGCAGAAAATTTCGGAAAATGTTTTTAAAGCAAGCAAAGTAAAAAACCACCCATAATCTTATCAAGCAGAAATCTCACTTAACATCTTTTGACATAGATGTTTATGGCAAAAATTACTGCTTTGCTTAACAAATGAAACCCGGATATCCTAACAGGTTGATAATGGAGGATAGGAGCAGTCAGACCTAAGAGGCCAGATAACTGTCCTGGAGATTTGATTTCCCCGATAAATAAGTTACTCTTACAATGTCACAGGAAGACCCTTCTTCAATACCTATGCCAGTGCATGGAGGGGACCTTACCCTACCTTAGCTCTAAAGTATGCAAAAGAATATACCAACTTTAAGCATCTTTTCCTTTCAGTAATTTATAAACATCACTGGTATACCTTGTTAACTACTGGGTACTGGAGGTTAACATTAGAGCCAGCATCTGGGCAAACATCTTTCAAAAAGCCTTGCAACCAGTCTGGGAAAATGCCTGTCCAGAACCCAAGTTCTTGGTAGCTTCAAGGCCTTATGACAATCTGGCTGCCCTCTAATCAATTCTTTAAACCCAATCCTCCCTCAGGTCTACTCTTGCCATGCTCATTCCCACCCATTTCTTGTTCAGTATGTTCCTCTTACCTGGGATGACATTCCTACTCCTTGCTATCACAATTTTGTAAATAAAGTTAACATTTGGGCATGAAAAGACCAAACCCATAAAGGTACTGTTTCCAGATTTCCTATTTGCACACTTAGCGTTTATCCACTATGGAATCTGGCAGCACAGCTGAAAACCACATGAACATATTTTTAATTAAAAGCTCTATGAGTCCAAAGTATGATTTAACAAAGAAACAGATACAAAGGTATGTTGAATCTTTTAAAGGGAATATATAATAACCCATTCATCTATTTGAGAAACTGGTTATTTCTGTGACCAAAGGACAACTGGAGTGATGAGGGTTATTAAATCTAACAAGAAGTGATCAAAAAAGAACGTTTGTTATGAAGAACTGAAAACTATGAGTGAGAGTTACTTTCAAATATTGTAAATGTCTACTAGAAAGCCAGAAGTGTCTTGTACAATTGCAGGACCATTTATACTATTATGAGCTGTCATCTATAGGTAGAAAAAAACATGAAAATATCTGAATGATAACTGATGTTTCATTTTCTGTGATAAGAGATCACAGAAAAGGCTGAGTCAGAAGCCTGACAAATTGCCAGCCCCAGCTCTGGACTGCAGAGTTACAAAATATCCTAATACTTTCCAAAACAAAGTTTTCTTGAGAAGTTTACTCCCCCAGAATAACCAGTTTTTAGACAAATAGCAAATATATAAAAGTTATTATTTTCACATGCCTTATGTGAGATGCAGGTGATACATTAAGAGTCAAGGATCTTTACTCACTAGTTGAAATCGATGTCCAAAACTTAGCCATTCTTTCTCCACAAGAACTTCAAATCCTTGGATGGTTCGATAGTATCCATCCAACATGAGCATGGCCAGGGAAGTTAACTGAGCTGTGCGGTCCCAACCATCACTGCAATGCACTACCACAGATGTCTTCCCTGACTCTAACTTGTCAGCAATCCTAAGAGCCCCTGCAAGAATAAGCTGGAAAACATTTTCTTAACATTAAAAAATGGTAACGCCTTCTTCAAAGTTTTATAGAGATTTGTTAGGAATAGCTGTCCAAGCATGGGAAGAAAAACCATCTGTCTCTTCCTTTAAAGAATTTTTGAAAATGGAAAAAGATATATAAATTTTGCTTTTAAAACTGGAAAAAAATCTCATCGGTACAGACCTCAATGAATTTGCGTAAAGAAAATCCAAATGAAATGTATGAGTGCTAAATAGACAGTATGAATAAGAAAAAAGAAGGACTGCATTCTAAAGATGTATGTTTCTAAGAGTCTTCATATATTACAATATCATCTAAATAAAAATTGATATGCCAATAGAATCCTTATCTATTACTTACAATACTTACTTAACAAATCAGAAATACCTAAAAAACACTAAAACTCTCTTCTAAAAATATTCTGTAGCATTTATTCTTCTGACCAAAGATTTTCATACAAGTCACATGTAGCACAGAGCAAGCAGTATAAATCAGAGTAAGTTACTTTTCTGTAATACAGTGTGCTTGTAATTTCCATTAGATCAGCATATAATTATGTCAGTTTAACTGGAATCTAAAATAACTTTAGCACTTAAATATGCACAGATTCTTTGCAAAATAACTTATCTAAAACTGATCTTTAGTAAAACTGGACTGAAATCAGATAAAACTAAAAAAAAAGAAGAAAGGATAATATGCTTAAAAATGGACCATACAGAATCACAGTGGCCAAAATGGCAGCTTAGCAAGGTACGCGATTTAGTTTGTCCTCCAGAACACCTACTAAATAACCAGGAACAGTACAGAACAGTTCCTGGGGCCATGTCAGTAACCGGACACACAGAGTACCCCAGTCTGGACCAGCTGGACTGGCTGCAAGTCCCCCCCAGAACCGTGAGTTCCCCAAGCTGTGGCGGCCAGTGCCCCTTCCCCACTGGCTGCTTCCCAGAGGGGAAGGAAAGAGACTTTACCAGCACCAGGGGCTGAGCCCAACCAAATGCCAACTGTGGAATTAATTAACAAATTCCGACAACTAAAAACAGGTCTCCAGCTAGGGGAACCTAGTAAAAGCAGAGATCACTAATTTTTGCCCCGGCACCAAGGGGACAGGGCTGATGGAAAAAGAAAAAAAAAAGAAACAGGTTTTTGTGGCTGTGTAACTACAAACTCTTGACTGCCTTTGGATACAGTGGCAGGGCTTCTCAGGCTGCAACTGCCCCAGGCATAGGCAGAAACAAGCTTCTCTGAGGGCTTGTCTGGAGTCTGTGCCTTCCCCAGGGGAGGAGTGAAGCCCAATCAGGTGGAATCCCTCCCTTAAGGAATTCAGACACCAGAGATTGGTGATTTGAAGCCATTAAAACCAGACTATAACCTCTCCTCTGTCTCTACCACACCCCCAGCAGGGACAGTCTGCCAAAGTTAAAGGTGCCACATCATCTTATGCTGGTGGGACCTGCGGGCAGACAAGCGCCTCATACTGGGGAGGATAAGAAAAAGAGTCCAGAAACTTCACAAGAAAGTCTTTCAACCTGCTGGGTCTCACCCTCAGGGAAAACTCATGCAGGTGACTCTTTCCTCCTGACAGGAGGCCAGTTTGGTCTGGGAAAATCCAGCTGGGGTCTATAATACCTAAGTAGACCCTCCTAAGGGTGAGGGGAAAAGGCCCCCATTAGGCAGGACAAGAAACAAGGAAACAAGAACTGAAAAGTTCTCCTCTGTTAAACAAAACCTAAGCTAGAGGTCCAGAAAAAGCTGAACTGAATGTCAAAGAACAGACAGACAACAAATTCATCCAGCAAGAAAACCCTAGGTAAAAGAAGTGAAAACAATCTCCAGAATAAACTAATTAAGGTAATTAAATGCCTAGACGCCAACAAAAAAATAACAGACCACATTAGGAAAATTGAAGATATGGCCCAGTCAAAGGAACAACCACAAATTCAAATGAGATATGAGAGTCGAAACAATTAATTCAGAATATGGAACAGGCATGGAAAACCTCATCAAAAATCAAATCAATGAATTCAGGGAGGGATATAAAGACAGCAAGGAATGAACAAAAAGAAGAAACAAAGTCTGAAAAAACAAATCACAGAACTTATGGGAATGAAAGTCACAGCAGAAGAGATGAAAAAAAAACAATGGAAAACTACAATGATAGATTTCGAGAGGCAGAAGACATGATTAGTGAACTGGAGGACGGAACATCTGAAATTTGACAAACAAAAGAAAATATAGGGAAATAAATGGAAAAATATGAGCAGGAACTCACAGAACTGAATGACAATATGAAGCGCATGAATATACATGTTGTGGGTGTCCCAGAAGGAGAAGAGAAGGGAAAAGGAGGAGAAAAATTAATGGAGGAAATTATCACTGAAAATTTCTGAACTCTTTCGAAACACTTAAAATTACAGACCCAAGAAGGTGTGGAGAGGAGTGTAGAAATGAAAACTATGAGTAAAGGTAAAAGAAGAAAATAAGATATGACATATAAAATCAAAAAGGCAAAATGGTAGAAGAAAGTACTAGCCATACAGTAATAACACTAAATATTAATGGATTAAAGTCCCCAATCAAAAGACATAGACTGGCAGAATGGATTAAAAAATAGGATGCATCTATATGCTGTCTACAGGAAACACATCTTAGACCCAAGGATAAACATAGGTTGAAAGTGAAAGGTTAGGAAAAGATATTTCATGCAAATAATAATCAGAAAAGAGCAGGAGTAGCTATACTAATATCCAACAAATTAGACTTCAAATGTAAAACAGTAAAAGAGACAAAGAAGGATACTATGTATTAATAAAAGGAACAATTCAGCACAAAGATAACAATCATAAATATTAATGCATCGCACCAGAATGCTCCAAAATACATGCGCCAAACACGGAAAAGAGAAATAGACATATCTACCATAATAATTGGAGACTTCAATTCCATACTCTCATCAATGGACTGAACATCTACACAGAGGATCAATAAAGAAACAGAGGATTGGAATAATACAATAAATGAGCTAGACTTAAAGACATTTATAGAACATTACACCCCACAACAGCAGGATACACCTTTTTCTCAAGTGCTCATGGATCATTTTCAAGGATAGACCATATGCTGCATCACAAAGCAAGTCTCAATAAATTTAAAAATGTTGAAATCATACAAAACACTTTCTCAGATCATAAAGAAATGAAGTTGGAAATCAATAATAGGCAGAGTGCCAGAAAATTCAAAAATATGTGAAGGCTCAACACACTCTTAAACAACCAGAGGGTCAAGGAAGAAATTACAAGAGAAATCAGTAAATATCTCGAGGGAAATGAAAATGAAAACGAAAACAAAACATATCAAAACTTATGGGATGCAGCAAAGGCAATGCTAAGAGGGAAATTTATTGCCATAAATGCCTATATCAAATAAGAAGAAAGGGCAAAAATTCAGGAATTAACTGTCCACTTGGAAGAACTGGAGAAAGAACAGCAAACTAACCCCAAAGCAAGCAAAAGGAAAGAAATAACAAAGATTAGAGCAGAAATAAATGAAATTGAGAACATGAAAACAATAGAGAAAATCAATAAAACCAGAAGCTGGTTCTATGAGAAAATCAATAAGATTGATGGACCCTTAGCAAGATTGACAAAAAGAAGAAGAGAGAGGAAGCAAATAAATAAGATCAGAAATGGAAGAGGAGACATAACCACTGACCCCACAGAAATAAAGGAGGTAATAACAGGATACTATGAACAACTTTATGCTAATAAATATAACAATGTAGATGAAATGGACAACTTCCTAGAAAGGCATGAACAACCAACTTTGACTCAAGAAGAAACAGAAGACCTCAACAAACCAACCACAAGTAAAGAAATTGAATCAGTCATTAAAAAGCTTCCCAAAAAGAAAAGTCCAGGACAGACGGCTTCTCATGTGAATGCTACCAAACATTCCAGAAAGAATTAGTACCAATCCTGCTCAAACTCTTCAAAAAAACTGAAGTGGAGGGAAAGCTATCTGACTTATTCTTTGAAGCCAACATCACCCTCATACCAAAGCCGGACAAAGATATTACAAAAAAAGAAAACTACAGACCAATCTCTCTAATGAATATAGATGCAAAAATCCTCAACAAAATTCTAGCAGATCGAATCCAGCAATACATTAAAAGAATTATACATCATGACCAAGTAGGATTCATCCCAGGTATGCAAGGATGGTTCAACATAAGAAAATCAATTAATGTAGTACAGAATATCAACAAATCAAAGCAGAAAAACCACATGATCATCTCGATTGATGTAGAAAAGGCATTTGACAAGATTCAACATCCTTTCCTGTTGAAAACACTTCAAAGGATAGGAATAGAAGGGAATGTCCTCAAAATGATAAAGGGAATATATGAAGAACCCACAACTAACATCATCCTCAATGGGGAAAAACTGAAAACTTTCCCCTTAAGATCAGGAACAAGACATGAATGTCCACTATCACCACTGTTATTGAACATTGTGTTAAAAGTTCTAACCAGAGCAATTAGACAAGAAAAAGAAATACAAGGCATCAAAATTGGAAAAGAAGAAGTAAAATTCTCACTGTTTGCAGATGATGTGATACTATATGTTGAAAACCCCGAAAAATCCACAGCAAAACTACTAGAGCTAATAAATGAGTACAGCAAAGTGGTAGGTTACAAGATCAACATTCAAAAATCACACTGGTTAAACAGTCTGAGGGTGCAATCAAGAAACGAATTGAATTTACAATTGTAACCAAAAGAATAAAATATTTAGGAATAAATTTAACTAAAGAGACAACAGACCTATACAAAGAAAACTACGAGAAATTGTTGAAAGAAATCACAGAAGACCTAAATAGAAGGAAGGGCATACCGTGTTCATGGATTGGAAGACTAAATATAGTTAAGATGTCAGTTCTACCTATATTGACTTACAGATTCAATGCAGTACCAATTAAAATTCCAAAAACTTACTTTTCAGAAATAGAAAAACCAATAAGCAAATTTATCTGGAAAGGCAGGGTGCCCCGAATAGCTAAAAGTATCCTGAGAAAAAAAAATGAAGTCGGAGGTCTCACGCTACTTGACTTTAAGGCATATTATGAAGCTACAGTGATCAAAACAGCATGGTACTGGCATAAAGATAGATATATTGACCAATGGAATCGAATACAGTGTTCAGATATAGACCCTCTCATCTATGGACAATTGATCTTTGATAAGGCAGTCAAGCCAGCTCACCTGGGGCAGAACAGTCTCTTCAATAAATGGTGCCTAGAGAACTGGATATCCATATGCAAAAGAATGAAAGAGGACCCATATCTCACACTCTATACAAAAGTTAACTCAAAATGGATTAAAGAACTAAATATTAGATATAAGACCATAAACCTGTTAGAATAAAGTGTAGGGAAATATCTTATAAATCTTATACTTGGAGGCAGTTTTATAGACCTTGCACCCAAAGCAAGAGCATTGAAGAAAGAAATTAAGAAATGGGAACTCCTCAAAACCAAACACTTTTACGCATCAAAGAACTTCAAGAAAGTAAAAAGATAGCCTACGCAATGGGAGACAATATTTGGAAATGACATATCAGATAAAGGTCTAGTATCCAGAATTTATAAAGAGAGACTGTTCAGCTCAACAACAAAAAGACAGCAAACCCAGTTACAAAATGGGCAAAAGACTTGAACAGACACTTCTCAGAAGAGGAAATACAAATGGCCAAAAGGCACATGAAGAGATGCTCCACTTCCCTGGCAATTAGAGAAATGCAAATCAAAACCACAATGAGATATCATCTCACACCCACCAGAATAGCCATTATCAATAAAACAGAAAACACTGGAGAAGATGTGGAGAAAAAGGCACACTTATCCACTGTTGGTGGGAATTTCAAATGGTACAACCGCTGTGGAAGGTAATTTGCTGGTTCCTCAGGAAATTAAGTATAGAACTGCCATATGATCCAGCAATATCACTGCTAGGTATCTACTCAGAGGACATGAGGGCAAGGACACAAACGGACATTTCCACACCAATGTTTATATTTATAGCAGCATTATTTACAATTGCGAAGAAATGGAAACAGCCAAAATGTCCATCAACAGATGAGTGGCTAAACAAACTGTGGTATATAGATATGATGGAATATTATGTAGCTGTAAGACAGAATAAAGTTATGAAGTATGTAACAACATGGATGGACCTTAAGGACATTATGCTGAGTGAGATTAGCCAGAAACAAGAGGACAAATACTATATGGTCTCACTGATATGAACTGACATAGTGAATAAACTTGGAGAATTTCGTTGGTAACAGAGACCATCAGGTGATTGAAATCGGGTAAGATACTGGGTAATTGGAGTTTAAGGGATATAGATTGCGCAACAGGACTGAATATAAAAACTCAGAAATGGACAGCACAATACTACCTAAGTGTAATATAATTATGTTAAAACACTAAATGAAGCTTAATGTGAGAATGATGGAGGGAGAATGGCTGGGGGTACAAATGAAATCAGAAAAAAAACAGACAATAAAGATTGAGATGGTATAATCTAGGAATGCCTAGAGTGTATAATGATAGTGACTAAATGTACAAATTTAAAAAATGTTTTTGCGTGAGGAAGAACAAAGGAATGTTATTACTGCAGGGTGCTGAAAATAGAGGGTAATTGATATTTAAAAATTTCAACTTATGTGTGAGACTAAAGCAAAAAGTATTTAGTACGAAATTTATATTTTGACTAGTGCATTACCTAATATAACTTATGTAGACAACTTAATTGAACACCATAAATACTTGGAACCTTGCGTAGGACATGAGATTTTGTTGGTTTGTCCAGAGTGATGCCCTGATAAATCCCAGCGTGATTTGATCAGTGAATAAAAAAGTATTTGCAAAGTCCCCTTTGGGGAATGGTGAGAACAGGGGAAAATTCAACTTCCCCAAGTTGAATTCTTGATATTCTCACAAGCAGTGTGGACAACCAAAGCTATAGGCTGAGACCCCAATTTGGGGTTTGTTCATATGAAACTTAACCCCACAAAGGATAGGTCAAGCCTACTTAAAATTAGTCCTAAGAGTCACCCCCAAGAGAACCTCTTTTGTTGCTCAGATGTGACCTCTCTCTCTAGCCAACACAACAAACTCACCACCCTCCCCCTGTCTATGTAGGACATGACTCCCAGAGGTGTGGACTTTCCTGGCAACGTGGGACAGAAATCCTAGAATGAACTGAGACTCAGCATCAAGGGACTGAGAAAACCTTCTTGACCAAAAGGGGGAAGAGTGAAATGAGACAAAGTATCAATAGCTGAGAGATTCCAAACAGAGTTGAGAGGTTATCCTGGACGTTATTCTTATGCTTTAAGTAGTATCACTTGTTATTCAAGATGTAATGGAGAGGCTGGCGGGAAGAACTGCCTGAAAATGTAGAGCTGTGTTCCAGTAGCCATGTTTCTTGAAGATGATTATATAATGATATAGCTTTCACACTGTGACTGTGTGATTGTGAAAACCTTGTGTCTGATGTTCCTTTTATTCACCTTGTCAACAGACGAGTAGAACATATGGAATAAAAATAAATAATAGGGGGAACAAATGTTAAAATAAATTTAGTTTGAAATGCTAGTGATCAATGAAAGGGAGGGGTAAGGGTTATGGTATGTATAATTTTTTTTTGTCTTTTTATTTTTCTGAATTCACGATGATGAATATGCAACTATGATGATAGTGTGAATTACTGATTATATATGTAGAATAGAATGATCAAAATAGGAATGTTTGTGTTTATTTGGATTTAAAAAAATAAAATTAAAAAATTATAAAAAATTTTAAAAAAGGACGATACAGGGTGGGCCATGGCAGAGTTCATGCCTGCGATGTCGGAGATCCAGGTTCGATTCCCAGTGCCTGCCTATGCAAAAAAAAAAGATGATCTAGTGTCCCATTTTTCTCTGCAATGGCCAGATCATACTTGAAGAATAGTATGGTTCTACAGCATAGGTCAGAATGAAAGAAAATAGTTTACTGGGCTTGGAGAATTCCATTATAGCATCCCTTTGATCCTAACTACGAGCATATTCTGGACATGGGTTACTCTCAGGCAAGCTCAACTTTGATTATGCATCTGTTATCTGTGAGCATTCAGGGAAAAAAAAAAGCTGCCTGGGCCCCATTCTCCAGTGATCTTAATTATTTAAAATAAGTTCAACCCATGATTCAAATCAAATCCAGAATTAAGAATCACTTACCCCAAAGGCTTAGAAGAGTTGGAAAGTTAAAACTAGTTAGTTATCTAAAGTGATGACCATATTTGATTTGCTCATTCATCAAATATACATTTATGGAGCCTCTATGTGACAGATACTGCTGTAGATGCTAGAAATACAGCAGTGAACAGGACAGACATGGTACCTGCTCACTGAATTTTTACATTGTACTTGGGGGCCGACCATACTCAGAAAATACAGAGCATATCAATCAGATAGCAGGAGCTCCATACAGGGTTTAGGGTTCCAGCAGAACTGCCATTGTGTATAGTGTTTGGGGAAGGCCACTGAGAAAGTGATGCTTGCGAAGAGAGCTGAAGAAGTGAGTTAGGTAAGCCTTGTGGATGTGAAGATTGGGAGAGGAGGGAGTATTCCAGACACAAACCTACCTCTTATCTATATAGGGACACTTGGTTTGTTATACTTAACCTTTTGGGAGAATGTTGTGCCTGCTGTGTAATGACTGGGTGTTTTAATAAGGGAATATAGCAACTTTGTTAGTTCCAAATCAGGTATCTGCACACCATATACTTTGTAAATGGGCCACATGAGCATGCTCTTTAATTGAGAAGAATGTAGCTTTGCTACATTCAAGCCTCTAAGCTTCTGGAGGATAAACAGTAATAAAAATAGTCTAAGGTTATAATTCTCAATAGATCAGTTTGGCCTTCAATTTTATTCCTAAATTTTAAAGATTGTAATGTAAGGGCAAATCTGCTCCTTCCTAAAATGAAAGATCAAATTTTCCATAATTTCCTAATTACATATATTGGTTATACAAATCTATATTTTGATAAATTACACTGCTGAAATTCAGACCATATCTGAAAATATATGTAACTACATAAACTGAAATTAGTGTTCAAACATTATGTTAGCATGTATATTAGCACTCAAAGGGCATCCTTCATCCAATGATTTTCCTGACTAGAATTGTCTTAAATTCACAAATCACGCAACAGGTTATTTATTGGGTGCCTATTATCATATGAAGTGCTGCCAAGGGCCATAAGAGAAATATGACTTATCTATATTTCCTGGTTTATGGGAGTTAAAAATATACCTTGGTTTACACACTAAAGCAATTACATGAAGTACAAGTACTTGATGAAATAGGGAGAAAAATGTAAAGTGAAAAGGTCAGAGAAAGTAGAAATGGATGTTATCCAGGAAGACTTCCTAGAAGAAGTAAAATATGAACTAGGATGTGAAGGATAGGCAGAATTCATATAGGACGGGAAAGAAATGGCAAGAGAGAACTATAATAGAACCAAATGCACAATTTAGGAAACTCATTCAAATACCAAAATTTAGAAGCATTTCTAATTATCACAGCAGTTGTCAGTTTTCCTCTGTCTAGAAGGATACCTTCATGCTGATTTCAAGTGTAGGGAAAAAGCCAATAAAGGCAAATGGGCAGAGACAGTCCTTATTTGATGCTCTATAGTAGCATAAGAAAATAGTGGGGTACACAGGTAGTCAATGGTAGAATTCTCACTTGACATGTGGGAGACCTGGGTTCGATTCCCAGCCCATGCACTCAAAAAAAAAAAAAAAACAACATTCAACAAATGGTGTTGGGATAAACATGGAAGAAAAATGGAATGTGACCACCACTGCACAACACACACACACACACACAAAAAGAAAGAAAATAGTAACATATACCCACCTTAATATGTTCTAGCCAGTGAGTAGATTCCAAGTTAGACAACCAGTGAGTTTCCTCAATGTTGGGGTATACAATCTCCTTAAGTTTTCGTAGTGATTCTCTCATAACGTGAATATTGTGGATATCAAGAAAAACTAGTTCTGCATTTTGATAGGCATCTTCACTTTCATAACCTCCACCCTTTGCCTGGAAAAAGGCACACAACACAGGAAATCATAAATGACTGCCATTCCTTTGTATGTAGACATCCATGAAAATGTGTCATAAAATATCCAGTAGCATGAAAGATGATTCATATTACTGGTGACTAGGAAAATCCCATGGGAAAATGTGGATGGCTCAGAGCAACTTAATAACCACTCTCTACCTCATGCTCTGCTTTGTAAAATGTTTGCTCTGACTTATGCGGCTGTCTGTAAAAATTAAATATATAAAGATATTTAAAAATTTTAAAGCACTTAATTTTCCCTGCCCATATTTCAAATTCTGCCTCACCATAACTTCCTACAGAAGACTTCCTTTCATACTTAATTCACCAGGCTTCAAGCTCCATTTGCAGGACTACATGTGTCTGGCACACCACTGGTCTGTGCTTCTTCACTTCATTCCTCTCTACCTCATCTTAAGCTTAGTATTTGCAAATACTAAGTACTTGCAAATATTTGCAAAATAATGAATAGCTTCTATTTAACCACATAATTCTTTTCATATAAAAAGAACAAGTATAAGGGCACACAATTCTTTAGCATACTATTATCTTCATAGACAAATCTACAGAAGTCAGGGGTATAAAAATTATAAGGAAATACTTGGTATCAAAAATAAGCTCCAGCTGGAAAGGACAGCCTAATTTTTCTGGATTGAATCTTTTTCTATTTTATGAATAAAATATTCTCTTATTTGCCTTATGGATAAAACCATGCTACCTAAAGCATCAATAGAAACAAATTAAGAAATATTGGAGCAGCCACTGTAGTTGTATAAAATTAAGCGATCACATGACTCACACCTTTGAAAATTCACCACCAATGATAAATTGCCAAAAGAAAAGATATTCTGGCTTCCTTTCTAACACTGAAAATCTAGGAAAAAGCTTAGATTCAGGGCTGGCACAGCTATAAAATTAACAGTGCTGAAAATGGAAACCTAATTTTTTGGAGAGTGGGTAGGACAAGTCAGGGTGCAGGGATTTTCAATTCAAATTTGTTGCAACAGGTTCTGGGAAGATGGCAGTGGTAGCAGCAACAAAGAATCTGTCACAAAAACAGTGAAAATGCTGTGGAATTAGAACGGTGATGTACACTATTTTGTACAATTTTGTGAATATACTAAAAACATGGAGTTGTACACTTTGAAAGGATGAATTTTATGGAATGTGAAACTCAATAAAGCAGTTTCAAAAAAAAAAAAAACAAAACAGGGCAACTAGATAGTGAAATAAAACCCCACAGGCATCATTTAAAACAGACTAGGTGACAAAGTATCCCATCAAATCATAAATTATCAATGGGCAGAAGAAATCACCGAGAGCTACAGGATCTAGATGTTCTCAGTGTGACGGAGGAAGCAAAAGAAAGCAATGGGTACCTGATGGGCCTGAGAACAGGAAAACCCCAAGAGAGCTTTATATATAGTTTTTAATAATATTTGTTCTGCTTCCTTGTTTTTCTTCTTCCAGAACTATAAAGGGAATGCACTTCATATCTAAGAAGTGTAGCTGAAACTGGGAGAACTCTTATTCATTCTAACAGCTAAAGGGGCTGAAGCAGTCTGAACTTTATGAATGTTTATAAATAACTAGCCAGAGATCCTTTCTGCTAGGAGTGAAATTGAAATTCAGCAAGGCAAGGGCAAGGGAGACAAAAGAAGAGAGGGTCCAGGTGAGAGAGTATGAATGAAAGGTGGGGGTAGAGGCTGTCAGGTGGGAGATGAGATTGAGCTAGGGAATCTTAGCAAGCCCCCATATTTTTTACCCCCCCCCCCCCCCGATAGGCAGGCACTGGAAATTGAGCCTGGGTCTCTGGCATGGCAGGCAAGAACTCTGCCTGCTGAGCCACTGTGGCCCACCCTCTCCCATATTTTTTAATGCTACACACACAAAGAGGAAGCTCAGTGAAGTCACGTTAAAATTTGAGCCACATCTAACTGAACCATGAATTCTGAAAGTTCAGGAAAACTAATTTCATATTATAGTAACAGAAAAGGATTAAGATAAAATCTTATATAAGCTATATTAAAATAAAAGAATGAGCAGCAGAATAACAGAACATGCCCAAATACAGATAAAAACTGAAACCTATCTTCAAACAAATTAAAAGAAATTAAAAAATGCTATCAAGCATGAAAATAAGAGAAATCAAAATGAGAAAAACTCGAAATGAAGTGACAGAAGTCAAACAGATTAGAAAAAAAAGGAAATCACTTCAGAATTGAAGATCATATTAGAACAGAAGAGCAATAAATACAACAGATAATAACTTAAAAGTCATAGCAGATGAAAAGAGAAATCTTAAAAACCAAGAAGTAAAAACCATGAAGGCATGGAAAGGATTAAAGAGAAAGAGTGGCAAATACTGAAGATGAAAAAAAAGCAAACATGAATGACAGGAGTCTCTGAAGAAGAAAAGCCAGGAAAGGAAAAGAATAATCACTAAGAGGAAATTACAAGAAAAAACTGGAAACTACAAGTTGAAAAAATATGCTATGTGCTATCTAAGAATATCCAGAAAACCCAACAAAAAAATATTCTGACAAAATAAGTGTACTTCAAAGAAAAAAAATCCTTTGGACATTCAGGCTAAAAAGAGCCTATAAGGTAAATAAATTTAGTTTATCAGAGTTTTGAAACTTTATGCTAAAAGAAAATGAAGTGATGTATTTTAGATACTCAAATAAAATTTAAGTCAAAGAATTTAATATTCAACAAAATTGACTTGCATTTTATAAGGGACGCAAATTGCTGTCAGCATGTGCTGACAAGTACTCACAGAATACTGTTCCATGAATCCTGGCTGAAATACCTACTACAGAATAATAGCAGACCAAAAAAAAAAGGCTAACGGGACAGTCACATAAGAATTGGTTATGGGCGGGCCACGGTGGCTCAGCAGCAAGAACGCTTGCCTGCCATGCCAGAGGACCCGGGTTCGATTCCCGGTGCCTGCCCATGTAAAAAAAATAAAAAATAAATAAAAAAAAGAATTGGTTATGAGTACAAATTATATAGTTACTTATAGAAGTGAGGTAAAAGGGAGAATATATAAGGGCCTTTATGCTCTAATAAATGTAGAGATAAAACCAACTATTTTCTTAAAAGGGGGAGGATAATGGGAAGAGTAAATGCAAAATAAAATCTATCTTTTCAGTTATCATATTGGTGGTGGCTGTGTTGATGTTATTCTGAGAATGTGGTGGGATAAAACAAGGAAATAATGATGGTATTAATGTAATCATCCCCTATGTCCTTGAAAACCAGGACTCCTGATGTGGGAGAAAGGAGATACAGAAGTTAAATAAAAAACTCTTCAGCATTGAATTTAAATAGAAAGCATCATGACTAACTCATGAAGTACTTTATCTTTTAAAATATATAAATGTTTCCAAGCTCTGTCCACTGCCCAACCCAGTGGCAAATAAATAACCATAGCACCTAGATTATGATCTGAAATGCCATTCCCCACTAATAAAAACCAAACCAAGTCTCGAGTAGAAAATGTACAAGATGAATGTATAACATCTTCAGATACTAAAGACTACAATGGATTATGTCAAAGGATTCAGGAGACAACTTGAAAAGGTTCACACAGACCAAAGAGAGTGTAACTTCAAAAATATATTATTTCCAATGGATTAGAAAATATCCATATGTTTATGAGTTAGTAATAATAATTTTAAAAACTTAGTCACCTTCAAGGGATAATATGGACTAAAGTTCCTTATTGGGAAAACTGGTAAATAACTGAAAGAAGCATTTATCCTGCCAGTCTTATGTAAACTCAACTATAATACAGATAAAGCATCTCTTTATAGAAAGAGCTCAACTAATAAAGAGAAATCATGAAATTGCAATATCACCGTTTTGCAGTACCCAGTGAATTAATGTCTCTAGATACTGAGCATCAACAGCTGCTAACATGCCAAAAAGGAGAATCAAACAGAATTCATATGCCTTGCCAAAGGAATTGATCCTGAATTTGAATAAGCCTCTGGACTCATCTGCTAAATATGAAGGAAACTCCAAGGAAATAAGAAATTTGAACCATACCATGAACATTCAGTTAGCAAAATCCAGACTATGGGAAACTATAGTTAAGAAAAAGGAACAGATGGCAGGGGAGAGTTACAAACTAAAAGACTTAAAAGACATATCAAATATAATATTTTACAAGGGAATACAAGTATAAAGAAATGCAGGGAAGTGTTTACTATAAAAGTTAGGATAGCAGTTATAACTTTTGGCAGGAGTGAATGGTTTTGACTGAGGTGAGACATACACAAAGGACTTAGTGGCTGGCAAAGTTTTAATTCTTGACATGGGTCATGATTACAAGGGCACTGTCACAATGATTCATTAAACTATAAGAGAATATCTTACTATGCAGGTAAAAAAAAATGTTGATTGTACCAAGGATACAAATTTCTGCAAATTAAAAAGGAGGAGGTTTCCACAATGAGATACATTTGGGAATGACTAAAAAAAATAGAATGAGGAATCCAATATTTTATCCCATTCCCTTTTCTGCTTCATATTCCTCTCTCCCTTATCTTTCCTCCTAGAAAAAAATTCTAAATCTCATTCCTGCTAATTTATGATATAAAGTTTAGGAAGGAGGACAAATATTGGAAGACTATATGCCAGATGCTGGAATATGGACTTTATACATTATATCTCATTTTATCTGTATGCCTTATAACTAAAATATTAACTGATGTTGGTTTAGATGTCATACATCTCCCCAGTCTCCTTTAAGGCAGAATATCTGTAAGTCTAATAGGGAGCACCTGGAACTCATAATGCCCTCATAAAGCTAAGCAGTATGGAAATAATTTGCTTCACAAGTGAATTAAAAGGATGATTATCCCAGCACTGTTTATAATAGCAAAATAATTCAGAAATAACCTAAATATCAAAAATAACTGCTATAATTAGTTATAATTCCATTGAAAATGGGTATTTATGGACATAAAAAAATATAGTATCTGTCATGGTTAGGGACAGGTGTCAACTTGGCCAAGTTGTGGTACCTGTTCATCTGATTGGGCAAGCGCTGGCCTGTCTGTTGCAATGAGGACATTTCATAGGATTAGGTCATGATCACGTCAGCTACATCCACAGCTGATTCCATTTGTAATCAGCCAAAGGGGAGTGTCTTCTGCAATTAGTGATGCTAAATGCAATCATGGGAAGCCCTTTAAGGAGGACTCAGAGGAGACAGGTTCCATTCCTGCTTTGGCTGGTGAGCCCCTCCTGTGGAGTTCATCCAGGCCATCCATTGGAGTCATCGGCTTCGCAGCCTGCCCTGTGGATTTTGGACTCTGCGTTCCTACGGTCACGTGAGACACTTTCATAAATTTTATATTTGCAAGTGTTCCCTGTTGATTCTGTTTCTCTAGAGAACCCTAACTAATACAGTATCAATAAAAAAGGAAGTTACAATCGTAAGTAAATGTGTACATATATACATACATATATCTGGAAGTATAAATAAGGTTTAACAGTATTTCTCTCTGAGTTTCAGGATTTTGGCTGTTTTAAAATATTTTCTTTTTTTCTTATCAGTATGAGTTAATTCTTCTATAATGTATATATATTGCTTATTAGGGCATAAAAAGATATAATTTTTTAAAAACTAAGCTATACCTTCTCTTTCCTTCTCCTATAGTAGATTCTGTCAACTGAACCAGATTTTCTACTTCCACAATGCAGAAATCAGGAATATCACTATGGCAGAAATCAGGAATATTGCTATGGCTAATTGCAAATTCTTCAGAAGCTAAATAACCTGTACATGTTTAGGGAAGTTAGGGAGATGACACCATGGTTGTTGGGAACAGTTTCACTATATTCCTATTATGGTACTTAACAGGAACTCCAGTCAGTCGTAAGCTCAATTTGGTAGGAAGTTTAGATAAGGGAAAAAGCACCTATTTATTATTTAACCAAGGACAGGATTATTCACTATTTTTTATTATATTATTTTTTGTCCCTCAAACAACTGTTAGCTATTAATTAATAATAACTGTTATTAAAGTCTTAGTTATTGACTGTGAGACGATCTCACCTTATTGGCAACAGCATTAACACTTGGCCGGGCATCAAATATAAAGATTTTATGAGACTGGGCATTGGAATCCATGATGGCTTGAAGGTATTTTTCATCCTCTTTGCTGCGCTTCCCACTCACTCCTACCATGGGTTGGCTACATCGAGTGATTGTGGCTTGACTTTCAGGATGAATCCATGATAAAACCTTAATGGGGGAAAAATGGTGATAGATTCTTTATATACTTCTCTGTTTATAATTCTTCTCAATAACACTGCTCTATAAAGCTCTGTTGTTTTTTTTTATTTTAAAGAACTTTTTATTTTGAAATACTTTCAAACTTACAGGACAGTTACAAAAATAATAGAAACTGTATACAGAGAACTTCAACATCCCTCCTCCCCTTCCCCAGATACCCAGATCCACTAAATTAAAACCTTTTGCTACATTCACCATATTATTCTATTTATCCATTATATATCTATCTAGCTGTCACCTATCTAGTATGTCTATTAATCCATCTTCTGAATGCTTGAGTGTATGTTGTATACATCCTTGAATACTTAATACTGCCATGTGTATTTCCTAAGAACAAGGATATTCATTTGTACATTCACCTTAGGTGCAGTTAAGAAGGTCAAAATATTAAACATTGATATAAAGCTTACAGTCTACACTCCAATTTTCATGTCCCAATAATGTCCTTTTTTATGTGTCTTTCTCCTCTTTTATTAGATCCTATCCAGGATCACAATTTGCATTTATTTGTCATTCTCTCTTTAGTTGCTCTTCTTTTTTTTTTCCAAATGTGGAACCATATATACAACATAAATTTTCCCATTTCAGCCACCCCCAAGCTACCACTCAATGGGTTTAATCATATTCACAATATTATGGTACCCTCACCACCTTCCATTACTAAAACTTTCCTGTCTCCCCAAACAGAAGCTCTGTACACATTGCTCCTGCCTCACATCCCTGGCAATGGTGTTCTAATTTGTGTCTGTATAAACTTGCAAATTCTTTGTAATTGCATGCGGTTTAAATTTTACATCCTTAATCTGTAACAATTTCATTTGCATTGATATCAATTTAACTTCAGTAGTATACACAAACTATGTCCCTATCCCGTCCACCGCTCCACCTTTATGTAGTTCTTATCACAAATTACATTTCTACATTTTAAGTCTAAAACCACTGTTTTATTGTTACATGTATGCATTTCATAAAGCTCTGTTTTCTAAAGGGATCCAAAGCCTGGCTATGAAAGGATACTTGAGTTGCTAGGAAAAACCAACACCTTTTTTTTTCCAGCCAACTCTGGCATCTGGAAAACTTGGTCTTCATTTTGAATATGCTACTGATCAATGAAAATCACAGACTGTTGAAAAGTGTCATTTTTAGAGAAAAAAAGCACATTAAAAGGGGGCTAGGTAAACCCCACTTTTAAAGTTCTATTAATATATCAGTGAAACTTCCCAATTGTAAGGTCTTCAGAACCTACAAACTTTGTACCTAAATTTACTTAAGTTGATGTTTCTAGAATCCAGTCATTCATCATAAATTTGTTAAGTTTTATCTCTAGTACTTAAAGGAAAAGAACATGTATCACCAAGACTAAGGAATGCATAACAAAATAAACAGTAAATAATATACAGGGCCAACTTTGTTTTCCAGTTAAAAATCATGCAATTCTGTCCAGTTCTCTAATACCCAGAGCATACCCTCCAGAAAGCTCTTAAAACCTTTCCTCTAGTTTTAGTTTTACTAAATCTCAATATCAAGCATCCTCAATAAAAGAACTGCTACGGTTGCTACTTTTAACCTGCAATTTTGTTTGTGCTCTGACTTATATGTGCGTTCTCCATACCTCCAATCATTAATCTCAGCCTTATGTATAGTTCAAAAGCATCTGCAAAGTCTCAGTAAAGCTTCATACTTACTGGGATCCGGCCCCTTGATCTGAAGGATGCCACTCTCTTTAATTCTTCATCAGGAATATTTGCTGGCACAACCAAGAGGGCAGGGTATGTATCACACAGCTCATATCGTTCATTTATCTTTGTTATTCTCCAGCTTTCATTAGGAATTCCCTACACAAGAAATAAAACAGAAAGCAAATTATAACTTAACTAAAATATTAAAAGGTGTTAGAAGAGAGGCCATCCCATTCAACCTCTCTCATCTCCACTGTACATCTCTGAGGTTGCTCAAATAGTTATTGTTTTCCTCTGAGGACCAGGCTTTTATGGTTAGACATTTTACGTAGGGATCTTGGTGCTCACTTTGTCACCCAATTTTATGTTAATGAATTCATTAATCTTATAAAGTTTGATTGATTTCATGTTATTCAAACGTGTCCCAGCAGAATGCTATATAACATAGTTATCACTTACATAACTAAAGTGAATTTTTCACTCCTACATTAAAGTACTAAGAAGAATGTTGTTAATCTAAAACATATTAGAAAGGAGGGAGTAATAAAAGGCAAAAAGAAAACAAACAGACAAGAGGAATACTTAACTTTTAAAAACACATCATGAAAAAAAATCAGTAAGCTCTCATGTAGTCTTGATATGCTCTTTTACAGAGTACTACCTTAGATGTAAGATTACCTAATGAGACATTTGAAATTTTCTATCCTCTATTCCATAAAATATAAAACCATTATGTTAAATAGCTGGAATTGATATATTAAATAGCTGGAATTTATATATATATATTTAAATTTTATGATTCCTGCTGACTCATAACATCAAACAGAAAAAGGCAACTAAAATACATATAATTATGTATGAAATACATTTAATGAGCACCTACTATGTGTAGGCACTATGCCAGCCTCTCTACATATATATAAATTACTGTTGTCAGGTTTTTTTAAGTTCATTTTATAGATGAAGAAACCATAGCATAGATGACCAAAGCTAAACAATAGGAACAATACAGTACAGAATGCTATATATGTCCCAAATCTATCTTTTTTATATAAGACTACACTGTTCTTCCAGAAAAATTATTATCCTGGTTCACTTAAATTGTTATAAAAATCAGAAATCAAAGGGTAGAATGCACTCTTCTTTAAAGCAGTATTTCTCAAGCTATTGCCAGATTACCTAGAAAGATGTTAAAATTAAGAAAGGAGGGAAAATACCCATCCAGTATCCAAGTGATAAATACTATTCATAGAGTTTTCATCTATCTCTAGCCATGCTGTTTCTTCACTAGCACCTTACATTCTATTTAAACCTGTTAAGATTAGGTTCATTTGTCAAGTTAGCCAGGTATTGGTACCGAGCTGTCTGGTCAAGCAAACACTGGCCTGTCACTATGAGGACATTTCACGGACCTAAATCATCAATAAGTTGCCATCTGGACTTTCGGAGAAGATGGCGGCTTAGAAAGACGCGCGGGTCTTAGTTCCTCCTCCAGAACAGCTACTAAAGACATAGAAACAGTACAGAACAGTTCCTGGAGCCACGACAGAGACCAAAAAGACAGCGTACCCCATTTTGGAACAGCTGAACCGGCAGGGAGAATCCACAGCGGTGAGATCACCAAGGAGCGCGCGCTTACCCGGGCCGGGGTGGCTGGCGGCCGGAGTCCCTCCCTCCCTCCTTCCCGGGCTGGCTGGGAGAATTGGACAGGCAGTCTCCTCAAGCCGCAGCGGCTGGCGCTCCCCCCCAGGCGCGGCCCCCAACACCGGCTGGGAGAATTGGATCTGAGGTCCCCCAAGCCGCGGAGACCGGCGACTGGGGTCCCTTCCACACACATGGCTTCCCGGTCCGGCTGGGAACGTTGGATAGGCACTCCCCCAAGCCGCGGCAGCCGGCGCCCCCATGCCACGTGTATTAGTTAAGCTTCTCTAGAGAAACAGAATCAACAGGGAACACTTGCAAATATAAAATTTATGAAAGTGTCTCACGTGACTGTAGGAACGCAGAGTCCAAAATCCACAGGGCAGGCTGCGAAGCCGATGACTCCAATGGATGGCCTGAATGAACTCCACAGGGGAGGCTCACCAGCCAAAGCAGGAATGGAACCTGTCTCCTCTGAGTCCTCCCTAAAAGGCTTCCCATGATTGCATTTAGCATCACTAATTGCAGAAGACACTCCCCTTTGGCTGATTACAAATGGAATCAGCTGTGGATATAGCTGACGTGATCATTAACTAATCCTATGAAATGTCCTCATTGCAATAGACAGGCCAGCGCTTGCCCAATCAGATGAACAGGTACCACAACTTGGCCAAGTTGACACCTGTCCCTAACCATGACACCACGCTTGGCGTCCCGGGCCGGCTGGGAGATTAGGACCAGCACTCCCCCAAGCCGCGGAAGCCGGCGACCCTCCCCACGCGGGGATTCCCGGGCCGGCTGGGAGATTCGGATAGGCACTCCCCCAAGCCGAGGCAGCCGGCGCGGCCCCCTACGCGCATTCCCGAGCCGGCTGGGAGATCTGGATCGGCACTCCCCCAAGCCGCATCGGCTGGCGACCCTTCCCCACAGCGAGAGTTTTCCAAAGTTAAAGGAGCCACAGCATCTTTTACTGGTGGGACCCGCAGACAGATGAGCGCCACAAACGCCACCTACTGGGCAGGATAAGAAAAACAGAGCCCAGAGATTTCACAGAAAAATCTTTCAACCTGCTGGGTCACACACCGAGGGAAATCTGATTAAATGCCCAGATGCCAGCAGAAAATAACGGATCATGCTCGGAAAATTGAACATATGGCCCAGTCAAAGGAACAAACCAATAGTTCAAATGAGATACAGGAGCTGAGACAACTAATTCTGAATATACGAACAGAAATGGAAAACCTCTTCAAAAACGAAATCAATAAATTGACGGAGGACATGAAGAAGGCAAGGAATGAACAAAACGAAGAAATGGGAAGTCTGAAACAACAAATCACAGAACTTATGGGAAGAAAAGATACAGTAGAAGAGATGGAAAAAACAATGGAAACCTACAATGGTAGATTTCAAGAGACAGAGGTTAGAATTAGTGAATTGGAGGATGGAACATCTGAAATCCAAAAAGAAACAGAAAATATAAGGAAAAGAATGAAAAAATTTGAGCAGGGGCTCAGGGAATTGAATGATAATATGAAGCGCACAAATATACGTGTTGTGGGTATCCCAGAAGGAGAAGAGAAGGGAAAAGGAGGAGAAAAACTAATGGAAGAAATTATCACTGAAAATTTCTCAACTCTTATGAAAGACCTAAAATTACAGATCCAAGAAGTGCAGCGCACCCCAAAGAGAGTAGATCCAAATAGGCGTTCTCCAAGACACTTACTAGTTAGAATGTCAGAGGTCAAAGAGAAAGAGAGAATCTTGAAAGCAGCAAGAGAAAAACAATCCATCACATACAAGGGAAACCCAATAAGACTATGGTAGATTTCTCAGCAGAAACCATGGAAGCTAGAAGACAGTGGGATGATATATTTAAATTGCTAAAAGAGAAAAACTGCCAACCAAGACTCCTATATCCAGCAAAATTATCCTTCAAAAATGAGGGAGAAATTAAAACATTCTCAGACAAAAAGTCACTGAGAGATTTGTGACCAAGAGACCAGCTCTGCAAGAAATACTAAAGGGAGCACTAGAGACAGATACAAAAAGACAGAAGAGAGAGGTATGGAGAAGAGTGTAGAAAGAAGGAAAATCAGATATGATATATAAAATACAAAAGGCAAAATGGTAGAGGAAAGTATTACCCAAACAGTAATAACACTAAATGTTAATGGACTGAATTCCCAAATCAAAAGACACAGACTGGCAGAATGGATTAAAAAGCAGGATCCTTCTATATGCTGTCTACAGGAAACACATCTTAGACCCAAAGGTAAACATAGGTTGAAAGTGAAAGGTTGGGAAAAGATATTTCATGCAAATAACAACCAGAAAAGAGCAGGAGTAGCTATACTAATATCCAACAAATTAGACTTCAAATGTAAAACAGTTAAAAGAGACAAAGAAGGACACTATATACTAATAAAAGGAACAATTCAACAAGAAGACATAACAATCATAAGTATTTATTCACGAACCAGAATGCCCCAAAATACGTGAGGAATACACTACAAACACTGAAAAGGAAAACAGACACATATACCATAATAGTTGGAGACTTCAATTCACCACTCTCATCAATGGACAGAACATCTAGACAGAGGATCAATAAAGAAATAGAGAATTTGAATATTACAATAAATGAGCTAGACTTAACAGACATTTATAGGACATTACATCCCACAACAGCAGGATACACCTTTTTCTCAAGTGCTCATGGATCATTCTCAAAGATAGACCATGTGCTGGGTCACAAAGCAAGTCTTAACAAATTTAAAAAGATTGAAATCATACACAACACTTTCTCAGATCATAAAGGAATGAAGTTGAAAATCAATAATAGGCAGAGTGCCAGAAAATTCAGAAATACGTGGAGGCTCAACAACACACTCCTAAACAACCAGTGGGTCAAGGAAGAAATTGCAAGAGAAATTAGTAAATATCTCGAGGCAAATGAAAACGAAAACACAACATATCAAAACCTATGGGACGCAGCAAAGGCAGTGCTAAGAGGGAAATTTATTGCCCTAAATGCCTATATCAGAAAAGAAGAAAAGGCAAAAATGCAGGAATTAACCGTCCACTTGGAAGAACTGGAGAAAGAACAGCAAACTAACCCCAAAGCAAGCAAAAGGAAAGAAATAACAAAGATCAGAACATAAATAAATGAAATTGAAAACATGAAAACAATAGAGAAAATCAATAAGACCAGAAGTTGGTTCTATGAGAAAATTTACAAGATTGATGGGCCCTTAGCAAGATTGACAAAAAGAAGAAGAGAGAGGATGCAAATAAATAAGATCGGAAATGGAAGAGGAGACATAACCACTGACCTCACAGAAATAAAGGAGGTAATAACAGGATACTATGAACAACTTTATGCTAATAAATACAACAATGTAGATGAAATGGACGGGTTCCTGGAAAGGCATGAACAACCAACTTGGACTCAAGTAGAAATAGATGACCTCAACAAACCAATCACAAGTAAAGAAATTGAATCAGTCATTCAAAAGCTTCCTAAAAAGAAAAGTCCAGGACCAGACGGCTTCACATGTGAATTCTACCAAACATTCCAGAAAGAATTAGTACCAACTCTCCTCAAACTCTTCAAAAGAATCGAAGTGGAGGGAAAGCTACCTAATTCATTCTATGAAGCCAATATCACCCTGATACCAAAACAAGGCAAAGACATTACAAAAAAAGAAAACTACAGACCAATCTCTCTAATGAGTAGAGATGCAAAAATCCTCAACAAAATTCTAGCAAATCGAATCCAGCAACACATTAAAAGAATTATACATCATGACCAAGTAGGATTCATCCCAGTTATGCAAGGATGGTTCAACATAAGAAAATCAATTAATGTAATACACCATATCAACAAATCAAAGCAGAAAAATAACATGATCATCTCAGTTGATGCAGAGAAGGCATTTGACAAGATTCAACATCCTTTCCTGTTGAAAATACTTCAAAGGATAGGAATACAAGGGAACTTCCTTAAAATGATAGAGGGAATATATGAAAAACCCACAGCTAATATCATCCTCAATGGGGAAAAATTGAAAACTTTCCCCCTAAGATCAGGAACAAGACAAGGATGTCCATTATCACCACTATTATTCAACATTGTGTTGGAGGTTCTAGCCAGAGCAATTAGACAAGAAAAAGAAATACAAGGCATCAAAATTGGAAAGGAAGAAGTAAAACTATCACTGTTTGCAGACGATATGATACTATACATCGAAAACCCGGAAAAATCCACAACAAAACTACTAGAGCTAATAAATGAGTACAGCAAATTAGCAGGTTACAAGATCAACATTCAAAAATCTGTAGCATTTCTATACACATGCAATGAACAAGCTGAGGGGGAAATCAAGAAATGAATTCCATTTACAATTGCAACTAAAAGAATAAAATACCTAGGAATAAATTTAACTAAAGAGATAAAAAACCTATACAAAGAAAACTACATAAAACTGTTAAAAGAAATCACAGAAGACCTAAATAGATGGAAGGGTATACCGTGTTCATGGATTGGAAGACTAAATATAGTTAAGATGTCAATCCTACCTAAATTGATTTACAGATTCAATGCAATACCAATCAAAATCCCACCAACTTATTTTTCAGAAATAGAAAAACCAATAAGCAAATTTATCTGGAAGGGCAGGGTGCCCCAAATTGCTAAAAACATCTTGAGGAAAAAAAACGAAGGTGGAGGGCTTGCACTGCCTGACTTTAAGGCATATTATGAAGCCACAGTGGTCAAAACAGCATGGTATTGGCATAAAGATAGATATATCGACCAATGGAATCGAATAGAGTGCTCAGATATAGACCCTCTCATCTATGGACATTTGATCTTTGATAAGGCAGTCAAGCCAACTCACCTGGGACAGAACAGTCTCTTCAATAAATGGTGCCTAGAGAACTGGATATCCATATGCAAAAGAATGAAAGAGGACCCGTATCTCACACCCTATACAAAAGTTAACTCAAAAATGGATCAAAGATCTAAATATTAGATCTAAGACCATAAAACAGTTAGAGGAAAATATAGGGAGATATCTTATGAATCTTACAATTGGAGGCAGTTTTATGGACCTTAAACCTAAAGCAAGAGCACTGAAGAAAGAAATAAAAGGAGCTCCTCAAAATTAAACACTTTTGTGCATCAAAGAACTTCATCAGGAAAGTAGAAAGACAGCCTACACAATGGGAGACAATATTTGGCAACAACATATCAGATAGAGGTCTAGTATCCAGAATATATAAAGAGATTGTTCAACTCAACAACAAAAAGACAGCCAACCCAATTACAAAATGGGAAAAAAACTTGAACAGACACCTCTCAGAAGAGGAAATACGGATGGCCAAGAGGCACATGAAGAGATGCTCAATGTCCCTGGCCTTAGAGAAATGCAAATCAAAACCACAATGAGATATCATCTCACACCCACCAGAATGGCCATTATCAACAAAACAGAAAATGACAAGTGCTGGAGAGGATGCGGAGAAAGAGGCACACTTATCCACTGTTGTTGGGAATGTCAAATGGTGCAACCACTGTGGAAGGCAGTTTGGCGGTTCCTCAAAAAACTGAATATAGAATTGCCATATGACCCAGCAATACGATTGCTAGGTATCTACTCAAAGGACTTAAGGGCAAAGACACAAACGGGCATTTGCACACCAATGTTTATAGCAGCATTATTTACGATTGCAAAGAGATGGAAACAGTCAAAATGTCCATCAACAGACGAGTGGCTAAACAAACTGTGGTATATACATACGATGGAATATTATGCAGCTTTAAGACAGAATAAACTTATGAAGCATGTAATAACATGGATTAACCTAGAGAACAGTATGCTGAGTGAGTCTAGTCAAAAACTAAAGGACAAATACTGTATGGTCCCACTGATGTGAACCGACATTCGAGAATAAACTTGGAATATGTCATTGGTAACAGAGACCAGCAGGAGTTAGAAACAGGGTAAGATAATGGGTAATTGGAGCTGAAGGGATACAGACTGTGCAACAGGACTAGATACAAAAACTCAAAAATGGACAGCACAATAATACCTAATTATAATGTAATTATGTTAAAACACTGAATGAAGCTGCATCTCAGCTATAAAAAAAATAAATAAGTTGCCATCTATGGCTAATTTCATCTATAGTCAGCTGAAGAGATTGCCTTCAGTAATGAGAGATGTTTCATCTAATCAGCTGAAGGCTTTAAAAGGAGAAGTAATGATTTCAGCAGTCAGAAGAGAAAATTTTTATCTCTACTTCAGCTAGCCAGCTTAGGTGAAAATCTTCACCTGAGTTCCCAATCTGCAGCCTGCCCTGTGGAATTTAGACTCATGCATCCCCATACTTGCATGAGACACTTTTATAAAATCTCGTAATATTTACAGATATCTCCTGTTGGTTCTGTTTTCCTAGAGAACGCAGACTATTTCAGCTTTGCTAATGGGAGTGGTTCTTGAGAAATAGAATCTTAAAAATGGGATTCTGAATTGGTTCCGGGTTTTTGCAACTGTTCTCTATTCTGATTGGATTTCAAGGCACTAATGACTCTACAGTCAATAATCAAATGGCACTAATGGTCCATGACATGAGCTGGCATCTCTAAATGCACAAAATATCACCACTGGATACAGCTACTCAGATGCTTATAAGACTAAGGGTGAAACTGCTTTTGACACCTCCATGTTTTGTGGAGTTAAAAGATATAATGATGTTGGCTGGCTGCTCCTAAAAATGCTAACTAGAGTTATAAAAGAAAGGTTTTTATATTTTGTAACTTAAGCACTGCATGAATGACATGTTTCTACGAGTGCCCTGAAAAAAAATATTATTTATTGTAGCCACAGCATTGAGATCTTTGAAAACCAGACCCAGAGCCTCATGGTGTAAGTGGCATAATTACAAAGTAAACTAAATTCTCAACCTTGCAGGGTGTTTGCTGTTAAATTGAGGGTACTGACTGGAAAGCTGTTAAAAGTGAGGGTATTAATTGGAGCTGAAGGGATACAGACTGTGCAACAGGACTAGATACAAAAACTCAAAAATGGACAGCACAATAATACCTAATTGTAAAGTAATCATGTTAAAACACTGAATGAAGCTGCATCTGACCTATAGGTTTTTGTTTTGTTTTGTTTTGTTTTATTTTTACTATTATTACTTTTATTTTTTTCTCTATATTAACATTCTATATCTTTTTCGGTTGTGTTGCTAGTTCTTCTAAACCGATGCAAATGTACTAGGAAACGATGATCATGCATCTATGTGACGATGTTAAGAATTACTGATTGCATATGTAGAATGGTATGATTTCTAAATGTTGGGTTAATTTCTTTTTTTCCGTTAATTAAAAAAAAAAAAGAGAGAGAAGGGGAAATTGGAGCTGAAGGGATACAGACTGTGCAACAGGACTGGATATAAAAACTCAGAAATGGACAGCACAATACTACCTAATTGTAATGCAATTATGTTAAAACATTGAATGAAGCTGCATGTGAGGTATAGGTTTTTTTTTCTCTCTATTATCGTTTTAATTCTTATTCTGTTGTCTTTTTATTTCTTTTTCTAAATCGATGCAAATGTACTAAGAAATGATGAATATGCAACTATGTGATGATATTAAGAATTACTGATTGTACATGTAGAATGGAATGATTTCTAAATGTTTTGTTAATTTTTTTTAATTAATAAAAAAAAAAAAAAAAAAGTGAGGGTATTGACTGGAAAGTATGGATCCCAAACATTGAAATGGGGACATACTGGTTGATAATGACACTGAAACTCTAGATTCTATCTGAGTCTTTCCAGATAAACCTGTCACGGTCTACCCTGAGCAAACAGCCACCCTGCCTCCAGCCTGCCCTAAGGAATCTACCATACAATCCCCAGGAAGAGATTAACCCTCCAGTGCCTGCTAAACCTAACTACCTTCCCTGAGGAAACAGCCCTCACTCCTCTGTCTGGAGAGAGAATCCTATCCCCATACCACTTTACTTGCAGACCTATAACTAAACTGATGTCCCAACAGGTTCCAAAAGGTGTAGCACAAAATATGACTACTGAGGAGGCATGCTACACTCTAAAAGAATTGCATGAGTTCTCCAATTTATATGCACAGAAATCAGGGAAATATGTGTGAGAAGGGATATTAAGGATGTGGCATAATGGTGGAAAGAACATAAAGTTGGATCAGGCTGAATTTATTGATAAGGGCCCACGAAGCAAAGGTTCTAGATTCAGTGTTATAGCTCAAGGAGTTAGAAAGGGCTTTAAGAGTTTGGGTGATAGGTTGAGACATGGAGCAAAAGGTAGCCAACGTTATCTGAGCTCAAAATGCCAGGACTGCCCTGGTATAATACAGATGATGGGATCCAAAGGCTTTGACAGATTGGAATGTTAGAATGGATTTACCATGTAAGACCTGCTCACCCACTCCAGGAATGTCCAGAGGACTCACCTTTCAGCAGGAGTATGAGGGATATATTTATAAGACTAACTCCATCAATTCTGAAGAGCTCTGTGGTAGCTCTTCTTTGTAGGTGAGATATTACTATGGGAACTGCTGTTGCTGAGCTGGAATCCTTAAACACAATGGGGGTGACTGGAACCTGAGTTGGCAGAAGCCATGTGGCAGCAATTAATTGCCAAGACAAATGGGAGTGATTACCATAACTGACAGCAGACTCAAAGCCAGTAACCAAAACAGTTGGACACACAGATTGCTGGCTAGTAGAACATTGGGTACCTACAAGTAAAATAGATGGACAGTCTACTAAATTTTTACTTGATCTATACAAAGAGAAGAGTTCTAGGTCAAGTGAACAAAAGTCTAAAACTTGAATTACAAAAACAGAGGATTAAGACCCAGATGGGGCATGCCTGAACTGAAATACATAATCAAGGGTCCCCCCACAAAAGGTGTACACCCACAGGAATAGATTACGTTTAAGAACATGATCTTTCATGGGATCCATAAAACCTCCAGACCTTCACAGTTTGATTCTCAACTTGCCCCCTGTGCTAGTTAGAAACTGTTATGTACCCGCAGAAAAGCCATGTTCTTCTAATCCAATCTTGTGGGGGCAGACCTATTTCAGGGCGTGACCTTTTGATTACATTATTTCCAGGGAGATGTGACCCTGCCCATTCAGTGTTGGTCTTATCACCTTACTGAAGTCCTTTAAGAGAGTAGATACAGAAAACTGGAGATGCTTGTAGACAGGCAGAAGCTTAGAGAGAAAGCCACGGAACCAGGAGCTGACAACAACAAACTCAGAAGCTAAAGGCCAGCAAATGTCACCATGTGCCTTCCCATGGGAAAGAGAAACTGCATATGTGATCAGCCTTTCTTGAGTGGAGGTATCTTCTTGTTGATGCCTTAATTGGACATTTTCATGGCCTTAGAACTGTAACTTTTAACAATAAATCCCCCTTATAAAAGCCAATCCATTTCTGGTAATATTGCATTCTGGCAGCATTAGCAAACCAAAATATCCCCTATATCTCTTCTTCCCTTTAATTTATATATATTAGGCCATTATTTAGGTAAGATCCTTACTCATGTCCAGAAATAAAAGAAAGGTTTAATTAGCAGTTTAAACAAATACACACTATAATAAAAAGTACAATGAGCTGGAAAGTTTAAAGAGGCAGCACTCAAGTGAGAAACAAATATTGTCTTCAACTCTTCTCTCTCCTTTACCCTGTATACCTAATCAATGACCAAGTCTTATGCCCACTTCTCTCAATAGTTACTGTCACTTCCTTAATTCAGGCCATTATCACTTCTTTCCTGTCTCCAGTCTTGACCCTCTGCAATTCATTCTTCACACTGCCTCCATAATCTTTTATGAGTCAAAAGTGATCATGCCATTCCTCTGCCTAAAACCTATCAATGGCTATCTATTGTTTTTCACACAGAGCATAAAATCCCTTATGGGACCAAGCAAGGCCCTTCACAACCTACCTTTCTCCAGGCTGATCTCCTCCCTCTCTATACGCTACTCCATGCCAAGCCACTTTCAGTTCTCAGGTAGATTCATGCTCACTTGAGTGCCTGCTCTATAAGAGCTTTCATCATAGTATACTGTAATTGTTAGCTTACTTTTTGAATCTTCCATTAAATAGTAAGCTCTTTGGGGGCTAAGGGTGTGTATATTTCAGTTTTTAGTCTCTAGTATCTAGTAAGTGTTATATGAGTTGGATGGATGGATAGATGGAGGAATATATGATGAATGAATAAATGAAACAAGGAAGCTTCCTTAAGAAGCAAAGTTAGTGTCTGAAGTTTTCCTGGAAAACATGGAGCCAAAATTAAGTGGCTCAGATAACCTGAGAAACCTTTGTCTCCTAGATCCTGATGTACCATCTTCCATATGAGGGAGGTACTCTTATCTCTCCCACCCACTTCCCATATCCTTGAAAAATCTCAACCAGGAAAGAACTACCGCTTCTTTCCTGGTTGTGATAACATTCTTCACATATGTGGTAGGGCTAGGGTAGAAGTGAGGTCCACTGACTTAAATTACTTTAATGACTACTGTCCTCATTCTTAAACTGACATATCTAGCTCCACAAAAGGAACTGCCTTCCAAGCAGAAACTGGAGTTGGCTAGTCAGTGTATACTGTCCTGTAAATAGTGCTGAATACATACTGACAATTATTGCTCTCTGACATCCATTTTCCTAGCCTCTATTCAAAACACTGCTTTAATGTATCCATTTCTCGGAGTCAAATTACAACTGAATTAACTGGTGTATACCTTTGCTTAGTTACTTACATTCCAGTTCTTAGGATAAATTCTGACTTCATTGAGTGTTTTCCAAGTTGATTTAACACAACATCTACTTTATAGTTAGATATTTGTGCAGAAGACTGCACTCATTTTCTTTATACAGATATTTACTATCTGAGAGAGTTGATGATTTTTCTCCACCTTATCCACAAATTCCAGGGTCCCCTTTATAAGCAAGTGCATCAACAAGTCATTTAAAGAAAACATTCTATATAACAAATTTAAATGATTAATATTTTGCCCAATTTAAAAAGTACACACTCTGATTTCTTTTACACTGTAATTTATAGGCCTATAGAATTAATGTGACTTTCATGTTTTGATTTAGTGGCAGCACATGATAAAGCTAATTAGAGCTTTACAATCTAAAAGAGATGATAATTTGAAAAATAGAAGCATTGTAACATAAATTCAAGAGTATACTCCAAGTAAGAGCTAGAGCAAAAATTCAAAATGAAGTCTTCTAACTTCAAGTACAGTGCTCTTTTTCTTCACTAGATTTTAGCTGATTCATACAGATAGTAAAGCCTAATTCTGCAGAAAAAAAGATGAACAAATACATCCCATTAAGTCAAAGAGCATAAAAACATAGAGTTCAATGCTCTGTTATGATTGCCACATTTCCTAATCTCATAATTCTCTTTCTGTACAGGTTTAGCTGTTCATTCTTTACCTTTTTTCTAAAATTTATCTTTACTAATAACTTCTTTTCTCTGGACATCATCATATGCTTTCCAAAGTTATAATGTGAATGCTGCTTGGAGAGCAATTTACCCAGATTCCCAAAGAATATATCGCATTTTTGTAATTCTAAAGATTCTTGTTAGATTTTCTGGTTGCTTTGCACCCGTGCTAGTTTGAAACTATTATGTATCCCAGAAAATCCATGTCCCTTTTCCTGATCTAATCTTGTAGTGACAGCTGTGTGTCTTTTAATCCTGATTCAATATTGGTGGGGGGGCGGGGACTTTGGACTGTTTCCAAGAAGATATGACACACCCAGTTGTGCATGGGACCTCTGATTAGATGGAGATGTGACTCCACCCATTCAAGGCAGGTCTTGATTAGTTTACTGGAGTCCTTTAAAAGGCGAAATAATTTTGGAGAAACCACAGAGATGCAGACACAGACACAGATGTTTAGAAATACAGAGGCTCCAGGAGATAGTTGTTCCAGAGCCAACAGAGACACAGAAATCTGAAGATGCTTGGAGTGTCAAAAGAGAGTAGAAGACTAGACATGGACATTTGGAGATGCAGTGCCCAGTAGATGTCGCCAGGTGCCTTCCCATGATATGCTAAGCTAGCCAGAATCCAGAGTTGTATCCCAAAGGAACTAAGTGAAGGTCCACAGATGCTTAGAGAGGAAAACCACTGCCATCAGAAGCAGGAAGCAAAGGAATTGGGAACACGGACCAGCTGACACCAGCCACATGCCTTCCCATATGAGAGACACTGGCCTCCCATAAGTCAAAGTATCTTTCTCTGGATGCCTTAGTTTGGACATTCTTATGGCCTTAGAACTGTAAACATGTAACTTAGTAAGTTCCCTTTTTAAAAGCCATTCCATCTGGTATATTGCATTCTGGAAGAATTAGCAAACTGCACACCGCTCTTTCTCTGATATTGTATTTTTAGATTAGCATAAATCTTGCATTACTACTTGTAGACTCTTGATTTCCAATTAGTTTGTATACAGTTTCATATTTTGCCAACTAATGGTATAATATAAATGAATGAGGAATTTTAAATTTTACTTATCATATGTGATTCTAGTAAACGAAACTCAGCTTCAAACCTTATTTAGCTATATTTTAGCATTCTTGGTAGTTTATTATTCTCCCTGGCTTTATGAAATAAACCTAAATTAGAAAGCTTATAATTAAAATACAAAGTTTAAGGAATGTAAATACAAAAGTCACAGTTTAAGAGTTTTCATATTTGAAATCTAGAATAATTTGGATATCAAATCTAATGATTTCCAAGAAACAGTGTGTCTGAACTTAATTCCTAAGAAAGCACAGTAAACATGTGCTTTGGTAGGGTTTAAGTTTTGTCATATAGGGACTCACTGGAAAATGATGTACTGAAGGTGAATAGGAAAAATAACTCACTAAATACTGATTTCAAGACTGAATTCTGCTTTAATCTCTTAATGTCGTGAAATACATGAAGAGTTTTTCTAATATGAAAGCAACCCACCTTAGTCCTGATCCCTTATGTATACGACTGGATTTGACTTGTTAGCATTTTATGTAGAAGTTCTAGATACTTCACAAGTGGGATTGGCAAATCGTTTTCCTCTCTCTGATCTCTTTATAGGGTTTTGAATACTAAAAAGGCAAATCCTTTCCACTGCTTGCTGAAAGAATTCACATACAATTCGAATTATTTCTTCCTAAACGTTTGGTAGAACTTGTTCCTGAAATCTGGGCATGGGTTTTTTTCATAAGATTTTTATCCCAGATTCAATTTTTTAATGAATATACAATTATACAGGTTTGTTATTTCTTCTTAAACCAGTTTCGGGAAGTTAAAATTTTTCTAAGCAATTGTTCATTTCATAAAAAAATTTTAACAAGGTGTTCATAATATCTTAATATTATCTTTAATGTCTAAAGAATCTATAATGAAATCTATTTACATTTCTAGTATTGGTTACTTGTACTTTCTGTTTATTTTCTTAAGATTCTATAGAGGTTTGAAAGTATTACTGATCTTTTTGAAGAAACTATTTCCATGGTTTTATTTTTGATCTTTATTATATATTGCATGTAAATATATAAACTTTACAGTTTATTGTTGATCTTTATTTATGTACTGCATATTTTCTATTGCACTAATTTGTACTCCTAACTTTACTATTTCTTGCCTTCTACTTTCTTTGGCTTTATCTTACTGTTCTTTTTGTAACTTCTTAAGATGGACATCAGCTCATTAAATTCTAGCCTTTCTTTTCTAACACATCCACTTAGAACTGTAGATTATAATATGCACTCTTGACAAATTCTAGTATTAATAAATATCCTTCTTTATCTTCCAGACAATACCATGGCCTTTAAACACTATAACTCAGCTCAGCCCCCTTTTGAAGTATGTACTACTGATGTCATGTATTTCATATGTTTTACACTCCAGATTAATACAGTCAGTATTTGTGTAGATTTACCAGACTTTTACTACTCTCTTTGCTTTTCATTTGTTCTTTGATCTTTGACAGTTTATCTATCTTGGATCACTTTCCTTCTGCCTGATGTACAATTTACAATTTCCCATGGTGTTTACTCTCTTTGGTTTTGTTTGTCTTAAAACATTTCTATTCCATCATTTATGAAGGATATATTCACTGGGTATAATATTCTCAAATGGCAGTAATTTCAACACACTAAAGATAAAATTATACTGTCTTCTAGCATCCATTGATGCTTTTGATAACATAACAGTCTACCTTTTGATTCTCTGATGAAAACTGATATTTTTCTCTGGTTACTTTTAAGATTGTGTCTTTGTCTCTGATATAATTTCAAATTATATGAAAAAAATTTGTACCCATGATGTGTACAAATGTAGATTTCTTTTACAGTAATCTTGTTTGAGATTAACTGAGCTTAGTGATTCTATAGATTATCTTTCATCAACTTGAGAAAACCTGGAGCCAATACCTCTTCATATATCATTGTACCCCCTTTCTCTCTCTTCTCTCCTTCTGGGACTCTATGACTTAAACGTATGTTAGAACATCTTACTATAGTCTTTATGTCTTATACCCACTTCTCTGTATTTCTACATTTTGTTTATTCTGTTAACCTGTTCTAGACAATTTATTTTCACCTATCTTCCAGTTCACTCATTTTGTCTTTGTTCTAGTTTGCTAGCTGCCAGAATGCAACACACCAGAGATGGATTGGCTTTTAATAAAAGGGGATTTATTTTGTTGGTTCTTCAGAAGAAAGGCAGCTAACTTTCCACTGAGGTTCTTTCTTACGTGAAAGGCACAGGATGGTCTCTGCTGGTCTTCTCTCCAGGCCCCTGGGTTCCAACAACTTTCCCCGGGGTGATTTCTTTCTCCATCTCCAAGGGCCTGGGCTGAGCTGCAAGTGCTGAGATGAGGAATGCCAAGCTGCTAGGCTGTGCTATGTTGTGATCTCTCATTTAAGCACCAGCCAATTAAGTCAAACGTCACTCATTGCAGCAGACACGCCTCCTAGCCGACTGCAGATGTAATTGGCAACAGATGAGGTTCATGTACCGCTGGCTTATGTCCGCAGCAACAAGATTAGGTATGCTCACCTGGCCAAGTTGACAACTGAATCTAACTAACACATGTCCACCCCTTGTCAACTTGGCAACTTCAAGCATCACCTTAAACAGATGCAAAAAATTCTGTTCTTGCTGTGGACCTGTGAATCTCAAAACAAGTTGTCTAGTGCCAAGATGCAAAGGAGGATATTCACAGGATATAGATTGTCATTTCCATAGGGAGAAATTGGAAGGAAGATCTGCAGGCAAACACCATTGGATTTCCAAGTCTGAAAGTCATTTATCCTTCGGCTGTAGAAAGCGGCAGTCCCACCCCTTCCAAGGGCCTATGCAGTGGCCGGCCTCTTTCCAAATCAACCTCGGGGAACATCGAGACCACCTCTGAGCTCCACTCTCTCCAGGCATCAGGGCCACCCCTGGGCTCTCTGCCATTTCTGGGGCACACGCTCAACCCCTCCACATGGTGGCAGCCAGGCTCTCCCAGTCCCCCAAGGAGCATGCTACGCCTTTTCCAAGGCGCGAGGCTGCACAACTATTCCACTGCAATGAGAGAGGAGACTCATCCTTGCCCTTCAGGGTAAACTCACCCTCTCCACACATACAGGTGGGTCCACTCTCCTGGCCGAGGTTTCTTGGCTTCAGACCCGAACTTCCACGGTTCTCACTCTGCAAACTCCAATCTCTCCCTTTTGTGTCCTCCTTTGTCAAGATTGGCGGTGGTTTCATTTACACCAACAGTCTCTTCAAGCCCTCCAGGACTTCTCCATCAATCTCTTCACAGTTCCTCTAAAGTCTTCCCCTTAGCCATCCAAAATACCGTTCAAACATATCTGGCATTTGCAAACCGCGGCAGTACCCCACTCCTGGTACCAAATCTGTTCTAGTTTGCTAGCTGCCAGAATGCAACACACCAGAGATGGATTGGCTTTTAATAAAAGGGGATTTATTTTGTTGGTTCTTCAGAAGAAAGGCAGCTAACTTTCCACTGAGGTTCTTTCTTACGTGGAAGGCACAGGATGGTCTCTGCTGGTCTTCTCTCCAGGCCCCTGGGTTCCAACAACTTTCCCCGGGGTGATTTCTTTCTCCATCTCCAAGGGCCTGGGCTGAGCTGCAAGTGCTGAGATGAGGAATGCCAAGCTGCTAGGCTGTGCTATGTTGTGATCTCTCATTTAAGCACCAGCCAATTAAGTCAAACGTCACTCACTGCAGCAGACACGCCTCCTAGCCGACTGCAGATGTAATTGGCAACAGATGAGGTTCACGTACCGTTGGCTTATGTCCGCAGCAACAAGATTAGGTATGCTCACCTGGCCAAGTCGACAACTGAATCTAACTAACACAGTCTTCAACTATATCTAACCTGCAGTTAAACCTGTCCAGTGAGTTCAACATTTTGATTTTTATATGTTTCAGTTCTATATCTTCAAATTGGTTCTTTATCAAATTTGCTGGGTCAATTTTTATAGTTTCATATTCCCATCAGATATTTTCAAACTTGTCTTTTATTTCTTAAAAAAAAGGTAAACAGTTATTTTAAATATTCTGTCCCTGATAATTTCAAAATCTCAAGTTTTTATAATACTTTTCCTTTCGCTGGTTCTCACTCATAATGTTTTGTTTTCTTGTATGCCTGGTTATTCACACAATGCATTAATACTGATATTTGAAAAATTACTGATATAAATAATTTCACACCTAGGAAGTTCTATTTGCTTTTTTCTGCTAAAAATCTAAGAACATTACCAGTATGGGTTCACTCTAAACCAAGTACAAACCTTCAATTCACAAGAACATGAAGGTTACACAAATTTAAGCTTCATATCTAGTCAAGATTGGTTTAATTCCAGGTTACAGTACGCTGAAGAAATCCTCCCTTAAACTAGGAGGAGGTCATCAGACACCACCCCCCACCCCATCCCGCAAGGAAAAACTATGCTTCTATTTCTATCACTCTTGCCCAAAGGCCACCAAATTAATTTAATCTATTGAATTATATCACTCACTGTGACTTATTAGATTTCAAACTACCCTATAACATACAAATAGGATTTTTGAATGTCTTTCTGAGTCTGTTATGATTATAGTCAATTATTACACTGTATTCTTCTATCTGATTAATACAAATATATGTATTTCCTAGTAATAGCTGGATTTCTTTATTATAGCTATACTATACAATTTTCTCTGCAAAAAGTGATAGCCACAACAGTAGCAGAAACCCAATGAAAATATAATTTATTTTGATTTTGGACAAATATCTTTAGTATATTGTGAAGAGCAAGGACTCTGGAGGCAGACTGCCTGGAGTCAAATTCTGGTTCACACGCTTAATACCTGTGTTATCTTGCATAGACCATTCAATGTCCAGTGCCTCAATTTACTCATATGCAATACAGATAATAAGAGCACCTACCTCATAGAATTATGAAGACCAAATAAATTAATATATAAATACCAAATAAGTATTTGTTGAGTAAAATCAACAAATGCAGGAAACTTAATTGGTTGGTGAATATTTACAGAACACATAGCATGAGCAGAATATCCTCCTAGGTTTCAATCATTCATTCATTCATTCAACAGATATTTCTTGACTACTTACTCTGTGCCATATGCTAAGCATGCTAATCATATAGAAATGAATAAATAGAAATAATATTTTCTCACTTAGATCATGAAGAACAACTAAATAAATAGAAGAGATGATCCTTCCAAACCTAGCAATGGTGAAGAAATTACAAAGTACTCATAAACAGCAGAATTAAGTCATGACTGCTGAAACATATATTCAATAAATATTTATCAAATTGAACTCAATCAAAATAGGGTTGAAATTACATGAAGAAGGCTACCAACAGGACTTAACTTTTAATCTGCATATAGAATAGTATGTCAGATATGAATTCATGTCAAAATAGAGGAAGGTGTTCCTATAATCTGGTTACTAACCAAAGCAAATCATGCTGTCCTTAGCACAACATAATCAGAAGTATAGTGTGTTCTCTGCCAAGACGTAAAACTCTCAAAACTTTATGTGGCTTCTCCCCCCTCTTTCTGCGCCGGCCTGCCGCGCGGCGCCCATGCCCCGCAGCAGCCGACCCGCCCGCCCTCCTTCTCCCCTCTCTTTCTCCGCCGGCCCGCCGCGCGGCGCCCACGTCCCGCAGCAGCCGACCCGCCCGCCCTCCTTCTCCCCTCTCTTTCTCAGCCGGCCCGCCGCGGGGCGCCCACGCCCCCCAGCAGCCGTCCCGCCCGCCCTCCTTCTCCCCCCTCTTTCTGCGCCGGCCCGCCGCGCGGCGCCCACGCCCCGCAGCAGCCGACCTGCCCGCCCTCCTTCTCCCCCCTCTTTCCCCTCCTGCTCCAGTGGCTCTCCAATCACCACAGTGCCCTCTTCCCCCGCCTTCACCGGCTCCTCCACTACCAGCCTCAACAGCCTTGCCGCCCTCACCTTTCCTCCTCCAGAACAGCTACTGGGGGAGTGGAAATAATACAGAGCAGCTCCCGGAGCCACGAGGGAGATCAAAGGGACGGCGTACCTATCCTGGAACGGCTGACTATCTGGGAGAACCAGCTCCGGTGAGATCACCAAGGGGCACGGGCTTTCCTGGGTGGGACGGCAAGCGACCGGAGTCCCTCCCTTCCACCTTCCCAGGCCAGCTGGTAGAATTGGACAGGCGGTCCCCTTAGGCCGTGGCAGCTGGTGCCCCCACCACGCGAGGCCCCCCGGACCAACTGAGATAGTTGGGTCGGAAATCCCCAGACTGCGGAGAACAGTGACCGGGGGATCCCTTCCAAACACGTGACTCCCCCGTCCGGCTGGGAACAGTGCACTCTCCCGGGCTGCGACAGCTGGCGCCCTCCCGCCACGCTTGGCACCCCGGGCCGACTAGCTAATTCGACCGGACGCTCTCCCGTGCTGTGGCGGCCGGCGACCCTCCCCGCATTCGGAACCCCAGGCCGGCTGGCATTCTTCCAAGACGCTTCGGCTGCTGAACCTCCCCTATGGCGAGAATTTTCCAGAGTTAAAGGACCCACAGCAACTTTCACTGGTGGAACCCGTAGACAAACGTGTGCCACGAGCGCCACCTACTGGGCAGGATAAGAAAAACAGAACCCAGAGATTGCACAGAAAAATCTTTCAACCTGTGGGGTAGAACACCCAGGGAAATCTGACTAAATGCCCAGACGCCAGCAGAAGATAACGGATCACGCTCAGAAAATTGAACATATGGCCCAGTCAAACGAAGAAACCAATAGTTCAAATGAGATACAGGAGCTGAAACAACTAATGCTGAATATACGAACAGAAATGGAAAACCTCTTCAAAAACGAAATCGATAAATTGAGGGAGGACATGAAGAAGACATGGGCTGAACATAAAGAAGAAATAGAAAAACTGAAAAAACAAATCACAGAACTTATGGAAGTGAAAGATAAAGTAGAAAAGATGGAAAAAACAATGGATACCTACAATGACAGATTTAAAGAGACAGAAGATAGAATTAGTGATTTGGAGGATGAAACATCTGAATTCCAAAAAGAAACAGAAACTATCCAGAAAAGAATGGAAAATTTTGAACAAGGTATCAGGGAACTCAAGGACAATGTGAACCGTACAAATATACGTGTAGTGGGTGTCCCAGAAGGAGAAGAGAAGGGAAAAGGAGGAGAAAAACTAATGGAAGAAATTATCACTGAAAATTTCCCAACTCTTATGAAAGACCTAAAATTACAGATCCAAGAAGTGCAGCGCACCCCAAAGAGATTAGACCCAAATAGGCGTTCCCCAAGACACTTACTAGTTAGAATGTCAGAGGTCAAAGAGAAAGAGAGGATCTTGAAAGCAGCGAGAGAAAAACAATCTGTCACATACAAGGGAAACCCAATAAGACTATGTGGAGATTTCTCAGCAGAAACCACGGAAGCTAGAAGACAGTGGGATGATATATTTAAGTTACTAAAAGAGAAAAACTGCCAGCCAAGACTCCTATATCCAGCAAAATTGTCCTTCAAAAATGAGGGAGAAATTAAAACATTCTCAGACAAAAAGTCACTGAGAGAATTAGTGACAAAGAGACCAGCTCTGCAAGAAATACTAAAGGGAGCACTAGAGTCAGATACAAAAAGACAGAAGAGAGAGGCATGGAGAAAAGTGTAGAAAGAAGGAAAGTCAGATATGATATATATAATACAAAAGGCAAAATGGTAGAGGAAAATATTATCCAAACAGTAACAACTCTAAATGTTAATGGACTGAATTCCCCAATCAAAAGACATAGACTGGCAGAATGGATTAAAAAACAGGATCCTTCTATATGCTGTCTACAGGAAACACATCTTAGACCCAAAGATAAACATAGGTTGAAAGTGAAAGGTTGGGAAAAGATATTTCATGCAAATAACAACCAGAAAAGAGCAGGAGTGGCTATACTAATATCCAACAAATTAGACTTCAAATGTAAAACAGTTAAAAGAGACAAAGAAGGACACTATATACTATTAAAAGGAACAATTAAGCAAGAAGACATAACAATCATAAATATTTACGCACCGAACCAGAATGCCCAAAAATACGTGAGGAATACACTGCAAACACTGAAAAGGGAAATAGACACATATACCATAATAGTTGGAGACTTCAATTCCCCACTCTCATCAATGGACAGAACATCTAGACAGAGGATCAATAAAGAAATAGAGAACCTGAATATTACTATAAATGAGCTTGACTTAACAGACATTTATAGGACATTACATCCCACAACAGCAGGATACACCTTTTTCTCAAGTGCTCATGGATCATTCTCAAAGATAGACCATATGCTGGGTCACAAAGCAAGTCTTAACAAATTTAAAAAGATTGAAATCATACACAACACTTTTTCGGATCATAAAGGAATGAAGTTGGAAATCAATAATAGGCAGAGTGCCAGAAAATTCATAAATACATGGAGGCTCAACAACACACTCTTAAACAACAAGTGGGTCAAAGAAGAAATTGCAAGAGAAATTAGTAAATACCTAGAGGCAAATGAAAATGAAGACACAACATATCAAAACTTATGGGACGCAGCAAAGGCAGTGCTAAGAGGGAAATTTATTGCCCTAAATGCCTTTATCAGAAAAGAAGAAAAGGCAAAAATGCAGGAATTAACTGCCCACTTGGAAGAACTGGAGAAAGAACAGCAAACTAATCCCAAAGCAAGCAAAAGGAAAGAAATAACAAAGATTAGAGCAGAAAGAAATGAAATTGAAAACATGAAAACAATAGAAAAATCAATAAGACCAGAAGTTGGTTCTATGAGAAAATCAACAAGATTGATGGGCCCTTAGCAAGATTGACAAAAAGAAGAAGAGAGAGGATGCAAATAAATAAGATTAGAAATGAAAGAGGAGACATAACTACTGACCTCACAGAAATAAAGGAGGTAAGAACAGGATACTATGAACAACTTTACGCTAATAAATACAACAATTTAGATGAAATGGACAGGTTCCTGGAAAGACATGAACAACCAACTTTGACTCAAGAAGAAATAGATGACCTCAACAAACCAATCACAAGTAAAGAGATTGAATTAGTTATTCAAAAGCTCCCTAAAAAGAAAAATCCAGGACCAGACGGCTTCACATGTGAATTCTATCAAACATTCCAGAAAGAATTAGTACCTACTCTTCTCAAACTCTTCAACATAATCGAAGTGGAGGGAAAACTACCTAATTCATTCTATGAAGCCAACATCACCCTCATACCAAAACCAGGCAAAGATATTACAAAAAAAGAAAACTACAGACCAATCTCTCTAATGAATACAGATGCAAAAATCCTCAATAAAATTCTAGCAAATCGTATCCAACAACACATTAAAAGAATTATACATCATGACCAAGTAGGATTCATCCCAGGTATGCAAGGATGGTTCAACATAAGAAAATCAATTAATGTAATACACCATATCAACAAATCAAAGCAGAAAAATCACATGATCATCTCAATTGATGCAGAGAAGGCATTTGACAAGATTCAACATCCTTTCCTGCTGAAAACACTTCAAAAGATAGGAATACAAGGGAACTTCCTTAAAATGATAGAGGGAATATATGAAAAACCCACAGCTAATATCATCCTCAATGGGGAAAAATTGAAAACTTTCCCCCTAAGATCAGGAACAAGACAAGGACGTCCACTATCACCACTATTATTCAACATTGTGTTGGAAGTTCTAGCCAGAGCAATTAGGCAAGAAACAGAAATACAACGCATCAAAATTGGAAAGGAAAAAGTAAAACTATCACTGTTTGCAGACGATATGATACTATACGTAGAAAACCCAGAAAAATCCACAACAAAATTACTAGAGCTAATAAATGAGTACAGCAAAGTAGCAGGCTACAAGATCAACATTCAAAAATCTGTAGCTTTTCTATACACTAGTAATGAACAAGCTGAGGCGGAAATCAAGAAACGAATCCCATTTACAATCGCAACTAAAAGAATAAAATACCTAGGAATAAATTTAACCAAAGAGACAAAAAACCTATATAAAGAAAACTACAAAAAACTGCTAAAAGAAATCACAGAAGACCTAAATAGATGGAAGGGCATACCGTGTTCATGGATAGGAAGACTAAATATAATTAAGATGTCAATCCTACCTAAACTCATCTACAGATTCAATGCAATACCAATCAAAATCCCAACAACTTATTTTTCAGAATTAGAAAAACCAATAAGCAAATTTATCTGGAAGGGCAGGTTGCCCCGAATTGCTAAAAACATCTTGAGGAATAAAAACGAAGCTGGAGGTCTAGCGATGCCTGACTTTAAGGCATATTATGAAGCCACAGTGGTCAAAACAGCATGGTATTGTCATAAAGATAGATATATCGACCAATGGAATCGAATAGAGTGCTCAGATATAGACCCTCTCATCTATGGACATTTGATCTTTGATAAGGCAGTCAAGCCAACTCACCTGGAACAGAACAGTCTCTTCAATAAATGGTGCCTAGAGAACTGGATATCCGTAAGTAAAAGAATGAAAGAAGACCCGTATCTCACACCTTATACAAAAATTAACTGAAAATGGATCAAAGATCTAAACATTAGGTCTAAGACCATAAAACAGTTAGAGGAAAATGTTGGGAGATATCTTACGAATCTTACAACTGGAGGCAGTTTTATGGACCTTAAACCTAAAGCAAGAGCACTGAAGAAAGAAATAAATAAATGGGAGCTCCTCAAAATTAAACACTTTTGTGCATCAAAGAACTTCATCAAGAAAGCAGAAAGACAGCCTACACAATGGGAGACAATATTTGGAAACGACATATCAGATAAAGGTCTAGTATCCAGAATTTATAAAGAGATTGTTCAACTCAACAACAAAAAGACAGCCAACCCAATTACAAAATGGGAAAAAGACTTGAACAGACACCTACCAGAAGAAGAAATACGGATGGCCAAGAGGCACATGAAGAGATGCTCAATGTCCCTGGCCATTAGAGAAATGCAAATCAAAACCACAATGAGATATCATCTCACACCCACCAGAATGGCCATTATCAACAAAACAGAAAATGACAAGTGCTGGAGAGGATGCGGAGAAAGAGGCACACTTATCCACTGTTGGTGGGAATGTCAAAGGGTGCAACCACTGTGGAAGGCAGTTTGGCGGTTCCTCAAAAAGCTGAATATAGAATTGCCATACAACCCAGCAATACCATTGCTAGGTATCTACTCAAAGGACTTAAGGGCAAAGACACAAACGGACATTTGCACACCAATGTTTATAGCAGCGTTATTTACAATTGCAAAGAGATGGAAACAGCCAAAATCTCCATCAATAGAAGAGTGGCTAAACAAACTGTGGTATATACATACGATGGAATATTATGCAGCTTTAAGACAAGATAAACTTATGAAGCATGTAATAACATGGATGGACCTAGAGAATATTATGCTGAGTGAATCCAGCCAAAAACTAAAGGACAAATACTGTATGGTCCCACTGATGTGAACGGACATTCAAGAATAAACTTGAAATATGTCATTGGTAACAGAGTTCAGCAGGAGTTAGAAACAGGGTAAGACAATGGGTAATTGAAGCTGAAGGGATACAGCCTGTGCAACAGGACTAGATACAAAAACTCAAAAATGGACAGCACAATAATACCTAATTGTAAAGTAATCATGTTAAAACACTGAATGAAGCTGCATCTGAGCTATAGGGTTTTTTTTGTTTTTGTTTGCTTGTTGGTTTGTTTGTTGTTGTTGTTTTTTACTATTATTACTACTTTTATTTCTTTTCTTTATATTAACATTTTATATCTTTTTCTGTTGTGTTGCTAGTTCCTCTAAACCGATGCAAATGTACTAAGAAACAATGATCATGCATCTATGTGATGATGTTAAGAATTACTGAGTGCATATGCAGAACGGTATGATTTCTAAATGTTGTGTTAATTTCTTTTTTTTTTTTTTTTCCGTTAATAAAAAAAATAAAAAAAAAACTTTATGTGGAGATAAATCATATATAGAACTATTAAAGTATTTTTTGGAGTGCAAGCATAAAATGGTGGAATAGGATATTTTATAAATCATTCCCTCCACTAGAAAGATGAATGAGCTGGAAAAAAGATGGGAATTAACTAGGTGGGAACCATGGAAGAAGAACGGACATTTAGAACAACTACAGGAATTCCAGAGAAAGCAAGAGGCCGCTGCTGAGAGTTTAGCCAGTAAAAGTAAAAGCATGAACCAATGGCCAGTCACCATTTCTTAGCCTTGGCCAGTCACCATTCCTTAGCCTTGCAGCAGCTGCTGTAGAAATGGATGCAGCAAAGCAGCCAGGATTCTAAGAGTGGTCAGCTGGGTACAGAGCTGGCAGAGGAAACTTACTCCTCCAAAATATGGGTTCAGAGTTCACTTAAGAACCAGTGTGAAAGCTAGTCTCAATAATAGCTCTGCCCTCAGTAGCACTTCAAGCCTCCCACCAGCATCCACCAGGTCATAATGAGCTACTGTACCTTTTGAGCTGGTTTTCTTTTTCTTTTCCCTTTTTTCTGTGTGGGTGTTTCCTGGGAACAGATCCCTAAGGGCCCAGCACAGAGACTGGCCTTGGTTTAAGCCTTCTCAAAGGGAGCAGTAGGAACTACTGGCCTCACACTACCATCTACCAGGACTAAAAGAACCACTGCACCTTATTGTGCTTGGCAAAAAAACCTTACATTGTTTAATCTGGTGGAGTCCTGAGGACTCAGTGTAGGTGCTAACCTTGGTTTCTCTTGGCAGCAGTATCTCCTGTTCTTACACCAGCATCTACTGGGACAGAAAGAGGCAATGTACCACTTTTTCTCCTTTTTAGTTGGTTGGTGTTTTCTTTCTCTGTTTTGTGGTTTGGGGTCTGGCAGGTCCCTGAAGGACAAGCAGACACACTGGCCTATTTTTGGCCTCAGCAGCAGGTTAGGTATTCCACTGGCACATAAAAAGAGACTTGGAAAGCAAGTGCACCTCTTCTTTTTCCCCTCCCCTGCGGTTTTTGGTGTGTGTGTGGGGGGGGGGGGGGGGGGGGGGGGGGGGCGAGTGTTTTCTGTGTCAGTACTATCTTTCCATTTTTGTTTCTTCTTTCTTTTCCTTTTTATTTATTTTTCTTCTTCTTAGTCGATCAGACAGAAGAGTAGGAGAACTAATTTCCAGAGTGACTAAAACATAACTCTCAGAATGTCCAGTTCACAACAAAAAAGTAGAAAACATATGAGGGAAAGTGTGACACAGCTTCAAACCATCACAGGCTTTAATTCTGGTTACTAGAATTTATAATAAGCAGAGCAAAAGTCAAAAGGAGAAGGATGCCATAAAGAGCAGTCAGAAGCTGGAACTTCATGGAGCCATGGATGAGAAAGAAGACATCGTATGGTCATTGCATATGTTGGAACAGTCAAAGAACACCAAAGATTTCCAGCCAACCAGTAGATACCAACCCTAGAAGGAAGCAAGCCTTCCAGCCCTGAAACTGAGTCAATAAATTCCTGTTGTAAAGCCAACCCATTAAATGGTATTTGTATTATTAGATAGGAAACTAAAAGACCTTAGAACAACTCTCATAAATAGGATCAATGAACTAAAGGAAAACATGGACAAAGAACTAAAGGAAATATCCTAAAGGAAATCAGGAAGACAATATATGAACAAAATGAAATTTTCAGTAATGAAATAGACATTATGGAGAAGAATCAAATGGATATTCTGGAACTCAAAAGTACAATAGCTGAAATGAAAAATTTAATAGAGGGTTACACAAGCAAATTGAAGGAGACAAAGAAAGCATCAGTGAACTTGAAGATAAAACAATGAAAATTGTCCCAGGTGATGAGCAGAAAGAAAAATGAATGGGAAAAAACAATAAACAGAGTTTGAAGAACCTGTGGGACATCATTAAGTAGACCAATATACATACTGTAGGGGTCCCAGAAGCAGAAGAGAGAGATAAATGGCCAGAAAAGATATTTGAAGAAATAATGGCTGAAAACTTCCCAAATTTGATGAATAACATGAATATTTAAATTTAAGATACTCACTGAATGCCAAGCCATATGAACCCAAACAGATGACAAACTGTCAAAAACCAAAGATGAAATCTTTAAACAACAAAAGAGAAATGATGTGTCATATATAAAGTATCCTTAATAAGATTAATATTAATTTTTCAATAGAAATAATGGAGGCCAGAACACAATAGAGTACATATTTAAAGTGCTGAAAGAAAAAAATTGTTTACCAAGAATAAAATACCTGGTAAAGCTTCAAAAATGAGGGAGAGTTTAACCTTTCCAGACAAACTGAAGGATTTTATTACTAGATGGGCCATACAACAAATGCCTTTCATGTTGAAAGGTAAGGATACTAGACAGTAATTTGATGCTGTATGAAGAAATAAAGACCTCTAGTGTAAGTAACAATAGGGGTAAATATAAATGTCATTATTATTTCATTTTTCATTAGTAATGCAGACTTTTACTTCTTCTAAGGCTGAAAATTCAACTGCATAAAGAACAAGTATGAATCTTTATTACTGGGCACATATTGCATAAAGGTGTGATTTGTGAACAGAACATAAAAAGGAGGGACAGAGAGATATACATACAGCGTATGTGTAAGCTACTGAAATCAAACTGGAATCAACACAAGCAAAACTAATAGATTTAGGATGCTAAATATATTCCCCATGGTAACTATAAGAAAAATCTTAAAACCTTCACAGAAGAAAAGGATAAGTAATTCAAAATAGCTCATTATAAAAGATTGTCTAAACAAAATCTTGGAGGAAAGGAGGGATGAAAAATCAATAAGACTTACAAAAAATAATTAGCAAAATAGTAGAAGTAAAACTTTCCTTGTGAGTAATTACCTTATCTATAAATGCATTAAACTCTCCAATCAAAAGGCAGAGATTGGCAGAATGGACAAAAAGCATGACTCAATTATATACTGTTTATAAAAGACCCATCTTAGATCCATAGGTATGACATGGTTGAAAGTGAAAGAATTGAAAAAATATTTCATGGAACAAAAGAGAGCTGAAGTGGCTATATTAACATCAAACTACAGAATTTAAGTCAAAAATGGTTCCAGGAGACAAAGAAGGACATTAAATATCACTAAAAGGGTCAATTCAACAAAAATATTTAACAATTATAAATATATATGCACCTTACAGGAGGGCATCAAAATCATATGCAGTAAATACTGACAGTTCTGCAATAGTTGCAGATTTCAGTACTGCACTTTCAATACTGGATAGAACATATAAGCAGAAGAAAGATAAGGGAACAGAGGACTTTCATAATACTGAAACCCAACTACATCTAACCAACATATATACAACATTTCACCCAGCAACAGCAGAATACACATTCTTTTAAAGTGCACATGGATGATTGTCTAGGATAGTCAATGGGCACAAGAGAGGTCTCAACAAATTTAAAATATTGAAATTATAAACTGAATATTGAAATTATAAATTGAATACTGAAATTAAAATTAAAATATTGAAATTATAAACATTACCTCATCTGACCACAATAGAATTAAGCTAGAAACAAACAGCCAATAGAAAACTGGAAAATTTACAAGTATGTCGAAATTAAATAGCACAGCCTTACACCTCCAGTGGGTTAAAGAAGAAATCACAAGGGAAATTTAAAAACTCTTAGAGACAAAGGAAAAAAAAGACACAACATTCCAAAACTTATGGGATACAGTGAAGACAAAGCTCAGAGGGAAATTTATAGCTATGAATGTCTATATTAAAAAAAAGGGAAGAGATCTCAAATTAATAGCATAACTTTACAGACTGAGGAACTACAAAAACAAGAGCAAAGTAAACCCAAAGATAGTAGAAGAAATGAAATTATTAAGATTATAGTGGAGACAGAAAAATGATTGAGAAAATACAAAAAAAAAATTTTTGGTTCTTTGAAAATAAAAATTGACAAACCTTTAGTCTGACAAAGAAAAAAAGAGAAAAGCCACATATCAATGAAATCAGAAAGAAAAATAGCGGTATCATTACTGACCTTACAGAAATAAGAGAAGCATAAGAAAATATAAATAATTGTATGCCAACAAACTAGAAAATTTAGAAGAAATGGAAACATTCCTAGAAATACACCAATTATCCAAATTGACCCAAGAAGACATAGAAAACATTGGAAAACTGTATTTGCAGTGATATGATCTTATATATAAAAAATCCAAAAGAAAACATTTTCAGCTAATAAATAACTTCAGCAAAGTGGCAAGGTACAACAAACAAAAAGCAAATGTATTCCTAAACACTAGCAATGAAAAATCCAAAGGACAAATTAAGAAAACAATTCCATTAATAATAGTATCTAGAAGAATAAAATATCTAGGTATAAATTTAACCAAGGATACAAAATGTTTGTATATTAAAAACTATAAAACTGCTGTACGAAATTAGAGTATCTAAATAAATGGCAAGACATCCATGTTCGTGGGTTCAAAGAGTTAATATGGTTAATATATCATTATTACCCACAGCAATATACAAATTCAATGCAATCCCTATCAAAACCCCAGATGCCTTTTTGAACAATCCTCAAATTCATATGGAACTGTCAAGGGGCCCCAAATAGCCAAAACAATCTTGAAAAAGAATAACAGGATTAGAAGACTCATTTCCAATTTCAAACCGTACAGCAAAGTGACAGTGTGCTACTGGCAAAAAGACAGAAAAATATATCAGTGGAACAGAAGTGATAGTCCAGAAACAGACTCATATATCTATGGCCAAATGATTTTTAACAAGGGTGCAAGCAATGAGAAAAGAAAAGTCTCTTCAACAAATGGTGTTGGAAAAATTGGGTATCTGCATGCAAAAGTATGAAGTCGAACGGCTCCCTCACACCATATACAAAATTCAACTCAAAATGGATAGAGGACCATGTAAGAGCTAAAACTATAAAACTCTTAGAAGACATCATTAGGGAAAAAAAAATTCATGACCTGGAATTCAGCAGATCTTTAGACAGACAGCAAAAGCAAGAGCAAGAAAAGAAAAAATATATAGATAAATGAGACTTCATCAAAATTAAAAACTATTGTGCACTGGAGGAAATTATCAAGAAAGTGAAGACAACCAATAGAATGGGACAAAATAGTTTCAAACCATAAACTAGATAAGAGCTTATTATCCAGAATACAAAGAACTTTTATGATGCAGTAACAAAAAGACAAAATCTGAAAAAATGGGCTAAGGACTTGGATATACATTGCTCCAAAGAAGATCTACAAATGGACAATAAACACATAAATAGATGCTCAACATAATTAGCTCTTAGGAAAATGCAAATAAAAACCACAATAAGATACCACTTCATACCCTATTAGAAAGGCTATTAAAAAATCAGAAAATAATAAGTGCTGGCAAGGATACAGAGAAATAGGAACTCTTGTACATTGTTTGTGGTAATGTAAAATGCTGTAGCTGCTATGGAAAATAGTTTGGCAGTTCTCAAATGTTAAGATGGAATTACCATACTACCTGGCAATCCCACTTCTAAGTACAAAGCCAGAAGAATTGAAAGCAGGGGCTTGAATAGATATTTATATAACACTGCAGCCTTATTCACAATAACCAAAAGGTTGAAGCAACCCAAATATCTATTAGCAGATGAATGGATAAATAAAATGTGGTTCTATATACAACAGAATAGTACTCAGCCTTAAAAAGGAATGAAGGCTATTACAAAAAGGAACAAAGTCGTGAGGCATGCAACGATGTGAATGAACTTGTCAGGCATTTGGTGAGGCAAAATAAACCAGAGGGGGACTCAGCATCAGGGGATTGAGAAAACCTTCTCAACAAAAAGGGGGAAGAGAGAAATGAGACAAAATAAAGTGTTAGTGGCTGAGAGATTTCAAACAGAGTTAACAGGTTATCCTGGAGGTTCTTCTTATGCATTTTATAGGTATCCCCTTTTTAATTTAAGACGTATTAGAGAGGCTAGAGGGAAGTGCCTAAAACTGTAGAGCTCTGTTGCAGTAGCCATGTTTCTTGAAGGTGAATGTATAACGATACACCTTTCACAATCTATGTGAGTATGAAAACCTCATGTCTGATGCTCCTTTTATCTATGATAGTGAAAGATGAGTAAAAAAATATAGATTAAAAATAAATAAATAATGGGGGAACAACTGTTAAAATAGAGTAGACTGAAATACTAGTGAAAATAAAAGGGACTGGTAAGGGGTATAGAAAAACATAGGGTGAACAAAGGTTAAAATATATTGAGTAGCTGGAAATAATAGTGGTCAATAAGAGGGAGGATAAGGAATATGGTATGTTTGATCTTTTTCTTTTTTCTCTTTTTTTTATATTTCTGCTTAAAAATATGGAACGCCTCACGAATTTGCGTGTCACCCTTGCGCAGGGGCCATGCTAATCTACTCTGTATCATTCCAATTTTAGCATATGTGTTGCTGAAGCAAATACTTTTCTTTTTTCTTTTTATCTTTTTCTGGAGTGATGCAAATGTTCTAAAAAATGATCACTGTGATGAATATACTACTATGTGATGTATTGTGAGCCATTGATTGTACATCATGCATGAAACGTTTCTATGTTGAGAATGTTCATGCTTATATGTTGTTTTGGCTTGATAATAAAAAATAAATTAAAAAAAATAATAATAAGCCAGAGGGCAGTGTGATGGTGGCTCAGTGGCAGAATTCACTGCCTGCCATGCCAGAGACCCAGGTTCGATTCCTGGTGCCTGCCAATGCAGAAAAAAAAAAAAAAAAAAGCCAGAAACAAAAGCACAATTATTGTATAGTCTCCTTTAGAAAACTCTTATAAGAAAACAGGGGCCTAAATTGTAAGCTCTTATAAATATAACTATAACCTGGAATTTAGGGAAAAGAACTAAGCAAATCAGGTCTGATTAAGGTAATTCAGAACACAGGGGTAAGGAAGATACTGTCTATATTTTAGAACCACACCTACTCTTTGAGACCAAAGGAAGAAAGGTTTATTTTGTCTGGAACCTAAATTTTCTGTAGCACATAATCTAACTCGACCTGTCTGGAGAGCTCATTTGAACAACTGAAACACAGGGAGCCCAGAATAAGAGTAAGGGCCTTTAATCCTATATAAGTTAATGTAATGCCTGGATACATCTTAGAGTACATTAAGGAGATAATCAAAAAGTATTCGCAAAGTCCCTTAAGGGATGAGAGAAAAAATACGGAAGTATTAAACTTTATCATCAGGGAATCCCCTGATACTGTGCCAAACATTAGGGACACCCATATTAATAGACCAAGCCCTTGATCTTGAAGCTTACTCTTGTGAAGCTTATGTAGACAGTGGAGAAGCTTAACCTACCATAGGTATGCCTAAGAGTTACTTCTGGAGGACCTCTTTTGTGGCTTAGATGTGGCCTCATTCTAAGCCCAACTCTGAACTATACTGGCCTTTCTTAAGTGAAGATAACCTCTTGTTGGTGCCTTAATTTGAACATTTTCATAGCCTTGCTTTAATTTGGACATTTTCAGAGCCTTAGAACTATAAACTTGCAACTTAGTAAATTCTCCTTTTCAAAAGCTGTTCCACTTCTGGTATATCACATTCCAGCAGCTTGCAAACTAAAACAGGTACCAATGCTGTTCTCTGTGTAGGTTTTCTATTATTTTATAGATTACCCTTTAAGTTTGAAAAGTTATTTCAAAATAAAAAGTTTAAGAAAAAAATCTAAGTGAAAAATATTGAGTGGCACATAAGAATATTAAAAACTAAGTATACTTACAATTAAAATTTTTAAAAATATTAAACATTTTTGAAATAAATTATCATACATGTAAACTCTTAGACAAACAAAAGTTCATAAAACACCCATTAACATATTCTGAAAAGCATTTCAAAAACTGAAAAGTAGCCAAATAATCAGGATTAGCCTTCATTAGACACACACACAGAATATAAAGTTGATTACTACTACTCATTAAATTTTCTTTGTAAGGCAAAGGGTATAACAAAATTCAAAGTAAAGAAGTACATACCTGCCTTCTATACTCTAAAAGAGGATCATACAGTTTCCACCCATTTTCAGGGAATACTTCTTTGTATTCAAAAGCAAAGAGGGGCTACAGGAAAGAAAATAGAGTTCATTGCTGAAAAAGATATTTAAGGAGGTAATAAATCAGAAATATACCCTTCTCATAATCAAAGTTTTCACTGACTTATTTGCAAAAGTATTTTCTATTTGATGTCCTTTTTTATAGTTTTCGTCATGATTTTGAAGAATTATTCTTGTATATTTTTCAAATATATGGAAAAGCACATAGATCCACAATGATGGGTTCATCAAATATTAAAATATTATCACTAACAGATATCTTTGGCAGCTGTTGTACGTTTACTTCTAAGTAATGAAAGATATTATATAACAGACATTTTCTGATATAAATTAACCAGTTTGACAGCATAAATACCACAATTAAACAGCTTTAAAATCTGATGTTTATGTTACATTTTCTGAAACATGCTAAATAATCTTTTAGTATTTTGGCATGCAATCAGTGATCACGGTGCAAAAAAAAAAGAACCATTAAATTTATCATTTTTATAGACAGAATGGCAGAAACAACTATGATATAATAAAAATAATGAAACTGGAATACGAAAACCAGAGTTGATTCTAAATTCTATTCCCTACTAGCTATGCCCTTGAGTTAATTGCTTACCCTCACCTAGTTTCCTCTCTAAAATGAATAAGTAATATCTACTATGATACTTAAATGATATAACATAAATGAGGGAGCTCGATGCTGTGAGTAGTACACAGCAGTAACTCAGTGTTTGTTCTTCCTTCATTCCCAAAATTGCTAATCTTAAATCTCAGCTCCCAATTACAAAGGGGATTTCAAACCTTTATGAACACTACATATAACTTTTTATCACAGGAACATCCTGCATAAGAAGATCATAGAATTGGAAAATGTTAATGAGAAATGGACCTCAAAAATCAGACAATCTAGCTTCCTCATTTTAGGAATTGATCCAAGAGATCAGATTAAGTCTAAATCATACATCTAGTTAAATGGCAAAGCAGGGACATAAATGAAAAGATCTTAAATAGTCTAGACAAGTTTCTTTACAATACGCTAACAATTACAATATAGATTTTTTTCAAAGAAAAGAAATATTTTTACCAGATTATTAGAGACAGGGAATGCGTATTTCATTAGATTCTCAAATATGGATCTTCTTGTTCGCCCCTCAGGTTTATGAGCAAACCGCAAATTCCGGATATCCTAGAAAATATTAAGGATCTAAGTCAATCAGTGTTCACTTTTTATTTAATGAATAAACAAGGTTACTTAGAATTATAAGTAAAAAGTTAAGATCTGTGAATGTGAGACACAAAAACAAATGAGAAAGAGATCCTGGAAGGCAGGCAACTTACAATGATTTATTTAGAAAAATATAAAGAAACACAAAAACACTCTAATATAGGACAGAATTCAAATGGCAGAAAATTGATCTCTGCTTATGGACTCAAATAGCAAGTGAAGAAGGCAGCATTTGACGAGGCACTAGAGATTAGCAATATTATATCTGAAACTTAACATCATCACTGATACACACTACTGGCAAATGTCTCTTTCCTTCCAATAACCGTTTTCTGTCATGAGTTTCCCTATTAAAAACCTATACCTAAAATGTACAGTGTTCCTATTTGGATTGATGGAAATGTTTTGGTAGTGGACGGGGGTGATGGTAATGCAACATTGTGAATGCAATTCAAAGCACTGATGATCAAAAGCGGAAACATTAGATTGTATATACAGTAAACAAACAAAAACAAACCTGATTAGCTGTTATTGCATTTCATGTGTCTTCATTTCCATTATGTCTGGTGATTATTTTCCTGCCTACCATCCCTATCTAAGACTCATTCCCACTGGGCCTTTGTTCCATCAGTGTCCTGCTGCCAGAATGATAGAACCAATCTCTGCTTTAAGGTCTTCCTCTACCCTATGTTCAAAGTCTTCAACCATCTACTAGCAGGGTGAATTCTGAATAGTTTAGTGATAACATCTGAGCTCTAAGGCTAGGTCTAACGACCAAGGCTCCCTTTCAATATTTGACCTGTAGGAATTTTCTATGCTCAGGATGAATGCAAGTATCCAAGTATTGGCTTACTGACATCTTAACAATATTTAGAAAAAATGTGAGGTTAAAAATAATTCCAAGAATACCAAATTTATTTAAATGTTTTAACCTAGACAGAATTTAAAGTAGCTTTATTATACCTCACTCTGTACAACTGAAAAAAGGGATACTCCACTGCTCAAAGCAACAAGTCCCTATCGACGGATAAAAAACAGTGACCTACGCAGGTTCACTGTACAAAGGGAGCCACTGTACCTACATTACGTGAACAAAGTAAAGCATTGTATCCTAAATCTGATCCCAAACTAGAATGTTACCTTTGCTATCTTTAAAAAAAGTTGATGCTTTTTTTTTCCTCAGTAAGTATCTCTAAACTAGTAGAGGTATTCAGAATTACTGGATTAACCACAGTGCTGCCTCAATATACCAAAGCAGGAGCCCTACAAATGTTTGTTTGTTGGTAATGGTCTTGTTTTATGGAAAAAAATTACATTTAAAATAATCAAGATTTCAAAGTCATCTTCTTTTACCTCCTTCTACAGTCTACGCTTTACTTACTACTACACTAAAGAAAAGTGATTAGGAGACAATGTGCGACACATAGTTGAGAGCTTTACATTCATCAGAGCCCTTCTGACTATGATGCGAAGCATAAAATAATAGCAAATTCATAAGCTTTAATACCAGATACACAAAACTTCATAGATTAGCATTAGAAAGTATCTTGAATTATACATGTCCTGCTGCTTTTACATTTGGCATTGGAAGAAATAGCAAATGAAAAAAAACTGTCATCAAGAATTGAGGTTTGTATGGGTGCTAATTAGGTCATAATAAGAACAGTGACCTGTAGAAGTGGTACGGGGCATTAAATATCTATGATTTAGTGGTAAAAATACAACAAATATAATCTAAGGTTCATTCATTTATCAGTACATTTAAAGAATGCTAGTGGATAAGAAAATAGTGATGCTCTATAATATCAAATTTTCCCAACACTGTTCCAGTAGGAAAACTAGAAATAGAAAAGTTAAGAGATAATGAATACATCATATCTGGTTTTCCACAACAAAGTGCTATGCCTTAATTGTTCAGGACCTCATGTTTTTTATTTGTAAATTAAAGATGATACTGTCTGCCTTAAAGGATTTTTTATGAGGCTTAAGATGAAACAATGAATGTGAAAGTAATCTGTCCTTAAAAGTACTATGCACGTTAAAGGTGGTCATTATGAATATAAGATGCTACGAATTTGTAAGCATGTGGTGATGGTTAATTTTATATGTCAACTTGGCTAGGCTATGGCATCTAGCTATTTGGTCAAATACTAGCCCAGATATTGCTGTGGAGATATTTTGTAGATAGAATTAACATCTGCAATCAAATCAGTTGGCTTTAAGTAAAGGAGATGACCCTCCATAATGTGGGTGGGTCTCATCTAATCAGTGGAAGTCTAATTGAAAAGAACTGAGGGCTCTGGGGAAAAGAAGGAATTCTACTTCAAAACTGCACCCCTCATTTGTCCCTTAGATTCCAAACTGTGGGCTTCCCTTAAGAAATTCAGACTCAAGCTTTCAATATCACTCTTACTGTAATTTGCAGTATCTAGATATAGAATTCTGACTTGTCTAGACAGGGTGAATCTATTTATTTACACACACACACAGAGCTAGTTCTGGTTCCCTGAAGAATCCTGATTTTTGGTAGCAAAATCCTACAGATTTAGGTAGTAGTAATGGTTCTACAGAAATAAAATTGAAGGATGAGTTTTCTGAATTGGGTTAGAGTTTTGGGTAATTGTTCTTTAATCTGATTACATTGAAGGGCACAAATGACTGATAGTCCATGGCATGAAGAGGCAACAGAGATACCCAAAATATCACCACAGAATACTTCTGTGCCAGTATGAAAGCATTATGTACCCTAGAAAAGTCATGTTTTTTGTTTTTGTTTTTTTGTTGTTTTTTTATTAATTAAAAAAAAATTAACAAAACATTTAGAAATCATTCCATTCTACATATACAATCAGTAATTCTTAATATCATCACATAGTTGCATATTCATCATTTCTTAGTACCTCTACACCGATTTATAAAAAGAAATAAAAAGACAACAGAAAAAGAAATAAAACGACAATAGAGAGAAAGAAAAAAAAACTATACGTACCATACCCCTTACCCCTCGCCTTCACCTACCACTATTTCAAACTGAATTTATTTTAACATCTGTTTCCCCTGTTATTTATTTTTATTCCATATGCTCTACTCTTCTGTTGATATAGTAGCTAAAAGGAGCATCAGACATAAGGTTTTCACATTCACAGAGTCTCATTGTGAAAGCTATATCTATGTTCAATCATCATCAGGAAACATGGCTATTGGAACACAGCACTACATTTTCAGGCAATTCCCTCCAGCCTCTCCACATCTACTTAATGCATAAGAATAACCTCCAGGATAACCTCTCGACTCTGTTTGGAATCTCTCAGCCATTGACACCTTGCCTCATTTTACTCTTCCCCCTTTTGGTCGAGAAGGTTCTCTCAGTCTTTTGATGTTAATTCTCAGCTCATTCTAGGGTTTTTCTCAGTCCTTTGATGCTGAGTCTCAGCTCATTCCAGGATCTCTGTCCCATGTTGCCAGGAAGGTCCACACCCCTACAAGTCATGTCCCATGCAGAGGGGGGAGGGTGGTGAGAATGCTCATCATATTGGCTGGAGAGAGAGGCCACATCTGAGCAACAAAAGAGGTTCTCTTGGGGGAGACTCTTAGGCCTAAATTTTAAGTAGACTTGACCTATCTTTTGTGGGTTTAAGTTTCATGTGAACAAACCCCAAGACTGGGGGCTCAGCCTATAGCTTTGGTTGTCCACACTGCTTGTGAGAATATCAAGAATTCAACTTGGGGAGGCTGAATTTCTCCCCATTCTCACCATTTCCCAAAGGGGGCTTGCAAATACTTTTCCAGTCATTGATCAAATCATTCTGGGATTCATTGGGGGATCACTCTGGACAAACCAACAAAGACTCATGTGCTACCTGAGATTCCAAGTACTTATGACATTCAATCAAACTATCTACATGAGTTATATTAGGAAATGCTCTAGTCAAAAATCTAAATTTTGTAACAAATAAACATTTTTTGCTTTAGTCTCACACATAATGTGACATTTTAAAGTATTAGATATCATCTATTTTCAGCACCCTGCAATAATGACAATCCTCTCTTCTTCCTCATGCAAAAACATTTTTAAAATTTGTACATTGTACATTTCACTATTATTATACCTCTAGGCATTCCTAGATTATACCATCTCGATCTTTAACATCTACTTTCTTTCTGATTACATTTATGTCCCCAGCCCTCCTCCCTCTACCATTCTCACATGCAGCTTCATTCAGTGTTTTAACATGATTACTTTACAATTAGGTATTATTGTGCTGTCCATTTTTGAGTTTTTGTATCTAGTCCTATTGCACAGTCTGAATCCCTTTAGCTCCAACTACCCATTATCTTACCCTGTTTCTAACTCCTGCTGGTCTCTGTTACCAATGACATATTCCAAGTTCATTCTAGAATGTCGGTTCACATCAGTGGGACCATACAGTATTTGTCCTTTAGTTTTTGGCTAGACTCACTCAGCATAATGTTCTCTAGGTCCATCCATGTTATTACATGCTTCATAAGTTTATTCTGTCTTAAAGCTGCATAATATTCCATCGTATGTATATACCACAGTGTGTTTAGCCACTCATCTGTTGATGGACATTTTGGCTGTTTGCATCTCTTTGCAATTGTAAATAACGCTGCTATAAACATTGGTGTGCAAATGTCCGTTTGTGTCTTTGCCCTTAAGTTCTTTGAGTAGATTCCCAGCAATGGTATTGCTGGGTCGTATGGCAATTCTATATTCAGCTTTTTGAGGAACCGCCAAACTGCCTTCCACAGTGGTTGCACCATTTGACATTCCCATCAACAGTGGATAAGTGTGCCTCTTTCTCCGCATCCTCTCCAGCACTTGTCATTTTCTGTTTTGTTGATAATGGCCATTCTGGTGGGTGTGAGATGATATCTCATTGTGGTTTTGATTTGCATTTCTCTAATGGCCAGGGACATTGAGCATCTCTTCATGTGCCTCTTGGCCATCCGTATTTCTTCTTCTGGTAGGTGTCTGTTCAAGTCTTTTTCCCATTTTGTAATTGGGTTGGCTGTCTTTTTGCTGTTGAGTTGAACAATCTCTTTATAAACTCTGGATACTAGACCTTTATCTGATATGTCATTTCCAAATATTGTCTCCCATTGTGTAGGCTGTCTTTCTACTTTCCTGATGAAGTTCTTTGATGCACAAAAGTGTTTAATTTTGAAGAGCTCCCATTTATTTCTTTCTTTCTTCAGTGCTCTTGCTTTAGGTTTAAGGTCCATAAAACCGCCTCCAATTGTAAGATTCATAAGGTATCTCCCTACATTTTCCTCTAACTGTTTTATGGTCTTAGACCTAATGTTTAGATCTTTGATCCAATTTGAGTTAACTTTTGTATAAGGTGTGAGATGCGGGTCTTCTTTCATTCTTTTACATACAGATATCCAGTTCTCTAGGCACCATTTATTGAAGAGACTGTTCTGTCCCAGGTGAGTTGGCTTGACTGCCTTATCAAAGATCAAATGTCCACAGATGAGAGGGTCTATATCTGAGTACTCTATTCAATTCCATTGGTCAATATATCTATCTTTATGCCAGTACCATGCTGTTTTGACCACTGTGGCTTCATAATATGTCTTAAAGTCAGGCAGCGTGAGACCTCCAGCTTCGTTTTTTTTTCCTCAAGATACTTTTAGCAATTTGGGGCACCCTGCCCTTCCAGATAAATTCGCATATTGGTTTTTCTATTTCTGAAAAATAAGTTGTTGGGATTTTGATTGGTATTGTACGAAATCTGTAAATCAATTTAGGTAGGATTGACATCTTAACTATACTTAGTCTTCCAATCCATGAACACGGTATACCCTTCCATCTATTTAGGTCTTCTGTGATATCTTTTAACAGTTTTATGTAGTTTTCTTTGTATAGGTCTTTTGTCTCTTTAGTTAAATTTATTCCTAGGTATTTTATTCTTTTAGTTGCAATTGTAAATGGAATTCGTTTCTTGATTTCCCCCTCAGTTTGTTCATTACTAGTGTATAGAAATACTACAGATTTTTGAATGTTGATCTTGTAACCTGCTAATTTGCTGTACTCATTTATTAGCTTTAGTAGTTTTGCTGTGGATTTTTCTGGGTTTTCGACGTATAGTATCATATCATCTGCAGACAGTGACAGTTTTACATCTTCCTTTCCAATTCTGATGCCTTGTATTTCTTTTTCTTGTCTAGTTGCTCTGGCTAGAACCTCCAACACGATGTTGAATAACAGTGGTGATAATGGACATCCTTGTCTTGTTCCTGATCTTAGGGGGAAAGTTTTCCATTTTTCCCCATTGAGGATGATATTAGCTGTGGGTTTTTCATATATTCCCTCTATCATTTTAAGGTTCCCTTGTATTCCTATCCTTTGAAGTGTTTTCAACAAGAAAGGATGTTGAATCTTGTCAAATACCTTCTCTGCATCAATTGAGATGATCATGCGATTTTTCTGCTTTGATTTGTTGATATGGTGTATTACATTAATTGATTTTCTTATGTTGAACCATCCTTGCATACCTGGGATGAATCCTACTTGGTCATGATGTATAATTCTTTTAATGTGTTGCTGGATTCGATTTGCTAGAATTTTGTTCAGGATTTTTGCATCTATATTCATTAGAGAGATTGGTCTGTAGTTTTCTTTTTTTGTAATATCTTTGCCTGGTTTTGGTATGAGGGTGATGTTGACTTCATAGAATGAATTAGGTAGCTTTCCCTCCACTTCAATTTTTTTGAAGAGTTTGAGCAGGGTTGGTACTAATTCTTTCTGGAATGTTTGGTAGAATTCACATGTGAAGCCGTCTGGTCCTGGACTTTTCTTTTTAGGAAGCTTTTGAATGACTGACTCAATTTCTTTACTTGTGATTGGTTTGTTGAGGTCATCTATTTCTTCTTGAGTCAAAGTTGGCTGTTCATGCCTTTCTAGAAGTTGTCCATTTCATCTACATTGTTGTATTTATTAGCATAAAGTTGTTCATAGTATCCTGTTATTACCTCCTTTATTTCTGTGAGGTCAGTGGTTATGTCTCCTCTTCCATTTCTGATCCTGTTTATTTGCATCCTCTCTCTTCTTCTTTTTGTCAATCTTGCTAAGGGCCCATCAATCTTGTAAATTTTCTCATAGAACCAACTTCTGGTCTTATTGATTTTCTCTATTGTTTTCATGTTTTCAATTTCATTTATTTCTGCTCTAATCTTTGTTATTTCTTTCCTTTTGCTTGCTTTGAGGTTAGTTTACTGTTCTTCTCCAGTTCTTCCAAGTGGACAGTTAATTCCTGCATTTTTGCCCTTTCTTCTTTTTTGATATAGGCATTTAGGGCAATAAATTTCCCTCTTAGCACTGCTTTTGCTGCGTCCCATAGGTTTTGATATGTTGTGTTTTCATTTTCATTCGCCTCAAGATATTTACTAATTTCTCTTGTAATTTCTTCCTTGACCCACTTGTTGTTTAAGAGTGTGTTGTTGAGCCTCCACGTATTTGTGAATTTTCTGGCACTCTGCCTATTATTGATTTCCAACTTCATTCCTTTATGATCTGAGAAAGTGTTGTGTATGATTTCAATCTTTTTAAATTTGTTGAGACTTGCTTTGTGACCCAGCATATGGTCTATCTTTGAGAATGATTCATGAGCACTTGAGAATAAGGTGTATCCTGTTGTTGTGGGGTGTAATGTCCTATAAATGTCTGTTAAGTCTAGCTCATTTATTGTAATATTCAAATTCTCTGTTTCTTTATTGACCCTCTGTCTAGATATCTGTCCATTGATGAGAGTGGGGAATTGAAGTCTCCAACTATTATGGTAGATGTGTCTATTTCCCTTTTCAGTATTTGCAATGTATTCCTCATGTATTTTGGGGCATTCTGGTTTGGTGCATAAATATTTATGATTGTTATGCCTTCTTGTTGAGTTGTTCCTTTTATTAGTAGATAGTATCCTTCTTTGTCTCTTTTAACTGTTTTACATTTGAAGTCTAATTTGTTGGATATTAGTATAGCTACTCCTGCTCTTTTCTGGTTGTTATTTGCATGAAATATCTTTTCCCAACCTTTTACTTTCAACCTATGTTTATCTTTGGGTCTAAGATGCGTTTCCTGTAGACAGCATATAGAAGGATGCTGTTTTTTAATCCATTCTGCCAGTCTGTGTCTTTTGATTTGGGAATTCAGTCCATTAACATTTAGTGTTATTACTGTTTGGGTAATACTTTCCTCTACCATTTTGCCTTTTGTATTTTATATATCATATCTGATTTTCCTTCTTTCTACACTCTTCTCCATACCTATCTCTTCTGTCTTTTTGTATCTGTCTCTAGTGCTCCCTTTAGTATTTCTTGCAGAGCTGGTCTCTTGGTCACAAATTCTCTCAGTGACTTTTTGTCTGAGAATGTTTTAATTTCTCCCTCATTTTTGAGGGACAATTTTGCTGGATATAGGAGTCTTGGTTGGCAGTTTTTCTCTTTTAGCAATTTAAATATATCATCCCACTGTCTTCTAGCTTCCATGGTTTCTGCTGAGAAATCTACCATAGTCTTATTGGGTTTCCCTTGTATGTGATGGATTGTTTTTCTCTTGCTGTTTTCAAGATCCTCTCTTTCTCTTTGACCTCTGACATTCTAACTAGTAAGTGTCTTGGAGAACGCCTACTTGGATCTACTCTCTTTGGGGTGCGCTGCACTTCTTGGATCTGTAATTTTAGGTCTTTCATAAGAGTTGGGAAATTTTCAGTGATAATTTCTTCCATTAGTTTTTCTCCTCCTTTTCCCTTCTCTTCTCCTTCTGGGATACCCACAACACATATATTTGTGCGCTTCATATTATCATTCAATTCCCTGAGCCCCTGCTCAAATTTTTTCATTCTTTTTCTTATATTTTCTGTTTCTTTTTGGATTTCAGATGTTCCATCCTCCAGTTCACTAATTCTAACCTCTGTCTCTTGAAATCTACCATTGTAGGTTTCCATTGTTTTTTTTTATCTCTTCTACTGTATCTTTTCTTCCCATAAGTTCTGTGATTTGTTGTTTCAGACTTCCCATTTCTTCGCTTTGTTCATTCCTTGCCTTCTTCATGTCCTCCTTCAATTTACTGATTTCGTTTTTGAAGAGGTTTTCCATTTCTGTTCGTATATTCAGAATTAGTTGTCTCAGCTCCTGTATCTCATTTGAACTACTGGTTTGTTCCTTTGACTGGGCCATATCTTCAATTTTCCTGGTGTGATTTGTTATTTTTTGCTGGTGTCTGGACATTTAATTACCTTCATTAGTTTATTCTGGAGATTGCTTTCACTTATCTTACCTAGGGTTTTCTTGCTAGATGAGTTTGTTGTCTATCTATTCATTGACCTTCAGTTCAGCCTTTTCTGGGCCTCTAGCTTAAGTTTTGTTTAACAGAGGGTAAATTTTCAGTTCTTATTTTCTTGTTTCTTGTCTTGCTTGTAAGGTGCCTTTTCCCTCCCTATCCTTAGGAGGGTCTACATAGGTATTACAGACTCCAGCCAGGTTTTCCTGGACTAAGCTGGCCTCCTTTCGGGGGGAAGGAATCACCTGCATCAGTTTTCCCTGAGTGTGAGACCCAGCAGGTTGAAAGAGTTTCCTGTGAAGTCTCAGGGGTCTATTTTTCTTATCCTGCCCAATATGTGGCTCTTGTCTGTCTGCGGGTCCCACCAGCAAAATATGTTGTGGCTCCTTTAACTTTGGAAGGCTCTCCTTGCTGGGGGCGTGGTGGAGACAGAGGAAAGGTTGTAGGCTCGTTTTAATGGCTTCAAATTGCGAAGCCCTGGGATCTGAATTCCTTGAGAGAGGGATTCCACCTGAGTTGCGTTTCTCCCCTCCCGTGGGGAAGGTTCAGGTGGGAGACAGCCCTGAAAGCAGCCTATTTCTGTGTTTGGGGCAGTTGCAGCCTGTGTACTCTTGGCGCTCAGTCCAGAGGCAACCAAGCCTCCAGAGAAACAGCCGCAGAAGGCTCCGTTTCGTCCCCTTTCCTCTTTCTCAGTTGGCCCCATAGGTGACTTCCGCCTTGATCAGTTTCACCTGAGCTGGGGGCCTATTTTTAGTAGTCAGAATTTGTTTATTAATGCCACTATTGGTGTTTGGTTGGACTCAGTCCCTGCTACTGTTGGAGACTCTTTCCTTTCCTTCTAGGAAGCCGCCTGTGGGGGAGGGGCGCCGGCCGCCGTGGTTTGGGGAACTCACTGTTCCGGAGCCTCGCAGCCGGTCCGGGAAGCCGCCTGTGAGGGAGGGGTGCCAGTTGCCAGCCGCTGCGGCTTGGGGAAGTGCACGCGGCTCAGGGAAGTGCGCGCAACCCGGGGAACTCACTGTTCCGGAGTCTCGCAGCCGGTCCAGCTGGTCCAGACTGGGGTACGCTGGAAGTCCGGTCTCTGTCGTGGCTCCGGGAGCTGTTCTGTACTGTTTCTGGTTATTTAGTAGTTGCTCTGGAGGACGAACTAAAATGCGTGCACCTCACTAAGCTGCCATCTTGCCCCCCCCCCGTCGAAAAGTCATGTTTTAATCCTGATCCAATCTTGAGGGAGCAGCCATTTCTCTTAATTCCTATTCAGTATTGTAGGCTAGATTATCGCCAATGGAGATGTGACACACCCAATCGTGGGTATTAAATTTTTTATTACATAGAGAGTTCACTCCACCCATTCCAGGTGTATCTTGATTAGTTTACTAGAATTCTTTAAAAGAGGAAACAATTTAGAGAGTCAGAAATGACAGAGCCTAGAGAAACAACAGAATCCTCAGAGCTGACAGGAACTTCACAGTAGAGCAGACACAGATGTGGACACTTAAGGACAGAGACATGGGCATTTGGAGATGCTTGGAATCCAAGAGACATCACCATGAGATGTTAAGCAAGCCAGAACCTGAGAGAGCCAAGGGAAGCCAAGAGATTGTAACGTGAGGAACCTCCACGTGCACAGAGACTGAAAGCAATGCAGCACAGCATAAAAGCATGAAGGGACTAGCAGATGCCAGCCACATGATTTCCTAGCTGACAGAGGTGTTTCAGAACAATTGGCCCTGAAAGTAACCTCTTGTTGGTGCCTTAATTTGGACACTTTCACTTCCTTAGAACTGTATTCTGGCAGCTTGCAAACTAACATAATTTCTAATCAAATACCTGTATGATGCAAGGTTCTGGGTGACTGTGTATTTCCTATCTTAGAACATCTGTGTCAAACTAACAAATATAAGATTGGCTTGTTTCTCTTAATGCACTAGAAGAAGTAGAAAAAGAAAAAGATGAGCTTAGTACTTCAAATTCCCAGCTCAAGCACCACATAAATGACATGAAAGTTTATGTGCCTTCAAATGAAACTGTCACCTGTATTCAAAGTTGAGATTTCTCAAAACCAAACACAGTCTCAGAGTGTGAGTAGCTATATTACAATGCAAATTAAAGTCCCAACTTGCTTAAGGGAGGACACTGATTGGGAAGGAATAGGATCTTGAAAATTGGAAGAAAATCACAAAATAGACTAAACAGGGCCCAAAAGAATTCAAGAGTAATTCATGACAGCTGAACTTTTCTCTTTATTACTCCTAAACGTTAATTTGTTTTCTACTAGGAATGTTTTTAGTATGAAATTGATTTGATATTTTTGAAACCAGTTTCCAAACACAGGCTCTATTTAAAAGTACAAATAAAACACGTACATATTATAAAATTTACCTTGCACACAGTTTCTAGTCCATAAGAATTTTCACCTCGACTAGAAGCACCACCAATTTTTTCTACTCTACTTATCACACCAAGAGAAGCATCTAAAACAAATGGAGGGTCCTAAAGAAAGGAAAGAAAAACAAATCAAAACTGAGCAAATGATACTACATAATTATAGCTGAGAAAAATCTTAGTTGGAAATTCTTTAATTAGAAATGATCAAAAATAAACAAAACTGACTATAAATAACACACACATGTACATACAAAATTTAATTCAGTAACAAGTCTTACCCGTTCCATGCTTTTGAAGTATAATCTATAATTTGTGACAGTCAGAGTTCCTCGTACAGCACCAGTAAACGGGCATATATAAGTTACATCTTTGGCTGAAAAGAAAAAGTCCACAGTTTCACTATACATTGTGCAATATTAAAAACTGTATTCCTGTCTTTTCACAAATAAAATGGAATAGAATTTTGATAGTCTAATATGTTCAAAAATCACAAAATCTATGATTTAAGGAGACTTCAGAAGCCTAATCTAAGCTTTCAATGCAGAAATAATGGGAAAGATTGAAGAGAAAGAGGGACATCTCTTCCTTGGAGACAGACCAGAAGGAAACAAAGATGACCACTGTTCCTCCTGGCTAAAGCAGGCGCGGAGTGAGAGCAGGCAGGAAGGGAGTTGGTAATAGTGGTAACAGCAGTAAAATGTCTCAAGGCGCAATCTTAACACCAATCTGCTGGTCTTCCTCTGGCTAGTCTAGTTTGTTGACATTCCTCTAAAAATATAATACCTAAAATACCTACTACCAAAGATTCCTATCATATAGATTACTTTCTGAGGAAATTGCTGTAGGAGAAATGAAATGTACATGAAATATGATTTCTCAGATAAATAATACTAAAACAAGAGAGCAATATACTCCTGACTAGGGAAACAATGTCAAACTTTGTAGAGAAATAATCACAAGCATCATTTTATTATATGATAAATAAGCGTAAACAGTATTCTGCTTTTTAAAAAGATGCACTGACTGATTAGACAAGTTAGTTCAGCTATTACTAACTCAAAATAGCATTTACTATGGCAGAGCATACAAAGCCCAATATGAAGTTTTAATATCTTTAAATATTCATGAATTCCTGTTATGTCATTATTGCGGCAAATCATCAGATAAAGAAGTATCTTCATCATTCCAAGGAAATAAGGTATACTTCTTAGGCATGGCAAATTTCTAAGAATTTTCAAGGGACTTCTGGGAAAACTTAGGGCCATAAAAAAATATGTGTAATAAGGTATTGAAATTCCTGGACTTTGCTTCTTATTCTTTTCTTTGAAGGACTGACTGTTTTGTATGAAATCTGAAATGAGACTGATCTTTAACAAACATTTCTAATCTTTGAAACAGTTCCCTTGGGAATATGAACTTCATAATTTTAAATCACTGTTTCTGATGGATAGCTCATTAGAGGGAAGCTTTCAAAATCAAGTAAACCCATCTTTATGTAAAGAAACACAAACTTGCCTTGCTCCCATTTTCTTGCCCTTGTGAATTTTTACCTCAACTAAGAAGGCTTTATTCGATGTACTAAGAACATTTCTGGATTCCTTCCAGAGACAGTTTTCTTATTCACTCAAGAAAATCATCTCATTATTCTATATTTCACTGCAGGATGTGCCTCTTTTACTTCTTTTACTAAATGACAAGTATAAACGTTTATACTGATGTTACTATTACTGTCAATAGGCTTTGCTTTGGTCTGTCCCTCTATCCTTCTTTCTTTGTCTGGTGGCAACTAAGTCACTGTGAAAAGGTTATAATTAGCAGAGTTCATATCAAATAGAAGGGAGACTGTGACTAGAAACTTTCCCAGAATAAAGGACAGAGTAACAACCAGCATTGGTGGCCTAACAATTCGAGTTTAGAAAATATTTTAAGCTTCAAAACAACCCATAAAGGTAAGAGCTATAATTATCAAACTGGTGCTAAGAGAATGAAAATGAATTGCCTAATATCTCAGAACCAATAACTGCTAAGATTAAGACTTGAGTCCAGTTCTTCTGACTACAAATTCAATCCATACTCTACCACATCACGCTTCTTGTCTCATCACAAAGCTAAGCCAGTAAGGTAGCACAACCTGTTTAACATCTGTCTCTTGTGCTAAAGGTTTAATTACTAGACTGGGGCTACCTCTACTCCTAACGTGGGGAGGTCACAACACGCTGAGACTATTCCTTCCCTATGGCATTCAGCTGATGTTCCTACAACCTTAACTTCTAAAAAAAACATCTCAATTGTGGACTTACATTAAACCAACTAAATATCCAAGGTTTTTTCACAAAGTGAAAAATGCAAGGTTATCCTACCCTTTTATATGTTCCCTATTAAATTTAGCTTTTTTACATATCAAGTCAATGTAGGTGATTTTAAAGCAGGATATTTTATTTAATATATTAGATATTACTCTAAATTTTACTATAATACTGCCTAGTGGTACCAAAAAATTGTATATTTATCTTTCCTGTCAAATGAAAAGTTTATAGAGGAACAATCCAGTAGATTCTGTGAGATATACAAAAATGACCTTGAAAAGAATACAAGTCTAAAGGAAGAGAACAAATTAATATATGAGAGTGTGTGGCCTGTGCAGAAAGACAGGCAAAAAAACATCCTCTAAGTAATGCAGAGGTGGGAAAGGTCACCCCCCATAAGAGCTGAGAGGTGTTCAAGGAATATAGGCCTGTGAGTTGTGCCTCAGTGAGTGTTATCCTTCATGTGGGTGGCGATGATGAGATAGCCACCCGATGCAGAAGGAAAGCCTACTCCAAAATACAAAAGCAGGAAAGTAGAGCATGTATCTGGACAATGGTAAGTGTCAAGTCTGGCTCTCTCCTAATTTATCTCATACCGTTTTCTATTTCTTCTCAGTTTCCTTCCCTGGTTCTTCGATATAATTATAAAATGTTAGCATTCACTGAAGCTATGCTCTTAGTCCTTTTCTCACACATACACCTTCTGATTATGTTCATCCTCCTACGTTCAACTAATACCTCATGTTCTTACAATTGCCAAATATGGACCTCCAGTCCAGATTTTTTTTTTAAGCTCCCTTATCTACTTATAAGATATTTCTACTTGAAATTTCTCCTAAATACCTGAAATATTATACCAAGGGCCTATGAAAATTGAGAGGATAAAACAAATTCAAGAAATTCTTAGGGACTTACACCTCCAGATCAGGTAACTAATTGGATGTGGGAGTTCAGAAAAAAAGAACAGTCTGTGATAACTCCCAGGTTTCTGACTTCAGCAACTGGAAAACTGCCATTGATATTAACTAAGAAAGAGAATGCAGGAAAAGGAGTAAGTTTGGGGTCAAAGGGAATGACTTCAAGTTTTAAAGAAACTGGATATAAGGTTCCTATGGAATATCCAAAGGCCTGTGTCTTAAAGGCATTTGTTTATATGTGTCAGGACATGAAAACACTAATTTTGGGGTCATCAGCACATAGGTGGTAGATGAATCTACTAATTTAGATATGGTCAAAGAGAGTATATAGGAGGGAAAAAGGTCATGGATGAACTCCTAAGGAGTGCTAATATTTAAAGGAAAAGGAGCAACAAAATAGATGGAGTGGTAACTTGAGAGTCTTTTATAAGGCAATTTATCATAATGGATAAATACGCATGAGAAATAGCATGGGCTTTAGATTTGAAGGATAAAAAAAACTGTCACAATTCTAGCTCTAACTTTACTAAGTAGATAATGTCTCTATGCCTTAGTTTCCTCATCAACAAAATGAGTTTAATATCTCTCTCAGAAGATTACTGTGAGGATGACTAAATAAGACAGAAGATACTAAATAATGATAACGATTGCTGTATAATATAAAATATTGATAATCAGCAGTTTAACAGAACTTGAAGCTGACTGGGGTGAAAAAGAGACTAGGGAGGTATCTAATCAAGGGTCAAGAACAAGAAGAGACAAATACCATGCTAAGCGCTAAGAAATTAAATTTACTAACAGTAATAAGACTTATTTGGAGGGTGGCTCCACCCCTTTGGCTTATTTATATGCAAGGAAAAGACAACTAGCGAGCGAAAATTTAGCATTTAAATTCTTTTTTTTAATTACGATTTATAATAAAATAAAAGATGGTGTCTACTTTGGAAAGAAACTAATTACCCTCTTCATCTATCTATGGGTATTTTACAGAGCACCCACAGAGATGAAATAAAGAGCATGAGAACAAAAAGTAGTTTAAATGCTCACTTTCAGTTTCTAATCCATATTAATATAAGTAAATGTTTAGCTCTGTAGGCCAGACAGACAAAGGCACATACATCAAACTGCTTGCCTGGCAATGGAGGTGAAATGTTTTCATTCAATTAGTGACATGAGTTTATTCAAAGTAAAAAATAAATAAATAAATAAGGCAAATGAGAGAGTGTTCTTCAAGAAAAATTACTTGTACAGAGTGATAATTCAATATTTTTATCTTAGCAACCCAATATCTGAATGCAGTAATTAAAAAAAATGAAGTTGTTTGCATGGAATTGAGCAACAGTTTTTTTAAAAAGCCATCTACTTCAAAGAAAGTAAAGCAAACTAGAGAAGAAGTGGAATATAATTCAATGTGTTATTTCCTAACAGTCCAAATATGAACACTATAAACAGGGACAGGCTTAAGCTTATAGAAAGACGCTAGAAAGGCTGGAGGTGTCTCTGTAATAGCTGGCCTATTCTCTGTATGCTGAGAGTATTAAAGAGTTTGTATAATTAGAAAGGAGAAGAAAAGTAAACAAAAAATGTGATTACAGACCCATGTCTTTAATATTTTCTCCTGGAAGCAAGGGTGGTTCTTCCATTTCTGCTAATTTGTTAGACTCCCTCAGGACCTGGTTTGGAAGGGGAGTCAAGAAAAGAAACATTTTAATTCAAGTCTAATTTTTCACTCAATTTCAATCAAGTATGCTTGCTCTTAAACTTCTAACATATCAACATACACTACTTTAAATCAAATGCTTAAATGTAGTGCTGACATACATAAGACGTAAGGTTATTTTTCTAGAAAGCATTTACTAATTTGTTTCAGGTGCTATACAAAATGCTTTACACAGCTCTTTAGTGAATCCTAGCACAACCCTATGAGGGAGGTGTTATGATTCCATTTCACAGATCAGGAAAAAGGGGCCAAAAGTGGTAATTAACTTGTTGAAATGACAGATAAGAAGCACCAGCATAAGGATTTGAATTATACTTCTGTTTGACTTCAAAGCCCATTCTCTTTTCAGTAAGCCAGGCTAGAAAGGCTACAGTAGAGTTAAACTTGGGTAAAATGCAAGCCCTTCGGTGGACTGTTTGGTTTTGTTTTGTTTTTTCCAGTTTTATTGAGATATATTCACATACCATCCAAAGGATGGCTCACAGCATCATCAGATAGTTGTGCACACAACCCCATTAGCAATATTAGAATGTTTTCATTACTACCAAAAAAAAGAACAAAAAATAAAAGCCAAATTCTCCCATATCCTTTATATGCCCCCTAATGTTGACCCACAGTACTGGTACTGGTGTGGTTAATTTGTTACTATTGTTGAAAGAATACTAAAATATTATTGTTGTAGACTTGTTTCTTGAAGATGATTATATAAAGATATAATGTTTACAATGTGACTGTAATGTCGTGTCTGATGCTCCCTTTATCTAGGGTATGGACAGATGAGCGAAAACTATGGATTAAGGGTGGGCCATGGTGGCTTAGCAGGCAAAGTTCTCGCCTGCAATGCTGGAGACCGAAGTTTGTTTCCCAGTGCCTGCCTATGCAAAAAAAAAGACCATAAAAAAATACAGATAAAAAACAACAAATAATAGGGGGAACAAAGTTTAAAACATATTGGGTAGATGGAAATACCCAATATGTCAAGAGAAGAAGGGGTATGGGATATGCAATGTATTTTTTCTTTATTCTTTTTATTACTTTTTCTGGAGTGATGCAAATGTTATAAAAAATGATCATGGTGATGAATACACAACTATGTTACAACATTGTGAGCCACTGATTGTACACCATGTGTGGAATATTTGCATGTTAAGAATGTTTGTGTTTGTATGCTGTTTTATCAATAAAAATATATTTTTTTAAATTACTGTTAACTCCAATCCATAGTTTGCAATTGGTACATTTTTTCCTACATATCCCTCTATTTATAACTCCTGGCAACAGTGTCATACATTTGTTCTACTTCATGAAAGAACTTTTTAATATTTTTTATATTTGTACAATTAATCATAGTCATAGTCCACCACAAGATTCACTGTATTATACATCCCCATGTTTTGTCAAGGTTTACAATAATACATTCACATGTTTTGATCTCCAACTTTCCTTCCAGTGACAAACATGACTCTAAACTTCCCTTTCCCACCGCATTCACACACCATTCAATATTATTAATTATTCTCACAAGAACATGCTACCATTATCTATTCATTTCCAAACATTTAATCTCAATCTAAACATTCTGCCCATATTAAGCAACCACTCCCCATTCTTTAGTCTCATTCTGAATCCTGGTAATCTATCTTTTATATGTATGTCTATGGATTTACATACTATAATTAGTTCACATCAGTGAGATCATACAATATTTGTCTTCTGAGTCTCAATCATTTCCCATAACAATGTCCTCAAAGTTCATCCATGTTGTTGCACACTTCAGCCTTATGTAGATTTAATACCTGTTTGGAGATGATGTTGATATACTTGATGAAAAAAGAGATGCTAATTAAGTTATAATCATGATCAACAACTATTACAGAATAGTTGCCTTGTGAAGGACACTGCACTAGGATCCAAGAATGCAAAGATATAGAACCCTCCAGGTTACAACCCAGAAAAGACAAATGTACAGTCACACACACCAGCTCAGGTAGTAATCTGCTCAATATATATATCCTTCTCTAGCTATCAAGGGCCTCCCCACCCACTGCTTTCACTGATAAACAGTAAAAGTAGCCTGTATACCCTATCTCCATTTCATCCTTTCCATTAATTCTTCAGTGTACAGCAACCTGACTTTGCCTCCTACCCCAACACTCTGCAGAGAATCTGCTTTCTCCCCAATAACCTCCCAACTGTTACAATGGGCATTTTTTCAGTATTTATTTGCTATATTATCACTTAGCCACATCTGACACTGTCAACATCTGCCTCCTTCCTGAAAGAGCACAGTATCTGATGAAACTTTCTTCTCTGACTATTCTTTCCTAATGACCTTTATACTTCCTTTCCTCTACCCTCTCTGTTCTTCATGGGTTTATACGACACCCATTTTTTTACTCAACTCACTTCCTGATGATCTCATACTCACCTATGACTTCAACTAATTTTAATCTATATTGCCAGTCAAGATTTTTCTTGAGCTGTAGTTTCATACATCCAACTGCTTAATATCACTCCCCATCTGGAGGTCACACACACATTGTGAACTCCAAAGGCCTAAAATTGATCTGTGTTCCATACCTAGCAAAGGGCATAACCAATCATTCGGTTGTCCATGCCAACGTTTGGAGGAAAAGCACAGAACAATGGTCTCTGTGGGGAGACTCAGTCCCTCTACTTCAATCTTGATTTGTCTCATTAGATTAAGAATAAATACCAGGAGAAAAAACTCTCCAAAATAATTTTTAATTAACTTTTTTTTTTTTGGAGATTAAACAGGCAAGTTTTACTATCAAATATAATGATTCAACAAAAACTCAATAATATTGTAGAAAGTATTATTGTCTATATTAAAGTCTTTCAAAGCTTTGGGAAAACAGCATCTTAAGGCATCCAGTACAAATAATTTATTTTTTCTGATCTTAAATGCCAGTTACCACCAATTTTCACGGAAAAATTTTTTTTCTACTGCAGTTAAAGGGCCATTACTGTTCAGCTGAAGAGGGAAATGTTTGGCTTTCCAGTCAAGGTACAGTATTAATGAAAGTAATGCAAAGTAAATAAAAATAGCAGCCACATACATCTGGATGGCACTGCATCCAAGCAAAGGATAACAGAGTAAATTAAAGAAATACGTGCACTTAGTTAATCAGTACCTATTTTCCTCTTTGGAGTTACAAGGCAGCAGTTCTAGCTAGCTAGTGTCTAATATTGCACTTTTGTAGCAGAAACACACCTACATCCATAGTGCTGAACACTGACAGCATCAGTACCTGTTCATAAACTGCATCAGTTTTTATCTCAGTCCAGCATGCTGACTATATAGTCCTGTGCTTTTAAAAGTTTTAATTATTTGACAGTTAAGACATAAGAGAAAAAGGTTTAAGGCCATCTTAATATATAAAAGCATCCACTTCAGTCCAGTTAGTATATTGCTTTCTAGAATGCAATGGTCAAATATTCTCATTTCAGTGATATTAAAAACTATGGAATTTCTGTTAAAGTCCAAACCATCAATAATGAAAAAGTACAATATAAAATAATACATATGACATTACTGTTACAGTTCAAACTAGAAATTACTAACTACATGTAGCTACTTCATTTTTGGTTTTATATTTTGCTCCCTACTTCATTCTTACTTACTACTGGTACTTGCTGAAAACAGTTTCAATTTTTTAACTATGTATGCTTTATGGATGGTGCACCATTCTTCTAATTTATCCTGAAGTGTTTTAAAAATCATTTGAATTGGTTTTAAACTGTAAGACATCATGGTGGCCAAGATACCTGGAAGTGCTGAGGTTTTATTTAATACTTTTGCTTAAGTTTGTGACTTAAGTATTCCAAGCCCTTATTCTTGAGTTACTTAGCAAAACGGCATGATTGTGTAGAAGACAAGGAGAGTTAAAGAGTGGGAATACACAAAAATAAAGGTTTCCATAAAAGAGTTCATGGTGGAGATGGTCAGTTCTCATGGAATAGTTTTTTCTCAAGACTTAATATGGTACCTATGGTACCACTGATGATGCCTCTTTAGATGGAAGCAATGCAGACATCTGATATTAAATTCACATTTTAAATGCTTGCTTGCAATCAGCAACCAAGAAGCCAGGTATGTATGTTGCATGCTGTTTGCTATAAGAACTTAGCATGACTGGTTCAAATTTTTCACTCCCCCAAAGGATAGGGCAGAGGTTCTCTGTCCAATCATGTTTGCTGAAAATCTGCAGCCTAAGTAACGAACTTTCCGGGAAGTTGCTTGAAATTTTCTTATGGCTGGTGGTTTCAGGATCACTATGTGTTTCTCAAATACTTCTTTGCTGAGGATGGTCTAATTGGGGGGACCTTTAAATATAAACCCTTTCTTCAGGTAGAGTCTTGGCCTGGTCATTTCTGTATAAGTACATCCTCAGTTGCATACTAGGAATAGTATGCTATGCAGTTTATGAAAAGCTGAGTGCCAGCTGGACAGTATGCTATAGAGGGTTACAGGGCTTGTATACTCAAAAGTACAAAGGCAGATAAATGGCAGGTTCAGTGGGAATAACTTCTGCCAGAGCTGGAAATGTGTAGGAGGGAGGACTCAAACATGGTAACTTACATGGTGGTGGAGAGAAGACATTTCACTTTAAAGTGCCCCCCATTAACACAATGTTCATTCCCACAGCTGAACATAGGAAGACTTCAACATATCTGTCCATTTTTTTATAACATTTCTGTGCAGCCATAAATGCTCTGCCTGCAGACTTCGTGTTGATAAAGGCATGTTTGCTGAAAGTGCTGCAGCCTGAGGATACACATTTTTCTCAAGTGCTCATGGATCATTCTCAAGATAGACCATATGCTGGGTCATAAAGCAAGTTCAATAAATTTAAAAAGACTGAGATCATACAGAACACTTTCTCAGATCATAATGAAATGAGGCTGGAAATCAATAAAAGGCAGAAGTCCCCCAAATTCACAAATAAATGGAGACTAAACAACACAACCTTAAGCAATCACTGGGTCAAGGAAGAAACTGTAAGAGAAAATAGTGAATATCTAGAGACAAATGAAAATATAACATATCAAAATTTTTGGGATGACGCCAAGATGGCGGCTTAGTAAGGTACGTGGGTCTTAGTTCCTCCTCCAAAGCAACTACTAGGTGAACTGAAACAGTGCAGAACAACTTCCGGGGCCACAGCAGGGAATGGACACACAGCGTACCCCAGTCCGGACTGGCTAGTCTGACTGCGAGACTCGGCTGCGGTGAGATCCCCGAGCGGCGCGCGATTTCCCGAGCAGTGGCAGCTGTGGCGGCCGGAGCTCCTCCCTCCCTCCTTCCCGGGCCAGCTGAGAGTCTCGGAGAGACAATTTTCCCAAGCCGAGGCGGCCGGCACCCCTCTTTTGCGGGCGGCTTCCTGGTCTGGCTACGAGTCTCGGATCAGAGGGCTACCCAAGCTGCGCTGGCCCTCCCCCGCGGGCGGCTTCCTGGTCTGGTGGGGAATTCCACAGGCCGCGGCGGCCGGTGACCGACGCCCCTCCCGCGCGGACGACTTCCTGGTTCGGTGGCGAATTCCCCGGGCCCACTGCGGCCGGTGACCAGCCACAGGGTCCCCTCAAGCCGCGGTGGCTAACGCCCACACCACGCGCGGCCCCCCGAACAAACGGAGAGAATTGGATCAGAAATCCCCAGGCCGCGGAGATCGGTGACCGGAGGGATCCCTTCCAAACACGTGAGACAAACATGTGCCACGAGAGCCACCTACTGGGCAGGATAAGAAAAACAGAACCCAGAGATGTCACAGAAAAATCTTACAACCTTGGTGGGTCCGACACCCAGGGAAATCTGACTAAATGCCCAGACGCCAGCAGCAGAAGATAACTGTCCACGCTCAGAAGATTGAGAATATGGCCCAGTCAAAGGAACAAACCAATAGATCAAATGAGATACAAGAGCTGAGACAACTAATGCTAAATATACGAACAGAAATGGAAAACCTCTTCAAAAATGAAATCGATAAATGGAGGGAGGACATGAAGAAGACATGGGCTGAACATAAAGAAGAAATAGAAAAACTGAAAAACAAATCACAGAACTTATGGAAGTGAAGGATAAAGTAGAAAATATGGAAAAAACAATGGATACCTACAATGATAGATTTAAAGAGACAGAAGATAGAATTAGTGATTTAGAGGATGGAACATCTGAATTCCAAAAAGAAACAGAAATTATCGGGAAAAGAATGGAAAAATTTGAACAGGGTATGAGGGAACTCAAGGACAATATGAATCACACAAATATACGTGTTGTGGGTGTCCCAGAAGGAGAAGAGAAGGGAAAAGGAGGAGGAAAAACTAATGGAAGAAATTATCACAGAAAATTTCCCAAATCTTATGAAAGACCTAAAATTACAGATCCAAGAAGTGCAGCGCACCCCAAAGAGAGTAGACCCAAATAGGCGTTCTCCAAGACACTTACTAGTTAGAATGTCAGAGGTCAAACAGAAAGAGAGGATCTTGAAAGCAGCAAGAGAAAAACAATCCATCACATACAAGGGAAACCCAATAAGACTATGTGTAGATTTCTCAGCAGAAACCATGGAAGCTAGAAGACAGTGGGATGATATATTTAAATTACTAAAAGAGAAAAACTGGCAACCAAGACTCCTATATCCAGCAAAATTATCCTTCAAAAATGAGGGAGAAATTAAAACATTCTCAGACAAAAAGTCACTGAGAGAATTAGTGACAAAGAGACCAGCTCTGCAAGAAATACTAAAGGGAGCACTAGAGTCAGATACAAAAGACAGAAGAGAGAGGTATGGAGAAGAGTGTAGAAAGAAGGAAAATCAGATATGATATATATAATACAAAAGGCAAAATGGTAGAGGAAAATATTATCCAAACAATAATAACACTAAATGTTAATGGACTGAATTCCCCAATCAAAAGACATAGACTGGCAGAATGGATTAAAAAACAGGATCCTTCTATATGCTGTCTACAGGAAACACATCTTAGACCCAAAGATAAACATAGGTTGAAAGTAAAAGGTTGGTAAAAGATATTTCATGCAAATAACAACCAGAAAAGAGCAGGAGTGGCTATACTAATATCCAACAAATTAGACTTCAAATGCAAAGCAGTTAGAAGAGACAAAGAAGGACACTATATACTAATAAAAGGAACAATTAAACAAGAAGACATAACAATCATAAATATTTACGCACCGAACCAGAATGCCCCAAAATACGTGAGGAATACACTGCAAACACTGAAAAGGGAAATAGACACATCTACCATAATAGTTGGAGACTTCAATTCACCACTCACATCAATGGACAGAACATCTAGACAGAGGATCAATAAAGAAATAGAGAATCTGAATATTACTATAAATGAGCTAGACTTAACAGACATTTATAGGACATTACATCCCACGACAGCAGGATACACCTTTTTCTCAAGTGCTCATGGATCATTCTCAAAGATAGACCATATGCTGGGTTACAAAGCAAGTCTTAACAAATTTAAAAAGACTGAAATCATACACAACACTTTCTCGGATCATAAAGGAATGAAGTTGGAAATCAATAATAGGCAGAGTGCCAGAAAATTCACAAATACGTGGAGGCTCAACAACACACTCCTAAACAATGAGTGGGTCAAAGAAGAAATTGCTAGAGAAATTAGCAAATACCTCGAGGCGAATGAAAATGAAAACACAACATATCAAAACTTATGGGACGCAGCAAAGGCAGTGCTAAGAGGGAAATTTATTGCCCTAAATGCCCATATCAGAAAAGAAGAAAAGGCAAAAATGCAGGAATTAACTGACCACTTGGAAGAACTGGAGAAAGAACAGCAAACTAATCCCAAAGCAAGCAAAAGGAAAGAAATAACAAAGATTAGAGCACAAATAAATGAAATTGAAAACATGAAAACAATAGAGAAAATCAATAAGACCAGAAGTTGGTTCTATGAGAAAATCAATAAGATTGATGGGCCCTTATCAAGATTGACAAAAAGAAGAAAAGAGAGGATGCAAATAAATAAGATCAGAAATGGAACAGGAGACATAACTACTGACCTCACAGAAATAAAGGAGGTAATAACAGGATACTATGAACAACTTTACGCTAATAAATACAACAATTTAGAGGAAATGGACGGGTTCCTGGAAAGACATGAACAACCAACTTTGACTCAAGAAGACATAGATGACCTCAACAAACCAATCACAAGTAAAGAAACTGAATTAGTCATTCAAAAGCTTCCTAAAAAGAAAAGTCCAGGACCAGACGGCTTCACATCTGAATTCTATCAAACATTCCAGAAAGAATTAGTACCAACTCTCCTCAAACTCTTCAAAAAAATCGAAGCAGAGGGAAAACTACCTAATTCATTCTATGAAGCCAACATCACCCTCATACCAAAACCAGGCAAAGATATTACAAAAAAAGAAAACTACAGGCCAATCTCTCTAATGAATATAGATGCAAAAATCCTCAATAAAATTCTAGCAAATCGTATCCAACAACACATTAAAAGAATTATACATCATGACCAAGTAGGATTCATCCCAGGTATGCAAGGATGGTTCAACATAAGAAAATCAATTAATGTAATACACCATATCAACAAATCAAAGCAGAAAAATCACATGATCATCTCAATTGATGCAGAGAAGGCATTTGACAAGATTCAACATCCTTTCCGGTTGAAAACACTTCAAAGGATAGGAATACAAGGGAACTTCCTTAAAATGATAGAGGGAATATATGAAAAACCCACAGCTAATATCATCCTCAATGGGTAAAAATGGAAAACTTTCCCCCTAAGATCAGGAACAAGACAAGGATGTCCACTATCACCACTATTATTCAATACTGTGTTGGAGGTTCTAGCCAGAGCAATTAGACAAGAAAAAGAAATACAAGGCATCAAAATTGGAAAGGAAGAAGTAAAACTATCACTGTTTGCAGATGATATGATACTATACGTCGAAAATCCGGAAAAATCCACAACAAAACTACTAGAGCTAATAAATGAGTACAGCAAAGTAGCAGGTTACAAGATCAACATTCAAAAATCTGTAGCATTTCTATACACTAGTAATCAACAAGCTGAGGGGGAAATCAAGAAATGAATCCCATTTACAATTGCAACTAAAAGAATAAAATACCTAGGAATAAATTTAACTAAAGAGACAAAAAACCTATATAAAGAAAACTACAAAAAACTGCTAAAAGAAATCACAGTAGACCTAAATAGATGGAAGGGCATACCGTGTTCATGGATAGGAAGACTAAATATAGTTAAGAAGTCAATCCTACCTAAATTCATCTACAGATTCAATGCAATACCAATCAAAATCCCAACAACTTATTTTTCAGAAATAGAAAAACCAATAAGCAAATTTATCTGGAAGGGCAGGGTGCCCTGAATTGCTAAAAACATCTTGAGGGAAAAAAACAAAGCTGGAGGTCTCGCGCTGCCTGACTTTAAGGCTTATTATGAAGCCACAGTGGTCAAAACACAGCATGGTATTGGCATAAAGATAGATATATCGACCAATGGAATCGAATAGAGTGCTCAGATATAGACCCTCTCATCTATGGACATTTGATCGTTGATAAGGCAGTCAAGCCAACTCACCTGGTACAGAACAGTCTCTTCAATAAATGGTGCCTAGAGAACTGGATATCCATATGCAAAAGAATGAAAGAAGACCCATATCTCACACCCTATACAAAAGTTAACTCAAAATGGATCAAAGATCTAAACATTAGGTCTAAGACCATAAAACAGTTATAGGAAAATGTAGGGAGATATCTTATGAAACTTACAATTGGAGGCGGTTTTATGGACCTTAAACCTAAAGCAAGAGCACTGAAGAAGGAAATAAATAAATGGGAGCTCCTCAAAATTAAACACTTTTGTGCATCAAAGAACTTCACCAAGAAAGTAGAAAGACAGCCTACACAATGGGAGACAATATTTGGAAACAACATATCAGATAAAGGTCTAGTATCCAGAATTTATAAAGAGATTGTTCAACTCAACAACAAAAAGACAGCCAACCCAATTACAAAATGGGAAAAAGACTTGAACAGACACCTCTCAGAAGAGGAAATACAAATGCCCAAAAGGCACATGAGGAGATGCTCAATGTCCTTGGCCATTAGAGAAATGCAAATCAAAACCACAATGAGATATCATCTCACACCCACCAGAATGGCCATTATCAACAAAACAGAAAATGACAAGTGCTGGAGAGGATGCGGAGAAAGAGGCACACTTACCCACTGTTGATGGGAATGTCAAATGGTGCAACCACGGTGGAAGGCAGTTTGGCGGTTCCTCAAAAAGCTGAATATAGAATTGCCATACGACCCAGCAATACCATTGCTAGGTATCTACTCAAAGGACTTAAGGGCAAAGACACAAACGGACATTTGCACACCAATGTTTATAGCAGCGTTATTTACAATTGCAAAGAGATGCAAACAGCCAAAATGTCCATCAACAGAAGAGTGGCTAAACAAACTGTAGTATATACATACGATGGAATATTATGCAGCTTTAAGACAGGATAAACTTATGAAGCATGCAATAACATGGATGGACCTAGAGAACATTATGCTGAGTGAGTCTAGCCAAAAACTAAAGGACAAATACCGTATGGTCCCACTGATGTGAACCGACATTCGAGAATAAACTTGGAATATGTCATTGGTAACAGAGTCTAGCAGGAGTTAGAAACAGGGTAAGATAATGGGTAATTGGAGCTGAAGGGATACAGACTGTGCAACAGGACTAGATACAAAAACTCAAAAATGGACAGCACAATAATACCTAATTGTAAAGTAATCATGTTAAAACACTGAATGAAGCTGCATCTGAGCTATAGATTTTTTTTTGCTTTTTTTTTACTATTATTATTACTTTTATTTTTTTCTCTATATTAACATTCTATATCTTTTTCTGTTGTGTTGCTAGTTCTTCTAAACCGATGCAAATGTACTAAGAAACGATGATCATGCACCTATGTGATGAGGATAAGAATTACTGATTGCATATGTAGAATGGTATGATTTCTAAATGTTGGGTTAATTTCTTTTTTCCGTTAATTAATAAAAAAAAATAAAAATTAGTGATAATAGCAAAAAAAAAAAAAAGAATGTTCATATTTGTATGTTGCTTTGGTTTGATAATAAAAAATAAATTAAAAAAAAATTCTACAATTATGTCATTTGAGAAAAAATGATTTAATTTACCAAACCTGGATTTGTGCTCAATTTCTCAGAAATACATCCACTGGATTATATCTGTATAGTTTTCTCCATAACAAACAAGCCTAACAAGATGAAAAAGCAATACAAATAGAACTGATACCTAGATTAGTTCCATGTCCCTGCTGACTTTTCAATCTGCTTTACTGTTGCAAAAATTTAAATCTTGTTTTAATAAGAAATACTTAACAGAAAAACCTTTCATTTTAGCCATTAATCTACTAACAAAGATGTTACCCTTTCAGGAAAGTGTCATTGTATGGTACCCGTAGCTCAAAAATCTTTATAATTTGATTTAATATTTTTAACAAAATTGGATTAGCTTTTCAATACCTTGCCTTTTCCACATTTCTATTTGATAGCTGTTACTAAAAGAACTTATAAAATATAGTAGCTCTGAGCAGGGATTAAATCATGAGGCTATGTGGAGAATGTAGAACAGTGGTTAACCAACTTTAAATCATCCATGAATGATTATTTTCGAAACTACATATCACAACTCTAACCCCAGACATAGTGCCAAACCATAATCAGTCAAAATGCAACACACAGCTATTTTCAGCTATTTCTACCTATAACTAAGTAGAACACTAACACTTTATGGCCACTAAAGACATATATTCTAAAAACAACACAATATAAACCAATTTAAAAAAGCAGCATGGCTGAAAGTGTAGAGCTGTGTTCCAGTAGCCATGTTTCTTGAAGATGATTGTGTAATGATATAGCTTTCACAATGTGACTGTGTGACTGTGAAAACCTTGTGTCTGATGCTCCTTTTACCTACCTTGTCAACAGACGAGTAGAACATATGGAATAAAAATAAATAATAGGGGGAACAAATGTTAAATTTAGTTTGAAATGCTAGTGATCAGTGAAAGGGAGAGGTATAGAAGGGAAATAAAAGCACTCCATTACTTTTTGGGGGATGAGGGTGCCTAGAAAATAAGAAAATGAGCTCACTAAGCACCTAGATCTTGGTATCTAACATGTAATAAAAGGAACCAAGGTGCCCAGGAGAAATGGATGATGATTCCAGGATTGGGGTAAGAAATTTATAGAAAGTAAGAGAGTATTTAAAAAAGGCTCCACAATGACGGGGGTATGTCAAAGAGACGTAAGAGTATAACGAAAGAATTCCCAATGGCCAAAGATGAAACAATTTGAGCAACAAAACAAATAAAAGTAGAAGTGGATGATAATGCAAAATACAAAATAAATACCCAAGAGTCCATACTGATATAAATAAATGATTGAATTACTAAATAAGTGGGGAAAAAAGAGTCAAATCTTCCATGCAGTTGCCCTCAAGGAAATGGAGCATTACAGAGCACTCCTTAAGTGTGGGCTCCAAATAGTGATGTCCTGCCAAAAAGTATATTATAAAAAGAGGGGGTTAGAAAAGAGAAACTTTACAATGGAGAAACCTAACAAATACTAGGTCAGCCAGTAATCAAGGCTAGCATTAACAGTGATAAACCATGTTGATAGTTTGTATCCTTGATATGATGTGATGAAAATGGCACTTCTTTGGTTTTCTTGCTCAAAACACATAACCCTCGTCTAAGGGTTTATGCAGACTAACGCTAAGACCCTCATTTTTCCAAATGTAAGCCAGTCACTTGTTATTTATGGTGCATATGGTGTTCTAAGAAGGGGATCTGCATGAAGAGAAGTTGTAAATACATCTTGATATGTACTGAAGATCACAGATGTGCTTAGCTATGTAGTTTAACTAACCCTCACAAGACTACACAAATGGTTTAAAATACTTCAGCCAAGAATCAGCAGATACAATATAATATTAACAATGTAAGCATGGATAAGGGGCAGAAGTGACATTTCTCTCATCCCAAGCATGAGCTCTTTATCAGTCACAATGTGAAATTAAAGACAATGATGAGCTAATAAGATCTGACCAGAAGTAGGCCATCTAATTTCAAAATTATCAAGAAAACTACAGGACATTAGTTAATTTTTATTAAATTGATGAATAAACAAAAGTTATATAGATATATAATGTATATTTTAAACAATTACAAATTAAGGGATGGCAACAATGGATTTATATCCACTGTTAGTAACAGTGAACCCTACCCCAAACATATGTTATGCTTTGAGATAAAAGCTAATATCATTATAACATCTTCATTTTCAGTAAAACACATATCCAGATTATGAGGGTAAGTCTTTATAAATTTTAGTGATGTTTAAAATCATCTAGCATTTTATGAATTTTTACTAACTAATGACAAATATGCAGAGGCGTTTACAGATGTTCATAACCCATCTTCTTAGATTTGTCGGATTCTGTTTTAAAGATAGATGAAAAAGATATATTCTCAATATATGCTTGAGAGCAAATGACTGCATTAATGAAAATAATGTTTTAATTAAAACGGTGTAAGTGTAACTTAACAATTCTTTCTACTAAGAAACAGAGTTTTTACATAAGGAATTTCTATTAGCAGGACTAAGGATCAAAGGGACAAGAAGGGGCAAGAGTAAAGGACCAGTACATCTTTTATCAACATTCACTTATTCACTCAGGTTTGGTGAAAACCAAAACTCACTGAAAGGAAGGGATTACTATTTATGCAAATCTTTTTGATATTTGCAAATGTTAAACACAGCTTGCCCAGGAGACTTCGGGAGCATGTGCCTAGTAGACAAGGGTCTGAAGTACACTGGAATTTACTGAGAAACGCATTTCTAAAGATTGTAGCTAATTATTGCATTTCTCACAAAATATATTTTGGAAAATTGTAAACTGTCAATTAAAATACTTTTGTGTAAAACAAAACAAAACAAAACATTTGAGTGTAGCCACTGAGAAAACAGTCACTTGACTGGAATAAGAAGATAGTGAAGCAAGGTTAGAGTTAGCATCATCCATGAAATTGATTTTCTCCATCATTCACAGGCAAACAATTACAGAATAAAATCAGATGAATCCAGAAGTGAACAAAATGTTACAGGATATAGCTGATGTGATTAATTTCATAAAAATGTGATCTTTAATAAGGAATACTTGCAAACCATAATGAAATATGGACGCACTATAACATAACATTTAAGTGATCTGGCTCCAGAACTGGACTGCATGAGTTGAAATACTGCCAATACAATTAGCTATGAGACCTTGGATACATTACTTAATCTATGAGTCACAAGTGTAAAATGGCAATAATAATAGTTGTATCTCATAGAATTGGTAGAAGTACAAGAGATAGTTCCTATACAGCATTTAGAGCAATGCTTGGCACATGGTAAGTCCTCAATAAATGTAAACTTCATTGGCCATTATTACAGGAGTAATTACAAAAATATCACAAAGAAGTTCACTAATTATCTTTTGGCAAAGAACATGAAAGTTTTCAGAGATCAATTACACATTTTTCTTTTACAATTAAGTAAAATTAGGCCTAAGAGGCACCTCCAGAAAACCTCTTTTGTTGCTTAGATGTGGCCACTCTCTCTAATCCAACACGACAAGGGAACCAACTGGCCTCCCCTCCTACACTGGACATGATTCTCAGGGGTACGAATCTCCCTTTATCAACATGGTACAGAAATCCCATGATGAGCTGGGACTTGGCATCAACTGATTGAGAAAATCTTCCTGACCGAAAGCAGAAATTAGAAGAAATAAAGTTTCAGTGGCTGAGAGACTTCAGAGTCGAGAGGTTATCCTGGAGGTTATTTTTAAATATTATATAGATATCCCTTTTCAGTTGATCATGTATTTGTGTGGCTAAAGGGACGTACCTGAAACTGTAGAGCTGTTCACCAGTAGCCTTGTTTCTTAAAGATGACTGTATGAAGACATACATTTACAGTGTAACTGTGTGATTGTGAAAAACTTGTGTCTAATGTTCCCTTTATCTAGGGTATGGATAGATGAGTAAAAAATATGGATTAAAAATCAACACATAATAGGGGGGAAAAAGGTTAAAATAAATTGAGTAGATGGAAATATTAGTGGTCAATGAGAGGGAGGAGTAAGGGGTATGGTATGTAGGAATTTTTGTTTTTTCTTTTCCTTTCTTTTTCTGAAGTGATGCAAATGTTCTAAAAAATGATCATGGTGATGAATATACAATTATGTGATCATACTGTGAGCCACTAATTGTACAACATGTATGGAATGTCTGTATGTTAAGAATGTTCATGTTTGTATGCTGTTTTGTCAATAAAAATATTTTTAAAAATATATATTTCTTTTTGTTTAATTGAAGATCATATTGATAGTGTTGGCCAAAAATAGCTAACACAAATATTTCATCAGAATTTAAAAGCAGTATACATACCCTCAAATCAGGAGAAAAGTTGTCTGCAGAAGTTGAAATAGAATCTGATGATACGACAGAAGCTGATTTTGTATGCACTGAATTCTCTGAATGAGAAGTGGAGGCACTACAAAATACAAAAGTACAATACATGTGAAAATGGAGGCTTTAAAAACCAATTTCAGAAATGTTCATTCAATCCCATGATTTACAAAATTCTCATTTGTCAGCTAGTTCTACTTCGCTTAGTCAATCTAATCTCCAAATGCTGATAAATTATAAACTTTATTCCTACAGGGTTAAGTATTCTTTCCATCCACATTTCCTATGGACAGACCTCACCAGTAATTATGAACACACTCCAGGCTAATTCCTTCCTTTTACCCACATATCCATTCATCTATCCTCCCACCCATCCCATTCATTCCTCTAATGAGCATTCATTGAGTGGTTCAATGTGCAAAATACTACCAACCACTATAATTTGGAGATAAATATGACACAGTCCTCATGCTCATGATGTTCACAAGCTTGTGGCAGAAAGAGGTAAGTAAATAACGGTACAATGTGATGATGGTTCTAAAACAAGAATCTATAAAGTGCCATGGGAGAGAAGGAAAGGAAGTAACTAACTCTGCAGGGAACATCAGGGAAGAGTTTCCTAGGAAGATGATGTATGAATTCAGATAAGCAGCAAATTGCCAGACTGACAAACAAGTAAGGGAATTCCAAAAACAAACAACACTGCACAGGTATGGAAGTATCACATTTGAGAAACTACCAATAGCTTAATAGAGCTTGATGCACAAAAGAGCAGAAGAATGGAAAGATGAGCCTGCTTTGTATCCACCTTGTATCTCTCCACCAAATCAAATTCTACATTTCTAACAAGCTTCTCTTAACTATCTACTTCTTCTACAGTCTAGAGTTATTTTTGTTTTCTTAAATTCTGATAAAAGTTTTGGTACCTGATTACATATAGCTTTTTATTATTTATTGATCCAAATACATTTTTCCTCTCTAACTAAATTTTAAGATGATGAAGGCAAGGATTATGTCTTTTACTTCTTTTTATATTTTCCACAAAATCTACTTCAGTGCCTATACATATTGTTAACAGGTTATTAGGTTAAATTCAAAAGCATAGTGACAACATATCTATTACACAAGTTGAATGATTTATATAATTTCCTTTTATCAGTAAAAGAAAGATAAAATTATTTACGGTAAGAAAAATCAGTGGTGGAAAAACCTCAGATACTGAATTGAAGCTTAAAGTTTAGATTTTAAAAATGTATTTTTCTACAACCCCATTCCCAACACATTAAAATGTCTTCCTTACACCAAAAATAAAAATATTATCATTAGATTTTGATGAAACAATCAAATCTTGGCATTGTGATAATATTTAAGAACCATATTTTAGTTTTAAAATGAACTTATCCACTCTAAGCATACCCATAACAATAATAAATTATAAGAAGAAATTGTCACTTCATTAAATGGATGAAAACCTGTACTCCAGAGAAAACACTTATATTTTTCAAATCAAACATCCCTTTATTTTACTTAGTATACCAAAGTAGGATTGTGGTTACTTGTTTATAGCCAAGAAACTATAATATTATACAAAGGAGAAGTCATAAGAAATTGTTCTACCTAGTTTTATAAATAAGAAAAGAAAAATGATAGCATGTTTTTCTTTCCTTTCTTCTTCTTTTTCTGGTAGTCAATTTCTGGTTAAATTCCATCAGCACAAATAGGCAAAACAAGCTTTAGAGACAATAATGTGCCTTTCCTGCCAGACTTCATTCAGGGTAGCTAGTGGTCATCTGGCTTTCAGTTCCCTTGTGGCTAGGAGAGCCATGTGACACAAATTTGGGCAGTAAAATATAAGAAGTCAGCTTGTGGTTATATACACCTTTTATTTTCTTAATAAAGGGAAGCAGAAATGACAGGACAGCCCTTCACCCTTCTCACCTCCTCTTGCTTGGAACATGAATGTAAAGCCTGAAAACACTGTAGCCATCTTGTGAACATGAGCAAAATGCAGGCCTACTAAAGACAGGAAGCCTAAAGAGTAGAAGTCTTCACATCATTGAGCAGCTGCTGCCATACCACCACTCCCTACCTCTGGATTCTTGTTATTTAAAATAAGTTAACTCCAATTTTAGAATTCACTATAAGAGTTTTCTACTCTATACAGCCAAACACAATTCTAACTGTTACAGGAATCAATACCTCATAACATCCATTTTGGACACATTCAACTGTATAAAGACTCCATACGCATTTGACTTTGAGAGATGAAAAACTTTTAAAAGACAAACACAACTTTAAATTATGAGTGGTGTATTCTCTAGAATATGATACTGACAGAATATTGAAGCAAGTACCACTAAAGAAACCAAATGCCTCTTTAGAGTTAAAATATGAAGTAAATAAATCTAAGGATGCAAAATAGCAAACAAAATGAGGTTCTACATCTAACAATTTGCAGTCACAGATTCACAGAATCAGTATAGTAAAACAACCTTTAATTATTAAGTGCTGACTTCAGACACATATAAACATGGGTTGATATTACAGTCAAGGATGTTATTTATGCTTGAATAAGTGTTAATAAGTATTTCAATAGAAATAGTCTACCAAAGACATTAAATGCCAGGTAAGTAATGAGGGGACAGAGGGGAATTGAGATGAGGTTATATCATAGTACTGCTACTGTGATTATTATAGACTTATACCCTTTGTCCTTCAACTGAAAGGTATCAAGATTATGTGAGAACTACTTATAATTTTTATAAACTTATATTTACTTGTATTAGTTTGAAAGCTGCTGGAATGCAATATGCCAGAAATGGAACAGCTTTTATAAAGGGAATTTAATAAGTTACAAGTTCACAGTTCTAAGGAAGTGCAAGTGTCCAAATTAGGTCACCAACAAGAGGTTATCTTCACCCAAGAAAGGTCAATGGGTCCAGAACATCTTTGTCAGCTGGGAAGTCACATGTTGGCATCTGCTGGTCCTTTGCACCTGGGCTCCATTGCTTTCATCCTCTTTCCTGTGGGAGTTCCTCACTTTGCTTCTCTGGGGCTGGATTTCATCTCTTCACTTCCCTGGGCTCTCTCTAGGTTCTGGCTTGCTTAACATCTCATGGTGACATCTGCTGGGCTCCAAGCATCTGTGTCAGCTTCCTCTCTCTGTTGGCTCTGTTGTTTCTGTAGGCTCTGAGGCTTCTGTTGTCTCTGTCCTTTCTGACTCTGTCCAAAATGTTTCCTCTTGTAAAGAATTCCAGTAAACTAATCAAGACCTACCTGGAATGGGTGAAGTCACATCTCCATCTAAACAAAGACCACATCCACAACTGGGCGCATCTCACCTCCATGGAGATAAGTTAATCAAAAGTTTCCAATCTACAGTGTTGAATTAGAATTAAAACAAACAGGTGACTCCACAAGACTGAAGCAGGATTAAAACATGGCTTTTCTGAGGTACATAATACTTTCAAATTGGCATATTACTATATTGTATTATCAATGAAATTATGTAGAATTTAGGAAGCTACATGAATATACATCCTATTCATAAGCTCTCACGAAATATAAAAGGAATTACATTCCCTTATATCAGAAACACACAAACATACAAAATAATTATTTACTTATACATTATATAAAATATCATTCAGTGACACTGTGAAAAATGCATGTAGGGAAGCTTGTGTAAAATAAAAAGTATCAGAAGAAAATTAAGCAAATTTTCACATGAAAAACATTTAAAACAGTATTTCCACAGTTAAATTAGCAACAAATAATAAATCCAGACTTATAAAATCATCAGGAAAAAAAATGGTGAAGAAGTTTACAGGATTTCAGCAACAAGAAGGAGACCAGCTGTTGTTTGCAGGGAAGATACAATTCCTTAGAATCAATAGGGATGGTGACAAATCCATAAAGAATCCTATTCACATTAGGTAAGCTGAGATATTGATACAATTCTTTTCTGTGTGACTTTAGAAAGTTGGTAAGCACTTTTTCCTTTTCCTCCTAAAGTCCATAATAACAAAGAAGTTCAACACCAAGCAAAGTATTTTAGTTTCCTAAATAGGTTGCTTAAAGCAAATACCTTGAAATGGTTGGCTTGAATTGGAATTTATTAGCTTACAGTTTTGAGGCCAAGAAAATATCCAAATCAAGGAATCATCAAAGTGATACTTTCTTCCTGAAGACCAAATGCCAGCAATCCTTGGCTCCTCTGCCATATGGCAAAGAGCATGGCAGCATCTATTGGTCTTTCCATTCTCCACCATGTTTCACTGATGTCAGCTCTTGCTGTGGGGCACTCTCTCTACATATATATTTTTTCAATTTATAAAGGATTCCGTTAACAGGATTAAAATCTATCTTGAATGAGATGGGTCACACCTTAACTGAAGTAGCCTTCTCAAAATGTCCTACTTACGATGGATTTACACCCAGAAGAATGGATTAATTTTACAAACATGGTTTTCTGGTGTACATACAGCTTCAATCCACCACAATCCATGCTCTGAATGCCAAAAGACATGTTCTTTCTATATGAAAAATATATTCATTCCATCACAATATCCCAAAAGCCTTAAGTCATTTCATTAACAATACTAAGTATAAAAGTCTTATCAACAGTCTCACCACCTTCCTCCTCTCTGCAGGGGACATGACTCCCAGGGGTGTGAACCTTCCTGGCAACGTGGGACAGAGATCCTGGAATGAGCTGAGACTCAGCATCAAGGGATTGAGAAAAACCCTAGAATGAGCTAAGAATTAACATCAAGGGATTGAGAGAACCTTCTCGACCAAAAGGGGGAAGAGTGAAATGAGACGAAGTGTCAATGGCTGAGAGGTTCCAAACAGAGTGGAGACGTTATCCTGGAGGTTATTCTTATGCATTAAGTAGATATCACCTTGTTGTTCAAGATGTAGTGGAGAGGCTGGAGGGAACTGCCTGAAAATGCAGAGCTGTGTTCCAGTAGCCATGTTTCTTGATGATGATTGAATGATAGAGCTTTCACAATGTGAGTCTGTGATTGTGAAAACCTTGTGTCTGATGCTCCTTTTATCTACAATATCAACAGACGAGTAGAACATATGGAATAAAAATAAATAATAGGGGGAACAAATGTTAAAATAAATTTAGTTTGAAATGCTAGTGATAAATGAAAGCGAGGGGTAAGGGGTATGGTATGTATAATCTTTTTTTTTTCTGTTATCGTTTTATTTCTTTTTCTGTTGTCTTTTTATTTCTTTTTCTAAATCGATGCAAATGTTCTAAGAAATGATGAATATGCAACTATGTGATGATATTGAGAATTGCTGATTGTATATGTAGAATGGAATGATATGTTAATATTTCTATTTGCTGTTAATTTTTCTAATTAAAAAAAAAAGTCTCATCAAAATCAGTTATAGGTGTGGTCTGTCCTGGGGCACAATTCCCCATTTCGTAAAACCTAGAGAACAAGTTGTCTGCTTCCAAAATGCAGTGGAGGGACAGTCATAGAATAAATATTCTCATTCCCATAGGGAGAAATTGGAAGAAAAACAGGGGTATGGGTCCCAAGCAATACGGAAACTATGCAGGGCATATTCCATTAGATTTCAAGGTCTGAAAGCCACTTATAGAATGATGTTTTGTCCTCTGGGCCTGATGGAGTAGAAGCCCCACTCCCTTTCAAGCCCTTGAACAGCAGTCATGTTCTCCCCAAACACTGGGGTAAAGGCTCTACCCTCTCTAAGCACTGCGGCAATGGTAAGACTCTGAAATCTCTGGAGCATAGGTTCCACCCTCCCAAAACATTGGGATGCCAGCACTCTTCCTGAACAAAGGGTAGAAGGCCCACCAGCTCCAAGGGTCAGGGCAGACTCACCCTTTCCACACACAAACGGGCTTGCTCTCTTGGCCTGAGAAGATGTCTTCGGTCCAGACCTTAGCTTCTGTGGTTCTGCCCTTGAAGTGATTTTTCCTTCCGTCCCTTTTAGTCCAGGCTGGTAGTGGTTCTATTCATCCAGATCTCACAAAAAACCCTGTTAGTTTTGCATGTAGTTCACAGAGGTCCACACCATCAGACAATAGGATTTTCCACAGTTGCTTCCTGGATAACCACACTGCCAATCCTGCCTTGCACTGAAATGGCTGGTTAGATCAATGTTCAGTTAAACCCTCACAGGAAGCACTATTCTTAGGGATTCACTTTCCAGAAACTCAGAATTTTCCAAACCATAAATTTCTGGTTTCTTTGTGCCCAAGAATTCAGCTCTCAGTTTATTTCTTTTCTCTGCATTTTACAACAAGCTACGAGGAGAAATCAGGCTGCACTTTCTACACTTAGCTTCAAATTTCCTCAGATAAATATCTAAGCTCATCACTCTTAAATTCTGTCTTCAATCCAACATCAGAACTCAATTTTACCAAGTTCTCAGCCACTTTAAAACAAAAATCGCCTTTCTTCTAGTTTCCAGTAACACACAGAGTCTCATTAAGTCACTCCAGGCTTTTTCTATCAAGCACTTCATAATTCTTCCAACCACTACCCATTACTCAATTTGAAAGTTGTTTCTATATTTTTGGTATTTACAATAGCAGCACCCCAATCTCCTGGTACCAAAATCTGTTTTAGTTTCCAAGACTACTTGTTTCAATGGCTTTCTCTCTCTCTGTATTTATTCCATTTATGAAGAACTCCAGCAATAGGATTAGGAACTATTCTGAATGAGGATAACTGAAGTAGCCTCATTAAAAGTTTACATTAAAAGGATGGGTTAACCTTTTTTTTTTATTTTGTATGCTGTATGGCACGGGTTACCTTTCATTCTTTTTCCATGTGAGTATCCCATTATTGCAGCACCATTTGTTGAATTTTTTGTTTGGTTGGTTCTGTTTCTTTGTTTGTTTTGGGAAGTGCATAGGCCAGGAATTGAACCCAGGCCTCCTGCATGGCAGGTGAGAATTAGGATGTGGGGGGGGGGGGGAGGGGGAAGGGTTGTTTTAGGTATGTGTGTTAAAGTAGCTATAAGGCACACAATAATGCAGAACTCTATTTTCTGTAGTTTATTTTTTCTATCACCCTGGCTCTACTGAATGCTTCTAATCTGCATAGCTACTGCTATAACACAATCTAATTTCCAATGGTCTTTCCATTTCTGTTTGGGCAAGCTCTGTATATTTTGTCTACCTTCTACAAACTATTCCACAAACAAGCTCCGTATTTTCCTGAATTCATATATCCTTACTCATGCCATTCCAGAACAGGATGCCCCTTTACCCTAAACCCATTTATTGACATCCTATCTATTCTTTCAGTCCTAGTTAAAAAGCCAGTTTTTCCAAGAAGTATTCCCCAGATCTCAGTGTTTTCACTGTTTTTTGTCTACACTCTATCATTTAACACATTCTACACTCGTTTAGAGACCTTTGTTTACATGGACATCATTGTTTTTAAATTATAAACTTCAAGAGAGTAAAAATTTTATAATCAGCAAGGTATCTGAACTCAGAGAAAAGGTCACAGTCTGCTAACTTCATTAAGTAACCAATATCACTTCAGCGCTCAGATTTCCTAAGCCCACAACCTCAACCACAGTCAATCCAAGTATTCCTGCTATCCTTGTCATCCTGATTCTTTCTTGAAAAAGGCCAGAATTGCTTTTATTTTCTGCAAATATACAAAATTTCTCTAATAAAAAACAAAGATAATTAAGAAGGACAGACCTTCTAATCAACACTTCTGTTACATATGTTTACTACCATATGTTTCTTCCACTCATATTTCTTATCAAAGTCTTCCTTAACTTACTTACTCTTACTAAGCTCTACACTGGAATTTTTATTCCATAGTAAAACTTTCTCACATCTTCAAGAGAATTCTCACATCCACCTCTTTGTCCCAATTGATACCTCCCCTGGACTCCATTTCCCTGCAGGTTTATCTAGAGGAGATTCTTTCTTCTCCCAAATCTCACACCAAAGGTGAAATTGGCATTTCACCAACTTCCACCACTCATGTTTCCCCCAACTCATTACTTTTCCATCTTCACATACAAAAGCTTTCTCCTCTGAAGTTCATGCCATTTGAGTATATAATCTCCTTCGCGGGAAGAAGGAGAATGATTAACCCACCTTTTAATCACTTCTCCTCACTCATTAAAGTTTTTTTCATCTGGTTCAGAGTCTTTTTTCTACTCTAAAGCTGCCATCATCATGGGAATTTTAATGTCCATAAGGATAAACTAGCAACAGCCTAGCTCAAAATTATTCAATTCCTATGTCCCTCATACACACTCCCTCTTCAGCAATGTATTCACATCCTGGACTTTTTAATTTCTGGTAACTACTCTACTGCCACAATCTAAGCTATCCTTCCAAATATCTCACTTTAACTTCCCCTTCATATTATCTAACCTAAGGGAGACATCAGTCCCTCAGCTTCTCCATTTTTCATTGTTCTTCACTGCTCTCCCCTCCCCACTTCATTTCTCTCCCTATTCAACCTGAATTGTACACTGTTAACATTCTATATTCTCTCAGCAAATCTTCAGTGTCCTTACATCCTTACCCTTTGGCTGCAACTGCCTGTTAACCCCTAAATTTGGACCCGTATAAACACTTGCCTTCTCCAGTGTTAACACCTGGCTACTACTGGAGGAAATATTCAACACACAGCCCTATTAAGATTCCTATTAAAAGCATCAGCTAGGCCCAATGCAACACTCTCATTTCCCCAGTGATCTTACTAAACCATCCCATCTTTCCCCCAAACCCATTACATTCTATTAATCCAAAGCCTTGCAGAATCTACTTCTCTACTATCTCTTGAACAATCCCCTTTCCCATTCTTACTAGTGTTGTCTTAATACCTCTTCCTCGGACTATTGCAAATCACTAGTCTCCTTTCTCCTACTCACCAATATAATGCCCCAAACCCATATCAAAGTAATCTTTCCAAAACACAGATCTGATCATATCACTCTCCTGCTTAAATCTTTAATGACTCCTCATTGCATATAATATCAAGCCTAAATCCCTTAGCATAACACTCAAAATCTTCCAAATACTCAAAACAGTCCTTGTTCTACATAGCTAATTGTAGCCCTTACTCATCTGGAGCTATTTCAAATGGCTTGCAAATTCTTAGTTCTCAAACCGTTTCAAACCTCTGCGTCTTTGCTAACCCTTTCTATGTCTTTGTCTTTAATGTCCTTCATACTTTCCACTGTCCTCTTTACCTCTACCCATCTTGTAGATGTGACTACTTCTTCCTTTATGTTACTGTACATAATTCCATCATAATACCTATAATACTTCATTGCATTTACTCACCTACAAGCTCCTCTTCTCAGATATTTTTGTTATTGTTTACTGTTCTGAGATTCATTTTTTTCATTGCAGTACCTTTTATACAACATAAAATTTCTCATTTAAACCATTGTCAAGTACACTATTCAGTGGTGTTAATTACAGTCAGTGTTCTACCATCAACACCATCCATTACCAAAAGTTTTCCATCACTACAAAGAGAAATTCTACCAATTAAGCATTAACTACCCATTCCCTACTCCCATCCTGTCCCTGGCAACTTATTCTAATTTCTGACTCTATGAATCCATATATTGTAATTATTTCATGTAAGTGAAATGAGATTCTATCTTTACTACAGAAGATGGTTTCCCTATCTTGTTTGCATGAAAATATATAAAGTGTGCAAAAAAAAAAACCTGGAACAAGTGTTAGTTATTATTTATGACAACTGACATGTTATTGAACACATATTATCCCCAAATCAGATTAGCTGTATAAATAAAATTATAATGGCAAATGACGCTGTTTCACCTTTCACTAATACAATCTTCAAGCTGACATATCAGGAATGAGAATATAAATAGCCACGAGTAATTATAACCCTATATTCACTGGGGAAAAAAGAGGCAAGAACTACAATTAAGGATCTAATGTTTACAAAATAAGAAATTATGTATGTCTCTGGAACAATTTTATGTTAGAAATATTAGAAAAATGAATATTGTTTTCACTACGAAAGCATGTGTCTTTGCCCTGTGAATATATCTTAATTAATGAAATTAAATCTTATAATCATAGTGTGGTGGTTTGAAAGGCCCCTAGAAAAGCCATGTTTTAATCTAAATCCCTTTTCATAAAGGCAGAATAATCCCTATTCAGTACTGTATGTTTGAAACTATAATTAGATCATCTCCGTGGAGATGTAACCCAATCAAGAGTGGTTGTTAAACTGGATTAGGGGAGATGTGTCTCCACCCATTTGGATGGGTCTTGATAAATTTCTGGAGTCCTATAAAAGATGAAACATTTTGGAGAATGAAGGAGATTCAGAGAGCAGAGCAGAACAACATAGCATGAGAAGCAGGGTCCACCAGCCAGCAACCTTTGGAGATGAAGAAGGAAAATGCCTCCTGGGGAACTTCAACAAACAGGAAGCCAGGTTAAGAAGCTAGCAGATGATGCCATGTTCGCCATGCGCCCTTCCAGATGAGAGAAGAACCCTGACTGTGTTCACCATGTGCCCTTCCACTTGAGAGAGAAACCCTGAACTTCACTGGCCTTCTTGAAGTATCTTTTCCTGGATGCCTTAGATTGGACATTTCTATAGACTTATTTTAATTGGGACATTTTCTCAGCCTTAGAACTGTAAACTAGCAACTTATTAAATTCCCCTTTTTAAAAGGCATTCTGTTTCTGGTATATTGCTTTCCAGCAGCTAGCAAATTAGAACACATACTTTTTAAAATGCCAAGGTACTCTACCAATGATCCACTATACCTAATACTATGAGCTCAAGCTTACATTGACTCCAGCTAGGCAAACCTGTCCCTTGTCACTGGTCATGAGAATCAGACTCCTATTCTAATTTCAGTATCTTTTCATTTAGTCTCCACACTCTCTTCTCTTCTATTCCAACTCTATTCTCTTCTATTCTTTGCCACCTAAAACTTCTGTTGAGGTTCATTTTCCACAGGATATATCAGTCCTAAGGTGTTCTTATTGGTTCCTTACAAAGATTCTAATCATTCTAACAACCTTTGCATTTGCATTCAGTTACAGTTATGCTTACCATTGGTTTATTATGTTTATGTTGATTCATTGTTGCAGATATTGATTCATTATATGGTGGAAATATTTCTTTAAAAAAAAAAAAAGACAATATAAAGGATCTGGAGAAGCTGAAGTCCTGATGCTGGTGGGAAAGCAAAATGGTGTAGTCACTTTAAAAAAACAATCTGGCAGTATCTTAAAAGGGTTAAACAGTTTACCGTATAATACAGCAATCCCAACCCTAGTTTTCCTTCTGGAGTTAGTGTGTGTGCACTATTTTATATACCACGTATTGTGTGTGTGCCATCTCCATCAATAGACTTTTTTGGTCACTGGGGCTATCTCATAAGTCAATACCAAAATAATCCTCAAAAAACTGGTGGGAATTGTTTTCTTTTGTTGTTTTTTGTTTTGTTTTGTTTTTTGTTGCTTTTGTTTGGAAACTGCTTTTTAACCATATGTAATTTCCACTGGGATAATCAAAGAAGGACTAGTTAGGGATCTTAAAAAAGAGAATTTTAATCCTTTCTAGTTGTCAGCAGTATCCTTTTGCCACTTAATCACCACTCTCCATTTCAGTTTCATTATCTTGGTACTTGATTAGTCTATTTTTAGCAGTTCTTAACTTTTGGGTGGTAATACAGCTCTTTGAGAATCTCATAAAAGCTGTTTCCTGAATTGCTTACAATCCGAGGGACTTTAAGGTTAGAACTCTGGTTTAGACGACCCCTCTTATTTCTAATGCAGTTCAGGGCTTCTTTTGTAATATTCACACAAGCTAGACAAATACTGGAAAAAATAAATTAAACTGTCCCAAAATGTGTAATACATATATACATACACACACACAGAAATGGGATCATAAGCTAAAATAGCTTTACATTTTGAATGTTTTTCCTTTTAGATATTATAATTATATAATCACAGCTTTAGTTTTGAGTATTAAGTTGTCATAAAAAGTAAGAGAAATAGAAATATTCCAATATTGTGTTTCATACAATAAAGTCTTTAAGAACACACATACACACACACAGACATGGAATCATAAGCTAAAATAGCTTTATATTTTAAATGTTTTTCCTTTTAGATATTATAATTACGTAATCACAGCTTTAGTTTGGAGTATTAAGTTGTCACAAAGAGTAAGAGAAACAGAAATATTCCAATATTGTGTTACATACAGTAAAGTCTTTAAGAGAAGATTTATGTATAATAGAGTCAATAGTCTAACTAAACCTAATAGCCAAGCTTTCAGGGGTTCTGAAATATCACCATATAAATTTAACACCCCTGCTTATAGACAAATGGAAATAGCATCCTATCAAGAAATAATAAACCATGACTTTTTCATATACATGATTTTACCAGAAATCATGTTTATCTTTTAAAATACACTTGAAAAATACTTTAATTTAGCTAAGTCATGACTGTGTTTCAGATGTCATAATTTAAAAACATATATACAGTAATTCAAAGGACAAAGATCCCCTGAATACATATATATTTGGCTCAGTGACTCTTCTGTCTAAATAAATAACTTAATTAGACTGAAGTGGAACAGAGGCATGTGAATTCAATAGACTCAAGAACATCACCTGTGGCAGTGCCAGACAGGATTATGTTTACAAGTCTTCTTATTCTGGATTAGCACACTTACTCTAATCTTGTGACCCTAACATACTACAGCTGTTTATTAGCATCCGTGGTCTGACTCATGTGGAGTACTTTTTCTCTACCAAGGTGAAAAATGGAAAAGCATGACTTAGAATAATCTTGGTACTTGCATTTCTGACAGCACGCTCATTTTTTTCTTTTTAGTATATGTGGTTTTCCTTCACAAGACTCTTCCCAAATCTCCTGATCAACCAAATCCCATTTCTTAAAAGTTCAGCCACCTTCTAACATTCCAGCAAACTGTCTATCCTCATTGCCTTCAGTTTCTCAGTAACCACTCATTCCTTTATCCTTTGAATCTGGTTTCTGCCTCTAAAAATCCCCTAAAGTGGCTCTTTTTCTAATTACCAATGACTTCCTAATTGTAAAAAGGAATGACCTTCTTTCAGTTCCAATTCTATAAATTCTCATCTCCCTTAACTAGCATATTATTTTGGTTATGCCACCTTACAGTATAATTTAACAATACTTTTCAGGCACCTGCTATATATAAGATATTCCTTGTTTCAAGACTTTCTAGAGATATAGAAATAAATTTAAAAGGCAGGGTTCCTGCCTTTAATGAGCTTTAACTTCAGTGGAGGCTTAATACATGAAAATAGAACACAAACTAGAATATAATAAATAAGTAAGAGAGGTAGAAACAAAACCCTTGAAGATTTTGAGATGGAAAAGATCATATATAGCTTTAGAGGTTCAAGAAATGGTTTAAGAAAAAGGTGGCATTTGACACTAGTGAGAAGGTAGAAGAGGTCCAACACATGGAAAAAGTAGAACAATCTCACAAAGCAAAGAAAGAATGTGAAAAAGAATAAAGAATTAGGAAATTCAGGCTATCAGCTCTAAAGCTAATATAAGAGATAGACCACTTTGTTTTGAGTACAGAAGATATATAAAGTGCAATCATACCAAGCCTATAAAGGTAGATTCGGATTAAACTGGAGAACTTCCTCCAAAATATGTTGATATAAAGTAAGTGGTAAAAAAAATAAAGGGTGGGCAATGGTGGCACGGTGGCAGAGTTCTTGCCTGCCATGTCGGAGACCTGGGTTCAATTCCTGGTGCCTACCCATGTCAAAAAAATAAAAAATAAAAAAATAAAGTAAGCAGTAAGAAGCTACCGAAACTTTCTATGCTTTTTGGGAATATTATTTTAATAACAGCTCAAAGAATGAATTAGAACAACAGGAAAATCTGTTAGAAGACTATTATGATATTCAAGCCGGAGGTATTGAGGGCCTGGAGTAGCAGGAGGAATGAATGCAAATGGCACTACAGAGAAAGAACTTGACAACTGACTTGATATGAATGGCAAGAGAGAAGAAAGAATCACAGATCATAACTGGCCCTGGTATCACAGGATGTAATGGGCCCTGGCATTGTGAGACTTAAGTTTCAAGAACGAGCCTGACCCTGGCATCATGGATTAACTGACCAAAAGTGGGTAAAGAAATAGAGTTTCAATGGCTAAGATATTTCAAATCGAGTCAAGAGGTCATTCTGGAGGTTACTCTTATGCAAGTCTCAGTCAGATATTGCAAACTGCCATAACATGGTAAACCCCAACACCACTGTTCCTGGAAACCCTGAAAGATATCCTGTGCTCTATAAAATTTTACTAATTAAGTTTGTCTTTCAGAGACTTGAAACCTCCAGACTATTCCAAAGTCAGAGAAGTGCTGACACCTAGCGATAACAGACTCTTTAAGAACAACTGGTTTCATTGTTTCAACCCTTTGCCCCTCAATAACAACGCCCCTTTTCAGTCCTGAAGCAGTTAGAGTCATCACCCAGATATCCCTCAAGATTGAGAGATAATTATGAAATGAAAGAGAGGAATTATAACCGAGATATCAGGATTTAAGGGATGATTTTGATTACTGAATCATTACATAAGGTTATTTCTTTTTGCGTTCTGGTATATTGGAATAGACAGGGAAATTTGTGAAATCTCTAAATTGTAATCTGGCTGCCTTGATATCTGAAATTATTGTAAAAGCCCTTATCTTGTTCCTTTGTGACTATAAGAGCTGTTATGCCCTTTATCTAGTCATTTCTTGTAGGGCAAAGGCCCTAATGCTAATGAAATATTTGAAGGCAGCCATTAGCTAGCTTCAGCCCCAGACATTTGTAATCATTTCAGCTAAATTCTGCTACTGAAAGATAACTTGTTTCCCTGCTTTCTGGCTTACACCTTTAGTACTGAAGTGATAACCTGCCTCCCCTCCTTTGAACTTGTGTTCTCCTACTGAAATGATAATGAAAACTCTGTCTCCTTTTCTGCTTTGAACTTGCTATTCAAAATAACTTCATCTTCCCTTGCTAAAATCCTTAAAAACCTTGAATCCCCTAAACTCAAGGAGACAGATTTTAGGCCGCTGGGCCATCTGCTCTCCTACTATGTGCCTATTAATAAACTCTTACTTTGAAAAAGAGAGAGAGAGAAAGAAGAGAATAGTCAAAATATGATCATAATAGTTCCATCTCCCTACCTCATATTAGTGACAGACCCTTTCAACATGAAAAATTTAGAATGGCCATAGCCCAAACACCCCTAAAGAGAGGGGGATGGAAAGCTCAAAGGTGATGGCGCAGTTATACAGAGAAGATAGGATTTAACAAATGAATATGAATGCTGAATCATTAAATTGATATTTTTTAGTCTCCAGTATTTTAGAGCAGCTAGAAAAACCTAAAATTGCAAAACTGTAACGCATGTCAAACTCTGAAATGTGTTCTACAACTAATTGTGATGCTGTGCTTTGAAATTGATAGCTTTTTTGTATACATGTTATTTTTTGCAAAAAAAAGAAAGGAAAAAAGTTTATTGTGATGATAAAGTCCTCTAGCCTCCTATATTCTGGAGCAGCTACAAGGAAAAATATGAGAGGATCATATGGTAGCCTATGACAAACTCTGGGATATGTCCTGTAACTACTTGTTGAAGGGTGCTTTGAAAACTATTTCTTTTATATTTCTTTGCTTTGTATATATGTTATACGATACAATAAAAAAGTTAAAAAAAATACATATATATGATCACAAGACTTGCTGACTGAAAGACCAGCAATGCCAAATTAGGGAGTAAAGAAAAGGAGTTGTTTGGGATGGGGAAGGTAATTAGTTATCTTGGAAGTTTTATGATTGAGGAAGCAATATGTAGCACAAATTGTACTAGTAAACTAAGGGATTTAAAATTATACCTGATCATTCATTCAGGCAATTCTGATTTATTGCTTACTCTGTGTTGGATGGGTACATGGTGAAGACACTTGGGATATAGTGATGAGTTAGATGTACTCCCAAATTATAGCCCCACAGGAGATGCCTATTTAGGCAGATGCCTATTTAACTACCTCTGAATTTGACTGTAATGAATGGTTTCAGACTGGTCATAATAATAATAATAATAATAATACTATAGGAGTATAGGAAGAAAGAATGAAACGTGACTGGGAAAAGCTGGGGTAGGCTTGAAAGATGTGCCATTTTTGCTGGACGCTGACCTACAAGTAGCATTTATAGGTTAAATAGGGAAGTAAAAACATACCAGAGAGAAAATAGCATAAGTAAATAAAAAAATTATTTGGGGAAACCTACTGTCACTGGTCTTGTGGTTCACAGCTCAAAAAGTTGAAAATATATTCTATGAAGAAATCTGGATATGATGCTAAGAGTTCAGATTTTACTCTGTAGGAAATGGGGTGCTAGCAAACATTTTTGAGCAAGTATTACATAATTAGTTGAATATATAGAGGATTATCCTGTTAATTTATGGAGCTTTATGGAGCGTGGATTGGGGGTATAAATTCTAGAAGAAGTTAGATAAAGTAATAGGGTTTTATAACAGGAAGTTAGATCACTTAATAGGCAAATGGAATTAGCCACATAACGACAAAAGACAGGAAATACAGAAGGAAAAGCAGATGTGAATAGGGTATATGGAAATAATGCAATAGCGTTTGATGTTCTTGAAACTAAAGTGCCTATAAACATCTAAGTGGAACTGTTCGTCAAGCTGTTGAAAATTCAGTTTTTACTTCCCAGTTTTAACTCAGTTTTACTAGAGAAGTTTCAGCTAGCTGATACCTAAAGCCATGAAAGTGAATCATGTAACCCAGGGAAAAGGTGGAAGGCAAGAAGAGATTTGAGGAACCGGGTTGGGTAGAGAGTAGGGGCTGGTAATCTGGGGTGGTGAGAGGAGGAGGAGGTGGCGAATCACTTATAAATGGCACCAAAGCAGGACCTGAAGCCTCAATTCCGAAAGGTGAGCTAGCGTTATGCTTTTATTGGCCACTGCTTTATGAAGCACAGTGTGTAAAGGCTGCCATAAAGGGCAAATAATCTTATGCATTACAGTCGTTGAAATAAAAACTGGGATGAATGGGTTCCAGAAAGCAGAGTACTCAAATATATGGACAACAATCTGTAGAAACAGAGAATGTCAAAAAGCCAATTAGAAGCAACATGCAGAGGGGAAGAAGAGAGGGGCTACCCCAGGAAAGAAGATATCTAGTTTGCAGCAGAAAAATGTTGATGTGAAAACAAAAAAGAAAAAACAGAAAACCCCTGGAAGAGGAGATGGTGGCAGTACCAGTGAGACACCTTAGCCTCCTTAGAAGAAAAGGGCCTGAGTAGATGCTACTGTTAAAAATGAGGGGAGGGGACTTCCTGGAAGATGGCGGCTTAGTAAGACGCGCGGATCTTAGTTTCTTCTCCAGGACACCTACTAGGGGAGTAGAAACGATACAGAAAGCGCCCAAAGCCACAACAGAGATAAAAAAGACAGCGTACCCCATCCTGGAACGGCTGGCTGGCTGAGAGAAGCAGCTCGGGTGAGATCGCCGAGGCGCGCGCGGGCCTTACCGGGCGGGGTGGCAAGCGGCCGGAGTTACTCCCTTCCCCCTTCCCGGGCCGGCTGGGAGAATTGGAGAGGCGGTCCCCTGAAACAAAGACGGCTGGCGCCCACACCACGCGCAGCCCCCGGACCAACTGAGAGAATTGGATCGGAAACCCCCAGGCCGCGGAGAACGGTGACGGGTGGGGGAGGCCCCTTCCAAACCCGTGACTCCCGGGGAACGTGCACTCTCTCGGGCGGGCCGCTGCCGCTGGCGCCCTCCCGCCACGCTTGTTGCCCAGGGCCGACTAGGAAATTCGGACGGGCTCTTTCCCTGGCTGCGGCGACCAGCAACCCTCCCTGCGTTCGGACCCCGGGCCGGCTCAAGCCGTTTCGGCTAGCGAACCCCCAGGACGGCGAGAGTTTTCCAAAGTTTAAGGTCCCACAGCACCTTTTACTGGTGGGACCCGCAGACAAACGGGTGCCACGAGCGCCACCTACTGGGCAGGATAAGAAAAACAGAACCCAGAGATTTCACAGAAAAATATTACAACCTTGCTGGGTCCAACACCAAGAGAAATCTGAATAAATGCCCAGACGCCAGCAGCAGAAGATAACTGTCCACGCTCAAAAGATTGAGAATATGGCTCAGTCAAAGGAACAAACCAATAGCTCAAATGAGACACAAGAGCTGAGACAACTAATGCTGAATATACGAACAGAAATGGAAAACCTCTTCAAAAATGAAATCGATAAATTGAGGGAGGACATGAAGAGGACATGGGCTGAACATAAAGAAGAAATAGAAAAACTGAAAAAACAAATCGCAGAACTTATGGAAGTGAGGGATAAAGTAGCAAACATAGAAAAAATAATGGATAGCTACAATGATAGATTTAAAGAGACAGAAGATAGAATTAGTGATTTGGAGGATGGAACATCTGAATTCCAAAAAGAAACAGAAACTATAGGGAAAAGAATGGAAAAATTTGAACAGGGTATCAGGGAACTCAAGGACAATATGAACCGCACAAATATACGTGTTGTGGGTGTCCCAGAAGGAGAAGAGAAGGGAAAAGGAGGAGAAAAACTAATGGAAGAAATTATCACTGAAAATTTCCCAACTCTTATGAAAGACCTAAAATTACAGATCCAAGAAGTGCAGCGCACCCCAAAGAGATTAGACCCAAATAGGCGTTCTCCAAGACACTTACTAGTTAGAATGTCAGAGGTCAAAGAGAAAGAGAAGATCTTGAAAGCAGCAAGAGAAAAACAATCCATTACATACAAGGGAAACCCAATAAGACTTTGTGTAGATTTCTCAGCAGAAACCATGGAAGCTAGAAGACAGTGGGATGATATATTAAAAATACTAAAAGAGAAAAACTGCCAACCAAGACTCCTATATCCAGCAAAATTATCCTTCAAAAATGAGGGAGAAATTAAAACATTCTCAGACAAAAAGTCACTGAAAGAATTTGTGACCAAGAGACCAGCTCTGCAAGAAATACTAAAGGGAGCACTAGAGTCAGATACAAAAAGACAGAAGAGAGAGATATGGAAAAGAGTGTAGAAAGAAGGAAAATCAGATATGATATATATAATACAAAAGGCAAAATGTTAGAGGAAAATATTATCCAAACAGTAATAACACTAAATGTCAATGGACTGAATTCCCCAATCAAAAGACATAGATTGGCAGAATGGATTAAAACACAGGATCCTTCTATATGCTGTCTACAGGAAACACATCTTAGACCCAAAGATAAACATAGGTTGAAAGTGAAAGGTTGGGAAAAGATATTTCATGCAAATAACAACCAGAAAAGAGCAGGAGTGGCTATACTAATATCCAACAAATTAGACTTCAAATGTAAAACAGTTAAAAGAGACAAAGAAGGACACTATATACTAATAAAAGGAACAATTAAACAAGAAGACATAACAATCATAAATATTTACGCACCGAATCAGAATGCCCCAAAATACGTGAGGAATATACTGCAAACATTGAAAAGGGAAATAGACTCATATACCATAATAGTTGGAGACTTCAACTCACCACTCTCATCAAGGGACAGAACATCTAGACAGAGGATCAACAAAGAAATAGAGAATCTGAATATTACTATAAATGAACTAGACTTAATAGACATTTATAGGACATTACATCCCACAACAGCAGGATACACCTTTTTCTCAAGTGCTCATGGATCATTCTCAAAGATAGACCATATGCTGGGTCACAAAGCAAGTCTTAACAAATTTAAAAAGATTGAAATCTTACACAACACTTTCTCGGACCATAAAGGAATGATGTTGGAAATCAATAATAGGCAGAGTGCCAGAAAATTCACAAATACGTGGAGGCTCAACAACACACTCCTAAACAACGACTGGGTCAAAGAAGAAATTGCAAGGGAAATTAGCAAATACCTCGAGGCGAATGAAAATGAAAACACAACATATCAAAACTTATGGGACGCAGCAAAGGCAGTGCTAAGAGGGAAATTTATTGCTCTAAATGCCTATATCAGAAAAGAAGAAAAGGCAAAAATTCAGGAATTAACTATCCATTTGGAAGAACTGGAGAAAGAACAGCAAGCTAACCCCAAAGCAAGCAAAAGGAAAGAAATAACAAAGATTAGAGCACAAATAAATGAAATTGAAAACATGAAAACAATAGAGAAAATCAATAAGGCCAGAAGTTGGTTCTATGAGAAAATCAATAAGATTGATGGGCCCTTAGCAAGATTGACAAAAAGAAGAAGAGAGAGGATGCAAATAAATAAGATCAGAAATGGAAGAGGAGACATAACTACTGACCTCACAGAAATAAAGGAGGTAATAACAGGATACTATGAACAACTTTACGCTAATAAATACAACAATTTAGAGGAAATGGACGGGTTCCTGGAAAGACATGAACAACCAACTTTGACTCAAGAAGACATAGATGACCTCAACAAACCAATCACAAGTAAAGAAATTGAATTAGTCATTCAAAAGCTTCCTAAAAAGAAAAGTCCAGGACCAGATGGCTTCACATGTGAATTCTACCAAACGTTCCAGAAAGAATTAGTACCAATTCTCTTCAAACTCTTCAAAAAAATCGAAGTGGAGGGAAAACTACCTAATTCATTCTATGAAGCCAACATCACCCTCATACCAAAACCAGGCAAAGATATTACAAAAAAAGAAAACTACAGACCAATCTCTCTAATGAATACAGATGCAAAAATCCTCAATAAAATTCTAGCAAATCGTATCCAACAACACATTAAAAGAATTATACATCATGACCAAGTAGGATTCATCCCAGGTATGCAAGGATGGTTCAACATAAGAAAATCAATTAATGTAATACACCATATCAACAAATCAAAGCAGAAAAATCACATGATCATCTCAATTGATGCAGAGAAGGCATTCGACAAGATTCAACATCCTTTCCTGTTGAAAACACTTCAAAAGATAGGAATACAAGGGAACTTCCTTAAAATGATAGAGGGAATATATGAAAAACCCACAGCTAATATCATCCTCAATGGGGAAAAATTGAAAACTTTCCCCCTAAGATCAGGAACAAGACAAGGATGTCCACTATCACCACTATTATTCAACATTGTGTTGGAGGTTCTAGCCAGAGCAATTAGACAAGAAAAAGAAATACAAGGCATCAAAATTGGAAAGGAAGAAGTAAAACTATCACTGTTTGCAGACGATATGATACTATACGTCGAAAACCCGGAAAAATCCACAACAAAACTACTAGAGCTAATAAATGAGTACAGCAAAGTAGCAGGTTACAAGATCAACATTCAAAAATCTGTAGCATTTCTATACACTAGTAATGAACAAGCTGAGGGGGAAATCAAGAAACGAATCCCATTTACAATTGCAACTAAAAGAATAAAATACCTAGGAATAAATTTAACTAAAGAGACAAAAAACCTATATAAAGAAAACTACAAAAAACTGCTAAAAGAAATCACAGAAGACCTAAATAGATGGAAGGGCATACCGTGTTCATGGATTGGAAGACTAAATATAGTTAAGATGTCAATCCTACCTAAATTGATTTACAGATTCAATGCAATACCAATCAAAATCCCAACAACTTATTTTTCAGAAATAGAAAAACCAATAAGCAAATTTATCTGGAAGGGCAGGGTGCCCCGAATTGCTAAAAACATCTTGAGGAAAAAAAACGAAGCTGGAGGTCTCGCGCTGCCTGACTTTAAGGCATATTATGAAGCCACAGTGGTCAAAACAGCATGGTATTGGCATAAAGATAGATATATCGACCAATGGAATCGAATAGAGTGCTCAGATATAGACCCTCTCATCTATGGACATTTGATCTTTGATAAGGCAGTCAAGCCAACCCACCTGGGACAGAGCAGTCTCTTCAATAAATGGTGCCTAGAGAACTGGATATCCATATGCAAAAGAATGAAAGAAGACCCATCTCTCACACCCTATACAAAAGTTAACTCAAAATGGATCAAAGATCTAAACATTAGGTCTAAGACCATAAAACAGTTAGAGGAAAATGTTGGGAGATATCTTATGGATCTTACAACTGGAGGCGGTTTTATGGACCTTAAACCTAAAGCAAGAGCACTGAAGAAGGAAATAAATAAATGGGAACTCCTCAAAATTAAACACTTTTGTGCATCAAAGAACTTCATCAAGAAAGTAGAAAGACAGCCTTCACAATGGGAGACAATATTTGGAAATGATATATCAGATAAAGGTCTAGTATCCAGAATTTATAAAGAGATTGTTCATCTCAACAACAAAAAGACAGCCAACCCAATTACAAAATGGGAAAAAGACTTGAACAGACACCTCTCAGAAGAGGAAATACGGATGGCCAAGAGGCACATGAAGAGATGCTCAATGTCCCTGGCCATTAGAGAAATGCAAATCAAAACCACAATGAGATATCATCTCACACCCACCAGAATGGCCATTATCAACAAAACAGAAAATGACAAGTGCTGGAGAGGATGCGGAGAAAGAGGCACACTTATCCACTGTTGGTGGGAATGTCAAAGGGTGCAACCACTGTGGAAGGCAGTTTGGCGGTTCCTCAAAAAGCTGAATATAGAACTGCCATACGACCCAGCAATACCATTGCTAGGTATCTACTCAAAGGACTTAAGGGCAAAGACACAAACGGACATTTGCACACCAATGTTTATAGCAGCATTATTTACAATTGCAAAGAGATGGAAACAGCCAAAATCTCCATCAACAGAAGAGTGGCTAAACAAACTGTGGTATATACATACGATGGAATATTATGCAGCTTTAAGACAAGATAAACTTATGAACCATGTAATAACATGGATGGACCTAAGAGAATATTATGCTGAGTGAATCCAGCCAAAAACTAAAGGACAAATACTGTATGGTCCCACTGATGTGAACGGACATTCGAGAATAAACTTGAAATATGTCATTGGTAACAGAGTTCAGCAGGAGTTAGAAACAGGGTAAGACAATGGGTAATTGAAGCTGAAGGGATACAGACTGTGCAACAGGACTAGATACAAAAACTCAAAAATGGACAGCACAATAATACCTAATTGTAAAGTAATCATGTTAAAACACTGAATGAAGCTGCATCTGAGCTATAGGTTTTTGTTTTGTTTTGTGTTGTTTTGTTTTGATTTTACTATTATTACTTTTATTTTTTTCTCTATATTAACATTCTATATCTTTTTCGGTTATGTTGCTAGTTCTTCTAAACCAATGCAAATGTACTAAGAAATGATGATCATGCATCTATGTGATGATGTTAAGAATTAATGATTGCATGTGTAGAATGGTATGATCTCTAAATGTTGGGTTAATTTCTTTTTTTCCGTTAATTAAAAAAAAAAAAAAAGAGAAGGGATAATTGGAGATGAAGGGATACAGACTGTACAACGGGACTGGATATAAAAACTCAGAAATGGACAGCACAATACTACCCAATTGTAATGCAATTATGTTAAAACACTGAATGAAGCTGCATGTGAGGTATAGGTTTTTTGTTTTTGTTTTTTTTGTTTTTTTTCTTTCTATTATTGTTTTAATTCTTATTCTGTTGTCTTTTTATTTCTTTTTCTAAATCGATGCAAATGTACTAAGAAATGATGAATATGCAACTATGTGATGTTATTAAGAATTACTGATTGTACATGTAGATTGGAATGATTTCTAATTGTTTTGTTAATTCTTTTTTTAATTAATAAAAAATAAAAAATAAAAAAAAAAATAAAAAAAAATGAGGGGGCGGCCACGGCAGCTCAGCAGGAAGAGTTCTAGCCTGCCATGCTGGGGTACTAGGTTCAATTCCGGGTGCCTGCCCATGCAAAAGAAAAAAAAAGAGGAAACATTCATAAACAGAATTAAAGTTAAAGATTCCTGAAGAACTAAAACCATGGCTTGTTAATGACTGGGACTTAATTACCAGCCAAAATCTGCTCTTCTACCTTCCTGCCAAGAAGAATGTGGATTCCATCCTAGAGGATTATGTAAATTATAAGACATTTCAAGGAAACACAGACAATAAGGAATAAGCTGTTAATGAAGGTATGGCAGAGATAAAAGAATACTTCAATGTAATGTTGGGCACTCTGGTACTCTACAAATTTGAGAGACCACAGTATGCTGAAGTCCTTGCAAATCACCCTGATGCACCTATGTCCCAGGTGTATGGAGTGCCACACCTGGCACTCGCACTGAGATTATTTGTAAGAACTGGAACAATGTTGGCCTATACACCTCTGGATGAAAAGAGCCTCTCTTTATTACTACCTTCATAATTTCCTAAAGTACCTAACAAAGAACTCTGTGACTTTGTTTAGTGCCAGTGATTATGAAGTGGTTCCCTGCATTAGATTTACTGGTTTCAATATCTGTACAAATGAGCATTCCAAGACCCTGGCTTCTCAGTTCTCTGACCTCTACTTCTTCAATATCTTGACCTCCACTATACCTGAGCCATTCCTCTCTATAACCATTCCCTAAGCACTGGCATTACCAATTACCTGTAACTCCTTCTTTAATTTAAATTTCAAGCATTGTACTCTTAGACTAGCTCATTCTCTCTATTACCCAAGGCAGCATCTTTAATTGTTCAATCCTACCAGGACTTCCACTATTCCTACTACCTTTCATAGCCTCACACCTCTTTGTGTCTTCACCCCTCTCTTAGCTATGCTCTTTATGCCCTTACCCACCTCTTAGCTATACCTGTTAAATAGCCCTTAATTATAATCACTCCCATGCTCTTGCTCATTTCATGGTACTCATTCAGCAAAACAAATGCAACTTTCTGCCTACTCCAGACCTGCACCCATACAGCTGAATGAGTCCAAAGAAAATTATACAACCTTCAACTGTCTGGACTCACTATAAATTCATAACCACTTAACTCAATTATTAATACTACCCAACAATCAAACTACATTTCCCTAGGTTCATACACTCTCTCAACCTTCTAGACAACTACTTCATATCTTCCTACCTTTCTTTACCTTCCATTAACCTTATCTATCCTGTATCTTAGAAGATGACCTAGCTTTCCATTTCACTGGCAAAAAATAGAAACAATCAACAAAGATCTTCTACAAGTTCCTCAAACTATGATCTATGTGCATTTGCATATTTACTCTGACTTTCCTTCTCTTCCTATGGAGGAATCATCTATTCTCTTATCTAAAGCCAGTCCCTCCATTAGACTCCATGCCCTCTTGCCTACTCAAGAAAAATCTCCAGAAATTCTACCCTTTAGCTTCTACATCATAAGATTTTCCCTCTACTCAATGATTCTTACCAGCATGAAAAGATGCTATTTTTTTTCCCATATGATCCCTCCAGACACTAGTTTACTTCTATAACTTCTTTACAGCAAAACTCCTTGAAAGGTATGTTGTGCCAGTTTGAAAGGAAGTATACCCCCTAGAAAAGCCATGTTTTAATCAAAATCCCATTTCATAAAGGTAGAATAATCCCTATTCAATACTGTATGTTTGGAACTGTAATCAGATCATCTCCCTGGATGATGTGATTTAGTCAAGAGTGGTTGTTAAACTGGATTAGGTGACGACATGTCTCCACATGGGTGGGTCTTGATTGATTTACTGGAGTCCTATTAAAGAGGAAACATTTTGGAGAATGGGAGATTTGGAGAGAGCAGAGAATGCTACAGCACCACAAAGCAGAGAGTCCACCAACCAGTGACCTGTGGAGATGAAGAAGGAAAATGCCTCCTGGGGAGCTTCATGAAACAGGAAGCCAGGAGAAGCTAGCAGATGATGTCGTGTTTGCCATGTGCCCTTCCAGATGAGAGAGAAACTCTGTGTTGGCCATGTGCCTTCTCAGCTGAGAGAGAAAACTTGAACTTCATCGGCCTTCTTGAACCAAGGTATCTTTCCCTGGATGCCTTTGATTGGACGTTTCTATAGACTTGTTTAATTGGGACCTTTTCTTGGCCTTAGAACTGTAAACTAGCAACTTATTAAACTCCCCTTTTTAAAAGCCATTCCGTTTCTGGCATACTGCATTCCAGCAGCTAGCAAACTAGAACATATGTCTATACACAATGCTTCTAATTTCTCATCTCTCATTCTCTCCTGAACCCACTTCAATCAAGCTTTTGGTTCCATCATGCTAACAAAACTGGTCATCAATATCATCAATAACTTCCCCTTTGTTAAATCCCACTGTCAATACTTAGTCTTCATCTATCAGAAGCATTTGATTTGGTGATCACTCCTGCCTTCTTGAAACATTTTCAATACTTCAGAACACCACATTCTTACAGTTCTTCTATCTCACTAACCACTTACTCTCTCAGATCTCCAGTAATGATTTCTTCTTACCTTCTTAAAGTCATAACGTTGGAATGCCCCTGAACAATAAGTTCTTGTACCTTTTATCTTTTCTTCATAAACCTCTCTTCCTTAATAACTTCTTCCAGAATCTCAGCTTTAAATATAATATCTCTAACTTTATGGGCCTAGATTTATAGCTCTATCCCAGACTTCTCTTGAACTCCTGATTCCAACAACTTAATACCTCCAGATGGACATCCAATATGCCCGGAACTAAACTCCTGCTGTTTTCCCTGAAACTGAGTCCAACAATAGTCTCCCCATCTTAGTAAATGCTAAGACTATCCTTCTACTTTTTTCCCAAAAACTTTGGAGTCAACTTTGATTTTTCTCTCTATTACACTCCCCATTCAGCCAGTTAGGAAAATCTGTTGGCTGTACCTTCAAAACATGTCCAGCATTCAATTACTTCTCTTCTGCTATCATCATCATCACTTCCACTATCAACTCCCCCCTAAATGATTCCAATTGCCTATAAAGTTCCCTTGTTTCTGTTCCCCAGTCTATTCTCAACACAGCAGTGATAGTTTTAAAACATTTGATCATGGTCACTCCTCTGCTCAAAATCAGTACCTTCCAATGTTACTCAGAATCAAAGTGTTTGGGAAAAATAAACAAAACATTGAAGTACTTAAAGCAGCCTACATGCCTCCAACCTCTGCCCTCCCTGACTTCATCTACTATTCTCCCTCTTGCTGCCCTGTACTTTAGCCACAGGCCTCCTTACTATTCCTCAATCCTATCAGGCAAATTCCAACTTCAGGACCTTTATACATTCTATTATCTCTGTATAATTTTTTCCTCCCAAATGCCCCATGTTCTTCCCTTCACTTCTTTCATTTTTTCTTCTTCCAAATGTTAGCTTCTTAGTGAGACCTTCCCTGGTCATTTTAAAATTGCAAATAGTTCCAAACCTACTACTTCACTCTCCACCTCCTTCCTTTCATTATTTTTCCCAGAGTACTTATTGCAATTCTATATACTTTTTGTTTCATTTATTTATTCTCTGGTCTCTGACACTTTCCTTAAAAGTATAAAAGCTTTGAAGGTTTGCGATTTTGTCTGTTTAGCCCCTCCAAACCTCAATTTCACATTGAAAAGGGGGAGGGGGCGGACAGCACCCTGCAACTGACAATGCGTAAAAGTACAAAATAAAGTTACCATTAAAATGTTTAAGACTCAAGTTTAGAAGGAAAAACAAACATTTATGTGGCTAAGAAACAAAAGGTCATCTCAGAAATCTGTGTAGCTCCATTGTGATTTCTGGTTGGGGTCTCTGGGAATTTCACCAGTACAGATATAATTATGTTCTTGCTATATTTCTTCCTTCCCTGTTGAAACTGTGAATAAAACTCTGCTCTTCAAAAAAAAGGTCATCTCAGGAGGACTTCCTAGGTTAACATCAATCCTCCTGATGACTACTCTGGTTGCACGCCCCTCTTAGTACATTCATCTTTAATTCAAACTAATTTTTAATTGGTGCTTTGATAATGTTTTCAAGTAAGTTTTGGTTTTCTAGTTTTGTAAAAGGCACAAACTCAGTAAAGTCTGTTTATCATAACAACGTCCAACTTAAAAGTCAGAGCTCCTGGACAAAGATGGCGGCTTAATGAGGTGTGTAATTTAGCCCGTCCTGCAGAGCAGCTAGTAAACAGCCAGGAACAGTACAGAACAACTGCTGAGGACACATCAATGACCAGACACACAGCATACACCAATCTGGATAAGTCAGAATGGCTGCGATGCCACTCAGAACCGTGAGTCCCCCCCCAAATAATTCAGGCCAGTGCCCTTCCACCACAGGCTGGTTGCCAGAGGGGAAAGGAAAGAGACTTTACTAATAGCAAGGGGCTAAGCTTAACCAAGCTCCAGTTGTGGAATTAATTAACAAATTCTGATTACTAAAGATAGGCCCCCAGCTCAGCTGAACCTCCAGTAAAAGCTGAGCTTGCTGGTTTTTATGTCAGTGGAGAGGGGGCAGGGCTGACGGAAAAGGAAAAAAAACAAAAAACACAGGTTTTTTTTTTTTGGATTGGACAGCACAAAATACTTTAAAGTGTCTAGGCCCTGAAGGAAAGGAGGGGACATATAGGACCTGGAGATACTTACAGCAACATACCAACTTAACCTCTTGATTGGCAAACCTGAGGTACAAGGGTCCTGCTAAAAAGGATTTCTTTTCTTTTTTTTTTTTTTTTTTTTTTTTGTGGCTGTGTTTCTACAGCTTCACTGCTCTTTGCATACAACTGCAAGGCTTCTCCGGCTCCAACTGCCCCAGGCAAGGGTGGAATTAAGCTTGTGTGAGACACAAAGAGGCTGGTCAGAAGAAAGAAGTAATTCCCTGAAGGCTGTGCCTTTCCCAGGAGAAGGGTGGGGCCCAGCTCAGGTGAAATCCCTCCCTCAAGGAATTCAGACAGCAGGGTCTAGAAAACTGAAGTCATTAAAGCAGGCTCCAACCTCCCCTCTGTCTCAACCACACTCACAGCAGGGAGAGTCTGCTGAAGTTAAAGGTACCACACCACTTTATGCTGGTGGGACCAGCAGTTAGACAAAGCCACATATTGAGCATGGCAGGAAAAACAAAGAGTTTAGAGGCTTCATAGGAAAGTCTTTCAAACTGTTGGGTCCCATCCTCAGGGAAAACTGATGCAAGTGACTCTTTCCTCCTGAGAGGAGGCCAGTCTGGTCTGGGAAAATCTGACTGGGATCTACAATACCTAAGTTTACCCTCCTAAGAGTTTAAAAAAAAAAAAAAACCATACAGGCAGGTAAGAAAACATAAAACAAGAACTGAAAAATTCTGATCTGTTAAACAAAACTTATGTTAGAGGTCTAGAATAAGATGAACTGAATGTCAAAGAACAAATGGACAACAAAGTCATACAGCAGGAAAATCCTAGGTAAAAAAAGTGAAAACAATCTCCAGAATAAACTAATTAAGGAATATTAAATGCCTAAACGCCAGCAAAAAAATAATGAATCATACTAGGAAAACTGAAGCTATGGCCCAGTAAAAGGAACAAACCAACAATTCAAATGAGATACAGGAGTTGAAACAATTCAGGATGTTTGAACAGACATGGAAAACCTCATCAAAAATCAAATCAAATGAACTGATGGAGGATATAAAGAAGAAAAGGGACGAACAAAAAAAAAGAAATTGAAAGTCTAAAAAAACAAATCACAGAACTTATGGGAATGAAAGGCACAATAGAAGAGATGAAAAAACAATGGGAACCTACAATGTTATATTTCAAGAGGCAGAAGATAGGATTAGTGAACTAGAGGACGGGACAGCTGAAATTCGACAAACAAAAGAAAATACAGGGGAAAGAATGGAAAAACCTGAGCAGGAATCAGGGAATTGAATGACAACATGAAGAGCACGAATATACGTGTTGTGGGTGTCCCAGAAGGAAAAGAGAAGGGAAAATGGAGGAAATTATCACTGAAAATTTCCCAACTCCTATGAAAGACTTAAAATTACAGATCCAAGAAGTGCAGCGTACCTCACACAGAGCAGATCCAAATAGACATACTCCAAGACACTTACTAATCAAAATGTCAGATGTCAAAGAGAAAGAGAGAATTTTGAAAGCAGCAAGAGAAAAGCAATCCATCACATATAAGGGAAGCCCAATAAGACTACGCACAGATTTCTCAACAGAAACCATGGAGGTGAGAAGACAGATGTATGATATATTTAAGATACAAAAAAAAGAAAAACTGCCAACCAAGAATTCTATATCCAGCAAAATTGTCCTTCAGAAATAAGAGGGAAATTTTAAAACATTTTCAAACAAAAAAATCACTGAGAGAATCTGTGACCAAGAGACCAGCTCTGCAAAAAATACTAAAGGGAGCTCTAGAGACAGACAGGAAAAGACAGCAGAGAGAGGTGTGGAGAAGACTGTACAAATGAAGATTGTCAGTAAAGGTAAAAAGGAGAAAAATCAGATATGACATGTAAAATCCAAAAGACAAAATGGTAGCAGAAAGTACTGCCCTTGCATTAATAACACTAAATATTAATGGATTAAAATCCCCAATCAAAAGACATAGAATGACAGAATGGATTAAAAAATAGGACCCATCTACATGCTGTCTACAGAAGCATTTTAGACCCAAGGACAAACATAGATTGAAAGAGAAAGGTTGGGAAAAGATATTTCATGCAAACAACAATAAGAAAAGAACAGGAGCAGCTATACTAATATCCAACAAATAGACTTCAAATGTAAAACAATTAAAAGAGACAAAGAAGGACACTATATATTAATAAAAGGAATAATTCAACAAGAAGACATAGCAATAAATATGTATGCACCAAGCCAGAGTGCTCCAAAGTACATGAGGCAAACACCGAAAACACTGAAAAGATAGACACATCTACCAAAACAGATGGATACTTCAATTCCCCACTCTCATCAATGGACAGAACATCTAGACAGAGGATCAATAAAGAAACAAAGAATTTGATACAATAAACGAGCTAGACTTAACAGACATTTACAGAACATTACACCCCACAACAGCAGGATCCACCTTTTTCTCAAGTACTCATGGATCATTTTCAAGGACAGATCATATGCTGGATCATGAAACAAGTCTCAATAAATTTAAAAAGACTGAAATCATACAAAACACTTTCTCAGAGCTAATGAAATGAAGCTGGAAATCAATAATAGGCAGAGGGCCAGAAAATTCACAAATATATGGAAGCTCAACAAAACACTCTGAAACAACCAGTAGGTCAAGGAAGAAATTACAAGAGAAATCAGTAAAATATCTAGAGGCAAATGAAAATGAAAACACAACATATCAAAATTTATAGGATGCAGCAAAGGCAGGGCTAAGAGGGAAATTTACTGCGCTAAATGCCCATATCAAAAAAGAAGAAAGAGCAAAAATCAAGGAATTAACCGTTCACTTGGAAGAACTAGAGAAAGAACAGCAAACTAACCCCAAAGCAAGCAAAAGGAAAGAAATAATGAAGATTAGAGCAGAAATAAATTAAACTGAGAACATGAAAGCGGTCGAGAAAATCAACAAAACCAGAAATTGGTTCTATGAGAAAATCAGTAAGATTGATGGGCCCTTAGCAAGGCTGGCAAAAAGAAGAGACAGGATGCAAATAAATAAAATCAGAAATGGAAGAGGAGACATAATCACTGACCCCGCAGAAATAAAGAAGGTAATGAGAGGATACTATGAACAATTTTATGCTATCAAACCAGGCAACAGAAATGAAATGGACACCTTCCTAGAAAGGCATGAACAACCAACACTGACTTGACAAGAAAGAGACGACCTCAACAACCAATCACAAGTAAAGAAATTGAATTGGTCATTAAGAAGCTCCCGAAACAGAAAAGTCCAAGACCAGATGGATTCGCATGAGAATTCTACCAAACATTCAAGAAAGAATTAGTGCCAATCCTGCTCAAACTCTTCAAAAAAATTGAAGAGGAGGGAAGGCTACCTAACTCATTCTATGAAGCCAACATCACCTTTATACCAAAGCCAGAAAAAGATATTACAAGAAAAGAAAATGACAGACCAATCTCTCTAAAGAATATCGACGCAAAAATTCACAACAAAATTCTTGCAAATCAAATCCAGCAGCACATTAGAAGAATTATATACCATTAATGACCAAGTAGGATTCATCCCAGGTATGCAAGGATGGTTCAAATAAGAAAGCCAATTAATGTAATACACCATATCAACAAATCAGAGCAGACAAACCACATGATCATCTAGATTGATGCAGAAAGGTACGTGACAAACTTCAACATCCTTTCTTGTTGAAAAACACTTCAAAGGATAGGACAAGAAGGGAACTCCCTCAACGTGATAAAGGGAATATATGAAAAACCCACAGCTAGCATCATCCTCAATGGGGAAAAACTGAAAACGTTCCCCCTAGAGCAAGACAAGGATGTCCACTGTCACCACTGTTATTCAACACTGTGTTGGAAGTTCTAGCCAGAGTAATTAGACAAGAAAAAGAAATATAAATCATCAAAATTGGAAGGGAAGAAGTAAAATTCTCACTATTTGCAGATGCTATGATACTGTATGTTGAAAACTGAAAAATCTACAGCAAAACTACTAAGCTAATAAAAGAGTACAGCAAAGTGGCAGGTTATAAGATCAACACTCAAAAATCTGTAGTTTCTCTATGCACTAGTAATGAGCAATCTGAGGGGAAATCAAGGGAAAAAGTTCCATTTACAATTGCAACCAAAAGAATAAAATATAGGAATAAATTTAATGTAGTTTTAAAGAAAACTACAAGAAATTGCTAAAAGAAATCACAGAACACCTAAATAAATGGAAGGGCATACCATGTTCATGGATTGGAAGACTAAATATAGTTAAGATGTCAATTCTTCCTAAATTGATTTACAGATTCAATGCAATACGAATCAAAATCCCAACAACTTACTTTTCAGAAATAGAAAAACCAATGACCAAATTTATCTGGAAGGGCAGGGTGCCCCAAACAGCTAAAAAATATCCTGAGAAAGAAAAATAAAGTTGGAGGCCTCATACTACCTGACTTTAAGGCATATTATGAAGCTACAGTGGTTAAAACAGCATGGTACTAGCATAAAGACAGAAATACTGACCAATGGAATCAAACAGAGTGTTCAGATACAGACTCATCTATGGACAACTAATCTTTGATAAGGCAGTCAAGTCAATTCCCCTGGGACAGAAAAGTCTCTTCAATAAACAGTGTTTGGAGAACTGTATATCCATATGCAAAAGAATGAAAGAGGATCCATATCTGACACGCTATACAAAAATTAACTTAAAATGGATCAAAGACCTAAACATTAGATCTAAGACCATAAAACTTTTAGAAGAAAATGTATGGAAATATCTTATAAATCTTGTAATAGGTGGCAGTTTCCTAGATCTTACAACCAAAGCACAAACATTGAAGAAAGAAATAGATAAATGGGAAGTCCTCAAAATTAAACACTTTGAGCATCAAAGAACTTTGTCAAGAAAGTAAAAAAAACAGCCTACACAATGGGAGTCAATATTTGAAAATGATACGTCAGATAAGGATGTAGTATCCAGAATATATAAAGAGATTGTTCAACTCAACAACAAAAAGACAAACAATTCAATTACAAAATGGGCAAAAGACATGAACAGACACTTACCAGAAGAGGAAATACAAATGACTAACAGGCACATTAAAAAATGTTCAACCTCCTTGGCTATTAGGGAAATGTAAATCACAACCACAATGAGATATCATCTCACACCCACCAGAATGGTTATTATCAATAAAACAGAAAACGACAAGCGCTAGAGAGGATGTGGAAAAAGAGGCACACCTATCCACTGTTGGTGGGAATGTAAAATGGTACAACTGCTGTGGAAGGAAGTTTGGTGGTTCCTCAGGAAGATAAGTATAGAACTGTCACATGATCTGGCAATACCACTGCTAGGTATCTATTCAGAGGACACGAGGGGAAGGACACAAACAGACATTTGCACACCAATGTTTATATCAGCATTATTTATAACTGTCAAGAGATGGAATCAGCCCAAATGTCCAAACATCCACAGATAAATGGCTAAACAAGCTGTGGTATGTACATACAATGGAATATTACACAGGGGTAAGACAGAGTAAAGTCAAGAAGCATGTAACAACATGGATGGACCTTGAGGACACTATGCTCAGTGAGATTAGCCAGAAACAAAAGGACAAATACTGTACGGTCTCACTGATATGAACATTAATGAATGAACTTGGAGAATTTCAGTTAAGAACAGAGGCCATCAGGAGATAGAAATATGGAAGATATTGGGTCACTGGAGCTGAAGGGATACAGAATGTGCAATAGGACTGACTGCAAAAATTCAGAAATGGATAGTACAATACTTCCTAGTTGTAGAACAATAATGTAAGTACACCAAATTAAGCTGAATGTGAGAATGATAGCGAGAGGAGGGCTGGGGGCACAAATGAAACCAGAAGGAAAGAGAGACGATATAGACAGATGGTATAATCTAGGAATGCCTAGAGTATACAATGATAGTGACGAAATGTACAAATTTAAAAACGTTTTTGCATGAAGAAGAACAAAGCAATGTCAGTGTTGCAGGGTGCTGAAAACAGATGGTCATTCATATTTTAAAACTTTAACTTAGGTATGAGACTAAAGCAAAAATGTTTATTTGGTACTTATATTTCGTGCATTTCCTAATATAACTTATATGGGCAGTTTAATTGAACACCATAAGTACGTGGAACCTTGAATAGGGCATGAGATTTTATAGGTTTGTCCAGAGGGATGCCCTGATAAATCCCAGAGTGATACTCCGATAAGTCCCAGAATGATTTGAACAGTGAATAAAAAAGTATTTGCAAAGTCCCCTTGGGGGGAATGGCGAGAAAGGGGGGAAAATTCAGCTTCCTCATTTGGAGAATTCCTGATATTCTCGCAAGCAGTGGGGACAATCAAATCAATAGGCCAAGTCCTCAATCGTGGGGTTTGTTCCTATGAAACTTATCCCCACAAAGGATAGACTAAGCCTACTTAAAATTAGCCCTAAGAGTGACCCCCAGCTAACCTCTCTTGTTGCTCAGATATGGCCTATCCTCTCTCAGCCAAAGCAGCAAGCAAACTCACCACCCTCCCCCTCTATACCTGGGACATGACTCCTAGGGGGGTAAACCTTCCTGGCAACGAGGGACAGAAATCCTAGGATGAGCTGAGACTCAGTATCAAGAGATTGAGAAAGCCTTCTCAACCAAAAGGGGGAAAAGAGAAATGAGACAAAATGAAATGTCAGTGGCTGAGAGATTTTAAACGAGTTGAGAGGTTATCCTGGAGGTTATTCTTACGCATTTTATAGATATGCCCTTTTTAGGTTAAGGTGTATTAGACTAGAGAGAAGTGCCTGAAACTGTAGAGCTGTGTTCCAGTAGCCATGTTTCTTGAAGATGATTGTGTAATGACAGAGTTTTAACAATGTGACTGTGTGACTGTGAAAACCTTGTGTCTGATGCTCCTTTTATCTATGGTATGGACCGATGAGTAAAACATATGGATTAAAAATATATAAATAATAGAGGAACAAATGTTAAAATTAAAAATATATATATATTGGATAGATGGAAATACTAGTGGTTAATGAAAGGGAGGGGCAAGGGGTATGGTACGTATGAGTTTCTTTTTATTTCTTTTCCTGGAGTGATACAAATGTTCTAAAAAATGATCATGGTGATGAATATACAACTACGTGATGATACTATGAGCCACTGATTGTACATCACGTATGGAATGTTTGTATGTTAAGAATGTATGTGCTTGTACATTGTTGTACAAATAAAAATTTTAAAAAAGAAGTCAGAGCTCCTTCACAGAGTAAGACTTACAACATATCCATTATATTAAAAATAACAACAACAAAATAGGAGGCCAGATCTATTCACACTAAGATAATTTAAAGGGATAGATGACTTACAGAGAAAACACATTAAATAAACATTTCAGGAAATCAAGGCTTTTATTACAAAGACTTCTAGAAAAGTCACAAAATGTCAAAAGAAATCATATCTCATTTTTTACAAAAGTCAAATAGGATGGAATTTGAGAACATAACTGAAAAGACATAAAAATTCATGGGTTCATGGTCCAAATAAACTTTTTAAAATGACCCTTAATTCTATAACAACTTCAAATGGTCAAAATTAAAAGAATTATGTTACTATTCAAATTGAATCAAGGTTATTCTATAGTATCTGCTTTAATCACTAGATGCCCCCAATGTAAAAAAAAGTATTTTCTTTCCAGTGTTTCCCAATTAAACAGTCATTGTTCAATATCCATGACCCATTTAAATGAAAGACTACATAAATAAAGATTCATTTCCTATACACTAAAAGACATCTTTTCATAATGAGAATGGTCCCTAAAATGAAGCAGGAAAAAGTGAGGGCTTGTCAATGATGACATTCATTCAATGGCCGTAAGAAAAACTTCAGGGGTGGAGTTATTATACAAGAAGTTCAAATATAAGATTTCATGATTTAGAGCCTAGACATAAAACTCTAGTATCATAGATGAAATGAAGAATTACATTCCCAGATATTGGAAATTTCTGCTATCCTGGATTTTACCACTTTTAATATTCCTTTCATCTCCTGATAGTCAAAACGTGCCCCCCCACCCTAAACACACACACAATTGTTTCATTTGAAAATGTGTTTCAAAGACTTATCTTTCAACATTGTTGCCTAGTTTTGCTGCATAATCTTTCCCCACAGAAAGGCCTCTCATACATGCAGCATCATTAGAATTTGTTCCTTATCCCCAAATACATGGGAACTTCTTCTGCCCAAACATTTCACCAGAACAGTTATTAGAAAATTAAATTATAATCATGATTTCATTCTGTTCCAAAAAATCATTTAACGGAGTTAGAAAACAGCACTGACATGGCTAGAATACCTAAATCATAAATAAATAGAAATTTCCAGGCCCTGGATAATCTTCAAATAATAAAATGCAGAATAATAGAAAGTTAAATGCACTCTAGAACAAACACAATTACAATACTCAACAGTAAGCAAAACTTAATTCGTGCCCTCAAGAGCATTTTTATCCAGATAAGTCAAGTATGTTATATAAAACAATATTTATAAACAAAACACACACATATTACAAATTAATGAAGCTATTCTAAAGAGAACATTTTTCAAAGCAACAAATTTGATCAGAGCATAACAGCTCTCAGCAATACTCTTTTAATAGTACCAATTATACTTTATCCATATACTTATTCATTTTATATAAACTCCCTTACCAAAGAGGTTCAAAATTCCTCTTAGAATAAAACTGCAATTATATTCTAATAAAATTATTCTAATGCACTAAATCCTATTTCATTATCAACCCTTAGGAAGCAGAGATAAAAATTACATTAAAATGCAGTCTCTCACCTCCCTCACTTCTGTCTTTCCAAGAGTGTCAGGAATGTTCCTTCTCTGCATGTATACTCAATAAATTTTCTACTTATTTGTTCTATCTGTGTTGTACTTTTGAATTGTTTCTCACAGCACAGCCAAGAACCTGGAAGCCAAAAACCAGCAATATATTTTGGTGAGCCAGCCAGGAGTCACTTACTCTCCAACTGTCTGGCCTGGTGAGTTCCAGGAAGTTTGGTTGTGTGCCTCTGCTTTTTCTTCTCATCGGGCTCTCTACCCTGTGTCTGTCTGTCTGTCTCTCTCTCCTCAGCTCTCTGAAACTTGCCCACTCACTTGGCTTAATCTAGGGGCTTTGATGTGGCACCCCTATAGGACATAAACATGGCTCACCCTGAGCCATCGCCTCCCTCTTTGGAGACGGCAGGAGTCCCATCTCCATCCTGCGGAGATCCAAAGAGGCTCAAGCAGGTGGGTGATACCACCCTTTGGGGCCTGGTATTAATCTATAAATTTATCTGGAGGGATATGTAAGTCATTTTTTCCTCTTGTTGCACTCCAGAGAAAAAGTGTCAAATTTGGACTGAGGGCTCATGCAGACCAACTTACGGGTCAGCAGCCTATTCAATATGCAGGAGGAGCAGTAGCAGTTCCAAAATGCTAACCCAAATCAGAACTACCAGAGAGGTCAGGGAGACTGGAAAGCCAGTGACCACATGATAACTTAAAAAGTGTACCATCAAATCTGTAAATTATAATATGTTACAGTGCATAACTCATGAGGATAAGGAAAACCCTGCTCTATTACAAGGGAATGCTGGTGGAAGGTAAGAAAAAGTATACCCAAGTAGACTCTGACTCCCTAGAAGGGCAAATAGTGCATAAAACCTATTTTATTGGTCAGTCAGGTACTGATATGAGGAAACTCCAGCAACTCACTTCTGGACCACAAACCCCTATGAATGATCTCATGAACGCTGCCTTTTCTATTTTGAATAACCAGTACAGCGCTGCAGAGGAAAAAAAGGCAAGAGAGACAGGAACAAAGCTTGGATCATAGCACTTGCCATGAATGGCAAATAGCCGCCTCAGGGCCACTCAGGGGAGAAGCCAGCCAGATCCTGCTATAAGTGTGGAAAGATGGGGCATGGAATAACGAGTGCCCTCAGGGATGTCAAGCACTTTCAGGGCCTCGCCCCTAACTATGGGAAAGCTGGGACACTGAGCCCCAGAGGGGAGTTGAGGCCCTCCCAAAGGCCAAGTAATTGCCCCCAAGCAAAACTGAAGAGGACCAGGGCCTCTTCTGGCTCCCTAGACATTGCCGAAGAACATCAGTTTCAACAAGCCCTGGGTGACAATTTTTTAATTAATATTTTAAAATTTTAATTATTATTTTAATTAATATTCGAGTCACTTATTCTGTTTTGACCTGTCACTCAAATCCATTATCCCAGCAATCCTGTCCCATGGTAGGGGTAAATAGAAGGTCTAAAGCCAGGACCTTCACTCAGCTCCTCCTTTGTTGAACTGGCAGCATACTTTTAAATTATCAGTTCTTGATAGTACCAAAATGCACCACGCCTTCTAGAAAAATCTTTCTCACTCTCTGGGGGCCACCTTCCCTCTTCCCCAGTCTCACTTGGTCAATGCAGCTCCTAAGCTATCTTCTTCTTGCTATTACACAGCCCTTGCATTTTTAAGCTTCTCACCAAATTTACTTTTTCCAGACACCAAAATGATGCTGATGTGAAGATTTTCAACTGTTCCAAACTCCCTTCTCAACTCCTCCCCTCTCAACTTAAGTGAGATAGCCAGAGAGTTTTACATCCCATCAGGCAGGGCCTATACCTTGTGACAAGCCAGAAGTAGCTACAGATGATAACCCTCCTTAAGATTAAGGGTCAGGCTAGAACAAGGAGAGAGGGGAGAGAAAAAAAAAAAATGAAGGAGCTCTTAACCAAGGAACATTAATCAAAGTCAAAAGGGCCTATATCTAGCACAGACACCCTTTGTGTCTGGGGGGCTACCTACTTAATGGGAAACACTCTGCAGCAGCCCACCCATATGACTCCAAAGGACCACCACCTGAGTAAGTCATCTATGGATGACCCACCCAAATATACTATCTGCCACCAGGCACTGCCCTGGAGAGAAAGGATGGTAGAAGAAGCATCTCTGAAGAAGGCAGGAGATGGGGGGATAAGTACAGCTAATCTATAAACATAAATGGCTCCACACTGCCTATTGCCTCTTGCTTCACTCATCTCTGTCTTTGCAAGAGCACCCACATGCTCCTCCTCTGGGTGTACTCAATAAATTTTCTACCTGCTTCCTTTAAGAAAAAAATTTATATGAAATTGTAAGCCATTTGTACTCATAAAAAACTTCATTCAAATTCACAGAACTTTGGCCCTTGTAAATGGAAAGTCACTTTCACTAAACTTTGCCTCTTTTTATTCACTCATTCCACCTTAAACCATATTATTCTCTTCATACCTAATTTAAAAGAATCAAGTCAGTTTTATTACAATGTTAACTTCTGGTTCTAAAGGATTATCAAATGAATACACACTCACACACACTCACACACACTCAAGCCTGCCCTATCTCACCAAGTGACAAAGAGTTTTCTTCCATCACAAGATCAAAACAGAAATGTCATCAAGTGACAGTCACTCCCCACATTTACTGGTCTTCTAACAATGCCTTTCCTTTGCCACACTAATGCTAAGAGAAATGTTCTGCCTTTGTCTCAAAGTTCTAATATTCAAATTATAGCATTTAGTTGAACAGAATTATACAGACTAATAACTGGGTGGGGGGAGGTGACAGGGATTACACCTCTACATGCTTTACAAAACAGTATAATTAAATAAGGAAACACTCTCCATTTTTCTTTTTTGCTTTATTTAGATTTGGGGTTTTAAATTTATACTCATGCCTTAGTATTAATCAGGGTAAATACTTGTAAATTAGAAAAATTAAACAAATTTTGATACCTACTACAGAAGTATTCTTTTGCTCAATATTACTGGGCCTGTTTTAATGCTATGAAGGTAAAGAAAACTGTCTCCAGATGGCAAGGTGTTCACTTATCACTCCCAAATACTACCTCAGCTTCCTTGAAGGGATGGAAACAAAGAATCTTCACTTCAAACTACAGGCCTCTTAGCCATCTCCCCTCCAGCTTTTCCCACTTTTCCCCTCCATTTGGGGAGCAGGAACCTCCTAAATCTTTTTTTTACATCCTCCTCTCCCCTTCAAAAAATTTACTGACATCACAATGCATGAGGAAAAGACTTCAAAACAGATTCACTGCTTCACAGGATTTTAAATTTAATGAATATCAGATATGTAGTATCTCATAATAGTGCCAGTAGAGAAAGGATGCAATGGGAAGTCAGAAGAGAACGGAAAATACAGCCTAATGGTTAAAAAATATGGGCTTTAAAGTCACACAGACTTTACCAAATCTAGCAACTTACTTAATTAAAGTTCTTTCTATATCTCTAAAATGAGTATCATACAAGATTATACAAAGGATCAAATAAGAGATCAGTGGAAAGTACTTGGCGCTAATAGTTGACTGGCAAAAACTGTTCAACAAATAGCATTATGGAAATAAAACAGCATCCTCTTTCAGAAGGTATTACAATAGGATGAAATATGAAATAAAGGTTTCTTTATAAGAAGGAACTTACTAATTAAATTAAAATGAAGCAAAATACTTGACCATAAAAGTATTTTAATCAGATCCGTACTGTAAAATGTCTTCATTTACACTAAGAAAACTAAATATACAAACTTTTGAACTTAAAAAAAGTAAAGTTTCCATTAACTGATTAACTACTTAACACAAAGCACAAACATTAGAGGGAAAAAGCAAATACATAAGTATGTATGTACTTATATACATATACTACATACATATGTACACACACACATACATATATATATACATGACTTCCGCTATATTCAGGCAGAAGACTGATCCAAAATTTCATTCACAAAACCAACTCTACCACCATTTGTCAGCATAACCTTAAGCAGAGCACGACCTTTATTCTGCCTCCACTGATTTGCTAGGTTGTTCATGGACCATTAATAGAATTTCCACTGTCAATCACACTGATACTTGGAGGCACTTCACAATAATAAACAGAAAATAAAATCCAAGCATTAACAGATACCATAAATACATTTACATCCCTTTTAGCTCCCCTAATCTAGCATTTCAAAACCCAATAAAAACATTTCTTATAAAAGGAAAATTTCTGAAAAGATGAAAAAATATGGAACAGTATTATATATTCTTAATTCAAAAAAATGTGGTTTATAATTATATTGTAATTAGTATAACTAAAACATAACTGTGCTAGGAAGAAGTTATGCCATGAAGGCCTTTAATTTTTTATTAAATAAAAGCACTTAAACAAAGGAAAATTTTTTAATTTAATTAAAATACCTAGAAACAAGTCAATTATCTTTTCAGTTATCTAGTAAACAAATGCCTTCAGAGGATTTGGGAAAGTTTGTGTTTCTTCTGACTTCCAGTCATCATTAGCTATAGTCATTACAGTAAGATTTAAACCACTTGCCTTCTTTAAATCCTGTCACTCCTACTGACAATTAAAGTTTCCTTCAATTTTCCATGGATAGAAAAGGTCCTTTTTAAAAAGTATTTTCATGTAAGTAATATCTGAATCACATACATAGCATGCGCCCAAGAACATTAAAGAATGGGTTCTATATTTTGATTGTAAACAAGCTTTTCTAGGAATGCAAATTTTGCTCTCAATGCTTACACAATGGACTAGTGTAATAAGCACTGTTCATGCTTGATTAGTCATCCTGTTGTAGTTTTTTTTTTTCTTTTTATATAATAAAAGGCCTGCAATGTTTATAAAGCATTTTGGACACAAAAGACTTATTGTCAAAATGTTTGCAGGATCCCCAAAAGAGAAAAACATCCCCAAACACAAAGCTATTTACAGTTTAAAATTAATTTTTAAATGCAATGCCCTGTGTTTTTTTATGTTAATAAATGTATAGGATAAATGAGATGGAATAAATGGCCTTATTATCATAATACCTGATTGAGAGAAATAAGAGATTGATTTTGTCTTCTTCAGAGAAACAAAGGGGATTTGAGCTCTGGGAAAGGCTTCAAAGTGGCACATGTTGGCACTTAGTTTGGAACATCCCAAGATTCTAAGATACACATGTTCCTGGATACAGTTTAATTTGTATTCTTTTATTTCCAGGTCTATGAACTGTGTTTCCCAAACTAAAAATCTGTGTGTTATTTTATAATGCAGCAGCAAGTCCGAAAACACAGGTTGAATAGAAAATGACTTGCATACGTCATTTTTTTTTAAAAAGTAACATTTTCTTCAAAGACCATCTTGTCCAGAAATGTAAATAAATAAAACAGGTAAAAGTCAAGTATTCTAGCAGAAATGAGTGGGTGCATGGGGTTTTGGGGTGAGGATTACAGAGTAAATTGAGGGACCCTGAGTCCCAGCACCAATACCAACACTTCTTGCAGCTCCTTAAAGGAGTGTCTCAGAGCTGCTTCAAAAATCTGACTCCAACTCAGATGATAATTAGTAGACTTTTTTTTTTTAACTTATAGCTTTATAAGTAGCCTAGAAGGAAAAAGTTCTTTATATAACAGTTTAACTGAAAGAAATACCATACTAATCTGCAAATTGGTCAGATTATTATAGCTGAAAGAACAATACTTGGAAGTTGCTTTTCCTTTTAGAAACAAACACTTCCATCCCAAGTTAAGTATAAGGGTGGAAACACTAAAAGAGGGCAATTGATCTAGTCAATTAATGCTTGTTCAACAAACACTTTTACTTGCACAAATATGGAGAACTCATGTCTTGATAAATGATTTCTTATGCAATTTTCTCACCGCACCATATAAATATGAATTCATTATGAAAATCAGATCAAGTTACATATCTATTCTTCAGGTCATCTGGATAGATTTGTTTTTACTTATCCAAGACAGAGCAAAACTGATTATTATACCAACCTGTCACTACCCTTTCAGTGCAATGAAATACAATATTTTGCATAAATCTGAAAGTTATATAAGGAAAGTTAACACAGGTGTTACTTTCAGGCACTGAGTTAAAACATTCAGTAGGAAAACAGAAGTCTCTTTTTCTCTGTAACCCAAAGATGTTAAATCAAAAATCTAATGTACTGGCATCAATCCAATCATATCTGCCATGGGCTTCCCTCCGTAATTTTGAATACTGTTTTCTATTTACCAGATAAGCTGATTGCTAGAAACTGTAAACAAAAAAGAGAGATTTTTTTTTTCTTCCTTGCTGTTGTCTTTTCCTATTTCTCTATCTGTATGATAAGGATGAAGAAAACATCTATTTTTTTAGTTTTGGAGTAACAGTATTTTACACTAGCAAGTCAAACGCTTTACAAATGTCAAAGTGCTATCATACACATTTCATTCCATACATATTCCCAACTCTGAGACCAGTCTGCCTGTTCCTGAATTCTGATTTCACCACCTGCCAGTGTGTGACCTTGAGAAAGCTACTTTTTCTCTGTGGCTCATTTTTCTCATTCATAAAATGGGGATGACAATAATTCTTATAGCTGGGAGGACTGCCATAAGGATTATGTGAAAATACGTAAAACACTTAAAACAGTACCTAGCACATACTAAACATGACATAGGGGTTAATTATTATTAAAATCTTTATTATTGCCATCATTATCAATTATTGTATTTGCGTTTCACAACAATTCTTTAAAGGACGTATAACAGGTATCACTTTCCTCTTTTTCAAAATAAAGATAAAGAGAAAACGTATCATTTCTCACTTTTTCAAAATAAAGCCTCAAAAAACTCAAACGACTTATCTAAAGGCATAGTCAAGAAGTAGAATCAGAGCTAAGAACCCAGGACTAAGAAAGAATCAGGACTTTTCATTACATTATCATATCACACAGCTTATCTTTCAAGTTTATGCAGTTCAATATACTTCTAAAGACCATAGTCACTATTCTTTTAAATGATTAACCACCCAATTTTAAACACCACATGCTAGCAGCCATGCTGAGAATATATCCTTGATCCAAAATATACCTGCATCTCTTTTAAGTATTTTAAGAGTAGCAGAAGGCGTCAGACTTCTAAAAGAAGTCTCCACCTAGCTCTGAATAATTAGGCTAGGTGGAGAAGTTGGCCCTGTCTTCACTTTTCCAATAATTAGAATTTCTTTCAAAATGTATATCCCAAAAAACTTTTATCACTTCCATGCTATGATTTATACTGGGCAGAAGAAACAGCATGGCATTTAGAGTCAAAGTCTGAATTTCAGTCCCATCTTCTATAAGCAGGGGAACCCTGAAAACTTGTGTCAGTTCTCTGGGTCTCAGTTATTCATCTGTCAAGTGAGGCCTGATAATACACATATACATCACAGGGTTGTGAGAAAAGAACACTTTTCTTTGTAACTACAAAAAGTTTACCAAAATATTTCAACATTACCATTATCTATTTTGATTACATTGAAGAATAATATTGAACATTCATGTGCATTCACTCACCCTTTTCTTTTATAGAAAATTGTTGACAAAGTCTTCCAACACAGAAAAAATATGCTGAGTATTTTGTTATTATATAAAGTAACAATATGAACCAGCACAGTCAAAGAGAAATTTAGGTAATCTGCATATATTTTATTACCAAGCCCTTAGAAACTTCCATAATACCTGAGCATAAAAAATGAGGCAACAGACCAAGTGGCAAGCACATGTATTTTTTTCTGATTTTAAATTAAACCATAGTAAACATTTTCAATTAAATCATAAGGAACCTCAATGGACTTATCATAGTAGCAATAAAAAATTTTACATTGGTATGGCACTTTACAGTTTTCAAAGCATTTCACACATATCATATAATTATAATAAATATCATTCTGTTTGTTCACAAGTTTAACATTTCTGTTTGTTAACATTCCTAAAACTTCCACCTACAGCCAAGTTCCTGAACCTCAGTGCCCCAACGTAGTCTTATCTAGATTACCTAATAGATAAGATTCCTTACTAGAGCTATTATTTTGATGATTCTAAGTCAATGGTTACAACAAGAACAAAAAAGCATTTAATAAAAAGAAAACTATCAATTACAAAATAAAATAAGCTTATGAGAAATGAATATGCTATTTAAAGATGTTATTTATTTTATTCTTAAAATTAAAATGTGGCCCAAAATATCCAGAAAAATTGGGTAATGGCATCTTATGGTCAAATGTACTAGTAATTTGAGAACTGAACAATATTTCAAATAAATGAGGATAGCTACATTTAATAATATAGTTATAATTCATTAACCATCAATATAATATGTGTAATACAATATAAAATATACATAATATTAAAATCATACTAAAATTAATTCAAACTCTTTTAGCTCTGAAAATACTTTAGAATCTCAGTCCTTCAGTGATACGGTAATGTCAATTATCACTATATAGTACTATTAATGTAAAATAACTATTTAAGCCTTCTTGCTCAGTATATAAAGCAGATTCTGTACAAAGTAAATAAAACCACACCTAAAAGTACACTTCACAAAAACCAAAGGAAAACTGAAACTTTTAATAGTAAACTGTTCACAGTAGAGTTTATCAAGTACCTACCATTTGTAAAATAATATCCTAACTATAATAATTCAAAAACAAAACCAGATCCTACCTTTCTGAATCATAAAACTTAAATTTCAGATAGGGAGAGAGCTGTGGGTACAAAAACAAACATTTTTTTTCCCCTCTGCCTGAGTCACTAGTTTCCCCTCTAGCCTGCAAGTGATTTCAAAAATCAGAATCAGTCACATATCTGACTACAGATGAAGAAACAGTACACGCTTTTCATGCTATAACCCATATGCGCTTTTAAATATTTTTTCCCAGGAGCTGTAATGGATTGGGATTGGGTATGATTTTATGTGTGATGTCAGGACAGGGGTCTACAGACATGAAACACAGTGAAGCTGTCCAGCCCAACAAAAATCATGAAGTGACTTGGTAAAGTCTAGAAATGAGTTAGGAGACCAGCTCCTGTACTAAATAGCTCTGTGACTTTGGAGGAAACAAAAGCAACCTTTCCTGGCCTTCTAATACTTGCTGTGTTTTAGGGTAAGCTACTAAACTTCTCTAGGTCTGTTTCCTCATGTGTAAACTTATGGAGCTATCTAGAATCTAAAAAGAAGCATCTAGATCAATGGTTCTTAAACTTTTAGTTTAGATTCTTATGCCTACTCCCAGTGATTTAGAATGTCTGGGCTGGGACCTACAAAGCTAAATTTTCACCAAGCACCACAAGTGACTGAAGTGGTTCTTAGCCATAGTTGAGAAACACTAATTAGATGATCTCCAATGCCCCTAACAGTATAAAAAAGATGATATAGCCAGTCTCAGAACCAAACTCTTAGGAATTCTGGATCTAGCATAATGTGCAGGGTGGAGATGATGCTGAACAAATATTTAAAAGAAGGAAGGGAGGTAGATAGGGAGGTAAAGAAGGGAGGAGGGGATAAGAGGAGGAAAGAAGGAGCATACAAACGAGACACACAAAACGGTAGTTAAATTAAAACTGGCTAATGTATATAATGAACATCAGCAGCTGGAAAGTGAAGACCTTAAGCCTCTATATGATTTTAAATGCACAATGGTCACTTGTCACCCTCTTCCCAAGCCAAATTGCAAAATACAAAGGCGGAAAAGGGAAAAAATGGTAAGTGGAAGCTAAAAGAATTCTAATAGTAAATTACGAGATGAATAAAACTTAGTGACTGCTATTTCCAGGTAGACGAGAACACAGAATTTTAAGAATTGGGACTTGAAAGTAGGAATGAAGTTTGAAGTGACTGATTATTAATATACTTAAATTTCATTTGGAATAATATATGGATTCCAGAAATACTGTTGATAATATTAACTTTTGTCCATTTTTTATTTCCATTTTCCCATTCACTTACATTATAATTTTTGAGATGTTTTATCTTCACTTCTGATGATCTTCAAATGTCAATGGCTCTTAACACATTAACTGTAAACAAACACAAAGGAACTTAGGGGAATTCAGATATTTAAGGAATCCTACAATAAATTATTCTAAATTATTCTGTAAAGCCAACGGGGGGGAGGTAAGGGGGTGGAGGGCATGGCATGAAATTTACTTACTTCATAATTCATCTGCTCTTCAAAATGTAAAACTGTTCTCTTAAATAAAAATTATACTACCCTCTTAATTGTTAAGGCAAAGAAAAAAATAAAAACATACTTCCTTCTTTCAGAAAAACATTCAAAGTTAAAGAAAATTATCTCCATATACAGACATTCTCAATTTACTAATATATTATCTTTCTTAGCCTTCTCCAGCTTAGGAGGGCAGCTAGTCCAGGAAATTCATGTTCTTGTCCCTACCACCCGATCAACCTGTACTAGGACTGCTTTGGTCTGGACCTAGGGTGCCAGATTTTTAGGCATAATCAGTTCTTTTCATATAGACTCTGAAGTCAAACAGACTTGGATTCAAAAGTGAAATTACGCTCTCCATTCTTAGATTCCTTGTCTGTAAAATGGAAACAATAATACTGTCCACTTTACATGGCTGTGATAAGGATTACATAAGAAAATGCACATGTGGGATTAAGCATCTTATTAGTACATAGAAAACACTCACTAAATATGAAATGCTATTTATAAAATTGTTATTATTAACACTGTTAGTTTATAATTTCAAAACTGCCTACCACTTGGAAAGCAGAACTCCAGTACAGGACCCTGATATATCTGATATTCATTCTTATCTCAGGTGTTTATATTTCTAGATAGTTTATAGATTATAATGGAAGAATATTGTCCAATATCAGTAACAGAAGACATCAATATTATATGAAATTTTATTTGACTTTGCTGGACATCTTGGCTCAGCTCAAGAAAATTAACGCTTATAATCACCAGCCCACCATCAGCCAAAATTATCATTACCCTTTTGCTAATGCACAACCTGTTGACAAAACCCTACTTGAACAACTGTTCACATGCTGCTATCATTAAATTCTGTTGGAAAGAGAAATGGATATATTTTTGGCTCATGCCTATTAAATTCCCTGAGCCCAATGAATAAAAGCTCCATTAATCCAGAGGAGGCTTATCTACCCTCATCTACTCAAACCCAAATGGTTAAACTACTTAAGTTTGAAATTTTATGCCTAAAATACCAGTAGTTAAGTTAGCTGAGTACAAGAATGCATATGTCAATGAAAATTTTAGGGCAAGGATATAAAAACCCACGCAAAATATTGACAAAAGCAGTCATAAACTAGCCTGGCCTAAAATGACCTGCTTTGTTTCCCCTAAGGAGACCACAGTAATGAGAGAAAATACCTAAGCAGAACCTGATGCAACATTCCGGGGAGCGGAGGTGGGGGAGGAATGAGATAAAATACCTAGATATTTGTCTTAAAAATGTACTCCAAACTAGAGAAGAATAGACAGTATAGGAAGGCCATCATTATCACTACAGCTACTTTATCATCCAATTCCTTGAGCTCTTCAAATGAAATAAGAAATGAAATTGCACAGTTGAACAATTCTTCATCTGATTTCTATTTGCCCTTTATTGAATGAGCTTTTTTTTTTTTAATTTTAATTTTTAAATGTACCATTTTCATTTTATGGTCCCGAATTAGATTATTGAAATGTGGCCTAAGATAACATGCAAAAAACAAAAAACAATTTTAAAAATTAGAGTCAACAGTATTTCAAGATACAATTCTCTTTTCTGGTCTGCTACATTACCTCTTTTTTTTCAGTGTATTTTCTATTTGTTGACTGAAAATCTAAGAGTATCTCAGGCATACATAAAGTTTGCTGACTTTAACTGGAAATTTTTTTACTCCCTTTTAAATGATTTCTTTGTATTCCATGGGAGAAGTTACCAATTGTTTCCAGTTCCCATTCTCTCTTTATTCCTCAGTGACAAAACTCCTCATTTTTATCACGGTACAATACCTACCAGGAGAGACTACACATCCCAGCTTTCACTGTGGCTAGTATGGCCATAGTACTATGTTCTGGCCACCTGGATGTAAGCTAAAAAATTATATATGATTCTAAAAAAATTTCCTTTAAAAAGAGGAGGTATGTCCTTTTCCATTCCTCCTTCTTTTTGACTGAAATGAATATGTGATAACTAGAGATTCAACAGCAATTTTGGTTCATAAGGTAATTTTCAGAAAGGAAGAGACCTTAAGTTAGAAAGAGTCTATGGCCTCAGTACATCAGTTCCACCATACCTCTGGAATTTTTGTGGGGTAAAATAAAATTATCTCCTATTTTAGCCACTGACAGTTTAGATTTTCTGTTATGTTTAATCTAAGCCCTAAGTTTAAAAAATAAAATAAAAGAGAAGGAAAGGTCTTTCAAATATCAGGATTTAGATTTTTGGAAGTATATAAATTTTTAAAATTTTAAGTTATTTTGTCTTATTTTCAGACATGGTATCTGCCCTTATTTAATCTAGACAAAAAAATATTTAAAGAGTCTAAGAGTCAATCATATAAAATACTCTCAGAAGAGTTTTGAAAGAAGGAAAATTTATCAGTGATTACTGCCCATGTGGCCTATTTACTTGGGTTGGGAAAGAATTATGAAGCTTGCTCATTAATGGTCTATCATGACAATAATATTGGTAAATATATATAGAAACACATTAAGAGGGATAAGCACAATTCATTCTGCAATAAAGCTATAGGAACAGGAATTGAGGTTATTTTCATTAAGAGGGCATCTCCTAACAAATAATGTCGACATTGCAGAGTGTTGAAAATAGATGGTATATAGGAAAAAGTACAATCAATGCAAGCTAGAGTCTATAGTCAACAATAACACTGTAATATGCTTCCACTGAATGTAACAAAGGCATTAGGGCAAAACTAAATGTCAACAGGCGGGGGGCACTGGGAAGGGATATGGATTCTTTGTGGGGAAAAAAAGAAAAAGTCTTCAGATAGATATGGTGGCAAAGATTACAGTACACTTAGGTAGGCCTGTATCATGAGTGAATAAAACTGTTTAAAAACAAACAGAAAGAAATAAGTGCCGGAGAAAATGCAGAGAAAGAGACATACCTATTTATCATCAGTGGGGAGACTAAGATGTGCAGCCCCTTGGAGGGCAATGTGGGGTTCCACAGGAGGCTAGGGGTAGGGTTGCCATATGATCCTGAAACCCCGTGGCTCAGAATATACCTAGAGGAACTAAGTGTGGAGACATGACTGGACATTTGCAAACTGGTGTTTACTGCGGCAGTTTTCACAACCCACAATGGATAGAGGCGGGCTAAGGGTACAATGACTGAGGAATGGAAGGGGGAACTATGGTGTGTACATACAACAGACTACTGAGCGGCTACAGGAAGGAATGAAGTTGTGAGGCATGCAACTAGGTGAAAGAACTTTAAGGACTGCCTGTTGAATGAAACGTCAGAAACAAAAATATTATCATGTCTCACTCATACGGACTAACACATAACATAAAAACCCAGTGAACTGAAGCAGAGAGCATGGGTTATCAGGTTGGAGCCTATTGTAAAGGGTCCTAGATTGTAAGTTCTTACAGCAGTCACATATATTCAGGGGTTGTAACTGCTATTTCTAAATTCTGAGATACCGAGCTGTTGCATATAACCTGATTGTTTCCAGACTTCTGGTATTTATGTGACACATGAGACTCAGAGCCAGAACTCTGAAGCTATGAAAGTCAAAAGTACCCCATAACAGTAACTGTTTAAAAAGTTGAAAAAGGGATCAGACTTCAAGAAGAGATATGAGTGAAGGTGATCTGGATAGGACTAAGGTAAATCAGAATACAGGGTAAAGGATAATAGCGTCCATATTTTAAAACTTCAACTTCTGTGTGAGACCTAGGGGAGAGATGTTTATTTGGTGCGAAATTTATATTTTGGGTTGTATATTTCCTAATTTAACTTGTATGGTCAGTTTAGTTGAACAGCATAAATACATGGAATCTTGAATAGGGCACGAGACTTTGTTGCTTTGTCTAGTTAATATGATGCCCTGATATGTCCCAGAGTAATCTGGGCAGTGAATAAACAAGTATTTGCAATGTCCCCTTATGGAACTGGGGAGAAAGAAGGAAATATATAACTTCCCATTTGGAGAATTTCTGCTATTCTTTTTTTTTTTCTTTTTTTAAAATATGGAACGCTTCACAAATTTGCGTGTCATCCTTGTGCACGGACCATGCTAATCTTCTCTGTATCATTCCAATTTTAGTACATGTGCTGCCAAAGTGAGCATGAATTTCTGATATTCTTGCAAGCAATGGAGACAACCAAATTAATAGGCTGACCCCTCAATCTTGGGGTTTGCCCCCATGTAACTTATTCCTGCAAAGGACAGACTAAGTTTACTTAAAATTAGGCCTAAGAGTCACCCCCACAAAATCTCTTTTGTTGCTCAGATGTGGCGTCTCTCTATAGGCCAACTTGGCAGTTGAATTTACTGCCTTGCCCCACATAACACCCAGGGGTGTAAATCTCCCTGGAAATGTGGGACAGAAAACCTGAGATGAGCTGGGACCCAGCATTAAGGGACTGAGAAAGCTTTTTGACCAAAAGGGGGGAAGAGAGAAATGAGACAAAACAAAGTTTCAGTGGCTGAGAGATTTCAAACAGAGTCGCGAGGTTATCCTGGAGGCTATTCTTATGCATTACACAGATATCCCTTTTTAGTATATGGTATATTGGAGTGGTTAGAGGGAAGTACCTGCACTATTAAGCTGTGTTCCAGCAGCCTTTATTCTTGAAGACAACTGTATAACGATATAGCCTTTACAATGTGACTGTAATTGTGAAAACCTTGTGTCTGATGCTCCTTTTATCTAGGGTATGGACAGATGAGTATAAAATATTGTTGGGAAATAAACAAATATTCGGGGAGTCAAAGGTTAAAATAAATTGGGGAGATGGAAATACTAGTAGTCAATGAGAGGGTGGGGTAAGGTGTGGATGTATGAGTTTTTCTTTTTTCTTTTTAGTTCTTTTTCTAAAGTGATGCAAATGTTTTAAAAGGTGATCATGGTGATTAATGCACAGCTATGTGAGGATATTGTGAGTCACTAATTGTACACCATGTATGAAATGTGTGTTAAGATTAATTAATTAAAAATTTTTTTAAAACAGGGCATCTTCCATAGTCCCTTTTATTTTAATAACCTTGTGACAACTATTTGTTTTCATAGCTTCATTTTTAAACTGATTTCCTATGGAGTGCCGGCTTATAAAAATCACTCCTTATCCTTGATTATCACAGTTTTTAATTTATCCACCAATCTAACTAACATTACAGTAGGCACAGAGATATGTTCTATAGTCAAAACTAATTTCCTTTAAAAAGGAAAATATTTCTCACTAAAATCTGGAGGATTTCCACTCATCAAATCCTGAGTCATATGTAACCCTTGGCCCTAGTGATTTCAATACAATAATATTAACTTGGCAGCTTTCCAAAATAAACATACTGCTCTCTAGACATCTGTATCCAGGTATTTCCTTCCTTTGGGCATAATCAAGACTTAATTGGTTCAGTTGATTGCGTCCTGAAATTTCTTCTTTATAGTACTTTTTAAAAAATTAATGTTACCTCTCATGGATCTTGCCTAGCTCCATTACTAAGAAAAAGTCTAAATCATGTATTGATTTTTAAAAAAATATTTTTATTGATAAATCTTCACATACATATATTCCATACATAAAACATGTATTTTTGATCTGTTACTCATGGTGGAAAAAAGAAAAGGCTTCAGAAAATTTCTGGGAAATCAGAAATAATAAATCTGTAAGAGATGACTTATATCCTCCACTACAAAACACTATGAAAAATAGGCTTATAATAGCGCTAACAAAGACAATCTTACTTAACTTAGAACATTTCAAATAACCACTGATGGCATCATTAGGCATCAATAAGGAAAAGATCCAAGGCAGTGGTTCTCAAACTTAAGCATACATCACAGTGCCTGAGAATTTGCATTTTAAAAATTCCCAAGGCATGCTAATGCTGCTCATCTGAGAACCAACGATGACAGCATAAGGAGGAAAGCAGAAAATGTATACAGGACCCAATCTCAGCTTCTATACTAATATGAATACCTCTGATTAGTAATTAACCTGTTCAAACGTTTCTCCTGAAAAATACAGACAATAATTATATATTAGTTCACAATAATGTTATCTTGTCTAACAGAACTGAAAGTTCTTGTAGGGTCCGGGAATAATGGTATTAAAGATAACCAATTTTTAGTCCATCAATATTCAATATCTGAAGTAAGATGCTAATAGAGCCAAGACTGAAGCCTCAACAGCTTCACTTTGTTTCACATCTATAACTTGTATCAAAAATTTTGGCTAGATGCCTCAGAAAACATGCCAAGAGTCACAAGGGGAATGGGTAAGAATGTTTGAAAGGACATAAATCCAACACTGCTACTGGAAAAAACAACCTAAAGTACACATTTCCTACCGACATATCTCACAGTGACTTTGAGGCTAAAACCAGAGATGAGACCTTACAACAAAATGTGTTTTAGAAATCCTGGAAACTCTTTGACCTCTTCTGGCTATGAGTATCATAAAAATATCATGGAAACTCTCAAAACTGAATTCTTCTGTGCTTCAAAGAACTTTGACAAAAGGGTGAAAAGGTGGCTGATTCAAAGGGAGAAAATATTTGGAAATCACATATCTGATACGGGTTTGATACCCAGAGCATATAAACAAATCCTGCAACTCAGTAAAAAGACAAAGAGGCCCCAATTAAAAGAACGGACAAAAGACATGAATAGACATTTTTCCAAAAGGAAATACAAATGACTATAAAGACCATGAAAAGATGCTCATCTTCACTAGCTGTAAGGGAAATGCAAATCAAAACCACAATGAGATATTTCATACCTACTAGAATGGCCACTATTAAACGAACAGGAAACTACAAGGATTGGAGAAGACATGGAGAAATAGGAACACACATTCAGTAGCAGTGGGAATGTAAAATGGTACTGTCACTGTGGAATACAGTTTGGTGGTTCCTCAGGAAGCTAAGTATAGAGCTGTGATATGATCTGGCAATCCTGCTATTAGATATACAGAACTGAAAGCAGGTATACAAACAGACATTCTGCGCACCGATGTTCATAGAGGCATTATTCAAAACTGCTAAAAAACGGAAACAACCCAAGCATCCATCAATCAACGAATGGATAAAGAAAATGTGGTGTGTGTATATATATATATATATATATATATATATACACACACACACACAATGGAATATTATTCAGCAGTAAGAAGGAATGAAGTTCTGAAGCATACAACAATATGGATGAACAGAGAACATTACGTTGAATGAAGTAAGCCTGACACAAAGGGACAAATATTGTATGATCTCACTAATATGAACTAATTATATGTGTAAACTCATAGAGACAAACCTAGAATATAGCTTACCAGGAGACAGAATGAAGCTAGAGAATGGGAAGTGGCAGATTAATATGTGCAGAATTTTTAACGAGGTTAAATTTAAATATTTGGAAATGGATAGAGGTAACGGTAGCACATTATGATGAGTGTAATTAACAGCACTTAATTACATGTGTGATCATGGTTGAAAAGGGAAGTTCAAAGCCATGTATGTCATTGGAGGAAAGCTAGAGGTTAAAACATGGGAATGTACAGCAGAGTGAACCCTGTGGTAGATGATGACTGTGATTAACAGTACAGATATTAAAAAGTTATTTTATGATTTAGAACAGATGTATGCCACTATTACAAGGAATTAATAATAGAGTGGTATATGGGGGGAAATGCACCTATTACAAAGTATGGACAAGAGTTAAGAGTAATATTACTCTTTCATCAACAGTAACAAATGTACCAAACCAATGCTAGGGGTTAATAATGGGGGGTGGGGGAAGGGGTATAGGATGTTATGAAGTTTTTGTTTTGGGATTTTTTGTTTGTTTTGGGAGTAATAAAAATGTTCTAAAATTGACTGTGGTGATGAATGTACAACCATGTGATCATACCGTGAGCCATGGTTGCATACTTTGGATGGATTATATGATGTATGACAATATCACAAAAAAATCGCATTTTAAAAAATCATGGAAACAGAAATGTAGGACTTGCTGTTTTCAAATGATTATAATCTGAAGAAAACATGTAGTTTTAAAATGCAATTGGTTGGTGTAACAAAACCGGGGACCTTGTTACAGTGGCTAAGAGAGTTCAAAGAGTGGAGAGGTTATTCTGGAGGCTACTCTTATTGAAGGCTTCAGCTAGATATTGCTAACTGCCATGGCTTGCCAAACCCCAACCAGCATCATTTCTGTTAACCCAAAGGACACCCTGAGCTCTGAGATTCTACAAAAGTTTCACATACTAAGTTTACTTCCCAGAAACCTCCAGAGGGTTCCTAGGCCAGATAAGTCCTGACACCCAGAAGGGCCAGCCTCTTCTAGAATATCAACTAGTTCCATCCCCCATCCTATATTGCAACACCCCTTTTCAACATTAAAAAGTTAGAATGGGCATAGTCCAAATACCCCTAAAGATTGGGAGAAGGATCAAAACAGAAAGAGGAGTCATAACAGAGAAAATAGGATTTAACAAATGAGTATAAGTGCTAAATCATTATACTAAAAGATTATACTATCTTTTAGTCTCTAGTGTCTTGGAACACTAGAAGGAAACACCTGAAATGGTAGAATTGTAACCCAATACCAACCTTCTAAATCTGTTCTATTTGTAAAATTGTACTTTGAAAATTATTACTTTTTTGTATACATTATATTTCACAATAAAAAAATGTTTTAAAAGTGCAGTTGGTTGGGGACTACTTCACTTGACTAGGTGGATCTCTCTTTGACTTTTTTTTTTACATGCGCTAAATATAAATATAAGATGCTAATAAATTCATGGACTAGAAATCAACTGGTAAAGCCAAAATTATTTGGGACAAACAAGTGATTTGTAATAATTACAGCATGAGTATATACGAAGAATGAAAGAAATACACATTAAATAAAATGAATGGCAAGATGTCAGAGAGAAGGGGGCCAAAGTAATTAAGAGCAGCAGCTGGAAAACCAGGTAGGTGAAGGGGACATGATATCTTTAAGATACACAGAGAAGTGGACCCAGAAAAGACAGTGCAGCCAGTAAAATCAGCTATGCATGTTAAGAGGTTTAAAGTAAGAATAATCAGCTTGAATCTGGAGATTCTGACCGGTCAAGCCAAATTCAGTAGAGGAAAACCCTTTTTAATATTTTGAATGAAAACAACAAATAAAGTGATAAACATTTACTCAACATTCCTTTATTCAAATATTCACTGACACCTATTAGCCACAAGGTATCTTAGCACTTGATCATGCATAGTCAAAAGTGACCAATGAAATCCACTCAAGTAGAACATTAAAACTGAATAATGGAAAAACCAGACAAAGAAGGCATAACAGTACCAATACAGGACCAAATTCTGTTGTACAACTTACTACAGTTGTTTTTTAATTTCTTTTTCTTATACAGTTTTGAGGCTCAGGCTTACCATAGCTGTCATATCTAGCCTACAGTACTGCTTTATCTATATCCTATATAAGTCATACTTACATCAATAACAAAGTTTTGGAATATAATCAGATTATCAGTTTGCCAAACTGAATTATTTTTACAAGTCTCACTGCAGAACTGTTTCAGGTTTTCATTTTTATTTTTTGGTGTCATGAAAATGTTCTAAAATTGACTGTGTTGATGAATGCACAACTATGTGATGATACTGTGAGCCAGTGACTGTATACTTTGGATGGATTATATGGTATGCGAAAATATCTCAATGAAACTGCATTTAAAAAAAGACATTCTGTGACATATTGAACAGTATTATTAACCATTACTTTGCAAGAGATACCAAATTCTTAAGGTAGTCTCATAATTGAGCATCTGCATAAAAACACAAAGCATAAAAATAAACTACAATTTAAGGATGGCATTTCTACAAAAGGCTCAGACAATACAGTTCAAACATTTATATTATGCTTTTTCATAGGCTAACAAAACAAAAGTAGAAACAATCTAAAGACACTTAAAACAGACATTAGAACCATGATTCTCAACCCTGCTAGATGCTTAGGAGACTTTCTAAGTAGTGCATATGATGCAGTTATTCTACAGCATTAACTAAAGATTGCCAAAAACAAGTATGATAATTAAATAAAAGCTATGAAAAGATTCAGCAGGATGACATCTATACAGTATACATTTAATAAACATTATTTTTCTACCTTTCAGAGAAAAGTAAGGAAAGCTGGCACTCCCCAATGGAAAATAGGGGTTTATACTTACAATTTTGTCCAGAGAGAATGAGACCAGTTTACTATAGTCAACATTATTTCAGAAAGTGTGAATTTTCTCAAATTCATATGTCAGTAACATAATTTTTCATAAGGAAGTTAAAATACATAAATAAGTTCTACCTAAAAGTTCTAGGCTTTCTCTTTTTTTTAGAAAAGACACATGTTAAAGTAGCAAAATCAGATAGGTATATTAGTGTGTAATAATAATGGATAACACCTATTGACTGTCAATTCAAAAATCTACAATAAAGATTATTTGTAAAAGAAATAACTTAGTAATTGATACGAATGCATTCATCCTGCTCCATTCGTTCAATCAATAAATGTTCATTATAGGGTAAAAGCAAAAAAAAAAAAAAAAAAAAGAATGTATTCATCTCAATAAGCATTGTCATTAAGATAAAGAATGGTAGAATATCTAGTCTTACAGATATTCTAGATCAACACCTTTATTTTAAGAGATAAGAAAACTGTAGACTAGAAAGGTGAAATGATACAAGCCACACAGCTAGGTGAGTCAGGGACTTTAGAGCCTGAGCCTCCTGATTTCCCGTAATTCAGTTCTAACATACTAGACTGCCTCCTGTGGTTCTAAGGGCTCTCTCTCTCTCGGATGAGATCACTGGTTACCTCATTTGTTTTCTTCATACTCTATTCTGAACCATAGTTGTCATTTATAACTTACCCAGAAAATTATAATTTTCCACCTTGTTTTCTAAGTGAAGGATCCTACAGCTCAGCATGTAAATCCTAGGCTTTCTAAATTTCATGGCAATAAACAAAGAATTAAAAAAAAAAATACTTGAGGGGGTACAAGGGTAGTTCAGTGGTAGAATTCTGCCTGCCATGTGGGAGACCCAGGTTTGATTCTCAGCCCATGCACTCTCCCAAAAACCAAAAAACAAAATTCAACAAATGGTGCTGTAATAATGGGACACTCACATGGAAAAATAAAGAAATGTGACCCCACCATATAACATACAAAAAAAACAAACAAACTTGAAATACATATATTTCCAAATAACCAAAGGCAAAAATAAATTGTTCTCTCCTGGATAATTCAATCTACAAATTCAAAAAACATTTCTTGTGCACCTATGACCTGTAGGTGTAGTACATTAAGTGCAAGATATGAAAATGATTAAGGGTCCTTGCCTTCGTGTAGCTTATAGCCTAACAGAGAACACAATTAAACCAACAATTGCAGTGTACTTGTTAAGGACTCAGAAAAAAAAAAACGTGGGCAGGGGGCTATGATTGCTTACCAAGAGAATCTAATTTAGAACGATGGGCTCAACCAGTGATTCCTCATGGAGGTACCTAATATCCATAAGGAAAAAAAAAAATGGCAGCATCGCTCACATTTAGCAGAGTCCAAACCGGATTTCAAAACAGAGCAACTTCACTTTATTCAAAGGAAAAAAACTAAAACTGTGTTTTTCCACATGGCAGCTCAGTATCTAATAGCCATATAACAAATAAACTACTTTTCAGTGGAAACGAGCCTGATAGCTGCATAACAATTACAAGGCTTCTATTACCTCTTAAAACTTCAAATCACTATTTTAAAGTCAAAGAAAAAGATTGCATCCAAAATGCGTCTACCTAGTATTCATAAAAGATTTCTGCAGAACTGCATATACTAAACTTCTCCCCAAAATTCCAGGATAAAAATCCTGCCTGGTACATGAGAAATAATCTGGAGAACCGGTAATCCAGAAGGAAGAAAACTCGATTTACGTTTTTAAATCAATCACTCGGGAATAAGAACTGATTCCTCGATACTGACTTTCAGGGATTTAGAAAATAGAAGCACATTTAAACAAAGTTGGGAAGAGAAGAAAATCAAAGAGAAGAGAAAAGAGTGAAAGAAATAAGTATGTAAAAGGAACAAGAGGAAAGGTTGAACAAGAAACTAAAAACGAAAGAAATAAAGGATGGACGAAAATACTAGACGATGGGATTGCAGAGTGGTAAAGAATGAAAAAGGAAGGGAGGAAATGAGAATAACAACAACAAAAAAAAAAAGAATGGGGGGAGGGCTACCCAAAAAAAGGATATGAGAAAGAGTAAGTGAAAGGAAAAGAATAAGCTGGAGCTACTTTTCCGCGGGATAAAACTAGATCGGAATAACGAAAGGTTGAGGGGCCGATAAAGATGCAGCGAATTTTAACCTTTTTCCCAGCCTCTCTGGCCCAGAACTGGAGGAGAAGTGGTTCCCAAGTCCCAGGAAAGAAATTCAGGCGCAAGATTCAGGAGCTGGAATCTGAGAGTTGCGGCACCATCCGGCGGGTCCCCAGACCCTCTCCATCCCCCTCGGATGAAAAGCGAGGTGGAGTCCGGGGGCGGCCGGGTTACCTGGACAGGGAGTCCACGCTGGGCGGCCGCATAGCGGCCGCTAGCTGGGAGCCAAGACTCTCGCAACTCGAGCTCTTTTCCATGGCGCGACGAGGGCAGCGGCAGAGAGACGCTGAAGCGACCTCCGCGGTGGCCGAGCAGGAGGAGCAGAGGGCGGAGTATGCCGGGCAAGGACCGCAGTTAGGCGAGCGCCGGTCCAGGAGCGAGACCGGAAGCGGCCATGTTCCCCCAGACTGCACCGCGCTCGGGGGTTGCCGGGGAGTTGGCGGACCCCGCAGCGCTTCTTAGACGCCGCCCGGCACGTGTTAGGGTCACTGCTTGTCCGCTCTCGGCCTCAGGGTCTGTGAAACGGAGGCGAAGGCTCCTGTGGTGAGAGTCCCGTGAGGCGGGTGGGTTGTGGACTCCGAAAGAACGGGAACCTAGGAATATGAGAGGGGAATAAGAGAGAAAGAAGGAGATAGGGATCTGAGAGTGCGGGGATGATTGAGACAGGAATGGGGGTGGGGAGTCAAGGAGAAAGAGAGGACACGATGGAAAAATGAAGGACAAGCAGTAGGATGAAAGGACAGAAAGGACATGGAGGAACAGAGAGGGAGAAAGAGACTGTAGGGATACTTAGGATGCAGATAAGAGAAAGGAGGAAGAAAGATTACCAAATATGGGGCCGAAAATAATTATTTAGGGTGAGGATGAATTATGTGAGGGCTGCTTTAGAGCCACTTAGACATGGGTTCAAATCCTGACTCTGCCAGTTATCGGCATTGTAACCCATTGTATGATGGTCATCAGCTTCCTTAATATGTAAAATAGGAAGAATAGCCTCACAGATATTAGTTAAGTGTAAGGTGTTTAAAACATTGTTTAGCACACAGCACCTACTTTTAGTACCTACTTAATATTTTTAGCTATTTTTAGTACCTACTTAATAGGTTTGTTAATGGTACCCGTTAAAGGCGGGGTTCTGACACCTGGGTTTCAAAAGGAGAAAGTTTATTGCTATGCAAAGTAAGGAGAGCATCTAACCTATTGGCTTCCCAATCTGTTTCCCCCAGTCTAAGAAGCTCAGGGCATTACAATAATAGCATAAGTAATTACAATTTACAGATGTAAAGGAGTGGAACTAAGCTAGAATAGTCATTATAATAAAAATAACTACATTTTAGTCAACAGTTTCTGGGCTGACTCAAGTTCTGCCATTAGGGGGTTGGTTGTCTTTGTAATCATAAGACTAAAGTTGTAAAACAGGATAAGGAAGTACTAGCTGGGCCAGTCATGAGATTTTTACAGTTTGCACTTCAGTGGGTTTCAGTAGTTTCAGGTATTTCCTTTTGGTTATTCTGCGTTATACTAGAAAGTAAAAAAAGGCATCTATATAATGATTTCAGTCATCATAATTTGTTAAATATTAATTTTTCATTTGCATTAGGATGGAATGGACTAACATACATAATTTCAAACAGAACCTTGATAAATGGCTGCTGTTTTGATAAAAGAATGGTAGCAGAGATGTAAGAAGCAGTTTGTAGAGGAAGGGTAATGGAAAAAGCCACAGGTATATTTCCTCCTGGCCCAGCATTGGTGAAGAGCAACCAGAGAAAAAGCTCAAACTTTCAGTCCTACTGTGACTTGAACTGGAAGATTTGTGTGGTCTGGAAGTATCTGTAGAGAGAAAGCACTTTCTCATTAATCCATTATCCATGCAAAGAGCTATTGAAGAGGAAATTAGTAAATGTGCAAAAAGAATTAGACATACATACTACCAAATGCAGAGGTGTTAGAGGGCAAATTTTTAGTGATCTTTCCCTGCCCTCTCAAATTCCCATGCAGAGCGGGAAGGGAGGGTAGGGAGTTAGACCCATGATAAGAGAGTAAGAATTGGGTTAAAGGGAAAAAGCTTTGGCAGTTAATTTTCTGTTACGGAAGACACAGGAAGGACGTAGAAACAACACCATGAAGGAATTCTCTGATTGAGACTGAATCCCAGTCACCTCATGTACAGGGTGTAAAATTATGCAAACGTTACTTCTGTAAAATATTAGACAATGAATCCTTTCAAAACCCTTTCTCAGGATAAACAGAATTATTGTAGTGGTTTAAGCTAGATTTAATTTTCACTGAACAATTGATGTTTTTAAGAAAATCCTTAAAGTGTATAGGACCAGTGAAATAGTAACATGCAAGTACATTCCCAGAACAACTTAGCATAGTTGTGCTCACCATAAAATAGAGTACCTATTAATGAATATGTCCTTAAGTGTAAAGGCTTATTCTTTCTCTCGCATTATCCAGCTTGGTAGGGATAGATTGGCAATCAATCATTTTTATTTCTGTGATTTTCAGTGAAACCATAGCTGTACTCCTCTGATAGGCAAATCAATAAGGTAGTCAGAAAGAAATACTTAAACACAAATATCTGTAATGATTCATAAAAGAATTTGCTTATTTCATCCCCTTCTTTACCTGCCTTCTGAAATACTGACTCATTATCACCTGATACTTTGGCTTAGATTTCCCAATAAGTATGAAGACTGATGAACCTTTGAAAAATCTCCTCCCCAGTTCATTGTTAATAGAGCCTTTGAAGCCATCTTCCAAATAGTATAATTTGTATATGGGTCTGTCTAGTGATTAACAGGCAACGGTATAGAACCAGACAAATCTGCACTAGAATCCTGGTTCTGTCACTTTCTTGCTCTATGACTTTGATGAAACTGCTTCTCAGTTTTCTTGTCTCTAAAACAGGGATAAAGATACCTACATAACAGGTCATTTATCTCTCCACAGAGTCTGTTGCATAGTATGCTCAGTAAATGGGTCTATTGCTATAATCACTTATTCTTTCATTGCTTTATTTCTAACTTAAGTGGTAAAACAGTAAATTCTGAGAGTGAAAATCAAGCAAAGTATACTTTAATCTCAGCTGAAAGTTAAATTTAGGATTCCTTTTTTTATGTATTGGCTGCTATGCCATATAGCATATACCCAAGAGAAATCAGAGAAAGAGAAATCAACTTGATTAGGACTTGATTAAGACTTTCTGCACCTTATTTTTCTCATCTTTTAAAAGAACATTTCAGCCTATCCTAAGTCATGCAGAAACTGTTGCTACACTCAAATTACAGTCTAATGTGATGATACTATGAACCATTAACTGTATACTTTGATAGATTATATGATAGGTGACTATATATCAATAAAACTGCAGAAAAAAAATGTTTAGACTTTATTGTCCCATTAAATGGTTAACTTGAAGCCTACCTAAAAAAGTAATTTTCTTACTTGTAATCTGGGCCAATATTTCTCAAACTATTTTGTTTTGTTTTGCTTTTAATTTCTAAAATGTCACCAACCAGTACTTTTTTAAAATATAAGAAAAACTAATTACTAGAAAAATGGAATTTTTTAAAAACGAAGGCTTACAAAATGCAAGGCCATATTTTTAGTAGATTAATGTATAAAATTATAAAATTTGCATAAAAGTTTCTGACCTTATCTAATCATGAACTGATAGCAAACAGTTCATGGACTGGTACAGGTTGGTGGGTCAAAATTTGAAAACCATAATGATAGAGCTTTCACAATGTGACTGTGTGATTGTGAAAACCTTGTGTCTGATGCTCCTTTTATCTACCTTGTCAACAGACAAGTAGAACATATGGAATAAAAATAAATAATAGGGGGAACAAATGTTAAAATAAATTCAGTTTGAAATGCTAGTGATCAGTGAAAGGGAGGGGTAAAGGGTATGGTATGTAAAATTCTTTTTTCTTTTTCTGTTTTTGTTTTATTTTTCTGTTGTCTTTTTATTTCTTTTTCTGAATTGATGCAAATGTTCTAAGAAATGATCATGATGGTGAAATAGCAATTATGTGATGACATTGTGAATTACTGATTATATATGTAGAACAGAATGAGCTTATATTATAGATGTTTGCATTTTTCTTGTAATTTTTTTATTAATAAAAAATTTTAAAAATAAATAAAAATTTTGAAAACCACTGATTTGGATCTATGGGTTTGCTACCCATCACTTTATCAGTCTACTTATTAGAAGATCTGAATCATGATAAGGAAATAAACTTGAGATAGTAAGGTGGTGAGTTATGAATGGACAAATAGAGGGATATTCCTGCTTCTCTTAAAACTAGTGTGCCAAAAACATGATCCTTAGAAACATCAGACATGCATGATCCTCATAATTATTCTATCCAAAAATAGAATTATTTTATTACTTTGGTTTTGTAAGTTCCACTTATAGTATGGAGGAGTAAACTCCCAGCATACTTATTTTTTCATAGATAATAACTCTAAACTCTAGGCAAGATACAAAACACAATTACTTGAGGGCTTTGGAAAGTGAATGAAGGCAGGCATATTTTGGAGAGAAGTCAAAATTTAGAGGAAGCAACCAACACAGAGTAAGTTTCCCATACTTGGTGGTTTTGACCTGTGGGCAGGCTAAAATCACAGTGCAGTGCAGGGTGACACAAACTCCCATAGAAAGTCTGCTATCTTTCTGACCCAAGGAACCAGGAAGTGAAAGAGGGAAGCAGGAATTCCAAAAAAGAAAAAAAAACAGAAGGGAATCTCCACATTCTGTATATTAATTCTGCCTGAATATCTCCCTAAACCTTAGTTTGATTTGAATAACATGGAGACAGAGGTGGAAGATTTAAAAAAAAGTAGCCCAAAGAACTGAAATGACATTTGAGCTGTTACAAGGGAGGGTTTTCAGTTTGTCTCTAACATTATTTCCTGTTAAAATAAAAGGATCAACACTGTCCAGAGGAACATACCAGAATCTAAAAATATTCGTAATGCTCAGGACACAATCCAAAATTAGTTGATCCACAGAGTACCAAGAAAAGGGGCCTGTTCCAAAGGAAAAGATAATCAACAGAAGTTAAACTTAATGACATAGATCTTGGAATTATCAGACAGTAACTCTAACTATGTTCAATGAGATAGAGGTAATACATTGTAATCAATGAAAAGATAGTAAAACACAAAAGAGAAATTAAACAGATTCAAGGATTATGGGGAGATGGCAAAGGAAGCCACAAGTTTCAGTCCTTCCACCAGAACAACGATTAAACAGAAAAGAGCTGTCTGAAATAACCATTTTGAAACTTTGGAGGTCAGAATACAGCATCCAGGAAAGAGCTGGAGAAAGAAGCTTGTAAATTACAGTAAGAACTAACATTTCTCTCTCTATGAGGCACTTACAAGCACCCATCCCTTAGTCTTGCAGCAGGCCTCCATATGGTCTAGTGACCTGCAAGCTCCCTGATGACAGAAAGAAACATGAAAAATCCTCTTCCCCAAGACAAGGGGTAGGGCCAGCTGATTGGCGAACATGGCTTTTGATAAGCAGCATCAAAACTCCTGGATTAGGGACAGCCATTTTTTCATTGTTTCAAGCCACCCCAGACAAAGGCAATGGTGGGGAAGACTTAAAGATACTATGCTTCCTTAGGGCTGCAAGGGACAAGCTCAAGGGCTGCAATTGCTGGGATGTGAAAAAAGCTCAATTATTGGGAGCTCTGGAAGAAGCTTCTGGTATCCTTCCTGCTCCCCAGAGTAGTTTGGAGCCAGTCATGCCCCATTCATGTGTTCCTGGCCCTGTTTCAGTTGGGAAAGATTGACTTGGGAAACTCTTCTAGAGTTCCAGCATGCCCCACCCCCCACCTTCCAGAATTCACCCTGCAGGTGAAAGCCATTTGAGGGAAAGAAAGGAGTGTAAGACATAGAGGCAAAGCCTGAGGCAAAGGCTTGCCTGCATCAACAAACAGGAGAGAGAGGTCTGTCTCTTGGAAAATAAAGGGGGTATTCAAACTTCTATCAACAGGTGAACTCTAAAACAGCTAACAAGCACAAGCCTAGGACAAGACATAGGCCTAGAAAGGGACAGGTAGGACCCTGTACTCTACATTTGCCTTGAGCAGACCTTCTGGTAGGAGGGTTGGAGCTCCAGAAAATCTCTGTACTACCACTAACTGATCACAAAATCAGGAAACATACATCTCAGGGAATAATAAAGACTTTTAAAAATTAAAATGTACAGTGTGCAACAAAAAGGCACAAGACAAATAAGAAATGATGGCCTATCCAAAGGATGAGGATGGAAGTTCAGAAAAACCAATGAATGAGACCAGAGTATGGACATCCCGAACAAAGACAAAAAAAAAAAAATCTTAAAAATGCTCAAGGAGAATAACACTTTCCAGCTCTGGGAAAGCGCTGACCTGCGCAGTCGGGTCACATCTGCCCCCAGACCGTGAAGGCAATATGCCAACCTGCTGCCATAGCTCTGTACATGCACATAAAGGGCCCCATGCCCTAGACCACTGCACACCAGTTACGACCCCCAGGCCTGTGCACATGCACGGCTACATCCTCCTTGGCCACTGGGCACCCACATTCACAAACACAGCAAAACATCCCTAACCTGCACCTATTTCTGTGTCGCATATATCGCTACACTATTGTGCCCCGCCCCGTACTCTGCATCCTGCTACAAATCCACCCCACAAACACAAGGTTTTAGACTATTAAAGGAAATCAACTCCCAGAGTAAATCTATCAAGATACATACATGCGATGAAAAGAACAGAAGATCACTAAGCATATCACAATGCAGACAGATAGAGTCCAGCCTAATGACCAAATTAAAGCACAAGGGGAGACAGACATTGGAACAACTAATCAAAGATGTTCATATAACTCTACTTAATAAAATAAATGGGATGGCTAGTGTCATAGAGGAAATCAAGAAGACAGTAGAAGAGCACAAAAAGGATATTTGAAAGAATAAATAGGAAAATAGCAGATAGCACAGAGACTAAAGACTCTTGTTGACCAAATAAAATATACTAGAGGCACACAACAGCAGATTTGAAGAGAGAGAAGAAAAAATAAGTGATATAGAAGATAACTGATTTCAAACACTCAAAACAGCAAATGGAAAAAAAAAGATGGAAAAACTTGAATTGGATCTCAGAGAAATGATAGACAAAACAAAGCACAAAAATAAATGAATCATTGGTGTATCAGAAGGAGAACAGCTGTAAAGGACCAGGAAGAGTAGTTGAAGTTATAATGTGGGAAAATTTCCCAACCCTCATAAAGGACATAAATATACAAGTCAAAGAAGCCCAACGAACTTCAAACAAAATAAATCTAAATAGGCTTTCTCAAGACACATACTAATCAGCCTGTCAAATGTTGAAGAGAAGCAGAGAATTCTGAAAGTGGCAAGAGAAAAAAAATCTACTACATACAAGGGAAACCAAATAAGACTGAGTTCAGACTACTCAACTGGCACCATGAGAAGGCAGTGGTATGATATATTTAAGATCCCAAAAGAGAAAGAGTTCCAGCAAAGAATTCTATACCCATCCAAATTGTCCTTCAAAACTGATGGAGAGATTAAAATTTTCACAGATGAAGAAATCCTGAAAGAATTTGTCAACAAGAGACCAGCTCTACAAGAAATATTAAAGGGAGTTCTGCCAGTTGAAAAAACAAAAAGACAGGAGAAGGATTTCTGGAGGAGGGCATAGAATTGAAGAGTACCAGTAAGGGTAACTTAAGGGATAAAAAGAGAAAGAGGGAAAAGAATATCTAACAAATAAAAAAGTTAAGATGATGGATTCAAGAAATGCCTTTTCAGTAATAACTTTGAATGTTAACGGACTAAACTTATCAGTTAAAAGATGCAGATTGGCAGAATGGGTTAAATATAATCCACCTATATGCTACTTACAAGAGACTCATCTTAGACACAAGGATACAAATACATTGAAAGTGAAAGGATGGAAAAAGATTTTCCACGCAAGTTGTAACCAAAAGAAAGCAAGAGTAGCTTGCACTAATATTGAACAAAACAAACTTTAAATATAAAGACATCATAAGAGACAAGAAGGACACTGTATATTAATTAAAGGGACAATTCACCAAGAAGATATAACAATCATAAATGTACCTCCAAAGTACATGAGACAGACATTGGCAAAACTGAAGGAAGTGGTAGTTGTTTCAACAATAATAGTAGGAGACTTCAATACACCACTCTCCTCTATAGATAGAACAACCAGAGAGAAGACCAACAAGGAAACAGAGAAGTTAAACAACTTGATAAATGAATTAGACCTAACAGACATATATAGGTCATTGCAACCCAAAACATAAGGATATACATTCTTCTCTAGTGCTTATGGAACATTCTCCAGGATAGACCATATGCTTGGACACAAAACATATCTTTATAGGTTATAAAACATTGAAATTATTCAAAGCACTTTCTCTGTTCACAATGGAATGAAGCTGGATATCTATAACCACCAAAGAATGAGAACATTCACAAGTACACGAAGATTAAATAACACAATCTTCAACAACCAGTGTGTCAAAGAAGAAATTGCTAGAGAAATCAGTAGCCATCTGGAGACGAGTGAAAATGAGAATACAACTTATCAGAACTCCCAACGGCTCTGCTGGGAGGGAAATTTATTGCCCTAAATGGCTATATTAAAAAAAAAAAAAGAATGAGCAAAAATCGAGGACTTAATAGCTCACCTGGAGGAACTTGAGAAAGAACAGCAAACTAACCCAAAGCAAATAGAAGAGAAATAACAAAGATTAAAACAGAGTTAAATGAATGGGAGAACAAAAGAACATAGAGAGAATCAATAAAAGCAACAGTTGGTTTTTTGAGAAAATCAATAAAATTGATGGGCCACTAGCAAGACTGACAAAGGAAAAAGAGAAGATGCAAATAAAGAAAAGCAGAAATGAGAATGGGTGTGTTACCACAGACCCTGAAGAAATAAAAGAAATCATAAGAGGATACCATGAACAACTATATGCCAAAAAACTAGATAACTTAGATGAAATGGACAGACTCCTGGAAACATACAAACAAGCTACACTGACTCAGGAAGAAATAGAAGATCTCAACACACCAATGACAAGTAAAGAGATTCAATCAGTCATCAAAAATTTTCCTACAAAGAAAAGAACAGGGCCAGATGGCTTCACAGGGGAATTTTGTCAAACATTCCAAAAAGAACACACACCAATCCTGCTCAAACTTTTCCAAAAAATTGAGGAAAAAGGAACTCTACCTAACTCATTTTATGAAGCTAATACCATTTTAATACCAAAACTGGGTAAAGATGCTGTAAGAAAGGAAAACTACAGGCCAATCTCCCTAATGAACATAGATTCAAAAATTCTCAAGAAAATATCAGCAAATCAAATCCAGTAATACATTAAAAGAATTATACACCACAGCAAGTGGGGTTTATACCAGGAATGCAAGGATGGGTCAACACAAGAAAATCAATTAATGTAATACAGCACATTAACAAATAGAAAGGGAAAAATCACATGATCATCTCAATTGATGCTGAAAAAGCATTGGACAAAATTCAACATCCTCTTCTGATAAAAACACTGCAAGAGATAAGAATCAGAGGTTGTACATATGCAATCAGTAATTCTTAACATCATCACATAGATGCATGATCATCATTTCTTAGTACATTTGCATCGATTTAGGAAAAGAACTAGCAAAACAACAGAAAAAGATACAGAATGTTAATATAGAGAAAAAAATAAAAATAGTAATAATAGTAAAAAAAAAAAAAGAATCAGAGGTTGTTACCTGAATATGATAAAGGGAATGTATGAAAAACTGATAGCCAACATCGTGTTCAATGGCAAGAGAGCCTGAAAGCTTTCCCCCTAAGATCAGGAACAAGACAAGGATATCCACTGTCATTGTGCTACAAGTTCTAGCTAGAACAATCAGGCAGGATGAAAAAGCAAAACTTTCGTTATTTGCAGATGACATGATACTATACTTGGAAGATCCTGAGAAGTCTACAGAAAAGTTACTTGAGCTAATAAATAAATTCAGCAAGGAAAAAAAAATACTCAAGGCGATGAATGAAAATACAGGGAAATTAAAGGATAGGCTCCAGTACCTTAGAGCAGCTAGAATTAAAAACCTAAAATTGTCGAATTGTATGTAACCCCTAACAAAATCTGAAATCTGTTCTTCAACTAATTGTTGTGATGTACTATGAAATTTGTTGTTTTTTTGTACGTTATTTTTCACAAAAAATAAAAAAGAAAGAAGGACGAGTGTAACAGAGAAGATAGGATTTAACAAATCAGTATGACTGCTGAATCATTATATTGATTTTTTTTTTCAGCTAGAAGAAAAAACAAAAACCACGGAACTGTGACCTACACCAAACTTTAAAGTCTGTTCTATAATTACTTGTTAAAATTTGTTTGGAAATTTATTGTTTTATGGTGTATATGCTATATTTCAGATTTAAAAAAAAATTTTTAAATGGATACAGGGAAGGGAAATTTTTTCTCTTAGTCTTTGGAAGCTGAAATGTTTGGAGCTATGGCAGCATCTTGTGAAAATTAGGGGGAAGAGGCGAGGACAAAAAGGCTTCTGTTGGAAGATTGTGTCACATCCCCCATAAAGACATACCTCTGGTGCTGACAGTGTGAACCCATTTGTAAACAGGACCTTTGAAGATATAATTAGTTAATTATATCTCATGCAACCAAACAGAATGAGACTGGGCACAGTATGACTGAAGTCTTAAAAGCAAAGGAAATTAGACTCAGAAGAAACCAAAGTAGACAGAAAGAGGCAGACTGCCATGTGATGGAGACAGAGACAGTGCCATCACCAGGATGCCACAAACTTCAGCACAAACCTGACCTCTCAATACCTTGATACAGGCCTTCTAGCTTCCAGTCTGTGAGACAATAAATTCCTATTGTTTTTGAAAAAAAAAAGAGGGGGGTGGTATCAGGAAAAAAAATGAATGCACAACGTGGGAATCTTAATGAAGAGATAGAAAATTGTTAAAGGAACCAAACAGAACTACTGGAGTTCAAGACAATAACTAACGTGAAAAATTCCCAGAAGACTTCAACAGCTGATTGGAGCTGGCAGAAGACAGAATTAATGAACCTAAAGACAAGACACTTGAAATAAGGCAGGATGAGGATCAGAACAGAAAAATTATTAAGAGTGAAAATAGCCTAAAACACTTCTGAGACACCATCAAGTCTACCAATATATATATATATGCATTATGGAGTCCCAGAAGGAGAGAAAGGGGAGGAGGGAATAGGGAAATAATGATACAGAACATCCCACACTTAGCAGAAGATGTGAATATGCACATTTTGTGTTGTTTATAATGTTTGAATAAATATGAAGAAAAATAAATCACATTATAAATTGATTACACTATCAAATATAAGGACAAAGTGTTTTGGTTTGCTAAAGCTGCTGGGATGCAATATAACAGATGGAATGGCTTTTTAAAAGGGGATTTAATAAGTTACAAGTTTACAATTCTAAGGCCCTAAAAAGGTCCCAATTAAGGCACCAACAAGAGGTTATCTTCACTTAAGAAAGGCTGATGCTATCTGATACACCTCTGTCAGCTGGGAAGTCACATGGTTGGCATCTGTTAGTCCCTTGCTCCTAAGTGCCATTGCTTTCAGCCTCTGTTCCTGTGGGGTTTCCTCATTTGGATTCTCCAGGGCTGGTTTCATCTGTTGGCTTCCTGTGGCTGTCTTCAGGTTGTGGCTTGCTTAGCATCTCATGGGAAGACACGTGGTGATGTCTGGGCATCTGCTCTCTCTGTTGGCACTCTAGGCATCTTCAGATATCTGTGTCTCTGTCAGCTCTGAAGCAACAGTTCTCCAAGTGTCTGCATCTGAGTTTTCTCCAAAATGTTTCCCTTTTAAAAGAACTCTAGTAAACTAACAAGACGCATCTTAAATGGGAGGGGTCACATCTTCATCTAATTAAAAAGCCACCTCCACAATTGGGTGTGTCACATTTATCTCCATGGAAATAATCTAATCAAAGTTTCCCACCCTAAACAATAGGTCTGGCCCCACAAGTTTTGATCAGGATTAAAATATATCTTTTCTGAGGTATATAATAGTTTCAAACTGGCACACAAGGAGAGTTCTGAAAGCTGCAAAAGAAAAACAATGTGTTATCTTCAAGGGAATCCCAATTAGATTGAATACTGATTTTGCATCATAAACTATGGAGGTAAGAAGGCAGTGAGTTAAAATACTTAGAGTGCTGAAAGAAAGCAACTGTCAACCAAGAATTTTATATCTGTTGAGGTTTTCTTTCAGTAATGAGGGAAAGAGTAAGAGCACCTAGAAGAAAAAATGAAAAATGCTCATAATGGAAGAACCTGAAAATACATGAAGCAAATGCTGACAGATCGTAAGAGAGAAATTGACCATTCTACATTAATATACCACTTTCAATAATGGATAGAACATCTTGTCAGAATACCAATAAGAAAATATAAGACTTGAGCAATACTCTAAACCAACTAGGCCTAACAGACACCAACGACAAAAGAATACACATTCTTCCCAAGTGCACATGGATCATTCTCCAGGATAGATCATATCTTAGGTCACAAAACAAGTCATAATAAATTCAAGAATACTAAAATCCTTTTATTTTTTCTTGGACCTTGATAGCATGAAGCTACAAATCAACAACGGGGAAACTCAGAATTTGTAGAAATTAAATATCATAGTCTTAAAAAACCAATGTGTTAAAGAGGAAGTCATGAAGGAAATTAGGAAATATCTTGAAGCAGGTGAAAAATGAATATACAGCACATCAAAGTTTATGGGATACAGCAAAGGGGAATGCTGAGAGGCAAATTTATAGCTCTAAATGCTCACATGAAAAAAGAAGAAAGATTCAGAGAACTAACGTCAAAACTGGAAGAATCAGAAAAAGAAGAATAAACAATCCAAAGGAAGAAAATAACAAATATTAAAGCAGAGATAAATAGAGACCAAGAAAAACAATAGAATCAACAAAGCCAAAAGTTAGTTATTTTTGTGTTCTAGTTTGCCAGCTGCTGGAGTGCAATATACCAGAAACAGAATGCTTTTAAAAAAGGGAATTTAATAAATTGCTAGTTTACAGTTCTAAGGCTGAGAAAATGTCCCAATTAAAGCAACTCTATAGAAATGTCCAATCAAAGGCATCCAGGGAGAGATACCTTCGTTCAAGAAGGCCAATGAAGTTCAGGGTTTCTCTCTCAAATGAGAAGACACATGACAAACACAGTCAGGGCTTCTCTCTCAGCTGGAAGTGCATATGACAAACACGGCGTCATCTGCTAGCTTTCTCTCCTGGCTTCCAGTTTCATGAAGCTCCCCGGGGCACATTTTCCTTCTTCATTTCCAAAGGTTGCTCTGCTTCTCGTGGCTATGTCGTTCTGCTCTGCTCTCTCTGAATCTCTTATTCTCCAAAACATTTTCTCTTTTATAGGATTCCAATAAACCAATCAGGACCGCCCCAAATGGGTGGAGACATGTCACCTAATACAGCTTAACAGCCACCCCTGACTAAATCAATCATCTAGGGAGATGATCTGATTATAGTTTTAAACATACAGTATTGAATAGGAACTATTCTTCCTTTATGAAATGGGATTTTGATAAAAACATGACTTTTCTAGGGGGCATACATCCTTTCAAACCAGCACATTTTGAAAGGTCAATACATTTGACAAAACTTTTAGCTAAACTGATGAAGAAGAAAAAGAATACAAATTATGAAAATCTGAGATGAAAAGGGGACATTACTTCCATCCCTGCTGAAATAAAAAGTGCTATAAGAGGATATTATGAACAACTGTATATAAAAAAATTAGTTAACCTAGATGAAATGGATAAATTCTTAGAAACAAAACAAACTACCAACAGTGATTTAAGAAGTAGAAGATCCCAGCAAACCAACTGCCATTGAAGAGATTGAACTGGTAATCAGAAACTTTCCAACAAAAGCCCAGGACGACATGGCATCAGAGGGGAATTTTACCAAACATTCTAAGAAGACTTAACTCCAATTCTGCTCAAGCTCTTCCAAAAAAAATTGAAGAGGAGGGAACACTCCCTAATTCATTCTATGAGACCAAGATGCTCTCATACCAAAGCCAATTAAAGATAGCAAAAAAAGAAACTTATATCCCAATATTTCTTATGAATATAGATGCAATAATCCTCAAAAATATTAGCAAACAGAATCCAATAGCACATTAAAAGATTTATACTCCATGGGAGTGTTAGCTGGTTGGAGTGGTTGGGATGGCTTGGGGGTGAGGGGTGGGGTTGGGAGCAGGCACTGCCTCTTACCTCATTCTCTCCTACTACTGGCCAGACATCATGCCTGTCACTGGCACCATGAACGTAAGAACTTCAGAGCACGTCTTTGACCACCCATGGGAAAATGTTACAATAGCTGCAATGCAGAAATACCCAAATCCTATGAACCCAAGTGTTGCTGGAGTTGATGTATTGGAAAGATATACAGATCCCTCTGGAAAGTTGCACAGCCATAGACTTCTCAGCACAGCATTGGGACTGCCTTCCATTGTGAAATCTCTTGTTGCAGCAAGAACAAAAACATATATGCAGGAACATTTGGTAGTTGATCCTGTAGAGAGAACAATAGAACTTAAATCTACTAATATTTCATTTATAAATATGGTTTCAGTAGATGAAAGGCTTATATACAAACCACATTCTCAAGACCCAGAAAAGACTGTTTTGACTCAAGAAGCCATAATCATTGTGAAAGGAGTCAGCCTCAGCTGTTACCTGGAAGCACTGATGGCAAGTACAATTTCTGCAAACACTAATAAAGGCCAAGAAGTGATGAAATCAGTAATACATAATTTGAAGGCCAAGACTGAAGAATTTACAACTTCAGCAAGAGGAAGCATAAGGACACCGATGGCAGCAGCAGCATTTATGGAGAAATACAACTATATTTTAGGTAGATGTTTTTGTGATAAGCTGGAAAAAAAGGTATGTGATTTAATGAAAACGAAGAGATGCAGGACTTCTCAATAAAAGAATTGTCGATAAAAGAAATTTCACACTTTCTATTATTTGAAATGACCATCTACTTTTAAAGGCTCCAGCATTTATATTGAAATTTTACATTTTTTGAAAAAGTACTCTGAAATTGGTATTGGCATATTGAATCTCCTTAAGATTTTAAAGCTTTTCATGCATTGAAACTCTACCTGGCTTTGTACCAACCCCAGAACAAAGCAGAGCCACCTTTTTACATGCAAACAGGATTGCCCTACTTACGTGAACAAACTCACTGTAAAAGAAGAAATTCTGTTAAAAGCGTGTTAATTTGTATATTTAAAAAAAAAAAACTTGCTCTGCTCTAAACCACAGCTAAAGGCCAGTGTTTATATTTCACACGTAAGTGATATTTTTGGAGTGAAAATTATCATGAAAATAATATATGATTCCAAAAAAATTATGATTTAATTGTATTAAAAGAGTACTGTATTCATTTACCAAAGTTTTGTAACTTAGTAAAGGTATTACCATCCTTGGATTTTTACTTCTAAAAGTCTTTATGATTTAGTGTGTTGTGGGCTGGTTATGTTAACTGAAAAAATAAAGTCATTGCTTGAATTTTGCCGCACTCTAAAGTTAAACAGAAGAACAACTGTTCACATCTTTTAGCACTACACATTTGCCTAACTTATAAATTGTCATGTGTCAGAATCATGGGTCTGTAATTGCTGAAGCATAACATGTCAGGTTATTTGAGTATAATTACGTTTTGAAGTAACTGTGACCACAAAACGTCTTATTTATATAAAGAGCTGTATCATTTGAAATTACTCAAACGATGTCTTGATTTGAAACATTAATCCCAGGTACTTAATGTTTTTAATAATATGATACCACTTCAGGGTGTAGGGGTGGTGAGGAAGAAAAAGAATGGATTGACATAAACTAATCACTAGAGCAAATTTCACTGCACTTTTCTCTATGGGAAACCCTTATTTAGGATGCCAGTGTGCAGCTGAAACTGAAAAACAATTCAGTAAATGTGTTTTGTTTTATAGTTTATAGCAGACAATTTTCAACCACTAATATGTTTAATACTTATTTGTCGTATAGAGTAGTTTTGTTAAGGTGACTAGCTCTTGCCCTTATTTTACAATGCTTTATGTACAAATAATAAACATCCGATTAAGTTTGCCATAAAAGAAACCAATTAATGTATGTACATAAACCACATAAATAGTATATGAAACTTTTTAAAAATTAGTGTTTTTTCTACTTAAAATATTGTTTGGCTTAAGACTTCTTAAGATATTTGCAAAAGCACATAAATCCAGTAAGGTTTCTGATTATTTTTTTAAACCAAAGATGGTTTTTGCAACTGAAAAACATTTCTACTCAATATCATTGCTAAATTTTTTAATATTTGGTAAAAATGTTCCTTGTATAATTCCTGTAAATTATACTTGTTTTGAGAAAAGTTTAATGCCTTGATGATAAAAAATTTCTACGCAACAAAAAAAAAGTTTTATACTCCATGATTTAGTGGGATTTATCCCTGGTATACAAGGGTATTCAACATAAGAAAATAAATTAACATAATACACCTACATAAACAGAATGAGTGAAAAAATCAACAACAAATCTCTTAAAGCTAATAAATGAATTCAGCAAAGTGGTGGGGTACAAGCTCAACATAAAAAACTTAGTAGTGTTTATATACACAAGCAATGAACAATCTAAAGAAGAAATCAAGAAAGAAAAAAATCCATTCATAATAACAACTAAAAGAATCAAATATCTAGTTGCAAATCTAAACATGGTTATAGAGGACTTGTACAAAGAAAACTGCAAAACCTTGCTAAAAGAAATCAAAGACCTAAATAATGGAAGGATAGTCTGTATTCATGGATTTGAGGGCTAAATATTTTAAGGTGTCACTCCTACCCAAAGGAATTTATAGATTCAATGCAATACCAATAAAAATTCCAACAACCTTCTTTTCAAAAATGAAAAAAACAATCCTCAAATTAGTACATAAGAGTAAGGAACCCCAAATACCTAAAGCCATCTTGAAAAAGAAGAATGAAGTTCAAGGACTCAGAACTCAGACCTTCCAATCATAAAATTTATTACAAAGCTGCAGTAATCAAAACTGTATGGTACTGGGGAGACTATGGGGCCAAGATGGCAGCTTAGCAATGTGCATGTTTTAGTTCATCCTCCAGAACAACTACTAAATAACTAGAAACAGTACAGAACAGCTCCTGGAGCCATGTCAATGACTGCACACAGCATACCCCAGTATGGACCACCTGGACCAGCTGCAAGCCTCCCCAGAACCGTGAGTTCCCCAAGCCGCCGCAACCGGCACCCCTCCCCCCAGGCTGCTTCCAGAGGGAAAAGAAAGAGACTTAACCAGCAGCAGGGGCTGAGCCCAAACACACGCCAATTGTGGAATTAATTAACAAATTCTGACTACTAAAAATAGGCCCCCAGCTCAGGTGAACCTGGTCAAAGCGGAGGTCGCTCATTGGGCCAATGGAAAAAGAGGAAAGGGGAGGAAATGGAGATTTTTGTGGGTGTCTTTCTACAGAGGCTTGGCTGCCTCTGGATTCAGTGGGGGGACTTCTCTGGCTGCAACTGCCCCAGGCATATGCAGTAACGGGCTGCTTTCAGGGCTTGTCTCACACCTGTGCCTTCCCCAGGGGAGAGGTGAAGCCCAACTCAGGTGGAATCCCTCCCTTAAGGAATTCAGACCCCAGGGCTTGGCAATTTGAAGCTATTAAAATCAACCTACAACCTCTCCTCTGTCTGCACCATGCCCCCAGCAGGGAAAGTCTGCCAAAATTAAAGGTGCCACATCATCTTATGCTGGTGGAACCTGCAGGCAGACAAGCACCACATACTGGGCAGGATAAGAAAAACAGAGCTCTGAAACTTCACAGGAAAGTCTTTTAACCTGCTGGGTCTCACCCTCAGGGAAAACTGACACAGGTGACTCCTTCCGTGATAGGAAGCCAGTTTAGTCTGGGAAAACTCGGCTGGAGTCTATAATACCTACGTAGACCCTCCTGGGGGGGAGAGGGGGAAGGCACCATACAAAAGGGCAAGAAACAAGAACCAAAAAATTATCCTCTGTTAAACAAATCCGAAGCTAGAGGTCTCAGAAAAAGCTGAACTGAATGTCAAAGAACAGATAGACAACAAATTCATCCAGCAAGAAAACCCTAGGTAAGAAAAGTGAAAGCAATCTCCAGAATAAACTAATTAAGGTAATTAAATGTCTAGATGCCAGCAAAAAATAAATCACACCAGGAAAACTGAAGATATGGCCCAGTCAAAGGAACGAACCAATAATTCAAATGAGATACAAGAGCTGAAACAATGAATTCAGAATATACGAACAGACATGGAAAACCTCATCAAAAACCAAATCAATGAATTGAGGGAGCATATGAAGAAGGCAAGGAATGAACAAAAAGAAGAAATGGAAAGTTTGAGAAAACAAATCACAGAACTTATGGGAATGAAAGGCACAGTAGAAGAGACGAAAAAACAATGGAAACCTACAATGGTAGATTTTGAGAGACAGAGGATAGGATTAGCGAACTGAAGGACGGAAAATCTGAAATCCGACAAGAAACAGAAACCACAGGGAAAAAAATGGAAAAATATGAGTAGGGACTCAGGGAATTGAATGATAAGATGAAGCGCACAAATATACATGTTGTGGGTGTCCAGGAAGGAGAAGAGAGGAGAAAAGGAGGAGAAAAACTAATGGAAGAAATTATCACTGAAAATTTCCCAACTCTTATGAAATACCTAAAATTACAGATCGAAGAAGTGCAGCGTACCCCAAAGAGAATAGATCCAAATAGATGTTTTCCAAGACACTTACTAATCAGAATGTCAGAGGTCAAAGAGAAAGAGAGGATCTTGAAAGCAGCAAGAGAAAAGCAATCCATCAAGGGAATATAAGGGAAACCCAATAAGACTATGTGTAGATTTCTCAGCAGAAACCATGGAAGCTAGAAGACAGTGGGATGATATATTTAAATTACTAAAAGAGAAAAACTGCCAACAGGGATTCTATACCCAGCAAAATTGTCCTTCAAAAATGAGGGAGAAATTAAAACGTTTTGAGACAAAAAATCACTGAGAGAATTTGTGACCAAGAGACAAGTTCTGCAAGAAATACTAAAGGGATCACTAGAGACAGATACAAAAACACAAAACAAAGAGGTGTAGAGAAGAGTGTAGAAAGAAGGAAAATTAGATATGACATATAAAATCCAAAAGGCAAAATGGTAGAAGAAAGTACTACCTGCACAGTAATAACCTAAATGTTAATGGGTTGAACTCACCAATCAAAAGATATAGACTGACAGAATGGATTAAAAAACAGGATCCTTCTATATGCTGTCTACAGGAAACACATCTTAGACCCAAAGATAAACATAGGTTGAAAGTGAAAGGTTGGGAAAAGACATTTCATGCAAATAACAACCAGAAAAGAGCAGGAGTAGCTATCTAATATCCAACAAATTAGACTTCAAATGTAAAACAGTAAAAAGAGACAAAGGAGGATACTATGTACTAATAAAAGAAAAAATTCAGCATGAAGACATAAAAATCATAAATATTTATGCACCAAACCAGAATGCTCCAAAATAAATGAGGCAAACACTGCAAACACTGAAAAGGGAAATAGACACATCTACCATAATAGTTGGAGACTTCAATTTCCCACTCTCATCAACGGACAGAACATCTAGACAGAGGATCAATAAAGAAACAGAGAATTTGAATATTACAATAAATGAGCTAGACTTAACAGACATTTATAGGACATTACACCCCACAACAACAGGATACACCTTTTTCTCAAGTGCTCATGGATCATTCTCAAAGATAGACCATATGCTGGGTCACAAAGCAAGTCTCAACAAGTTTAAAAAGATTAAAATCATACAAAACACTTTCTCAGATCATAAAGGAATGAAGTTGGAAATCAGTAATAGGCAGAGCACCAGAAAATTCACAAATATGTGGAGGCTTGACAACATACTCTTAAACAACCAGTGGGTCAAGGAGGAAATTACAAGAGAAATCAGTAAATATCTCAAGGCAAATAAAAATGAAAGCACAACATATCAAAACTTATGGGGTGCAGCAAAGGCAGTGCTAAGAGGGAAATTTATTGCCCTAAATGCCTACATCAAAAAAGAAGAAAGGGCAGAAATTCAGGAATTAACTGTCCACTTGGAAGAACTGGAGAAAGAATAGCAAACTAACCCCAAAGCAAGCAAAAGGAAAGAAATAACAAAGATTAGAGCAGAAATAAATGAAATTGAGAACATGAAAACAATTGAGAAAATCAATAAAACCAGAAGCTGGTTCTATGAGAAAATCAATAAGATTGATGGGCCCTTAGCAAGATTGACAAAAAGAAGAGAGAGGATGCAAATAAATAAGATCAGAAATGGAAGAGGAGACATAACCACTGATGCCACAGAAATAAAGGAGGTAATAACAGTATACTATGAACAACTTTACACCAATAAATACAACAATGTAGATGAAATGGACAACTTCCTAGAAAGGCATGAATAACCAACTTTGACTCAAGAAGAAATAGATGACCTCAACAAACCAATCACAAGTAAAGAAATTGAATCAGTCATTAAAAAGCTTCCCAAAAAGAAAAGCCCAGGACCAGATGGCTTCATATGTGAATTCTACCAAACATTCCAGAAAGAATTAGTACCAATTCTGCTCAAACTCTTCAAAAAAATTGAAGAGGAAGGAAAGCTACCTAATTCATTTTATGAAGCCAACATCACCCTTATACCAAAACCAGACAAAGATATTACAAAAAAAGAAAACTACAGACCAATCTCTGTAATGAATATAGATGCAAAAATCCTCAACAAAATTCTACCAGATCGAATCCAGCAATACATTAAAAGAATTATACATCATGACCAAGTAGGATTCATCCCAGGTATGCAAGGATGGTTCAACATAAGAAAATCAATTAATGTAATACACCATATCAACAAATCAAAGCAGAAAAATCACATGATCATCTCAATTGATGCAGAGAAGGCATTTGACAAGATTCAACATCCTTTCCTGTTGAAAACACTTCAAAGGATAGGAATACAAGGGAACTTTCTTAAAATGATAAAGGGAATATATGATATAATATCATCCTCAATGGGGAAAAACTGAAAACTTTCCCCCTAAGATCAGGAACAAGAGAAGGATGTCCACTATCACCACTGTTATTCAATGTTGTGTTGGAAGTTCTAGAGAGAGCAATTAGAAAAGAAAAAGAAATACAAGGCATCAAAATTGGAAAGGAAGAAGTAAAACTATCACTGTTTGTAGATGATATGATATTATACATCGAAAACCCTGAAAAATCCACAGTGAACCTATTAGAGCTAATAAACGAGTACAGCAAAGTGGCAGGTTACAAGATCAACATTCAAAAATCTGTAGTGTTTCTATACACTAGCAATGAACAATCTGAGGTGGAAATCAAAAATGAATTCCATTTACAATTGCAACTAAAAGAATAAAATACTTAGGAATAAATTTAACTAAAGAGACAAAAGACCTGTACAAAGAAAACTACAAGACACTGTTAAAAGAAATCACGGAAGACCTAAATAGATGGAAGGGCATACCATGTTCATGGATTGGAAGACTAAATAAAGTTAAGATGTCAATTCTACCTAAATTGATTTACAGATTCAATGCAATACCAATCAAAATCCCAACAACTTACTTTTCATAAATAGAAAAACCAATAAGCAAATTTATCTGGAAGGGCAGGGTGCCCCAAATTGCTAAAAGTATCTTGAGGAAAAAAAAAAACGAAGCTGGAGGTCTCACGCTGCCTGACTTTAAGGCATATTATGAAGCCAGAGTGGTCAAAACAGCATGGTACTGGCATAAAGATAGATATATTGACCAATGGAATCGAATAGAGTGTTCAGATATAGACCCTCTCATCTATGGACATTTGATCTTTGATAAGGCAGTCAAGCCAACTCACCTGGGACAGAACAGTCTCTTCAATAAATGGTGCCTAGAGAACTGGATATCCATATGCAAAAGAATGAAAGAGACCCGTATCTCACACCCTATACAAAAGTTAACTCAAAATGGATCAAAGATCCAAACATTAGGTCTAAGACCATAAAACAGTTAGAGGAAAATGTAGGGAAATATCTTATAAATCTTATAATTGGAGGCAGTTTTATAGACCTTATACCCAAAGCAAGAGCACTGAAGAAAGAAATAAGTAAATGGGAACTCCTCAAAATTAAACACTTTTGTGCATCAAAGAACTTCATCAAGAAAGTAGAAAGACAGCCTGCACAATGGGAGACAATATTTGGAAATGACATATCAGATAAAGGTCTAGTATCCAGAATTTATAAAGAGATTGTCCAACTCAACAACAAAAAGACAGCCAACCCAATTACAAAATGGGAAAAAGACTTGAACAGACACCTCTCAGAAGAGGAAATACAAATGGCCAAAAGGCACATGAAGAGATGCTCAATGTCCCTGGCCATTAGAGAAATGCAAATCAAAACCACAATGAGATATCATCTCACACCCACCAGAATAGCCATTATTAACAAAACAGAAAATGGCAAGTGCTGGAGAGGATGTGGAGAAAGAGGCACACTGATTCACTATTGGTGGGAATGTCAAATGGTGCAACCACTGTGGAAGGCAGTTTGGCGGTTCCTCAAAAAGCTGAATATAGAATTGCCATATGACCCAGCAATACCATTGCTAGGTATCTCCTCAGAGCACATAAGGGCAAAGACACAAACGGTCATTTGCACACCAATGTTTATAGCAGCATTATTTACAATTGCAAGGAGATGGAAACAACCAAAATGTCCATCAACAGACGAGTGGCTAAACAAACTGTGGTATATACATACGATGGAATATTATGCAGCTTTAAGACAGAATAAACTTATGAAGTATGTAACAACATGGATGGACCTTGAGAACATTATGCTGAGTGAGACTAGTCAAAAAGAAAAGGACAAATACTGTATGGTCTCACTGATATAAACTGACATTAGCAAATAAACTTGGAATATGTCATTGGTAACAGAGACCATCAGGAGATAGAAATAGGATTAAGATATTGGGTAATTGGAGCTGAAGGGATACAGACTGCACAACAGGACTCAATACAAAAACTCAGAAATGGGCAGCACAATACTACCTAACTGTAATACAATTATGTTAAAACACTGAATGAAGCTGCATGTGAGAATGATAGAGGGAGGAGGCCTGGGGACATAAATGAAATCAGAAAGAAAGATACATGTGAAAGATTGAGATGGTATAATCTAGGAATGCCTAAAGTGTATAATAATAGTGACTAAATGTACAAATTTTAAAAATGTTTTTGCATGAGGAAGAACAAAAGAATGTCATTATTGCAGGGTGCTGAAAATAGATGGTAATTAATATCTTAAAAAGTCACCTTACGTGTGAGACTAAAGCACAAAATGTTTTACAAAATTTATATTTTGACTAGTGCATTTCCTAATATAACTTATGTAGATAGTTTGATTGAACACCATAAATTCTTGGAATCTCAGGTAGGGCATGAGATTTTGTTGGTTTGTCTGGAGTGATGCCCCGATGAATCCCAGAGTGATTCAATCAGTGAGTGGAAAAGTATCTGCAAAGCCCCCTTCAGGGAATGGTGAGAATGGGAAGAAATGCAACTTCCCCAAGTTGAATTCTTGATATTCTTACAAGCAGTGTGGACAACCAAAGCTATAGTCTGAGCCCCTAGTCTTGGGGTTTGTTCATACGAAACTTCACCCCACAAAGGATAGGTCAAGTCTACTTAAAATTTAGGCCTAAGAGTCACCCCCAAGAGAGCCTCTTTTGTTGCTCAGATGTGGCCTCTCTCTCCAGCCAACACAACGAGCAATCTCACCACCCTCCCCCGTCTACATGGGACATGACTCTCAGGGGTGTGGACCTTCCTGGCAACGTGGGACAGAAATCCTAGAATGAGCTGAGACTTAGCATCAAGGGATTGAGAGAACCTTCTTGACCAAAAGGGGGAAGAGTGAAATGAGACGAAGTGTCAATGGCTGAGAGATTCCAAACAGAATCGAGAGGGTGTCCTGAAGGTTATTCTTATGCATTAAGTAGATATCATCTTGTTATTCAAGATGTAATGGAGAGGGTGGAGGGAACTGCCTGAAAATGTAGAGCTGTGTTCCAGTAGCCATGTTTCTTAAGGATGATTGAATAATGATATAGCTGTCACAATGTGACTGTGTGATTGTGAAAACCTCGTATCTGATTCTCCTTTTATCTACCTTGTCAAGAAACGAGTAGAACATATGGAATAAAAATAAATAATAGGGGGAACAAATATTAAAATAAATTTAGTTTGAAATGCTAGTGATAAATGAAAGTGAGGGGTAAGGGGTATGGTATGTATAATCTTTTTTTCTGTTATTGTTTTATTTCTTTTTCTGTTGTCTTATTTCTTTTTCTGAATTGATGCAAATGTTCTAAGAAATTATGAATATGCAACTATGTGATGATACTGAGAATTATGGAATATATATGTAGAATGGAATTATATGTTAATGTTTTTGTTTGTTTGTTCTTAATTTTTTTAATTAATAAATAAATTTTTAAAAAACTGTATGTATTGGTGAAAGGACAGACATATAGATCAATGGAATTGAATTGAAGGCTCAGAAATCAACTCTCATATTTATGCCTAACTGATTTTTTGACAAGGTGGCAAAGACTATTCAATTGGGAAAGAATAGTCTCTTCAATAAGTGGTGCTAGGAAAACTGGATCTCCAATTAGAAAAAATAAAAAAAAAGGAGGACCTCTGCTCCAAAACTTATACAAAATTCAACTCAAAATGGGTCAAAAACCTAAATATAAAAGGTAGGAACTATCAAACTCATAGAAGGAAATGTGGGCAAGCATCTTCAGAATTTTGTGTTAGGCAATGGTTTCTTAGACTTAAAACCCCAAGCACAAACAATGAAAGAAAAAATGTATAAATGGGACCTCATCAAAATTAAAAACTTTGCATCCCAAATAACTTCATCATGAAAGTAAAGTGACAACCTAAACAATAGGAAAACATATTTGGAAACCACAGAGCCAATAAAGATTTAATAACAAGAAAATATTTTTAAAATCCTTCAACTTAACAACAAAAAGAAAAACAACCCAATTCAGAAATGTACAAAATACTTGAATGACATCTCTCCAAAGAAATATATAAATGACCAGAAAGCACATGAAAAGTTGCTCAACATCATTAGCCATCAGGGAAACGCAAATCAAAACCATAATGATACCATTTCATACTCATTAGAATGGCTGTTATTAAAAATAATAATATAAAATAAAAATATTGGAGAGAATGCAAGAATTAGAAACACTCATTCTTTGTATATATGATAATAGAATAAAACATTTTTAAATCCATGAAATTTTATACTACACAGTGAATCCTAAGTTTAACCATGCTCTATAGTCAATAGTACAATTATAAGTATTATCATCAATTGAAGCAAATGTTCCCCACCAATGCAAGGTGTTAATTATAGGGTAGTATATAGTGTGCCAGTTTGAAAGTATTATGTATCCCTATTAAGCCATGTTTTAATCCTGATTCAATCTTGTGAGGGCAGCCATTTCTTTTAACCCTGATTCAGTATTGTAGGTAGAACCTTTTGATTGGATTATCTCTACAGAGATGTGATATGCCCAATTGTGGGTGTGATCTTTTTGTTAGATGGAGATGGGATTCCACCCATTCTGGGTGGGTCTTTAAATTTAGCACTCTCATATTTTTATGGATCAAACACCTCTCTTACATTTTTATGGATCAATTCTAACAAATGTCCAAGGAATAAAATAGAAAAGGAAAGAAAGTTATCTAATTCATTTTTGGATGCTTGTTTCACATATGAACCTTTCCATTGTAAACATGCAAGAACATAAGTGAAAGCCTACCTAAAATATTAGTTAAAATAAAATAAAAATAAATAACTAACCTTCTGTGCTAGTTTGAAACTGTTATGTTCTCCAGAAAAGCCATGTTTTTTATCCTAATCCAATCTTGGGGTTAAGGTTCTCTCAATCCTGATTCAATATTGTAGGGTGGGATCTCTTGTTTAGATTGTTTCTGTGGAGATATGACACACCCAATTGTGGGTGTGACCTTTTGATTAGATGGAGATGTGACTGCATATTCAAGATGGGTCTTAATTAGTTTACTAGAGTCATTTAAATGAGGAAACATTTTGAAGGAAGCTTAGCTGTTTGGAGAAAACATAGTTACTTCAGAGTTGACAGAGATGCAGACATTTGGAGATGCTTGGAAAGCTGGCAGAGAGAGCAGACACATAGACATGGACGTTTGCAGATGCAGAGTCCAGCAGACATTGCCATGTGCCTTCCCATGAGATGCTAAGCAAGCCAGAACCTAGACTCCAACTTAGTTGGAGAAACTAAGCCAAGGCCCACAGATGCTTAGAAAGGAAACAACTGGCCTCAGAAGCTGGAAGTAATGGAACCAAAAACAAGGAACAGCAGATGCCAGACATGTGCCTTCTCAGCTGACATAGGTGTTCTGGATACCATCAACCTTTCTTGAGTGAAGGTAGCTTCTTTTTGGTGCTTTAATTTGGACATTTTCACAGCCTTAGAACTATAAACTTGTAATGTAATAAATTCCCTTTATAAAAGATGTTCCATTTGCAATATATTGCATTCAGCAGATTTAGCAAACTAATACAGACTTAATGGATATTTTTCTTTTTTTAAATTAAAGAAGTTGTGGGTTTATGGAGAACTTAAGCAATAAATACAGAGTTCCTATACCCCCTTCTTTCCATTAGTAACACCAGGTATTAGTGCAGTATATTTGTTTCAACTAATGAAAGAGTATTATTACAATTGTACTATTAACTATAATCCATGGTTTGCATTAGGGTTCCCTGTTTGTGTTGTATAGTCCGATGTTGTTGTTGTATTGTTTAATTATTCTAATAACATAGGTAGGACCTAAATTTTCCCTTTTTAACCACATTAAAGTATATAATTCAGTGGTGTTAATTATACTCACAGTGTTTTGCAGCTATGTTCCTGTTGCAGGTTTGGAGACCTTCAGTTTGCCTTAGCCGTCAAATAAACAGACGTTTGTAGAACATACTTGGGGTTTCTTTGTCAGCATGATTCTCTCAAAAACATAGGCTTATATGGCAGTTCTATATAAAAAACATAACCAAAGATTTCTTTTAGAATAATTTAATGCCTGAGAAGTCTAGGATTCTCTTCCCTGCCCTCTGTGTTCTGCAGTTTATTTTAAATAGTAACACATTTAAAACAAATAATTAAATGCCCATAAAATCAAGAAAGGGATGAAAGACTAGCCTCTAGATGGGGCCTTCAGAAATGATGCTCAGAATTACACAGGCTTTCGAGGGAAACTACTATGTGTGCTAGAATCAGGAAACTGGGGGATTGGGATGCTGTCATTGGAACTTCTGCAATTACTACAAACAAGCCACAGTGCAAGGATCAAAGAACTGATACCTGCAAGGCTAGCAGTCTGTCAAAATAGCATATTGATGGCCTCTGCTTTATTTCCAATTTCCAGGTCTTTTGTGTATGCATCTGATTGATATAACTAAATTTACATACTAAATCATACATACAAGGAAGTCTGAAAAAATGCATTTTGTAGCTTTCTAGCCTCTGCAGTTCAAGAAAACACACTAATAAGTAGCTGGGGCCCATCTACTATATGATCTGCAATTCATCCCTTTGGCTATTCACTTTCAAAAACACCCTTCTATTGATATTTAAATTTCCAAATAACATTTTCAACAACATGCTTCCAGCTATAGTTAAACTGCCTATATAGAGGAACACACATTTATTTTCAAAAGGGGAAGCCCAAAGTCTCATCAGTCTGTTTCTGAGTGATATTTATTCCTTCTCTACTTAAATCACAACCCCACCATCATATACTGTAACCCAAAGGTTAAATAATAAAGTTAGTCACTCATAGTACATAAAGTAGTAGGGTAAAAGGAGATGAATAGGTAAAGAAAATATAGACATAAAAGAACAAAGAAGAAAATATGGGGAGCTGTTATAGTCCTTATTTCCACAATTTATCACAAGGCCTTTGATTGAATTCATGATTCTTCTACCACCCATTCCATGTTTCCTTTTTCCTCTTCTAGTATCTTCTAGTATCTCAGCTAGTTGGAGTTCTTTGACTCTTTGGGTGATCCAAATATTTGTTACAAAAAGATATGACCCATGAAGTTCCCACCTGTTTTGTGCTACTGTGGTCTTCCATTATCTTTAACCACTGGGTAGGGCACTTACAAGAAGCACTTCCATAAAATCCCCTAGGTACCGAATATGTTCCTTCATGCCCCATTATGTAGCAGCAACCCCATTTCACTTTGCCAAACAGGATCAGTCTTTACTGATTCAGGAATCCCCTTTTTATCTGTAAATTCAAAGACACAAGGAACTCAAAATGTTTTAACTGTCACTTTGATGGGCCACTATTATGTCCACTGGTGAAATTGTCTATCTACAAATGGGAGATAGGATGGGAGCAAACATTTTGCTATTAGGTATTATAGTAAGTGGAGCTACTCTTACCTCCATACATTTAATAACAGACCTATGAATGTCTGTGGGGAAAGGAGTACCTTATATTGGTGGCTGTGTCAGGGCATGTGTTACATTCTATAGGGCCGAACTTAAGATGACCAATATCATAATTAAGTCTTCAATATATCACTTCACTATTCTATAATACCAACTTTTTCATGATGGGGTATGTGCTGGTTTGAAAATATTATGTAACCCAGAAAAGACATATTTTAATCCTGATCCAATCTTGTAGGAACACCTGTTTCTTTTAATTCTTATTCAATACTGTAGGTTGGAATCTTTTGATAAGATTTTCTCCAGGGAGATGTGACATACCCAATTGTGGATTTTAACTTTGATTAGGTGGAGATGTGATTCCACCCATTCCAGGTGGGTCTTGATTAGATTACTTGAATCCTTTAAAAGAGGAAGCATTTTGGAGAAAATCAGAAACAACAGAAACCTTAGAGCCTAGAGAAATGACAGGCAGGAGCCTCAGAGCTGACAGAAACTTCACAGCAGAGCTGACACAGATGCAGACATGTGGAGGACAGAGATATAGATGCTTGGAGACGCTTGGAGCCCAGAAGATGTTACCATGACATGTTAAGCAAGCCCAAACCTGAAGAGGCACATGCCAGCCACGTGACTATCCAGCTGACAAAGGTGTTCCTAACCCATAGACCTTCCTTGAATAAAGCTAACTTTTTGTTAGTGCCTTAATTTGGGTATTTTCATTGCCTTAGAATTCTAAACTTGTAACTTATTAAATTCCCCTTTTGTAAAAGCTGTTCCAGTTCTGGTATATCACATTCTAGCAGCTTCTAAACTAACACAGTGTACGTGGTAAAAACTGATTCCAGTAAACATTTCTCATTGTCTCTTTTCTTTAGCTGCAGAATTAAATTACATGTTCAAATGCAGTGTTTCATGAAATGACATGGCAATAAATAAGGTACTGTATAAATCCAAGAAAGTTGGTGATGGACAAAAGCATGTCAGGCAGAGAAGACAGGTCTATATCCAGAATAAATCCCTATTCCTCTGAGGATAAAATATTGTCCACTTCATAATGGCAGGGATTAATATAATCAATATACTACCGGTGACATTTATTACCAGCTTTGGCTAAAGAAAGTCCATATTGCTCAGCCCATATTCAACTTTTACCCTTGCCATCATGATCACTTTATTTATAAATGTGTTAAGTAAGTACTGGGGTGGCTGGGAAAGGGTGTTGCTGACTTAAAAAAAAATAGGTCATCTCGTTTACTAGATTTATTGGAAAGTCCCTTCTCTAGTGGGTGCTGTTTAGTGTACATTCACATGGAACACACATATCTCACACTCTTGACCCAATCCAAGATGTATATCTCAAGCCTTTCCTCAGATTTCCTTGTTACCAGTCTTTCAATTGAATTCCTTCCATTTACTTTAACATTTGACCAAACAGGCAGTGACCATAAGCTGATAGAGAATTAGAATTCTGGCCATGTCTCCTTATGGGCAAAGTGAACAACCTGATATATCATTCAAAATATGCCATTTAGAATGATTTTCCTCCTTCAATATCCTTTAGAGCCACCTTTTTGTAGAGCTGTGATGTTCTCTCAGTCCACTTTTGACTTGTACCAGCACATCATGCAGAACCATCTATAACTCTTTTCGTAAAGAGGGCAGAATTTAGAATAACACCTGAATATTGTTTAATATTATTTTGAATAGAGAGTAAAAGGCGGAATAGCTCAGAATATTATAAATGGTAAATAGAACTGCAGTACATATGTGAATCTGTATATTTCAAAGACAAGTGAATGTGCAAGTATTTTGCAAAATCAGCCAAAAAAGAGTAGCAAAATTGGGGTTTAAATGTGGCAGACTGAATATTCCAAAGCGGGTTACACACATACAAGCCATCCCACGTCATCTTCATACAATAAGATCTTAACACTACCCCATTGAGATTTGAAGTCTATGTTCTGTCCCCTTGGATCTGGGTTAAACTGCAAATACAGAAGTGACATTTTGTAATTTCCAGTGCTAGGCCATAAAAGATATGGTTTTCACCTGACTCTCTCAGGGTGCTTGCCTTTGGAACCCAGCTACCATATCATGAGAAATCCCAGGTCACTTAGCAATGTTGTGTTTGGATGTTAAAGCTGATAGACATTCAAAAAGCATCATCTGCTGACATGTGAGTGAGCAAGCATTTAGATTATTCCGTCCCTAGTCATTTAGCCACCCATAGCCTTCAATTATCCAGCTGGAGCCCCAAATATAGTGGGCCAGAGACAAATCCCCTCTGTGCCCTGTTCAGAATATGTGAGCATAATAAATAGTTTGTTTTGTTCCACTAAATTTTAGGGTGATTTGTTATATAGCCATATATAACCAGAAAGGTAAATATCTAAAATTGTCTTCATTGTATTGGTACTTAATTATCCCATAGTCCACAATTTGTCAATCAGAGGCATGAAGCTATAAAAGATTGTATATCATTTTCAAACTCACAATACATTTTTACCAAAATGGAAAAGAGTAACAGATTTGCCTATTTACCAAAATGGAAAAGAGTAACAGATTTGCCTATATAAACATACAAAATTTTGTTTTGGTGAATAATACATAAACAAAAATAAAAAACAAGTGACAAACTGGAAGAAAAAACTTGCTACATATAAAGCAAAAAGGGGGAAATGGCCATAATAAATACAGAGTGCCTAAAAATCATATAGTCACCATAATCCAGTGGGAAAACAGGTAGAGACATAAAAAGTTATTTCATGGGTAAATAAATGCAATTGGCCAATAATATGCATGCTAAGATATGTCACACCTCACTGATGGTAGGAAAAATAACAATTAAAATATCACTCATTGTGGACAACATGAAGCACACAAATATAAGAATCACTGGTGTTCCAGAAGAGAAAAGGGCTAGGAAGATTATTTGAGGAGATAATTGAGGGAAACTTCCCAACCCTAATAAAAGATATAAATATGTAAATCAAAGAAGTCTAACAAACTCCAAATAGAATAAATCCAAATAGATCCATGCCAAGACACATGCTAATCAAACTGTCAAATTCTAAAGAGAAGCAGAAAATCCTGAAAGCAACAAGACTGCTTTCACCACATGTAAGGAAAACCATATAAGAACAAGTTTAGACTACATAACAGGTACCATGGAGGCAAGAAGGTTTTTTCTGAAAGAGAAAAATTTCCAGCCAAGAATTCTTTATGCAGCAAAATTCTCCTTCAAAAGTGAAAGAAACTATATTTTAGAGCAGCTAGAAGGAAAAATTAGGGAGGATGGTATGGTAGCCGATGACAAACTCTGGGATCTGTCCTGTAACTACTTGTTGAAGAGTTCTTTGAAAACTATTGCTTTTTTCTTTCTTTGCTTTGTATATATGTTCTATTATATAATTTTTTAAGTTAAAAAAAAATTGAGGGAGAGATTAAAATTTTCACAGACAAACAAATGCTGAGAGAATTTGTAAACAAGAGACTTGCACGGCAAGAAATACTAAAGGGAGTCCTGTCAGCTGAAAAAAAAAAAAAAGAAAGGAGAAGGAGGTCTGGAGGAGGATACAAAATTGAAGACTATCAGTAAGGGTAATTTAAAAGATAAAAAAAGAAAGATGAGACAAATATATAGAGCTGACAAATGAAAACCAAAGGATAGGATGGTAGATTCAAGAACTGCCTTTACAGAATAACTTAAAATGTTAATTGCCCTAAACTCACTAATTAAAAAATACAAATTGAAAGAATGGATTTAAAAATATGATACATCTCTATGCTATTTACAAGAGACTCATCTTAGACCCAAGGATATAAATAGATTGAAAGTGAAAGGATGGAAAAATATATTCTAAAAATATTTTTAAAGATATCTATGCATGCTGAAACCAAAAGAAAGCAGAAATAGTTATATTATTATCAGACAAAATAAACTTTAAATGCAAAGATATCAGAAGAGGCGAGGAAGGAGACTACATATTACTAAAAGGAATAATTCACCAAGAAGAATTAACAATCATAAATGTTTATACTCCCAATTAAAGAGCTCCAAAGTTCACGAAGCAAACACTGGCAAAACTGAAGAGAGCAATCAGTGTTTCAACAATAATATTGGGAGACTTTAATACATCACTTTCTTTGATAGTTAGAACAACCAGACAGAGGGCCAATAATGAAATAGAGAACAGAAGCAATGTGATAAATGAATTAGACCTACCGGACATATATAGAGAGAGATCATCATTCCCCAAAACTCCAGGATATACATTCTTCTTTAGTGTTCTGGAACATTCTCCAGGATAGATCATATGCTGGGACACAAAACAGGTCTTCATAAATTTTAAAAGAATGACATTATTCAAAGCACTTTTCTGATCACAACGGAATGAAGCTGGAAATCAATTATCACCAAAGAACCAGAACTATAACTAATCTATGGAAATTAAGTAACACTCTTAAGTACTCAGTGGGTCAAAGAAGAAATTGCAAGAGAAATTGGTAAATATCTGGAGAACATGAGAATTAGAATACAATATATCAGATCTTATGGGATTCAGCAAAGGCAGTGCTGAGCAGGAAATTTATTGCCCTAAATGCCTATATTAAAAAAAAGAAGAAAGATTCAGTGGTAGAATGTTCACCTTCCATGCAGGAGACCCAGGTTCGATTCCTGGACCATGCATTACCCACCTCCCCCCCGAAAAAAGAAGAAAGAGCCAAACTTGAGGACTTAATGGCTCACCTGAGAAAGAATAGCAAACTAACCCCAAAGCAAACAGAAGAGAAATAACAAAAATTAAAGCAGAAATAAATGAATCAGAGAACAATAACAACAACAACAAACAGTAGGAAGAATCAATAAAATCAAAAGTTGGTTCATTGAGAAAATCAGTAAAATTGATGGACCCTTAGCTAGGCTGACAGAGGGAAAAAGAGAGAGAATACAAATAAAATAAGAAATGAGAGAGGGTCGTTACAACAGACCCTAAAGAATTTTTAAAAAAAATTATGAGGCTACTATGAACAACTATATGCCAACGAACTAGACAACTTATTTGAAACGGACAAATTCCTAGAAACACATGAATAACCTACACTGCCTCAAATAAACACAAGACATCAAACCAATCATAAGTAAAGAGATTCAGTCAGTCATCAAAAATCTTCCCAAAAAGAAAAGTCCAGGGCCAGATGGCTTCACAGGGGGATTTTGCCAAACATTCCAAGAAGAACTAACACCATACCTGCTTAAGAACTTCCAAAAAATTGAGGAAGAAGGAACACTACTTAACTAATTTTATGAAGCTAATATCATGCTAATACCAAAACTGGATAAAACAAAACTACAGGCTAATGTCTGTAATGAATACAGATGCAAAAATTTTCAACAAAAGTACTTGCAAATAGAATCCAACAGCACATTAAAATAATTATACACCACAGCCAAGTGGGGTTTATTCCAGGGATGCAACAGTGGTTCAACACAAGAAAATCTGTCATTATAATACAACATATTAACAAGCTGAAAGGGAAAAATCACATGACCATCTTGATTGATGTTTAAAAAACATTCAACAACACTTAGCATCATTCTAATAAAAACACTTCAAAAGGTAGGAATCTTCCTAAATATGTTAAAGGAAATATATGAAAAACCCACAGCCAGCATCATGCTCAATAGTGAGAGACTGAAAACCTTTCTCCTGAGATCAGAAACGAGACAATGATACCCACTGCCTTCACTATTATTTAACATTGTACTAGAAGGTCTATCTAGAGCAATTAGGCAAGAAAAAGAAATAAAAGATATCCAAATTGGAAAGGGAGTAGTAAAACTTTCATTATTTGGAAATGACATAATCCTATACTTGGAAAATCCTGAGAAATCTACAACAAAGCTAATTGAGCTAATAAACAAACACAGCAAAGTGGTGGGATACAAGATGAATGTGCAAAAATCAGTGATGTTTCTATGCCCAAGTAATGACCTACCTAAGGAGACAATTAAGAAAAAAATTTCATTCATAATATCAAGTGAAAGAATCAGGTTTCTGGGTTGTAAAGGATCTGTACACATAAACCTACACAATATTGCTAAAAGGTCTTCTCAGAAAAGATCTAAATAGGTGGAAAAAACATTCCATGTTCATGGATAGGAAGGTCAAATGTCATTAAGATGTCAACTCTAACCAAATTGATTTACAGATTCAATACAATACCAATCAAAATTCCAACAACTTACTTTAAAGACTTGGAAAAGCTAGTTATCAAATTTATTTGGAAGGGAAAGGGGGCTCAAATAGTCAAAAACACCTTTTAAAAGAAGAACAAAGTAGGGGGACTTACACTTCCTTATTGTAAAGCTTATTATAAAGACAGAGTGGTCAAAACAACATATATTGACACAAAGATAGAAATATAGATCAATGGAGTAGAATTGAGGGTTTGGAAATAGACCACCAGATATATGGTCAGTTGATCTTTGATAGGATCCCCAAACCCACTGAACTGGGACAGAATAGTCTTTTCAATAAATAGGCCTGTGAGAACTGGATATCCATAGCCAAAGGAATGAACAGGACCCTTACCCTCTAAAAAATTTAACTCAAACTGGATCAGAGACCTAACTACAAGACCCAATACCATAAAACTCCTAGAAGAATACATAGGGAAACATATTCAAGCCCTAGTAGTAGGAAGTAGTTTCTTTGACCTTAAATCCAAAGTCCAAGCAATGAAAAAAAAAAAAAAAGATAAATGGGAACTCCTTAAAATCAGTTGCTTCTGTGCCTCAGAAGACTTTGTCAAAAAGGTGAAGAAGAGCCAACTCAATAGGAAAAAATATTTAGAAATCTTATATCTAATAAGAGTTTGATATCCAGTATATATAAAGAAATCATACAATTCTACAACAAAAAAGTGAACAATCCAATTGTAAAATGGGCAAAAGATATGAATAGACATTTTTCCGAAGAGGAAATACAAATGGCTAAAACCCACATGAAAAGATGTTCATCTTCATTAGCTATAAGGAAATGCAAATCAAAACCACAATGAGATATCAGCTCACACCTGTAAGAATGGCTGCCATTATACAAACAGAAATTACAAACGTTCAGAGAGGCTAAAACCCACATGAAAAGATGTTCATCTTCATTAGCTATAAGGAAATGCAAATCAAAACCACAATGAGATATCAGCTCACACCTGTAAGAATGGCTGCCATTACACAAACAGAAATTACAAACGTTCAGAGAGAATGTGGAGAAACAGGAACACTTATTCACTGCTGGTAGGAATGTATAATAGTACAGCCACTGTGGAAGGCAGTTCAGCAGTTCCTCAGAAATTAAATATCAATTTGCCTTGCAACCCAATAATACCACTACTCAGTTTATACCCAAGAAGAGCTGAAAGCAATGTTACAAACAGTTATTTGCGCACCACTGTTCATAGTAGAATTATTCACAGTTGCCAATAATGGAAACAATCCAGGTGTCCATCAACCGATGAATGGATAAACAAAGTGTGGAATATATGTACATTGGGATATTACACAGCAGTATGAAGAAATAAGGTCCTGAAGCAAATGACAACATGGGTGTACCTTGAGGACATAATGCTGAATGAAATAAGCCAAACACAAAGGATAGATACTGCATGATTTCACTAATATGAATCCCCTGGAAAATGTAAATTCAGAGTCTCAAAATGTAGACTATAGGGGACCTAGAGATAGACAGAGGTTAGAGAAGAGGGAACAATTACCTAATACGCACAGACTAGTTAATGAGGTTGAACTTAAGTATGGGAGTGGATAGAGGTGATTGTAGTTCATTAGTGGGTTTCTAAGTAGTAGTACCATATTAAAGGTGAATATGATTGAAAGGGGTTGTTTAGAACTATGTACCTCACCCATTAGCACTACAAATATAAGAAAGTTCTTGCATGAACTACTTCAAAGGTATGATACTTGTACAAAGAGTTAATAATAGAGGGGTATATGGGAAAACTACTTGTTGCATGCTATGATCTATATTTAATTGAAATACATCACTAGCACCACAACAATACTAGGGGTAAATAATTGGGGGGTGGGACAAGAGTGAAGCGGAGTTTTGGATTTTCTCTCTAGTTTGAGTGTGTCTGTTATTTTTTCTCTTTTTTTTTTTTTTTTTTTTTTTTTTTTACCAGTGTTATGGAAAGCACCCATTTATTTTTTAATCAATTTTCAAACAGATTTTTCACAGGGAGAAAAGTCATTTATCTTTGTTAAAGAAAATTAGTTATATACATATGCATACACACACACACACACACACACACACACACACACAGTGGGGTTTTAAAATAATTCTCATTTACTCATTTACTTGTTTTAGAACAGTATTAACCACCAATGTTATTTTTTTATTTTTTTTTTTCAGGTGGAGCTTCATTCAGTGTTCCAACCTAGTTACATTACACTTAGGTATTATTGTGCTGTCCATTTTTGAGTTTTTGTATCTAGTCCTGTTGCACAGTCTGTATCCCTTCAGCTCCAATTACCCATTATCTTACCCTGTTTCTAACTCCTGCTGGTCTCTGTTACCAATGATATATTCCAAGCTGATTCTCGAATGTCGGTTCACATCAGTTGGAACATACAGTATTTGTCCTTCAGTTTTGGGCTAGACTCACTCAGCATAATGTTCTCTAGGTCCATCCATGTTATTACATACTTCATAAGTTTAGTCTGTCTTAAAGCTGCATAATATTCCATCATAGGTATATGCCACAGTTTGTTTAGCCACTCGTCTGTTGATGGACATTTTGGCTGTTTCCATCTCTTTGCAATTGTAGATAATGCTGCTATAAACACTGGTGTGCAAATGTCCATCTGTGTCTTTGCCCTTAAGTCCTTTGAGTAGATACCTAGCAGTGGTATTGCTGGGTCGTAATCCATTCTGCCATTCTTTGTCTTTGATTGGGAAATTCAGTCCATTAACTTTTAGTGTTATTACTGTTTGGATAATATTTTCCTCTACCCTTTTGGCTTTTGTATTATATATATCATATCTGATTTTCCTTCTTTCTACACTTTACTCCATACCTCTCTCTTCTGTCTTTTCGTATCTGACTCTAGTGCTCCCTTTAGTATTTCTTGCAGAGCTGGTCTCTTGGTCACAAATTCTCTCAGTGACTTTTTGTCTATAAATGTTTTAATTTCTCCTTCATTTTTGAAGGACAATTTTGCTGGATATAGGAGTCTTGGTTGGCAGTTTTTCTCTTTTAGTAATTTAAATATATCATCCCACTGTCTTCTAGCTTCCATGGTTTCTGCTGAGAAATCTACACATAGTCTTATTAGGTTTCCCTTGTATGTGACAGATTGTTTTTCTCTTGCTGCTTTCAAGATCCTCTCTTTCTCTTTGACCTCTGACATTCTAACTAGTAAATGTCTTGGAGAACGCCTATTTGGGTCTATTCTCTTTGGGGTGCGCTGCACTTCTTGGATCTGTAAATTTAGGTCTTTCATAAGAGTTGGGAAATTTTCAGTGATAATTTCTTCCATTAGTTTTTCTCCTCCTTTTCCCTTCTCTTCTCCTTCTGGGATACCCACAACACGTATATTTGTGCGCTTCATATTGTCATTCAGTTCCCTGATCCCCTGCTCAAGTTTTTCCATTCTTTTCCCTATAGTTTCTGTTTCTTTTTGGAATTCAGATGTTCCATCCTCCAGTTCACTAATTGTAGCTTCTGTCTCCTTAGATCTACCATTGTAGGTATCCATTGTTTTTTCCATTTTTTCTTCTTTGTCCTTCACTCCCATAAGTTCTGTGATTTGTTTTTTCAGATTTTCTATTTCTTCTTTTTGTTCAGCCCATGTCTTCTTCATGTCCTCCCTCAATTTATTGATTTGGTTTTTGAAGAGTTTTTCCATTTCTGTTCGTATATTCAGCATTAGTTGTCTCAGCTCCTGTATCTCATTTGAACTATTGGTTTGTTCCTTTGACTGGGCCATATCTTCAATTTTCCGAGCGTCATCCATTATTTTCTGCTGGTGTCTGGGCATTTGATCAGATTTCCCTGGGTGTGGGACCCAGCTGGTTGAAAGGTTTTTCTGTGAAATCTCTGGGCTCTGTTTTTCTTTTCCTGCCCAGTAGGTGGCGCTCGTGGCGCTCGTCTGTCTGCGGGGCAGTGGGCCTGGGAAACCGCGTGTGGAGGTGGGGGTCGCTGGCCGCCACGGCTTGGGGGAGTGCTGGTCCAAATTGCCCAGCTGGCCCGAGACGCCAAGCGTGACGGGAGGGCCCCGCTATCCAACGTTCCCAGTCGGACCGGGGAGCCATGTGCGTAGAGGGGACCCCAGTCGCCAGCCACCCCGGCCGGGAAAACGCGCGCCCCTTGGGTATCTCACCGCAGCGGATTCTCCCTGCCCGTTCAGCCGTTCCAGAATGGGGTACGCTGTCTTTTTGGTCTCTGTTGTGACCCCGGGAGCTGTTTCGTATTGTTTCTGTTTCTTTAGTTGCTTTTCTGGAGGAGGAACTAAGACCCGTGCGTCTTACTAAACCGCCATCTTCTCCGGAAGTCCCTATTTTTCTCTTTGGGCCACAGAAAATTGTCTAAAATTGAAAGTGATGATGATTGTAAAACTAAGTGAGGATACTGTGAAACTTTATTTTTGATAGAATATTTGCTAGACGAATATATCTCAATAAAATGAGATTCAAAATAAGTAAATAAGCAGAAAGATTCAAGTGCCAGAGATAATGTAGAGAGAGAGGTATACCTATTCAGTGTTGGTAGTGGTAGAGTAGCAAAATTGGGCAGCCCCTCCTGAGAGTAATGTAGTGGATCCAAAATTGGCTAAATACAAGTCACCATATGATTAGGCAATCCCATTACTGGGAATACACTCAAAAGAACTGAAAGCAGAGACTCGAATAGACATTTGCACATTGATGTTTATGGCAACATTATTCATGATACCCAATGAATGGAGGTAGCCAAAGGGTACATTGAGAAACAGAAGGACAATCTGTGGTGTATACCTATGATGGAATATTATATGGCTATAGAATGTAACAAAATCAGGAGGCATACAATGAGGTGAATGAACCATGAGGACATTATGTTGAGCAAAATAAGCCAGAAACCAAAGAACCAATATTTTATGGTCTCTTTTAGGAAATACTTATAAGAAAATTGGTGCCTAGATTGTAAGCTCTTACAGCAGACTTATTTATTCCTGAGCTTTAAGTGCTATTTCTAAATTCTGAGATGCTATGCTATGTGTGTATAAACTGGTATTTTCCTGTTAATATTGGTACCTGTGTGATACCTAAGATACAGAGCTGAAGTTCTACAACTCTGAAAGTCAGCATCCCTATATACAGCAACTGTTAAAGAAGCTGAAAAAATATATCAGGCTTCAAATAGAAAGAAGAATGAAGCTGATCTGCTTGGGGCCAAGGTAAATTGGGGTAAAGGATGATATTATCAATATTTTAGATCTTCACCTACTGAATAAGACTGAAATAAAAAAGGTTTACTTTGTCCAAAACCTAAATTTTCTGTAGCACACAATCTAACTTAACCTGTCTGCTCAGTTCAGTTAAACAGCCTAAACACATGATGCCTAGAATTGGGAACAGGGTCTTGCAATTCTGCATAATTTAATGCAATACCTGGATATATTCCAGAGTATGATGGGCAGATAATTATAAAGTACTGGCAAAGTCCCTTGAGGGACTGGAGAAAAAATATGGAACTATTAAGCTTTCTAACCTGGGAAACCTCTGATACTCTATCAAACATTAGGGACTCACAAGTAAATATGCCAAGTCCTTGACCTTGAGGCTTGCTCTTATGAAACTTATTTCTGTAAAGGAGAATCTAAGCCTACCTGTAATAATGTCTAAGAGTTACTTCCAGAGAGCCTGTTCTGTGGCTCAGATGTGGCCTGTCTCTTTGCAACCCCCTACCCCATAATGTTGACACCCCTTTTCAACATGAAGAAGTTAGAATGGTTGGTGCCCAAATATCCCTAAAGATTGGGAGAAAGATCAAAGAAGAAGGAGGAATTGCAATAGAGAAGATAGGATTTAACAAATGAATATGATTACTGAATCGGTATACTGATATTTCTTTTCAGTCTCCAGTGCCTTATAGCAACTAGAAGGAAATCCCTGAAATTGTAAAATTGTAACCCCTACCACACTTTGAAATTTGTTTTATAACTACTTGCTAAAATGTACTTTGAAATTTATTGCTTTTTTATTTATGTGTTATAACAATTTAAAATGTTGAAATATATAACTCACTGGATGTCGTATGGATAATAGTATTTACAAGAGACTCCAACTCATATACTGATATATAGTTGGAGGATGTATAATTTGGCATAGTCTCCTTTTGAGGGACTTTTGTTATTATTTATGAAAATTAATAATATGTTCTTTGATACAGATATTCCACTTCTAGGATTCTAGCTTAGTAAAATTTGCTTGTATGTCCATGAAGATATATATTCAAGGTCTTTCATTATAGACATGCGCACAAAAATAGGAAGTAGTTTGTCCATTGTAAGGTACAACTACACAGCTATTCAAGATCTCCAAGAAATGTTGTTAGCAAAAACAAACAAAAAGTTGCCAAGTAAAATATGTTAGATTCATATATATTTAGAAAAAATTAAATACATTTAAATGCGTAAAATGCATACTCCAAGGACAAGTATCTAATAGTAATCATTATTACCTCTTTGAAAGGAAAGTTATTTGGATTGAGGAATATGAGCATGAAGTAGAATTTTAACTTTCTACTCTATATATTTCAATATTTTGCAAACCTTTAATATCGAGCATGTATTTATGTAGGCTGAAAAGCAATGAAAATAAAGAAGCAAATGTACTATAAAGATACCCATAAATGATCTTTAATAATAATAATTAGATAATGTAAAATATTATTATCACAAGCAATTTTCAACTTTTATATACACAATATTATTACTTTATCTTTACAGTAATCCTGTGAATTAGATAAATAGGTATTATCCCTGTTTATAGTTTGTATCAAGAGAGTTGAGGAGACAGCTCTTAGAGAACATAAATAATTTGCCATTGTTTAGATTGTTGTATTTATTGAAAATGCAGTTTCTTTCCTCAACATGAGATGAGGCAAACAGAAGGAGTTTGTCATATGAGTATATGAAAATTTGCACACAAAAGATAGGCATGTTCATTCTGCAGAGTTCGCAGAATCAACAGTCATAATATCATACACTGATAACTTTTGAGGAAGACCAAGATGATTAGAACGATCTTAGGATCATGATATAATTCAATAATATATCAATGTACTTCATGAACAATAAAACACTATGCAAATCATAGTCATTATAGAGGCCTCTGTCAAGTACTAGATGGTTTAATAGAGCCAGAAATCTTGAGTAAAGTCCTGGTTTTGATACTTCCTGGGTATGTGAATTTAGAGCAGTCATTTAACTTCGATGAACTTCTGCAAAATGTGGCTAATTTACCTTCTTCAGTACTCTATCTCATACCACGAGCACACAATGGTACACACATACATATTGTATAAACTGAGATTTGAGGATTGAGGCGCTATGTGGAAAAGAATCTAGTTCAATGCCAGGCATATTATATGTATTCTATAAGAGGTAGTTCTCTAATTCATTAAAAGAATGAAGGAGGTATATGGTATATGTCAGATGAAAGGACAGACAACTAAGCCATTTACTAAAATTTTGGTAGTAATTGAAGACCATAGCTACTAAGCTTTTTTTCTAGTGACCTCAGAGACATGTTAAATAATATCAATATATTGAACAATCTGAAATAATTTTTTAAATTTTTCTCTATTATTTTGATCTATTCAAGTAATATGATCTCTGTGATTGTAACTTAATATAGTAATTATCATTTTGCATTGACTATGTTCATTTGTCTCAGTTTGATCACAGTTCCTAAACTACACAGCTGTGGACATGTTGCCTTCCTTCTTTAATTCATTAAAATTACTTTCATAAAGCGAGGGGTAAGGGGTATGGTACGTATAGTTTTTTTTCCCTATTATCATTTTATTTCTTTTTCTGTTGTCTTTTTATTTCTTTTTCTAAATCCATGCAAATGTACTAAGAAATGATGAATATGCAACTATGTGATGATATTAAGAATTACTGATTGTATATGTAGAATGTTTAAATTTAAATGTTTGGTTTAATTTTTTTAAATTAATTAATTAAAAAAGTTTAAAAAAATTACTTTCATATTCAAGGCATTTTCATGACTGCTTGATATATTGCTTCAGGCACTGCGAAGCAGATAAAAGATTTCTGGCATCTCAGGAAGGATGACTTTGTCTTGGAAGAGATTACATCTTGATGTATTGTTATTGAATCTCCTGGAAAGTTTTGTATGAACTGTCAAGCTTTGGCACCTCAGTTTTCAGTATCTAATGTTGGATATCTAATGTTTATCACATCTATGTGGTGAGTTGCTTATACTTTCAAGCTCACCTACTGCAGTTCTGCTCCAATGCATGATAACTAAAGGAGTTGTAGGAGACAGCCACATCTCCTTGACCTTAAAAGAAACTCATATTTTGGTCTGAAAACAAATGGAAAATCCACATATCTTCATTTAGCATTGCAATCACTTTGAAACATTCCAAGTTGAAGATAAAATTGAGTCAAAATGACTTGAAGCTGACTTTTTATTCTTTTTATTGATTATGACATGTTCTTGGTAACAACTTTTCCAGCCTAATATTAATGCTTTCACACCGCCTCCAAATCTTTTCTCAAGTTTCTCCTTCTGGAGGTCTATCTTGAATATCCTATTTAAAATTGCACATATACCCCTGCACTCATATCTCCCTTATCTTCCTCTAATTTTTTCATATAATTTACTTATTTTTATTCCTTTATGGATGTATACTCCTCTTCTAGTTTGCTAGCTGCCGGAATGCAACATACCAGAAACGGAATGGCTTTTAACAAGGGGAATTTAATAAGTTGCTAGTTTACAGTTCTAAGGCTGAGAAAATGTCCCAATTAAAACAAGTGTATAGAAATGTCCAATATAAGGCATCTGGGAAAAGATACCTTGATTCAAGAAGGCAGGCAATGCTCAACGTTTCTCTCTCAGCTGGAAGGGCACATGGTGAACATGGCGGCATCTGCTGGCTTTCTCGTGGCTCTACCAAAAAGGGACTCTCTCCAAAATGTTTCTTCTTTTAAAGGATTCCAGTAAGCAATTCCACCTTCAGTTGGTGGAGACACACCTCCATGGAAATCATCTAATCAAAAGTTGCCACCCACAATTGGGTGGGTCACATCTTCATGGAAACCATCAAAATGCTCCCACCCAGCAATATTGAATGAGGATCAAAGGGCATGGCTTTTCTGGGGTCCACCACAGATTCAGACCAGCAAAACTCCATAAAGGAATCCTTGTCTGTGCCCACTGGCATGTCCTAACATCTAGCAGAGTTTTGGGCATGAAGCAGCATTCGATAAATATATATTTAAATGAATGAATGTTATGTCTCATAGGTGCCATCAAGAAAATTCTTGATCTGATTTGACAGTGCTCTTGGGAACACTACCTAATTACATGGGAGAGCAGTATTCAATGCAGACTATGTTTTGGATGAGTAATGGTTTCCCGAAGAATGTGTTCTCTTGGCAGAATATGTTCATATTCTTTCCCTTTCCAGGCAATCTGTTCATGACTGGATTTAGTTCTAAAAAGCATGTACATTTCTTTCAAAGCTTTCACATAGTTTGTGATTTACAATACCCTAATAGTCCAAACAATACTATCTGTATAGTAAGACAGAGATGAAAAATTAACAGCATCCTTCGTATTACCCACTAGAGATCTTTGAATCTCTCTAGAGATTTTTGGATCTCCGAGTTTAAATTCCAAATCTTGGGCTCTATCATCAAAATGCTATGTTGTTAAATGCTATTCATGCACTCTGAGGGTTTTAGGGTGAAGTAAATAATGATTTTTTTTAATTGAGAAGAGAAGAAGTAATCTCAAAATAAATAAATAAATAAATAAATAAAAATAGTCACAGCTTCCAATAATTTAATGGCAGACAAGAAACACTGTCCAAAATACTTTTTTTTTTTTCCTATTTCAGGTTTATAGTTTCAAAGCATGTAGAATTTACACATATGTTTCAGGGTCAGCAAGGTTTACATAAAGGAAGCTTGCATGGGGAAATGAAGGGAAAAAAAGAGATGAGTGCAAACAACTTTGAAGTAGGTTGATTGCAAAGTGTTGCTTACAGTAAGAGTCGTAGAAGACAAAATCTGTGCAATTAACCCTTGGAATATACTTTAGGTTTAATAAAGTCAGCCCTTACAGAATCCAGATTCATTAGGAATATTCAGACAGGCCTAAATTGATGCAACTGACAGGAAAAACAAATTTCTAAACTAAATAAGAGAAACAGATTTTTACTTAATCCATGTTTGCTTTAGAGTAAGTAAATTCACTAGATAATTGTTCTTTTCACTTAACTTCAATTTTTATAAATATTTATTGAAATTCTACATTTTCTATAATGGATTTGAGGTGGTGTACAACAAAAGATATATGACAATTAAAAAAAAACTAAGGAAAAGATTATACAAATACACCAACATTAAAAGAACTTTAATTTTGCATTGAGCCTTCTGGCAGCCATATCTAAAATTAAAAACATAATCAGTTATGTCATTCTCATTGTCAGAAAGAAGAAAGCATACGAATTCCTCAGAAGAAAATCTTTTTCCAGTATTGAATTATACAAGAAATTTCTCACTGAAAATTTATATAAAGGATATAGAGTGGTATAGAAAAAATATATATTTTCAGCAACATTTTTGTAGCAAATTCAGTACCTTGTTTTACATGGTTGTTTCTTATAACAATTATCAAATAAAAACTGAGGGTGTAAGCAGGTATAAGTTACAGAGTTTCTTGAGAGAATTGAGTAGGCATAATTAGCTCAATATCGGGGGCCTGGAGGAGGCTTCCTGGAAGAGGTGATTCATGAATTCAAGATGTATGAGTTAGCCAGTTGAAGAAAGGTGGGAAAGAACACTGCAGCCGAGCAGTGTGTCTATGCTTTGCTCTTACAGCACTCTGATGTTCAAATAGTTATGACGTAGTTTTGTCAGTTTGGTTTCTTGTTTATATGAATAATTCAGCAAAAGATACAGTCACTACCATTCTAAAAACCATAATTGAATAATTCTTCCTTTTTAAAAAAATATTTTTATTGTAAACAACAAACAAACATACAAACATTCTTATTATGGTTGCAATCAGTGGCTCACAATATCACATAGTTGTGCATTCATCACCATGATCATTTTTTGAGAATATTTGCAAAATGAAAAGCAAAAGAAAGAAAAAAAGAAAAAACTCACAAATGCGTACCCCTTACCCCTTCCTCTCATTGACCACCAGTATTTCAATCTACTCAATTTATCTTAACATTTGTTCCCCCTATTGTTTATTTTTTATCCATATTTTTTACTCATTTGACCACACCATAGATAAAAGGAGCATCAGAACCAAGGTTTTCACAATCACACAATCAGATTGTGAAAGCTATAACATTATACAATCATCTTCAAGAAACATGGCTACTGGAACACAGCTCTACAGTTTCAGGTACTTCCCGCTAGCCCCTCTAACATACCATAAGCTAAGAAGGGGATATCTATAAATGCCTAAGAATAATCCCCAGGATAACCTCCCAACTCTGAAATCTCTCAGCCACTGACACTTTATTTTGTGTCATTTCTCTCTCCCCCCCTTTTGGTCAAGAAGTTTTTCTCAATCTCTTGATGCCAAGTCCCAGCTCATTCTAGGATTTCTATCCTTTGTTGCCAGGGAGGTTTACACGCCTGGGAGTCATATCCCACGTAGAGAGGGGAAGGCAGTGAGTTCATTTGCTGTGCCAGAGAGAGATGCCATTTCTGAGCAACAAAAGAGGTTCTCTTGGGGGTGATCTTAGGCCTAATTTTTTTTTGGTTGGTTTAAAACATTTATTCATTTTTCCATGAAACACTCAAAGTTTAAGTCAGTGAGAAATATTTTTAATCAAAGAATTGTACATTTTCTTCTCACGAATTCTGCTTTGTATTAGGAAATGACATTGTGATCCATTTTACTACAAGTAAAATATTACAAAATATTTACAAGAAAATATTTAAAATAACTCAAACACAAAAGCCAAGATGAGGTGAAATAAACTGGTTCCTCTAAGTAATTGAGATCCCCCTATCACGTTGCAAAAGATTTGGAGAAGGGGAAAAAATGGTATGGAAATGGTGATATGAAAGGGAATGGATGCTAGCAATATGCTTCAATAATCAATCTATTCTGAATGAAACACCCCTTCTTATATGCAGTAAATTTTGATCAAGTCTAAACTTTAGGATATTCTTTGCACTGAAATTAGAAAATACCCTGACAGTGGAAGTAGCTCTTTCACCTAATCTTAATAAGAGTCTCTTTCTCCATGAGCCACTGATGTGAACAGAAACCTGTTACAGCATCAAAAGCTGTCACAGTAGCCCTTCCACTTCTTTCATGAAAGCTTCATACACATCATCCTTAGTTTGTACTGAGACAGGAACAGAAGGACCAGATTTGGGGGCTGCTTTGGCAAGAGGCACAGCAGAATCATTCTCTTTCTTTGGAGAGTAGTAGTGGCCCTTTTATTCTCCCGATATACCCTCAGTGCAGTGGGCACAAATTGAGTAAGCTCTGCCTTGGGATTAGTGGTCTGTTGCTTGGCACTGATGTTTGCTGTGGCTTTCTTCTCAGTGGTGGCTGCACTCGTATCATCCGCCTTGGGTCGCTGAATTAAATTGGGTGGGGAACTTAAGAATCCTGGGTGTGGCAAGGGAGCTGGTGGGAAAAGCCCAGGTGGGGCAGGTCCAAGTGGAGGCACCAAAGGTGGGCGCATCATGCCAGCACAAGGTGGAGGGATACCTGGAGGTGCGGGGGGAGGTAGCCTAGGTGGAGTTACCAAAGGAGGAGGGCCAGGGGGCATGCCTGGAGGTTGACCTGGGGGAGGGCCAGGAGGTCAGCCTAGTGGTGGTCCTGGAGGTAAAAGATGCAGTAAAGGCCCTCAGAGTCCTGGTATTCCAGGTGGTCTCAGGAATGCAGGAGCTCCTGGAGGTGGCCCAGGAAGAAGGCATGTGGGTGGTCCAGGTGGCTGTAAAGGTGGTGCCAGTGGTGGCCAAGAGGAGGTGGTCCTGGCATGGGAGGTGCTTGTATCTGACAAGGAGGAACAGACTGTGGAGGAGCCTGCTGCTGTGAAGAAGGTGTAGATGTGCTATCTGAAAGAGATTCTTCTTTATGCTGTTTCTGTGACTGCTTTTCTGTTTCAGAATCATCAGAATCATCATCAGCATCATCCTCTGAAAATTCCTCTACTTCTCACCCTTCTCCGGGATTTCCTGACCTTCCATTCAAAGCATCATGGCTTGAAGAGGAGTCAGTTCTTTCATGTTCTTTTTTTCCCTTGATTTTCCAGACATATCTGCAAATTGTACACTCAGACCTGATTTTTTTCCTTCATTGTTGTCTTTCTCACTATCATCATGGTGCACAAATTCATCTCCCTCACTTTCTCCATCTGATCTGTCAGTTACTGTCATCAGTGCTGTCATCATGTTTATCCTGATTCTTGTCCTCAGGATAGCCATCATCCTCACTGGTGCTGGAAATATGTCATCGTGGCCTCACTGAGCAAGTTCAGGACTATATAAAATAGCTTCAACTAGCCTACAAGGAGGAAGATCTAGGGCAAAGCCTACTTTACAGCCATACATCTGCAAGACTTGAGGCGGAGGTGGACCAGGAGGTTTTCTGCCAGGGGGCAAACGTGGAACACCAAGTCCAAGAAGAGGAAGGATAGAAGCATAGAAACTGCCCGAGTTGGAGGTCCATAGGCTGAAGTCTTTTTAAAGATAGAAAGTGGCTGGGCACCAGGAAGTAGAATATCCTGGATCAAGGTGTTGGAAGGAGCATGAGGCATATCTGGCAAAGGAATACTCTCACCTTCCACATGCTTAGCATTCTTGACTGCATCAAACTATTGACTAAGTTGAGCCCTCTTTTGTTCATATTCTACTTCTAGCTTTCTCAATTCTTTGTCAATATCCAGATCTTTTTTTTCATAGAGTTATAGAGTACGTTCAAAGGTTTCATGCAGCTTTTTATATTGGTCTTTCAGCACCTTTTCATTTAACTGGAGCTGTTACACAGGGTTAAATTTCATTTCATCTAATCTCTCCATGTTCTGGATAATCTGTTTGGGATCCTTTATCTTCAAAACTGCAGCTTGTACCATAATGCCATGTTTTTTGTTCTTCTTTAATTCTCTCTCCCAAGCTTCCCTTCGGGCCTGGTCTATGGGGTTCATAAATTTTCCACTCTTGGTGGATGACATAGGTCTCTGTCCCATGTTTAAATTCTGTGTTGTTTAACTTCTGCTGAGTTCCTGGAACTGCTAGAAGTAGGGTGTGGACATGTAGAAGTAGGGTGTGGACAATTCCTGGCCTCTTTAACTTCGTACGGCTCTTCACCTTGGTCCCTCGGTCAGTCACTCAAACACTGCCATCTTCTTAGGTCTATTTTTTTTTTTTTTTTGCATGGGCAGGCACCGAGAATCGAACCTGGGTCCCCAGCATGGTAGGTGAGAACTCTGCCTGCTGAGCCACCATGGCCTGTTCCTTAGGCCTAAATTTAAGTAGGCTTAGCCTATTCTTTGCGGGGTGTGTTAGTTAGATTCAGTTGTCAACTTGGCCAGGTGAGCATACCTAGTCCTGTTGCTGCGGACATAAGCCAATGGTACGTGAACCTCATCTGTTGCTAATTACATCTGCAGTCAGCTAGGAGGTGTGTCTGCTGCAATGAGTGACGTTTGACTTAATTGACTGGTGCTTAAATGAGAGAGTGCAACGTAGCACAGCCTAAGCAGCTCGGCATTCCTCATCTCAGCACTTGCAGCTCAGCCCAGGCCTTTGGAGATGTAGAAAGAAGTCACCCGAGGAAAGTTGTTGGAACCGAGGGGGCTGGAGAGAAGACCAGCAGAGACCATCCTGTACCTTCCACGTAAGAAAGAACCTCAGTGGAAAGTTAGCTGCCTTTCCTCTGAAGAACTAACAAAATAAATCCCCTTTTATTAAACGCCAGTCCATCTCTGGTGTGTTGCATTCTGGCAGCTAGCAAACTAGAACACGGGGGAAGCCACAAGATTGAGGGCTCGGCCTATTGATTTGGTTGTCTCCACTGCTTGTGAGAATATCAGGAATTCTCCAAATGGGAAAGTTAAATTTTTCCCCCTTTTCCCCCATTTCCCCAAGGGGACTTTGCAAATACTTATTTATTCACTGTTCAAATACACTGGGATTTATTGGGGCATCACACTAACCTGGACAAACCAACACAATCTCATACCCTTGAATAACCCTTTCTTAAACTAAATTTGATTTTGTTTCCATGAGCAGAGATGGAAATTGGGAAAAATTTCTTGTAGATCGTACACTTTATCTTCTACAAAGTGCTTATGACTGCCCCTCAAAACCCACAACATTCCTAAAATACAAAAATACTCTGGAGTGGGTCTAGGAAACATGGAATTTTCAAAATGACACTACTGGATCCTTCATTAGGGATTAAAGTTTCAGATGCAAGGAGTATGGAAACTATAAATGGGACTGGATTGCAGCTGTGCTTTTTACTTTCCATCCCACAAAGCTGGAGGAATAACTTGGGGACATTTCCTAGGTTTTTATCCCCATCCTTGGTAGCCTAGTATAACCAAATATAACTAAGATGATTCTCAGAATAAAGAAAGCATGAATGGATGGTTTAGGCTTCCTCTGTTCTGGGCATTAGAAGAAAGGTGAAAGATACAGACAATGCTGATATGTTTACAGACTGATTCAGTAGGATAGATGATGAAATAGAGATTTGAAGTTGATGCTCCAGGTATAAAGAACATCTATTTCCCTAGATTGTCATCTGAACTGCGGGTCACTTGGTCAAATAGCAAAATGGCTGGAGAAGGCAGGGTAGAACTTAGAAATTGGGGATCAAGAACATATCAGCAATGAGCGAAAAGCTAAGCACACAGGTTATCAAGAGATAGAAATAGGGTAGATTTTGAGCAATTGGTGCTGAAGGAATACAGACTGTGCCACAGGACTGATTTTAAAAATTCAGGAATGGATAGCATAGTACTACCTGATTGTAGTACAATAATAAAAGTACTGACTGAAGCTGAATGAGAGAATGATAAAAGGAGAAGGGTTGGGGGCATGCATGAACCAGGAGTAAAGATAGAGGATAAAGACTCAGATGGTGTAATTTAGGAGGGCCTAGAGTGAACAATGATGGTGATTAAATGTACAAATAAAAAAATATGTTTTTGCTTGAGGGTGTATGAAGGACTATCACTATTGTAGGGTGTTGAAAATAAATAGAATATTTTAAAAAGTATGATCAATGCAAGCTAGGGTCTATAGTCAATAGTAACACTGTAATATTTATCCACTGAATGTAACAAAGGCATTATGCCAAAACTAAATGTCAATAGGCAGGGGGCATGGGGAAGGGATATAGATTGTTTGTGGAAGAAAAGGAAATGCCTTCAGATAGATTATGGTGGAAAAAGTATGTCTATCCACTTAGGTTGGATTGGATAATGTGTGATTAAAACTGTTTAAAAAAGAACAGAGAGAAATAAGTACTAGAGAAAATGCAGAGAAAGAGATGCACCTATGCACTGTCGGTAGGGAAACTGAGAGGTGCAGCCCCTTGGAGAGCAGTGTGGTGGCTCCACAGGCAGCTAGGGGTGGGGTCACCGTATGATCCCAAAACCCCGTAGCTCAGAATATACCTGGAGGAACTGAGTGTGGGGACACGAACGGACATTTGCACACTGGAGTCTATGGCAGCTGTGTTTTCAATCCACAAGGGATGGAGGCAGCCTCAGGGTACCACTAAGTAATGGAAGGGGAAACTGTGGTGTATACATACAACTGACTACTGAGCAGCCACAGAGAAGGAATGAAGTTGTGAGGCATGCAACTAATTATGAACCTTAAAGTCTGTGTGTTAATGAAATGTCAGAAACAAAAAGACAAATATTATCATGCCTCACTCACATGGACTAACTATAATACAAAAACTTGGTATATTGAAGCTGAGAGCATGGGTTATCAGGTTGGCTCCTACTGTAAAGGGTTCTAGATTGTAAGCTCTACAGCAGCCACATAGAAGTTATTTCTAAATTCTGAGATACTGAGCTGTTTGTATATAACTTCATCATGCCAAGAAACTTAGGGTATTTATGTGACACCTGAGACTCAAAGTTAGAGCCCTGAAGCTATGAAAGTCAGCAGTACCCAATACAGGAACTGTTACAAAAGTCGAAAAGGGGATCTGACTTCAAGTTGAGATATGAATGATGCGAACTGGATAGGACTAAGGTAAATCAAAATACAGGGTAAAGGATGATCTTGTTCATGTTTTAAAACTTCAACTTCTGTGTGAACCAAAGAGAGATACGTTTATTTGGTGTAAAATTTGTATTTTGGGCAGTGCATTTCCTAATTTAAGTTGTATGGTCAGTTTAGTTGAACACCATAAGTACATGGAATCTTGAATAGGGCATGAGACTTTGTTGGTTCATCCAAGTTAATATGACACCCCAATATATCCCAGAGTAATCTGGGCAGTGAATAAAGAAGTATTTGCAAGGTCTCTTTGGGGCACTGGGGAGAAAGGAGGAAATATTCAACTTCCCCGTTTGGAGAATTTCTGATATTCTTGCAAGCAGTGGAGACAAGTAGATCAATAGGCAGAGCCCTCGTTTGGGGGGTTCACCCCTATGAAACTTATTCCTGCAAAGGATAGGCTGAGCCTACTTAAAATTAGGCCTTAGAGTCACCCCCAGACTCTTTTGTTGCTCAGATGTGGCTCTCTCTAAGCTGATGTGCAATTGAATTTACTCCCTCTCCCGCTATGTGGGATATGACTCGCAGGGGTATAAATCTCCCTGGCTCCAACCTAATAACTCATGCTTTCAACTTCAGTACACCAAGTTTTCATATTATAGTCAGTCCATATGAGTGATGCATGATAATATTTGTCTTTTTGTTCCTAATATTTCATTCAACATATAGCCCTTAAGTTTCATACACTTGGTTGCATGCCTCACAACTTCATTCCTTCCTGCAGCTGCTTGGTAGTCAGTTGTATGTATATCCAACAGTTCTTCCTTCCATTCCTTAGTCATTGTACCATTAGACCACCTCAATCCATTGTGAATCACGAACACTGCCACCATAAACACCAGTGTGCAAATGTCCATTCATGTCCCCACACTTAGTTCCTCTGGGTATATATTGAGCCACAGGGTTTCAGGATCATATGGCAACCCTACCCCTAGCCTCCTGTGGAACAACCACACCGCCCTCCGGGGCTGCACCTTTCCTGTTTCCCTACCCACAGTGAATAGGTACAGCTCTCTCTGCATTTTCTCTAGCGCTTATTTCTCGCTGTTCATTTGTAAACAGTTTTATTCACACATCATACAGTCCAATCTAAGTAAATAGACATACCTTAGCCACCATAATCCATATGAAGTCATTCCTTTTTTTTACACAAAGAATCCATACCCTTCCCCTAAACCCCCTCCCTTTTTTTTGCTCGGACATTTCTATAGACTTGTTTTAATTTGAAGAATTTCATAGCCTTAAAACTGTAAACTTGTATGTTTTTTGTCTATTGTTTAACTGGGTTGTTTATCTTTTTTGTTGTTGTTTTTTTTACATGGGCAGGCACCGGGAATCAAACCCGGGTCCTCTGGCATGGCAGGCAAGCATTCTTGCCTGCTGAGCCACCGTGGCCTGCCTGTTTGTATTTTTGTTGTTGAGTGAAGAATCTCTTTATATATTCTGAGTCCTAAACCCTGATCTGATATGTGATTTCCAAATATTGTCTCCTATTGAGGAGGCTGCTTTTTTACTTTCCTGACAAAGTCCTTTGACGCACAAAAGTGTTTAATTTTGAGATCCATTTATCTATTTCTTTTTTCAGAGCTTGTGCTCTGAGTGTAAGCTCTAGGAAACCACCTCCTATTACAAGATTTATAAAATATTTCCCTACATTTTCTTCTAAAAGTTCTATGGTCTTAGCTCTAATGTCCAGGTCTTTGATTCATTTTGAGTTAATTTTTTTATACAGTGTGAGATATGGATCCTCTTGCTTTCTTTTGCATATGGATACCCAGTTCTCCAAGTACCATGAAACGAAGAGGCTGCTCTGTCCCAGGTGAGTTGTAGTGACCACCTCATGAAAGATCAATTGTCCATAGACGAGAGGGTCTATTTCTGAACACTCATTTGATTCTATTGGTCAGTATACTTGTCTTTATGCTAGCAGCATGCTGTTTTGACCACTGTAGCTTTGTAAGGTGCTTTCAAGTCAGGTAGTATGAGACCACCCACTTCAATTTTCTTTCTCAAGATATTTTTAGCTATTTAGAGCACCTGCTTTTCCAAATACATTTATTTGTTTTTTCTATTTCTGCAAAGCAGGTTGTTGGAATTTTAATTGGTACTGCATTAAATCTATAATTCATTTTAGTAGAATTGACCTGTTAATTATATTTAGTCTTCCAACCCATGAATATGGTAAGCCCTTCAATATATTTAAGTCTTCCATGATTTCTTTTAGCATTTTCTTGTAATTTTCTGTGATTAGGTCTTTTGCATCCTTAAACTTATTCCTGAATGTTTGATTCTTTCTGTTGCTATTGTAAATATAATTTTTCTTGATTTCCTCCTCAGATTGCTCATGACTAGTATATAGAAACACTACTGATTTGGGGGCACTGCTCTTGTACCCTGCCACTTTGTTGTACTCATTTATTAGCTCTAGTCACTTTACTATAGATTTTTCAGGATTTTCAACATATAGTATCATGTCATCTGCAAACAGTGAGAGTTTTACACCTTCCTTTCCAATTTGGACGCATTTTATTTCTTTTTCTTGTCTATCTGCTCTGACTAGAACTTCTGGCACAGTGTTGAGTAACAATGGTGACAGTGGGCACCCTTGTCATGTTCGTGATCTTAGAGGGAAAACTTTCAGTCTTTCCCCATTCAGGATGATGTTAACTGTGGGTTTCTCATATATAATCTTTATTATGTTGAAGAAGTTACCATCTATTCCTATTTTTTGAAGTGTTTTCATCATGAAAGGATGTTGAATTTTGTCAAATGCATTTCTGCATCAATAGAGATGATCATGTGGTTCCTCTGCTTTCATTTGTTGATATAATATATAACATTAATTGATTTTTTTATGTTGAAACCAGCCTTACATACCTGGAATAAATCCCACTTGGTCATGGTATATAATTCTTTTAATGTGCTGCTAGATTTGATCTGCAAGTATTTTGTTGAGGATTTTTGCATCTATGTTCATTTGAGAGATTGGTGTATGATTTTTTCTTGTAGTATCTTTGTCTGGCTTTGATACTAGGGTGGTGCTGACTTCATAGGATGAATTAGGTAGATAATCATCTGTTAACATTGTTTTCAACTGAGATAAATCAAAGAGATGTTTGGAAGCAGATTGATAGAAGAATTTTTAAAGTCTAGCTTTGGAAATATAATTGTATCCTCTCAATTGAAAGATATATAGTAGAGGTTTAACACCATCTGGTTATTTGCTGATATTAACCCTAAGGAGGTAATTAGCTATATGGCCCCAAGCAAATTACTTACCTCTCTTTACTTCACTGTCTCCTTCTTCTATATATTAGTTTGTAAACGCTGCTAAATGTCAGTATACCAGAAACAGAACAGCTTTTAAAAAGAAAATTTAATAAGTTACAAGTTTACAGTACGAAGGCCATGGAAATGTCCAAATTAAGGCACCAATAGGAGGTTACCATCACTCAAGAAAGGCTGATCCTGTCCAGAGACCTCTGTCAGCTGAGAAGACATGTGGCTAGCATCTCCTGGTCTCTTGCTCCTGGGCTCTGTTGCTTTCAGCTTCTGTTTCCTATTCTTTTCTCTTTAAGTGTCTGTGGCCTTAGCTCCTCCAGAACACAGCTCTGGGTTCTGGCTTGCTTAGCATCTCTTGGAAAGGCCCATGGCGACATCTGCTGGGCTCTCCCAATGTCTAGGCATCTGCTCTCTTTGGCGGCACTCCAGGCATCTCCGAACATCCATGTCTATCTCAGTTCTGAAGCAGCTGTTCTCCAAGTATCTGCGTGAGGCTTCCTTGGAATGTTTTCCCTTTAAGGGACTCCAATAAAATAATCAAGACCCACTTTGAATGGGAGGAGTCACATCTCCATCTAATCCAGAGTCCACACCCACAACCTGGTGTGCCACATCTTTGTGGAGATAATCTAATCAAAAGGGTTTCCACCCTTCAATATTGAATCAGGATTAAAGGACATGGATTTTTTGGGGTACACAAGTTTCAAACTAGCACAGAGGTTAATAATATCTGTATCACAGGGATTTGGGTGGGTGTTTTTGAGCACTAAATGAGTTAGAATATACTAAATGCTTCTGTGGTGACTAGCACATAGAAATAACTTAATAATCATTGTTGTTGAAGTCGTAGCTGCTATTATGTAGAGGAACCTTCTGAAAAGTAGGCCTATCATTTCCCTCCCTCAAATTTGTATAGGAATCTGGCTAATTTAGCCATTGGATATGGTGGAATCTAAGAATTTTAATCTCTGTAAAGAGAAGATTCCTATGTATGCCATTCACTGTTGTATCCCTCGTACAAGACACCATTTCGGACATATAGAAGGTGCTCAGTGAATCTCTATTGAATGGATGAGTGAATTTTTAGTTGTAATCACCTTACTTAAAAAAAAGCACTACTTTCAGTGCTCAAGTGGATTTTCTATAGGCAAATACTATTGTTTTAGTATCTAAATTCAAGTAATTCAATATTAAAGGGAGTCTTTTAAGTGAAGTCTTTTAAGGGAAATGTAAGCAAAAAGCACCCAGCCTCCATTATTTAGGGTGCAGACTGTCCTCACAGCTTCCTCTCTTATGTTAGTTGCATGGCCTTTTAATGTGTTGAGACCATAAAGAAGTAGGTAATAAAATATAATGCACTCATCAATAAAAGATGTAAGCTAAAATAATTTTAAAATAGTTACTAAATAATATAAAAGTATATAACTAGAGACTTAAAAACCATAAAACTAGATGATAAAATGGGATATAAGAAAAAAATGGAAAGAATAAAGAAGGATGAACAATTATTCACATAAAGCAAAATAATTGCAACTAGAGGACTAAAAAATAAAAGAGTCAAAATACCAAAACAAGCTGAAATGGCATGAATGCACCACTAATGTAAGATTTTAGGTAGAGCTGTAAAGAAATAAAAGCCATGTAAGTTAAAAAGAGGGAGGGCGGACCATGGCGGCTCAGCAGGCAGAGTTCTCGCCTGCCATGCTGGAGACCCGGGTTTGATTCCGGTGTCTGCCCATGCGGGCGGGTGGGGGTAGGGGGAAGAAGGGAAACAAATTAACAGTACCATTAAAAAGAAATCAGGGACATAATCTAACTCAACATCTCTGGATAGCTCATTTAAACAATCGAAAGACAGGGAGCCCAGAATAAGAATGAGGGCCTTTAATGCTGTATAGCTTAACGTAATGCCTGGATACATCCTAGAATATATTAAACAGAAAATTAAAAAGTATTGGCAAAGTCTCTTGAGGGAGGGGAAAAAAAATATGGGACTATTAAACTTCACCACCCGGGAAACCCCTGATACTGTGTCAAACATTAGGGACACACAGATTAATAGGCTAAGCCCTTGATCTTGAGGTTTACTCTTGTGAAGCTTATGTAGGTAGCAGAGAAGCTTATCCTACCTATAGGTATGCCTAAAATTTACTTCTGGAGGACCTCTTTTGTTGCTTAAATGTGACCTCATTCTCTTTTAGCCCACCTCTGCAAGTGGTTTCATTGTCCTCCTCCCTATGTAGGATATGGTATCCAGGGGGCAAAGTCTCCCTGGCATCTTGGGAGATGATCCCAGGGATGAGTCTGGCCCTGGCATCATGGGATCAACAATTCCATCCTTATCAAAAGGGGGAAAAGAAGTGTAATAACTAAGGTATCAGTGGCTGAGAGAGTTCAAATAGAGTCAAGAAGCTACTCTGAAGGTTACTCTTACGTAAACTTCAGTTAGGCATTGCTACTTGTCATAACTTGCCAACCCCCAATCAAAACCATTCCATCCAATTCTAAAGAACACCTAGGGCAATATATAAGATTCTACAAAGGTTCCATGTACTAGAGTAACTTTCCAGAAACCTACAACCTCCAGATGGGTCCCTGGGCCAGATAAGTCCTGAAACCTAGAGGGGCAAGCCTCTCCAGAACATCAGCTAGTTCCATCTCCCTACCCCATATTATTGACAGCCCTTTCCAACATGAAAAAGTTAGAATGTGCATAGCCCAAACACCCCTAAAGAGTGGGACAGAAAGATCAAAGGTGATGGTGGAGTTATACAGAGAAGGTAGGGCTTAACAAACCAGTATGATTACTGAATCATTATACTGATATTTCTTTTAGTCTACAGTACCTTAGAGCAGGTAGAACTAAAAACCTAAAATTGTGGAATTGTAATCCATAGCAAACTCTGAAATCTGTTCTATGACTAATTGTTGTGCCATGTTTTGGAATTTATTGCTTTTTTGTGTTTATGTTATTTTTCACAAAAAAAGTCAATTGTGATGTTAAAATATATATATATATTCCTTCTAGCCTCCAATGTTTTGGTGCAGCTAGAAGGAAAAATCTGAGATGATGATATGGTAGACCATGACAAACTCTGGGATTTGTCCTGTAACTACTTCTTGAAGAGTGCTTTGAAAACTATTGTTTTTTTCTTTTTTGCTTTGTATATATGTTATATAATACAATAAATTTTTTTTTTTAAAGAAAGGCAATCAGGGGTTTCAAACAAAAGTTGGTTTAATGGCCAGAACATCTCATCTACATTAGCCTTTCCAAGTTTTCCTCAAAGATTCCTCAGGCTAACAACCTCAGAATATACACCAATGTTATCTTGTTTATGCCTCAAGCCTCAAATGTAGCCTCCTAACCTACAATTATGACAACATGGTGCTCCAAATTCATATTACCAAAATGGGAAAAAGTCAGGTGGTTTCCCAACTCTGGCTTTCTCACTTTAAAACTTTAGTTTCCTGATATTGTTATTACCTGAAAGGTATTCCATATTGTGTGAAGCAGTGCATCTCAAAATTCTTTAGTCTCTGTAACACTTAATTAGGCAAAGCAAGCAAACAGAATTAATTTCTGGAAAGACTGGTACCATTATTGAAGAGAAATCAGTAAAATGCTAGGATTTTATTAGCTATTATATACAAAGTATCTTTTCATTGTAGAAAAAAAATGAATTTTCACTTTATAGAAATAAATATTCTTTTAAGGGCCAGCATTTCCAGAATATACAGGAATTACACAGGTTAAATTTCATAGGATAGCATATGCCTAAGTATACTGTAAGATATCATTTGGACTTTCGTGAAAAAGGCCAAATATATTTAGGCAATTCCAGTGTTAAAAAAGTGAAAAAGTTTTTTTGCTAGAGAAAATTTCAAAACACCATTGTGCCTTATACATATTTAAGAGGAGGCTACAGTACTTTGCAATCTAATTTAAGTATGGAATCCCTTCGTTTGTATGAATTGATGTTTCATAGAATATACTTGGCAAATTTACTTTAAGCAGAGAACTATACAGTGAGGCAGGACATTTGATTTTCTAACCAAAGCTCCATAATGTTTGAGTCCTATTGTATTACTAAATAACTAATAGGAAATATGAAGAGATCTCTGACCTTAGATTGCAATGGAGAGAGAAGCATCATCTTTGGAAAATTATAGATTTAATGAACTTCCTTTTTAAAATCTGCATTTTCTGAATGAAGCACATGTATTTTAACTTCAAAATTTAAAATATTTTGAACACATTTCTCTGAAATGAAATATGCCTTAATGTGCTTTGATCTATGAAATAAAAGCAAATAAAAATACCAAAGTTTTATTTGCTTAATAACTCATGCAGGGTTAGTTAAATTTGTAGGTTCAAAGCTTTTACCATTTTTTTTAGAATATTGCTTTTTCTCTAATGCCACACAAAAAGCTCATGTCACTGCATAAGTGCAAATAACTTCATCAGAAAAGAAAAACTGCTATGAAACATGCCAATATTTTATGTTCCAAGTGCGACATCTGTGAACACAATTGTCATTCAGAACATCCTGGCACACATAATTTTAGAAGCTTTTGCATATTTAGCTTTCAAACCCCATTATTATTGTATTTAAAAGAAGTGAAACATCTTTTTTCAAATATTAGCCACTACCTTTGAAATGTTAAAGTGAGAGCCTTTGAAATGATTTTTGGAAAAAATCTTGAATAATCCACATCATCATGGATATGTTAACACTCAAATCAATTCACTCAGTCACTGCCCTTTAACAGCTGGGGTTCTTATAATTTTTCATTTAAAAATTTTTAACTGTATTATAGTGTAGCTACAATGTCTTCTATAAATACAGTTTCTGGATCAGATAAAGGAGGCAGAATATTTTTCCATGATAATGTAGTCATCTGGATTGAATTGTCAAAATCTAATCCTCACAACACTACCCTTAACTTGTTTTTGTGAAATGAACAAAGACATCTACTTTGACATACTCAGAACAGGATTAAGATACCCTTCCAACCTTCTGATCACTCCAAAGATTAAGGAAAATGCCCTGCTAACTGTAACTAAAAGACCAGATGAAGAATAATCTTCTATTTTTCCAGGAAGTGTTGAAAGGAAGAATTACACACATGGAGACACACATTATTTATAAATGGGGGATACACACGTTTTCTTCAGTGTTTTGAAAAGTGACATTGCTTTCAAGTCAGTATATAAATGAGCAATGAATAAAAAACTATTTTGAAGATTATTTAATGTTATATTCATTCTTATTAGGGAGAAACTTCTTTAATATTTAAAATTCATATTTTCTCAGGAATAAATGTTAAGAATCAGGTTTATTTTTTAAACATACAATACCTCTATGCCATTCTATCCTCACCTTGCATTAGTTCCCAAAGAAAGTCTTACATAAAATAAAATCTTTTGTTCATTTCCCTAATGTTTAAAAGAGTAGATGTCCTATTGTAGAACTCTAAGTTGGTCATTTAATTTTTAAAAAGGAAAATAAAATTGGATAAAACAAATACTATGTATATATAAGTACATACATAGATATTTACAAACATACATATATACGTGCATTAAATATTTTAACTTAAAATACATAATTTAAACTTTATTTTTTTAATTTAAAGCTTATAGAGTGCCTTCATTCACAAATCTTTTAACATTAGGGCCAAGGCCTTTCTCTTTGGTATGATTTTGCTGATGGGAGGTCTCCAGGGTCTTTCTTGCATGAATCACAGTCATCCATAATGCATCTTCTATGATTTTAAGTTTTGGTTTTGTTAAAAGGGAATGAAAACTTAAAGGCACTTGAAAAGTAACTAGAGTACAAAATCCTCCTACTTAATGACTGTTTGGTTGATTGATTCCAATCCTTCCTCCCATCTTCCAAATACCTAATTTGGCAGGAATGAGTAATTATTGTGAAATATATCAAATATACAAAGTATGAATAAAATATATATGTAAATTTTTGGAGGTTTTTAAAATAACATTTAAAAAAAACTTTTAAGTTAATTGTACAAGATAGAAAATTGAAAAGCACAAGAAGAGAACACAAAAGTCATCCCAAATCACAAGCAGTTTATAGTTTGACATCTCCTAGGTCCTTTATGTGTATACACACCACTGAGCATACATTTTTATGTGGTTGAGATCACACAGAATTTATTATGCTTTTTCATGAATAGTTATCAATTCAAAGTCCCAAAGTCATGAGTATTGTAATAACCAAGAATACATGACACCAACTCAATCAGGGGGAAAAATGTAATCCTGCCTTTCTTGTGAACAAAAATCTCATGAAAGACAGAAATGGCAACAGGCTTCTATAGATATTGGCAGAGTTATAAATATTGTATTCCTTTAATGCTCAATTTAAAATGAGACATAAAGCAAGAGGACAAAAAGTATAATGAATTGTCAGATCTGTATTGAAATAATAGCAAGGTATGTTTCCATTCAGTTATTTAACATCTTTCTATGGCATAGCCAAGAGATGTGCACATACAGTGGTTTACATCAAGATGAAAATATGGACACATCTGCGTACATCCTCCCCTTTCACTCTCTTCTGGCCCTCTGCAGCCAAACTAATGAGCAAGTCTCGATGCATACTGCTCAGAGGTGCTTTAACAATTCCATGGGAAAGGCGCTTCTTTTCTATTAATAAAAAGATATTTATAAATTTGTTAATTCACTAGCTCTCCTTTCCATCATATATTGTGACCTCAAGATATCTAAAAAGCTTAGATGTTGTGAAATAATGATCTTATACACAATAAATACAAGTATTTAAAAAAATTTTATTAATAAAACCAATCAACATACAACATGAACATTCTTTTTTTCATCACAGTTGTATATTCATTATCATGATCATTTCTTAGAACATTTGCATCAATTCAGAAAAAGAAATAAAAAGAAAACAGAAAAAAAATCATACATACCATACCCCTCCCTTTCATTGATCACTAGCATTTCAATCTACTAAATTTATTTTAACATTTGTTCCCCCTATTCTTTATTTATTTTTAATCCATATGTTTTATTCGTCTGTCCATACGGTAGATAAAAGAAGCATCAGACACAAGTAAACACAAGTATTTTACCAAAAAAATGCATAGAGAACTATGGTTATAATCTATAACTGTCTTCTAGATACAGAGATACTAGCCAAGAGCCCTTCCCTTTTCCCTTCCTCTTCTTTCTCTTTCAGCATTTCAGTGACTTAGTACAGAAATATGTCTAGCTCTAAGAGATAGATTAGCAAAGGTCACTCCCAGGAGACAGTCCTTCCTGTAAATGAATATAAGGATATGTCTAAAGGGAATATCTTTCTACCTCTATTTAAAATATATATTTGGACATTAGGACTTGTTCTCTACAGTAATAACAAAATGCCTATATAGAGCAACGGTCAGACAATCAGAACTTTTCTAACAACTCTGGTTGTAAAGAATCTTTCCCTCTGCATTTCCTTCTCTGCTCCCCTCCCCACAAACCCTTCAGCATACTGCCCCAAGACATCTAGTTTAACAGTGCCATCCCCATGTAGTAACAGAAAAAATATTTTAAGAGTTATTTACACACTCTACTTTTAACATATGTTGTATACTTCTAAGCATCTAGAAAGACTAGATGTTTTAAATAAAGTCCTAAATCACGCACATATAACAAAGAATATCATCTGAAAGTGTCTTCTAAATAGAAATATTCTGGCCTAGAACTCTTCCACTTTTCACCTCCATCAAACCAGTGGTTGCATCTGCAATGCTTTAACAATTTTGCTTTTGCAAGTAAAATGCTATCATTTTCAGAGCAGTCTTCCCTGTAAATTTTAATACGAAATGTGCAAAATGTTCTAGTTTGCTAACTCTACTTCTGTCATATGCTAGCAACTTCTTTAACATCTAGAAAGACTAGATGATAAAAAAAAGGACTCATTTGTGCACTATATATGTTATTACATATAGTAAAGTAAAACAAAGTGCACAGAACGTAAAGGATGATGGTTTATCTTACCCAAGTACAGACTTACTGGCTTACAGCCCTTAGCTCTTCCTTCCCCCTCGGACCCTGAATCAGCACAAACAGGATGTGTACTACTCTGGAGGTGGTTTGACCATTCCATTTCCAAATGATATTTCATATGAATTTTAACAAAACAGTATCTACAAACTGAGTTATTTTACTACCTCTACTTTTAACATACTTTGTGCACATCTAAACATCTAGGAAGACTAGACGTTTCAAATAAGGACTTAAATTTGTCCACTATATACAGAGTAGTGTTGAATAAACTACACACATGAAATAATGGTAATATCTGAAAGTATCTCCTAAATAGAAGCATTCTGGTATAGGGCCCTTCATTTCTCTCAATTCCTTTTCTCCACCACAAAGCCAGAGGATGAGTTACAGGCACATGTGTCATTTAGATGTAGTTTTGCAATTTCATTTCCAAAAAGTCATTTTCAGAAGACAGATTTTCTATGAATTTTAACACAAAGTGTACCAAATGTTAGCTTACTAACTCTACTTTAGTCATACATTGACAACACTTTAACACCTAGAGAGCAGATATCATAAAATTAGGATTCATTTGTCCAGAATGTACACAACATATACAGTAAAGCAAAGTTAAATGAATATACGTGTGCTGGTTTGAAAGGAAGTATGCCCCCTAAGAAAAGCCATGTTTTAATATAAATCCCATTTTATAAAGGTAGAATAATCCCTACTCAATGCTGTGTGTTTGAAACTGTAATGAGATCATCTCCCTGGTTGATGTGATTTAGTCAAGAGTGGTTGTTAAACTGGATTAGGGGATGACATGTCTCCACCCATTTGAGTGAGTCTTGATTGGTTTACTGGAGTCCTATAAAAGAGGAAACATTTTGGAGAAAGAGATTCAGAGAGAGTAGAGAATGCTGCAGCACCACAAAGCAGAGAGTCTACCAGCCAGTGACTTTTGGAGATGAAGAAGGAAAATGCCTCCCGGGGAGCTTCATGGAACAGGAAGCCAGAAGAAGATGCTAGCAGATGATGTCGTGTTCGCCATGTGCCCTTCCAGCCGAGAGAGGAGCCCTGACTGTGTTCGCCATGTGCCTTCTCACTTGAGAGAGAAACCCTAAACTTCATCGGCCTTCTTGAACCAAGGTATCTTTCCCTGGATGCCTTTGATTGGACATTTCTACAGACTTGTTTTAATTGGGACATTTTCTTGGCCTTAGAACGGTAAACTAGCAACTCATCAAATTACCTCTTGTTAAAAGCCATTCCGTCTCTGGTATATTGCATTCCGGCAGCTAGCAAACTGGAACAGTACGTAACACAGGACAATACATGACCAGAATTCTCTAGTACACATTAGCAAAACATTTTTGCCATTTCTTCCCTCCCACCTCCCTCAAACCAATGAACAAGAACAAGGGTATAATATTCAGAAGTGGTTTAATTCCTTTCCCAAAGACAATATTTCCCATCAATTGTTTAAAAGCTACTTACAATGTTTTCCTACTATTTCTATTTTTAAACACATCAAGCACTTTTCAAACTCTAGACAGATTAGAATATTTATATAAGGACTAACTTGTCCACAGAATACACAGTAATGTTTTTTAAAAAAACTGTACACACATAACAATAGTTTTAATATGAGGAAGCTCCTGAATATGACTACCTTGACTTTGAATCATTCCTTCCTTTTCTCCACCACCAGTTCAGTGGATAAGTACTGGCAAGTGCAATTCTTAGAAGTGGTTGAGCAAATTCCTATGCAAAAGTCATTTACAGAAGACAAACTTTCCAGTGAATTTCAACACAAAGTATCCAAAACATTGCTAATTTTACCAAATCATCTTTGTCATATACTGGCAACCTCTTCAAAATCTAGACTAGATGTTGCAACATTAAGACTCATTTATCCATTATATTATTATATATACAGCCAAACAAAATGCACAGAACATACAGAAAAAAATTTGCCTGAAATTGTCCAAGCCTGAACACAGTAGCATATTACCTTTTACAATTGCTTCTCTCCCATCTCCTCCAAAGCACTGAATGAATATATAGACAGTAGTATGCTGCTCACAGAGATGGTTTAGCAACCCCATTTCCAAAAGACATTTCCTATGAATTTGAACAAAATGATATTTACGAAGTAATATTTGACTACTTCTACTTTTTTTTTTTTTTAACATGGGCAAACACTGGGAATACTTCTACTTTTAACATACATTGGGCACATCTAAACATCTGGACAGACTAGATGTTTCAAATAAGGGCTATATACAGAGCATCTTGAATAAACTGCACACATGTAACAACAATTAATCTGAAAGTGTCTTCTAAATATGAATATTCTGGTCTAGAATCCTTCCCTTTTATCCCTCCTTCAACAACCCTGGGAGCTATGATGCTCAAAATTTCAGAAGACAATCTCTCCTAGGAATTTTAATACAAAATATACAAGATGTATTAGTTTACTAACTCTATTTTTGTCATAAACTGGCAACCTCTTTAACATGTAGAAGACGAGCTGTAGATTAAGATGTGTTTATCCGTTATATATACTATATACGTAGCAAAGTAAAATCAAATGCACAAACATAGGGACAATGGTTAATCTTGCTTCCCTGTAAACACACTGGTATAGAGTTCTTTGCACTTCCTTCTCCCTCATTCCCCAAACCAGTGCACAAAATGTGTACTACTCAGAGAGGTGGCTTGGCCATTCCAAACCCCCCCACAATATTTCATGTGAATTTTAACAGAAAGATAATAACAAAATGTGTTCCTTTACTACCTCGACTTTTACATATGTCAGGCACTCCAAAACATCTAGAAAGAAGAGATATCTCAAAAAAGTACTTGGCATTAAGTACTTTTTATAAATAAAATTCACACACAGAACTGTAACTAAAGCCCTGCTGACACCAGTGTCAGTAAAGTCCCATTCCAGGTTTGGGGCTCTCGTTGCAGAAAGAATTCAGAGGCAAGCAGGGACAAATATTAGTAAGTAGTAAAGTTTATTAAAGAGAGAAGTACTTGCTAAAGGGATAACACAGGCATGCTCAAAGTAGAGACACATGCCTAATGGCAAGGGGTTAGCTTGTTTTATAGGGAAGTTTTGTTAGTAGAAGGTTTCCATAGTGACCAGGTGTCTTCTTTGTTTCAGAAGGAGATAACTATCGGTGCTTGTGGCCTGCCATTAGCCCTGCCATCTGCCATGGGCAGATGTTTAATAATTTTTCTAACCCCAGACTTTCTGTCATTAACTAAAAATCCATTTCAGGCCCATGATTTTACAAGCTTAATGGTTTTAGGGAGTTTCAGGGTTCTAGGAGAAATTCTTGCTTTAGGGAATTTTCAGTTTGCATTAATTCCTTTGGAGCTAGATCGGAAACCAAGGACCATTAATTCTTTCAGAGCTGGGTAGGAATCCAGGGACCTGTAATTGTCCTATTTTATCCCACTTCAGGACAATAATTATAATATGAAAGTATTTTGTAAATACGGCCAATCTTCCATAGAATTAACTTCTCTTCCTCTTCTTAGCCTTTGGTCTATGTCCTCTCACTCACGGAACAAGCATGGATGTATTGCTTCTGATGTCAGTTCTAGAGGCAGTCTAAATTCCATTTCAAAGTCATTTCCAGAAGACATTTCTATGAATTTTTTCCTAAGAATTGGGCAATATAAAACATGTGATTTTCTAACTTTACTTCATCATATGTCAGCAACCTCTTACATCTAGAAAGCCTAGATGTAACAAAAGTTTTCTTTTAAAAGGTTGGGGGCAAAGTTGAGAGCAGCTTTTTCTTCTTATATACACAATAAATCTTCCCAAAGGTGGTGGGCACTTCTTATTGGAAAAATGTGCACATTATTCTACTATTTCTCTCTTTCAATATCAAGCGAGCTCTGGTAGAAGCAAGACTAACTGCCTGATGGCCAGCTAGCCATTCAACAAGTAGTCATCCAGGGCTCACGTCATCTTCCAGGCCCTTTAAAGCCTGTGCCCATTGTTGCAGGAATGGGGTGGCATTTCATCCAGTTGGGACAGAGTAGTCATCCCAAGAGTGTGCACCCCAGATTCCAGGTGACTGAGCAGGGGTCCACACAGACCCACTTTCTGGGCGCTTGAGAGCCCTAGTGCCCCCACCCCACCCCACCCACTGCCCAAATTGGCCACTCTGGGTTACCACCTAGGCAGGAAAAGCCAGAGGCCCAGGCTCATAGAGACCCCCACTGCGGGGAGGGGAAGGCAGGTTTCTGGGCCTGGCCAGTGAGCAGATGAGGCAGGACTCTGGGTCTCCGCAGGGTTGTGCCCCAGCCCACCCCAGGCCTCAGCTCACATTCCACTCTGAACTGGAGAGCCTGGAAAGTTGGGAGAGCATAGGCTGTGCTCCACTTTTCACTGCACTCTGCCGGAACTGTTTATGTATAATTTAAAGAATAATAATATTAGAAACACCTGTGCACACACAATCAGGTTAAGAAATAGATCATTACAGATGCCTTAGAAGTCCTTTCTCTTCCAGTCCCAGAGGCCACCATTAGGCTGACTTTTATGATAATCATTCTAATGCTTTTCTTTATAGTTTTACTGCCTTGTCTGTTTCCTTAAACATTATTTTGTTTCGTTTTTCATTGTTATATATTTTATGTAAATGAAATCAAGCTATAGATATTTTTCTGTGACTTTCTTCTTTCACCTAACATTATGTTCAGCTCATTCCCTTTCACTGCAGCAGAACACTCCATTTAATGACTACACTTCAATGTATCCATCCTACTGTTGATGGACATTTGGGTTTTGATTTGGTTTAATACCTCCTAAAGTAGATCCTAAGATTAAGGGTTATGTATAAGGTCACTGCCTTATTTGGGGCAGTGACCACAGAAAGCACTACAGAGGAGTGAGAAAGTGAAACAGGGATTAAAAATGCCCATGAAATGTATGTTGTTGGGCAGGTCACCTCTATGAGTGACTGGGGCTCATTCCTGCTGGGAACTCTGCAAGTGTGAGAATTGTCAGAATTGTCCCACTAAGGGAGGAGGAAACTGGGGTTTTTATCCACCAACTTCTGTCCCAAATGGGTTGAAGGCCAGCCCTGGGGCATGAACTCCCTAACACTTAAGGGTTGTCTGGTGTTAGCTGGTATGCTGCTGCAGCTGGAGAATTCTCTCAGGCAGAGAACGTATGCAGACATCAGCGTCGGCACAAGCTGCCCAGGATAGGCTGGGGGCATGTGGAGCCCTTTGGGGATCTGCTAAAGTATAGCCCTTGCACTGTGAAGATCCACTCAGGGCCCACACTATGTCCGCCTTATCCCGTCACTTGTATTTCGAGGTTCAATGTGTAGTTCCCTGTCAAAAAGGAGAATAAAAGGGTTAAGGATAGACAAGTTAATGGGGCACACAGAGTCTCTGCTGAGGCTGTTGGTTCAGAGGCTATAATTGATATTCATCATCTCCATTGTTTACCACACGTTCTAGATTTTCCTTAGTCAGAACTTCTCTTCGGATGCTTGACTTTGTGGGATGAACCAGTCCTTCATTTTTTAGGGAACTGAATCCCTGGTTACCTTGCCCTTTTCAAGCCTCGCTTGTTACAATTGCCCATGCACTATTATCTTTGAGCATGGAAAGATTAAGAAGTTACCTAGTGAATTTCTCTGAGTTGGAGAAAATTGATGACTTTATAACATAGAATTTTCCTTTCCAAGGGCTTGACTTAGCCTTCTATTTATGTAGTCTTCTTTAATATTTTTTAAAAGAATTTTATAGTTTTATTCATGCAAGGCTTGTTATACACATGTGCATGTGTGTGTTTCCTAGGTGTTTTGGGTTTTTTTGTTATTTTGAATGATGTTTTTCAAGTTATACTTTTTAATAGTTGGTAGTGTATAAAAATGACAAGCTATCTTTGTAAATTCATTTCTAACATAAATCTGTTTAATATCAGAAAACTTAATAGATTCTTTAGGGGTTTCAAAACAAACTTCTGCCTGCAAATAATGATGTTTTTGTTTCTTCTTATGTAATTCTTTTGCATTTTTTTTTCTTCTTCTACTATACTGACAGGCTCTTCCAATAGAAGACTGAAATGATAATAGTGGACATCCTTCTCTTGTTCCTATCAGTTTTTAAAACATTAAACTAAACTTGTATTCCTCGGAGAAACCCTACTTAGTCATAACACATTATGTTTTTATATATTACTGGACTGTGTTGGCTAAAATTTTGTTTAGGATTTTTTAAACTATATTCATAAGTGTGGCTAGTTTGTAATTTTCTATTATGTGCCATCTATGTCTTGTTTTAGTATTAAAGTTATGCCATTCAAAAAATGAATTGGAGAACATCCCTTCTTTTTTAATCCTCTGAAAGAATTCATATAAGCTTGGATTTCACAATGCTTTGATTATATAGTAAAATTCTCCTGCTAAATTACCTTGTCCTGCTGTTTTCCCCTTTGTCATAAACTTTTCAACTTTTCCAATTGCTTTAATAGTTAACAGGCTATTGGCTTTTTCTTAAATCAGTTTTGGTGAGTTGTATTTTATGTTAATTTCTTCATTACCTCTAAATTTTCAAATTTATTGCCATAATTTTTTATAATACCTATTATCTGTTTAATTTCTAGGGTTTCAATAGTTATGTTTAATTAGTTTTAAATTCTAAATAATGTTTATTGCTCTTCTCTCTTTTCACCTTGATTGGATTCTCAGCAGTTTCATTTTAGTAGTGTCTTTTTTTTTTTTTTTTTAACATGGGCAGGCACCGGGAATCGAACCTGGGTCCTCAGGCATGGCAGGTGAGCATTCTTGCCTGCTGAGCCACTGTGGCCCACCCTTAGTAGTGTCTTTGACGAATCAACTTTTGGCTTTGTTAGTCCTCTCTATTTATCTGCTTTTTATCTTATTCTTATTAACTACATTTTTCCTACATTTACATTTTCATTATTTCCTTCTACTTTCTTTAGATGTCTCCTGCATTCATTTCCTAACTACTTAAGTTGGATGTTTTTCATTCATTTTTAGCCTTTCTTTTGTAATGGCTCTCTTCACTAACTCTCTTCACTAACTCCTTAACATACATATTCTATTATTATTTAATTGCAAGCATTATCTATATATATATTTTTTCCATTGACCTGTGAGTAGTCTAGATGAGTTTTTTCTGTTCTAAATTTCCAAATGAATGGGGTTTTCCAAGTTATCTTTGTAAATTCATTTCTAACATACATTGAGATCAGAGACTGTGGTCTATATAAACTAATCTTTTGAAATTTAATGAGGCTATTTTATGGCCTATAATGGTATCAATTTTCAAGACTACTATTCCATACAAACTTCAAAAATTATTATTCCCTATTCGCTAGGTGCAATGGTCTATTCATGCTGACATTTTTAAGTTTCTACTTTATTTCTTTAAGTTTCTACTTTATTAAGCAGAGGGATATGTGTCTGTTATTTCCAGTAGCTGAAGATTTTGTGGGTCTACTTCTGTTGTCTATTGTTTATGATGGTTCTCACTCATGATGACTTATTTACTTATATATTTTGATATTTTTGATAATGGCTCTTATGCTGATTTTCTTTGAAACTTTGTGGGAATTTTTCAGAGCCTTCTAAGAGGATTTGCATTTGTTTCTGCCTATTTCCTGAGGATGCACCCAGCTAGGGACACTGCAAGTACAATCCTGCACTCAGGTTTGTTCCTTTTTTTTGACGCACAAGTCCATGATTATAGACCAAAACCCATATGAATACTGTCCTGTGATTATGGATTTTCAGGGAATAATTTTTCCTCTTTGTGCAGTATAAGGGTTGAGTTAAACACAGCAGGGTTTATTTCATTTTCATCCTTACTCTATGTTTGTATCCCTTTAGAGTATCAGCTTTTCATAGGGATCTTTTAATTATAATCCTTACCTTTAGCGGGCCCCAGCCTATATATCCTGCTACCCACTTACCCCCCACCCCACCCCAACGCGCGCACACACACCCTCTGCAGTTACCAAAAGCAAGTTTAAAGTCTCCAGAATTCAGCAGAAAGTGTCAGGGCAAAAGCTGGCATTGATGCTTGCTTATGTCCTAGGATTCCTGGGTTTACTTCATTTCATGGCTTGGAGTATTTGTTACTTTGGTGGCAACTCACTGATCCATTTTTAAATACCCCCTTTAATTTTTTCCTTTTTTTTAGAAAAAAAAAAGCTTTATTGAGATATAAATCATATACCATAAAATGTCCCCCTTTAAAGTGTACAATTCAATGGTTTTTAGTACATTCACAGACTTGTGCAACCATCACTACTATCTAATTTTTTAGTGTTTTCACTACCCTCAAAAGACCCTGTACACATAGCAGTCACCGTTTACCTCCTGCCACCTGGCTCTAGGCAATCTCTATTTTACTGTCCGTCTCTATGCTTTGCCTCTTCAGGACATTTCATGTCTTTGAAGAAATGTCTATTCAGTTCTTTGCCTATTTATTTATTTGCTTTTTATTGTTTAAGTTGTAAGAGTCTCTCATATATTGTGGATATTAGTCACATTAGATCTATGAATTGCAAATATTTTTCTCCCATTCTGTGGGCTTTTCATTTTCTTAATGGTGGCTTTGAAGCACAAAAGTTTTAAATTATGTTTTTTTTCATGAGTAGGCACCGGGAAGCGAACCCAGGTCTCTGGCATGGCAGGAGAGAACTCTGCCTGCTGAGCTACTATGGCCTGCCTGAAGTTTTTAATTTTGATGGAGTTCAATGTATCTATTTTTTCTCTTGTTACTTGTGCATTTGGTGTTATAACTAAGAAACCATTACCTAATCCAAGGTCATGAAGATTTACACCTATGCTTTCTTCTAGAATTTATAGTTTTAGCTTTAGGGTTTTATAGTTTTAACTCTTACAATTAGGTCTGTGAAACATTTTGAGGCAATTTTTGTATAGAGTACAACTTTTTCTTTTTTTTAATTTTAGGTGCATGGTCCGGGAATCGAACCCGGGTCTCCCGCATGGAAGGCGAGCATTCTACCACTGAACCACCTGTGCCCCCACTGCAACTTCATTTTTTTTGTATGTGGATATCTAGTTGCCCCAAAATCATTTTTAGAAAGACTATTCTTTCCCCATTAAATTTTCTTGGCATCCTTGTTGAAAATCAGTTGATCATAAATGTGAGGGTTAATTTCTGGATGTGCAGTTCTAATGAATGGACCTACATGTTTATCCTTATCTAGAATCTCATTGCTTTGATTCATGTAGCTTTGTAGGAGGTTTCGAAATCTTCCTTTCATTTTTAAATCTAGTGATTTAGTTATTTTAGTCAGGAGGGCCTTTAAGGATATCTTACCTGCATACTGCCAGAAACCTAAATCAATCATTGTTTGGTTTTTCCTTCATTTACAGCAGAATGCCTTTAGTGAGACTTTCAAATAATTTAATTTAGCTTTCATTACAATTCTAATAAACTATTTCAGATAAACAAAAAGACATAGAAAGCAAATTAACAGTGTTTGTAGCCACCATTCACCTTAGAAAATAGTATTTGCAATTGGAGGTACAATTGAAGTGTAAGTTTTCCCAGTTACATTTCTCTATATTTCCTCAAAGATAACTAAATTTCAACTTATGTTTTTTTTATCCCCATAAACATCTTTGTACTTTTACTTGCCATCCATTTTCAACCACTTGTTCCTTGTCAACCTCTATTTAGCAGGTCAGGACTGGCCACTCCAGGCCCCTTGTTGCATAAAACAAATACTGTGCTTCATCAGATCAAAGATACCATTGACTGTAAGACACACTATTATCTATTTTTTAGAAAAAAAATCCTGACAATTATACAATACCATAGTGCTTTCTTTTTATAACAATTGTAAATGACAATCCAAGCTCAGGGGTAAAAAAAAATCCAAGCTTAGAGCCAATGAAATGAAAAAAAAACACAGCTTTCTCTGTTTAAGTCACTGTGGGGCAGGTAGCTATACAACAGTGGGTTGTGGAAACACAGGTTCAGGGTACAACAGAATTAAGCAAGTGATCCCTTAATTACTCACACAGTATAAAAAAAATCCAGAAGGGGAAATAATTTCTTTGTTACTTACATGGCATACAGCACGCAAAAGAGCAGGGAAAGAAGTCCCATCACGACTGGTCTCCCAGGGTGACCAAAAACTGCTCCAGGTCAGGGTCCGTGGATGGCAACTTCCCACAACCCACTTCGTATAGGTGGAAAGAGACAAACCTACACTGTGGTTTTTATCCCACCGCAGAGGGAAGAGGGCCCTGCCACTGAGAATTCCTGTTCTGATAAGCACCTGGTGCTGCTTATTCCAAGTTTCCTGGTCTAATGTCTGGCCAGGCCTTTTGGTTAGACTTCTCATCTCCCACAGGTTGTGGAATGGCAGGCAGTAGGAAAGGACCTGGGGTAGATGAAGGCTGGGCCATGACCACTTAACAGGTGTCTGTGATTTCTCTAATGATCATCATTAGTTGAGTTTACAAATACTTGCAGCTGAACTGTTTCCTAATTGGTCTCATTCTATAAGGAAAAGACAACTTTAGATTAAAGTTAGTGTATCTGAAACCAGAGAATGAAGAAAATTGGACTTGGCTAAGAAAGGTGCTTTGTGCTTTAGGTCAACAATCCAAGATGATGGAGAATTCTGTAATCTGAAGATGTTGAAGGGATGCTGTAGGGGATTGGACAGTGTCCTCCCAAAATTCACATCCACTTGGAAACTCAGAATGTGACATTTGGAAATAGGGTCTTTGCAGATATAATTAAGATAAGGCTCAAGATGAGATCATACTGGATGAGGATGGGCCCCATCTCCAATGAGAGGGTCCTTATAAAGACAGAAAAGGGCACAGAGACACAGAGAGGAAGGTACTGTTAAGATGGAGGCAGGCATTGAAATGTATTCAGAAGCCAACGAACACCAAGGATTGCTGGCAACTACCAAGAGCTAAGGAGGAGACATAGGACAGTTTCTCCCTCAGAGCCTTCAGAAGGAACCAGCCCTGACAACACCTTGGTTTTAGACTTCTGGCCTCCAGAACTATGAGAGAATAAATTTCTGTTGTTTTAAGCCACCAAACTTGCTATAACTTGTTATAGAAGCCCTAGGAAACTAATACAATGGCATGTCAGACCTGGGTGTGTTTACAGGCCCTCCAATCTGTGTTCTCCTGGCTTCTGAGTGAGCTAGCTTCAACTGAGTTCAGACAATGAGAGGCAAGTTGAAGGCAGGAGGGGAAAAGTGTACTCTTTCTTCTCCCTAAATACCTTGAGAGGCATTTCCATTAGCAGCTGACTCTTCTTACTGGATCTAGCTCAGACCTGATGTCAGTGTTTCATTGTCTGCTTAGTAATCCTGGCTCCTAGTCTCTTTGTCCTCTCATCCTAGGAGGGTTTGTGGCTCCATGCTTTTGCTCATCTCTGGCTGGCTTGACCATCTCCTATTTAGCATCTCAGCTCTCCATTCACCTAAGTAGCCAATTCCTTACATTATAGTCTCTCTGACACTTGGAATATTTAAAGTGGTTTTGTTTGTTTGTTTTCCTGATTAGAAATTAGGTGATATTTTTGAAACGTTGAATTTTCAGTCACAAGGTAAAGTTAATGCATACAAAGTCAGAGAGCTGGGAATAGTAGCAGGAGATATGATTGGGACCTGGGAGAAGTCTGATCCCAGGGCTCCTCCCAAGCACTACTGTAATATAGTCCCTGAGGAAGGGGACAACTATTCCATTGTAAAATGCATCCTAGGGAAAAAGGGGAAGTTTTTAATGCCATCTGTTCCCTGGCACTTATTTGAATTGCTCAGAAGCAGAATGGTTTTTACTGTTCTTGTTCACAAAGATGTGACCTGTGGCTACTAAGTTCTCTTCCAAATAGAACTTTTTATTACCACTATCCTATTCTCTCTCCACAATTTTATATTTCTTGGTTATGGTGGGTGTAGATAAACATCTTTTGGGCTTTGGTGCTGGTCCATCTTGACGCGGCAGAAGAGTTGAACCTCACCAAGGTGTGCTGGACTAGGGGCTGGATGCAGGAAGAGGATGAGATTTGGGTTACCTCCTTATGGGGAGGGGATGAGTATGTTTTGGATTTTTAGCGAGATTTTGAAATTGAAGATATGGGGGAAACGGTGTATGTAGAAATAGGGCAGCTAAAACAAGAGTACTAGAGCGGGCATTTGTGGTTTTATTTTACATCCATTTCCTTTTTTTCTGACAGTAACAACCTTTTTTTTTTTCCTCTGGGGAATCATCTCTTTCCCACTCTCAGTCCATATGGTGTCTATGGTATTTCCACCATCTCTGCTCCAGGGACAGGCATTTGACAAAGGTTTGGCCAATCGGAACAATGCATTTCTCTGGCTAAACTGATGGCTCAAGGATGAACGAATGAAAGTCTCTAGGATGTAAAATTAGATCTTTTGAAAGGGAGACATTCACTATTGTTTATGTTGGGCTTGGAATTGTACAGATGTAAATCTGGAGCTTCTAGCAACCATCTTAGTAGAAAACTCCTGCCTAAAGGAGCCAAGACAGAAGGAAACAAAGGTGAGAGACAGAAATAAACCAGTTCTTTGTGACATTGTTGAGCTGCTAGATTCAGATTTGCCTAAACTCAGAGCCACTGCCTAGGATTTTCAGTTATATTAACCAATAAATTTCTTTCTCTAAGCCTATTTGAGATGTGTTTTCTTTTCTTCTTCTTTCTCCCCTCTTTTTTCTCTCCCCTTTGTTGAAAGACTCTTATGAGAAGCTTCTTTATATTTATGTAGATTTTTCTATATGTTTTTCTCCTAATTTTTCTCCCTCCCTTGTGCTGAACAAACCCTAGGTATGAGAAGTATCTCTCTATTCATGCAGATCCTGGGGCTAAAGATGACTTAAATTTGGTAAAAGGGACCTTCAAATGTTATTTATATAAAAACAAAAACAAAATTAAGGAAAAAACCTCAATATTACTGTGTGCAGTTCAGGGCACAAAAGCATTTGGTTTTAAAAATCCAAGGTCAGTATACTTCCTTAATTCTCATGGTATAGTTTTTAGTGGTGTTATTGTTGCTAATGAAGTTGATATTAGGGCACTAACTATACCTTGTCTACTATAGGAACTTGGGAAGCATATCTAAAAGATGTGCCATTTACAACTCACAGAAGTTCTGTTCTTAAAACATATCTAATGTGGAGTGCAACTCAAAGTGTTTGTTTTCTTTTGAGTTGGCAAATATTTTCTTCATGAATTCCATGACTTCATAGGAAAACGACCATTTACTCTCACATTCCAGCTTTTAATTTTCAGGATTTGATTTGCATTTAGTCAGCAAGTACGTAAATCTACATTGCTCTTCTGTTTGTCTACAGTCTAGCTTTCACTTACAGTGATGTAGTTTTCATATGATTTACTTTTAAAGGAGATGGCTGCTGTGTTAAATAAAATTGACTGACAAGCTGCAAATTTTCAAAAGGGTCTATGACGCAATTATTTTTTTTAATTATGCTGTTGAGACTTTTAGGTTATTTTTCCACTCAGTTTTGGAAAAATTCGATCACAGAGTTTTAGAGTTGGAAAGGGATGTGGAGATAATTCAGTACCAGACCTTCATATTTGGGTGAGGACATACAGGCTCAGAGAATATAAAATGGAACCTGTGACTGAAAAGTTTAAGAACTTGAACTGCCTTTGGCAACCACAGAGTAGGAAGAGAGGATGAACTAGGCTCTCTCTTTGACACTCACTTCCACGCTTTCATTTTCACTCTTAGGTCTGCTTCTATGGATACATATTGGAATTCAAAGACATTTCTTTCTCTTCATTTGTGTGTATTTCATATATTCCTTATTGATGTTGATTTTGTTTACTACCCAAACTTCCAGACTCACTGAGCAAGGACTATATACAACTGCCAATTCTGTTATTGCTCATTAATAACACTAATGAAAGGATAATGCCTCACACTTTTTTGGCAGAGCTGAATGGAACAATGAAACACTAGCAATATATTCGGACATGGAAGCAGGAAAGTTTGATTAGAATGGTTTTCTCTTGTCTCCTACCAAAGCCCACCTTTTTCAGTCTCCTACATTCCCAAGAAGGGCTCCGTGAACACACTCATTCAACGCTGTGTTTATCTGGCCCTGAGTTCACTCATCCTGGTCTGGCCAGATGTCACACGCAGCAGGCCAGGCAAATGCCCCCAGCGCCTGATAATTAGGTAGTGTTTCTCAAGTATTTAGTAAGAAGCCTAGAGGATCTTAATGCAAATTCTATGTGAACCTAAGAACATTGAAATGAGACAAGTCAGCAACTTACCAGTATTAGAAGTTTCTCATAGAATAAGTCCGTTTTTAAGTACCATTACCATGAATAGTTCTCAGAACTTTCGGTGATGAGTAACAATATTTTTGTGACTGGAAGTATGATTTCATACAAGAGAAATACTCCTGAATTTTTTTAAACTATTTTTTTTAACACATGGAAATACACAGAATACAAAATGCTTGTTTTACAAGTTGAAATCTTTACAGTTATGGGTACAGTTACAGTAATGCAAATAATATTAGTGCATTCACTTAGAGCAGAGTTATTTATCTTCATTGGGCTTAAAACAAAGCCAAGAATGAGTTATTTGCTTAAACTGCTTCCTAGTCTTTGAATTAAAAACAAAAAAAAGAAGAAAAATTACTTATATCTCCCATATAATATGTCAGGATGATAAACAATGCCAACTATTAAGTAGTCTGGTATTTCTATAAATGGGAGATTGTATTCCAATAGCTCTTAAGTTGTGAACCCTACGGTTTCAGCTAAGTATGTCTATCAAATTGTCATTATCTCAGCTTTCAGGAAAATTACATCATCTTTGGTATTAGGCTGCCAACAAACAGAAACTATAGACTACACCATTTTTCCAAAGAATCCTGTATTTTAATGAATAGCTGAATAAATAGACATTAATTATGAAATTCACATTAAGATAGAAGAAATTCAAAACATTCTGATTGCTTTATCTTAAATTTGATTACTACTACAAAACATACTATTTATGTTAGGGTAAAAAATTAGCTGAATCACAGGAGTGTAACTGGGAAGTGCTGGCAGATATATACAGGAACATGGAGGAACCATAAAATAAAGGTGTTCATATGTACATTAGTTTTTTTTTTTTCCTTTCTTTTTGCATGGAGAAATACTGTCTCATATAATGGGAAAACGCACAGTAGACCACATGCAACAGGGACGGATACAATGTGCACAGCAGAGTTATCAAAGAAGACACAAGATCTGTGGGTTTAAAAAGAATTTGAAAGCAGGAAAAAGAAAGAAGGAGAAAGAGAGAAGAGAAAGAGAGAAGAGAAAGAAAGAGAGAGGAGAAAGAAAGAGAGAGAAAGAAAGAAAGAAAAGATTGAAACCTGGAATGCTTTCTCACTGAGGTTTCAGAATATAAATTTATCTAATAAGCTTCTTGATAATTTTCAAAAGTTCCCACTCAGCCACCTGTGAAGTGTAGAGCTAAAAATAAACCATCATATTATACAAAACTTTGAATATTAGCATACAAAAGGTAACCATTTACTTTTTGTATAAAATATAACCTTTTGAGATAGTATATTTATTTCACATATGTATAAATATAACCCAAAGAATATGTTTTAAGTATTTCTACCAAAATATTCTTTACAAAAGTTTACAAAACAAGTAATTATATTTACAACCTAGCACAGAAAGGATTCCGAGCCAGCGATGTTGGTACTGTGTAAAAGGAGGAGAGTGCTTCTAGACATATTAAAAATTGGGAGAGGGCTTTGCAGAACTTTCAAAATGTGTTCCTTTTTTGAACAGATATTTAATAATTTGGTTCTCAAATGGCTTCAGTTAAATTACATTTGGTGTTTGAATATGTAAGCATCTAACTAAAAAGGCTGAAGACAACCGTTGCTCCTCCATAATGAAGAAAATGATATTTTTGCATCCATCTTAAATCAGCCCATTTCACAGGTGATCTGTACTGGGCACTGAGGCTAAATGACTCAAGAAAGTTCTCTCAGTGCTCACCCCTGAGGGAGAAAACCTGGCTGTGAAGGATCCATCGAGTATCTGGCAATGATTTGTGACATCAAGGACAGAATAGCGAATAGACTGCCACTAACAGAGAACGTTCTATTCAGCTGTTTACCCGAATAATATGTCTAGAGAAAGACAGCTTGTTTTCCCTCTCAGTTAAGCTTTCCTTCAAACCCTATGAAAAATATTTGTACCTTTCCTACTCTTCACATCTCGTTCTTTTGCTTCTTCTCTCAACCAAAATGTGATACCTTCTATCTCAGTTTTGGTCTCCAAACTTCCTTTCCTTACAAACCAGTCTCTGTTTATGAAAATAAGTAGGGAGAACAAGGCTCAATTTCACTTATCTTGGCAACTAACTAGCAGGCATCATTATAACAAACAACCCTGTGTTATTTGTGTAAGCCAAATAAATCTCCTATATAACAATGTCCAATGAGGGTGGTGGTGTTTTTTTTGTTTGTTTGTTTTCATAAAATATATAGTGAAACCTAATGCAGATAGGCATGCACCAGTATTTCAGTATGAAAACTTGGGATTGGATTCAGAAAACTGACTATGGAAGCCTCCTAAAAGTTGCACATTGTTGTTTCATCACTAAACACAGCAGCCCAATGATATTGGGGAAAACTGAGAAAAAAAGAGAGGGAATAATTTCCATCATCCATTGATTGCTCTCTAGGCAATCCAAACCTCCTTACTTTGGGCACTGGTTACAACAAACAAACCTATAACATTTCAGTCTAACCCTGGAAGCTTTAGAAAACTTAATAATAACAATAATAACAATAATAATAATAATAATAATAATAAAACAGAGTGGAAAGATTAAACCACACTTGAATCTGTTAGAGAAAGTTAGGAATTTGTTGCTTGTTGCTTGGAACTAGTACCTCTGCATGACATGAGGTTTAAACAAGTTACAAGTTCTATTACTTTTCTTTCAGGGAGAAAAGGGGTTTGGGGAGCCTATTTTACACAATTAATTACACATCAACATCACAGTTCTGTTTGGAGACACTGGATACTGTGTTCTGGAGTTTAAACAAGGACAAAGAATCCCAATGTTTTACTTTCAGGTTTGAGATTTAAACCAAGCATTTGGACCACAATGTTCACCACTGCAGTTACTATTTGCATTCCATTTCTGAGCTACAGTATCTTTGTGTAGTCCAACTAATGAGTCAACAATTTGGCCTTTACAGAGTCCTTGTAAAATACTGCCTTTTAGTGCTTGGAGTTTGTGAACTGTCTCCCTTTTCTCCTTCAGGAGTTGTTCCCCAAGATTTCATCAAGATTGATGTCTTTCATCCAGTCATCATTACCAGGCTCTGTCTTCAATAAGGAATCAATGAAATCAGCATCGCTGTTCAGGGCAGGGCCCATATTATCAGTCTGTTGGCTGAGGAAGTCAAAAGTTAAATCGCTGCCAGGGTCAGTTCCTTGAAAAGCCCTGGAACTTTGGTTGGGTGAAGGAAAACTGCTGGCTGTCAGAGATGGTGCCTGGCTTATGCCTGTCCTCGACTGATTCAAACCAGTTCCTGATTGGTTCAAATTAGGCAAAATCTGCGTGCTTAGCTGGTTGGGCCTGAGATTCAAACCTCTGATCAGACCCATGGTTTGTCCATTTAATGTTTGGCTTATTTGGTTCATGGGTCTCATTTGCACTGCTGGTGTTAACTGGTTAGGAGGAGCCACGGCCCTCTGGGGAAATTGCTGGCTACCTACTGCTTGTTGCAATGACTGGTTTGGAGTATAGGTTACAGATGTTCCTGTGGGAAAGCGGACTCCCGTGGATTTCAGGGCTTCCTGCTGTTTGGTTGTGGCTTCTTGAGAGGCCCAGTTTGGTGCTGTTGTGTGGGCTGTGATCATTACATTCGATGTTCTCTGTGCTGTCATGCTTGTTATACCATGGGTTAAGTTTGGTCTTGATTGCTGTGAACTGCCAACAGATCCAGCTGCAAAAGTGGCCACATTGTTATTATTACTTGGCCCTAAGGTAGGTGGGCGTGGCATCAGAGGGTTGTTCTGATTTGCTAGCAATTGGTTTGGGTTTCTTTGTTGGGTCAGTTGATTTATTCCTGAAGTGACGCTGTATGTGCCAGGTTGGTTACAAGACAGATTTCCGTACATCCCCATGTTCTGGACTGCTGTAGCTAACGATGGCATTCTTGTCCCATGGGAAGTAGACATGAGGTTGGAATTTGGAGTTAAAATGCTGTGTGTTGAGACTGGGCTTGCCAAAGCCTGGTTAGAGTTTATACTCACGGTTGTTGAGCCACCTTAAAAAAACAAAAGAACTACATTAGTTCATAAAAATCATTTCAAAGTGCTATTAAAAAGGAGAGAAATTATTTGCCAACTCTGAAACTGCTTTCAGGTGTAAGAACAAATAACAGATACAATCATCATAATATATAAAAACAGTAAGATGGCTAATATTGCTATAGTTTTGGGGGCAAAGTATCACCCTAGATCACTCCTTGGTCAGGAGTTTACATATTATGAAAAGAAGACTAAACTAGAATGGTTTTATTTTATAAGTTTTATTTTCTTCCTGTTCTAGAGTCATTAAGGGATGTGACAGCCAACCTTTCATTTTGATTTAGTCTGTTCAGTCTAGTCAGCTGTCATAATATCCATGCTATTGGTTACTCAAGGGCTGAAATAAAAAAGTATGGATGAATAATACAAAGCTACTAGGGTAATATTCCTAACCTATGGCCTTGGAAATTATATTCTATTATTCATCTGCATCAACCCTATTCAAGAAGCAGCCATGACTAGCTTCCCAGTGTCCAAAGGGTAAATTTAAAAATATCTCTTTAAAAATATGGAATTCAATGTAATCCATGTTCTCGTGACTATTTCCACATGGGATGCCTTCTTCCCCAGGGGGTATAGTTGCTGCTGCACTGTTATCTCATGCACTGGGCCATCTTTGTACATGCCATTTCCTTTTCTTATCTGACTGAGTCCTATCCTTTCTTTAAGGCCAAGGCCCAAGCTCCTCAGTTAATTTTTCCTTTATATTCTAACCTCCTACTTTCGGCAGCATTTGCTCTTTGAAGCTTTCAGGTAGTACTTAGGGTTTTTTTTTTTTTTTTTTCACATGGGCACCGGGAATCAAACCCGGGTCTCTGGCATGGCATATCACACTGCCCAGTACTTAGCTTTTGTATTGAACAATCCCATGGAGCCTCAAAGTGCCTGCCAATTTCACTGATGCCTGGTAATAACTGATCGAATGGCAGTCCAATGCTGCTAAATAGGAGTGCTTAATCAAACCACTGAACTCTTCCTAACTTGGGGAGGTTGAAGCCATCCAGGGAAAACTTCTTGAAAGGCCAAAATGGAATGTCAGAAAGAGAAAAAAAAGTTGCCTGCTAGACGATAAGTTCCATGAAGCAGGCATTTATGCCTGTTTGTTCACTATTATATTCCTAGAGTCTAGAAGTATATGGCACAGAGTAGATTTTGCTGAATGAATGAATGAAAGATTGAAGCAAATAAAAAAAACTTGTAAAAGATAGTCCTTTAAAATATTCTCTGGCAGAAAGGCAGATATTGAAAGATATAGAACAAGATATAACCATTACGATCAGAGTGAGTGGGGAGAGCAAGACAGCAATTTAAGTTAAGGATATCCCCTGTTGCTTTGGGATATCTAGCATGGTATACAACCTGAAACACTGGAAGGCCAAATGAACACACTAGACTTAAAAATAGGTCCCCAATTAGACTATTCACCCCTTGGAGACAGGAGCAATGTCTTGTATCTCCCTATACTTCTAGGTTTTGTACAGGGTGCTAGGCGGTGTTGTATTCAGTAGGGGTCTAATGAAGAGACATAAAGCAAACCTCACAGGACTACTTGAATAATAACTGACAGACCCAGTTTTCAACCCATAAGAGTGGAAAGTAGTTATACAGACAGACATTTTCACACTGATGGTCATAGTGGCACTACTTATAATTGCCACAAGATGGAAACAATCCAAGTGCCCATCAACCGATGAGTGGGTAAACAAAATGTAGTATATACACACGATGGAATATTATGTAGCAGTAAGACTAATGAGGTCCTGAAGCATATGACAACATAGTTGAACCTAGAGGATATAATGCTGAGTGAAAAAAGCCAGACACAAAAAGATAGCTATAGTATGATTTCACTATTATGATTCTTGTAAAGAAAACAAACTCCAAATCACACAGCTCTAGAAGAAAATCTGTACTGATCTGTAGGAATGAACATGATGTTGTATCTCTGCAGCTAGAATATATAAATGGCTTCACAAGCAACAGCCTCCATATGTTTCACATTTTTACACTGAGCCTTCATAATAAAGATTCTATAAAAGAGAAAAAAATTAATTAAAATAAAAAGAAAGAAAATTGATGCCCAGTTTGGGCCCACAAAAAAAAATAAATAAATAACTGAGAGTGCACACACTTCCAACAAGTTTCCGCAACATCATTTTTGTACCTGAGGATTTCACGAGATGTGAATTTATACTATGAAAATACTGAGGGAAAAACTTCAGAGGTTTTAAAAATCATCCCTTCCAGATGTCCTATATTTCAATAATATGCCCTAAAAAAGTTTGTGAGGGGAGCAGATTTTTTTTAAAGCAGAATAGAGAGAATTTCCATATAGATCACAAAATAATAACCACAGTTACTATTTAGAAACACCTAATATGTAGCAGATACTGTTACAGATATGTTTCATACATTATGTCTAATATTAACATCTGGGCAAGGTAATTATTATTGTACTGAGATTAAACTTCAAAAAATTATAAAAGATTTGTATTGAACTTGATGCTTATTTCATTTCTTAGAAGAGATAGAAAGTAAAGTGCTCTGGAGCAGTGATTCTGACTCTTTTAAGAGTCAGCTGCCAGGGGCCCCTCCCTTAGAAAAGTGCCCATATGAACTGCTAGCTATGCCCATAGACATATGCCCAAAGATTGCTAGCTACTTTCTCAATATCCAACCTCCCCATCTTCCTTAAAAACAGTCTTGTTTCTGTAGCAATGTGCCCAGCTGAAAAACCACATTTCACAGATTTTCTTGCTGATGAAGCTCCACATGAAGAAATTCTGGCTAAGGTATATAGGTAGAAATTCTTAGGTGGGCATCCATAGAAACTTCTTTAAAAAGCTAGTGTAATCATCTGAGAGGCCATTTTGCCTTTTTCCTTCTTTCTTCTTCCTACCTGGAATTTGGATGTGAGGACTGGTGATTGCAGTGGCCACAAGGCAACCATTAGGATGGAAGCTACTTGCTAAAGAAGGTAGAACAGAAAGACAAAAGAAGCCTGGATTCCTGATAACATTGTGATGCCACCAAACAAGCCCCAGGATTCTTTTATATGAGTGGACAAAGAAAAATCCATACATCCACCTTGAATTTTGCATACTATTTCAGAGTGCTCCTAGTTTCCCCAAAGCCCACCAATAGGCCATGGTATAAGAAGCCATGTTCTTGAGTGTGGGGACATGAATGGAGGTATTTGCACACTGGTATTTCTGGGGGCTGTGTTCGTGAGCCACAATGAACGGAGGTGGCTTAAGGCTACAACAAACGAGGAATGGAAGAGGGAACTATGGTGTATACATATAATGGTCTACTGAGTCACCACCACAAGAAGGAATGAAGTTGTAAGGTGTGCAACCAGATGAATGAACCTTAAGAACTGTATGTTGAATGAAATGTCAGGAACAGAAAGACAAATATTACGTGCCTCAATCATATGGACTAATTATAATATAAAAATTTGGTGAACTAAAGTTGAGAGCATGGGTTACCATGTCAGGGCTTATTGTAAAGGGTCCTAGATTGTAAGCTCTTACAGCAGTCATATATATTCAGGAAGTGTAACTATTAATTCTAAAGTCTGAGATAATGAGCTATTTGTATATAACATGTTTTTTTCCCAGAAACTTTGGGAATTTATGTGACACCTGAGACTCAGAAATAGAGCTCTGAAGCTATGAAAGTCAGCAGTAACCCATAGAAGCACTGTTTAAAAGGTTGAAAAAATGATCAGACATTGAGTAGAGACATTAATTAAACTGATTGGGATAGGTCTAAGGTTTATCAGAAGACTGGGTAAAGGATGATATCATCTGTGCTAGTTGGAAATGATGTAGTTACCCTAGAAAAGCCATGTTTTAATCCTAATCCCATTTTGTAAAGTCAGCTGTTTATTCAGTACTGTATGTTTGAAACTGCAATTAGATCATCTCCCTGGAGATGTGACTCAAACAAGAGTGGTTGTTAAACTGGATTAGGTGACAACATGCCTCCACCCATTCGGGTGGGTCTTGATTGGTTTACTGGAATCCTATAAAAGAGGAAACATTTTGGAGAGTGGAAGAGATTCAGAGAGAGCAGAGCAGAACAACAGGGCCACAAGAAGCAGAGTCCACCAGCCAGCGACCTTTGGAGATGAAGAAGGAAAATGCCTCCTGGGGAGTTTCATGAAACAGGAAGCCAGGAGAGGAAGCTAGCAGATGATGCCGTGTGCCCTTCCAGATGAGAGAGAAACTGTGACTGTCTTTACCACGTGTCCTTCCACTTGAGAGAGAAACCCTGAACTTCATAGGCCTTCTTGAACCAAGGTATCTTTCCCTGGATGCCTTAGATTGGACATTTCTATAAGAGTTGTTTTAATTGGGACATTTTCTCAGACTTAGAACTTTAAACTTGCAACTTATTAAATTCCCCTTTTTAAAAGCCATTCTGTTTCTGGTATGTTGCATTCTGGCAGCTAGCAAACTAGAACATCATCCATGTTTTAAAACTTCAACTTCTGTGTGAGATGAAAAGGAAAGATGTTTATTTGGTGCAAAATTTAAATTTTGGGTAGTGCATTTCCTAATTTAATTTGTATGGTCAGTTTAGTTAACAACAAAAATACATGGAATGTTGAATAGGGCATGAGATTTTGATGGTTTGCCCAGGTTAGTGTGATGTCCCCATAAATCCCAGAGAGATTTGGAGAGTGAATAAAGAAGTATTTGCAAAGTCCCCTTGGGGGAATAGGGACAAAGGGGGCAATATTCAGCTTCTCATTTGAAGAAAATCTGATACTCTAGCAAGCAGTGGGGGCAATGAAATCAATAGGCCAGTCCTCGTTCTTGGAGTTTGCCCCTATGAAACTTATTCCTGCAAAAGATAGGCTAGGCCTACTTAAAATTAGGCTTAGGATCACCCCCAGAGAACTCCTTTTGTTGCTCAGATGTGCCCTCTCTAAGCCAATACGGCAAGTGAACTCATTGCTCTGTCCCTCTATATAGGACATGACTCCCAGGGGTGTAAACCTCCCTGGAAATGTGAGACAGAAATCCCAGAATGAGATGGGGCCGGCATCAAGGGATTGAGAAAACTGTCTTAACCAAAAGGAGGAAGAGAGAAATGAGGCAAAATAAAGTGTCAGTGGCTGAGAGATTTCAAATAGAGTCGAGAGGTTATCTTGGAGGTTATTCTTATACATTATATAGAGATCCCCTTTTTAGCTTATGGTATATTAGACTGGCTAGTGGGAAGCACCTGAACTACAGAGGCTGTGTTCCAACAGCCTTATTTCTTGAAGATGATTGTATAATGATACAGCTTTTACAATGTGACTGTGTGAATGTGAAAACCTTTGTGTCTTATACTCCTTTTAACTAGCATATGAACAGATAAGTAAAAAATATTGATAAAAATAAACAAATAATAGGGGAAACAAAGGTTAAAATAAATTTGGGTAGATGGAAATACTAGCGGTCAATGAGAGGGTGGGTGAGGGGTATGGTATGTATCAGTTTTTTCTTTTTTCTTTCTTTTTTGAACTTGTATGTTCAAAAAAGTGATCATGGTGATGGATACACAACTATGTGATGATATTGCGAGCCACTGATTGTATACTACGTATGGAATGTTTGAATGTTAAGAATGTTTGTGTGTTTGTATGTTGTATTATTAGTAAAAATATTTTTTTTAAAAAAGCCATGTTCTAAAGAATTCCCATCCTAACTCACATCATCCTTTAGGACAGCGTCAAGCAGAGAACTCTAATGTTGTTGTTGCTGTTTAATAACAGTTTTATTGAGATATACTTTACATTCCATACAGTTCACCCATAGAACCCCATTTTTTTGAAGTTCAGAGAGTGAGGGGAAAAATATTTTATACAGAGAGAGCTATTTAGATATCTTGCTATGTGTTTTAAATGAAATCCACATTTGGTGCTTTGGGAGAGACTTCACAAAGATTTAATATGCTTTTGGATTACTTCTTGGGGTCAGGCCTATTTATCTTTCAAGGTGACCCCTTGCAGAGATGGGCCCAATTGTGAAGACAGAAAGACCGGACTTCATACAAATTACAAAGGTGACTCTGTCTAAGACAGAGAAATGTCTGTTTACCTTACAGTACCTAGATCAAGATATACTTTCAAGTGTCAGAGGTATGCCAGAGAGCCATGAAATATGTGAATATGGGGCAGGAAGAAGGGAGAGGAACTGAGGAAAGGACTAAAACATATTCAAGTTTGTCCTTGATCTGAAAGCAAAATGGAAGTTAGTGAAGGAGTCCAAGTAAGGTGATATGATCAATTATGAGATGGGAAAAAGAAGAAATACTAAAACTTGAACATTTTGTTCTTTCCACAGTAATGATTTTATTAATTTTTAAGAGTACTTACCAGAATACTGAGCAGTTGGTTGCATACTGCCCACATTTCTTCTTTGGTCTTTATAATCTGGGGGTGGCCTTGTCAAATGCCTGTTTATCTGATCTTGTGGAGCTATTTTCTCCTTGAAAACAGAAACAAAAATATCATAAATTGCAGATTATTTCTTTCTCACTTGTAAAAATTGATGGATTGTTATTCAAAAAAGTCAAAACATAACAACATTTTTGCAATCGTGAATTCTGAATTATAGACCTTACTTGGCAGTCTTAAGTCAGACACAAATCTTTTCAATTTCAGTAAACTTCCTGCACGGAAGTGCAATTTCTATGTCTCCTTAACATTCAACATGTCTTTTGGGTCTAGTCAACTGCTGTCCTGTCCTTAGTTTTTGCAATTATGTTTCATAGAAAACTAATTTTCTGTGATTTTTGAAATGGCTTTCTAGTTTCGTGCTGTAGTACAACTGATATGCGTTGGTATTGTATATAATTCTGGTCCCAAGGAGTATGGATGGCATAGGAGTAGAGTTGCCAATTAAAATACAGAACATCTGGGTACTGCATATTTTTTCTTGCTTCATTTGGCAACCCTACATAGGAGGAGCTATCAGGAGATAACCTGTCAGACACTGATCAGGGAACTGCATGCATAATACCTCATTTTACCCCTTTCATAAGCAACCCTCAAAGGTAGGTATTATTATCACTACTTAATAGATGAGGAAATGGATGCTTAGATGAGCTAAGGAACTTGTCAAGGGTCACATAGTGGTAGAAATCTAATTAGATAGAGACCTAATCCCAGGTCTAAGTGGAAAACTCTGCTCTTTCCTGCCACACATAAAAAAAGGGCTCCGGGCCTCTTCCACACCTTACCTATTACTCTCCCATGGTGGATACCCAGAGTGCTCTGAAGTCACATAATAGTCCCTTGCAGACATGTGAGAGAGTATATATATATATATATCCAAGAAAGACATATAACCGAGAGCAGAACTGTGCCATATTTATTGAATTCGCCAGTATTCTCTTTAGGATGAATTCAGCATTTACTCTCCAACAATAGTGAATAAGATTTACTCTAGGCACACATTGCCCACAAACACTTGGAATGACCCCGTATGCTAACATTCATTAGTGTCATCAGCATAGCAAGGGCAGCGTGTTCTGAAGAGAGATTCCTGATTCATTATTTTCTGGTTTGGTTAAGACATTGTCTCCCTTGGTGAGCCAGTTTTTCAGTCTGAGAGGCATTCCCTAAAATTCAGTTTATAATTTGTGTCTTTGTAAAAGGACAAATATTGTATGATTCCACTGATATAAAATATCTAGAATAAGCAAATTCATATATACAATAAGTAGATTAGAAGTTAACAGGAGCTAGGGGCAGAGAAATACAGATTTATTGTTTAATGGGTACAGAGTTTCTGCTTTGGGTAATGAAAAGGTTCTGATAATGACTAGTGATGGTAGCACAACATTGTAAATGTAATCAATGCCACTGGATTGTACACTAAAAAATGACTAAAATGGCAAATTTTATGTTATATGCATGTGACCACAATAAAAAATAAAAATTAAAAAAAATAATAATAATAAAAAAAGGGCTCCTGAATTCTTTGCTTCTCACTGCCCTATCCTTAAACACATAGGGTTTTCCCAGGCACCTTTCTTTTCTTCCTTCTGGAATCGGCTGCCTTTAGATCTTTAGGATAGGTAACTTTGGAAGCTAGGAGAAAAAATGGGGGGCATTCTTCCTTTTTTTGTATGCTCTATGGCAGGGTCCTACATTTCATTATTTTTTCATGTGATTATCCTTTTATTACAGCACCATTTGTTGAATTTTTCACCTGTTTGTTTTGGGGTTTTTTGTTTGTTTTTGCTTCTTTGTCTTGTTTTGTTTTGGGAAGTGCATGGACTGGGAATTGAACCTGGGTCTCCCACATGGCAGGCAAGAATTCTATCACTGAACTAGTCTTGCACCCCTGGGGGCATTCTTTTTATATTATCAATGTCCTCAGCCAAAGAGCATTAAGAACAGACATGTTAGATTTATTATTCATTTGTAATGAGGGAGAATACACAGCACGGGGAGTTAAGGGATGTTCCAGTAAGAGATATTAGGAGAAAACCTATTATAGGATTTGGACTTTGGGTGATGTGAGGAAGGTCTGAGGAAGTGGGATTTGTTCCAGATTGAAAGCTGTCAGAAAGCAAGGTCAATTCTATGAATGGGTAAAGCAGTAGCGTCACTCATGTAGCAAGAGAGGGGATGTTTGGTATTTTATGGGTAGTACAGTATATTTGTTTGTGTCTGTTCTTAGATGGAATTATGAAGTGAATTTTTTTTTGTATCATTCTATTATAGTCTTGGAGTAGCCCCATCTAAGGTTGGTATTCTGTAATATTGTTCATGTCCAACGAAAGAACAAAATGGTCTGGCCATGTGTATCAGATCAGCTCTGGATATCAGGGACTGCTTTTCTTCCTTTCTCATATTGTCAGGCAGGATTTAGAATTGCTTCATTGCAAACTTGCATGCACCCCAAAGCAACCTCAATTTTCAAAGATAAAAATAATTGGCACAGGTGGACAGAAAACAATATAATTATAGAAAGGTCAATAAATAGAAAACAAAACTTTGTAATAGATAGACATGCAAATCAGATGGAAGCCCAATCTGGGCTGCCTGACCTAGCGCTTATTTAAACCATGTGTTTCTTGGTTTCCTCCCAAATTTCAAACATTCTGAGTAGAATTAGTCTACTAGAAAGGGGGTGAAAAGGCTTAAAACAGAAACAAACCAGTTCAAATTCTTGTTTTTTAAGGAAAAAAAAAAACTTAAAAGACTCACAGTGTTTTTTGGACAGCAAATAATTCCTATAAGACACAATTTGGTGAGCTAAGTATGAACCAACCAGAAACATCTGGATCACATTTCTTTTAAAAGTAGATTTATAAATTAAGGGAAAAAGTGATTGATAAAACTCTTCTTTGATTTTGCCCAAACCCTACATGTTTAAGAAATAACTTCAGATGTTCCATGAACCCAAAAGTGGCAATGTTAACTATTCCTGTTGTAGTAAACTATTGGGCAGGCCTGACAGTTCTGATTTGTACGTCAGGTATAGGACTCTCTGAAATCTTCTTTTTCCCAAAAGCATCTGTCTGTCATTCTTTTTTATGTAATTAGGAGTTTTGCTATTTGTATAGAAGAAAATAGGATTTGTAGTGTGTGTGTGTGTGTGATAATCAGGCCCTTGGTTCCCTATCACAGACTTTCAAAGTCACACTTATTTTTATGTATATTCAATCTAATTATTAATGGTTTTTTTTCCCCAGAGCTAAGTTAAGTTGTTTATCTACATCTAGGGAAACTTGAGTTTTTTTTCAATTACTTGCTCACAAAGATTTAATGGCTTTGCATATAAACATACTGTAGATCTGCCATGTTATTACTTTGTGCTGAAGAGTAGCAAAGACTAGACTCCAGAACTGAATACAGACACCTATATTTTGCAAGACAATAACTTTCGCATTCTATGCAAGTGTAAACTCACAGGTCATCCCTGAGATGACCTCTCTGCTACATGAAATTTAATTTATCAACTAATGCCTTATGATAATTAACCTGTCTCTTAGGCCTTACAACCTAACATAGAAATCATCTGCTATGGTACTCATCTGCTGTGCTTCGATTTCCCCATCTGCAAAATGTAGATAATTATAGGACTTCCCTTATCACCTGATTATAAAGATTCATCCTTTAATCCTGTAAAAACTCAGCATGATACCTGGCTCATAGTAGGTGCACAACGCATATTGGTCATTATGATGCCCAATGTAATTGTATTACTCATGTTTTGTTTTTGGGTTGCATTGGTGGGAGAATAATAGAGAGTGAGGATAACATATTTTCATGAGAAAATGCCTCAATTTAGGCGCCTTTGTGGCCTTGTCTACTGACTGCAAATGACTATAAAACATATGCTAATGTAAAGCAGTATCAAAGACTATTTCTTCCTAGATATGATAAAAAGCTCAGGCACCGTTCATGGTGTCCAAGGAAAGAGATATGTGAATGGTTTATAAAAAAAAAAATCACAAAAATAGCTGCCTCATTGTCATTCATGTCTTATAGCTCATGTCCCTGCCTTTTGCACCTGCCCCAGCGGTGACTCAACTGGGGCTAAGTGAGAGCTAGGTCAGTGTGAGGCCAGGACTCTCATGGAATGTACCTGTTACCATTTCCTTGCCTTTTAATCAGAGCTCGAATTCAGAAATGTAATCTTTGCATGTTATAACAAATCTGTCCAGTTATAGTGAAAGTAATGAAAGTGTATCTAGTAAGTCAATTTTAGGTTGTATATTTTTCTCTTCAGATTCCCTTGTTTCCAAGATATTCAGTTTGTAAGGATTAAAAAAAAAGGGGGGGGGGGCAGGGGCAGGAGGACTGGAGTTTTCAAAACTATGATTTGTAAAAGAAACCAGTTGCATTACTTTGTGATCCAGTTAGTAGTTCCTCTACACCTAACACCTTAGAGTGGTTTCAAAGGTTATCGGTAAACTTATTTTTCACTATTCCTTATTCAAGGTCTAATAAACTTATTTCTCATTTTTCCTTCTTACATATTCTGAACTCCAAACTTATTTCATTTGCATTCTTTAAAAAAATATGTGATTCTTATATTATTATTTATATTTTCTTTGTGCATTAAATATTTCATAATACAATCTCAAACTAACCAACAAATATAATCCAGGCTGCATTCATTTTGCTTCTGGCCCACCCTTCACCTAGAATGATGGACCCCACCAATGCAACCCATACGCATCTTACAGTTCTCCAAAATCAAAGCCAAAGTTTATCTTCTAGGAAACTATCATCAATCTTTCTAGGCTAGGTTTAATATTTCCCTCCATTGAATTTTCCTTTACTCTATACTTTTATTATAATGCAATCTGAACCTAGTACTTTCCTGTTTGAAATCCTTAACATCTTCCTCATTGGTTTTCAGATGATGTAAAAACTCTGGTTTATACAGCCTAATCCTCTGTCCTTTCATACTTGGTCTCCTTGTGCACAACTTCTCCATTCCTCTACACATTCTCTGCGTTTGCAAATGAATTATCCTCTATAGTCTCTGGTTCTTTGAATATGGAAGTTCTTCTGGCTGGAACAATCTCTTATGTCACCCCGAGATCTTCCGTAAACAGAACTTGTTCTCTGAAACAATCTGACTTCTTCCTACCCCCACTCCCTAGCCTTTGTGTTAATTGCCCATTTCAAGTGTTCTATTGACACCTAGTACTTCCATATTCAATAATTTCCAATTTATTTGACATCCCCAGTGAGCTCCTAGTGCCTTAAGAGCAAAGACAGGGTCTGTTTTTTTTATGGCCCTAACCATTGTAAATTAACATTTACTAAGTGTTATAGCATTTATCATACCCTGCGTGTCTAACTCTAATTTAAAAATTTATACTACAGTATAAAACTATTAATTTGTTTTTATCTCTTTGGCGGCAGGAAGGAGTTAGATCAATTGTTGAGTGTATGAGTCTGTTTAAGTATGAGATGGGATGAGAAAATAAACATTGAAGTAGGGTTAATACTTGGGGAGTATGTGGGGAATATGATCTGGCCTTTCTTAGAAAGCTGTATAAATAAGGTAAAAATGCATAATAAGGTAAAAATGGAAAATTAGTTTTCGTTATTTTTTAATTCCCCATTCAAAGGTGCTTTATTTTGAAAGCCAAATCTTAGTTTGAAACTCCATATTGGCTTTGAAAACTGCTTTTAAAACTCTTTTATCTCCCAAATCGGTTTGGATTTGAGTTGACTAAAGTTCTGTTCATGATTTCTGCCCCTTGGGGTTGGGAACAATACTGTGGGTTTTTTTTTTTTTTTTTTTTTCCTTTTTTCACCTGATTCAAATCCCCATGCTGGTAGTTCTAGACATTCCTGGGCTGGGCAGGGCTAGTTAGCTGAGGTTCCCTGCATTCCAACCATCCAGCAGCTGGTAAATCAAGTTTTTTTCTGTAGCACTTCACATACATGGATTTGGCTTTTCTTACAACTGGGGCACCCTTATTGCTGCTACATAAGTAACTTCAAGGGGAAAGGGCAGTAAATAGAAATAGAAAAGAATGAACTCTCACTGTACATGCAATAGAAATTAGGAGAAAATTTTACCGAGTCAACCAGCATCTGCTGCTGAAGAAGAAGCTGCTGTTTCTGCTCCATGATCTGCCTCTGTAGAGTCTGTTTCTTCCCCATCAATTGCTGATTCAACAGTGATTGCTGGGAGTTCATGTAACCACTTCCAGTGTTTGGATTTGAGCAGGGGTTGGGACTTGGACTGGGGCCTGTATTCTGGCCTACCACAGAATGTTGATCCTAAAGGAAAGAAAAGGGTGGAAGGGAGCTACTGTGAATTAAAAGAAGAGAAATGTAGCAAAAAGACCATAAGCTTAAATTCCAAACATTTTTCATCTTGTTAAAGATCAAACATGGTTAATGGGGTGGAGACTAGAGAATTGCTTTTTAAATGTAGAAGAAATACTTGCAAATCACAGCCACCAAAGCAGCTGGGTTAATGACTTTAGGGCATTGGAAAAGCTCCCATATGACTCTGATGGTAGAACCTCCACATTCCAGAAGGCGTTTATGAAACCTCAAAAGAAACTACCATAAAAACATATGGCAAACCTCTCAATCTCACAAAAACAAACACATCATACAGTAATAAATCCTTCTTTTTCCTTAAAATTAGCACATATCATTGCTGATCTTGCAATAAAAATTATGTTTCAATTCAAGTACTTAAAAGTTGAATAACCATTTCGACAAAAGTGGCCTTGTCCAGTTTTCTGTGATATGAAGGCAGGTAAGGCTGCAAATTTCTGTTTTATAAACACTCTGAAACTCAAAGGAATTTCACCTCTTCGGGTCTTGTTAATTTTGTTCCCTGGTCAGATAAGTTGGGAATTGCCATGAATTAACCAGTTAAAGAATCACCAACCAATCAATGGCGAGAAAGTGCTGGTTAAAAACCTCACATTGTACATTAAATAATAAGGGAATCTGGTGAATTTCCATTCTAATCCAAGGTCTTTAGGTATCGACATATCACAATCCCACAAAAAGCTAAATCCAGTCCAGGGAATTCTCAGTCAATAACTCACAGTGATGTGTTTGGGATTCAGCTGTGTACTCCTGGGGTTGCAATAAGACTAGAAAGCACAGCCCTTGCCTTGGAGAATTTCCCATCTAATTAAATGAGAAAAGCTTAAGGGAGAAAATACAGAATTGAATTTGACATTATGTGATATAAGGACCAAGTCCAAGGTCCTCACACTTTGAAGACAATCATCTGAGAAGTAGGTTTTAGTGCAGTTGCCCTGGCCAGAGCTCCTGAGGCTGTGGATCAGGAGACCTGCTCAGGTCATGATGGTTCTCATTGGGCCAGGGAATGCACCTGGGAAAACAGCAGGTGGATGGGGGCCGTAAAACCCAGCGCACGTTCCCCAACCGGACTGTGTGAGATGATAAGAGACAAAAAAGTTAAAGCACCTTCGAGCAGCAGTAGGCACTCCACATATGGAGACTCTCTTCCCTTTTACCTCCTTCTCTTTCTTTAGTTATCTGTTGAGCTATGAACAAATAAAGCAAACAAAAACCCAGCCAGCACAAACCTCGGAAGTTGGGCCTTGCTTTAGTAGGCCCTGGGGGCTAGAGAGCTCACCAGTGATCTCAAAATCAGAGGGATATAATCATCTTAGAATGACCACTGTGCTCAGTGCTTTACACATTTTATCTCCTTTAATACTTCCAACAAAACGATGAAGATGAACTAATCTTATCTCAATTTTGCAGAAGAGAAACTTGAGTTCTGAGAGATCTCACAGCTGTAAGTAGCCAAGGGAGGATGTGAAAACACGTCTGTGTGACTCCAGAGCCCCAGCTCTCCATCACTGCACGCTACTACCTCTCAGCTGAAACAGGAAACATTAGGAAGAAAGATTGCCTTTTTCACTTTAAACCTGTGGCAATCCATCCATTCATGCAGCAAATATTTATTGAACATTTCCCTCAGGAACAAGGACCCTCAGGCCAAGTAAGTAGAAGGCATGTGGGGGGAAGAAGGGCAGGGGGTGGAGACAGCACAGGGAGTTCTCTTTACCGATTAATTAAAAATAATTAGAACCATCTCTGAGGTTCATGCACTGAGCAGGTTAAAGGAGACATCCTCTAACACATCTGCACGCCAATGCTCATCAGTTCTCTCAATTTTAAATCCACCATGACTCCTGGAAAGGATTTCACCCTGGGGGGTTGTGAATACAGGAATTAGGAATACAGGCCTGGAAGCAAGCATTTGTAAATAGTGCAGTGGATGACCACCTGTGAGAGTGACATGATGTTGGTAGGTGTCAAGGTGAGAGAAAATCTACTGGAGGCAGTGGTTGTCCTCTGCTTCAACAAGAATAGAAACAGCCCCGATCCTTTCTATCACGTAATTTGGAGTTTTGTGTAAGACTTTGTTTGAAAAAAGGATTTCGTACTTTAGAAAAAATGTTTGCCAAACATTCATTAAAAAAAAAAGGTTGTAATGAACTTTTCTTTTCAGTCTCCTTTGTATGGGTTAAATAGTGGAAAAAGAACATGAGTTCCAAGATACCCTCTTTGGTTCATATCCCAGTTCTGACACCTATTAGCTGTGTGATCTGGGAGAGTTTGAGCTCTGGAAGCCTCAGATTTCTGATTTGTAAAAATGGGAACAATAACAGCACTGACTTTATAGGGTCCTTGTAGGAATTTGAGGAGATATTCCAATGCCTAGCACATAGTAAGTGCTCAATTAAAAATAGCTCATAATTGTTGAAGTTATTTCAACACATAGGAGCAATAGTTTGTTTTTTATACTTTGTTTTGTTTTGTTCTGTGAAGTAAAGGAGACAGGCTTTGAAGATTGCAGAAAGCTGTTCTGTGTCAACTCTATAAGAAGTGTGGTAGTCTCAGGTATGTTGTAGATTGTGAGCTCTCCGTGGACTTGGGGTTTTGTCTTCTTAATTCCCATCCTTTTCCTCTTACCTAGAAGTACTAGAAGATGGGTGGCATGTCATTCTTGGGTGGGTATCTCTTGAGGAGTGTTTCTTTGATCTGGGTTAGGGGCTCAGCTCAGGGCTCTGACAAGTGTTCTTTGCTGTCCTTTTTTTCTTTCTAATCCAATTGATCATTAATACAGTAATATACATTTACTAGACATCATGCCTCAGTTTCCTCATTTACAAAAATAAAGGTAATTATAGAAGGACATAAAATTAGAAATTAGACCACATGTAATTTTGAATAGTGCCATGTACCTAATAGGTGCCTGATAAATTTCAGCTATTAACATTTTTCTAATTTATTAATTATATTCTTTATATTACAGAGATGTTTTAGATACAAATATCTTCGTGAAGGAGCTTATGCTATAAGTGTATCTATCCTGCAGATGTGGTGTGTTTGGCTTCCATTATGTTTTTTTTCATCATGTTTTAAACACAGGTTGGCCCCTATTGTTACTCCACTATTTTATTTTACCCATCCATTTTCCTCATTTTCATTACTTGCCTGGCCGATTTGGGCACTTGAGTTTAAGATCTCCATCTTGCAGTTTATCTGGAAAGATAAGATACACACACACACACACACACACATACATACACCATAAACACCCAAAGTTACAGCAGTAAAAAAAACAATGCACGAGGGCAGGTCACAGTGGCTCAGCAGGTAGGAATGCTTGTCTGCCATGACAGAGCACCCGGGTTTGATTCCCGGTGCCTGTTTGTGTTAAACAAACAAACAAACAAAAACAATGCATGATAATTTTCTTTAGGTGATAAGATCCTGATTAGGCCTTTAGCATTAAAACCCAGATCTCCCCATGTCTGATCTAGTCACCCACATATCCAACCATCCATCCATTAAGGCATTTGACAAATTTTACTGACTCCACTATGTACTAGGTGCTTCTCTAATTTCTTGGAACTAAAGATATATTTAGAAATTGGAAAAATAAAGGAAAAGAAAAGAAGTAAATGAATGACTCAATGTTGGCAGAACTGATGAGCTTTACCAAGAAAATTTCTGGAGATATCTGGAAAATCACCCTCCTCTAAGAGTTATAGAAAATCTGCCTGCCAAGAAAATGTCACTATGACTTTTCTCTCTCTAATCAAACAGATGGACTGTGGTAAATTTAGCTTCATTCCATCACAATACCAAAAGATATTCTAGGACCCTTTACCCTAGAGTCCTAATGGTTGTCCAAATTTGAAATTAATACTAGGGGTGAAGAGAGGTTCCCTGGTAAGGAGGAAGAAAAATAAGAGACAAGTTCCCTTTTGGAATTCAATATGAGATTCTTAAACCTCGTAGTTTCTAGCCATGGACCTCACCATGCACTTTCCACTGCACGTCCTTTTAATTCAAGATTAAAGTAATATTTGGCTGCCACCAGATTTTTTTTGTCCTTCTGTTAGCTGTGAAACAAAAAATACCTCCCTACACAGACTTGCTGTCATTGCCAATATGTTGTGCAAACTTCGGTATGTTAAATATTTTGAAAGAAGAATATGCTCCAATGCATTGGCTTTGATTTCTATGTGCAGCTTCACTCTTCTTAAATTCAGCCCATGTAGAAATTACCTTACTAGAAATCATCTGTTTTTTCCCCCCAACTCTCATTTTCTCCTCAGAGCATGTGAAGGCTATGGTGAAAATGGAACATCCTTAGCTCGTAGATGACATGTGTGAATGAATTAGGCTAACTTTATTGATGTAGCCTTTTATATAACAGAAAGCTCAGTTTTCTAGAGAAACTTGAGTCAAAGATTGATTTGGTAGTAAGTAATAGCCACATGACTGGTTCAAATTATGAACTTTAATGATAACCCATTTCGTGTGGGTGTGCTTTTTTTGTTTCTACTAATGAAATCACAGTATTTGATGCTAACCTGCAAAACAGACTTCTGATCCTTTCCTGCTGGGATTTAGCATCAATTTACATTTAACATCCATTTGTTGATAGTTTTACACATGTATGTGTGTGCGTATTTGAGATTTAAAGTTCTTTTACAATATAAATTGAGCCACAGAGAGAGAGTAGCATGTCATGTTTAAATATGGCCAAAACATCTTGATCTTTGTTTTATTCCAGCAGAGAACCACTAGACCAATGAACTTATGCCTGTTTTCTTCTAATAAAATTCTGCCAATAATCAAACTATGTATTTAGAATTATTGTCTTCACTCTACTCTTATTCATTCATTCAACAAATATTGGTTGCACATCTACTGTGTCTCACACATTCATCTAAGCCTTGCAGATAGAGCAGTAAAAGATACCAAAAGGATCTCTCATGAACCGAAAAGGACCCTTTTCCCAAAAGGCCATCTCAATCAAAAAGTATTTGAGATCTTACTTTCAGCGTTTCTTAGGGTGGTACATAAGTGGTTATGGACTTATGGTAAGACCCACTTTTGAACCTCTTCATCCCCGAAGCGTTTTGGCCTTTTCTCAACAGTATTTCACTGCTCTGTCTCTAACCACACCTAATATTTAGGCTCCTCATTTCTTGTCTTTTATTCTGAGAGTATTTAAAAATTATTTCAAATCATTAATCTCATAATAAACTCATATGCATATTTTTTTAAGGTGTGCATCCTAGCAAGTCATTTAAAAAGAGGCTAGATTAGCATTTCTTGGTGATATTTCTGTTGGAACTTCTGTAATATAAAGAGTTTTAGACTCAACTCAATGCAGATACTAGCCTTGTTGATTATATACATAGCAAACCTCTAATCTAATCTATCATCATCTATAACTATTTAATCTATTCATATATCTATCATCATATCTATATCTGTTTGTCTATCTTTATAGTCTAGTCCAAATTCCAAAATGGTGATCTTTTTTTATCCCTAACTAATGATCATTCAACCTCTGCTTAAATTATAGAAGTATTCTTTGATTCTTGATTATTCTGAGTATTCTTCATGAATAAAATGCTAACTATAGATCTTTGCATGTGATAGGTTCCATTCGTTAAAAATAAATATGTATATATTAATTGAGCATAATCTATGTACCAGGCATTTTGGTAGGTGCTGGGGATACCGAGATGATTTGGACACAGTTCCTCTAGGGAGAGGAGACAGTTATACACTGGTAATTACTATACCAGTCCATGCAGCCTGCTTGAAAATCCTGGCACTTGCCTATACTTATAAGTTTTTGAACTGCAACTGCAATTGATGAGCAACTTAACTCCCAGAAGGTTCTCAGAGATGTTAGGAGATCATTAGTAAATCAGGTATATGATGACCAAACCTTTTAGTTGGAAACAATGAAAATACACTCACAAGTAAGTGGCAGCAAGATTGATTTACATTTATAGGAAGCTGTATGTATGCTTTCATGTATAGAAAATCTGATAAAAGAATACTTTCCTAAGAACTGTATATTTGCCACTTCATTGGTTAAATGACTTGTCCATGGGCCACTGTGGAAATACTAAGATAAGGATGCAAACCACGTATGAAACTTGGAAGAAAATTGTTTTAGTTTGTAAGTTGCCAGAATGCAATATGCCAGAAATGGAATGGCTTTTAAAAAGGGAATTTATTAAGTTGCAAGTTTACAGTTCTAAGACCATAGAAATGTCCAAACTAAGGCATCCAGAGAGAGATACCTTAACTCCAAAGAAAGGGCCAATGAAATTCAGGGTTTCTTTCTCAGCTGGGAGAGCACATGGCAGTATCAGCTGGCTTTCTCACCTCATTTCATAAGGCTTCCCTGGGGTGTTATCCTTCTGCATCTCCAAAGATTTCTGGCTGTGTGGGCTCTGTAGGCTCTGAGCTTTTTCCAGAATGGTTCCTTCTTAAAGGGCCCCAATAAGCAACCACAACTTGAATGGGTTGAGACACACCTCCATGGAAACCATCTAATCAAAAGTTACCACCTACAACTGGGTGAGTCACATCTCCATGGAAACAATCAAAAAGAGCCCACCCAGCAGTATTGAATGAGGAGTAAAGAACTTGCTTTTTCTGGGGTACAGGACAGTTTCAAACCAGCACAAAACTTAAAGGAACACTTGAGGTCTTTTAAATGGACACCTTTTTCCCTAAGAGGACAAACCTTTCCTCCTTGTTATTAACTGCGCTTCTCACAAAGGTAATTTGAAGTCCTTTTGTAAAAATGTTCAAATTTAAAAATTTGAAAAAAACAAAACTGAAACCACCACTCCCAGCCCTAAAAGCTATATCACCAACATTCTGTTCTTTACAATTTAAGGGATAAATATTTAAAGAAACAGTAAGTATGAAGAAAATCTTGTAAATCTCAGTAACAAACACCAGAGAGTGAGCCTGGCCACCAGGTTTTACTTTGATGTAGTGTCTGGTCAAGAGGGTCAAAATGTGAAAGATCTTTAAAAAGATGTTTATCTAATAAAAATAAAAGGGTTACCTTTTTTATTTTTTCTCCTTCATTTTAATGGAATACAAGGGTTCTGACAGGAAGGATTGATTTCAGCAAAATTATAATGGGGTGCAAGGAAACATGTCCTAAACAAGCAAACAAAAATGTCCCTGGTTTCACTGAAGTTTGTTATGATATCAAGACTCACTGAATGCAATCAGTTTTACTGTTAAAGCAGTTTTGTGTTCTTCTGAGTGGTAGCTTCACAAAGCAGGCAACGTTATCAGGCAGGTATTGTTTTAATCTCAAAATTAAAAAAAAAAAAAAACCTCTAAAAAATATTTGCCTTTTTCTGGGCTTCTGGGTGAAAGGGCTTTCTGTTTCTCTGAACTCATTTTGAAAGGGGAATGTATAATGATCTCCCCACCCCACAACAGACACACAAATGAAGTAATGTAAATTACTTGACATCCATGGGAGTATTTTGGCGTGGGATGACTGCCCTTTCTTTTTCTTGGCTTCCAGACCTAGGCATCTGCAATTTGCAAAACAAATTCAAGATAAAGTACCCAGCTGGGCAAGTTTTTACAGTAGATCTCACAAACTGGTTGGCTATTCAATCCATCTTTCTTTTTCCCCTCTTTTTCCCCCTCTTTTCTTTCCCCGTCTCAGTGAACTAACTGCTCAGTTGTTCCTCCAGCCTATCCATTTTCTGAACTGTCTGCTGACGAAACCATTTATCTATCTCTATGCTGAGAAACAAGCTGCCTTAACTGTTTCAAATTCCCCGCAAGCTGGCAGGCCCAGTTACTTCAAGCTTTCTCATTATTTACTTGGGACAGGGATAGTAAGGTGGCTGTGGGTGGCTGAATTAAGTGCACATTTCTTGTTTGACACAAAACCAACGACAACAGCAGCTACGGTGACAATGACAACCAGACAATGATCAGGAAAATTTCCAACAAATGGCTTTTAAACAGAAAGACTGAAGGGGTGAAAACATCCCTATTATCAGTTTGTCAGGTCTTTCAGTCCTCTCTTTCAAGAGTCAGCAAGCCACAGCCCAGGGGACAAATCTGGCTCACCACCTGTTTTTGTAAATAAAGTATTTTTTTTTTGTAAATAAAGTTTTATTGTAACACAGTCATGCACAGTCGTGTACGTATTGTCTATGGGTGCTTTCACATAACCACAGAGTTGAATAGTTATGACAGAGACCCTGTGGTCCATGAGGCCCAAAATATTTACCCTCTGACCCTTTACAGGAAAAATTTACTGACCCTTGTTCTGCTGTATTGGCTTTATCGGAAAAGGGACACTAGGTAATTTGGTCTTTGACATCAAATTGAAAGAATGCTTTAAAAAAAGTACCTGGCAATCTTTGGAAGGAATGGGCAAGTTGGGAATAAGAAATACTCCTCATGGGAAGATCTGTTTACAAAACCCTCCACCTCCAGCCCCCATTATAAACAGCGGGAACTAAACAGTGACTTATAGATCTTTTACCTGACTTCGTTTTTACAGACGAAGAAACTACCCAGAGATGTTAAGGAATTGACTTGTGCCAGATCACATGTTTAACTGAAAGAAGGACATATATCAAAATCCTAGGAAAGCATTTTAGGGAGAGACAAATATAACAAAAATCTGCTCGAGAAAAGTAAAGTTTGTCCTACAGAACTGGCTTGCTTGGGGTGAGTGGTGTGGGAGATGTTGAAAGGAAGAATATGCAAATACAGAAGGATGTATTTGGTTTAGTATTTTCCTTTGTCCTTTGCAATTAAGAACAGAAACTGCTTTTTTCTTCTTCTTCTATTTAATAGGGCATTTTCTTCCTTGGCTCAGCACCTTCTCCTCTACCTTGCAGGGACAGCCATCATATGTTTATAATCTGGCTCAAATGATTTAAATGAGTTTTGTGGTCACCGTACAGTTCAGCCTGCAGATGTTACCTAATTTTCAAGACACCAGTATACTATATCTATTCTTAGCCCTGGGGGTGGACACTTATTATGGGTTGGCACAGAAAACCAGTTCCATGAGCAAGGAAGCAGCATTCGGGTGGGAAAGTGGCCAGGAACAAAACGTCAGTGGGTCAGGGTGGAGTGGAGAGTTTGGTAACTCAGGGAAAGGAATGAAAATTTTTTCTTAAAAGGGAAATTCTCCAATTTTAGAAGGGCTCTTGGTGACAGACCTGAAATTTCTGCTCTGTAAGTTGGATTTGAGCTTTTTGTCCCTAGAGCAGTAGTTTTGAACTTTTCTTGAGTTGTAGTGCCTTTTAAGGATTTCACAAAGCTATGGATTCTGCCTCTCCTCCCATTTCCCCCCTACACATTTAAGTAACAATTTTGTCTACAATTTCAGGGAGTTGATAAATTCTCTAGATAGCCACAGACTATCCACAGACCTCAGGTTTAGGCTATACCTCTGACCCTGGTTAGTGTTTATGTAGGTAATGAGATGTTTTCCTCTTGCATATATCCTCCACACTGCAAACCCAAACTTTAAACCACCAACGGTTCCTCATTGCCTTTCGGATCAAATTTTAACTCCTAAGGATGTGATATATCCTCCATAGTCTGGCCTCTTTCTCCAGTCTCATCTCTCAACATGCGCTTCCCTCATTCTATGTTATAGTGATACTGAACTAATTGCAATTTTCCAAATTCATGGAGCTCTTTCTCCACTCCATTTTTTTCCCCATGTGTTCATGTCCTCATGTCCTCTCTGCTTGTAACACTCGTCTTCTGCTCCTGCCTACCAGGTGAACACCCATCCTTTCCTGGCTCAGCTCAGATGACATTTCCTTCAGAAAGGCTTCCCTGACTTCCCAACGCTGATTTAGGTGCCCCTATTCTTGCTTTCATAGAATCTGGTAGTAGCCCATTGGGTCACATTTATCACTCTGTATCACAATTGTTTGCTTATCTCCAATTTGCATTATTAGTGCTTAGAAGACTGGGACATGTTGCTCACAGTGATATCACCAGAGTACAGTAGATTCTTCATAAATGTTTGTTGTGCAAATGTATCCATGAATGAATGAAGAAGCGGAGTAAAGCAGAAAATAGGGACAGGACTTCCTGCTGGGAGGCACATAGGGTAAATATGCTAGCTCTCTCAGAAGACAACTGGACAGCCAAGTAAGAAAAAAAGGCAAAAGTTGAGCAATATTGCTAAATCCAGTGGTGTTTGTATGGGTGTGCCACTTCTGAGGGTTCATGGTAGAAACGCTGTTTTAGGGAATAAAAGAGTTAGTGGTAAGTGATGGTGGCGATCAGAATGATGACTATATTGATGATGATGATGATGATGATGAAGACTGAGTTTGCATGTGTTGGAGGAGAGAAGAAAGTACACCGATAGGGTAAAAGTTTTACTTATAGTCATTGCTTATTGAAAGTTTTGTACCAGGCCATGTGTTACATTTATTAGCTCATTTAATCCCCACTCCAATTCTGTTTTAATTATTATTCCCATTTAAAAGATGAATAGAGGTTAAGAAACTCATTCTTTTCCCCCCACAAATGCCTTTAAAATGCAAAGAACCTTAGAGGCCAATGCATTTAATAAAAGAAGGTAACAGGCAAAATATTTTAAAAACGTCTTATTCCAAAAGCAATGTGACTGGGCAGGCAGCAATAGTGAAAAGTAGGTTCTGTGATCTTACATAACAGATTCAGATCCCAACTCTGCTTTTTCCCCAACGTTGTATGGGGGTAATAATATTATCAATACACAATGGCTTTATGGAACACATAGTATAAAATAAGACTTGAAATACATATTAATATCCCTCCAAGTCAATTTGATATTGACCAAACATCTACTATGTACAAGGCAGTGGCCTAAACAGTATATAATTCCTGATCATTGGATAGTGAGTAGCATAGTGTTTATAATAATACCAGCAATAAATCAATAATAAGTATCCAGAGACATGCCCAGTCACTCGAACTTAGCTGTTGCTCACTAAGCATCATTACCAGTACCACTACCATCCAAAAAAATATTAGAGAATTGTATTTACAGATAATTTTATCCTTTGGTGAGCTTATTCTATAAATTGTCCTTTATAGAATCCCTTAATTCTTCTCTCTTTGGTATACTGTATAACTATATTAGGCCTATAATTCCTTTTTACAAAAGCATTCATTTTAAAGGTATACATATTAGGAAACAGTTTTACTCACTAAATTATGCTGTTACTCTAAAATGCTTGAAAAACATTATGGTGGCTTGAAGCTATATGTATCCCCGAAAAACAGGTTCTTGAATTTAATCCATTCCTGGGGGTGTGAACCCATTTTAAGTAGAAGTTTTGATGAGGTTACTTCTGTTAAGGTATGTATGTGGCTCAGTCCAATCAGGATGGGTCTTAATCCTTTTATGGGGGTCCTTTATAAGTGGAATGAATTCAGACATGAGAAAAAGAAGGCCACAGAAGAAGTAGCCAGAAACTGAAATCAACAGAACCTGGAAAAGAAGAAGAAATGCTGCCATATGCCTTACCACGTGCCTTGCCATGTGACAAACCAAGCATTAAGGATCACCAGCAGCCAAACCCAGAATGCTACAGTCTTCAAGAAGGAAACACTGCCTTGGTGACATCTTGATTTGCACTTTCTCTTAGACTTAAATTTGTAAGCTAATAAATTCCCATTGTTTAAGCCAAACTATTGCATTGGTATTTGCTTAAGCAGCCAAGGAAATGAAAACAGGCATTATAGTTTTTGATGAGATAAGTTAACATTTTCTGTTCTCACTGAAAGCAAAGGTAACCCAGTGGACAAGTAGTGATGGAGAATGAAGAACAAATAAATGATGGCCAAATTATACATGAAACAAATCTGTGATTTTTTTTTTGTATGCTGTATGGCAGGGTCACATTTAATTATTTTTCCTTATGAGTACCCATTATTGCAGCATCATTTGTTGAATTAAAAAAAAATTTTATTATAAACAATGAACAAACATATAAACATTCTTGACATGGTTGCAATCAATGGCTCACAGTACTGTCACATAGTTGTGTATTCATCACAATGATCAATTTTTTGAACATTTGCATCTCTCCAGCAAAAGAAGGAAAAAAAGAAAAAACGAATACGTTCTATACTCCTTACCAATCCCTTTCATTGACCACTAATATTTCAATCTATTCAATTTATTTTAACTTTTGTTCCCCCATTATTTGTTTATTTCTTACCCATATTTTTTGCTCATCTGTCCATACCATAGGAAAAAAACGAACATCAGACAGGTTTTCACAATCATACAGTCACACTGTGAAAGCTATATCATTATACAATCATCTTCAAGAAACATGGCTATTGGAACATAGCTCTACAGTTTCAGGTACTTCCCTCTAGACACTCGAATACACCATAAACTAAAAAGGGGATATCTATATAATGTGTAAGAATAACCTCCAGGATAACCTCTTGACTCTGTTTGGAATCTTTCAGTCATTGACACTTTATTTTGTCTCATTTTGCTCTTCCCCCTTTTGGTTGAGAAGATTTTCTCAATCCTCTGATGCTGAGTACCAGCTCATTCTAGGATTTCTGTCCCTCATTGCAAGGGAGGTTTACATCCCTAGGAGTCATGTTCCACACAGAGAGGGGGAGGGCAGTGATTCATTTGCTGTGCTAGCTGAGAGAGAGAGGCCACATCTGAGCAACAAAAGAGGTTCTCTGTAAATTTGTGTTTTGTTTTCTTTTGTTTTTTGTATGTTACATGGCAGGGTCACATTTCATTATTTTTCCATGTGAGTATCCCATTATTGCAGCACCATTTGTTGGATTTTTGTTTGTTTGTTCTCCGTCTGTTTGTTTCGCTTGTTTGTTTATTTTTTGGGAGAAGTGCATGGACTGGGAATTGAACCCTGGTCTCCTGCATAGCAGGCAAGAATTCTACCACTGATCTACCCTTGCACCCCTAGCTATCTGTGATGTAAAAAATTGATTTCTAAAGGTGGCTTTTTACACCTTTGAAAGAACATAAGATTCTTTTTCCTTTGGGAATAAAAAAATCTATTGTAATTTTAACTCTGGGATTTCACTTTAATGAAAATTTTAGACTACTTTTAGTTTCCTATTATACACTTTAAGATAAAACTGAGAAATCTAAGAAAATTTTCACATATCTCATGGCAGTTTACCAATATGATGAAAAATGTAGCTTCTGTAGTCAGAATGCTGGGGTTCAAATCTTTCCTCCATAACTTAATAATTGCTTGTTCTTGGGTAAGTTAGTAAAGTCTTTAGATCTCAGTTTCTTGTCTATTCTGGGGTTAATAATAGGGCATTCCTCATAAGATTGCTGTACAGTCTAAATATGATCATGTTGGTAAAATACATGGCATAATCTTTGGCTCATAGAAGTTGCTTGTTTTAGTTTATTAGATGCTGACAGAATGCAATATATCAGTAAAGAAATGGCTTTTAAAAAAGGGAATTTATTAAGCTACAAGTTTACAGTTCTAAGGCCCTAAAAATGTCCGAACTAGGGCATCCAGAGAAAGATACCTTGGCTCAAGAAAGGCCGATGTCAGGCACATGGGAAGGTACATGCCTGGCATTTGCTGGTCTGTTGCTTCTAGCTTCTGATAACAGTGGCTTCCTCTCTAAGTGTCTGTGGGTCTTCACTTAGCTCCTCTGAGACACAACTCTGGGTTCTGGCTTGCTTAGCATCTCATGGGAAGGCACTCTGCTGGGCTCTGCATCTCCAAATGTCTGTGTCTAGGTGTCTGCTCTTTCTGTCAGCACTCCGAGCATCTCCAAATGCCTTGTCTCTGTCAGCTCTGAAGCAACTGTGTTTTCTCCAAAATATCTCCCATTTAAAGGACTCCAATAAACTAATCAAGACCCATCTTATATGGGCCGTCACATCTCTATCTAATCAAAAGGTCACACCTACAATTGAGTGAGTCAGTCTCCATGGAAACAATCTAATCAAAGACTTTCACCCTATAATACTGAATCAGAATTAAAGGGCATGGCTTTTCTGGGGTACACAACATTTTCAAACCAGCACAGTGTTCAACATAAAAGTTAGCATTTATTTTTAGCTATTATTTGCTCTGACAATTTTTACTTATTCTGCTTACCTTATATACTATGACATTTCGTTGATTGTTCCAGGAATTTGTTTCATATATACGGCAAATCTCATTAATTTTATCATCTTCTTTTATAACCTTTCTAGGTATTACTTCCTCCAATTTCAAAATATGGAGTTCAGTTACAATTTTTAAATTCCAATTTATGCTAGAATATTTGAGATTCCAATTGTAATCTAGCTAACAATAAATATAACTATGATGAAATAAATTGATTTCTTTTGGTTTTTTTTTCCATTTAAAGCTATAACCTGACAACATGACATACAAAGGTTTCTCTTTTATAGTGAACAAATAACAGCTTGATACGTTTGGGGCCAGGAAGTTGAAAATCAAATTCTTTGTCTTCTAATTACATAATTGAGATAAATGAACTAAGGGTTGGATATAGAAATGTTAAAGAAATATATTAGACCGAATTCTGGTCCTGTTCATATACGCAGGCATGGAAGGCAAACAAAGTAGAAAACCATATAGCTGTGGTAATAATTTTGACTTTTCTCAATTGAGTCTGTAAAAAGTTCTATTATGTTTCCTTTTTCTGTTAAAAAAATTTAGAAAAGATTTTCTAGAGATAATTTTAATGCTTTGAATCTCCATTCTGTGCTAAGATAAACAAAATAGATTAACCTACAAAGTAACCTATGAGTTCCAACACATTTCCTCTTATGGGAATGAGAAAATGTCCTGGTTATTGCAGGTTGTCTAACAGACATGGACCTCTACATGCACTGACACAGCGCAGTGACTGTGATCACTATCTTCCAACGTTTCTATCTACTCAAATGTGACATGACTAGCTTTTTGGGATTTATTAATATAATGACCACAAAGGACATTAGAAAAGGAGCCATCTGTTTCCTGTTAAGTGTCCCTCAGATTAATGAAACAAAACACTAAATACTTCAATGAGACTTTCAGATAATGACGATAATAAGTTCTATCTAAGAAGCACTAAGGGACGAACTTCAAAAAATTAGAGTTTCACTTAGATCAATTCTCAGAAAATCAGGTTATTTACCAAATTTTACTTATGTGAACTATACAAACACATTTTGATCTGAAAATATTAATATAATGTCTTAGAAAAGTAATAAAACAATAACCTTAAATGAAAAGTTTACGGTAGAGGTAGTGGTGGGGATTGATTCTTCTTTTTCTTTTTCTTTTTTGGTCTAATTATCTTGTGGGTCTATATTGATCAAATTAGCTGTACAACTACTGCAATTTACTGGATGGCTATGAATCTAGAATGGAATACTTAAAATTATTATTAATTACATTAAGTGTAATAACATCAGAAATATCCTTTAAAAATATTTGTTTCTATTTAGAATTAGAAGGTAAATATAGACAGCCAGATTATTTTTAGATATCAACCATTTTTAAGGCTTTTTTCATCTGTAAGGATTTCTAGTAATTCCTTCAGTCTACAAGCTGACTCTTTACTCTCCATAAATGGATCCAAATAGAGAATTCAGAATTGGGTAGATTCATCTTGCTGATTGGAATAGGTTGGGTCTCAACCCTGTTCTGTATTTACCTCTATTATAGGATATAGCAATCATTTATTCACATGTATGCTTTATTACACCGTGATTATTTTAAGAACATAACTGTTTTACACATCTTTGTATATCCACTAGTACAAATAAGCCTGACATAAAATAGTCAGTATATATTTGTTAAATAAATAAAGAAAAGTAATGACTTGAAAATCAGATAAACTTCATTTTTAACATGGTTTGCAATTGTTTAGGTACTATTAAAAATAATACGCATACCAAGGTTTTCCAGCTAAAATGGCAAATATCAGTATAAAACATCAAATATCATATAAAATGCCTTTCTAGGGACTATTTATTATTTCAAATCAAGATACAATACAAATCTTTTCAGTTATGATTAAAACCTTGAACTTAATTGAGCATGTACAAATTTATGTGAGCTTTGAAACTTTTTATCTGAGCTGTTTGGGTAGGTTGTCTGTATTGGATTCTGTTACTTGTAACTGGAAACAGATCCTTGATTTAAACATAAATGTCCAGTGGGTTTTCAATTTGGAAAACATTTGTGGCTTATGTTCCTAACTGCTGATCAGGAGAGAAGGCGTGAAGGGAGGCTGACATATTGTGCAGTGGCTAGAGTTTACATTGTTTTGTACTTTCCAGGCCCATGTGTTATTTTTTAAAAGGATATACATCTGGGATTGTAACAGCCCCTCAGCTGTTGGCTAGATCCAAGTGACAATTCATTTAGTCTGTATTTGAGCATTTTTTAATATTTTGAATATTTAAGTCAAATCTGTGATTAAATTTGAACAAGTTGGATCCTCTTCATAAGTTGAAAATATTATTATCCAGCCATCCACAGAAGAAAAAAATTAAAGAATTGTTTGTCTCTCTAAACAGCACTGGGGCTGAGAATGTGAAATGCCACAACACCGAATATCACAGAAACTTGTAAGTCAGATATTTTCTTTTCTTATGTATTACCAAACAATGGGCTTTAAAAATTACTTAAGTTAACTGAATCAATCAGTTGTTCTGGCATTAGGAAGATACAGCTTGATGATCCCATCCTAAGTATGGAATTATTTGATAGATTTTGGCTAAAGCTCTTCATATTTATTTAATCCTCACCAAATCTTCACTTCAGTTTCCTCCTTGTTCACACAGCTGTATTGACACCACTGAGATTCTAGCATAAAAGTTGCTTTTTTCAAGGTATTGGGTAAAAATATTAGTGTTCTATTTTAGGAAGGTAGTAAATTATAATTTTGAGGGTCAATTGAGCTAAAGTATTTTGAGCTCTTCTCAAACCAAACAGCATTGTTAAACATTATGCTAATATATAAAAGACTAGCCATATGGATGGCATGGAAGAAAGGACAATTCAGTTTCTTTAAAATAAATACATATAACGTAATCCTTAAAATAGCCACCCCCATGTACAGCAGTCTTTCTGCCCCTTCCTTTACCTCTTAATTAGTTCCAAATATATTTGTCACACATTTTCTTTACCCTATCTTAACCATTTTTTTTTTTTATAGCAGCTGGGTTCATGATTTTCCCTCAGGTCATATATCCTTCATCCATACAACCTGCTATAGGTTTCCATACCAAGAAAGCATTAATTTTTGGACTTTTTCCAGACAGAAAGTAGGATGGTTACTGTTTTGATAGGAAAAGCAATAAAGATTTTGAAAATTTAGCTCAATTCAGTAATTTAACTATATTAATTATTTATCAAATATCAATAATATGCTGATATGTTATTGGCATGTGGTGAATAAATTTTCAGTCAAATTTAAGATCAGCAGAAGTAACTGGTATACTTACTACCACATTGGTCTCCAGAGGGTAGAAGAAAAAACATGGGCATTGATAGATGGTACTTTCACTTCCTAGGTGAGTCATGGAAAGTGTGGTAATATACCTGTAAGCATCTATGACAGGAAAGAATGGCTGTAATGTTTCTATTTAAATGTAAATAATATTTGGCATCACTGAATAGAAGTCCTTTATTTTGATAAGTATTTTTCCCAGGATTTTAGGCTAGGCACTAGAAATATTACCCAAGGACATCTGTTCAAGGCCCTACCTTACAAAAATGGCCAAGTATTCCTTAATGTTTATTTCTATAGTTTATGTCTATGGTCAAGGATAAAAAACAATCAGGTCTATCAAGATTTATAAAGCATGGCTTACTGAAAGATGGTTAGAGGGTTGCAGTTCCATGAACTGAATTGTGAACAATTTGTAGCTTCAGGGATGATTCACTTACTGTGAGCTATAATATATCTTAGGTGACCAAACCAGCAATAGTTACCATTAACATTGTATCCCTCCAGATTTGTCTTAACCTAGGATGTTACCCAATTATAACTTCCACAAATAAATTCTGCCACCAGAAAATAAATGTGCGTATAGCCCTAATTACATGAGGATACATGTAGAAACAGTTAGGAGTACGAAAACCTTAGTGTTTACAAGTTACGTATTATGAATATTTTGCCAATAATGGATTTCTATTTATATATTTAAATGAAAAACTAATTTTTCTGTTTCAGAGGATTTAAAGCAGGTCTATTAGGAGATGCAGGGGCAGGATCAACTGGCCTTTACATGTAGGAGATACTCTGGAAGAGGCAGCTCCTTAGGTAATACAGGAGCATTGCTGGTATAAATGGAATATTCATAGCCAACTGCAGACCAGGTAGGAGACACAGGATGTAGACAGAGGCTACATTTTATATGGCCTGAGGTCTGAACAATCCCTGCTCAACTTCCTGGATAATACTGTTGTTCTAATCTACCAAAGCTGCCAGAATGCAACACACCAGAGATGGAACGGCTTTTAATAAAAGAGGATTTATTTAGTTAAAAACATATAGTTCTTCAGAGGAAAGTCAGCTAACTTTCAACTGAGGTTCCTTCTTACGTGGGAAGGTACCAGGTGATCTCTGCTGGCCTTCTCTCCAGGCCTCTGGGTTCCAATAACTTTCCCCAGGGTGATTCTGCGTCTCCAAAGGCCTGGGCTGAGCTGCAAGTGCCGAGATGAGGTATGCTGAGCTGCTTGGGCTGTGTTATGTTGAGTTGTCTCATTTAAGCTTCCAGCCAATTAAATCAAACATCTTTTATTGCAGCAGGCACGCCTCCTAGCAGACCGCAGATGTAATCAGCAACAGAAGAACTTCACATGCCATTGGCTCATGTCCAGAGCAATAGAACTAGACACCTTCACCTGGCCAAGTTGACACCTGAACCTAACTACCACAACTGTACATGAGTTAAGAGGAGTACGGAGTGAAAAGGGACACACAATATTTTGAACCACATAATTATATACAGAGGTAAAGCAGAAGAAAGTTGCATCCCACAGGCATAACAAAAAACCACAGCAGGCTTTATCTGTTATAGTCGTGTGAATGTGTGTAATATTTGGTTTAGAGGGTAGTAGCTATAATCTAAGGCTATCACCAGCAGTTCCAGTTATTCTATATCATGACAGTGTGCAGTGATGTTATAAGATTTTACAGAGGAAGAACAAGAATTTTTAAAAAGTTGAAAATCATGTGTTTTTCCCCTTTAAAAAATCTCATTGATCTTTTACAGCAGTAGAATGAAGGTTCAAAGATGGTTATTATAAAGTCTGTAAGCCAACTAATCAATGACAGAATCAGTGAGAATGTTTTTTAGCCCTTAGGAAAGAAAATACCAAGATACATTCCAGCCTCTCACACAATTTGGTGGCTAAGCAGTTGGTCTGCAAAACACAATTCGATATTTTGCTTATAGAAGTCAAGAGAAATGGTAACACAACTTTAAGTTTTGATATCATAATATCTGTGTTTGACAAAAGAAGAGGGGTTGGGGGGGTTGTCTTGGTTACCGTGAAATCAACTTCTTTTATTATCAAACTTAAAAAAAAATTGCTAAAATCTCATACCAAAATTCAGCCCAGCCAAACTCTTGACTATCTGGTCTATATTTTTGGACAGGAGTTAACATTTGGTAAACAGGACATCCAGAGCCCCTTCTCAAAGCACCGCTAGCAGGCACTGTTAGAGCATTTTCATTCAAGTTTTTTCCACTTGGGCTAAAAGAGAACAGTGGCTTACATCAAGTGAGGATCAGTGAACACAATCTCATAGCAACAGACACCAAAACAGTCCCTCATTAAAAGCCTTGTCCAACAATCAAGTCTTTAACGAGAACAAAGGTTGACAGTGATTAATCATTAAGCAGTTCCTTGTTCCTTACTGCACGTGTTCTCCGCAGCCTCCTGCAGAGGCAGTCTGGCATATTTCCTGTCTCTGTGCTTCACTGTGCCATGTCTGAAGGGACACCCCGGCAGCCTTCTCACTATTTTAATTTCAAATGCTGCAAACATCTACAGAGTTTCTATGTGCACATGTCTTGACTTTTATTCTGAGACTGGCAGACTCTGAATGGATATAGGGAGTGTGAACATAATAAGCTGTTAATTCCACATCTGCTTACTAGATTATGTACAAAGACAGTATAAGAAATTGTTAAACACTGTTTTCTAGAATAAATCTTTGAAATCCGTTTGTTTCCTTAAGCAACATGATGATAACTTATTATAGTTTAGTTGTGTTGCAGACATAAGCTACCTTAGCTACTGTTTCTATATAAAGATAGCTTCTTTGTTGACAAAGCACATGCTTTGAGAAGTAACAAAAGTAATAAAAGCATTTTTAGAAATCCTCCTTTTAATTCTGTTCCACAAGGCAATGGTGTTGTAATGGTAACTAATGTCATTGTATTCTACATTCCCTTTCTTTTGTATTTTGAATTATCTAACTAGGCATCACTTATTGATCATAGCTGAGCAAAGGAATATGTATTCATCTTAATAGACTCACTTGGGGTTCTTTTTTTTTTTTTTTTTATCTCTTTCAACATTTATACATCACTGATAACTACCATGTTGCCTCTGAATTAGGAAGAGCAGATGAAGAGGGAAGACTAGCTATGAGGCAGAGGTTTCTGGGAGGCGAGGGACAAGAGACAATGGAAATAAAAAAAAATAACCAAGGGAAATCAGTTATGTGACAGAGAAACACTGTTTTTTCAATAGTACACATCACCTCTAATGACAACAACAAAATGAGATAACCTTAATGATTCTTTGTATCTATTAACTTTTCAAATGAGACAGAAGTAAGTGTCAGGTCTATAGTAGCTCAAGTACCAGTAATTGTAACTGGTCCTTCTACACTATAAAAACAATGGAACATTAAATCCAACACAAAGAATGAAATATGAAACTCTCCTGGTGTACTAAGTGTTTAAGTGTGAAGCAGAAATTTCTTTAAACTGAGTTATATTCACTGAAGAAAGGGAAATGACAATGACGTCCTACAAACAAAAGACCACCTTATTATTGGTAACTAAACTCTTCACACAAATGCATGTGACAGGGATGACATAATGGCCGTTGACTCATGTTAAGATCAAAGCAGCCTGTTAGGAAGCTCCATTCAGAAAATGAACATCTTTTAACTGGAGCCTCCTGGGATCAACATGTAAAACTAACAACAATGAACTCTGAACTGTAAAGGAAAACAGTGACTAACCATGGGAGGAAAGCCTGGGATTGAGATGGTCTCACATTATGCTCTTACACACCAACCAATCTGATGATTTTTGACTTGTTTCAACTTGTAGCAATATATTCTAATTGGCCCGATATATATGTATATATATATATAGTTAGGGTGAACTGACTTCACATCACATAAATATACTTTAAAAATAAGATTTGGCTTGAACTAGTCTGTTTATCCACAATTTTTTTCCAATTAGAAACTGAGTTTGTCACATCTGGGGGCTTATCTTAAAGTTTTAGGGAAGGGGCACAATCCTGTAGAGCCTTGGAGGCAGTTGTCAGAAGTTTGGCTTTGACTTTGAGTGATACGGAACAGAGGAGTGACATGACCGGATTTGTGTTTTCAAAGACCACTCTGGACGCTGGGTATGAATAATTTGCAAAGGTAGAAACTACAGGAAGCCCAGTAAGGAGTGAGGAGGCTAGACAAATAATTCCGGGAAGAGATGATGGGGGTGTGGACCAGGGGAGATAAGAAATAGAGTTATTTTTTGAGGTAAGGCTGCCCATGAGAAGAACAGTTTTGTTTTGTTTTTGAGGGGGTAGAAGATCAGAAATAAGGAATTTGACTTTGGATATATCAAGGTTATTACACATCTAAGTTGAAGATGTCATGTAGGCAATTTGATATATGAGTCTGGAGTTTAGAAGAGAGATTGAGGCTAAAGATACAAATTTTAGAGTTGTCAGCATAAGGTATTTAAGGCTATGAAACTGGATGAGGTCACCTAGGGAGTGAGTGTAGACGATGTAAAGAGGACCTTCCAGGACTGCTTTCCGGGCATCCCATTGTTTAGAAGTCTGGTAGGTGAAGAAGAAACCAGCACAAGAGACTAAGAACCTAAGAGGGTGGTATCTTGAAAGTTAAGGGAAGAAAGCGTGTCAAGGAGGAAGGAGTGATGAATGTTGAAAGGCCACATAAGATGAGAGTAGCGAATTGACCACTGAAATTAACAATGTGGGTAGCACTGATGGCTTTGATAGTTGCTTCACTGGAATGCTGGAGTCAAAAACCTGACTGGATTGGGCTCAAAGTAGGATGTGAAGAGAGGAAATGGGAGTCAGGGTTTCTAGAGGACATTTTGAAGGAGTATTGCTGAAAAGAGAGCATAAAAATGAGAGATAGTAGAGGAGAATGTGAGGGGCATTATTATTTTAAGATGGGAGTTTGGTTTGTATGCTTATGAGAATAATTTAAAGGAAAAATGGCAGATGCATTTATAAATTATTGTCCTTATTTCATCCGTTTCTTAATATATATGGTTTAATACATTAGTTTTGCCTATATAGCAAATACTATTACTATTACTAAGCATTACTAGTGAAGCAATGAGAATCTTCAGCTGTTATCCTGACAAGAGCAGTAATTTTGAGTATAATATCTATAGGGCATGGTCTCCAGGACCTTTGCAACAGGAAGCTGTTAACTTTAACTTGGGGTCTTCTGGGTGGAAATACTTGCTGGATATGCTCCAAAAATCACAGGAAATTTTTGAATAAAGTATGGTTAGAGCCACATTGTGGAAAAATGGTATGGAAAGAAATAACCATTCGCTCAGTTCAGATACAACTGCTGGCATATCAAAATTTATTTGCAATAAGGTAACCCAACTTTCTGAGTTCCATAAAAATGAATTTAATTACCTGTTATAGCTACCTCAGCAGCTAAAGACCAATAATAATAATGATTATTATATGTGTGTGTGTGTGTGTGTGTGTGTGTGTGTATCCATTCACCTGGTAGTGAATAGTAGATTTCTACTGGAAACAGTACAACTGGAGGAATAGATCAAATTTAGAAGATCCTAATATTAGGATAGGATTGTACATTCTGGCCCATTTTAAACTTTTGTTCAATTAAAAATCCAGCTGCTGGTTGATAAATTTCCCTCCACGTTCATGACTGAATAGTTCAGGCTTCTATTGTCCCTCTGAATTTCCTAGTCCTGGAATTTATGCTAACCAGCTGTTTTATGTCAATTAAAGAGGCTGTGTGGAGCTTCCAGTCAATGGATCCATATTCTTTGCATAGCTAATTTTGGGGGTACAAGTCAGTAAAGGGGAGGGCATATTGATGGAACAGCTTTGCACACACAGATTTATCAGGGAGAGAAGCAGGGCACCTGGAACCTTTCGGACCCTTACTTTACTTCTAAAATTCAACAAAGGCCAATGTAGGCTCCCAAGACCACCCATAGGCAATGGTATATAAAAGGAAAGGTTTGCCTTCAAAACCCTTTGTTTCCTGGCTTGTCCTCACCCCCTCCTTCACCAGATTCTCATTTTTCTTACGCAACTCTCTTCTATAGAAGCAGAAAAGAGTCTGCTTCTGAAGTATAATTCATATTTGCCTTTCCCATTAGGATTGCATGCCTCACATTTATAAAGGTCTCCTTTTTGGTACCAATAACTGTTTTAAGTCCAATTCCACTTTTTTTCGGCTAAGTCAGTACTTCTCAAATTTTAATGTGCATATAAATCACCTTGGAATCTCGTTAAAAGGCACATTTGATTCGGTAGATCTGGGGGGGAGGGGTGGTGAGTTCCTGCATTCTAACAAGCTCCCATGCAATGCTGAATCTACTCGACCACAGACCACACATTGAATGGCAAGATGACACAAGACTAAAGCACAACAGATGAACTACTATGAACTAAAGTGGTTGGGATTTAGTGTAGGACTGCTTTTAGATATATTTTATGCATTAACCAAAAAAGAATGAAGTAGGAGTATTAGGTCTCAGTGCCAGAGTTCATGGAGGAAATTTTTGTCATAATGAGAGAGAGAGCCTATCGCTACTTCTCAAACAACATTACTGTCAAGCCACCAGATGTCTAGAGCACGACTTTAGTGTATAAAACCAGAAGTTCTCCTCTTTGAAGTCTGGTCTCAATAAGAGAGGGGCAGCTATGCTACATGGATAGAGGGGATAGATTTGAATCTAAGAATTACTGATTAAGAGACATTTAGAGACTAAGTCTTATGAAAAATTTTATGACTTTCTTCCCATTTTCTTTTGTGTGTGTATATTTTTAATGAACAGAGCTATATATATAAAACCTTTCTTAAATTTACCTCCCCACTCTCAGTATAGATTGCTTGCTTCTCCTATGTGTTTCCAAAGAACACTGGGCTTCCCTCATCAAAGCTCTGGTCAAAGTCTGTGGGTTGTCCTCTTCCTCCCCCGCCCCCCCCCCCCATTAGACTGCGAACTCTTTGAGGGAAGGACTGTGTCTGGTCACCATTGTTTCCACGGCCACTGGCACAGTATCTCACATATCAGGGATTAATAAATATTTGTTAAATGAATGGGAAAGTCTATGTTTTCCAGCTTTCTCAAATGGATGCCTTTAGTTTCCCAACTAAGGTTGAAGGAAACAATCCAAGAAAACAACCCATAAAAGCCTCATTGTGAGTTGCCGACTGAATGTCTGTGACTCTCCATCTCCTGGGCCTGTGGTCTCTGTGGGTGGCTGACGCCATATGATTAGTTCTGGCCAATGAATTGTGAGCTGGCTTAGAATTTATTTGCTAGTGCAAGACCCTCGAGAACTCTTTGTTTTCCTTCCGGCACAGCAATTGGCTGTAGTGGGGTCCTGAACCAAGTTGCTGATTCTGAAAACAGCCTTGGCCTTTGTTCCTGAGACCAAGTTTGTACCGTGAACCTGTTTCTAGGTGGACGATCCCTGTCATGTGCTGTGCTCATCCTTATTTCCAGTCTCTGTAGTCTAAGGCTTGCAGAATGGAAGCCACAGGACTGCTTTTGCCATCCCAAGCATTATGAGTGTGCTTCTGAGCCCTAGATCATCTGCCGTCTGGCTCACCAAAAGCCAGGGTCTTTTCTGTCTGCCTGAATCGCTGCTCCTGTTTCTTCCATGGGCAGGGTTCCTGAAGACACTGTATTGAATTTAATTTTGCTGAACACATAACAAGATCCTCACGAGTTATCTGATGCTGTATCCTGCTTGCCACGGCGATCTCCATTCCTATCCCTGGTCCTCAATCTTCCCGAAACCCCAATGCCTGCCCTGTTATACTCAGGGGATTTTGTTCCAGTTTCCTGCTTTTCTCATTCTGCCTGAATCACTGCAACTAAATAGGCCATGTGTATCTGCATCCAGAGACATGACAGATGGGATCTTGGGGATTAAGGTACCAAACAGAGAGCAAGGGGGCTTTTTAGAAAGATTAGTCTTCACCTAGAGGGGAGGGTAGAGAAAGATGCTGGGGAGCTGAAGTGAAAAGGGTCACTTGGTTCATAAGTATAAGTGACAGTCATTGGATTTCATTTGCTCTCTAAATCTGCTTGTTCTGTTTATTCCTGCGAATATCTGTAAAGGAAAAAACACTGGACTTAGAGTAAAAAAGCATGGGATTGAATGCCAGCTCTGCCACTTACTAGTTGTGTGACCTCATATCAGTTAATTTCTCTGAGCCTCTTTTTTCCAGGTGTAAAATGAGGCTAATAATGTGCCAATATGGCTTATAAAGAGGCTGATTGTGACCAACAGATGAAATGCTTAAGGAAGCATTCAGCCAACTGTAAATAGCATTATTAATGTCAGGTAGTGTTATGGTGATGAGGATGTTTGCAACAGATAGGCAGATGGTCTGGGCCAGTAAATAACAGGCTTAGCCCTAAAAAAAAATGAGTCAATGATATGATCTTTGTGTTTTTGTGTTTAAATAGAACCAGGAAATTGTCACATTATAGAAAAGAGTTGCTAAAGATGCTGTGTCCAGGGAAGACAAGCTGTGTCCAGGATGGTTTTCTAGGGCTGGATTTGGGTACAGTTGAAGTAAGACTCAATGTGAAGGACAGTTTAGGAGCATGAAGTCTTGGGAAATCATGGAGCATCACTAGAGAGGGCAGGCTGGAATGGGCCATCTCCTGGTAGGACATTCAGTTAACTGTGCTGCTTGCTAAAGGACATGAACCTCACCAATCAGGGAAATTAAACTAATTGTCCCCCTCCTGATTTCCATTCAAGATGGGCAGATGTACAAGGGTATAAGCTACAGATGGCACTGTTGCCGTATGATGGAGTCATTGTTTGTATATTTTGTTGCTGGTAGTCTTGAGGCCTCTGGAGGATTTCCTTTCTCTTACATTAACTCCCAACGCAAGCCATTTGCCAAACATAGCTTTGCTTTCTCGCCTTTCCAGCAAAGTTCCCACACATGTTGAAGCTTCTCTGGCTGCCCAGTAGCCAGGCATCAGCAGTTGGCAAGGATCCCCAGAATGGAGCCTGGACCACCCAGCTAGCTAGAGGAGTGATGTGGAATGTGGGATCATGCTATGGAGAGCAGAAGGACCACACCGGCACATGTGACATCCCATCTGTGGGCATGGGATCTTTGGGGCCATTGGAAAATTCAAGCAGTCTTCATAAGTTCTCAGAAGAGGCCCTAGGGGTGACCACTTATCACAAGGTATTCCTACCTAGTGACTTTTTCCTATACAAATCATTCACAGCTCCCACATTTTCAGGCTTAGAACAAACAGAACGAGGCAGAGAAACTCTGAGCAAGGCAGGTAGGAAATTCACAGAAAACACAGGGGGAAAGTAGGAAAGGTGGGAAAAAGTACAGTTATTAAGATGAGGTCCTTTTATCAAGAGGTAGTGAACAAGAGGGCAGTTTTGCTGAATAAGGCCAGAATAACCCTTAAAATGAGTAAGTCTCCAGAAGTATAGGGACAGATTTATTAAACTGAAAACTTCTCTTGGTTGTCTGAGATCAGAGAAAGTTAAGTATAGGATGATCATAGAAATAGACAAGTTTAGATATCAAAGGCACAAAATAGCTGAGAAAGACAGGAGAAAAGCTAATTTAAAGGAGATTTCAGCAATATCTTAGAATATCAAAGCAGTGAGGGGAAGATATATTTTTTAAATTGGTGATGAGAAGTTTTTAGCCAAGAAAATAATTTTAAGTTGACAATGGAAGAGTCACAGAGGGAGAGAAGATTATTTCTTCAAAGTACATGGGCCTTGGATATACAACCTCGACTTCAGTACCTCCTGGTTTTCCGATCTTATAAAAGTTGCTTAACCTCTCTGGGCCTCAGTTTCCATCTATATGAACAGGTTATCATAGTAATGCCAGACCACAGAGATATCATGAGACTTGTGACAGATTGTGTGAAGGAAAGCTCTTTGTAATCTGCAAAGTTTCAAATAAATGTTAGGTATTCTTATCAAAGAATGTCTCTAATTTCCCACACTGCACTTTCTATACCTTCCACATAGAGACTTGCTTGCATGTTGTTAAAAGCTGAGTAGGTTGGTGGTAGGAAATAATTTTAAGACCTGTTTTGGCTTCTTATGGATTACAGAGAAAATTCCCAACTGTTTCATATGGCAGCTATGTCTACCCAGTCTGCACCTAAGGATAATTTTTGGCCACACTCAATCACTCATGTTACAGAACTTCCATAAATAGTTCTCTGAATCATTCTTGCATTTTCATGACCCAGTGGACTTTGTACATATCATTCCAGAGGCGTGGGCGGCCTTTCCTCTGCTTCCTCCTTCTGCTTGCCTCTTGTTCAGCTCTGATGCCACTTCAGGAAGCTTTGGGCTAGGTCAGACTGGGCACATCTTTCTCCATGGCCCCACAATGCTCTGGCCAAGATGCTGATACAGTCTCTGATAACAATCACCATGAAAACAAAGGACAAATGAACCCCAACTAACATTTATTGGGGCTTACAATGTACCAGACACTATGAGAAGCATTTCACATAAATGATCTCATTGAATCCTCAACAAAATCTTTTCTAAGGTAATGCTGTTGTAATTCCAATTTCACAGAAGAGGAAGCTGATACGGAGAGGTTGGGGACTGGCCCCTGTTACGATGCTAGCTGGTCATTAGCTGGTTTCCAAAACAGTGCCAACTCCAAGGGCCTTGCTCTTACTCACCACCTGGCAGTGGGCTGCTATGATCTATTCATTTAATGGTCTCCTCCTTCCTCGTTAGACTAAGACCTTCTAAAGAGGAAGAAGCACACTTTACTCAGCAGTCAACATGCAACCCCTCAGTGAATGTTTGCCAGATGAAAAGTAGGTTCGTGTTTTGAGTAAAAGCATGGGGTAGGCCATGAAACAACCCTGAAACATCGATATCCTCTGTCAATTGAAGTCATATGCACCACCCAAGAGAGACAACAGCGACGTTTGACTTGGATCCTTGGTGCTCATTTCATCTGGCTCTCAGCCCCTTCGTAACACCACCAAGAGCCTCAGCTTCTAATGTGGTGAAATGATACATATGTGATGGACACACCCAACCTTCCCTTTCTGCAGTGTGGTTCACACAGTCGTGAGCATACAAACAAGGCAGGAAGCTGTAAGTCTTCCTCTAGGCTTTATGTAACCATGTCTGCAGAGCTTCAGTTTAATGGTGATCAAAGTATTTCTTTTGGCATCTGTGTGTTCAGAACATATGGTTGAAAGTGAACAGGATATACAAGGATACCTTTAAATTTACGTCTGGTAGAGGGAAAAAGGAGAGAAGGGATTCTGCAGAAGCAGGCAAGGTATGACGTGACATAGGGCTGAGGTTGCCTGAGGGTGGCTGTGTATTCATTTGGCAGTCAGGCTAATAAGTAAATAAAACATCTCATCAAATCTCCACCAAATCTCCAATTCATATCACAGTCACTGGCACAGAGTAAGTGCTTCATAAATGTTTTGTGAATGGATAAATAAATGAACGGACAATTTTGTAGGAAGATGTCTTTCTGCCCTCTAGAGCTAGAAGTCTGGATCTGGAACTTTTGTGGGATAAAATGAGAAGATGTTCTCTTTAGGCAGCAGCTGGGGTCCATGTGTTCTTCCAGTCAGTACACATTTAAGGGACACCTAGGCCTCTGCGTGTTCTGGCCAAGCTGGCAATGCCCAGGATTAAGCTGATGGGGCTTTGATGACTGAACGGGCTACAGTCAAAGTGACTTCTGAAGAAACAATCCTGTGAATAAGCTTCACACTTTCTCGTTGATTCATTCACTCCCTCATAGAGTGCGATTACTACTTGGCACTGTGCCATGCACTTGGTATATATTATTCTTTAGTTCTCGAAACAACTCTACAAGATATATTCTTTAGTTGTCCTGATTTTATAGATGAGGAAGCTGAGGCTCAGAGGAGTTAAGTAAGTTTTCAAGGCCACACAGTAAGTTGCTGAGCTTTGATTTCCACTTAAGCCTCTCCGACTCCAAAGCCTCCTGTTGTTCTCTTTTGTCTCTGACCTTAAGGATCTCAAAATGTAGCAGGCGATAACCTGGCAAATAAATACTCACTTGGACCTGAGGAGGTGGGATCTAGAAAGGAATTTTTCCAGAGGAGATGATTCCTGAGCCTTGGAAAAGAGCTGGGTGTCCATCACATGCAGGAACAGGAGACAAAGCTGAGGGAGCATGGTCTATTCTTATTCATTGTTCTTCGTTTTGTATGAATGGACTTGCCATAAAAAAGGGCCCAATAATCTGAAGCTTTCCGAAGCTCTGTGTCTCACAGGACCAAATTTAGGGATAACTAAAAATGTTGAATCAAGTATTTCAGGAAATTACCTTTTAAGTGATATTCATCTTATTTGTTCTGTAATATTCCCCCGAGAGAGGATAGACAGTGATCAAAGGATTTTTATAATGTAATAATTCAGCATTTGTCTTCCAAGGACAATATCCAGGTGTCTAATTCTCTGCCTTCTAAGAGGGATTCTTTACCTATGTGGGAGACCAAATTTTCTTCAATTTTAAAAACAGGTAACATTTAAGGAAAACAGATATTTCTCTGAGAACAAACTCTATCTATGGTTACCTAGATAATTTAGTCTTCCAGTTGTTGGGCATAGGTCAAGGATGGTATGAGGGAAGACTCCCAGTGGGCTAACCTGTACCCTCACACCTCTCCTCCCATTCTCTCCCCTGACCCTGTTCTCTCTCTGTGGGCTGGAAATTCCCATTAGTCATTCACCAGCCTAAAGCTCTGACTTTCTGACCATGTTCAATAGAGCCCTAAAAGTTTGATGTGGGGACTTTGAGGAATGAAAGGAGGTTTCAGAAGCTTGAAAATGAGCTTAATGATCCTATCCAGAGACCCTATTCCTTGTCAAGTAGAGCATGGTATGCTTTATTTATTTTGAGATACTGGGAGACCACAAAATGTTATTTTTGGAAAAAGTGCTCTGCTACTCATTTTATTTATTTTTTCACAAACTGTCTCTCAAATTCTACAGAGGGATAAGTGTCCCCAAATCATCAACATATTTCTGAAGAAAAAGATAGACAAGTTAAGGTGAATTACCCTACAAATTATGTGAAGCCTTATAAAGCCATTGTAATTTTTCACCCCTAAAAAATCATGCTTGGATTTTATTTGGAATTGCATTGAATTTATCATGTTTAAAATATTGACTCTTTCCATTCACGTACATGGTTTTTCACTTAATATTTTCAGCTCATCTTTTTTTTTTAAACTTTTTTTTATTGTGTAGTATAACATATATACAAAGCAAAGAAAGAAAAAAGCAATAGTTTTCAAAGCACTCTACAACAAGTAGTTACAAGACAAATCCCAGAGCTTGTCATGGGCTACCATATGATCCTCTCAAGTTTTTCCTTCTAGCTGCTCCAGAATATAGGAAGCTAGAGGGCTTAAATATTTTTTTTATCATCACAATCGACTTTTCTTCTTCTTTTTTTTTTGGTGAAAAATAACATATATACAAAAAGGCAATAAATTTCAAAGCACAGCACCACAATTAGTTGTAGAATGTATTTCAGAGTTTGACGTGGGTTACAATTCCACAATTTTAGATTTTTACATCTAGCTGCTCCAAAATACTGGAGACTATAAGAATTATCAAATTAATGATTCAGGATTCATATTCATTTGTTACACCCTTTTTTCTCTGAATAAACTCCACCATCACCTTTGATCTTCCCATCTCTCTCTTTAGGGATGTTTGGACTATGGCTAGTCTAAATTTTTCATATTGGGGGTGTCTGTCACAAAGCCATTGTAATTTTAAAATGTGATTTGGATTTGGGAGAGATGGATAGATCAGAGGAACAGAATAAACAGAATAAAGAGTCCAGATAGACGAACAAGTATAGGGAAATTTGTTATGTGAGAGTAAGGACATTATAAATCAGTGGGGAAAGAATGAAATATTTAATAAATGACACTGTGATAACTGTTCATCCAAATCGGAAAAAGAACTCTGCATCATGACGTACTCCGACATAGCATTATAGCTGAATTTCCATAATACTTCTGGCAAAACAGCTCAAAACTCAAGCCCCATAGATGGTGGAGATCATTAGTCTTTACTGAGAATTCCACAGTGGCTCAGAGTCCACTTAGAATTAGCCAAGTAGGCAGGAACCTTCTGGGGCAATTATTACAGCAACAAGAGTGCTAGTCAAATCTGGGAACCCAAGGATATTGCTATATACTACATCCAAAGGCAATGGAATGCCCATGTAACGGTGAATGGAGACAGACGTTCACACCTCCCCTTTCTGAACTACTAGAGAGTGCCTTGCCTCAAGAGACAGTAGACATAGAGTTTTAGAGTTTGCTCAGAAGTCATCCATATCTGGGTTTGAATTCTGAATCTGTCTCTTGTTTCTTGTATGACCTGGGAACAAGAATAGCATCTACATTTTCTGGGATTACTTTGAGGGTTAAACAAGGTAATTTCATGTACAGAACATAGCATAGCACCTGGTACATATAAGAGCTCAACAAATGGGTGCAATTATTATTTTCATTTTCTCCCATATGTTTTGCAATGTTTCTTCTCTCTTTCTCCAAATTTCATTTATAATTATTGAACATCTACTGCATATAAGACCTTGGAAGAAGTAATTTTGCAAATTCATCTCATCGAATCTCAAGAAGGACCTGTGAAATAAGTTTTGTTATCCCTATTTAAGTTATATGTGTCTGAGTTCTCTCTCCAACGAGACTATTAACTAGAGTTTTCCTAACTATGCTAAAGAGAAACGGGTTAATGAGATTTGAGAAGTTATTCTACTAAAAAAAAAGAAAGAAACAACAACTCCATGGTTAAATAAGTTTGGGGGATCCTGGGTAAAACAAATTAACCAAGTTTCTTTACCGCAGGTCATCTCAAGGTCATTGATATGTTAAAGTATGTTGATAATTTCCAAAGGGGAATTCTTTAACAATTTGATCATCAAAATAGTTCTTAAGATGGGCAATGGTGGCTCAGTAGCACAGTTCTCACCTGCTGTGCCAGAGACCTGGGTTCGATTTCCGGTGCCTGCCCATGCGAAAAAAAAATGTCCTTAGAGCTTTCCTCAGAATATAGACTGGGAATGTGTGCATTTATGCTTTTTTGAGTGCTCATAGTACACAGTATACTTTTGGCACAGGCAAAGTATTTTAACAAGTTCTAGGTGTGTGATTTACGCTAAGATGGAAAGATGCTCTTTACCTGAAAGTGAGCTCATAGTCTTAAATTTCATCAAATTAAGAATGGCCAAGAGCAAGTTCTGGTGAGGATGTGGATCAACCAGAACACTCAAATGCTGTTGGTGGGAAAGCAAAAGGAGCAGCCGCTTTGGAAGACAATTTAGTAGTTTCTTACAACTTAAACATACGTATCCCATATGACACAGCAATCCCACTTCTAGGTACTCACCCAGCTGAAATAAAAATTTATGCTCACACAAATACCAAAGTGGAAACAATCCAAATGTGTCCTCATCTGGTGAATGGATAAACAAACTGTGGTACATACATTCAACATAATACTACTCAGCACTAAAAAGGAATGGATTACTATATGAACTACAACATGGATGAATCTTAAATGTACTATGTAAAGTAAAAAAAGCCAGAAGAAAAAGGCTACATACTATCTGATTCCATTTATACAACAACACTACAAGGATAGTAAACAGACCAGTAGTTACCAGGCCTGAGGGTAGGAGACATAGTTGGCTACAAAGGGGCACAAGGTGATGAAATTGTCCTATCAATAAGTCGTAGTCATTGGGACACTGCCAAGCACTTGTCAAAACTTACAGAACTGCATGTGAAAAAGGGTAAATTCTATAGTATGTAAATTATCTTAATTTTTTTAAATGGGGAAAAGCCCCCTCAAAATTGTCTACTGAGCTCATTTTACTTTAAAAATTTAAAAAGGTGATACATGTTTTTAAAAGATATTTTTTTAAAAAGAATGACAAGGAATATACCACCCCAGCCTCCCAAGATGGCTGCTGTTCATGCATAATTCATCCAAATTCCTTTACCTGGTGCTACTCAGCTTCACCTTGTATGCAAGCTGACTTCCAAACCTTACCTGTATGCCAGAAAATTTTATCTGCTACCACTCTCACAACACCTAATATGTACTACCTTATACTGTAGTTCTTTCTCCATGTCTCATCTTGTCTAGATTGTAATTTCCAGGCAATAAAGAACCAGCACTGCTTATATCCACCACAATGCCCATTAAATTTCCTGGCAGGGGTTCTAGAAAAAAATGTTTAACATCTCAATTATTCTAAACTTAGACTACAGCTTCAAGTCTATAGGAGTCCTGCAAAGACTGTGAGCAACGTGAAGGCAGGGATTGTGTGTGCCTAGTCTTACACTGGGTTTGACTCCTGTGAAGCTCAAGAACCGTTTTTCTGAATAAATATTGAGCAAATGGACTCCAGAGGATGATTATGATTCTGGTTAGACGGTGCATGGAAGGAGAAACTCAGTGTTGGGGGCAAAGCTGCAGTCTGGTGAGAGAACTCACTGGAGAGGAGCAGAGTATACCCTGGGCCAGGTGAATAAAATTCTCCCTCTTGAAAACCTGGTGGCAGAGAGTACATGCACAGCCCTCTAAGTTGCATTGGCTAGGTTCCATTTCTTATCTTGAGTTTTTTTTTATAGAGCTCTTGGAAGGGAGATACTTGACTTGGATTCAGTGAGAATGACTAACAGGGAATGGGCTGCAACATGGTAGGTTTCCAATTGTGTTTTTTAGACTTGAAACTGTTCCCAGAAGTGAAGATGATGAAGGCTCCATTTGTTAAGCATGAAAATAAAAACACTTTACAAAGGATTTTAAGACAAATATTTTTCTATCTAATTATTCCTGTCATCCCTACTGTTAGCTAATCCCTGAATTTTAATCTCTTTTGGGAAAGGGAGATGCTTCTTTCAACTTTTTTAAAAAACTAGACTAAATAGGAGCATTGAATATACTCTACTTGATGCATTTATAAGGTTTTAATTGTTACAATTATGATTAAATAGTTCGACACCTCAAACATCCTAGTACTTTAGGTGGCCTGAGGAGAATGGGTCCCATAAGGATATGTAATTACATAATGATCACATGCAAAGCCAGGGTTTTATACTCTTTGTAGCTGATGAATAAATATACTAGATTTGGAAAACACAGAAACTGACGCCAATCTCCCTTTACTTCCAGTCCTTCTAAAACTGCACAGGTAGCCAGCTAGGGTAGTTGGTCAAATGTATGGGTGCACTTTCTCCTGTTTTAAAACTTTGCTAAAAACTTTTATTTTTAATTAAACCATTTGATAAAAGTGATTCCATCAGCTTGTTATAAATCTTATTTAACATGATAAGGCTTTGTGGAGGTCGAAAAGTAATAAGAAAAGTCCTGAAACTAAAAATTCTGCCTAGAATTCCTTATATCCAAATTATTTTTGACATCTTATTGAACATTCATAATATTTTAGGCATGATGAGAAATTTTAAGACATATTCTAAGGGAAAATAGGTTAATATTGGAATTTTAATCATGAGCTACTGTTCATCAGTGCTGGACTAAGATTACGCACTATGAATTTGACATCATAAATTTATCTGGTTGGCATGCCAGGGTGTCAAAGTCATTAATTTGGTCACTTAGGGACAGTTAGTTTTTCCCTGGTCACCAATTATTGTAACCAAATGGTTTTCAATATTTTGCCCTAGGTCACAAGAGGCACTATATAGGAATATCTGGGAGGTTTTGTTTTAAAAGATTAAAAGAGTCCTACTTCTTTTTAGATTGATATGAACTATCCTTAAAGGCAGAGGGACAGGAAGTAAGGACAAGTTCATATCAACACAGGATAATATGGAAAGCTACCTAGGGAAATGGGATTAGAATTTAACTTCCAAAGAAAGAAAATATTTTGCATAACCATCACAAGGAGAAAAGGCTAGAATATTAGAATTCGTGCTAGCTTATAAAGAGGCTTCTGTGCTAGTCTATAAGAAGTCAATCACGGCAATAGTGAAAAAGGTCAAGAAAAATAGGCTTACCATTGTGAGTGACAAACAGAAGTGACAAACAGAACTAGAATGGAAGAAATCTAATTGAAACCAAGCATAACTAATTCAGATTTTAAAATTTGAAATGGAATATCTGAAAGGTAGCATGTGTTCTAGGCATGCCCATTATTTTCTCACAATATCTTCTTCTGGAACAATCTGCTCTGCCTAAGTCAATCAAATTCTCTTTCTTGAACATATGAATTCTATGGAAGATTGGGAACTCGAGTCCATCAGATCTTGGTCACTTGAGTTGCAAAGTCACATGGAGTAAGAACTAGCATTATGGTAACCCAAAGTCTTGGGCAGGCTGAAGTTACTGGGAAGAAGAAATTGAGAACCATGCAGAGGAAACCTCAGAGAAAAGAGTGAAATGAGCATGCAGAAAGGTGAGACAATGAGATCTCAGAAGAAAAGAAATGCAGAGACTGAGAAGATGGCTGCTGCTATCTTTCCACATTCTTGCATCTCAATATCTTCCCCAAACTGGATTCTCTAAGATGCCAATGTGTCCATCCAGAGAACCTCCTTTTATTAAAGCATGGTTGAGAAGGTTTCTGTTTCTTGAAATCAAATCCCATCTCACACATATAGTTGACAGAAGACCCAACAGATTTGGGGTCAGATCTGGGTTCAACCATGTAATCTTGGGCCAGTTATGTAATTTTTCTGGGCCGAAATGTCAACATCTGTCAACAGAGGATTGTAATATATACTTGCCAATGTGGCTATAAGGATTAAATGAGTAAAAGTCCTAAAAGTGAGCCTGGCATACAAAGGATCCTCAAAAGAAAATGGAATACATGAATAAAATAATGAATGGGTATCATAACTTTTTTACTTTACCACAATCATATCTTCTAACTAAATGAAATCCTGAGCTCCTTCTTGGAAAGCCTGCAAATCAATTCCATAGTAAAGTAGGTAGGTGACAAACAGAAAATTCTTTCAGTCTAATGGGTAGTTTAAGCCCATCAGAATGACATACACAACTAGACAAACTCAAAAAAGCCAGGGTAAAAATAACCCCATCTACATTATAGGGCCATAGAAAAAGTATAATATGTCCAAGGTTTTAAGTGAGGATAGAATAACATTTTGCTTTAACCCTGGCGGGCTTTATTTCCTCTCACAATTCGGAGTGATTGATCATTCATTCATCTCAAACTGTTTTAGCACTAGTCTGTGCTAGAGGTAGAGTGGTAAAGAACACAAAATAACCATCCCTGCTTCATAACCCCTGGGGCTGGTCTGGTCACTGCCACCGTGACAGCTGCAGGAGAGGGTTGAGAAAGTACTAAGTATAGAAGGCAAGATTTCAGAAGCCCAGGACAAGATGATAACTTGGGATGGGAAATGTTCTTGGATTTAGCATTATCTACTTCCTATTTGATCATTGATTAGGGAACTAGATCTCAAGATTCAAGAATATGTTGAAACACATAACTATTTATGATTACAGATTTCACCAAGAAGTTCCATCGTAAAAATAACCCTGCAATCAAGATGTCAGAATACAAATCTACCAAAGTTAACAGGTCCCAAATAATTTTTTACTGACCTAAATGTCCCAGGAATTGCAGTGTATTCAAATGTCCAGTTACGCTGCGGCTAATTTAAAGGTAAAACACCTTTTGTGGTATTTCCAAATGCCAGGGGTTTTTCTCCCAATAGTCTCTATTCCCTGTTGAGAGGACTACAATCCTAGACTTGGAGCACCATCTTAGATAAGTGAAAGCCAAGCAGATAATTTTGAACTTGATCCATCCTGGAAATTAGATCTGACTTGGAGAACACCGGCCAGGCTGTTCCTGTCCTGTACTTGGGAGCCAAGGCATCTGGGCTCTTGCCAGGGCTTGCTTCTGCCCAGTCACCAGATGCATTCTGGGATGTTTCTGCCCACAAGCAAACCTTGGCTTGTTTTTCTTCAGGGCAACTAATGCCTCAGGAAAAAAAAAACTCAGGCTTCATAGTCTCCTGGCTGCCTTTAAACCTGCACAGCTAAATGACACACTCACAATAAAACGAGAATAAATGCTTGTGTCCCCTTTCAAAATTGGCCAGTGGCTACAAGATCCTTAGCTAAACTTGTCCAAAAGTCCAGTTGTTCTCTTTTGCTCTCTTTCTCTCTTGGGCACTTGCATGCATTTTAAGACCAAGACACTCACACGTGGTTGTAAGGCAGCTACAACTTTACTTGATAGCTGCTTACTGATTTAGCCTTGTTGGTGAAGTATGTAGCTGCAACTGTCTGGTGAGCAGGGAAAACCAATAAATACTTTTAAGAGGGCTCCCATAAGGGACCAAAAAAACCTCCATAGATTGATATTAGAACTTCTGGGTTTTAAGGCTGACCCCAGTAATCTAGTGCAGGGTGATTCACACAGGACATGCAAAGAGGAGGAGACCAAAAAGACACCAAAGGTCAGAACCTACAGCTTTCTGGATGTTTTCTCCCAGAGGAAGTAATATTCAAAGGCAGTTTATCTGGAGAGCCTGGATGTATGTTATCATCTAGGGGTTCTCAGTGGCATTAAAAGCCTTGTTCACTTGCTTATTTCAAGGTTTCCAAACTTAACCCTCGATAGTTTAGCTCCCAATCTGACAGTAACAAAATATTACAATATACAGCTTGAGGAAAGTGTGAAACAGATCATCAAACGCAGGTTAAATGAGGCAGGTGGGGCTGAGAAAATATTTATGTATTATATTAACTTGACAGAGAGCATGTTGAAAATCTGTGTTCTAATATAATAATTAGAGTAGTACTGCAATATTCTGGAATCTAATGATTTATTTGTGAAACTATGAAACAGAGCCAAATAATATTAGGAGTTTAATAAATAAATATGTACTTAATGTAGAAATGAAGGGACCTGAAGCAACATATTCCAGACTGGATTCTATGGAAGTCGAAGGTCTTTGCACCACTGATGCTGCCTATAGGGAAAAAGAAAAGGAGGGTGTGGCTAGAAAATAATGAATTAGATCTTTTTTAAAGCAGGACTTAGCAGCACCTATGTTATGTTAGTGTACATTATGAATCTTCACTGTTCTTATATTTATTTGATTAAAGCACCATTTTTTGTGTGAACAACATAACTAGATTTTGCACAATTTAGTTTGGGATACTTTCTGTTGACCACATCTAAGAAATGCTGGTCTAAGAAAAAATGCAAAATGGATACACAAATATGTTTAAATCTTGAATAAACTCAATGCTTTAATTTGGTCATTCAATCCCTTAGAACGTTCCCCATCCAAAACAATGTACTAGAGACATAAACCCTATCCTAAGGAATTCACACAGAAAACCAAGATTGCTCCTACCACTGGGCATTTGCACTTGTGGTTCTCTCTGCCTGGAATCTCTTTCTCATAACTCACTTCCCTCCTCCACCTGGGTCTCTCCATCCCAGGTCACATCTCCATTAATGTTACTAAGATAGGGAAGTCTACCCTCATATACTAGCCCAAACAGCACCCTCATTGCTTTTTCTTCATCTTGCTTATTCATAAAGCACTACAAATGATTTTACCTGTGTTTAATTATTAGTTTACTATTTGTCTATCCTACTGGAAGATAAACCCCATGAAAGACACTGTTATTTTTTTCCATAATATTTTGAAATTTAATATTAATTCTTCAAATACATCACAAATGTGTTCTTTCACTAACGCAGGATCTATGCTCCTGATTCTATTAAATGTAAGTTAACATTAAATAATAACATTAAATATATTACCTCAATTTGAAAAACCGAAATTTTGAATAACTGCTACAATTCTTAAAAATGTAGTGAATAATATTATAAGAAAACTTCACTACTATCAAAGACTTTGTAACATATATATGTTATAAAATACATATCAGATTTATGTATTTTGGCTTTTTAAAAAACTTTTTATTGTATAATATAACATATATACAAAGCAAAGAAAGGAAAAGGCAACAGTTTCCAAAGCACTTTTCATAAATTATTACAGGATAGAATAGATCCCAGAGTTTGTCATGGGCTACCATATGATCTTCTCAGATTTTTCCTTCAAGCTGCCCCAGAATATAGAAAGCTAGAAGGCATAAATATTTTTTATCATCACAATCAACTTTTTTTTTCTTTTTTCTGAAAAATAACATATATACAAAAAGGCAATAAATTTCAAAGCACAGCACAACAATTAGTTGGAGAACAGACTTGAGTTTGACATGAGTTATAATTCCACAATTTTAGGTTTTTACTTCTAGCTGCTCTAAGATACTGGAGACTAAAAGAGATTTCAATTTAATGATTCAGCAATCATATTCATTTGTTAAATCCTATCTTCTCTGTATAACCATCACCTTTGATCTTTCTAGCCCTCTCTTTAGGGGTGTTTGGGCTATGGCCATTCTAACTTTTTCATGTTGGAAGGGTCTGTCAATAATATGGGGTAGGGAGATGGAACTATCTGATGTTCTGGAGATGCTGGGCCTTCCAGGTTTCAGGACTGACTTGACAGGGACCCATCTGGAGGTTATAGGTTTCTGGAAAGTTACACTATTGCATGGAACCTTTGTAGAATCTTATATATTGCCTAGGTGTTCTTTAAGATTAACTGGGATGGTCCTGGTTGGGGTTTGGCAGGTTATGATAGGTAGCAATGTTTAACTAAAGCTTGCATAAGAGCAACCTCCAGAGTAGCCTCTCAACTCTATTTGATCTCTCTGCCACTGAAACTTTATTAGTTATACTTCTTTCTCCCCTTTTGGTCAGAATGGAATTGTTGATCTCATGGTGCCATGGCCGGATTTATCCCTGGGAGTCATCTCCCATGCCACCAGGGAGACTTTCTCCCCTGGTACATGGCTATTTTGTGCAACTTTATATTTATATTTGTGCACTTAGAACAGTACCTGGTATTTACTAAATGCACAATAAATATTTGTCAAATGAATGAATGCATAAAAACAATTCCATAAGAGTGCAACAGAGAGGATATAAATAAAGGAACTTGAGGAATTTAGGTCGAGGTTGCTAAGAAAGGCTTTGTTGAGGAGATAGTATTGAAAATGGGAAGGTTTTTGGCTGGGGGAGTATGGGATAAATAGTATAGGATAAGGAAAAGTCTTAAGTGAATATGGTTCAGAAATAGAAAAGCATGAGACAGATAGGGAAAAGAAGTATTTCAACCCTCATTATTATCAGTCTACCCACCACATTTGGGCAGGAGAAATTGCAAAGCAACACTGATTGTGAAACTGGGTATAGCAGTTAGGTTCAGGTGTCAACTTAGTCAGGTGATGGTGCCCAGTTGTTCTGTTGCTGTAGATATAAATCATCAGCATGTGAATTTCATCTATGGCTGACTACATCTGTGGTCAGCAAAGGGGAGTATTTTCTGCAATGAGCGAGGTTTAAAAGGAGGACTCAGAAGAGAGGAGCTCAGAGGCAGCACAGACCCAGATGTTTGGAGATGCAGAAGGGAACCACTCTGAGGAAAGCCATTTGAACCCAGAAGCCAGGGGAGAAGCCCAGCAGATGTCACTGTGTCCCTTCCCAAATTAGGAAATTTGGAACTAAATATTTCCCCTTTTAAAAAGTTATTCCATTTCTGGTATATTGCATTCTGGCAGCCTTAGAAAACTAAAACACCAGGGTTCCACCTGGATATCTAAATCTAGCTAGTTCCATTCTAATCTATTCATTCATACATTCATACATTCACTCTTGCTCTTATCTGCCAAGTATACTTCAAGGTGGTGATGATTACAGCAGTGAGTAAAACATAAAAACATCCCTGCATTCATGGATTGGGAAAGAATATGATACACATAATAGTTAAATTATAGGCTATATAAGAAGGTAGTATATACTATGGAAAAAATAGGGTAATGAAGATGAGTAGGGTTGAGGGATAGATTGCATTTTCTAAATTTTTTTTTGAAGTGAAATCTGCATAGAGAAGAGTGTACATATTAATATCCCACTCTCTGAATTTTCACACACTGGACCCACCCTATGTAACCAGCACCTAGATTGAAAAAAACAGAAAATTACTAGCACCCTAGAAGCTCACCTCATGCTATTCCAAGAACTACCCTCCCCAAGGGGAACCATTATCCTGACTTCAAACAGCAGAGTTCAATTCCATTTTTTGTCTTTTTTTTTTGGCATGGGCAGGCTCCGGGAATCAAACCCGGGCCTCTGGCATGGCAGGCGAGAATTTTGCCACTGAGCCGGCATTGCCCACCCTGGAGTACAGTTTTGACTATTTTTTTTCACTTTTTTAATAAATGGAATTATACATTGTAAATTCTTTTGTATCAAGCTGTTTTCCTTCAATATTATGTTTATGAGATTCATCTGTATTGTTGTATTTAGTTGCAGAGCCGTTATTCATTCTGATTGCCGTATGGTACAGTGTGTGAATGTACCATACTTCATTTATCTTTTCAACTGCTGATGGGCCTTTGTGTGTTTCCTAGTTGTTGACTATCGTGCACGTCACTGTTAGGAACATTCGGGTACCTAACTTCTGGAGAAGGCATGCGTTTTTAAATAGGCTGGTCTGGGAAGAGTTCACTGAGAAGGTGATCCCTGAGCAAAGATGTGAAGGAGCTGAGGAAGTGACCCCCAGTTACCCGGGGGAAGAGCTGTGGCAACATTTATGAGGGCAAAGGTGGGCCTGAAGTGTGAGAAACAGCAGGAAAGTCAGAGTAGCTGGAGTGAGTGACAAGGGGTGGGCATGGGTTAGAAGAGTCGCACATTTTCTGAAATGTCCATCAACTCTATCCTCTCTCCTTTCCATTTCCATTACCTGCCTTGGTCTGGGTCCTACTCTTTTCCCACACGGACTACTGCATTCACCTCCTAACTTGACTCTAGAGGTCACACTGAGGTCAGCATGACCTTTCTCAAACCCGTCTCCGACCATGTCACTGATGTGGCTCCTGTCTGTATAAAGTCTAAAACCCTTAGCCTAAAAGTCACAGTCCCTCACCACCTGCTCCCATCCTCCCTTTCTAATCTTAGGTCAGGCTTGCTTCTCTGTGAACCCTTTTCTCCATATTCCTCCTTTACCCAGTGTTGAAGAGCAGACTCAAGCCCTGGTGAACACTATACTGATTACAAGATAACCCTTAGTATTCCATGGTCCAAGTACAGCCTTCAGCTTATGGCTGGGTCCTCTGGGGAACACATAAAAGACACCATTGTTTTTATTTCTTAGATCAGCTAACTTACTACCATGTTTTCATATCAACCCCGGGAGGGAAGGAACAACAAACTAATACTAATGTCATTTTACAAATAGAAACAGAAGAGGTCAGACACTCTAGAAAATGGGTTTGGGTTCTAACAACAAAACATGCTTCCTCTCACAGAATCAGCACAATGAGTAGAGATCTCAGACAAGGAGGTACAAAGGAGAAGGTTCGACCTCTCTGTCCAGGAACAAGAAAGTACTTGAAAAGAAGGAGCAATATAAAGAAGCCTTATAAAAATCCTCAAGTGGAAATGAGAGGAAAACTTTGCCATCTGGGCTATGGAGAAAGACTACAGGGGCTGCCAAATGTACTTTAATGGTCATTGGTAGGAAGCCTGGTTTCCCCATATAAAGGGAAAGGATTCTAAAACTTATGCTGCACACAGATGGAAAAGTAATTTGCATTTAATATAAAAATTTTCCCATCAGAATCGGTGAGAAATCCTGATAAATTTCCTCTGGTTAAAAACAATTTCAACAAAATGGACAACAGTGTATCTGGTTGAGCAGTTGAACGAACAAAAATATTTTGGGGGCAATTATTGAGCACAAATCACTGTCCTAGGCGATAACAGTGCCTCCAAGGTAACAGAGTGTTTTCTTTCTAGGAACACCTAGAAAAAAGGAGTAGAAGGACACAGAAAATATCTCAAATGGGAAAAGAACTGAGAGAAGACCTCCCAGAGAGGCTCTCAAGGAAAGGATTCTCTAAGTGGTTTTAATAACTCTTGTATCCCTCGATTATGGACTTAAAATAAGTATGCTGAGGTAAGCAACCATATCAGTCAAGTGAATGCAGGGCCAGAGACTGGGGACCAGGGGGCAAAGGCAGGTGCAGAGTCTGTGGAGCCAGAGGGAAATCCTGGAAATCATGCCTTGCAGGTGTGGGTAGGTTAGAGCTAAGGCAGAAAGTCCAAAACTGTGTCGCTAAATGAAAGGGCTACATAAACAACGTAAGCCTCTCCAAGGGACCAAACCAGGGTCTAAAAAATTGGGGGGCTCAGAAGTACTTGGGGATTTTGCTGGACAAGAGGAAGGCTGTTTGAAAGAATTTTGGAAGTAGAATATAGGTGCTAATAGCAGCTTTTCATATGGTTGTGCTGAAGTCCTAAGTATTTTGAAGAAGCTGAAATGGAATAGATATGGCCTATTTATATGACATGGTTATAAACCCCATGCTCCCAACTTTTCCATTCTCTAACCCACTGACTGATGTGATTCCTGAATTCCAGCATTCCTTGGTGATAAAATGCTTCCCATCTTCTCCTTTCCTCCCCTTTTCATATAGTATTGAGTATATATTATGTATCAGGCATTGTGCTAGGCATGGGAATTCCTATTAAAACATAAACACCTCTGGGAATCATGAAATCTTAGCTTTGCCACATAGTGAGCTCTCAATAAACAGTTTTTGAATGAATGCATGAAGCCATTATTGGCTAACATCTTAGAAAGGATTGTGCTTTTACACCAGGAGGCAGCAACAGGGCAGGAAGCCTGGTGGATCTACAAGCATTTGGCTGCTGAAAAGAGGTAAAATAAGAGGCAAAGAGGTTTCTTGATAAATGTTTGACTACCCAACTTTGTTCAGCGTGGAATCCCTGGCTCAGCTCTTTGGAAACGAGAGGTCCTCAGAAAACAAGTCGTTCGGGTTCTTGAAGATGAGTTTTTTCCTTCTGTCACTATAATGCAACGCTCTAGTTCCAGATGAGGCAACAAGATGACTTTCTGTGAATCAGAAAGGTACTAAAGCAAGTTTTGGTATAAATCTATTGAGAACCTGAACTTGAACCTGCCCTTGGTCATGGACCTCTGTGGTAACAGAGGTCGTGTCCTGCATAGGAGCACTCAGTCCAGGGAACATGTAGGGGCTTGTACTTCACCTGGTGTGGGTGAGGTGATGGGGGTATCTGCTTTGTGGAAAAGGAACTTTACTAATTTCCTCAGGAATGGTCCTGTCTCTGAGAATTTCTATAGGTCACGTGGAAGTTACAGATCACCCATATTGTGCAAAGTTATTTTTGTTCATTGGGTTCTCTATTACCTGTCGGATCTAGAACAAAAAGCCATTCTAGACCTGCGGATTGCAGAACTCTGTCTCTAATATTGGCACAGAAGGATTGAGGGGGAGTGTGCTTACCTACTGCGGACAGGGAACAGGACTGGGACTGAGGAGCTCTGGAAGAATCCTTGTCCTGCCAGCACCACCTCCTCCCCATACCCTCACCCTGTGGCCATAGGGAGGTAACCTCTTGGCCTTGGCTTCCTCATCTGTAAGATGAAGGGTAGAAATTAGGGAATTTTTGAAACCCTCCCAAGCTAGGATTTCTATGATTCCCTTACAGTGCTGTTAAAGATCAATGCCTTTACCACCTCAACACCCCTCTCTGGCCATTAATAACCAATTTCAAAAACAGATGCCGAGCAGCCTGGGCTCTATGTCTTGTGGATGAATGAGGCGGGCACAGAGTGGCCCAAGCATTCTGTGAAGAGATACTGAAAGAACGGCACCTTTCTCAATTACTTGGGAAAGCAATCCAAGAATTGAAATTGCCAATCAAGAGCCATTGCACACAAGAGAAAATAAACAAAACAAAACACAAAACTTGTGCGTACAGAAAGTCTATTTTGGACTAAACCAAACTTAATTCATGTACAGGGTTGCAGAGGAAACCAAAATTCACCAAACAGAAGGAATATTTTGTCACTAAGACAACTGAGTGCAACAGAAAATACCCTCCGAACAGGTAAAACTTCCTGGTAGAGCTTAAAATTCACAACAGAAACTAGTAACTTAAAGAAGCGTTTGGCTGCCAAAGTGATGTAACGACAGGAATTTTTCCCCAATTAACCTTTTGTTGCGCCCCTTTCTATTATCTCCTAGTCAGCAAACTTCTCTTTTTTCCATTTCTGTCATTGTTTTTGGTTGTGCCCTTGCCTGTCTGTTTTCCTAGGTCTTATTTCTGAACGAAAGATTGTTAAACCACAGAATTTACTTTTGAAATCACTGAACTATGTCCTCCTTAGCTTGCCTCCTGCCAGGCCAGCAGGCAGTGCTGCTTGTTAAGGGAAACCTGCAGGACTGGGTTCTGGGCGGGGTGCGGGGGAGGGAATGGGAGGGGGAGGGAGAAGGAGGGAGAAGGAGGGAGGGGGAGGGGGGAACAGGCAGGGGGCAGGAGAGAGGAGCCCGAATCAGCCCAGGTGAGGCAGAGGCAGAGCTAACGAGAAGCATATGCCGCCAACCATTTTAAAGGCTGGCTGGAGCCAAGGGAAGTGATGAATTGCAAGAATGTGTTGTGTTCATAGCTGGGGAGCTGGCAGAAATAGCCTAGCTAGGGGACTAGGATGGAGGGTTTTTTTTTTGAGGACTCAGGCTTAAAAATACATTTCTCTTTGTCAGCAAAATGTTCTAGCTTCAAAACTATGAATGGTAGGCTACCTCTGTCAGACTAGTGCATTCTTTTTCACCTCAAATTCTTTAAGCTATGACTTACCTTCAAATCAGAGGACTAATGCCTCTAAAACAAATGGACTTGGGTGATAGCAGCTCTGAGCTACTTAGGACTTTTTTAAAAATACACGGGACAATCAGGCTTTTGGATTTGTACGAGGCAAACTTCCACTTACCCCAGAGGGTCGTTGGGAGGACACGGAATCTGAGCCCAGGCCCAGGAACACTTGTTCCTTCCGTGGAAGGGTAAATGCTGACGTCCAGGTCTTCAATAGCTTTATACCAAAGCTTGCCTTTTGCACCTTCCACCTCTCTTTTTACAACTTTCTCTTTCTGGGTTCACTTGTATTGTCCCAGGCTAGTCAGTTCCTAACTAAGGAAAGGAGCGTGGTGTCCTTGTAGGTGTCGTTCACTCCTGCTTTCCCTGGTGCCTGGCACAGAGCTGGTCCTTAAGAGCTCATCAAGTAGTTGTTAAATGAATCAAGGAATGCTTTTTTTCCCCCAGATGTCTATGTTCTAAATTTTCCTTCTGCTCAACCGTCTTAGCCCCCAATCAACATTCCAAGGAGTTTCGTTTTGTTCTGGTACTTTCTAATATGAAACCTTGAGCAAGTCACTTCATTCACTAAGTCTCAGTTTCCTTACCTTTCAATGGGGGTTAGAAAAACTTACTTTACAGGTGTGCTTTGAAGATTCACTAGATAATTCATGTAAGTAACACTGAAAAGGCTTAGCCTGCCTCTCGGCATATAGTAAGTCTTCCATAGACATTGTTGACCTCTTCTTCCACTTACATCTTCTGATGGTCTCATCACATATTAGAAAAGACGTTTGGTTAAATGGGTCATGCTGTGGTATGAATGATGATGGGTTTATTAATCCCAGCCTGCAGTAAAGTTTGAGAAGCTGGTGTTTCTTACTGTTCTGAGCTACCTCCCTACTCCATGTTCCATCTGAACAATCAGTGCTCACCCTCATTACCCCAACATTCAAGACAGGTGTCATCAATCTTTCAGCAAGAAAGACCTTTTGAAAGGTTGCTAGTCCTCAAATACACTGCAAATGATAGTATTTTAATTTTGTTTAACAGGTGAGCAAGTTAATAGAAAACAATGGAATCTATATTGAGAAATAAGGATGTATAAGGAGCAAAATGCATTATACAATTATATGATAGAAGAAAACAAAGCAAACAGATAAAATGTTCAGTCCCAGTTTTCCTTTGATGTCCTGAACAATGGAGTTTAGGAGGATGAAACATCCTGATAAAATCCACCTCATATTTCCTATAAAACTGATCTTTTGCACTCTAATTAAGTCAGGCATGAAGAAAATGACTGTAAATAAAAAGTAATTTTTTACATATGTAAGTTATTTCATGTGGTTATTTTCTAAGAAAATGTCTTAGAGGAATTGAAAGAAATAAATTATAAAAAAATAAAATTTTATTACATTTACCTTCATCAAAAATTTTATGAGCCAATGGATTTCTTCACATTTCTTAAAGGAAATAGACAGATTCAAAGTTTTAATTTTTTCCTTTTTTCTGAGGTTGGCATAACTTATAAGAAAATGCCCAATTATGGGTTCAAATGCCAACACATTTCTCTCCATCCCTCTTGCAAGTTTTAAGGCCTATTTAACTAGGAAACTGCTGATTTAAAATATTGCTTAACAATGGCAAATTCTTTCATCTCATAGATCTATGAATTAATCAGAACAAAGTAGGAATGTGCTAGACATAGTGGCAGAATTTAGTTGTTTTTTTTTTTTTTTTTGGCAGGAATACATGCTCAAGTACATTATAAATAGACAAAACTTACAGTTGAAGTTTTTTGGAAAAGCTATTAAACTTTCCACTATAATGAACCAGTGATGCTTCTGATATTCCAAATAGGATTCTATAGATTTGGAACCTGTTCTTATAATACTTAGCACACCCTCAAGGTAGATAATGAGTTGTAATTACCATTTCTTTTAAAAGGACCGTGACAGGACTAGCTTCAGTGGTGGCTGCGGAAGCTGCAGACTCTGCTCTATTTTACTTTACTCCCCTTTGTGCTTTATGCCCTTTTAAAATCATTTATATATAAGCTCCATTTTAGAATAGATAAAAAGTGGGAGGAGAAAAAAGAAATTCAAATAAAATGAAGATTTCCCATTGTCTCACATATATTTTCATCTAAACTTAACTCTTTGCCATTTCCATAAAGTCCTTTTTTTTTTTTTGACAAAAGGAAGTAAAAAATAGTTTTTCAAAAGCAATGTGAAATCTGCTCCCACTGCATTTACAGATTGGCTTAATGAAAATAATGCATAATTTATATGCCATCTCCACGAAGATATAACGGAACACAGAATATGGGATTTGGACTTCCACTAAACCTGTGGGGGAGGCTCTACCATGAACATCTGAGTGACCTCGGGCAAGTCTTGTAAACTCTCCGAGCTTTGGCTTCTACTGAGAAATAGAGTTTATAATGTGATGATTACATAAGAAAGTGTAAATAAAACACTTTACACAGCCCCTGGAACACAGTAAGAATTTAATAAATAGAAGCTATTATTATCATCCAGGCAAGGGAACAAGTGGAATACTCAATCCTTTTACTAATGAAAGTTGGTAATATCTAAAATCTCTACCATCTCATTGCTGCTTTGTATGTGAAATAAACTGAGAGTTTAGTGGTTGCCAGAGTCAAAAGCTCCCTAAGTACTTATAGTCAAGATGGTTATTATCACTAGGAATTTAAATTGGAGAAGGTCAGAACTGCTCTGTGCTTCTCACTTAAGTGATCCTGACCCCATTCAACCATGTTTGGAATTTACTCATACCCCTTCTGAACAGCAACACTACCTTAAATGTGTACCATGGTCCTTTCAACTTGTTAAAGCGCTCCCACCTCTTTGATCCCATTTATCCTCACAACAACCCTGTAAGGAAGGCCAAAACCCAAAAGCTCCTTAGCAATGTGACTCCAGGGATAGCCTAATCTGTTACAACTACTCAGGCCCAGGGAAATGGAATCTCCTTGTGTTTTTATAAAAGTGAGTGTGTGTGTTGGAGAGCTACCTGCCCGTGGACATTGAAGGAAGAGACCATTAGGCATGGGGGCATCGTGGTGCCAAGGATCACCGAGCTTTGCATCTTGGTGTGTACATTAGAGGGGAGAGGGGAGAAAAGGCTGTCAGAGTGGCAGATATGGTAATGCCTATTTTATTCCATTTTGAGAAATATTTGCAGCAGGTGTGGCATGTAAGAAGGAGCTCTTCACCCTGTGGAGAGAGAAACAATGGATGGGTTTCTCAGGCTATGTTGTGACTATGAAATGATGTGCTCAAAGAGTTAACCAAAACTCTTTCTTTTGCATGAGAATCTGACCTTTGGTTAACTTCTTAGCTTGATTTCCCTAGAAACAGATAAAGATGGTATGTGTCAAGTATGTTATCAGGCAACATTGCCTATGGTAAAAAATGACCCTTCATTGGTAGATGACCTGGAGACACTACAAATAGAACTATAAATACCTGAAGGGGATGCTGTACTTTGAAATTCACTGAGAGGAGCAATTCTTGCAACCTTGTGTCCTTTGAGAGGATCCTGGAAGCTATGTCTTTGGAGTTCTTATAAGAGTCATTGACTCCTATGTGATAAAAAGGCATAGGGAAAAGCAAAGGCAGTTGCTTTACCCACCCAGTGTGGATCTCCACTTCTTGCACGTGAACTGCCATGGCTTTCATGGTAGAAGAATGCCTAATGGGACCCTGCTGGCAAGCAGTAGTTCCCGTCTTACATTCATCTGAATGAACAGATGCCAAACATGGAGTGTGGTAGTCTTGTGAGTCTAAATGTCTAGTCAAGCCTAAGAAGACTCCCTGCTGGTTGTTATAGATAGGTTTAGTGTCATGGTGATCTCCTCTGGGTAATACATGAAACAGGGCTTTCTGGAAAGAGATCTGGTAATCTACTAAGTCTTCTTGGGCTGCCTTTATCAACATAAATTCAAATGCATCCAGTCACCCACCCACCCCTCCTTCCATTCTGTTTATTCAGAAAATACACTATGCCAAGCATTGTGCTAGAAAACAAAATATTTACAGTTGTTTTTCTCAATTATTCTTCATATTTTGTGGAAGGAAAAAGAACATTGTTTCTTAGAAATAAGAGTAATGGTAGTATCTAATAATTATTGAATTCGAGACACTGTGAAGCACTTTTCATGCATTATCTCATTGCATCCTTAAAAATAATTCGATGAGGTAGGTATTATTCTACAAATTTGATAGAAAAAGAAATTGAGGCACAGAGAGGTACCTCAAAGCCACACCTTTAATGTGGCACTTAAACTCAGGCAGTCTGGCTACAAATCTCAGGCTCTTAACTGGACAATAAGGTGACACACACCTTAACAGAAATTCATACCAAATCCTTCCTTCAACAATTTTCTACAAAGGCACTCCTGCCTCCACTTCCCCATCTCCTAAAATGCCTGAAAGTCCATCAGTCAAAACCCACTGGGGTTGAGCGACTCCTGAGGAGGCATCAGGAGAGCAGGGGAGATAGGCGAGGAGCTCAGAAAGGACAGGGCTCCCTGGGATCTATGTCTCTGGCCTAGGTCTCCTTTCCTCAAGGGTGGGATTGCGTTACTCTCTGCGATGATCTGACTAGCTTCCTTTTTTGGTTCTGAAGGGCCTGGCTCACAACTGAGCAAAAGTGAACATGGGGCACTTTATGTCTGCAGTAGTTCCCTTTAGAAACCAGATAATGAGATGAAATAAAATAACGTATGTAAAGGGACCAGCACGGTGCCTGTCATGTTGTAAGGATGCCATAATCTTAGCTATAACTGTTTTTTTTTCATCCCATGTTGCTTTCAAAATGCTGAAAATAATGGGAAAGGCAGGTATCTAAGCTGCTTTGGTGCCTAGTATTCTCTTTAACCATATATATTCATTGTGCGTCTCTCAGGTATATTTGTTAAGTGCCCATTGGGTAGACTGTGGAGGTATCTGAGAAAATAGAGAGAGCCAGGCCCTTCAGGATGTTCATGACATATTTAGAAACACATATTAGAAAATTTAAGAAAACCTTAAGAATCCTTAGAAAGAGACACTTACCAAATAGATGCTCCTCCCAGATAGGACTTTCTCAGCTATGGATGACATTAGCCATTAAAAATACTTATCTACTCAAGTACATCTAAATAAGTAAGGGAGTCAAAAGTCAGTCCCCTCTTTGCCAAACTCCAAAGCCTCAGACTTAGCTACTCCACTCTGCTCCTGCCCAGTCTTTGCTAAACAATGCCTCAACCAGCAACCAACCTGTCTTAGTTTCAAACACTTGTCAGGAGGAGAAAGCTGAATGCTGGACAATGATTCTGTCCTGGCCACCAGAGACTGTCTTGTCTGATGTCACACTGCTGCCTAGTAACAAAGCCATTTGCATCTTCTCTGGGCCTGGGGTCTCAGACCAATTTCTCTGGGCCTGGGGTCTCAGACCAATTTCCTGCTTTGCAAGTAGCCTTAGGTCCCTTACAAGAATAGAGAAATGCTTTCCATATTCCACTTCTGGAGCCACTCAGATCTCCAGAAGACTCAATACCTATCCTAGATTTCTTTTGCTGGGGGTTAAATTGTGAAATACTGGATTCCACTTCTCTGCCTATGATGGGGCTTGGAATCAGAAATCACTTGAGGCAAAGGACTTCAGAAAAAGGCCCCACCTCAGGTGATGGGGGTATCCTGGCTGGAAAGTCTGAAGTGAGTCTTAGGTACTATGCTGGTTTGGAAGGATGTATGGACCCTAGAAAAGCCATGTTTTAATCTAACTCCCATTTCAAAAAAGCAGAATAATCCCTATTCAATACTGTGTGTTTGAAACTGTAATCAGGTCATCTCCCTGGAGATGTAACCCAATCAAGAGTGGTTGTTAAACTGGATTAGGTGATGATATGTCTCTACCCATTTGGACAGATCTTGATACGTTTCTGGAGTCCTATAAAAGAGGAAACATTTTGGAGAAGGAAAGTGATTCAGAGAGAGCAGAGCAGAATAACAGGGCCACAAGAATCAGAATCCATCCGCCAGCGACCTTTGGAGATGAAGAAGGAAAATGCCTCCCAGGGAGCTTCATGAAACAGGAAGCCAGGAGAAGAAGCTAGCAGATAATGCCATGTTTGCCATGTGTCCTTCCAGATGAGAGAGGAACTCTGACTGTGTTCACCATGTACCTTTCCAGATGAGAGAGAAACTGTGACTGTGTTTGCCATGTGCCCTTTCACTTGAGAGAGAAACCCTGAACTTCATTGGCCTTCTTAAACCAAGGTATCTTTCCCTGGATGCCTTAGATTGGACATTTCCATAACCTTGCTTTAATTTGGACATTTAATAAATTATCCTTTTTAAAAGCTGTTCCATTATGGTATATTGCATTCTGGCAGTTTGCAAACTAGAATAGGTACTGATCTGTCTGCAGAGTTGATCCCTGTCCAGGCACAAACCAGAACTCATTCAGCATGGACTAGGTCTGGTTTCACCAAACACGTATTGAGTAGGTACTCTCCTAAATTTTGGGAACAAAACGTTGACAAGACAGGTGTCTTCCCTTGAGAAATTCAAAGTCATCTCTTGTTCATATAACAAGAACACATTCCTCAGATCATATGTGGCAAAAAAAAAAAAGGAACATTGATTCTCAAACTCTCATAGAAGAAATGTTCACCACTAGGAAGTTATAGTTCTAGTCTGGAAGTCTAAAATGTCCAACTCAATGAAGAAAAACACTATCAACTACACTAGAACCTCCCCCAATGAGAATTCTGTAGCAGAGTGATCTTAATGAACTCAGAAATCCCAGACAGAAATGGAAGCAATATAAATAAACATAAAAGAAAACAGAGGTGCTGTAACACAACTATAAATTGCTCTTCTCCCCGACTTTCCTCCAATCATCAGGGCAAAAGAAGGAAGTTGGTCTATGTGGCAGAGAATAGACCAGCAGCTGTTCTATATCCTGCCAAGAGGAGAGAGACTTATCATAAATAATAGCCAACAGTATGTCCTTTGGGACTAGAGTCAGCCAGTCGGAGTGGGGGTTATGGAGGAGAGAGGGAGGGCTGATGGGGCTGGGGTGGGGGGTGACCAATACAGCAGAAGATGAATTAGGAGAAAACCCTATCAAATGTTCCTGTGCACTTATGTTTCTATTACCTCATTAGGGTGGTTACATAATGCTACTCCATTTATAAACTAAAAGGGAAATAAGGGGCAGAATTCTCATTAGCAGTGGCTGATGTGAGACATTAACATATTAGTAAGTCATGTGGGAGAACGGTTCATATGTTTGGGAACATCTTTCCTTTCTCTCTTCATCTGTTAGGTATTTGGTCTATTCTTTCTCTCCTTTTGGCCACATCCATGTATCTGTGACTCAGAAACTGAGATGGAGTTGACAAATTCCAAAAAGCCCTTATTTTGAGAGCTCTTCATGTAAGAACGTTTCAGAGTTTGTTTTACTCCTGTATATTCAACCGGGAGACAAAATAAACAATCTTATAGTAGACGTATGGGTCTCTCCCTGCTTCCCTCCCTGGCTGTGCTTCCTAGCCAGATAGAGATTGGGGCTCTGAAATTCCTCACTTAACGGCATTTTTCTAGTTGTGGGGAAACTTGCCATCCTTTTCACAGAACCTTTTCAGTGTCCTAATTCCAAGTTGTGACTTTACAAGGGGATAATTTGGGGGACTACTGTTTATGCATATACTTCATTAAAAAAAAATACCTCTCTAGGATAGTAAAATTCAAAAAGTAATATTTAACAAAAGATGAAATCGAGTCCCAAAGTGTGAAACAACCTGCTCAGGTATTTAGAGGACTAGCCGAGGCTGGGATCCAACGAAAACTGGAATTCTGTAGACTCTGCCTGTAATATGGGAATTTCTAACAGAGGTTGTCTATAGTATCTGTGGGCTCTCCTAACGAGGGAGCAGGGTAGGGGCATGGGGGTGCTAAATAGAGATCAAGCCTATTAAAAGGGTCCCTCAGAGAAATAATTGGCTGTTTAGCCTATATTTATGCCTTACATGTGGTTTTAATTTGATAGACTTAGCCTGTATTCCTACATAACCCTCTATCATCTCTATCTCTCTCCTTCCATTTTCTCTTATATTACTTCTGGCTTTAATTTTTGAGGCTTCCGAATGGATTTTGTAAAGTTAGCCTTTCTCTGAGGATGAACCCTTATCTTGCACTTGACCCCCTACTGGTAAGCAGATGAAGAGTTTGGGGAATCTGGTACTGCACAGGGTTTGGAAGGGATATCTTTAACTAGATTAGAAATAAGCAAATCCCAAACATTTATATGGTAGATAGTAAGTTGGGGAGTTTGCAATCTACCTAGGCCCTGAGAAGCAGTATTTATTTAAATTAGCAGTCTATTCATCGAGGTATGCAGTTTTATACGTTTTCTTGTCCACAATATTTTTGGGTACAGTATCCTAACTATCCAGCAGATGGCATCTGCTTCAACATTCTCATAAATTCTGGTTATATTTCAGGGCAAACAGGACACTGATACATTGAAACCTCCCTTAATTTACTTCTACATTTAATATTTCAAAAAGGCTGGTGGAAATATACTTAAGGGAAGACAATTAATTTTTTGTTATTGTTGTTGTTAAGAGTGAGTCTTTTCTCTTAGCATGCCCAAGGCAGGACCATGGATACCTAGGAAAACCTTGGCCATTTGAAAAGAAATATAATCAGAATTAAACCCAGAAACTGTCTTTGAAAATCTATTGTTTTAGTTACTTTCAACGCTGAAGAAGAGCCGAGTGTTGATGGCAGATTCTGAAAAACAAAGCTAATCTCAAACCATGTACTTGAAGGGACAGAAAGAGTGAAAAAAAGGTACCAGCTCTTCCAAGAAGTAAGGGGCGAATGAATACACAAAGCTTTATGGATAGTTGCCATACAGAGCCTTTTCCCTCTTCACTTCGTATGAAGAGTTGGGTGATTGAATGACTTCTAATGTTTAATGGCACCTGTGCTCCAGCGTTTTGTAAGGCTCACACACGAAGACACTCATCCATTTCCAGATGAGCCTATGGGCCCCATCCTTTTGTGTCAAGCACAAAGAAAAAGGAGAGAGAGGGGGAGAGACAAAGAAACAGCCTATGTAACCAAGCCCTGAACAAGATTTAAACAACTAACTTAGTAAACATCAATCTTAGGATGCTATGTGAAATGGAGTTATTCTAAAAAAAAAAAAAAAAAAAAAAATGTTGGCTTCATTTAAAAGATCCCTTTGTTTAAAGAAAATGCCAAGTTGAATTTCCAAGCAGTAAGTCAATCTTTTCTACAAGAAGCTGACAAGACAAAAGCAACAGCGTGAACAGGTGAAAGACGGGGCATCTGAAATAAAGCAATAAACCCTGCTCACTGTTGTTTTTAAAGGTCTGATTTCCTTGTTTTATATTATTTGTCAAGGATCAAAGGGGCTGTGGAAAGAGCGATGGGTTAGAAATCAAGAGACTTGTGTGATCTGCTGTGTTAATTTGTGTGAGTCACTTCACCTCCCTGGACCTGTTTCCGTCCATGTAGTACCAGGAGATTGGGCCAAACGACTTGGGTCATTTTCAGCTTATGTTTGTGCTGATGGACCATTCCTATAACCACAGACCAGCCTTGAGGGACTCATCTGTGAGTTGTCATAAGAGACAGTAGGAACTGGGATAGTGCTAGCTCTGGAGCCAGTGTGCCAAACTGAGCCACTGGGAAGGTATGCAATAAGGAAGCATTTTAGAATACTTTGAGTTGAATTTCCCCCTTTTTATTTCCGTGGTTATTTTCTGAGAGAGAGAGAGAGAGAGAGAGAGAGAGAGAGAGAGAGAGAGAGAGAGAGAGAGAGAGAGAATAGACACCGAGGTTTAAAAGCATAGAAATGAATCTGTTTGGTTTTAACTTTTTTTTTTAGCTTGAAATTAATGTGCATTTTGACCATTTGATTCTTTGTACACACCATCCTTACATCCATGATATAAGTTTGGAATTTAAAAATGCCTGACATCTCCTCCTGTCTCAGCCACAGTTAAAATACACAATGGATTCTTCAGAAATGCAGAGTTAGAACATTTGAGGCAGCTGAATACTGATTTACATGAAAGCTGAAAGTGTACAGTACCAATAAAATGTATCTTTGACATCTTGGCTTCCAGAGAAACACATTTCCTTTGTTCATTCACAAGTCTACTCTCTTTCCACCTCAGATTTAATTATCTTCCCAGTTCTCATTTGCGTATGTGTAGGCTACCATTCACAATACGCCAAGCCCTGCATGTGGGAGGCACAAATCTTTTCATTCAAAAAAAAAAAAAAGTAGATAAGCCATTTTGACTGCATAGTATGTGCTTTAGACAAAGCCAAAGGATGCTAACTATATTTCAAGAATACCAATGTCCTTGAAATGAAATTTGTTGTTTGGTGTATTGATCTATATCACTTAGCTTATACCTTCAATTTATGTTTTAGATACATAAAACACACTGTTTTTTTTTTTAAATAAAATCATAGGCTGTTGGAACTGGGAGGGGTTTTATAGGATGATCTAGTCCAACCTTCTCATCTTTACAGATGAGGCAAATGAAGCTCAGAGATATAAAGAGTTTGCCCCAGATGACTCAGATGGACAGTGGCAGAAGTGAGATGTGGGCTTTTGTCTTTTTTTTTTTTTTTTTGTAAATTTACACGCCAAAATTAGTTACCCATCCTTGATTACCATGCTCCGTGGCATCTCCCTGCTGCCATGCACCCTCTCTCTCAAATCCGTTCTTTTGCATTGAAGTCAGATCTATAGCAGCTATTTAATTTCTGATTTGGAGCTGATACCCTTAGATCCTTCTCTTACATCCTATAAATTCATCCTAAATGCAACTGAAACCCAAATGACCTCATCTGTTGATCCATCTATCCAACACAGAGCCACCCACCTACCCTCAATTCCTCCATCCATCCAGGCATCCATCCATCCCTTGGTCCAAAAACAAACAACCACTGAGTACCAGGCACTGTTCTCAACCCAATAAACAAAATAAAATGTCCCTGTTCCTCAAGAAGCTCACAGTATCATCTGCTCCTGAGTAATATTTTTTTTTAAAAAAAGGATATGCCCTTTAAAGTTGGTTTTAACAAGAATCAAAGTAAAGGTTCACATTATGTCAACAAATGTTCCACTCTCCTTGTTCTCTAAATACAGCAACACTTCAGTTTTTGGCATTGGCAGAGAACGAGGTGTTCCACGTAAGTAAACTCTGCAGACCACTGAAACCAAAGTTTTGTATGAAATCTTCCTCAAAGTGTACTTCATACTTCCCTGCCTTTGGAAACAGAGGATACTGGACATAATTTCATAATTTAACTTTTTTTTTTTTTTTTTGGTGACTCAGAGTAATCTCTTAGGAACATCCATTATCATACTGGAAAGTGATACTCTTCTGCGTCTAATTTTCCAGTTCTCCCTCTCACTGTGAGCAGCCAGCCTTTCACTGCAAGTTATGCTTATTTCCACCAGGCTTCCCACAATTGCTCTTTGAATTTGCCAGGGAAAAGGAATCAGATCAGGGAATTCCTTAAAAATTATGTCTTGAATCTATATCAGAATCAGTAAGGCTTTCAGTAGGGGTCTGAGGTATAGCATACATGACTTTAATGTATGGATGGAAGGACAAACAATTCTCTACTTCTTTTTTCTGTTTACTTCCAAGCTTAAGGCTACGTGGGGAAGGGGAGATCGGCGTGTCATGCCAGCTGGGCACGCTGGACGAAACGACTGTCAGCCTGAGCCTGGACTCTTTCATCTTTTCCCCAGAGCAGAAGCAAGGTGCATCTATTTAAGTCTAAGTAGTTTTCAACAAGGATGATATCGCCTCCTTGAAGAAACTTGTTTGAATGGAATCCAGTTCTCTTTCTTCCTGTTGCAGGAGCCCTCAGAACTCTGCCCATCCACCAGACTCATCTCCTGTCCCGCTGCAATAGGGTCCAAAGGAAGTCCCAGCTTCCACTTACCACATGTGCTATGGTCAAGTCCTGTGCCGTTCAGTAGTGAAGTGGACACTGCTACCCCATTTCACAGGAGGAATCTGAGGCATAGAGAGGTTACATAATTTCCTATTGTTGCAAGGGTCATCATAATGGGAACTGGGGATTCTTAGTTGGACTTTGTCACTGACATTCACATTCCCCAGGTGATTACCTGCAAAACTATGACTAAAACAGATCACGGAGTTTCTAAGCTGTCTTTCAGTTTATACCTGATAATAGCACTAGGTTGTGGGATAAGGGCTGCAGGGTAGAGATGAGTGGAGAAAAAGCAAAATTAAGAAAAAAAATACAATCCAGATTTTATCTCATTGCTTGTCTACTTGCAGATCTTATTTCATATGTGTTAATCCCCCACTCCCATGTTCTCTGCATATGCTTTATGGTAAAAGGCAAGGTCAAGGGAAGCAGAAAGAAGGCCATATGATGTAATAAACATAGAAGTGGAGGAAACTACCATCTTTCACATATTCAAAAAACATTTATTGAGAGATTACCATGGGCTAGACATTGCAAGGACTTAGAGATGGGTGGGAAGTGATCCTCATCTTTGAGCATCTGACACTCCCATGGAAGAGGCAGAATTTTAAGTGAACAATTGATTCAATATGTTAAGTGCTAATACAGATGTAGGATAAAAGATAGAGAAATATAATAAGCTGTGGGAGTTCAGTGTTTAACTCTGCTGAATGAGAAGATGATCAGCAAATTGGATCTAGGGTTGTGCAAGAGCTCTTCAGGCACAGGGCACAGAAGCAACAAAGTTGAGGAGGAATGAAAGGGCTTCATGTGGTACGTCCATGAGTGATGTGTAAAGTGAGGCAGGAACCTTATGTGCTAAAATCTAAAAGAGTTCTGTGAAATGATCCCATCACCATAACCACCATTTTTATAAATGCAATGACTAAATAAGTGCATGACAAAAATTTCTGGCACAATTATAAGTGAACAAAACTTGCAGTTGAAATTTTTGGAAAAAGCCGCTAACCTTTAAGTGCACTGAATTCCAATGATGCTTCTGATATTCCAAACTGGACCCAACTGATTTGGTCCCTGTTCTCTTGGTATTTAGCATGTCTTCCTCCGATTACAAATTTTTGTCCCTGTGTTTCTGTAAATAGGTCTGAACTTTTCAGACCATGTGTCCTGATTTTTTTTTTATTTAGAAAATATTACCCTTTGCGTTATTACCCACAAAATCACCCAAATAACCATTTTTGTGCCATTTCAACTGGATACATTATGCATGCACAGAGGCGCCAGATCTAAATGAAAAGATCTAATGGTAAGAAAGCGGGAATTGAAGTGAAAATTACATGGTATTGCTTTTCTTTAGTAATCTAAATGTGCTAAAATTTGTTAAAGCTGAGGCCTTTCTTTTAAAAAGACCAAAGTGCCATATTCAATGTTACTACTCCCTGGGAGGAAATTAGGGTTCTTCGGGAATAAAATCACCTCTTTTAAATCACTGCTAAATTCGAGTTTTCTGAATTGTAGTCCTGTGGCTGGGGTCTGAAAGGGTTATTCCTTTTCAAAACTGTGACAAAGCAGTAGCTCAAAGAGTGGATAATCAAGTTCTGTTTATTGAACAATATATTTTTTTTTTTCATGAGACTGGTGTGAAGTAGCATTTCCCAGTCATGGATAGGGAAACTGAGAATTCAAGAGGTGAAGTGATTTCAGGGTCAGACATGCGATTGGAACTGGAACCAGGTCTCTAGATTTCCAAGTTATTCTGTGTCTGAAATGGATACAGATGCATTGATAAATGAAACCAAAGTGAAAAGCCAACCATGTTCCGCTTTCTGGCACTTTGGAAACAATAATTATTGGCTCTATATTCTCTCCTTAAGGACTGATCAGCTTGGTTATCAAATTCCCCAGAAGACATTCACATCAGGGATTTATTTAGAAATCCTCTGAATTTGTTTTAAGCAGGCTGACAGCTATTCTTTCAATTATAAGAAATTGTCTGCTGGGATTGTTCTTCCCCTCTGGTTTTCCTGGATGAAGAGATTATGTGATTTCAATAGTTGGGGTAAGGGACAAAAGTTCACATAACAGAGGCTGAATCTGAAGGGTGACTGAATGCTGTTTTAAATGAGTTGGAGGCAGAAAGCCACAAAATGCAGTTTCTTCTTTCGGAACAATCATGAGCAGAGAATATAAAGGTAAAAAACAGGTTTTAAAAGATTAATATAATTCCCTGCCAAGTGCATCAGATGTTTAAATATATAGGGAGAGAAAACAAAAGCCAGATTGGTTTCCCTGGAGTACAGGTGTATACCAGCAGCCCAATTTTGCATCGATTATATCATGGTGTGAATAAAGAATGGGAGATCCACAAATCCTACAGAATAAGTCAATTTCTTCCCAGATGAAACGTGTAAAAAGCTGTAATTCAGAATATCAAAAGATAAATTTTCAGGTAAAAAAAATTTCCATTTCAAACAAAACTTTCCTTTTCCCTTTTCTCCCCCCGTCCCTCCTCATCTCTCTTGCCCCAATGCCCCATTTTAATTTTTCTATATTAAAGAAAAGTCACTCAAACTACTCCTACTTAAAATAAATGCAACCCATAAATAGAAGTATAATTAAATGAAGAAAAATGTGTTTCCCTTGTAGTCTTCTAGTAATCCTTAATGAGCAAGAACCTTTGCTTTCAGTTTATCTGGTGTTGCTGTTATTTAGAGCAGGATGAACTTGACAATGGCACCTGTGGAATACTTGCTGATTGACTGACTAATTGATTGCACACAGTAACAACGGTGCTAAAACAACAAATCCAAAGTGAGATCTGACCAGTTATTCAACCTCTGGGAACAGAAGGTTCTTCAAAGCAGTGTGAGACTCATTCACTGAAAACCTGCCATGTTCCAAGGAAGGTGAATCAGATGTTCAACTTGAAAGTTCTATTCGGCACAGGCACGTCAATGAATATAAGTTTCATAACAAAATGCAAAATCAGTAAACTGTGAGAGCAAAGTTCTACTTTTCTGCACTATTGAAAGGAAAAAAGTTTACTTAAAAGAAAATGGACTTTTTTAAGGGTCATAGTTTTAAAAACCCTACTGCTTTGATATTCTTCCTTTTTATAAAAGTAATCAATTTTGATAAAATAAATAAAAAGTTAGGGAGGAGCTAAGGTATCAGGGAGGAGTAGACACTTTTTTTTTTTTGCCTTGGTTTGGGTTACATAGAGTGACTCAAAGGAAATAGAAAGTTGCTACAACTGTGCTGTGGCATTTATAATAAAAGGCTCCACCTCATATTGCCTAGACACTAGGCAATTTAACTGGTAATGCCAGTGGGATGATGTAGTATTTCCTGTGCTGTTTTAACTTCTCAATAACCATGTAGACACTGCAGTAAAGCACAGGTAAAAAGTTCACAGCTCTAGGGGGCGAATAGGAAGTGCTCTGCAAAGCTATAAGCTTACATAGGCATCCAGCTGGAAATAACATTGGAAGAATAGAGGAGGGTGTAACACATGGTAATAATTTGAAAACTACAGAAGGCAGATCTTCCAGGCTACAATAAGGGTGACAGAGTTTTCTCTCAAAGGAATTCTGAAATACAGAGTGGTGGAAGAAAGGGAAATGCACAGTCCAGTTTACATAAACTGGGAGCACTTGGAGAGTTTGGCTTAGCATTTTACTTCTTAGGGTATCCGGGAGGGCAAGTGCCCCTCACCATCGTCAGCTCTCGTCATCCTTCTTTTTTTTTTTTGCATGGGCAGGCACCACGGATGGAACCCAGGTCTCAGGCATGGCAGGTGAGAATTCTGTCTTCATTCATTTTTAATATCTGTCTCAAAGGCCACGTCAATTAAACGGGGTCACTCCCCTTTATAAAACCCTGCCTAGGACTTTGTACCTAAGAATATTTCTTCTTTGTGCCTAAGAGCATATCTGGCTTTTCTTTTATTGTGTACTTATCTTAGTGACCCCTTTCTTCTCCTGCAATGCTCTGCCTCTCCCCATAAGACTGTAACTGTCTTGATGGCAGGACCAGGTTATGCTCATTTTTAGTGCACCAAATTCAAATATGATTATATTGCCAATCCCCTATCTCAGTAAAAGCTTTTCAGTGACTTCCCATTGGCTCTTTGGTTAAATCCAAGCAAACTCTAACACGGCTTACACAAGGTCCTTTACAATTTGATCCCAGCCTCAGGCCAGCCCTCTGTTTACCTTTCAGGCACTTTACTAATCCTTCCTTTCCCTGAACAATCCTACTTTCTTACTTCGAGGCCTGTGTGTGTGCTGTTCCCTTGACTGGGACATGCTGTCCACCCACCCCCACCCCCATCTGCCTGCTGCTAACTCTTACTGCAAGACTCATAATCATATTTCAGAGACCCATTCCCTAGCCTACAGACAAGGTTATCTGTTCTCATACTTTCGTATTGTTCCCTTCTTGGGAGAACAATAAAAGGGAGAATTGCTCATTCTCCATTTTTATTACTTCTTTAGTATGTTTTTTTTTCCAAGCTAGACTGCATGTTCTGGGAAGTCAGAACTATCTCTTTTTAGCACTGTATCTACAGAGCCTATGGCATGAAGCTTGAGAAAATCAGCTTTTTCTATTTTTATTTTCGAGTAAGTCAATGAATAGCTACTGGAATAGCAGCCATCATGGACTGAAATGCTAACCATGGGCCAAAGGATGTGCTAAATACTTGATACATATCAGGACACTGGATCATCACAGTGGTCCCATTATTATCTGTACCACACATTTATAGATAAGAAAACCAAGACGGAGAGAGGTTGTTAATTGAGTTACCTACCTCAAAAGTGACAAAACTGGGATTTGAGCCCAAGGCTGTCCCACTCCAAACCTATGGGCTTGTGTGGAACTGCACTGTCTCTCTCAAATAGCAGAACAGTAAATGCTTACTAGAAACCAGCTTGTGAATATAATAGTTTCCTCCCCTTTGAGAATCCTTCTGTAATAATTACAATTTCAATTAATGTGATCAGAACTATTCCTAACTCCAATAAAAATCCCTAAATTTGACATCTGAATCTAGTTCTCATTTTCTTTTTTTGGCTGATTCAATAACACTCAAGTTCAACCAAGGCCTTCAGTTCTGCTTGAATGCTGCCTGCATGCTTGGACGTGAAATAGGTTCATGTCTAAATAATAAGCCAAGGGTGGCCAGGATACCTTGGACCTTTCAAAACTATGATTGGCTGGCTCTGAGACACTGTCATATGACACCCTCTAACTCTACTTTCCTGAAGGTACTTGATTCATTGTAGAGTCAGGGTAATACCAAAGTTCCTGAGAATGGTAATATTTACTCCCCAAATTATGGAAAACATAAATTGGGTCACAGCATAGCAGCTCAATATAAGAACACATCCGACCAGCAGAGTGATTCAGTTATGGCACGTTTCTTCTCCTGGATGATGGATGAATCACAGCAGAATTTGGGAAACCATTGGTTAAATCTCCTATAGAAAATGATGTGTCAAACAGGTGGGTGGTTAGACAGAACTTCTAATGTCCCTTTCAGCTCTATGATAAGGAATGCTTGATAAAATGTTTCTGGAAATCATTCTGATGATTTACCTGAACGTTGAAGAATAGTTGTATCGGGTTCTATTTTCTCTTAGTAGGGAATACTGGGGGCAAATTTCTTCATCTTGCTAAGCCTCAGTTTTTTCCATAAGTAACAAAATTCACTATTAAATTTGTAGTAGGCAAGACATTCAGACTGTGGTGCATACTGAGAAACTGCAGGACCTTGTTTGCAAGTTACTTAACGCCTCTGCACCTCTGAGTGCCCCCTGTAAAATGTGGGTGGTAATAGTATCTTCCTCAAAAAAATGTTGTGAGGATTAAATGAATTAACCAGGTAAAGTGCTTGGAACAGTGACTGGCACAGAATAAATCTTCTATTTTTTTTCTCTGCATGGGCAGGCACCGGGAATTGAACCCGGGTCTCCGGCATGGCAGGCGAGAACTCTGCCACTGAGCCACCAAGGCCTGCCCCATTGGTTTTATAACTATTATTGCTGTTATGATCTTGGAAACAACTGATCTGTTTTCATTTTCGTCTAGAGGCTTCACATTTTTATAAACTCAATCACTATCATTGCACTTGAGTCATAAGTGTAGAATAAAAGTTGCAAGTTTAGAATGACTAGAATTTATGTCTAAACTAGGAAGCCAACATCTCAACAAGGGACTATATTCTTAAAAAACTAGAAAGAATGTTTTTGTGTCAAAGTGGACAGGAAATAGCTTATTTCCAAACTCAAAGTATCTGAACAAAACTGATCATTTTTTATGATGTGGAAACTGTTCTGATACATGTCTGATAGATTTAAAAATGCTTATACACATTAAAAACAACCCTCAAGAAAAGCTAGTAAGAAAATTGCTCTGATTTTACCAAATATTTATTCCAAAGCCAAGATAAAGAAATAGAGAGAAAGGCTCTTGTACTATACCCAGGATAGTGATTATTATTAGTTCTTCTGGAATAGCAGAGCAAAGCATGTGTTTTTTATCTCCTGTGTCATATTGAGTACACAACTCTCCCTCGCTCATCCTCAACCAAATCAGATGGAATAAAGAAGCTTAATGCCATTAGTTTCCCGAAGTTCTTTGCAATGACACTATGGAGACTCTATCAAGAAGAATCAGATTTATCCAATTATTCTCTTCAGTCTCCATTAAGGATGATCCAAAGTCTGGGTCCAGTTCTGGGGAGATGAGTTCTAGCTGAACACGCATAGGGGTTTTTTGTTTGTTTGTTTGTTTTTACTGTGAATTCAGAGATATCCAGAAAGATCTAGCTTAGATCATTCCTGGATTCCAAGCAGATTATTTTGGGGCCCAAATCTTTGGTATAAGGCTTCTACAGTGTAAGAATAATAAGAGTTGCTATTTTTTTTGAAAACTTTCCATGTACCAGGAACTGTGGTAACCGTTTAACATAAATGTTTATTATTTAATCCTTTTAATAACCATGTGTGGTGGGTAGTCTCATTTTACAGATGATAAAACACAGAGAGTTTAGGGACTTTGATGACAGACACACAGCTAGGGATTGACAAAGCCAGGGTTTGAACCAAAGTCTGTCTGAGTGCTAAGCAGATGCTGTTAACTACTGCCTTGCACTCCCTTGTACCAGGAGTGTTCCCAGAAATCTACCCTCTTTTTTTTTTTTTCAGATGATCTTTTAACAATTTTTTTCACTTTTTTTAAATTGTGAAATAAAACAAATATAAATAAAAGTGATCATGTCAAAGTAGAGTTTAACAAGTAGTTCTAGAGGAAGTTTTAAAGTGTGGTGTTTTAGTTTGCAAGCTGTTAGAATGAGATATACCAGAACTGGAATGGCCTTTAAAAAGGGGAATTTAATAAGTTACAAGTTTAAGGTTCCAAGCCAATGGAAATGTCCAAACTAAGGCATCCAGGGAAAGATACCTTAATTCAAGAAAGGCTGATGCATTTGGAACATCTTTATAACCTGGGAAGGCATGCTGGTCCCTTACTCCTGGCCTCCATTGCTTTCAGCCTCTGTTCCTGTGGGGGTTCCTCATTTTGTTTCTCTGGGGCTGGCTTTCACCTCTTGGCTTCCCTTGGCTCTCTCCAGGCTCTGGGCTTGCTTATCATCTCACAGTGATGTCTGCTGGGCTCCAAGATCTCCAAACATCTGTGTCTCTGTTCTGTGAAACAACTGTTCTCCAAGTATCTCTGTGTCGGCTCCCCTTTGAAGTTTCTGTTGGCTCTGTCCTTTCTGTTGTTTCTGGCTCTCTCCAAAATGTTTCCTCTTCTAAAGAACTTCAGTAAACTAATCAAGAACTACCTGGAATAGGTGGAGTCACATCTCTATCTAATCAAAGATCACACCCACAATTGGGCATGTCACATCTCTGTGGAGATAATCTAATCATGTTTCCAACCTATAGTGCTGAATCAGGATTAAAAGAAACAGCTGCTCCCACAAGATTGGGTCAGGATTAAAATATGGCTTTTCTAGGGTACAAAATGGATTCAAACCAGCACATATGGTACATATTAAAGTTTACAATTTCAGATATTTCCTTCTAGCTGTTCTAATATATTAGAGACTATCAAGAAATATCAATAGGGCAGGCCACTGTGGCTCAGCAGGCAGGAAAGCTTGCCTGCGATGCCAGAGGACCTGGGTTCGATTCCCAGTGCCTGCCCATGTTAAAAAAAAAAAAAAAGAAAAAGAAATATCAATATCATGATTCAGTAGTCACAATCGTTTGTTAAATTCTACCTTCTCTGTTACAATTTCTCCCTCTCATTTGATCCTTCTTCTAGTCTTCAGGAATTATTTGGGCAATGATGGTTCTAACTTCTTCATGTTGAAAAGGGATGTTGACATTATGGGGTAGGGGGATGCAACTGGTTGATGCTCTTAGAGAGCCCGGTGCCTCTGGATTTCAGGATTTCTATGGCATAGGAACAATCTGGAGGTTTTAGGTTTCTGAAAAAGAAACTGAGTGAAATTATTTTAGGGTCTCATATAGAGCCCTGGATATTCCTTAGGTTTTTCCAAAATACTGTTGGTTGAGGCTTGGCATATTGCGGCAATTTGCAATATCTAGCTGAAGCTTGCTTAAGAGTAACCTCCAAAATGACCTCTCGACTCCATTTGATCTCTCTTAGCCACTGATACCTTATTTTGCTACATTTCTTTTCCCTCTTTTGTTCAGGTAGGCATTGTCAATCCCATGACACCAGTACCAGGCTCATCCCTGGAAGTCGTGTCCCATTCTACCCTTCTTCTTACTTGACCAGGCACAACGGGGAAGATGGTTAGGTTGGCCTTTGACCCACTGAGCTTCCTAGGACTATTCCCTTTCCTTCTCCAATCTCTCCAAAAGAAGACTGAAATCTCATTCAAAGAGAAGTGTCAATGACTAGCAATCACTTATTTATCTTCCCAGGGGGCTTGCAATTCAATCAGCAGCAAAACTAGTGGTTCTTCTTACGGCTCCAGAAATCATATCTACAGGGAATGGGTGGAGGCAGGTGGGGTATCAGGGTGTATTTTGCTATGTTTAACTCAAGACTATCTCTTTCAATCAGCACCTGGACCTTACTCATAGGACATCAGTGCAACAGGATTGTCTTACCAACTATGACAAGGAGTGTATGAATAGTGCCATCATGGAAAGAGGAAAATACTACTTTAAAGATGGACTGGACAACACTGAACCACCTGTCATTAGATGCTTACATATTCTTTCATGATGATGGACCTAATGATGTTTCCTTGGGTAAGAGATGACCTGTAGTGAGACTAGATTCTATTGAATCACTGGGACCAGATCTTTAGGAATGGATTATATTAGATAAGAAATGGGATGAAACATCTTTTATTCCCTCAACAAGTGTTTAGTGAGCATCTGCTACATGCCAGACACTGTTTGAGGCTCTGGAGACACAACAGTGAGTAAGACTAAAAAAAATCTCTGCCGTCGTGATGCTTAAATTCTAGTAGGGGCAGTCAGACACAAACAAAGAAAACCGTACAGAGCACCCAGTGGTGATAAGTGCTGTGGAGATAGACTAATATGTAGTGAGTTCTGGAAAGGCAAGTGAGGCTGGAGGATAGAGAAACAGGGAGCTGTGGTGGGGTGAGGAGTGTTTTGTGTGTGTGTGCGTGCGTGTGTGTGTGTGTGTGACCTCGAGGGCCTTGTAAAGACTTTGCCATTTATTTCTGGTGAGATGAGAAACCACTGGAGAGTTCTGAGCAGAGGAGAGACATAACGGATCATGTGATCAGATTCCCCAGAGTTCCCTGCAGTCCATTGCCTTCCTAAATAGACACACGTGCCTTGCCTTTCTGAATTTCTTCAGCTGGTAAGCTTCTATTCGCATACATTTTTCTCAGGCCATAACATCTCCAGAATCAATGCTCGTCTGTCCAGTGTAGCCTGACACTATTTTAAAAACAACTCTTCAAGACCCGGACTGCCTTTCAAAATGCCTTCATCCACACAACAGAGCATGCATTTAAAGGAGTAACAAGGAGCCGTTTCTATCGAAGTAAATGTGTGTCTTGCAGCCAACAGCACAGCCATATAACAGTAATGTTTCTATTTCAGAAAACAAGTCTATTATGTCAGCAATAATCCTTCAAAAACCAAAGGTTGTCACACAGTCCCCTTACTCTATGCAGGATAAGTAAGGATCCAACAAATGAAACACTTCTCCTGGAAATCGTATCCCATTTTAAAAAAATCATCTTTTTAAAATATATCTTTGGTAAACAGGATTTAATATCTCTAAATTGCCTCAATATTTGTTTTGAGAATCCTAGGAAGGAGAGGGAATCATTCTTACTGGGGTTTACTAAGTTCTTTGTTATCTGATACTTCCCGTAAATATGAAGGTTGGAACAGAAATACAAAAATACATATCCACAACTGCCTCTCTTGCTCCAGTTCTGATTTCAAGCCCATATTACGTATACATTCCCAAAGAAAAACTTCAAATGCCATATTTTGCAAGCTTGTGGTTTCAAATTGCTGATTTAAAGATCATTTTGACCTCCATACAGAATTTTAACATTTTTTCCTGCTTTATTGGCCCAGGGGTGATGATGGAACCGAACATGCTTTTTAATAGGGCCAAGTAAATTGAAAATATTCGCCTAGGAAAGAGACAGTTTTATGAAGTAAATACCTGCTAAAGTCGTTTTGCTTTTTTTTTTTTCAAACCACTCAAGAAATAATCACCCACTGACATTTCTGGTTCAACAACTTTTCTTCTTAATGTAGTTAAATGTCAACAAAAGCGTTACTTCTTAATTATCTGAGTATCCTGAGTCATAACAATAATGCATACATCACTTCACTTAGGAAATGATTTGTTCTCAATTACATTAGCTCTTATTACAAGAATCCTTTATCCAGTCCTTGGAAAGAAGATAGTTTTTCCCTTGGTGACTTTCTCTACTGTAAATGACCTGGGTTGATCTTCTCTGATATTATATACAAAAGTCCGACTTTTCAAAATGGAGGTGAGCAAATCTGCAAACTTTCCCTCTCCTGGTACTTCCCCTAGAACAGTGCATCTTAATTTTGATGTGCAGAATTTCCTGGGGGAGCTTTATATATATATAGCCAGTATATATATATAGACACACATACACACACAATATACATGCATATGCATACACACGTATAGAGATAGATAGATGAATGATAGATATAGATAGATAGATAGAGAGATAAATAGATATGCCCAGGCACAACTTGAAGAGATTCTGACCTAATCGGTAAAACCTGGACATTTTTAGAAAATGGTTCTAATGTGCTTTTGGCTTGAGAACTACAGATCAAAAAGGAGAAGAAATACTTTTTCTTTCTGTCCTTCTTTCTTTTCATTCTTTTATTTACTTCTTTTCCTACTTTTTTTTAACCTAACATTGACTATTTTTTTTACCTAGCATTGACTATATAAGATAATTCCAGATAAATAGTACTGAAACTATAATGAAATAAGTATGCATGAAAGAAAATCCTATTGCTTAGATCAGCTGTTTTTGATGAATTCATATTTTCAAATTTATTTTGCAACCATAAAACATTTATGCTGCTACATGTTTAGTGTAGACAACAGATATGTCTCATTTTAGCATCAGCAGCACTGACTACAATGGTCTTTGATTTATCTCTATTGTTTACCTCCATTTTCAATGATATTTGAGTGGTTTCATCAGCACCTCGTGTAGTGAAGGTCCAGCCAGGCAAGTACTGAGACTTGAATACATCTGCCAGATGGAAATAGGTGAGCCCTCCCTCTCGTATTTTCACGAGCAAGAATAGGCCTGTAGATGCTTGAACTATATACTTAATTGATGTTCTGAATATTCAGATATATCTGCAGAATGTCAGAAAACTGGGATGGAAACTAGGTGGTTGTGAGGAACTGGAGCTTCCTGAGAATAAAAAAATCTTTATGAGGAAGTTTAGAGTCTGTTATAAACAGGATGACTCAGCAAAAGGACCTGAGGGTCAGAAGGGAGTGGTTTTGCCAAGCTGGCAACTAGTTTTGGAAGTACCCTGAACCAGCTACCTGGCTGTCTGTGACTTTGGAAAGGAAAGGGCTATGTGTGAAGGGAAAGAGAGGTTGTACTAACCTCGGTGCTACTTTGGGGCCCATGGCCAGTGGAGCATGTAACTCCAGGCTGAGCAAGGAGTGGGGTGTACAGTGTAGCTCTGGGTGGCAGCACCTAGTTTGAGCAGTTGCTTCTACCATTTTAGGAGAGCATGCCAGACACTTACTTAGGACTCCCCAGTCCCTGGTGATAGAGTAATTTTGCACCGAATTGGAATTCTTGAGTGAAATGCTATGGGTGTGAAGGTTGGAGCCAGTGAGATTTTGGTTTTGATATTATTAGACCTCATTGTAATGATAGGCTGAGAAGACTTATGGATATTTGGGTGCATTGGATTTTATCTCATCCTTTCCATTTCTCAGTCACCAAACATTTCCTGCATCTATATTACTCCAAAGGCTTTCAAATAAAACAAATAAACAAACAGAAATCAGGGCCTTGTTTTCTTTTTCCACTACAGTCAGCTTGCATGTGCCTAATATAGAGAGGTTCACTGGACATTCTGAAGATTGGCTGCCTTCATTGAGGGCAGTTGAACAGAGTAGTCACACCCACAGAAAAAGCACCCCTCTAACGCATCAGCAGACCCTTAGGGTGGAGCTCTCTCATTTATCTTGTCTGTTGAACGAAATCATCATACATCTTCAAAATGCAAACTGCAATGAAATGAAACATTTTTAAAAACTCAGGTTGGGTGGGGTGTAAGGATTTGGGGAATTTAGAGGTGTGTTTGAGTAGTTCACCTTGAAATAAAGTTTTTTAAAAAATGAAAAATTCAAGTAGCTACAGAATTTTTCTGTTTCCTCATTGGCTTTCACCATTTCCAATTTGCAAGATTTTTACCTGAGCCACTCCCCGGAAACAAGGCTTTTGTTATGAAGTTAGGCCATGTTTCTAGGTAGTTAAGAAATTTGCTCCAGGGTATATCCTGACTGCATGTAGGTCAACGGAACATTGCAGTCTTCTTACCAAGTATTACCTGTGTACTAGCTAACATTCAAATTCCAGAGACTAACTGGGGGATGCAAATGGGTCCAGCCTTATTCTGGAAATCAAGAGATTGGTGTCCTAATCGCAGTTCTGACTAGCAAATGAACTTGGAACAGCCACTGAATTTCTCTTACATATGTAAAAAGGGAGTAAGGATTTCATTAGAAATACCTTTAAGATTCATGCTGCTTCTGAAGTTTTTTGAACCTAAATTTGAACATTTGCAAAGTTTAAATAACTTAAAGTAAGCCTTTTTTACCTCCTCACCACGGGCTGGTACATGGCAAAGAAGAAAAGCAAGGAGGCTGAGTTTCCTTAACTTGAAAGAGAGCTTTCTCAAGGAGAGGTCCGTTTTCTACAAGGCCTGTCTCATTCTAAAGACAGATTTACTACAAAACGAATCCTGAACAGGACCAGGGATCCATTCTCACTCCGAAGTGACTGTGTACTTAAAGCAATGAATGCCAAAGCCGGCCTCTTATTTGGCACTGCCAAAGGAAACAGGAAGGCAATCCATAAGCCTCCCAAAGTGATAAACTCCATTTATCACCCTCTCATATGTGCCTCAAAGACTAAACTTGTCTCTTCGTGGCTCCATTTCAGTTGAGTACTTTCAGAGCTCAGTCCAAACCTCTTCTCTTAGGACTTGGCTTAAAATATTGATAACCATAAATTTCCATATTTATATATTCAATCTGTATGAACTAAAAAAAAAAAAAAACCAAACTATTATAGAAACCATGTACAGTCTTAGGGATTAGTATATTTAATTTACACAATGAAACTTGGGCTTCGGCACTGATACTGTAACAATAGTGAATAATTGAACTGAATTGTATTACATTCTCTGTACTATAAAATCTTGTTGTTTTTTCTTTTTGCTTTTATGTTTTGGGCAAAGTCATCAACTTTGCCTTGCAAAAAGCTTTTTATTTTGCTTTTATATTGTCCTGTCACTTTGACATGCCTTCCTTTTTTCTTTTTCTTTTTAAATTTGATTTGATTTGATTTGATTTCCCTGTTACAAGATTCATTCCTAATTAGAGAACAAAGCGTGATGCAGATCTACTGGCTCGGGTGGAACAGTGGTAGGTGGCTGGCAGTACCTTCCACATTCTGGTTAGCTGGGCATGGGCACTGGAAAACGTTAAAACCTTAATCTACTCTAACAAAGTAGAAGGGGATGCATCTCTGGTTGGCTATTCGTTCAATCACTTACTTATTGAACAGGGTCCAGTATGTGCTTAGAATCACAGAATGGCATATTTGGAAGGAGCCAGGCAGATCATCTAGTCTAAGAGTGTTCTACGGACCTATATCCATTCCCAAGGAGGTTTTCATTTGCTCATGGGACTAAGAAAAGTAAGGATCGTGCAGTGAGTTCATCAAACAGCTACATATATTCACTTGAAAAGACTGTCATTTATTCTGAGGTTATGATCTTTTTACTTTTTAAATGCTAAAATGTATTTTCTTTCATGAAATGATAATAGTAGGTAGTAGTTATTTTAACGGCCTTACACAGAAAAATAAAACCGAGCAAATCTATGTCAGCTACCCTATTAAAAAAAATATGACCTTGAAATACAAAGTCTGGGGATGACTCATCTGGTTTGATCTTCTATTCATTATAGACCTGGGGAAACTGAGGCAAAGTGGGTACCTGGCTTGCATGTGATCACAAACTGGTCAATGGCACAGAAGCCATGTGGCCTTGAACTAGCTCATGCTCTCAAAGCATAGCAGTGTGGGAAGGAAAGTATATGCTGTACCTATCAAATTCAAAGAGTTACTCAGAAACTATTGTAATACTGCTCTCTGTTTATAAACCTCTTGTTTTTATTCACATGCAAATTCCATCTGACATCCATAAAATGCAATTTCTCTCTCTCAAAAAAAAAAAAAACCCACAGGCAAATGGGAATATCCTCTTTAATGAATTCTACCCTTGTACAGGAGGGGGTGGGAGAAAGACCACTTTTTTGTGCATAACAGAATGGTGGCTTCAGGGCCACCTAAAGTCATTTACCTTTGCAATGGCATTTAGTTCCTATCATTTTGTCTGCATGAAGCATGGAGAGGCCCAATGGATGCTGTGAGAGCAATGAAAGGATAACTAACAAATGTCCCAATACAAAAAAAGACTTCAAATCATTTTTGACACAGGAATAAAAGTTAGATTCCTGTGCCTGAGACTTCAAGTTATCTTTCTAAATGGCTTTCTCTAATCGAATCAGCAAACCCTTAGGGAAGAGCCTTCACTTCCTTCCTGTTGTCTGTTATGCCAAGTGCACCGAGTGCTCAATAAATAATGCTAGAAGGCCAAGGTAAGTGGGCGTAACATATTTTGCTTTTGATTGTGCCTCTGAAAAAAAATGAATTAAATGAGAGAGTGATAAAAGGAGTAGGCAACAAAGGAATATAAATGGAAACCTGGGCATGATTTTTTTTCCACTCTTTAAAGCTTTACTACAAATCCATTTATGTATTAGCTTTCAGTCCTGAAGTTTAGAAATTCATATATGTTTCCCAGAGACAATGCTTTCAGAGAAGATAACTGATAATATGTTATATTTTCCTCCTCATATAACATTACCCAAATGCAACCCGTTGCCTAGTATTATGGATTTTGTGCTACCCCAGTAGCAAATTTGAAATGTAAGAAATAGGACCTTATCTACTATCTTTTTATTAATAAAATTTGTAAATCAGAGAAGTAGCTCATGTGGTTGTCTGTTTTGACACTAGAGTGCTAAAAGAGCAACCTTTGTTCTGCTTTTAGAGGTGCTGTTCCACAGGTATTACAGAGTTTGGCAAGAGTTTGTATGATGTCTCATTTTCTGTCTTTCTCCCTCCCACTAAGGGCAGGGATTCTATCTTCTTCATTTTTGGATCCTCAAGACCTAACACAGGCCCTTAATGCACCAATCGATCATTGAGCACATCCTTAAGTACCTATGGTGTGTTAGGGAGTGTGCTGGGTGCTGGGGATTAAGTGCTGAAGACTGTCTAGTAAGGAAGACAGATAGTCCTGGAAGTGATGGCCTAAAGAGCGAGAAGAGCTGAGCTAGGGGAAGTCGGGAAGGGGTGGAGCTGTCTGACCTGCTTCCTAAAGGAAGTGATGTTTCAGGGGAAACCTGAATGATGAGTAGGAGTTTCCCCAATTTTTTCTTTTTCTTTGTCTTTTCAGGTTACTGGAAAAGCAGGTGGGGAGGGGGAGGGGGTTGTGGTTGGAACATACTGCTTCATTTGTCATCTTCTCCAATGGTCAATGAGAAAAATGTTTCTACGCTTCCTAATTAGGGTCTAGGCAATACCTTTCAGGTTGATCGTACGCTCACATTTCTATTTGACTTTGTCATGCAATATTTTCCATGCTTCCCTAACCTTGAACACTGATGCAAACCTCAGTCTGCCTTACTTGGTAGATCCCATGTTTCTACTTTCAGAATCAATTTAATACATTCTCTTTCCTTGTTCAGTGCAGTGACCGACTAGATGGAGAAATTCTCATTTAGAAAATTACATCTGAAATTTATTCTGTCTTTCTTGCTCAGAGCCATTTGAAACACCACCCCAGCTGAGTATCTGGGGCATTCAGGAGTGGAAGACAAATGTGTAAACCTGGATGTGTGGATGGAGCACACCTCGTGATGTATGCACAAGCTGAAATGCCAGCCTTGGAGAGACAAACCAGCTCCCCTCTAGCTCTGTTTGCTGTTTTCTGTCTTTGAAATCTAAAATTGATTCCATGTGTACTATGATGTGGGCAACAGCCAAGGGCTGCTCTGTTTTTTACTGACACAGACACTGACACAAGCACGAGATCTTTAGGACTGCCTGCTTAACTTCTCACAGCAACAGCCACTTCCTCCATTTGGGATGGGCTGTGGTCCCCGAGGGAAGCCTCGGCATCCGAATTTGGCAAGGAATCCCATTCCCATAGAAGTCAGGGCTGCCCTTGCACGCCCAAGGAACTGCCTGGTGAGGTTCTCACACATTTGCCTCTGGCTTCCCTGGGGAAAGTGTGTTCGCCAGGTGGAACCAGTTGGGGTCTCCTACATTCCCCATCGTGCGCAGACCCATGGTTCCTTAGAAACTTCTTGCCTGTGAGTATGAAGAAAAACGGAATCTGTATGTCTTTATCAGCTCACAGCTCAGCCGCCTTGCTGCTCAATATCAGCACACATTGGCAGGGCTTTACATATCGAAACCGCTGGAGAGGGGGCTGACGTCAGGGCCCCGTGGTCCATGCTGCAGTCACACCTGTTTCGATTTGACCCCCTTTATAAGTGTTCAGAAAAATGTGAAAGAATTTACAAAAGCCAAATTAGAGCCCCTCTCACCCTCTCTCCCACCCTTCCCCCTCAGGAAAAAAAACTGAATGAAACTTGAGGAGGAAAGACAAACAGAGAGACTTGTGAGAATGGCTGGCTTCATCTACATTTGCAAACAAAAATAGACCAGTTGTCTATTTACATCGCCTTATAAAGTATCTTTACACAGGGGAAGAGATGATCAGAAATGCATTTTTTGGCCCAAATCTGTTTTCATACCCCCACCCCCACCCCCTCGGGATCTCTTTTTCCTGCTTTCGCCCCATCTTTCTGACCCTCTGTCTTCCTCCCTGGCTCTGACTATGTAGGCAATTTCATAAAATTTGTAGGTCAAAACTTATTTTAGGAACCATTCTGGTTGTAAGATCGCTGCTGCCTTTTAAGCAGTTTTGTGGACAGCATTCACATAGGCAAGAGACCGAGTGATCTGCTGGGTCCTGCCTCAGGGCTGGTGTGAGGCATGGCACCGCCGGGTGAGGGCGCTGGACCTGCTGCTGGGGTGGTGGGCTCTGCTCCCCCTGGCGCTCTGTCTCTAGATTATGGAATTAGAACTGATGGCTCCAAACTGTTTTATCTCGATCAATGAAAAAAAAACATGCATCGATGTGGATAGATACTGAATGCTGAGCTCAGGGAGTATCCTGGCTATAAATGTCCATGTTGTAAGTAACCACTAGAAACGAAGGGCTCCAGGCCCCTCCCTGGTGATGTTCTCATGCTCCCTCTTCTCCTGCTGGGAAAGCCTGCTTCCCTCCATCAGCAGAGCCAGTTCCTCGCCTCCCCATTCAGAATCTGGAGCCAGGCTGAAGTGGAAGCCCCTCCCCCACAATTTCCATAGCAAGTTGCTCTGGGTATCCATGAGTTCACGCCTCTCCATGGAACTGTAATTCTCTGTCTCACTGAATAGATCGTATCCCTGATTCTACCACTGGGCCTGGCTCAGACCACATAAACTGGACAATTTAAAAAAAAATAAAAATAAAATGAAGTTCTAGAAATCACAGTTAGGTCACTCTAATAGCTCAATGTCCATTTGAGTCGAATAGACTTTGTAAATGCTAGCCTGAAGGCTTAATAAATTTTCCTGAAATCATTCCGATGGAAAAAATGCACCAGGAGTGCCAAAGAACCAAATTAAATATGAACTTTTGGAACCCAAAACCTTTAAAGCTGAGGCTGTTCAGAGAGAGCCGGGTACCTGCTTCTAATTTCTAATTGTATGAAGGGGTTCATGTTCCTGCTTCTGAGAGCAATGATACTGGGACAGTAATGAGGACACTGCTAGAGGCCTGTCCCTCTCTCCAGTCCCAGCAGCTTACTGTGCAGTCACTTTTGCTGAGCTGTGCCTGAGTGTCAAGACCTCTAAGTGAACAAAGCAGAGGGCTTCAGTGAATGAAATGCATCAAACGATGATTCTTACCTTCTTTTGTTCACTTTTAAATCCTTTCACCTCTCTGTTTCTACCTCTTGTACCTATCTTTTTTTTTTTTTTTTCCCAGAAGGAGTTTTGATTCAGCTTTCAAGGGAATGGGAGCTGGGAGTAACCTGTTGGTACAATGCACAGGTCCACAGTATGTGTCATTTCTTCTACTCAGTTAATTACTCACCCATAATTCTGGATGTCCCTTAGGCAGGAGCAAAATGTGATAAATGTCAGCAAATGAACTGACTGTCATAGAAACCAAATCCACAAGGGAGAAGGGCAAAACCGCTAACATGTTTTCAGATACAACCAGATCAGACTGTAACGGTCTAATCCCTAGTAAATAGAGGAGGATAAAGAACCAAAATCTCCTTTGGAAATAACTCTGCTCCAGAATTTCACAGAAAAATATTATGACAAAACTTGAGGTACATGGGACTATAAAAATAGATGTCGCATTTACTAGAGTTAAATTACATGCAAATTTCTCAAAGGGAAAAGGGTGGCGGATCTGACCAGAAAATAGCAATGACTTGACATTGGATTAGAGGCACATGATTGAGCAAACTCCTTCAGGGCAAGGCATTTTGGCTAAGAGACAGAGTGTGGAGCATGGCTAGACGCAGACAAACATGGATCTTAATTCCACTTCTGCCACCTGCCAGTTGTGTATTTAGCCTTAGGCAAATTACTAAGCCACTCTGCTTTCCATTTCTTCATCCAAAAAGAAGAGAGCAGTATTCTCATTTTTCAGGAATGTGACAGAGAGAGCACTTGGCGCATAGTAGGTATTCAATAAATGTAGGTTCCATTCTCACTCCTTCTTTGCATATTCAGCAGCACCAAACATAATTTCTGGAGCATTATCTATGTTCAATAATATTCTTTCTTCTTGGTTTTAAATGCATTTCTCTTATCTCCTCGAATGGGTTACAATTTCTCTAAAGTACCCACCATTTCTACCTTTCTCAAGAAGTTGGCAGCTGATACAGTCTACCAGAACGAGGGGGTAAATAAATGGGGAAACACATGGGATTCAGGAAACACGGGATCTGATAAGGAAAGAGATGCAGGGGATTCCCAGGATGGTGGCAGGAAGTCCTGAGTGACACTCTATCAGTAGGCCCAGAGAACATGGTCAGGATTGTTGCTGGGGACAGAGGGTTCATGGGGAGACTAGCCAGGAGAAGAAATGGCACAGAATATTGTCTGACTGGAGTCACAGAGTAGACTGTGCATCGAGAGATGTTGTACAGAATTTTCGGATGGTGTGAGAAGACGCAACCTGATTTTCAAAGAAATTCACAAAAGAAAAAAAAGAAGAGATACTTACTTCCTGGAGAGGAAACGTAATATATCTCAGTAGTACATATTATTTACCTTATAATAATCCTGAAAGGTCTGATATGGACCTTACCAAATATTCTGGTATAGATCATGTGGCAAAGGGAGAGAGGGAGAAAGGGGTCAAAAACAGAAATACAATCTTCTTCTATTATAATAAGTAATGCAATAGAGATGGCCTAAAATTAACAAATCAAGAGAGAGCAGATTTGGATATATTTAGATATGTGGTGGTAAATGCCAAAAGAAACATTTAAAGATGATGAAAGTGGTTTCCTCTAGAGACTAAGAAGGGTGAGCTTTTGCCTTTCAGCACTATTTATCTTTTTAGACTATATAAATGTGTTACTTTGATGAAAGTAATAATTAAACATGAAAAAAGCTGCTGGCATTCAATAACTGCATTTTAGAAGCATAAAATTCCAAAGTATAGAAAGAGATGGAAACTGAGGAAGTAAACAACACAGGAAGTTGAGCGCTAAAGAGAAAATACTCAGCAACAAGTTGGGGTCCAGAATCCATGTGTTGTGACACTCGTTGCCAAGCTCGTTCTGGCACACAACCTATCCAGGTAGCAGCTGGCATGGTCTTCTGCACAGAGGAGGTGCTAAAATACTTTTCAAATGAATAAAGAGCTATATCAATTGCTGATTTTTTCCGGGGTGATTTTTAATAAGCTTGGGCTGGAAATCAGAGGGGTCCCACCCGAAGTTTATAGCTTTGTTCTGCAGGAAGGGATAAGATTATAGAGTAAAAGGATTTTGAAAAGCTCTTCCTGAAACCTGATTCTGAGGCACACATTCCATAGGTCTAATCCAGTTCACACAACGCCTGCATTTGCCGGAGACTCATTGTGACAACTGATATTTGAGTCAGGCAGTCTAATAGACATTTTAATTATGCATTGCTTTACTGTCCCTACACTCTGATCTTACGTTAAGCTGGAACCCTCATTTGCAGACTGCCCCGCAGGAATCTAAAGACCCCAAGGAGGAGTCTCAGGGAAACACCGGAGGGTAAGGAGATGAGATAAGAGAAGCATCCTTGCTCAAAGGGTGAAAATCATTGAAATACATCTCCAGAAAACATCTGCACCACATTAAGTCAGCTTTACAGGGAAAGTTTACTTAAAATTTAATATCTTAGCCTTAGATTTTATAGTGTAGTAAATAAAAGAAACACCAATTAAATAGTGTCATTGTGTCTTTGTAAAATTTCCAGTGGAAGATGCCCATCATGTTACCTAATTCTCCTAATGAATAATGAACCTTTGAATTCAGTTCCAGGAAAAGTTTATCTCCATTGATGAATTTGCATGCTTTTAAAATATTAAAACATACCCACACAATTTCTTTTTGTCTTAGATGCCTGGACACTCAGAGTTAAATGAGAGTTCACTTTTGGAAATCACCCATCACAAGTGTCTACTAATACTAATCTCTGGACTGCTTTCATGGGTTTGGTTCTGAGAATCCTTTTTTGGCAAAGAAAAGCAAACTAATATTTGTGAGGGCCAGGCCATGTATATAGTTTTTCTCTTAAGGATTATTTCATATAATTTTTTCAACAATCTTGAAAAAACAAGGGTGCTCATTTTACAGATGACAGAGCTCAGTTTTCTAGGAGTTGAAGTAACTCAGCCAAAGCCATACGGTCATTAAGGTCCTTACAAAATTTTTTGAAGTAAGCAATGTATAAATTCTCAATAAGCAATAATTGCAACAAGGTAAATTTTTATCCAGATTGTTACCAGATTTTTCAAACTCACTTATTTTCCTTTGATTTCAAGACTACGTGTCTATAACACATACAGATAGACAGACAGACAGACACAAAAATACTATAACATTTCTTTTTCTTCTTTTTATTTCCCTCCTCTTCACTTCCTTCCTCCACATGTTGACACTTTCTCTCAGGTGCTCTGTTTTCCCTTAGAGGTACAGACAGATCCTGGTCTCAAGGAAACTGTCCGCTGTCTAGTGGAGGGGTTAAGTTATGGACTTAACTACAACTCAAGGTAGAAAGTGATGAATGCAATGAGGCATACAAAATGCTTTTTGAGTTCAGAAGAGGGAGAGAGAAATTTTTCAGTCTCAACTCCCGGAAGTCACAGCTCAGTGGAGCAGAGATACTTAAACAAAGTTATAGTATAATATGATAAGGACTATACTGGAAATGTTTGTTTTGTACTGTGAGCACTAGAGGAGTAAGACACTAACTTTGTTTCCCAGCTTGGGAAGAGATGATGACAGCATCCTGGGAAGTCAGGGCGAGGAATGGAGAAGCCAGGGGTTGGAGGTCCCCAAGGAATCCGCAGAACTGTCTAAGCATGTATACAGGATGCAGCCACCAGGGGGAATGGGGCAGTGGTTGGCCAAAAGGCCTTTTAAGGGAGGAGAACTGGTTCTGTGAAGTGGAACTCCAGGGAGTGACTGGCTCCTGGGGAAAGCTCCAGTTCCAGGGAGGAGGCCTGGCAAAAACAAGAGAGGATAACTAGAACCTCAACCACCGGGCTCAGCCCAGTACAAAGCTGCACAGAGCAAGGCAGAATTACTTAGAAACACATGGTGTAGCCTGTGACAGGTATGGACAAGGTAGCTAAAAAGAAGGAGATCAAAGAGATTATTGCTGTAATCTAGGCAAGTGGGCAGCAGCCATGGAAATGAAGAAGAGCTAGAGATGGGGACAGTCATGCAGTGGTATCTGTAGTAGCACCTGAGAAGGTGGGCCTAAGAGAGAGGTGGGATCTATGTTGACTGCAGAGGTTCTGAGCCTGGTAAGTGGGAAAATGGGGTTCAAATGGGTAGGAGAGTCAATGGAAAATTATTTTTGAAGGATTCCAGGGAAGTCTGTAGGTAGAGCTTGTAGGTAGAGCTTGTAGGTAGAGAGGAAGGATTGAGTAAAGGTATAAGAGAGGATAATTGATGAAACATGCCTTCTGGAGAAAGGGTTGAGGTAAGTGTTAGCCTCAGAGAAGCGAGATATGGGGGGAAAGGGAGAGAATGGCATAGGGGATAGATGAACTCTGAGTGACTTTTTGAGACTGGCAGGAGGGAGGTTGAGCTGCCTGGGCCCACAGCAAATGCACATTTAAAATCTCTGACATGTTTTTGGTACAAGGATATTGTGAAGGTCTCCTTGACCTTGGCCTGGGCCCCTCTAGCATGATCTGTACATCTGCAAACAGAGTGACTTTTCAGAAAAGCAAATCTGATTCAATAAATTCAACAAATTTGAATTAAGCAAATAGTTGTGCTAGGCACAAGTTATACCTATGTCAAAAACAGCTCATAAAATATTTTCCATGATGAATTCCTGGAAGAATTCCTAAGCTCCTATCAATGGTTTATAGGGCTCCCTGTGATCTGGCCCCTGCTTACTCCTCTAGTCTCAACTCTGTCCTCTCGTGACCCTTTATTCTACAGTCCATCCATGCTGAATATGTTAGACTCTTCTAAAAGAACTCAGCCTCTGTCTGGAAGGCTTTCTACCTTCCCCCTTTCCTTTAGCTTCCTGAGGTCAGCGCTTAGGTGATACCTCCTTCAGGAAGTCTTAACTAGTCCTCACGCTATAACAGATGCCTCAGCCCTATGTTCTATATACCTTGTAATAACTTCTACCATATCACTTTATAAGACTACATTGTAATTACTTGTTTCCCTCAATTACAAATGGGTGGGTATTATGTCTTGGTCATCACTGATACATCATGGATGCTCCATATATGTTTGTGGAAATCATGCTAAATGAAAAGACTTACTGGAATATTCTTGATAAAACTCTCTTAGTTGACTCTTACCCATATGATTCCCCAGGAAATAAGTAAGTACTCCCTCTATCAAAGTGTCTCTGCAGAATCTGATCCTACAAGTGTCACCCATGGGGCAGCTGAGAATTCTCTGGTTTCTAGCTCTCACAACTAGCACTGTTTGATGTGGTTCATGGGCAAATATTTTAAGGACAAACTTGGTGTGGAGGAGGGTGGAATAGCTAGTTCCAATTCCTGCTTTTGAAGGAGGAGTTGGTATTTTTAAATCCTTAGAAAAGAAGAAAGGATGATGGATCAATGGTAAAATTCATTTGTTCTTTTTTCCAACAAGTGTGTTTTGGGTGTGTGTTACCACATAGTAAGTATGTCAGGGATAGGAAAGACAGTGGTAAACAAGATAGACACAATCACAGCTTTCATGTAACTCATAGTCTAATGAAGAACCACACACAAGAACAAGGTATATGGCGGGTGTGGGGTGGGAGGTGTGTGTGATACATGTTAGTAGAGAAGAAGGGAGATGTCAGAATAGAGAGGAGCTAATCCAGATTGGGAAGTGAGAGAATGTCCTGGCTGAAACTGAAGAACACTTGGGGTTAGGTTACCTAGGCAGAATAGAGTTTTAGGCAGAAGGAGCAGCATATTTGAAGATCTAGAGGTGAGAGAAAGCAGAACAGCTCTCAAGAATTAGAGGACCCTTAAGATGGAGAGAGCTGGAGAAAAGAGTGTATATATATATATATATATATAGTTATATATATATAAGCTACACAAAAGAGTTAGACTCTAACCTGTGCAAAACAGTATTGAGATGATCAAATTCCTACTTCAGAATGTTCACTCAGGTTGCAGGTTGACAAGCCTGCAAGTAGGCAGTTCAGTTAGCCAATACTTGACGTGAGAAAGGGAAATGATCAGAAATTATTCTGGGTGTAATTTATCCATTTTCATTCAGAATCCATTTGTTCCTGAAACTTGTGAGACATAGAGAAGTGCCTGCCAGCCCATTATCCCCCAGCTCTCCCCAACATGGATCTTCTTCCAGGAAAAATCTCTACACCCTTGTTGCCAATAACAATTCCAGTGGCTACACATCTCCCCTCACTGCCACCAAGGCATGCCACAGAACAGATATCAAAGAGGCAAGGAAAAGGAGGCCAGTTCAAAATGGCGAAAGAGCAGATGGCAAAGCCAAGGGAAGGGTCGAGAGATACACATAGATACAGAGTAAAGACGTGAGCCAAGATCAGAATGTAGGGTACACACACTCATGTGTTCATACACACAGACCTGTGCACTACCAAGAAAGAGGGCCAAGAAGTCCCCTGTTTTTATGGTTCATGTTTCTTAAAGGTGAAGCCCTTACTTAAACCTCCTGCGTAAAGCAAACTGTGGAAAATGCCAGTGATTCAGGGTGGAGAGAATTAGCAGTAGAAAGAAAGGGAAACAGGTCAACCACTCCCTTTCTTTCATCCTTGGGGACCTTGAAAACTTGGTTCTGCAGGATGCACAGGAAAGCGGTCATTGGCTTCCCTCTATTATGCACAACTCAATTTATTGCCTGGAGAATAAGGCACACTTTATTGTTCAGATTCATTGCATCAAATACAAATATTCAGCCAGAGTAGTCTAATTAGTATCCAGAGAGCTGCCTCCACTGTGTGTGTGTGTGTGTGTGTGTGTGTAAGTTTGGTCTCTTCTGCTTGAAACACAATGTAAAGAGAGAAAGATGATTCATTCACGTTACATCTCTCTGATCCTGGTAGTCTAAATATTTGTACAGTCTTTTATTTCAAACCCGAAACTCCTTATAGTAAACACCTTCAGAATCTCAAGCCTTTTTTGCCCAACTTCAATTCATCATCAATGTGCAAATCTGCTGACTGGTGAGACTAAATACGTTTTTGCTTCCTTAGGATTTCAGGAAAAGAAGCTACCACCATCTTCTACCAAACCAATAACAATTGACATCTGATTACAAAAGGCAAAACTAATTAGAATGGGCGTAAAGGGTATTGTTTGAGTCACCTACACTAATGCACATTACAGTTAAATATCTGTCAGATTTTCCATTAACCCTCCAATATTTCCATCTCCAGGATCAAATCTATTTCTTAATTCCAGACCACTTCTTTCCCTAGTTGGAAACTTGGTATTCAACCATCTAAATCACCCACTAACGCTTTAAATGCACGTCTCTTACTGATGGATGTGACACATGGACAAAGGCCTTGGAATGGGAATAATGGAAGACATTCCCCTAAATGGGGATTTGAACCCTGTGCACTAGGATTCCAAGGCTAACGTGTTCTTCTTGTTACTGTGCTTATTTCTTTATTGAGGGATACGGGAGTTAATTGTTGCTTTACTCTAAATCACTCTATTGTGCTCTGAGCTACTACATACTACAATAACAAAACAAAATAGAAAAGAAACTGGAATACCCAGCAAAATGTAAAAGGTTACATTTTAAACTGTAAAGGTTAAAACAGCATGTTCGAAGTTGAGCTTGCTGATTTAGGGCAAGGGCTCATGTGATTTTGGCTTAGTTACTGCAGAGCGGATTCGTAATGACCTCAACAATGTAGTACATGCTTTCAGTGGGAATCCAGTAAACTGTAGGGAAAGATGTCTTCTTTTGATCAAAAGCTCTCTGAGAGGAGGGACGATGACTTCCTGATCTTTTAGATTAAGTAGGTGTGAAGAAATTATTTGGGTCACTTAATCTTTTAATCCCCAGCGCCTGGCATAATGTATGTGTTCAGTAAATTTTCATTGAATGAATGAGTGAATGAATATAAGAACTACGGCTTTGCCCTATTGTGAAAGTATAACATTCACCCTTAAAGTGTTTTTAAATCCTAAGAGATAATTAAAGCAAAAGAGAGTGAATGAGTTTTCCTTACCACTTTTAATAAATATAACAAAATCTCAGAAATTTTGGTTTAAAAGTTAAATTACATACCTAATCTCCTGGGTGTTTTTCATTTTTATCTTGGATCAGAATAATCAAGAAGCAAATCAGCCTAGCAACAGAAGCAAGATTAGGCCTGGAATATAATAAAAACAGCTCAACTTGAAAACACACTCTCTGATTATTTAATTTTTAAAAAACATTTAAAAGTGCCTAGCACATAGCAGGTACTCAACTAATATTTTTTGAGTGAATGAATGGAAGTTATTTTAGACTAAAGACTGAAGCAGTACTTAACTTAGCCTGGCATTTTGGGTTCATGGCTTTTGGTTGGATAGACATGGGTTCAAATAAAGCAACTTCTGTGAATTTGACTCAAGATCCCTCTCTGTATCAGAATTGAATTAAATTTTGCATGAGGCAGTCTAATAAACTGAGAAGGTAGAGAATGGTGAGATTTCAGACAGATATCACAAACAATGGCCCTGGAGAGACAACCCCAACCACTTCCATCTATTTCTTCCACTTACACAGCATAGCATATACCAACTTTGGATATAGAATCAGATACATTTCTAGGTGTTCTTCTGGGCAAATAATTTAACCTTTCTGAGTCTCCAGGTCCTCACCTTGTTAAAAAAAGGAGATGAAAATGGAATAAAGATAAAAAAAATAGGGGGAATAAATGTTAAAATAAATTTAGATTGAAATGCTAGTGATCAATGAAAGGAAGGGGTAAGGGGTATGGTATGTGTGAATTTAAAAATAAAGGGGAGGGTTGATAATATCTTCTATTTGCATTATTTGCATCTGACACAGACTTGGTGCTAGCATTAAAACAAATCAACCAGCTAACAAAACCACAGCAAAAGAAAAAAAATGTACAAAATCCCTCCTCCTAATTTTTCCAATCAAGATTCCTTAGTTCCAATTATGGTAACATATGCATCAGGAAATTCACTCTGGATCCTGGCCTTAGCACTGGTTTCAAGAGTATAAAAAAACAAATTTTTGTTTTCCTTGGAAACTTCAAAGATAAATGATGGCATGTCAAAGATAACGTACAAACGCAAACATCATTTTCCTGGCCTGTCACAGACAGCTCTCAGTATGTCTATACCAATTTCTTTCTCTTTAACCAGCAAGACCCAGCCAAGGTGAGTCATAATGGAAATGACCAGATGATCAAGTGTCATTTGTAGTGCCCACCTAGAATCTCATGTGCCTCTCTCCCAAGTTCACTTTAGATTTCATGTCATTTATACCTTATCCTTGACCATAAGTTTATCACCAATTTTTGGCCTCACTGCTGAATTCTGGGTATACTGACTGATTTTGTGACCCTTAATGCCCCTGACTTGCTGAAACTCAGTTTTAGCCTCTAAACTTAAATCCTGGCATTAGCCTAATTGGCCTTTTCACTGATCCTTTCTAGGACCCAGCAAAGGCTGGCTTGAAGTTATATTGTTATAGAACACTGAATTTATAATTAAAAAGGCATTTCCAGATTGTACGAGGTTTCTATGTCTTCTCTGGCACTACTGGGCCATTGCAAGGATTTAGAAGCATTGTCAGTAGATAAGAGCAACAGAGGATTCCTCCAACCAACCCAGGTCAAATTATAAACAACTTCCTAAGTCTTTAAGATCAGAGATATAGAGACAAGAGATAATGAGACAAGATGGTTCCAAATCCAGAAAAATGGAACCTAAGTCGGATTTAAAAATCATTGTGGTAAATAGAAGAGAGAGTCATGGCATCAAGGAAATATATAAAGAAGAGGGTACCAGACCCCAACCCAAACCATTCCTGTTAACCCTAAAGAACACCTAGGGCTTAATCTGAGATTCTACAAAAGTTTCATGTACTGAGGTTACTTTCCAGAAACCTACAATCTCCAGATGGTTCCTAAGCCAAATAAGTCCTGAAACCCAGAGGGGCCAGCCTCTCTAGAATATCACCTAGTTCCAGTCCCCTCTTCCACATTATCAACACCCCTTTCCAACTGAAAAAGTTAGAAAGGGCAGAGCCTAAATAACCGTAAAGATTGGGAGAAATATCAAAGGAGAAGGAGGATTATAACAGAGAAGATAAGATTAACAAATGTATGACTGCTGAATCACTATATTGATATTTCTTTTAATCTCTAGTGTCTTGGAACAGCTAGAAGGAAAAATCTGAAATTGTGGAACAATGACCCATATTCCAAACTCTGAAATCTGTTCTATAACTACCTGTTACAATGTACTTTCACATTTATCTCTTTTTTGTATATATGTTATATTTCACAATAAAAAAAAAAGTTTCAAAAAAAAGAAGAAGAGGGTAGCAGGGACAAGTGCTGACAATGTGTACCCAAGGCTGGTACAGGTAATGGAAGGCTCAGCTCATGGACTCCAAGTGTATTCAACAAAGACATCTTGATTCAACTTAATCCTCATAAACGACAAAAGGTAGATATCATCAGCCCCTTTCTACAGAAGAGAAAAATGAGTCACAAAGAAGTTAAATAACTTACTAGAAAGTCATACAGATAGTGAGAGGCGGGACCTACCTACATCCAAATCCGGCCTGTCTGGCGCCAAGGTGTGTGATCAGGGTCGCGGACTAGCCGGGTAGAAGAGATGGGGAGGGAGTGGTAGGTGTGAAAAAGGCAGCCACTGCCTTACCTTGATGCCATTAAACATGTGATCACCTCACCGCTGGTTCTTCACCTGTCTGCATACTAGAATCATCTGGTATTTTGACAAAAAACACAAATTCCTGGTCCCCACACTTAAAAATTCTGATTCAGTTGGTCCCATGGGGGGTGGGGGGTGGGGGTTGGGGGGTGGATCTTGGGCACAACTGGAATTGGAAAAAATCTCTCCTCATGATATGTTCATGTGTACTTAGGGCTTAAAATAACTGACCTAGGGTGCACGGGTGGTTCAGTGGTACAATGCTTGCTTGCCATGCGGGAGACCTGGGTTCGATTCCTGGCCCGTGCACCCCCCCCAAAAAGAAAAAATAATAATAATTGACCTCAACTTAATCTCTAACTCCTAACCCTTTGTTTTGATTTCTTGTTTATCAAGCTACCTTCTGATTATAACTTGGCTTCCTAGGTATCTTTGCCTCTAGAAAGTTATTTATGCTGACCCCAGTGTTCTGGTCTGTACCAGCTGTACTTTTCATTTTAAACACATAGATTGGCATTTGGCTTTTAAATATGAATTCCATAAGCTTGGCCAAGGTGAGTCTGCCTTGAGAGACAGAGCCACCATCCTTGTTCTGGTGAAATAGGTTTTTGAGACTTTAAGGTCCAGGGGAGACAAGAATGATGAAAACCATCTAGGAGAATGCCCCCTATGGTGACTCGAGGTGCATCGCTAACAAGTTTAACCTACAGGGCATGTGCTCTGTCTTTGTAGACTCTGTGAAGAAGGAAATCATTACTTCTTCTATATTTAGAAAAAAGTAAAGATTAAATGAAAGGAAGGTCAGTAGTTCCTCCATGCAATTGTTTAATCCATGAATGGGTATTTGTTTGGGAGTATAAAATCTGCTGCTGAGTAATACAACAATCTAGTTGAGGGTATACTGAGGAGAGGAAAAGAGAGAAGAGAGGACAGAGAGTGAGAGCAGGTGAGCATGCAAACAGCTGTCAGTCTGATTCCTGGTACTGAGTATTTTACCAATCACTGTTTAAGTCAGGAAAATGGAACACAGGTATTTAAACCAGAAAGGGATTAACTGAGGGAACAGGAAGAGCACCATCAAAACCTTGAAAGTATGAATTCATATGTGAAGGGGTGTGTTTGGGGGAAAGTGTGAATTAACATGAGAAGTGGGAGGCTGGAGAGAGATTAGGATACTTGCCTGAATTAAGCCAAGAGTCGACAGGGAGTAGTAAAGGATAAAATTGGCTAGGTAGAGAGAGTGGGATGAGATTATGGAAGGCTCTCGATACACGATTGAGGAGTTTGGGTTTAAACTGAGTGGGAACTTAACAAATTTATGTTTCAGTCATAACAAACCATCCATTCACTGGCTGTCTTCCCTCCCGGGAGTTTTAGAGATGGGAAAATTCTAAACCAAATATAGAATCCACTTGAGTTTCATGGATCCAATGTTAGAAAGAAATTCACACTTTTAAGTGTCTGATTATGTAGCTCTAATAAAGATCACTTCTTGGTTCAAGAGGGAAGCACTTTGGATTGAACCCTCACGAGCCCTGGACAACCAATAACTCCTTCACATCTTAAACAAGTGTTCAGTGACTTGAGGATAATCAGAAAACCCAGGCATTACATACCTCTCCTACCCTGTCCTCTAACCATCAAATTACAGAGGGAAGAAAATTACAGCCAGGAGATGTCTCCACTTGCCAAGCCCAAACATTAGCAAGACAGTCACTGAAGACATTTTTTGAAACACCCAATACCATTTGTCCTCTGGAGAAAGAATTACTTAAAACCACCCAGGCATGGGACAATAAGGACGTCTCCAACAATTCAGATAAACTACATCCATCCCCTAGGAGCCATTCACATCCAGGAGAATGGAGATAGGTATACAACAAAGTGAGGGGGGGCAGAGAGTAGGAATCCTCCCAATTCAGCCTCTACCTCAGCACGTAGATCTGTCTGGGTTTAGAGTTCTGAAAGTTTAAGAGAAGGCCACTTGTGCATAATTTACTGGTAAATTGCATACAATGGATCAAATTCAACTGAATATTTTGTACCAGGAAGCCAGGAAGATTTCCACCATTTCCAAGGCGAAAGCGTCCTAATTCAGCAAATCCCACGGTAAATCTTTCTTGTGTTTGCACAAAATGAGCATGGCAAGCAGGAAACACACACACACGCACACACTCATGATTAGTGTTTTCATTTAGGATGCTTTTGCTGATAAACGTAAGCTTTGCTTAATTCCCAGTCCCTCCTCCCGTGAGCGCACGACTAAGTCATGAGTAACAGAGATTTAATTATGCTGAGATGAAAACACACATTTGTACTGTCTACTTTGACAGTAGTTAAAGCTACTCTCTCTGAGTTGAAAATACTTGGCAATATACTTGCTGAGACTATATGATAGGAAAAGCTTAGATATATGTTATATCCAAATGAAAGTTGTTTCTCAAAATTACCTTCTTTATTGTCTTCAGAGAAAGATCACAAACCACACTTGAAAAACAGTTTTATCACATCATGGTTACACTTTGTTTTTGACCCAAAGGAGTATTACTCAGCTAGCCTGTTTTCAAAAATCACCTGCATCAACTATACGATGATGCAGTGAGCCACTGATTGTATACTTTGGATGGTTTATATGGTGTGTGACTCTATCTCAATAACACGGCATGAAAAATCACCTGAAAGGATAGATATTATTATAATGGTAATAATCTGCTGAATGTGCTATGGGCTATGAAGACAATCCCAGGAAAAGACTTTCTGAAACTGTTTTGAACAATAGCTCCATTATTAGAATAAGTATCCAAGGGAAACACTTATTTGACTACAGAGCTCTGGTACATTTGCTTAAAAATTCAGATGCAGGACTTCAGAGTCATACCTTATAGAATTGTTGAGTTGGAAGCACCAAAGGGACAATCTGGTTCAATCTACAAAGTTGGGATAAAGCTTTAAATTGGTAGCCCTGCCTGTACAGAAGAGACCTCTGGCTTGACATGCTGCCACCATTCTACTACTTTTTGAGGACCTTCTTGAACAGAATAAAAGTGTCTTGGCTTTATAGTCACTGGGAAAAGTGAAAACATTATCTAAGGCATTGGACAATGTCTGTTGATTTGGCCATCAGCACCCACTGATGTGTTTGGGTTCTGAAAGCTTGGGTGGGAATTAAGAGATCAGGAGCAAGATATCCAGTGCTGACATCAGTGATGCTGCAGGAAATAGCACAGAGGACCTTGTAGATTATGGGGAAGCTCCCAAAAAAGGGTTGATGGGCACCAAAACTATTTATCGCCTGTCGTAAATTGCTTATTTTGGTTAGCTCCATAGGGCTTCCCCTCAGGAAGGCCAACAACCACATGGATATTTTTCAATTCCTTGCTTTAATAGCTCTGAAGGTCAGAGCTAATCTATTAATGCAACAGATATGGCTTGATATTAGAAGAACAAATGTCTTTTGAGAATCCACAGTGCTCTACAGATGGTCATTCACTTGCCAACAAACCCCACCTACGAGCTATACAACTTGTGACTGTGCACAGGTTACGAGGTGGAACATCAGGCTTTGAAGCTGGGTTCTGCTACCTAGTAACTGTTTGACCTTCGGAAAGTTATTTAATCTACTTGTGCCTCAATTCCCTCACCAGTAATGGTGAATAATCGTATTTCCTTCATATGGATGAAATGAAATACCAGAAGTAAACGAGTCAGAAGCCAATGTAGTTACACAGTAAATGCTGAATATATGCTAACTCATCATTGTCCCCTTATTTATTATTACCAGCTTTATGGTTAGAAACTTGGGCACAGGAAGGTTAAATTTCTATCGACTTTTCATATTGCTAGATAGTGGAATAATTCGGGATAGACTTATTTTATCCCCTCAATACTATTCATGTAGGTTTTAGGATCCATTCTGATGCCTATCCTGCATGCTAGTCAGTAATACTGGATATTATTCATGGCTCTCTCCATGATAATCGTAATAGTTAACTGTATTCTAGACTCTGCACTGAGAATTATCTCATTTCATTCTCAAAACAACCCTAGGAGATGATATTATCACCTCCACTTACAGGTGAGGAAACTAAAGCTTAGAGCAGTTCAGTGACTTGCCTGAGATCACACAATCAGCAAATGCCAGAGTGGGAATTTGAACGGAGTTTCATCCAGATCAAAACACCTACATATAACATTAGAAAGTAGTTACACAATGCTGTTTGTTTTGAATGATCCTCAAATTACCTGTGTTAAAAAAAGGAACTTAGGAAAAGAGCACGCATGACTCCATTTCAAGTCCATTTTCCATAATCTACAATTTAAGAAACACTTCTTAAAGGGATACAAGCTGAAAGCTTTACTTGGTACACAGCTGTTGTGTTCTCAGGGAGTCCAGTCCTCTCTTGGCCCACATCTAGGGAGAAGGTTAGCTTGGACCCTGTCTGTGGAGCTTGTTGTGTACTCTTCCCTGGGTAGCTGCTATGAAAACTACTCTAGGAATGCCACTGGAATTAGGCTCTGTGCTGTCACACTGTCTTGACATATTGTTTTGACATGTAACATGCTGTCTTTATGCTTGGACACTAAAGTAGATCTGTCAAATTATATGCACAAAGCAATATCCATACTTCCTTCCTGCCTTCCAAGAAGAATTTCCTCCTTCAGGCTCCCTGGGAATCAGGGCTTACTCACCAGTTACTGCCCTGAATGCACAGAGCAAATCTCTTCATACTATTCCTGTTTGGGGCAGAATAAAACCTTTGTTTTATGTTAAACACAGGCTATAAGGTAACTACAGATTTTTTTTCTTGTTTATAGTCATGACAAATTTCATCCTTTAACACTTAGCTCAGGTCCTATTTTCTTCAGAAGCCCTCTCCAATTTCCCATTGTCAGGTAAGATGCTCAAACTCTGTACTCTCATACCTTTAGCCTTTCCACTTAGCATTAAAATAATCATTTTCAAATCGCGTCTCCTTCTCCAAACTAAGCTTGCAGACAAGGAGCATGTCTTATTTAGGACTAACATTCAGTCCACATGCACCAAAATGGAGCCATAGCAAGATCTATTCTGATGAGTCGGATGTCTGCCATTCCAGTTGTCTGGTGCCTGTGGAGGACTGGTCATTAAACACTTCTTATATCTCCTCTGGCCCTCTTCTAATACTTAGCATAACCACAACATCTGGCACATGGTAGGTACCCAGAAACTGCATGCTGACTTGATGTCTGATTTGTTGACTGGATGAAAGAACAACAGATAAATCATAATCTGATTGACAACTGGAAATGCCACTAAAGGCATCAGTTATAAAACAACATAATCAATTAACAAGAGCCTTTGCTCACTACAGATCCCAATGACAGTAATGCTCTACGAGGAAATATGAGCCTTTTCCTCCAGATTCTCCAAATGAACCAGGTTTTATGAAGTCTCTATATGAATCCTTCAAGACCACTACTGCCTTTGGTTTTGATCCTGTTAGACACAAACACCAGAGTAGCCAAATCAAAATGAGAAAGCTAAATGGTCTTGGGAAACCCTGCTCTTTGGCATGGTAGAAGCCTTACCTGTCTGTGTTGTTGGGAGACTTGATACCCCAGCCCTGTGATGGGCTGATTCTGCATTTTCTGAAGCAGGATCTTCTGCTGAAGTGGCAAGGGTGACCTCAGCAAAGCCTGGTTTGATAGAGGTTGGGTGGGCTGGGGTGGTGGCTGCTGTGGCTGCTGCTGCTGCGGCTGCTGCTGCTGCTGCTGCGGCTGCTGCTGCGGCTGTTGTGGCTGCTGGGCCGAAATTGAGCTTTGCTGCTGCTGCTGCTGCTGCTGCTGCTGCTGCTGCTGGGTGTAGTGTAGGAGAGAAGGCTTGTTCTGCGAAGGCAAAACCGAAGGGATCTGCTGGTTCGCCTGATCGGAATTAAAATGGAACAGAGGCTTGGTGTTGCCATGACGGGGCTCCATGGCTGGGTGTGGGCTGCTAATAAAACTTCGACTGAGATCCTGAGGCTTTTGCTGCATGAGCACATCCAGGTGCCCACCCTGAGCTGAAGGGCTGGACTTGTACATATAGTTCGCCATGACTTTTGTTTGGCTGCCACCGCCGGCTACCCCAGGCATGGAGGAGCTCTGTGGGCTGAATGGCTGCTGACCAAAAGAAGGACTGGGGATTTTCTCCTGTCCAAATGGACCTGGGGATGGTCCTGTAGAAGAGGACAAGGTTGACCAGGTGGTAGGCTGATGCTGCGGCTGGTGCATCCGGGCATGCTGCTGACGATTGGCAGCTATCTGCTTGAGCTGCTGAGCATGGGATACTTCCTGCCAGCTGGGCAGGGCCCGGCTTGCTCCTGAGACTGTCTGAGGCTGAGCCTGGTTTTGAGGGACTGAAGGGATTGGGGAGGAAGTAGAAATGGCAGAGTTGGCCATGGAGAATGTGGGGCCAGCTGATGGGGGCCTCAACTGAGGAGAGCCCGAGGGGCCCTGGGTCAGGCCAGGTGAGTATTCACTTTTGATCACTATCTTCTCCATGGGCAGGGAGGGCCTGGGTGTGCCTCTCTGGCTTTGCTGGCCCAGGTCAATGTTAAATGGGTCATCCTGCTTTATGGTGGCATTGATCATGTTCTCCAGCTCAAGGTCACTCATGGGAGGCACAGATATGTTGGTCAGCTCATTGAACAGTTCCTGTAGCTCAGGATCCATCAGTTGCTCTCCAGGGTCATCTCCGTACCTATTAGAAAAAATGTTCTCCTGGGTCATTTGGCCATCCATGTGCTTACTGCAAGACAGAGTCTCTCCTGGTTCCTTCTTTACCTCCTTTAAGCCCATGTTAAACATACTATTGCCAGGAGAATGTGTATTGGGTGGCAGAGTGTTAGTCTTTCTCAGGGGTGCTTGACTTATAGGCAAGGTCCCTGACATGATCTGACTCTGTCCATTATTTACTTGGAGACCACTTTGTCCTGCAGAAAGGTTCTCCCCTACACGGATTCTCTTGACATCAAGGAATGAGTTGTCGACAAAGCCATTGGGCCTCTTGCTGTTGGCAGGAGACAGGTTTACTACCTGTTTTCTTTTCAAGGAACCCTGGAGCTGAAAGACAGAAGGGAAATGAAGGAGGAAAATGTGAGATATTAATCCAAATATGCTTCTAATCAAAGCAATAGAATATTGAAATATTTCCTCCATTTATACAACAGGATGCAGTCAAAAAGAAAAAGGGACACACGAAGCATAATCTGGAATATAGTGAAACTCCCAGTAGCACAAACTGTACAAAATAAAATGTTTCTGGAGGAACAGGTCAATTTGTGGTGAGAGATCACAGTGGTTCCCGTATTTGGTACCTAGGTCAATGAATGAAGAATCCTTCATATACATCATCAGGAATTATTGATAGCATCTAATATCGATCCCTAGAGCCCTGCTGTTTTCTAGAGCAGGCCAAATATTCCACATGCATGTGTATACACCCTCCCACGGTCACAGATGATCAGTGTGTGCACAATTTTGACCCAGATGGGAAACACAAATCTAAAGCTGAGACAGAACTTCTAGTTTCTTTTTTCACAGATTCAACCCCTTCATCACTCTTCTACTCTAAGTAAGTAATCAGAAGAGTTGTCAGGCCACAGGAGACAGTCTATCTATGGTTCATCTATTTTTCTTCCTGTAACTCCTCTGCTCTGCATTCAGGCCCATATAGCAGCATTGTGTGGACACACAGAAATCATGAGATTGTCAAAAGAGGAGACACTCCAAGCACAAAATCTCCCAGGAATTTATTTCTGCCGTTGCCTATCTCTAAATTTTGTTAACCATAATGAAGGTGGAGAGAGGCAGTTCTGCAAAGTGGTTAAGAGTTCATTTTCCAGGAACTGACTAAACTGAGCTCAAATTCTAATTCTGAAAAAAAAAAAATTCTAATTCTGTCACTGAGAGCTAGGTGACTGTGGCAACTTACTTATCTCAGCCTCAATTTTCTTATCCAGAAAATGGGACTAGGGCACTAAATTCAAAGGAAGAAATGAGATAAAGCATGTAAAAGCTTAGCACAGTGTTTACAATAGTAAGAGCTCAATAAATTTTAGTTTATATAAAATGTATGGTTTACTTCATTCTCAAAGCTGGGGTATGCGTGTGTATGTGTGGGGGTGTGCCTCTCTAAACAGCTATAGTTACAATGAAATATTAAGGTACTTCATTCACTAACCCCTGGGATTAGATTGCATTATATGAGCTTATATGAGGAAACAGAAAATATTCATCACCGACCCTCATAAAGGGCTGTTGTTGATTTGCCTCTAAAGTGAAAAACTATATCTATCAAAATGTGACTTTCCCAGTGAGCTGACCCCTTAAATGATTTGATGTTTGCTTAGGATAATTATAAAATACCTGAGATCAAAAGATATTTCTGAGATAGAAAATTCTATCCATCCTCCTTTCCTCTGTTTTCACTCACTACCACTCCCTTAGCCACCAGAAGATTTCTAGGTAATCTGATTAAGAGAAGGAAATTAACACCTATTATGTACCAAGTACTTTAAACATAGTTCATCTTCCTTAATCTGCCCAACAGCCCCATTAGATAGGTATGACCACTCTTACAGATAAGGAAGCGAAGTCTCAGAGAGGCTAAGTAACATGTCCAATTCACATAGCTAGTACGCGGTAAATCCGGACTTCAACTGCAGGTCTGTGTGGCTCTAAAGCCTGTGTCATTTGCACTGTATTATGTGGAAATAATTTAGGGCTGGGATCCCTGTAGCAGGGAGGGGCCAAAGGCAGTGAGCACAGAGACATCCTGAACCTCAGGTAAAATGATGAGGGATCTGGGAACGGCCAGGACACAGCATAAGGCTGAATGTGAACAAATGTGCTTCTTGTCAATTGTCTCATCAATACTTGTTTCATGGATCCCATCTCTGTGGTTTGACCACTCATAGCTAGTATATGGCTGTGGTGGATGTGCCATGCTGTTGTTGACCCCTAGGCCATTGCTGATTGGACCACAGAAGGGAACCAAGCTGGGCCAATCTGTCTTTTCCATAGGAATTATGGAATTGGAAAAAGAGAGACCAGATTCTCTTTGGGTGCCCATCTGGTGATTTAAAAACTTGTGAGCTGTTGATGGTCATTCCATTATGTCAACTCAAGCTATAAAGGAAATAAGTCTGTAGAAGGAGAAAAGAATGAAGCAGAGAGGAGAGACACAGAGTTCTGATAGCATTTGAGGGTCTGATTCCAATAATAGGTGAGCAACGTGTCTCCTTGTTTTCCTTGATAAACTCTAGAATCTTTGCAATAAATTCCCTGCAGTGTCTAACCCATTGAGTTGGGTTTCTGCTACATTCAACCAAGAGTCCTAAGTCCCCTGAGACTGACTGCACATTCAGTGATGAGCAGTCTGCAGAGGTTTCCAGCCAGGGGGCAGGGCTTTCTTTGTGCCCAAGTGTGAAGCTTTTAAATTTCTTTCCCCCACCTCTGCTGTCTCTATATATTCACTGATTCTTAACCTTGTCTACCCACTGGTGACAAACATCCTTACAGAACACTGTGAGCCATCGCCACCTTTCTCAGAAACTCACAGTTGCCATCGCCTGTCCTCAGGGAATCAGGAAGAGCACAGGGCCAGGGTTCTGCCAGGCAGCCTCAAAATGGGCTGCTCGGATTTATTTCAACATGAGTTGCATCTTTCACAGCCAGTAAAGAACAAAGGAGCACATTCTTTTTCCAGGTTTGGGTTATCGCCTTTGATTTATTTTTCCACTGCTTTAAAAAAAAACCTGTTCTGCCAGATTCTCCCATTGCCCCAGCCACTCCCTGGGCAGTGCAGGAGAAACCCTGAGAGGGAGCACCAAGGCTCTCCTTAGGGTGCCAGGATTGGAGAGGCAGTAATAGAATTAGCAATAGTAGTAGCGGTGGTCATGACAGTAGTAATGACAATAACAACAAAGTCACTGACTGACAACTTGTGTGCTAGGCATTGTGCTAAACTTTTTGTATAGATTATCTCCTCAATTCTCACAATCCCAAGGATTCTCAAAACAACTCTATGAAGTGGATACTATTTCTACTCCCCATTTTACAGATGAAGAAACTGAGGGTTAGGGATTGAGTCATTTGTCTAGGCCATACACACAGTAAGCAATGAAGCAAGTCATCAGACCAAGTGCTCTCACCGCAGAGCCTGTGCTCTGTAGTAAGTGGTACCGTAGGCCCTGAAAGAGGCAACTGTGCCCAGGCCTGGGGTTTGAGGAGGCCTGGGATTTAGTTCTGATACTGGAGTTAACTTGCTGTGCTGTTTTAGGCAAGTTATTCCATACTCTGTGCCATACTTCCCACCTCCATAAACACAGGACAAGCTATGAAATCATATTCCTGCCAGAATCAGAGAATAACGGACCCTAAAGGAAAGAGATTTATTGTTTAGTTACTCTGTACGGTGCTGTGGGGTTACCACCAACCATATGTGATGATGGATGATTTAAGATGGGGAACTGAAGCCCTCCTCAGTGCTGCTGTGGAAGAGAGCCCCATGGATAAAAGATTCCACTAGGACTCCAGAGGGCATGATAACTTTACCAAGAGAATTTGGGGACAGCAATTGCATTCTCACCAAATTATATCACCAAGGCCCACTGAATGCACAGGTACATTTTGCCTCAAATTACCTACAAAACATGATCGAAATGATTTTCACAGTTCATCCTTTGGTTTTAAGTATTTCTTTTGCTGAACTAAGAGTCCTCCTCCATTAGAAGCAAGGCTTTGAATTATGGCCTCAAAACTCTTAAAGCTTCTTGTCAAAACGCAAATACTCTAGAAGGAGCAGTGGAGGAACACTGTTGGTCTCTATTACCTCAGTGAGAAATCATATATCAGAAAAGTCAATGCCACCCAGCCAGCCAAAAATAAAGTCCTAAAGGAGCAAGACTGACACAGGGAAATTTAAGGAGCTGAAAATGTGTGTTTAGGTTGAGAAGGATGGGGGCAGGGCTAGGAAAGTTGGGGGGTACTACCATGTGGGCCCTTTGGTTGGTGGGGGAAGAAGAGAAAGGAGAGGAAAGGTGTAAGAGTACCTACATTCCAAGGACCAGAGAGATCAGCAACTTCCAGAAAGCAACTAATAACATTGAGAGGTAGAAGGAAGGATCTCCAAAACAAATCTCTTACCCAGGACAGACTTAATCATTTAACCATGGTGCCTATGATACAATGAGGGCCCAAACAAACTATTTTAATTTCTTTTAAAATCAGAAGAAAAAAATGAACACTTAAGTTGAAGAAATTTTTTTTTAATATTATCATACTAATATATTCGTCCTTATTCCAAAATAGTCAGAAAATATATTTTGAAGATCTTTTTAAAGGAAGAAGGGGCCCACAAAACCAACAATGCCCAAGATTCATGAAAGTCATATGTATTGAAGGCTTATTTTCAAACAGACACACTGTATATAGAGTCTCATTTAAATATCTCAGCCTCTGAAGCATGCATCTTTACCTTCATTTTATAAAGGAAGAGACTGAGGGTCCCAATGGGAGGATTACACAGTGACTATGGGTGGGAGCAGGATGCCAACCTGGGTCAATCTGATTTTGAAATCCTCATTCTTAACCATTAACCATCCTACTTGCTTCCCTTTCAGTCTTCACCTTGCCACATACTGATACTGTTCTGGACACAGTGGACACAGAGGGCCAAGGCAAAAGGACAATAGAATGAAGATGTATTGCACGTATAAGGCAAGGACAAGGACACTCGGGACTCATGGAGTGGGGGAAGGAAAGAAACGATGACATCATTGGTTAGGAGATTGATCATGAAAGCTCAGGACATCACCCTGGAGACTCCAGTAAAAGACAAGGAAGGGACAAAGGGTCACTTAGTCAATCAGAGGATTTACTAAGCACCCAGAGAGTTCTGAACCATACCATATCAAATCATCCCTCACATGAAGGAAGACAGGCAGATGATTAAGCTAGTGGCAGAATGTAAAGGCCTCAAATCAGCACATTTCAGTATTTATGCTTTTTCTATTACCTAGATGGACTAAGAAGCAGTTTTTTTGGTATATTAAATCTGCACCCCGAATTTACCATGTTGAATTTGTGAGATTATGTATTTAGTCTCACCCTTTCACTAGTCCTCTAAGAATGAGACTTCTTTTGGGGAATGGTTCAACACAGCAAGTCCAATCTGGTTTACACAGTATACAGGAATTACTCTACTTTGCTTTTCTGAGATCCACCAAATTGTTGCTTTTCCCTCTCATCTAGATTCTCATTCTCCTAACCGAACACCTAATTTGCTATTTGATGTCTGCTGGTCCCTGCTGGGGGAAGGCCTAGGCCTGCTAGGGGCAGGGTCCACACACAGTGGCCACTTGCCCCAAGGCTGGTGAGGGAGGTGCAAAAGAAGCCTATGGAAAGGAAAATCTAGCACACAATGGAATCGAGGCTGGTGTCCCTCTGTAAACTGCTCCTATTAAAACAGCTCTGCTTTCCTTTTCTAAAGAACCAAAATGCAAACTTCCTGGAGGGATTTGAAAATGCCATTATTGCCCAATCCTCTGGTTTCTTTTTCTTCCCCTGCCCCCTATTCCTTTCCACAAAAATAAATGCATTCTTTGTTTCCTGGGCTGCCCTAGAAACTGGGAATGTGCCACACAAAGGTAACAATTCAGTCCATAAGTCACAGTTTTTTTTTTCTTTCCCCAAGTAGATTTCTGTCTTTCCCAACAAGGCATAAACACTAGAACCAATTTACCATTGCCTAGATACTCAAGGGAATATCTTGGTCCCATCATCTGGAAACTTTCCTCTGGCCATTTTTCATTACTGATTAGAAATAGGGTTGGGGTCGATAACATTAGAAGGGACCAACCCAAAATATAATGTATGATTCTTGAGGTAAAAAGTTGGGGATCCTGGAGCAATGAATTTGAGCTCATCATAGTGCTTGGGGGTGAGAGTCATTTCTCCCTGGCTTTAAGGCTTTTGCAGAAGACAGCAAAAAGCCCCCACTCCTCATTCGGCCTTTAAGGTCACTGTATTGCTAGACGCTACTTTATGTGCATATATTAATTAGGCTTCTCTAGCTGTAATTTAAGCTCTTTAGGGTGCATACCATGTCTTAAAATTGTCTAGATTTGTCCTAGTACCTATTACAGTTCTGGGCATGTTCAAATAGTAGCAGTTGGTTGGTTACTCTGAGTACTTGGAAAGATGGATCCTTCTAACTATTGAGCAATGCCAAGAAGTCTGTTCCTTGTGGAGGGACCTTTCATACTCATTTCACAGGCAATTTAATGATTCCTCTAGTTTTGCTTGAGTGATAATTTCTTTTCTAAGCCTTGAAGCCAGAGGAATGGGAAGCCCTTAGAACAGGAAGCATGAGGAAAACCCTGTTGTCATTCATGTGAACCCAGGTGGGTGTGAAGTCTTGTGAGGGGCTCAAGGTGGGGGTGAAGCCTTCTGATGGGATCCAAAGCTGGGATGTAACTCTAAGCCCCATTTTAACTGGTTGCCCTACCTCGGTGAAAGTCTTGGAGCTGAAAAGTAATCAGGACATGTTTCTCATAAAATTTTCAATGACTTCCACTTTCAATGCTTCAAGAAAAACTATGACCTTTTTGTGTGTGTGTGTGTATGGAATGGGTTAGGAAAGACATGGTAGTTCTATCTGGAAAATTTGTTCCATAAGGTTTGGATTCTGAGAAATGTGCCTACTTTATTCAAGAAAATGCTATTCTTTATGAAACCCAAGAACAAATTTTATATAGAAACAAAAGCACTGCAATTCGGAATCTTTGTAGAGAAAAAATAAGACAACATACTTTCCTTCTAGGGAACATTAAATGCTAAGATCTCCCATATTCAAAATTTCTTTGATTTTTTTCCCCCTTTCCTTCAGGGCGGGCTTGCAAAAAGAGCAACTAATTGGCTTTGGAGATACGCTCATCGTTACAGTGCAGAGAAAGGCTATTTCACTATAGCATTTTCTCAGTTTGGATACTTCCATCACTTCTCCTCGGAGAATGCTCCACATTTATCATCAGTCAACAAGGCAGTCATTGAGAGGAGGAGGAAGAGAACCAGTGCGACATTACCTTGAACAGGTAGATGGCCTATTTGACGGAGGTTGTGAAATCTAGAAAGAGCATGGACTTCACTGCTAATAAACTTGGGTTCTAAAGGCTGCTGTGCTCCGATTTGTTGCTGGAATAAGTAACTTCCCAGATTCATACAATGGGGAAAACAGTACCTAAATTGGGGGGTTAGTGAGGATTAGCAACTGTGTCTGCAAAGCACCAGCAACCTTCCCATCTCAGAGCAGCAGCCCCATCACTGGTGGCTGTTTTTCAGGAAGAGAGGCAGAACCCGGGCCTAAGATGCCTGACAGTGCCCGCTGTCATCCCGTCTGCACTTTGTGTCAGGCTTGTACTAGATGAAGGCAAATGAAGATAACAAAACAGGCTTTTCCTCATCTGTAAAATATGAATTTGTTTATTCATTCATTTAACAGATTACTTCTTTAGCACCAATGATTTATTCTTTTAGAGAGGCGACATCAGGGTTGTTGGGAAGACCGAGTGAATAAAGCACAAAAAGAGCTTAGAATGTTGCCTAGCCTAAGACTAGTTCTCAATAAATGTTGGAATGAACAGAAGCAAGCAAGCCAAAGGGCGTTTACCAGGTTGTATGGGGAAAAAATGCTCAAAGTGGCAATACAACGTGGTGGTGGCTCCGCAGAAGTGTGCGTGGGGATTACAGCTGTAAGGGGAGGGGACTCTGCCTGGGAAAGTAGAAAAGGAGCTCCCCTCCCTTCCAGTGATGTGCCCCCCAAATATTCAAATTAATATGCCTTCTCGTGATATTCTGAGAGTGATGGTGTAATCAAAAGTTGATATCTAACAATAGATGAATATTTTAATTCAATTAAAAAGTTTAAAGAATTACTTCCCCCACTAATGCGCTACCTTCCACGAGGTCACCCCAGATCCACTCAGCAATAACCACTATGATTTATCCTGCTGGTTGTATCCTGACTAGTTGCTACAGTCATTATAAGGCAAGAGCTGGCAGGGCATGTTTGAGGGATGGACCCTCTGTGTTTAGTAGAAAAATGGACAAAATCTCCTATAAAAACCTGAAAACCAGCTGCCTTGTGCATGGGATACTTGAATCATGACTCACTTTTTTTTTTTTGCCCAAAATATATCGAAGAGAATCCAAAGTAAATGCTGTGTCTAAAATATTGGCAATGTTCTCGAAATCTCTAAATGTCCTGTGCAGCAGAACATCCAATGCATTAAGGGCCATTAATCAAATGGTTCTCTCTCCCCTTTCGGCGGAAGTCCTCGGTCCTCAGGAAAGCTTTTATTCTTAGCAGCCTTACTCAAGGCTCATCTCCTCCGTGGGGCCTTCCCCACTCCCCACCCCCACCCCCCGACATTCCCTTATATCCATTTCCTTACTTTAATGATTAAGCACTTTCTGTCTTTATTGTTCTTGGTTATTGACTCAGGTCTGTGTGTTTCACCTCAATATGATTCTGAACAGTCAATGGAAGAGAAAGCGCCTTGTGCTTCTCACCCACTCCCACAAGCCCAGCCCAGGGCTCACCCAGGAATAGCTCACTGGCTGGCTGATGATTTAGCTTATTGGGCAGTCAGTGGTCTGGAAACACCAGGTGAGTCAGTTTATGGGGTGTCTGTCTCTGTCATTGGCCAGAGGCCACGTTCCCTTTCTAAGCCACAGGGCTGATTCTTGGCAACTCTTTGTCCACTTGTAAAGCTGCGGGGCAGTAGGGCAGAGTTGAGAGGCATTGGAGAGGTAGGGAAAGCGTGGCTTTTCTAAGAGGTTGCTATTCAATATTGCGGTTGTAAGAATTGAATTCTTCCCAAAATGTTGGCCACAATTTGAATATCAGTAATGCCCAGATGGCAGGGAGGGCGCCTTAACCCATTTCAGGGCTGCCTATTAATTATTTTGGGATCTGAACATGGCTAAATATGAGCTGCCACCTTTTTATAAAATAATATAAAATGCAGCCACCCCCAAGTCCATGCCAGCATTTCTCATTCCATTGTCACTGGCTTAGCTGACTCCAACAGGTATTAAAAGTCCCTATCCTGTCCAGCCTTCTCTACCTCAGATCGTCTCCATTCTTCTTCAGGTCTCCTCTGCTTGTAAGCACAATGATGTATGGAGGATCTGACCCTACCTCTTGCCTCCTCGTCCTTCCACCACCGTCCATACCCCTCCCCCCAGCTGATCTGTTTTCCTGCATAACAACAAAAGGGATGTCATGCTCACAACCAGTGCCGGCTACTTTTTTTTTTTCCCTCAGAACAGCAATGGCCATTTTGGCTTCAGGTCTTTTCCCTTTCAGGCTGCTTCCCCTAACTGGAACACTCTCCACCACCTCCTCTAACTCTTATAACTAGCTCTTTCTTGTCCTTTAAAGTCTCACCTTTATATGATCCTAGAAGCGATTTTGCATGACTCCCTATCTAAAAGGTGTTCTCATTGTTCTTCATCTTAACCAGTTGGTTGTTCCCTTTACACTATTTATTACAATTTACAAATATTTTTATTAGTTTGTGTGCTCCAATTTGTTAAGCCTGTCTGTCTCCCATGTTATAAATAAGCTCCTTGGAGTGAGGTTTGAGCTGTGTTTTTCTGGTTGACCATTGTATTTCTAGTACTTGAGCCAGTGTCTAGCACATTGTAAATGTTCAATATGTGAAGAATAGATATAGAAGGAATAAATGCTTAGTATAATTGAGACAAATATGAGATTTAAAAGGTTGTTAAGGCAAGTAAAACTGCATAGACGAAAACACTTTGAGATATTAAAGTATTCTCTGGTGGTGGAAAGATGAAGATTCTTCATTTCCATTTTGCTCATATGTCTGTGTTTTCTAATTTCCTACATTGAACATATACTGCATGTATAATTAAGATCAAAATGAGCATGCTACCCAGTTTGTCTGCCCTTGCCAAGCCTCCTTCTCTGAGAATCTGATCCCACATCTCCTGGTGGAGGGTCACTGATCACGGAACATTTCATTCCCTCAGCCCCAGCAGAGTGGATCAGGAAAGATGTTTGACTCAAGCTGAATGAACCAATTAAATGCTCTTCTAGCAACCCCAGGATTGAAACAAGACCTTCTCCATGGTATCCATGGGCCCTTGAAATAAGAGATATGTAGGGCTGCCTGGGTTGTAGTTATTCTCAGCCAGGCACAGTGAGAGACAGAGAAAGCAGGTCTACAGAGATAGAATGAAACAGATGCACAGGCAGAAGCCAGGATGAGAAACTGCGCTGAGAAAGAGAGAGAGAGATCCTGAAGCTTTCCAATTCCTGGTTCCAGCACTTTGGGAGACCGAATTATACTTCCTGGAATTGAGACATCCAGTAACCTTCCAATAAATCTGCCCTTCCCCCTTTTCTATTTTTGCTTGTGATGCTTTAAGAGTGCTTCTGTACTTCAACCAAACAATTCCCGACTAAAACAAAGATGTAATAAATCGCATTCAGATGAAAGTTTTCATAAAGTAAATGAATACTTTTCTTGATTGATGAACATTTTAAAGCTGAACACAGGCTAAATGCACTCATTTATTTTGGTTTCTCTTTCAACTTTCCACGTGTGGTCATTAACCCAGCTCTCGCTGCAGCCTTTATGAAAGGAGAGCATTATGAATTAGGAACGAGAGCTGCAGCTCCGGGACAGCAGTGCTCTAACAGGGTCTCTGTGGTCTTCACGGATCTCTACATGGCTTATCCAGGGGACGCCCAGAGATTACACGTCCAATGGTTCTCCCCTCAATGCACATGGACATTCTGAAAATAAAACTTCCAACTGAGTCATGTTTAGACACCCTGAGACGGCAATGTGTTAGCTGGTTTGGATGCAATCACCTGGAGACAGAAGGCTGAGTGAGCAGACCTTTTAAGAGATCCCCTGCAATTTCAGACTCATCTTTAACTCCATTACAAAGGAATGTTAAGCAGCGTTTAGAAGGTAGTTTGCCAAAGTACCTGGAAGCACCAAACAGCTCCTTTGATGTTCTTGGCATTGATGTTGTCATTCTTTTGAAACTTTTGAAAAAATATTTTTCTTATAGCAACTGTATCTAGGCTCAATATAGAGTGTTGATGTGTGTTTTCTCTGGTCTTGTGTCAGCCAGAGTAACTAGGAACCATATAGACAGATACTCTTTTAGAGGGGACCTTTGCTTTCACTCCAGTCTATGTTTATTTTCACTTCAAAGACACATCTAAGGGGAAATTGCTTAACTAGCTCTATGAAACATGAAGAGGTTTACAGAGATATTTGGTTATAATTGAAAAAAACCAAACCAAAAACCTACACTCCAGGCAATTTAAGCCTTTCATGCCCCGAAATGAGAATTTATAATGGCAGCTAGAAAAGTTCCCTTGCTTCCCATGAAGGTCTAAATACAGATTTTTTTTTTCAACCAGGCATGAAGATCCCACTATTTGCCCTACATTTATGGGAAATAATGTTACTTGAGGATTTGCATGACATTAAATTGGGAACAATAAAGCCCTTATGTTATTTTCAGCCCAACTACTCTCTGAAGCAATGTCCTATAGCAACACACAATGCCCTCACTTTGATCTAACCTGCTGCAGTCCAGTAATTATATGACTGAGATGAATTTTCCACCTGACAGACTCTAATTCTTCATGTGTGGCCATATTCTTTGAAGAGACCAAAATGAAAAAACAAAAAACAACCCCCCTCCCCTCCCCCAACAGCAAGATACCCACATCGGAAGATAAAACTTCCAACGGGCCAAAATTGTGAATCAACGAGAATTCGCTGTGTCAAAGCAGTAGGCTGGGAAGAAGGGCCTTCTCCAAAGGAGAGAATCATTGTTTTCCAGGACGTGTGTACATCCCTCTTGAAACCTGTCTTTAACACAAGAATATGTTGCAGTTCCTTTCTGTGAATTCATCTGATGATGGAGCAACATTCATCAGCACAAAAAATAAAAAATGAGAGTAGAGTACACTAACCCAGGCCTTGGGAAATTATCTACTGACTGCCTCCTGATGAGAAAGAAATGCAGGCCCCATTATGAATAGGCACCGGGATAATCAGACACGTAAAAGAGTTCATTTTGCAGCGTTCCTCAAAGAAAACTGTTTACTGTGTTGCTTGAGTCTGCTTAAAATATCAAAAGCACAGTCAACTCAGGAAGCTCCTAATCCTCAAAAATATTGCTGCTGTTTATTTCATTTGCCTTTTAGACACAATACAGGACCGATTTATACCATGAAAGCTCGCCCACTGCAGCCCTGTAAATTGCTTTTAATCCCGGACGTCAGCAGGATTGATGCCACAGGGACTTTAGCCCCCACCCCAAAACACACATTCTTCGCTGTACCTGCCTCACGATTAATATCTCGTATCCACTAGCTACATTTATAGGAGATAAAATGCCTTTTTTATCCATGACCTGTTTTCTGCATTTGTCATGTCTTTGTATATGCCTTCTAACCTCAAAGAGGTTTTTCTTTTTTTTTTTTTTTTTAGCTTCAACTAGTTTATTTTCTTCACTATCCTCAAATTCCAGCTCAAAACTCACTCCTTCTCAGGAGTCTAATTGTGTTCACTGCTCAAGTATCCTGTGCCTGTTAGCCACTCCATCCATTTGTATTTAATGATTTTTTTTTTGGCTTAAAACTATTATGCTTTTTTCAATCTTTCTCCTTCAACCTCCCTCCTCCCACCACTGCAAGATTATACAAGTCCATTTTGGGTCTTCTAATGTCTTCTGAGGCAAAATAATGTGGATAAGCATCCAGGCACTGGCATCAGAGACCTGGGTTTAAGTCCTTGCACTGCCTTCCACCAGCGGGGAGGCTCGGGCAGATTACTTAACCTCTGTAAACCTCATTTTCCTCCTCTGTATAATGGGCATAACAGTTCTAACTAAATGACTGGACTGAGACTCAAATGAGATAGTGTCTCTAAAGCCTGCAATAATCAAGGCTCAATAAAAGTCAACTATTATTTTTAGTGTCTCCTGGGTCTCTCACAGGAGTATTCAGCATGCAGCAAGAAAGAAGGAACAAACAGCATTTGTTGAGTGACTACCCAGTAGAATGCACTTTCCATATCTTATCCCATTGAATCCCAGCTCCCTTATTTACTCGCTGTGTGATATTGGGCAAGTGACCAAGCTTTTGTGCCTCCATTTCGATCTGTAAAATAGAAACAGCAATCATGCTTCTATCACAAAGGTGATGCAGGGATCAAGTTAATCAGTTCATGTAGAATGACACACAGGAATTGCTCAATAAGTGACAGCTTCTTCTTTTTGTTTTTATTGTTAATACTATTAAATCCTGACAACACCTTCGAGAAGCAGACGTAAGGAATGTCATTTTATGGATGAGAAAAAAATGGGGCCACCAAAGCTTAAGCAACTTGACCAAGGTTTCCCAGCTAGTAATTGAACCAGACTTGTCTGACTGTGAAAATCCATGCTCTCTGTGAAATGTATTCATTGGAGGAAACTTCCATTTCATGCTAGGGAGTTATTTCAGGGAAGCACTGCAGTGACAGCTAGGACCTCTGGGAACTGTACATCATGGGCAAGGCTGAGAGTGAGGCAGGTCTGGGAGGAGTGGGTCAGAGGGAAGGCTCAGTGAGATGCAGGAGAAGGACTCTCTGGCTTAGAAACCTTGCAGAAGAATGGGGGTTTAATTATGAAGGCCACAGGTAAGCATTAAAGGATTTTAAGCAGGGGAGTAATATTGATCTTTAGTGCATTTGAGAAAAATCACACTGACAACTAACTGCTTGGGAGTGGATTGGAGATAGGGTATCTTAAGTCAGAACAGTGAGATCATCTTAGCATTCAGTGAGAGGGTGAGAACTGGGCTGGAGCTAAGGCGGGAGGCAGTAGCAACAGGGTCAATGGGAAAGAACTTCGGGATCAGAAACCAGATGAACTTTGGGATGAGTTAAATGAGGGACATGAGAGAGGGGGAGGAATTAGGATCAAATCCAGATTTTTGGACTAGTGATGGAGTAGATGATGGGGTCTTTTGCTGCAGAAAAAGAGAATGTAGAGAGAGAGGAGCATATTTCATGATGGGGTGGTGGCAGGGAGGCAAATCACGGCTTCAAGTTTGGACATGTTGAATTTGGGATGTTTTAGGGACCTGTAAGGGGAGATATCCCCTTGCTAGCTAGATATTCAGGTATATAGATCAGCGGAGATTTTTGGGCTGTCTATATAGGTTGGGTAGAAATACATGTAAGAATTAGTTGAAGAAATGATTGTGGATGTAAGTGTTCAAATAGAAAGTGAGAAGATAAACGAGATGGTGGGGGACTTCTGGACAGTATCAGGATTTCAGGAGGGAGGAAGAGAGGAATAAAGTAGAAGAGATGAGCAATTGAAAGATTATGAGGAAAAGGAGAAAGGTGTAAGAAGAGAGTTTTGCAGAGGCCACCTGTGGAAAAAGCAAGGGACCTATCTATCACATTTGACATTTGATTGTGGGTGAGGGCACATGCCAACTTGCAATATACTGGGGGACAGAATGGGAAGTTATGAAAGGGCAGCAGATTATTCTTCCTAGAAGGAAAAATAAGAGATGGGAGAAACAAGGTAAAAGGCTATCATTTTCTTCATTCTTCACAGCAGCTAGCACAATAGTTTGTACCTTAGAGGTACACAGTTGCACTTTTTTGAATGGATGATTCCGTCAGCTTGTCTAATTCTTTCACTTTATCTCCTTCATTTTCTTCCCTATTTTCTCTTCTTTTCTATCCCAGTAATGATGAGGGCTACAGATTCTTGTTCAAATCCTAGCCATAGAGTTTGCCTGGACCGGTTAATTAGGTTGTATGTAATAGCACTGCAGTATGTATCTCTGAGAGCCCAGGTCAGCCAAGAAATGAGGGAAGTCAGGTCATAAGAGACAGATATTATTTAGAAAGCAGAGGTATTGCACCGAGGTATGCTTCTGGTTGGGTTTTATTTCCAAATGATTATGGGTATAGGGGAAATCATGTTTAGGGAGAAAAAAAGAAATGATCTCCAAGGAGAAGAGAATAGAGGTGGATGGCATTGGATGGCCTCAATGCAAATTCCAGTAGCATAGACTGTCAGGAAATCTAAGGACACTGAAACCTATTTAAAATGGTATCCTACTTGATTTTAATAACTAAAGGTATTTCAAAGCATCAAAATTGGGTCTAATCACTTGTTAAATTAGGGTCACATATGGGAATTGCTTTTGACCAGACAGTTTCATGCTACTGAACAAGAAGGATCTAATGAAGTCTGATCTTTTGGATGCCTATCATCATGTATTATCAAGCCTATCATTTTCTCCATCAAAGAAAACACGGTCAGAAAATGCAGGGGGGAGGGAGAAGAACAATCCAACAACCCCTTGATCCGTCTACGCCTCAATTCAGGCCATTCTCTGTTATCTGTGTTAACCTAGCAAGCACACAGCATTTCATTGCTCGCCTTTGCTTCTCATTGTATTTTTTAACTCTCAATATCATTTAGCGACATTCTTTTTCCTGCCATGATATCTAGTGTCACAGGTGCCTTTGCTTTCTATTACTTTTGGCAGTAGAGAGATTTTTTTTTTCTCCTACTGACCTTTTCCTATTCCTAGCAAATCCATTGCTTTATGACAAGAGCCACCGTGGCCATACGCAGATGCAATTTATCTTGGAACGCAGTTCATCTGTGTGTGTGTGTCTGTGTGAGCCTGCTTCTCTCCCATTGTTTGACTCCTTTTTAACTCCACTCAGATCTCTCTAATCACAGTTTGGAATTCACCTGAATTTCCCTGCTGCGCAGGCTGAAAGAGCTGACATCAAGTTGCTAAGACCACAGCTCTGAAAAGGAAATAGCACATCTTCATTGGTGGGACACATTAAAAGATGTGAATGCGGGGTTTTAAGTAAGATACAGCATGTAATACGCGTAACCTCAAGGTGCTGACAGGGACACGGTGCCATATGTTGGCCATCTCCTCCATAATTAAAGAAAAGCCTGGAAAAAGAAGAGGACTGTTTGAATTTCAGGCTGAAACATTGTTCTGGGAATTCAGAGCCCATAGCTTGCTATGCTCCACTCCAAAGCAGGGAAATTGTTCACACAAATCTTTTCATGAGGCTGTGAGAGCCTTCTGCATTCCAGCTTCATTCTGCTCTGAGCAAGAAAAAAATTTATTTCTTATGTCTTCTGTATCCATTCACAAAGTTAGTTTCTCTTCTCTGAAAAAAAAAAAAGTTGTCATAGCAACAACCACCTATCACAAGGCTCTTTCTCAAGCACTTATAAATGTTACTTCTTCAACAAGCAGAGCCCTGTGCCACTTGGAAGGCCAGAGAGAAACATCAGTGTATCAGTTGGAAAAGATTAGCTAAATGGTGCAAGTAAACAAATAAGCAAAACATGCAAACAGAACCATTGCCTCATGGATGGGGCACTCTATATATCACTGCTATTTCTCTACCACAAAGCCAAACAGACACACAATGACCAGGTTTGACAGGGCCTGGAGGGAAGTGATAGAGAGGAAATGGGGCCTTGGCCATTCCCAAAGAGAGTCAGAAGATCTGGTTTCTGCTGGGAACTCAGCAGCCATGCTGTATGGTATGCAGCCTGACCCGAAGCAGTGTCCATTTCAAGAGTGTGGCCTTGGCCTGCTGCTCTGGTCCTGGAGTGATAGCTGTGCTCTGCCCCCAAATTAGCGTACACCCCCTTTGCACTCCTGGGGCCACTGGATAGCTGGACTCAAAAAAGCCTGAGCCACTGGGCGGGCTCCTTTGCCACGTGGAGTGTGTTTTGATGAGATCCCTTACTGTCTTTGACATGCTAACGAGATATAAGAAGCTGTATGTGTGTAAGTGTGCTCTTCACACTCCTTTCCCTGCTGAGACTACATCCTAGGCAGGAGGAGAAGCCCTTGGCCTTCCACCTTTCCCCCAGCCTCTCCCTCCACGATCATGCATCTCATCATTAGCCACCATTCCCCATGCCTTCCTCCCACACTCTTATTAGTTTGGGGGAGTAACTGGCAACACATTGATAAGACTTGATTTACTCCTCACTTCTTGTGACATAGGAACATCCTTGGCCTAATGGAAAGTGTCCTCTGCAAGAAACGGAAAAGAGGGAGCCAAGAGAAAAAGTGTGAAAGCCACTGGGTCAATTGCCGAGAAGAGATGCTGTGATTTCTCTCTGTGGGTTTGTCGGGTGAGCAGAAGTTCTGCCCTCGGCGCTGGGGGCCCGTTCTGCGTTTGAGTCATGGAAAATCAGAGGGCAAGAAGCAAGAATGCAGAAGTACATTTGGCCTTGTCTTTTAGGAACAAACTGAATTCAGTGTGCATTTTGCAGTGCAAAAACAAGCACAGTTTTTCTAGAAGATAAACGAGAAGGGGGAAGAAGAGGAAAATAGAGCACAATAGAAAAGTCTTTAAAAGAAATAAAAAAAACACTTTGTAGATTTTCTTTTCTTTTTCTCTTAATGATAAGCAAGGGATACTCACATTTAATCAGGCTGTTCAAAAGGAAACACATCGTGCCAAAATTTATATGAGGAGAATTTCACTCCCCTGCATTGTTGTATTTCAGGCCTTAAGTTACTTTGAGCCTGAATTTTCAAATTCTTTCTTTGAATATCTATGCCCTTAGGCAGACATATTAACTCATTTTATATTGAGAATCTCATTACATCAAGTAAAAATTCCGAAGCCTGATAAAATGATTTACCCCCTCAATTTAACTTTTATTTTAGTCTCCCACCAGCTTCCCTGAAGTGGGTTTGCTGCCAAGCTATAATACTATTTTAGACTGAGTCATCCAAGCACACCGAACAGCTTTTACTCTGCTCCTAATGTTTCCCCAATCCCATTGTCTGAATAAAGAGAACATTCTTCTACAGGTTTGCATTTGAAATAGTTAAATAACGGTGGAAAAAACAAAGTGTGGAGGCTTAAAACCAAGGTGTTTGGCCCCAAGGGAACAACACAGACTCCCCATCTCCTCCTCTCTATGGCTCCCCAAAGAGGGATGCAGAACTACCCATTTGTAAGCTCCACTGAGGACTCGAAAGCACCAAAAGCAAGTGAAGGCAGCTGTGCAAGAAAGTACATAATACTTCCTTTTTTCATGAAAGAAAGGATTTGGGGTAACTCACAGAGGGTGTGGTTAGGATACCTCCTAAAAAATAGAAAAACAAAAATAAAACATTAGATGAAGTCCTCCTTTAGGGAATGGGCACACAATCTCCAGAGTTGCAGGATTTGAAAAAAATAACGAAGGACTCATGCCTTCTGGAGGGAAATCCAGACCATTCCTTGATTGCCCAGACTTTGCCCATGGCAAAAGATATTCCAGACTGAGGTATGTACTGAGATTCTTACTTCCTATCGCTTGGAGCTATGGCTTTATTCTGATCTGCTCAACTCCTGTTCCTTCTCACTCCCTCCTCTCCCATCTTTCTCTACTCAGAAATGAATTAACACAAATCAACCCCACCCAGCTCTGGTCTTGCAGTTCCACTCAGCATTCTGGTGTCTGCAGCTTATGATCTCATACGCCCACACCCTCCCTAGACTCTTATCGATTTCTATTGTTGGCTGAGTTAATGTGAAAGCCTGGACTATTTTTGGAAATGAAGTAGCATCTAAAGTTTCGCTAAACAGAGAGGCTTCCACCACAAAAGGCAAACGTGAATCCTGAAAAACGTGGATGACCTCCCTCCTCACTGGACTCCCCCGTCAGTTGGTGAGGTGGCCGCTTTGAGAGTCCCCCTTAGGTGTCCAGGTGGGCAGAAGGGGCTCCGAGCCCTTGTGCTGAGCTGCCATGGTAGGATTAAGCATACCTGGGATGAGGGACTGCCAATAGCTCCAAGCACATGTGGCAAAGGAGTAAAGAAAGTGAGGAGGGGCAGGTCGGCAGAGGTGCGCTGTCTGGGTCAAGCATGGTGAAACAGAGACAGTGAATATGGAGAATCATTGCAAACCCAGGTTGCCAGACTTATGTTCCTGCCGAGGTTCTGACTCAGGGAAATCAGAGGCAGGAGAGTATGGGGAGAGCTGAGTGGTCCTGCAGGTTCTCAGCTTGGCATAGGCCAGACCTGGAAACTTCATGCAGAGAGAAGAGGTGGGGAGGTAGAGGGGGACATTTTAAATGCTCGGTGGTAAGTGGGGAGTTTTTTCTACCTCACTCATCCTTGAAGTAATCTTGGCTTCAAATTAAACTGGTAAATATATGCCTCATTTTCTACCTTGCTACAGGGTCTGGTCAATACAATCAAACTTATGTTGATACCCAAATGCCAGGCTCTGGCCTACATATACGAGATGTAGTTGTGAACAACCAGACAAGGAGTCGCTGGAGTCTAGTGGCTAATGCTAACAGTAGATTAATAAACATCAAATGTCAGGCAGTGATAAATGCTCTGAAGAAACATAAAGCAGAATAAGAGCGGAGAGAGTGTTACGTTAGATAGGGTGGTCAGGAAAGCGCTCTCTGAAGCCGTGATGTCCGAGGAAAGCCTGACTAAGAAGGAGGCACCTACAAGCATTCAAAGTCCCAGAACTTCATCCTGGAGCATTAAGAGTTGGCCTGGACCAAGTGTTCTAATTCTGAGTCTTAGTGTCTATCTGGGGCAACATTTCCGTAAGGCCCTATAGAAGCCGCTTTGAGGAACCTGCAGTGCTAACTCGGAACAAGCGTGCATGCCCGATCCTGGAGCTCAGAGGGTCTCCTACAGGCTGGGAAACATTTTCTCCCATCCTGAAAAGTCTGAGGCCAGGAAGCCAGGTGCCCACTGGGATTCTAAAGTAGCAACACATCAAAGAGACACCAAACTCCTGTAAATAACACATGTTTCTTAGTTGGATGCAGGGTGGTGTTTTTTGTCTCCCTTTTTAGTTCTGTAAGAGTGAATAATGTGCTTCTGCCTGAAATGCTATGTGCTTTTTATTCCTAGTCAGACTCCCAATGTGCATAAGCGTCTTCCCTCAGGACGAGTTCATAAAGGGGGCCCGAGATACGACATGCTTCAGTAGTATCTGAATGACAGGCCAGGGATGTCAAGGACACTACTCAGAGATTATAAAAAATTACTTAGGGCCATAGTGTGATGCTGCAGATTCTGACGTACTTGGCCTTCCCTGTCCTGCAGTCGGACCCAAACAGAGTCAGCCGTTGTACAATGTACCTTTTCTGTGTTCTCTTCTAGCCTGACAACATGGCAAGTAGGAGGTCTTGGCTTATGTGTGTAATTTAGAGACAGGTTTTGTGCTCAACTGCTAAGCTCTCTGGTGCCCAGCCAAAGGGACATATGGAGCCGAACTCTCAGATTCTATGCAGGATTGGGAGGAAGAGGTGGAAAAATGAAATAGGTTTTCCAGGTGCTTTTACTAAGCAAATGATTCCTCTAACTTTAATATATTCCCTTAAATGGACTATAGTGCTAAGTCAATGTATGACAAAGAGAATGAGGTCTTCAATTGTCAGTTCATCAAGGGATCACCCAGTAGTGGAAATTTATTGAGCATATACTAAGTGCAAGGTACTATGGTAGCCAACCAGAGAGAGAAAGAGAAATAAAAATACAGAGTATAACAAACCAGCAATAACAAAACAAAAGCTAAGTAACAAAATATTTTAAAAAGAACAAAGGCAAAGCAATTAATGAGTGGTAATAAGTGGTAAATTCAACTGACAGTCATTTAGTTCTGAGTGAATCAGGTAGGTCCAAATGGATGAAGTCCCACTTCTTCAATGGGACTACACAAGGACAATATAAGATGAATAGAATTTAGATAGGCAGAGTTGTAAAAGGTGAGAATTCCAAGGGAAATAAATCTGATAAGCAAATTTGGGAAGGAGGTATAACAAAACAACATGGAAGTGGATAAAGTGTGGGTATAAGACTAGCCTTGCACATTTCCACGATTTCATTACTTTCAGAAAGTGACATGGCCTTGAACTCCTTGCTCTATCCAGTAACTGCATGCTGCAGAGGCATCTTCAGCAAGCTATTGTGCAGTTAAGGAATTGTGGAGAACCACAGTGAGAATGAAATGTGCAAATAAGCAACCATAAACATCTACTCCATGACTACCTTTGCATCGGATAGTCCTCTATTAGATTAGACCAGAAGAGCCTTAGACCAAAGACGGTCTATTACCTGCTGAAAACCCACCACACCCCAAAAGAGGAAATACTTAAAAACCATATTTAACCAACAATGAATAAGCTCATGCAACAGAAGAAGGAATAATAGAAGGGATAATAATAAAGCTGGAGAAGACCTAAGAAATAATTTGGTTCAGGCATTGCCTCTTAGCAGGTGACTCCAAAGCATCCCAGAGAAATCTTGATTCTCTTCTTAAATATACACAAACACTTCCCTAACCTTTCTCATTCTGTGAAGATATAATTTTGATGGCTAAGATTGTGTCTATTTAATTTAACCAATATCTGTAAAACCTACAATTGTAAGATACTGGGTCCATGCCATGGCACATGCAAAGTTGAGTTACATATGATTCCTGTGTTCAGTGAGTTCAGTGGCCAGTAGAGGAGACCAGCAAATAACTATAACTATAAATAACTATAAATCAAAGCAGTGGGTGATAAGTGCCCTCTAGGAGAGAATGTGAAGCTTTTAGCTCCTTAAGGACGGAGACTGTGTTTTATTCATTTTTAAATTCCAGAGCCTAGCACAGTGTCCAGCATATAGTAATTTCTCAATAAATATTGAATTGAGAAAGACATGTAGAGAGTTAAAAGAAAATAACACATGGAGAAATTGATTCACAGTTGTGGAGTCAGGAACAACTTTCTTGGATCTGATTTGGGTCTTGAAGGATGGGAAGGTACAGAGAGAGCCAAGAAATGATGCGAGGAAATCTCCTGCCCCTTGTCTGCTCTTTCACAGATATGAGTGTGTCTGATGAGCATTCCTATCAGCATATTTCTACATAATCAAAGACAGCAAAAAAATTACCTGTTTGTTTTGTTTCCTCCAAGCTAAGCACAGCCTCCTCCTTTAATTTTTCCTTTGAATACCTATTTGCCATTGTTTCATTTCATTTTTTTTTTTAGCTTGTTCTCTGAACTCTTCCATAGTTTCACCTTATCCTGCTATAAACTCTTAACAACTTGGAAAAATATTTCAATGCCCATTACCATATTTGATTCTCACAATAACCCCATGAGATGAGTCAGGTAAGTAACAGTGTTTCCATTTTAAACAGGAAGAAATACAGGTGTGGCCAGGTCTAATGACTTACTGAAGTCCTCACACAATCCAAATGACCAGAGCTAGGTCTAGAATCCAGGTGTCTTCTTCTAGGCCAGGGTCAATCTACCTCCCAGCACCGCCTTTCTTGGAGCTACCATATTTCCCCTAATGACCCTTTCCTTCCCCACACACCCTCTTCTCTATCAGAACACCTTGCTTGCTTTCTTCCAGTCACTTATGATTTGTGGCTATTTTATTTATTTGGATATTTGTTGCTATTTCCTCCCACTGGAATATAAATTCCATGAGGTCAGAGGCCCTCAATTTGTTCACCATTGAGCCCCTGAGGCCTATAGTGGCGCTTGGGAAATAGTAAATGCTCAATAAATATTTGCTGGAGGAGCTTCCCCTCGAACTATGAGGATGTAACAGCTGAGCAGAGCCATAGAGTCTGAGAGGGTAGTCCAACATCCACCCCAGATCGAAGGATCAGGGGTGATCTGTATGCACCCGCCTCATTGGAAAGCCAGAGGGAAACCTGGGGATCAGTTGGTATTCCCCGAAAGCCCCAGCAGAGCCCTCACTGCCTGCTTAGGTGTGAAGTCCAAAGCCAAGATCCATTTGGGTCACAGTCTGGTGTTACTTTACTCTTCCATCCTCCTCTTCAACAAGCCCGTCTCCCAGACCCTTAAGCATTTTATGTCTACTCTGCATTGGTTTTGGGATAATTATATTAACTCTTTGCAATGAATGATAAAAAATAAATCATGGTTGAATAGAGTTGTGGAACAAGATGTCCAGTTGGCTGAGCCATTTTCAGCTACTTACATCTCATTTCTCTTCCCTCTCTCTGTCCTCCTTCTCTTCTATCTGACCTTCGGATTTAGAATCTCAGCCAAGGGTGGGAGGAGGGGCAAGAATCCTTATTTTTAAAAGCTCCCTGGGTGATTCTGATAACCAGTGAGGTTTGGAAACCACTGACCTAGAGGAGCAGGATCCTCAGAGACTAAAGGGAAAACTGAAGAATGAAGTTAAACAAATTACAAAGATTCCCATGTTTACTTTGTTCTTTCTTCCAAATTGCTCAAGGGATAGTGTCTTGCTTTCCTCAATAATTCTAAGGCAGGTTCTGTGATTTTGGGTGGACTGGATAGAAAAATGGTACAAAGAGAAGTCCCCAAGGCAGGTAGACAGATCCATCACTAATGAATAAGTATAATCTGAAGAAGGCCAGAGTCAGAAGGAAGTGAAGGAGAATTTGGATGCTAATCCAGGGCCTCAGGTCTATTTCTAGAAGAGAAGAAAACAAGAAAGTTTCCTGTAGTTATCTATTTCAGGCTGGACCCCAAAAGGCCTCCATTGCTCTGCTCCAGCCTTGCTGGAGAAAGAAAATCCTAATCCTTTCTTTGACCTGGGACAGCCTGACTTCCCAGGAGGATCCCTGGATCACTGGAGAATTATCTCCAAGAGTCATTGGAAAAGAAAGGAGCCCTAGCAGACTCAGATCTTGGACTGCAATGAGCAGGAATATTCATTACAGTATGTTTCCACTGATATATAGTAGATATTTAATACTTGTTCAATTATGAATTGAACTGCCTGCCCTGGAGGAGGCCATTAACACATGTGGACATGATTCCTGATTAATAGGAAAGAAAGACTTGTATTTATCTAGCATATATTAGTAGCTGATGGCACAATGCATTTAACAGACAAGTACTTTGGTACAGTATGCATAAACCCTCGATAAACATGTTCCAAAGAAGCATGGGATTATTTTTCGCCTGACTTATTTTTTCACCTGACTTCAAACAGAAATTTCAGCTTCTCAAACAATTACATGTTAATCATAATTAACTCATCCAGTAGCCCAAGGTCTTGTTGTGATTAATCAGTTAGTGCCTTAGTGGCCCTCATGTCACCATAGCAAGCTACTCTTTTTGACAATATTAAGAACAAAGGAGAGAAATCTGTAAAAACAAGAGGTGAGAAACCAGAGCACCCTTAGTTTTGCACCCATTCCATATTCCTGTATGCAGTAATTAAAAAAAATTTTTATTAATAAAACCTGTATGCAGTGATTTTAATTGACCAGACAACTGACCTAAGAAGTGTATAAACTTTTGCCCTGAGGCTACAGCACAGATAACCAGACATCTCTCCAAATAGCCATGCCTTGACCCCCTGCCTCGCTGATAATATCCCTGCATTTCAAAGACATAAGAAGCAAACCTGCTTTTATACAGCCTGCATCTTTGTAGGGTACTGATCAAAACACTTCCACCCTTCCCCAAGTGGCAGGAAGTTCTTAAGTCTACTTAAGTGCCCTACTATCTATGGAGCCTGTGGAAGCAGTCATCAAGGGAGGGAAAGAAAACCAGACATAGGAGGGAGTCGCATTAAAAAGTGGATGTAGGATGAAGGCAAATCTTTCAGGCCGGTGTGTATGTGTGTCCACGCACATGCCTGTGTGTTTGTGTATGAGGTTTTTTTTTTTCAGAGAAAATATAAACCGTTCCATCCTAAGAAATTCTACGTGTAAAGCTGCAGTAAACTATCACACCTGGAGGCTTTTATTTCTTACAGAGGACCCTGTAAAATCCAAGGCAGCAAATCGGAATTCTGTGTGGTTTAGAGGGAATGCAACCACAGATTCCAGCCAAGAGGGAAAAGATCAATTATCCCATTCTTTACATGCCCGGTCTCGTCCTCAGAAAGCCCCGTGTAAGTGAACTGTGAGTGGCGATCATGGCCAGGGCAGAGGAAACAGAAGCTGCAGACCTGCATTATGCATAGCGAACGCCCTTTCTGGTGTTGGTGCTGGAACAGCGGGATCTAACAGCCACTTGCTGATGGGCTGGATGAGCAAGAATATCTGAATGCTTCCATTCCATTCCAAGGACCCGGCTGCTGAACCCATCCATTCCCCACCAGCTGGTGGGCTTGCGGCGGGGTGGTGGGGGGCAGCTTTCTGTTCTCAATGCATTTGAGCACAGAACAGTCAAGGAAGAACTGAAGCCCAAGATGGTGAGGGGCTTATCGCTGTCTCTCCCATGATCTATTATCCCTGCCACTGAAGCACTGAGCCTCCACCCCCCTCCTCAATTCCCACCACTCCATTCCGTCATCTGAAGTTGTAGCCACTCTCAAGCAGCCCCATTAAGACAGGAACCACTATATGTATGAAAGGGTTAGCAGAATTATGTGGGCGGGGTGTGCCAGAGACTTTTAGATTACCCCCACTCCCACCCAGTAATCACAAATCTGCCGTGTTTCTCTACTTGACTGAGATAACTCCAGGTCAGGGAGTTTTGTCTGGTTGTTTTCTGTGTTCCCAGCACTTCAGGCAGTGTCTGGCACCTAGTAAGGGCTCAGTAATGCATGTTGAATGAAGAGGCTGGCATTTTACCATTCGTCCCTGACACATTTAATAGACTACATGCATCTGGTTTTGCGGTCACAAGAAATGTCCCTAAATACGCTAGGGGGCTTCTGTTCCCGAGAGGTAAGATTGAATTAGGAGATGGTAACGTTTTTAGAGTCTGCTCTACAATAAGGCTTATAAGAGACACTCAGGGTTTTCTCCAGAATCACCAGGTGCTGGGGTGGCAAATAGGGTAAGCAGCAGCCACAGCGGCCTTTGTGAACAAGAAGTCTGTCTGAGATGAGGAATGGTGCTGCAGAGATGGAGAAGGGAGAGTGAATGGCACAAGCGTCACAGGAAGGGATTAGGGGAAAGCCCGGAAGGTGGCATAATTTAGAAGTGATGGGCACAATTCTTTGGGCCACCGTCTCCCTGCCCATCCTCTCTAGGTGCTGTTGCCACCTTTACAGAGAGCATCCATCCTCCCTTCATATACAAGACTCCTCTGTGTCAGGCACTATGTTAGAAACTGTGGAGACTGGAATGAATAAGATCTGTCCCTGCCCTTGAGACACTCACAGGTAGGTTAGCAAAACTGGTGTGCATGCCAATGATTATGACACAGTGTGCCCTCTGGTTTTGGCTCCAGTAGGAAAACGACCTAAGAAGGAGAATGGAAAGTCTCAATCTTGACTGTGGTATTATATTTCAGCAAGTTAGCCCCAGGTTCCTCTGTAAAACACCAATCTTAATACACACTTTACCTAGCACAAATGGTAATTTTTACTGAGAAAATCCATGGGAAATCACTTTTATAAGGATGAAATACTGTAAATAGCAGGTATCATAATCATTATCATGCTCTTTTGTCTATTTAAAGTTAAATACTTGTGTATGTGTGTGCGTGCATGGACTGAGAGAGAGAGAGAGAGAGAGAGAGAGACTGTACATGCACAAATGTGCATACAGTTAGCAAAAGAGCATGAGACAGAGAGGGGAGGAGTGCCACAGATCACAGCAAGACTCAGAGGGTCAAAGTGGAGCCAGGAATTGAATACTTAGCCCTCCGTGGTATGTTAAAAGAAGCTTCTTATATAAGAAGCTCAGATGCAGCTTTCTCAAGATTTTCTCAATCCTGGGCTTTTGTTTCTGTGTTTCCTCCTAGATCATCCACTGGTAAGAATGGATGATGGCTTCATTAATTGGCATAATTAATCCCCTAAATTGGGCCCTTCGTTATATATCACAAAATGAGCCACATTTTATTATTGCCTCTTAATAAAGCATTATCTTCTTGTGGCCATTAAAGCACATTTAGGAAGAAAAGACATTGCTGGCTCTTCCTAAGAAGGCTAATGGGTTGCCCTTGAATGACCTCAAAAGTTCACTTTTTTAATACAGATTTCTAGGGTTGGAGGCAGGAAGGCAAATAAACAGGGATGAGAAGAGACAGGCACTGGAATGAGACTGTGGTTATTCAAGCAGAAGCACTTTGCCTTGCACAGGGTGACCTTTCAGCCACGAGGCCCCCAATCTACCCTGCACAGTGACGGTACAAAAATACTTTTCTTCCCATCTCCAAGTTTCAGCTCCCTGGGAGTTGTTAGGCAAAGATGCAGGAGAGGCATGAGGTGACACCTGTAACATGATGGGTGGCTGCTGGTGGACATAGGCTCTAACCCCAACTGGAGCCCTGCCAATTTCACAAAAGAAGGCCCTGACATCTGTGACTCAGTCTCCCCAGGGTCCAGGCTGCAGGAAGGGAGGGGAGAGGCAAGTTCTACAACATGCGTGCTGGCTTGGCATACACATTATGAAACCCTAAATGCGTTCACACTATCTGCCTGTTCTCAGTGTCATGAACAGTTTGTGTTATTTATGACCCCCAGCAGCCCTTGACATGTTACTAATGGTGAAGTAAAAGGCAATGAGTAAAGGTCCTTCAGCAAGAGAAGCAGAAAATGAAGCCCTTAATCATCTCCTCTTCCCTTTCCTTGTCATACACCAGAATGGCTTTTTTTGTACTATGTTAGGGCTGGCAATAATGTGAGTCTGGCCATGAGGCTGAAGAACAAAATATGGGATCAAAGCATTCTTTAAAGGACACTTACCTGCTGGGAAGCAAAGGGTACAGGTTCTAGTTGTAACTGCACCAGTGAGCAGGAGTAGAGTGGGAAAGAGCCCCACAGTGGTCGCTAGTTTACGGAGACTTCTAATTCACCCCCAGAGCAGGAACTAAGACTTCAGGTAGAACCTTTCCTGTGACACCAGAGAAAATTTCCTTCTGATAGGAGTTTTGCCGATAGGCTGACTCATGAGGTATAATTACCTCTATAGTAATTATCTATGATACGCTAGGCCTTATGCTGGGGACTCCGAGAGGCACAGGACATTGTCCCCGGTCTCCAGGAATGTAGAGCCTGGTTGAAAACATATGTTACATGGAAACAGAAAGGTAAGAGTTCATGAGAGCAAATGAAAGCACCTAAAGGAATAGAAGAGAAAACAAGTTAGGGTTCAGAGTGGGGAAGGATATTATTTTAGTCTTGGAAAATTAGAGAAGGCTTCAGCAGTACATTTTGCTTGCAGTTAGGCCTTGTAGACGAGGAGGACTTTGAAAGTGGACAGGAAGACAAACATTGCAGATGGACTGGAAAGTAAGATTAACTTACTAATATATTTATTCATTCATTTGACAAGAAGTGACGGAGCGCCTCTCGTGGGCTGAGCCTGTGCTAGGCCCCGAGGAGGTGGCGGGGAACCACACAACACCACGCAATGCAGACAAGGTCCCTACTCTTTATACCTCCACTGAAGTGCAAGTCAGCTCGTTGTCAGCGTCAATGACACAGAAGACACCAAATGTTCCTGGAGCACAGGAGAAGCACCTAATGCTGTTTAGGAAGAATTTCTCAGGAGAGAGTTTGAGCGGAGCCAGATGGATCCCAGCATGGGAGACAAGATTAAGGAGCGATTCACGGTAAAGGATGGGCACAAGTAAAATCACAAAGGAATGAAAGCAGAGGGTATATCTGAGGAATAATGAGACTGGATACTAGGGGTGTGTGGGCCTCATACATCAGGATGAGGTGGGAAGAAGGCAGATTGTGCAGGTCCTTGCATGCCATGAGGACTTCCTAGGTAGTGGGGAGCCACTGTGTGTTTCTGAGCGAGCAAGTTAAGTGATGACAGTGCACGCGGGTCAGGGAACATGAGGGAGAGAAGGTGAATAAAAGAGAAAGGCCTGAGTGACGTGGCCGGTGTGGTCACTTGCCACAGAATGTCCAGTCTCAGTCTCTTGCTGACTCAGTGTTTCCATCTGCAAATGAGGGAAATCATACCCACTGTTTCTTGAAACCTTTTGTGAAGTTCAGTCTGAAAAACCCAGCGTGCTGATGGGCAAAATGAACTCAGCAGTTGTATGTGGTTTCCTCTTCATCTGTTTAAAGTGGATGGGTAATTTGTTGAACAGTACGCAAGGAAATCGTGCTAACAGGTTGGCCGATATGTTAAGACCCTAGTTCTCCCTGCTTGGTGCCATTTCAATTATTGCTCAGTTAAAAGAAAGTATTTTCTCAGGATTAAATGGTCCACTATTATTGGATTACTTATTAAAGAGGACTGAGAGGTTGAAGCTGTTTTCACTTAGGCTTTGTATGACATGTTCATAACTGAAATGGAGAGTTGCCATAGTTACCTGTGTGAGCTGTTAAACAGAGCACAATCTCTGCTAAAATCTCTCCATCAAGGTCAACTAGACATTTCCAATCAGCACCAAATAATTTGCTGCCTAATGGAAGCTAATGAAATTATTACAAGGAAGAAGAATGGAAAATAAAGTTAATATGGGTGTCTTTTATATTTATATATATTTTAGTGACCAGTCATTTCTGTGGGAAATTCTGTAGTATTAGTATAGCTGGACATCTGGAAGGAAGTTTAGAGTAAAAACACATTTGGATTTTGGCACAGATTACTGCCTTCGACTCCAGGCCATCATAACAGCTTCTGTACAGTATTGTTCTTCCTCTAGGGGCTATAAAAATGAACCAAACCTTTGTTCAACCTAAACTTCCTTTCTTCGTCAGCTGTTCCTCCTGACTTCACATCCTCGCAGCCCTATTGTTTCCACTGGCAACGTCAGAATGGAGAGGAGTGCAGGCTGCTTGCTTTATGAGTAGCACATTTCACTCCGGTAGACCAAGAAGAAGAGAGACATCTTTACATGAAATCATCTTTAGCTCAGTACTTCCCAAACCTTAATGCATATACAAGTCACCTAGAGATCTTATTACCCAGCAGTGTCTGATTCAGCAGGTCAAGGGGTTGAAACTGTAGTTTCCATCGATGTTGATGCTGCTGGCTCATGAGCAACATCTTGAGTAGAAAGACCCTACCTAGTTGGCATCATCATTTGCCTACTGGATTCATCAACATACATCAACCCTAGAGGGCTGCCATATCATCTTGCTCAACATGTGTTTGAGCTGCCCCACTCACACAAGTGTTAAGAGTTTGCTGACACTAAGAAATTATAAAACTTCCCAATTCACTAAGCCCATAGGGCAAGGTGCTCCCAGGGCTCTCGGATACCTTTTGTAGGAGTGTGCTTTCAGTTTACAATTATACAGCATCTAACCACAAGACAAATAAACAAGTAAATTACTCACATGTGGCATTGATGAAATGCCTTGTTCCAGGGCAAAACAGCATTTGATTGATCTTTTACTCTTTAACAATGAATAAAACACAAGTCAAAAGTAAATCATTCAGCTGAAGGCAAAATAGAATTTCACTGACATGTAATACTGATGAAAAAACATGGAGAATATGTGAAGTCTTCTAGCATGGCACAGGTTGAAATTTTGTGTTATAGTCTATTTTTAAGGATAATCCAAGTGTTGTGATAAAACTAGTCTTTTTGGGGGGTGCAGTAAAGTGCTTTTTGTGATCCTATTTAATCATCCACATGGTACACATTCACTGGACAGTATTTAACTTCAGTTTTATTAATCATACAGAGTAACTGCTGGATTAAAATGAGAGATTTCTGTTACTCTATACCAGTCTGTAAAATGGACAGTCTACACACACTGAATTGATTAAATTTCTACTCACTTTCTCAGAAGAACATTCTTAAAATGGGTAAAGAAAGATCTATTGATTTTGAATCGGTGGTTCTCAAACTTGAGAGTGCATCAAAATCACCTGAAAGGCTTGTTAAAACACAGATTGCTGTGTCCCTCTCCAGAGTTTGTGATTCAGTAGATCTGGTAACAGTATCTGAGAATGCCCATTTCTAACAAGCTCCAGGTGAGACTAACACTGCTGATTTAGGGACCATGCTTCGAGAACCTCTGTTCACTGTTCTAGATTGTCTTCCTTGGTTGCATATTAGAATCACCCGGGGAGCTTATGACCCCCCCTCACTCCCAACTCCTGTTGCATTCCAGATAAACTAAATCAGGACCTCTGGGGGTGGGATCCAGCTAGCAGTTTTTTGTTTTTTTTTAAAGCTCCCCAGGTGATTCTAATGTGCAGCCAAGGCTAAGAACTCCTAGAAGTAATAACTCCTCTTGCAGCTGAGGAGTGCAAAATGATTCTCTCAAGCTCATATTAGCTCAGAGTGTTTATAATGATTTTGAGAGCATAACTGAGCAAAATAATGGGCAGATCAAATGTCTCATGGCTGTGTAGATATAAACCTGTGGAACACTGCAGTTTTATCATCTGATTTGAAAACGATTTTCCCAGCATTTAGTATGTGTGTGGTTTTTTGTTAGGTTTTGGTTTTGGAACTTGGACTCCAAATAAGAGGAGGTTAGCTGCCAATTCTCCCATGTAGAAGGTTAGACCAGAGGAGCAGCCTACATAACTGAGCCACAGAACCTTCTTTCAAATGGACTTCCAATAGAATGTCATTTTTATAGTAATGTTATGATTCAGAAACTCAAGAGGGATATGTGGCACTTTTTCTCCTTCCCTCACTCAACAGTCTCTCTACAATCTAGCTTCATCACAATCTTCAAGCTGGGGAGAAGTTAGAGAAGAATAAGTAAGAAGATTTCCAACTGTTCTAAACTTGCCAAGTCATATGTACCATGGATTGCCATTTTGTTTTTTTGAAAAAGGATCCACTCTAGGGACATCTTCATAGAAGATGAAGCAAGATCTATGACTCGGATTTTAGTCGCATTTAAGTATGATTTGCTATAGTTCTGTCATCCCTACAACCAAGGCTTGGGATTCTTCTACAATTGAAAAAATCTTAAAATTCTTTAATTCTAAATAGAAAGATTCTTTATTCTCCACAAATGGTCCTCCAGACCTTGCCCTAACTGAGGGGAAATATTCTATCTGCCCCAACTATTTTTTTCTGTTTTTGGGGTCTCTTTAATTATTAAAAATTTCCTTTTTAAACATAGAACTAAAATATGCTTCCTTAAAATTTCCCCCATTGTCCTACCTCAAGTCTTCTAGGATCACCCAAAACAAGATGAAACCTTTTTCCATGTTAGAGATATTTATTAAATGTCTACTACATTAGCCATGGAATGCGATACAAAGATAAAAGTCCCTTCAATTCGTGGTAGAAAGACGAAAACATAAAATCCATGACAGAGATATATGCATAAAGGTTGGTGTGATGTGAGCTGGTAGAAGGACAAAGACTACAGAATAGGCCACATTTGAGATGGGCCTTGGAGAATGGATAAAATTTCAGCAGTGTAAAGATGAAAAGATACTTCTGACATTTCTGGGGAGAGAACAGCATAAATAAAGGTAAAGAATGTAAAAGGGTCAATCCATCAAGAAGAAATAATAGTGCACACACATACATACACACATAAAAACAGAGCTTCGGAACCCATGAAAAAAACAAGGACAGAACTGAAGAGAGAAATAGACAATTTAGCCATAGTAGTTGGAGACCTCAATACCCAACTCCCAATAATGGATTGAACAACTAGACAGAAGATGAACAAATAAACAGAAGACTTGAACAACACTATAAATCAAGTGGACCCTAATAGGGCATCCATACACCTATCTACCCAACAATAGCAGATTACACATTCTTCTTACATGTACAAGAACATTTTCCAGAAGAAACCACGCGAGTTCATTAAAAAAGATTTGATAAATCTTTAAAGATTTAAATTATACAAAGTATGTTCTGGGACCACAATGGAATCAAATTAGAAATCAAAAACAAGAAAATTTGAGATAAATGATACGTGGAAATTAAGCAAAACATGCCTAAATAATCAACAGGTCAAAGAAGAAATCGCATGGTGAATTAGAAAATTAGATAAATGAAACTTAAAACACAACATAAAAAAATGCAGCCAATGTAGTGCTTGGAGGGAAATTTACACCTGTAAACATCTATATCAGGAAAGTAAGAAAGATCTCAAATCAATAATCTAATCTTCCACCTTAAAAAAAAGACAACTGTGGGTGGGCCACAGTGGCTCACTGGCAGAGCTCTTGCCTGCCTTGCCAGAGACCCAGGATTGATTTCTGGTGCCTGCCCTTGCAAAAAAAAAGAAAGAAACTAAAAAATAAGGACAAAGAACAAGAAAGCAAGCAGCGGAAAGAAATAATTAAAATTAGAGCAGAAATAAATGAAATAGAGACTAAAAAACAATAGCGAAATCAGTAAAACCAAAAGTTGGTTCTGTGACAAGATCAACATTATTGACAAAACTTTAGCTAGACTCACCAAGAAAAAAATATTCAGGTTACCAAAATCAGGAATGAAAGAGGGAAAATTATCACCACCCTTACAGATATCAAAAGGATTACGAGAGAATACTATGACTAATTGTATGCCAACAAATATAACCTAGATGAAATGAACAAATTCCTAGAAAGACACAAACTATGGAAACTGATTCAATAAAAAAAATATGAAACCCATATAGACTTATAATAAATAAAGGGATTTAATTGGTAATCAAAAACTTTTCATAAAGAAACATGCAGGCCAAGAAGGCTCTACAGTGAATTCTACCAAACATATGAAGAATAATTAATACTGACTCTTCACAAACTCTTCCAAAAAGTAGAATAAAAGGGAACTCTTCCCAATTCATACTGTGATGCCAGAATTAACCTCATACTCAAACCAGACAAAGACATCACAAGGACATAAAACTATAGACCAATATCTCTGGTGGATATAGATTAAAAAATCCTCAAAATTCTAGTAGAATGAATGCAGCAACATATGAAAAAAATATACACAAATGACACTTATCCTAGGAATACAAGGTTATTTCAAAATACAAAAAATTAATTTAATGTACCACATTAACAAAATAAAGGACAAAGCCCAAATGATCATTTTAATAGCTGCAGAAAAATTATGTGACAAAATCTAACACCCTTTCATCATAAAACATTGAACAAACTACGAATATACACACAACTATCAGAGTTAATAAACAAATTCAGCAAAGTTTCAGGATAAGGAAAAAAACATTCAACAAATGGTGCTGTGATAATGGGATACTCACATGGAAAAGAATGAAATGTGACCCCCATCACACAGTATACAATAAAAAAAAGCTTCAGGATCAGACATCAACATATAAAAATTGATTGTATTTCTATATACTAGCAATGAACAATCCAAGACTGAAATTAAGAAAACAATTCTGTTATTAATAGCATCCAAAAGACTAAAGCAGTTAGGAATAAATTAAGAAATTTAAATTTATTAAATTTATAACTTAATTTAATATATTATACTATAAATTATACAACTGCAAGACTTGTACACTGAAAATTATAAACATGATTGAAAGAAATTAAAGAAGATTTAAATGGAAAGATATTCCATGTTTGGGGATTGGAAGACTTACTATTGTTAAGATGACAATACTCTCCAAATTAATCTTTGGATTAAACTAAATCTCTCTTGAAATTTCAGCTGCATTTTTTTTTTTACAGAAATTAATAAGCTCATTCTAAAATTCATACGGAAATGCAAGGGACTCAGAGTAGTCAAAATAAACTTGAAAAAGAACAATTTGAGAACACATAAACTTCCCGGTTTCAAAATTTACTACAAAGCTATAGGAATCAAGACACTGTGGCACTGGCATGAAGACAGATATATAGATCAATGGAATAGAACTGATATTCCAGAAAAAAATCCATACACTTATTGGCAATTGATTTTCAACAAGAGTATCAAGACAATTCAATTGAGGAAAGGATAGTCTTTACCCAAAGCGATGCTGGACAACTGGGTCTCCATATGCATGAGAATGAATTTGGACCCCTACCTCATACCTTATACAAAAATTAACTCAAAATGGATCACAGTTCTAAATATAAGAGCTAAAACTATAAAACCCTTAGAAGAAAATATGGGTGTAAATCTTCATGGCCTTGGGTTAGGCAATGGTTTCTTAAAGCACAAAAAGCACTAGCAATAAGAGAAAAATAGGTAAATTGGACTTTGTCAAAATTAAAAACTTTTTGCTTCAAAGACAATATCAAGAAAGTGAAATATCATCTCACAGAATGGGAGAAAAAGATTTTCAAATCCTATTTCTAATAAGGTCCTACTATCCGGAAAATAAAAGTTCCTGTGGTTCAAAAATAAAAAGATTAATAACCCACCTTAACAATAGGCAAAGGGGTTACAAAGATAGTTCTCCAATGAAGATACACAAATGGCCATCAAGTACATGAAATATGATATGATTGTTCATTAGGGAAATGCAAATCAAAACCACAGTAAGATACCACTTCATGCCTATTGGGGTAGCTAGAATAAGAAAGCAGACTTTAACATGTTGGAATAGGATGTGGAGAAATTAGAACCCTCATACACTGTGGGAAAGTAAAGTAGTGCAGTCATTTTGGAAAACTGTTTGGCAGTTCCTAAAAAAGTAAGACAAAATTACTCTATGACCCAACAATTCCACGTCTGTGCATATAGTGAACTAGATTGAAAACATATGTCCACACAAAAACTTGTACATGGATGTTCATAGCAGCATTATCCATATAGCCAAAAAGTAGAACAACCCAAATGTCTATCAACCAATGAATGGGTAAACAATTTGTGGTATATCCATACAATGGAATGTTAATAATCTATAAAAGGAATGAGGTATTAACACATGCTACAAAATGGATGAACCTTGAAAACAAGATAAATGAAAGGGTCCAGCACAAAAGACAACACACTTAGGATTCCAATCATATGAAATGTTCAGAATAGGCAAATACCTACAGACAAAGTAAATAAGAGGCTGCAAGAAGCCAGGAAGAGGGGACAATGGAGAATGATAGCTAATGGGTACAGGATTTCTTTTTAGGATGATGAAAATGTTCTGGAATTAAATGGTGGTAATAGTTGCACAATTGTGTAAAAATATGAAAACCCAGTGAATTGTACACTTTAAGTTAAAGGTCCCAGGTGGATAAGCTCCATGTCTGACTTGCAAAGGAACAGACAACATATTTCATGGCCTGTGACTATATCTATTTTGCTCTTAGCCATACTACTTATGGAAAAAGATCCAGTAAAAGTTAGCCTTTGAGTAGGAAATTAGGGAAAAAATGAATATAAAGAATGAAGTCAGACATTTGTAACACTAACTGTGCTGGTTTGAAAGAATGTATGTCCCCTAGAAAAGCCATGTTTTAATCTAAATCCCATTTCATAAAGGCAGGATAATCCCTATTCAATACTGTATGTTTGAAATTGTAATCAGATCATCTCCCTGGAGGTGTGATTTAATGAAGAGTGATTGTTAAACTGGATTAGGTGACGACATGTTTCCACCCATTTGGGTGGGTCTTGATAAGTTTCTGGAGTCCTGTAAAAGAGGAAACATTTTGGAGAATGAAAGCGATTGAGAGAGCAGAGAAGAATGATACAGCCACAAGAAGTAGAGTCCACCAGCCAGCAACCTTTCGAGATGAAGAAAGAAAATACCTCCCAAAGAGCTTTATGAAACAGGAAGCCAGGAGAAGAAGCTAGCAGATGATGTTGTGTTCACCATGTGACCTTCCAGATGAGACAGAAACTCTGACCATGTTCGCCATGTGCTCTTCCACTTGAAAGAGAAACCGTGAACTTCATCGGCATTCTTGAACCAAGGTATCTTTCCCTGGATGCTTTAGATTGGACATTTCTAGAGACCTGTTTTAATTGGGACATTTTCCCAGCCTTAGAACTGTAAACTAACAACTTATTAAATTCCCCTTTTTAAAGGCCATTCTGTTTGTGGTATATTGCATTCCGGCAGCTAGCAAACTAGAACACTAACTTACCTCTTCATTCATTCCTTTGAGAAATATTCATTGAGATTTATTGTGAGCTACACTCTCAGCTAGGTGCTAAGGATTGAGCAGTAAAGAAGACAGTGATTTGTCAGAGTCTACACCCTAGTGAGTCAAATTACTTCAGGATCACCCATATTTCAATCTTAGAGATCAAGGTACACTGTGGAGAATATACTTTTTTATATTTATAAATTTATATTATGATCATTTGATTTTACCCACTCTAAAGAAAGAATATGGGAATAAGGGCATGGTTAGAATGAGATCAAGAAAAAGGGAGCTCAAAGAATAGCAACCTTAGTGTATTTCAGTATTGTCCATTGACACAGGTATCAGCCATCCTGCAAACGTGAATGTATCACGGAGATGGGTGGGTCATGCTTTTATCTTTCTGACAACAGCTACAACAATGTTATCAATACCAAAATTCTGACTCCATATATCTAACAAGCAACAAACTTTGTAATGTGTTTCCCCTACATGCAGGAAAAGGAAAGGATGAATCAGCGCATTGGGGTGTTGTAATCTGCTCTATTTTACAGTTCTCGTTGTAAAGGGTCAAATTAGCACTTGGGTTTAGACATTAATCTCTTCTGAGTTTGGTACTGTGGGATAGTTTGTAAAAACCTGCTAAGGTTTGTATTAAATCTTGGAACATGATGACTATGCCCAAGATAGTGCTGCTGTGTGGTACTTATGGAAGAAATATTAGAGTGAAAATTGAAATATGGCTACTAACGTGTTACATACCATTCAATAATATATAGCAAGTGTCTTCTATATGTCTGATACTATAGGAGGTATGTGGGATCCAAGATGAATAAGCCAACCTCAACTCTTCTGGTTACAGCTAAATCTTCATAACTTTTGTCCAAGATATTTAAAGCATTTCGCAGACATTAATTAAGCTTTGTGAACAGGAGATTACGCGCAGAATTTTAAATGAAAACAAGAGAGGATATGAATCTATTTGATATTTAATGGAATGTTTCCTACCAAATGATTTCAATATTGAGCATATGAAAAAATTACAAGAGAACAGCAGAAATTAGGATAGGAATGTTCTATTAATATGAAATAAATATGTTGTTCTATCAGTTTTCTAGATTTCAATTTTTGTTGAATGCCATCTGTATAAAAGTAGCTAAACAAGTTTGAAAAGTAAAATATTTGCCACATTTTCTTACTCTTATTCATTTATGATTTTTTAAATTGATTTTTGAATTTTGCAAGCACCTAGACTGGCTATTTCTCAACCATTTGAATGTCTCCATGGATAATGAGTGGCAGCCCAAATATAGTCATTACTCACCTTCATTTCCCTATGAAAGACATGATCATTTGCTTCACTAGGTCAGTCAACTTGGCAGAAAGACCAGTTTAAAATAGTGAAAATATTAAACTGTAGAATATTTAGGAAATGAGTTTTGTTTTGGAAAAATATTCTGTGGTGCAAATGAGAAAAATAAGCGCATGATAGTCTTTAAAGGCTGCTTAAATTATCAGGTAAGAATGGTTTATAAATAGACATTGCTATTTATATTGGTTTAGTGCTTTGTAGCACTAAAGTCTCCTTCAAATTCTAGTATTCTATGGATCTGTGACTTACTCATGATCATGCTGCTGGTAAGTGGTAGGACATAGAACCTTATTTAATTCCTTTATAGGTCCTGTTATTAACTATTTGTTTATTTTTCTCCCTTACTTACTTAATGGTTCCAAGTTGGCAAGGACCATATCTGTCTTATTCCTAGTTGTACCCCAATGCTGGGTATAGCATTTGGCACATAATAAATTCCCAACACATATTTGTTGAATGAATAAAGAGGAAGACCAAATGTCTCTTATTTTAATGCTATCCTCCTTATACCACATCCATGAATCCTTTAAAGCTCTGAAATTAGTTGCTTAGAAGAGCGTGTTTCTTATGTATTTGAAATCAGCCAGACTTTTGATTAAATATTATATTGAAATAAAAAATAAGTCAATAAAGTTTTGCTGCATGTAAATAAATCTCTTTCTTTCCCCCAAATTCCATTTGATGTTCCCAATGACTTGCTACATAGATATTTTATAATGCTATTCCCTATTCTTACCACATAGTGGTCAAAAGTGAATGGCATGTTCCAAATAATCTAGCTGGTATTGCCTTTATTTTCTCCACCTAAGAGGGGTAAATAAAAATGGTCACCAGAGAAAGTCACAAATACTAATGACTGCTATTTCCTCATTTGCCACACTATCATGTATTAGAAGAAATAAGAGCTCTTTCTAAAATGTGAGATTCAGGCAGGTGCAGGGTATTAGCTTCTGCAGTCCATTAGGCTGCCCGGCTATAGCAGAAGTAGGGATGATGATAATAGCTGCCTTTATTGGGCATTCATCTAATGCCAGATAACACACAAAGAATTTATATACATTATCTCATTTCATCCTCACACTAGGGCTATGGGCTAGGTCTTGTTATTTACATACTTTTACAGAGAAGGAAACTGATATTTAGAGATGTTAAATAATTCTCCTAAGTTCACTCAGCTATGGGGGGGGGGGGGAATTCACTTTTTCCTTTTTTGGAACTGTAGTATTAATCTTATGGTATTTTTCTTCTATGGATATAAAGATAACGGGGTACTTAAAGGTCAGCTTTTCTTACAATTTGTGTAGATTTAATTCCTGAACGAGAATTGGCATATTCTTCAATTCTGGAGGAGTGATTCTTCTGGCCAGCCACTCAAGAGTTGTACCCCTAATTCCTGATACCGATGACATCTCTGAAACAGAGCACACTATCCCTAGAACAACTGGATGCCAAGGGGTTGGATTCTCTTTCTGTAGTGTTCAGGGCTGGGCTTGGGGGAAGAAGGGATGAGCGATGGTGATATGCCTGCGTTGTAACCCAGGTTTTTCTGATTCCACTGCTTGAATGTTTAGCTACCAAGATGGCCCCACTTTCCTGGCCCTCATGTGGTACTGTGGCTTGGGGGGAATGGCCCACCTCTGGTTTTTTGGTCAAATTACTCCCATCATGCTCACCTGATCCCAAGAGGCCTTGTACTACATTACATCTTTCTGTAACTTCTTTGGGCATCAGATGGGGAGATCATTTTGACAACAAAAAAAGCACAAAAATATCATACGGATTATGTTGAAATGAATGTGGCCCCTCTGCACATAACTACAAGCCTGGGACAAAGTAGCTACTTAATAGATTTTTGTTGGGCTGAATTATTGTTGAATTAGACTTTGGTAACCAACCCTATTAAGTAAGGGCCAAGATGGAGCCAAGTAGCATTGCAGGGAGGTGCCTGTGAACTCACTTATATGTGACTGTCTAAACACACCTAGGAATTAATTTTCTGATCTAGAGTAGAAAGGAGTCTAAACTTGAGGTGGTCTAAGTTATACCTAAATAAAAATCTATATGGTAAGTCCACAATTTTCTGTAAAGTTTCTTTTTCTTCAACAGGAGGTTTCTCCTCCTCCTCTTTTTTTCCTGCAAAATTGCTTTAATTTGCCACTTTCCTCTGACATATGTATATATGTAATATATGTAATACAGACACACTTACATAAATATGAGTTGAATTTAATTTAGATAAAATCCGACAAGAAATTAAATATTTTAAGATGTTGTTGATTATGTACAAATGTCTAGCTAGCATCCCATACTGGAGGAAAAAAACCGACCCAGATTATCTCATTTTGGCAGTCTTCCCCATGCTCCCCCCTACTCCCCCAAACTACAAGTGCTGCATATTTACTTAGAACCTTAATTCACAGTTGTTTATTTCCTCTTTTCATATACAAAGTTGGAGAATACAGACCTTTGTGAATTTCAAATTTCAGAGTTAAAGCACACTTCTGGGATGGTGGGTGTTTATCGAATGTTAATATAAGAAGGTAGGCATCTGTTTGTCTTTTGACTGATGACAGAGATCATTTTCTCCTGAATAATAGAAATATTTCAAAATGCATGAACACCAATTCTTTGCTTCATTAACCATACGAGTAAGTTTAAACTTACTTCAAAGCTGACCATTCACTTAGATCAAAATCCATAGTACCGACAAACTTACAGAGAAGAGACCTGAATCAATAAGGTGAGCACTGGTGATTGCATCTCACCTTATTTACTGTACCCTGAACACCCGTGAGGGTTTAACTTCTGGGGATGCCCTGAGCAGCTTGATGCAGTGTCTGCCAACAATCATATCTGACTAGCACCCGGCTATTTTCCCCATTGCTGTTTTTAAAAAATGCCATCACAGAAGCTTAACTACAACCCAGTGTCATCAATTTTCCTTGAGTTCAGGAAGGCCACAGTACAGATTTTAAACAAACAAATGAACAAAAAAATGCAAGTGGAAACAGGGTTAAAAGGAAAGGAAATGTATATACTTACTATCAGAGAAAGTATAAGGGACAGACTACTGAGTTGTACAGTAAAATCAAGTTAACCACGTGCACTGGAAACAGAATTCAAGTTACCTGTTGCTGGGTTACTGCAGGGGAATGAGGAGGCTTTAAAAATAGATACCTCTGTGTTTGCCCTTTGTTTAATATAGCGATTCCCAAGACTAAGTTTCTCGTACCGTTTTCGATATGCCTGGTTCAAAAGAAGCAAATCTGATTGGTTTAGGAAAATTCTTTGGGGAAAACCTAATTCCTCTGTCTTCTCAGCAAAGACTTTGGATTAGGGTCTAAGTTTCCTTTAGCCTGTGTTTCTTGAGAACTGGACGACACATTTATAGTAGCCAGAAAGAGTTCCTTCACATGAGCTTGGAATTCCTTTGCTTCTGGTCTCTCGGATGGAAGAAGAATCACAGGAATTGTACTGTCCACAAACTCCTCAGTCATGCAGTCTCCATTTTAACGTATTATATATAAACTGTGTGTAGGGAGTGTGTGTGTGTGAGAGACAGAGAGAGAGAGAGACACAGACAGGGATAAGAGAGAAAGAGAGAGGGTGAATATAAAACTGTGGATGCTTATGATTAATATTAATCATCTCATAATGTGTTTTATAAGTAAATTAGAATTGGATCAAATCTGAAAGTTATTAAATGTATCGGTCTTTAATCCAGGCTTCCTAAAACTGTTATCATTTTTTAACAATCTTTTTGATATGCTAATAATATCAAAAGTCAATCTCTTCCCAAGAAATAATTCTTCTTTCCCACTCTTTCCCCCGCAGTATTCGTATATTCATCAGCAGCAAACCCACTACTTCTGTATAACTGGTGGGCTCTTTGACCTTTGCCATTCCTACATGATTAGGAAATGGCCATAGTAAATGCTACCCAACTTTGGAGTTATTAGGGCTAAAAGAATTCCTTCTTGTTGTACGGCCTAAAATCCTTCTATTTAAATGGTAATATTTTCCTTTGGTAGACGAAGGTCCAACTCAGTCGGGGAGAAATATGTGAAGCAAAATGGGACACCAAAAATGAAGAAAAATACATTTTCCTACATTCTATGCTGATACCCATGTTAGGTCACTGTATCCTTGAAACTTACTCCTCAATCATCCTGGACAAGCGCTCATTTCCAGGCAGCCTCCTCAAGTCACGTTACTGTCCCTGCACTAGGAGACCTTTGCTCTATTCCTAACTCTAAAGCTTTCTAGCCAAAGGAAGTTATTTAATGCCATCTGTAAAAGGGAAAGTAAAATGACTGCTCTTTATCTTGTGTTCCATAAGGCTGATCAAGAAATTTATGAAAAATCTATTTCAGCGGCTGCTGACTATGAATGCTGAGCTCCTAATGGCTGCTAATGGGAGATCTTTTCGCATTCTTCCTGTTTTCCTTACCCCCAAGTGGTCAGCCAGGCTCATGAAAGGGGGAGAAGGATAGAGGGAGATGGCGAATAATGATTGCTGGGTGAACCGCGAGGGGCTGGGTTCAATAATGCATCCTCACTTGGATGTGTCTGGGCTGGGAGAACCTCTGAACCGCAGTACAGGAAGGCCCCAAGAAGCTTTCCACTTAGAGACCCGCAGGTTACCACGACTGCCAGTGGATCCTCCTGAAAATTTTACATGGTCTGTGTTGCTTGATTTGTCAACCATCTTTATACAGGCCTATTTTCAAACACCTGGGGCAGATTCCTGCCCTGAACCATAAAATTCTTCTGAGAAAGAGATTTCAAAACCCATTCTAAAATGTGATTTAATTTTTCCTTTGGTCTTCAAAGAATGTGAAAAATAGCTGGTTATAATTTTTCATTTAGTAACTTCCATGACTCTTGAAAATAGTTACCTAATTATTCTGTAGCATTTGTTGCCCAGGTTAAATCATCTGATGCTTTCGTTCCCTTAAATGGAAAATATACCAGAACCATATTCTAATAACCTTTCCTCCCCATATGCTCATAATGTACCACGGCCCAGTTAGTTCTCCTAATGCAACTATGTGCAGAGGTCAAATACAGTAGGCTTTTTAAATCTATCACCTGTGTTAAAGGCATTGATAATCAAGAACTGCCAACCCAAATACTAGATATGCAATAATTATTTTCTTGATACACAAATGAGAATAATAAATCTCTGACCTTATTAAATTCTTCATCAGGGATCATAAGAAACTTTTGATACCTAAGAAAGGTGATTTGATAGCAGGGCATTCAACTTCTAGGGCTTTATCTCCCTTCTACCTATTGATAATCATTCAGCATTTTCCAGAAAGACAGCATAGTAGTTCAGTGTCCAGGGCAATATCAAATGACAGTAAAGACAAAAATAATGCGAAATGCTCCAGCAAAGGCAAACGGTAAGGACCTTTGAAATTTCCATTTCCTCTCTAGCCTATTCCCACTCGTTCTACCCACATCCACTGTCTATGATGCAATCAAGACCGGCTCATGTGGGGCAGGGATGACAGCATAATTCTGCCTTTAAAAAAGTCCATTGAACTAAGGAAGTGACAGTAAACAAGGAAAACACTGAAAATTTTCAGAACCAAAAGTTCTAAAACCTGAGTAAATGGCTATTGAAGCTTTTCTTTGATGATATTTCTCTTTTATTATGCAGTCAATTTCTTCCTGCTTCCATGGGTGATTTCACTTCTCTTTGTTTTATTACAAGTGGTTCATCTTGAACTCCATTAGACTCATCATGACAAGCACAAAAGCCAGGACAGAGTCTATTCTGATAAAATTAATTCATTTTCACATTCTTGCCTCAGACTGATTTTGCCATACCTGTTGACAATGTCTATTTTTCTTGTTTGTTATTTAATCTTTAAAGACTTAAAATTGGCCTAGGTCTATGGAAGATAAAGGATGACATGACAATGCCATTAATACTTCTGGTGAAGTTCTGAGTTTTGGGCTCAAGTGTAGGACTTCTTCCCAATGTGAACAGGCTGAAATGAATGCCAGTCAACCCTGACAGCAGAACGGCTGGTAGAAAATGAGAAATGTAGATTTCTGATTTTCCTTAAGCAGAACCTCAGGAGCTACTCTCTGATTTTTTCCAACTTCAAGCCACAACTCTTTTGTGCATGACTTCTCAGCTCCAATCTGATAGAGCTTGAAGAGGTGCTGCCAGAGGCAGACTTTAGATTTCTCTTTCTCTATGTTATTCAGTACTTCTCCTCAAACCTCTCACTATCCAAAAGACACATGACAGACATGTCTGGAGTCCACAATCTGCAGCCCAGGTGACGTAAGCTCCCTCTAGCACCCAGAAAACAGTCTTGATTGGTCTAAGCATGTAAGTTAAGTAAATCAAATATATTTGACTGGTTCCATCTGTTCTATCCAGGGTCATGATGGGAAATTTCATTTTAGGGTCACACTGTCCTTATCCTTCAAATGGCTCTTTTTGGTGATTTTTGACTCAAGACTAAAGTTGCTAGATTTAGCAAATAAAAATACAGGATGCCCAATTAGATTTGCATTTCGGATAAACTTTTTTGTTGTTGGTTTATTAGAATATGTATGTCTCATGCAACACTTGGTCTGATTTCACCATATTATTGACAACATATATTTTTGGTTAGTTATTCAATACCTAAAGGGTTAAAATAATCGCAGGTGCATAGGGATAAAGAATGACATGCCAATATCATTACAGCTTCTGGTAGGTGTTTAGTTTTGGACTGAAGGGCAGTATGCCTTTACTATAAGTTCGTCTCATACAATATTTGGCACTTATACTAAAAATTAATCATTGCCTGTTAGATATTCAAATTTAATTGAGTGTTCTGAATTTTATCTGGTAAATGGGCCATGACCCTGAACATCTCTCCTGAAATGCAAGGTAGCAAAATTTGCCTGTGGACAGATAATTCTTTACCTTCATCTAGTAGAGGTTCCAGCTAAATTGTGTTTACCTAAGATACAGGCATATTAGTATATTTTGGGCAGGAATGGGAAAGGCATATCTTCTCAAGGTCCATTTAAATGAGAAGCCAAGGAATATCCTGAAAAAGAACTCACCCTCAGGGAAGAGAAAGCTGAGGCCCATGAGTCTGAGTCACTATCATAAATAAAAGGGTGATTCTGAGCACAGCAGATGTCTCCCCTTCAGACTGCCACCCTTCCTACCTTCTAAGGCTCATGCCATGTCTTACAAATGGAGGTGATGGTACAAAGACACAGGGGATAAAATAAACAAAATAATGCCACATTGGAATCAGGGGCTCCAGCATCAATGTGCGTGCGTGTGTCGGGCGGGGGAGCACCGCTGACATGAAGCATGGGCAGGCCTGAGGCCAATGTTAGGGGACACTGGCAGCAGAGGTGGCACCTTTGGCTGACATGAGCAGTTGAGCTGCCTCTTTGCATGCTGGCAGGCTTATTATCACAGCAAGTTGGAGCAAGGTAGTCATGGGAAAACCAAGAGTGCATTTTTCTGATATTCATTTAATGAATATTTATTAAACACCTCGTATGTGGCATGTACTAGTAGATGCAGCAAATACAACAGTGAACAGGTGTGGTCACTAGCAGCATATTGCTCACAGACTAGTATGGGGAATCACAATATGGTGGATAAGAGCTATAGCGGTTTATGAGCACTTGAGTCCTTTCACAGTAAAGAAAGTATTATACCTTCCCCACCCCCTTTCCCATCATCATTTCAAGAAAGAGGATTAAAAATACAAAAGCGACCCACAATTCAGCATTGATGAGGTTATGTTGCTCCTCTTAAAAGTATCTCTCTGTCAGGTTTTGCAAAACTCATGTGTCTTCCTCTGGTCAAAGTAGCCTCAAAATAATGGGTTTCAGCATAAGAAAACAACTATTTTTTTTTTGTTTAATCTTAATAATAGGGTATTTCAGGTTTGTCTAATGAGAACCAGAAGCTGATGATCTAACACAATCAAATACTAGCTTTTGTACAAAAAAGAAATAGTAAAATAACATAGGACCTTGTCTAAATAGGACTTATAAATGATGCCAGCTCAATGGGAAAAAATAGCAATAACCTTTTAAAACATTAATTTAGACTTTTATTGGAATACAAAGGATCTCTAGTGTCTGAAAGCAGGCATTGTCTCTCTTTTTATTTCAATGGAACTGTGGCTTGAATACAACACAGCAGGGTGTGTGTTTTCTAAAGTTGGGTCATTATCAGAGTGCTCTCTGCCGTTTGCCAATAAGCCTTTATTTGGCAAAGTTTAAAATTGCTGACAAATGGGATTCTTCCTGTAGCAGTATAACTTGGTACAGCTAAATATGCCTAATTACAAAAACCCTACTAGGGCAGTCGAGAAATTCACAGTTTCAAGAAGATTCAGAAGGACAGCCCTTGAAGAGGAGATGGGGAAAACCTCTGAGCCCTTGGTCATCTCTTTCTAACTCTTATTATTACAGATTTTGAGTTGCTGGGACCTGTGAGATTATTCAAAACAATGCCTAGTTTTATCCAAAGCTGCAGTGGAGACATTAAAGAGACAGTTTTTACTTCTACATGCTTTGGTCTGTGGCTTTCTGTGGGTGTCTGTAACTTTCCTTCTTGTTCTAATTTGTCCCTGTTCAGACAAATAAATTGGAAGATTATTTAACCAAAACCCCAAAGAGTAATTTCTTGCACATATTTTGTGCTTTTAGACTCCATGAATGATAATGGACAATCTCTTTAGAATTGGAAGACCAATATCAAATGGTGTGCACACATTATCCAGGAGCCCCTCTGAAAGAACAGAAGCCTCACTTGAACCCATGTTCATGGGAAAATCTCTGCTTCAAACCTTGCTTTCCAGTTGTAGCTGGGGGAAGATGAGGCTTGTTTGGAATCAGATGTAGCTTCCCACTACCATAATTACACATTCGATTTCAAACACCTACCTGTAATGTTTGAAGATGTTAGCATGATTGTACTAAATATCATCCAAGAGTTCTAGCTGAGGAGAGGTGGTAGAGAATGAAGGAACAGGACAACAGTTGAAATGATGGGATTAGGAGGTTCTGATAAGGAAGCATGATGTAGAGATGAAATATGGCTTTCCATTCAGAGCTTGGAGTTCTTTCTATTCCCATTTCATCTGCCTAAGTGATAAGGAAGAACCTCCATTAACTACAGTAAATCTAAAGCACACTGTTGGGTAGATGCTGAGTAACTTTAATTAGAACCTCAAAGAACTTAAAACACAAGTATACATCTAGAAAAGAACTTTCATAATATGGTAAAAAAGAATACTTACTAAGAAAAAAAAGTAGAATAAGTGTCTATTTGCCTGTGCTGCCTGGCTTCCTTAGGTATGGGTAAATCTTCCAGTGAGTCCCAAATAAGGGGGTATGTAAGAATGCAGGCTGGGATGGTAGGGTGACACCAGTAACGTAAGTGGTGGGAGTGAGTTCTGGTCAACAATAGATGGAGGAATTAATCAGCTCAGGGTTACAGGACAAAACAGGCTAATGGGCCCAAGGATGCTACATTGCTACATGATTCCCAAAATATTTGTGCCACAATCTCCATGTAGCTGACCTTAAGGGAGAGAGGGCAATGAATTTGCTATCAAATGAATTGCTCTATTTTAATTGTGGAAGTGGAGTAAAATGAGAATAATAGAAATAATAATACATGTATCATCTGACAAGTTAACTGATGAAGTAGGTTTCCAGTACTGGAGGTTTTGGAAAAGGGGCAAGACATATACCAAGCACTATAATACGTGCTTAATGGACCTTCGACTTTATTCTTATGTAAACCCTATGGACTTATTAGTATTATTTTCCCCATTTATGATTCTAGGGAAAAGTCAAATGTGATTTAGAGGGAAAACTACCCTAATATCCAGGGCATTCTTTTCATCCCAATATTTTCTCAGTGCTGTGGAATTTCTGTGATCCATTATAAATAACCTGTTATATTTGTATGGCATTTAATACAAATGGCTTTCAAGGAATATTCATATATAGGACCTCACTGGATTCTCATATAAAACTCTGTGTGATGGGCAAATAGGAATTATTACCCCTGTTTTAAAGATGCTGAAACTGAGGCTCAGAAGAGTGTCAGGCTTTATTTGGAACCAGGACCCGAATCCAGCTTCTGTCTGTTTTAAACCAGGCTTCCTGTTTTCCCCTAAAGACCTTGTAGAGGGAGGCTGAGAGCAGCCAAACAGTTATTATCTCATGTTAAACCCTGCACAGACTTGTGGACAATAGTCTTGTTAAATGCTCAAGATCTTTGAATGGAGACCAAGAACTCTCTTATCTCTGCAAAAATCTCCACAGAAACATTTTTCTCTCTTTATTGCTTCTCCTCATTTAAATGCTAAAATATTAACAGTGTTAGGCCAGATAACATCATACTGCCTTGTGACTTTGCAGGAAAGAGATGAGAACACTATGATAAGGCTGGGAATTTTCAACTGCCTGGTACAGTGGGAGGAACACTTGTTAGGAGTTGAGTGATATGGGTTCTAATCCTATCTCCTCCATTTATTAGCTGTGAAACCTTTGCTTGTCACTTTAAACCTTCTAAGACTTAGTCTTCTCGTCTATAAATGGGACAGGCCTGATAAAGTTATGATGCGTAAGGGCTTTTAAAAATTGTATACTTTTATATAATTGTGAAGGATTGCAATCAGAGTAGCTTACCACACACACACACAGTGACATGCAGCATGATCTCATAAAATATGGATGTTTTTCAAGCTGCTCCTATAGTAGCAAGGTAAGTCAAGTTTGGCATTTGTAAATCATGGTGCTAGTGTATCGTCTTACGTAGGAGTACCATTGGGATAAATTTTTTTTTAATTATTGGCAGTAGGAGCTTAACTATGTGAAGATGGCCACATGGATTTCTATCAGGGATTTCCATTTCTTGGGCTCCTCAGGCTGCTTATGGGATCTGGTAGGTTTTCATGAGAGACAATGGGGAAACCAATTTCAGAGCCAATCTGGCTACATGTACTTACTATCAGCTCATGCTTAAATTCACTTTGAAGAATGAAATATAATATTGCTCTCAGCAGTAAATCTGGGAAGCAGTATAAGGGACAAACTATGAGATTTTGAGTCTATTATGGGTTGAATTGTGTCCCTCCCACCCCCCAGATAACCCCCAATACCCGTGAATGTGACCTTACTTGGAAACAGGGTCATTGCAGGTGGAATTAATTATGTTAAAATGAAGTCACACTGGAGCACAGTGGGCTCTGAATCCAATAAGTCCTAATAGAACCTTATAAGACAGGATGAACAGACACAGACAGACATAGAGAAAAGACCAGGAGACGACAACAGGCAGACTTTGAAGTGCTAAATCTACAGGAATGTCAAGACTTGCCAGCAACCTCCAGAAGCTAGGAAGAGGAAAGGAAGGATTCTCTCGTAAAGTTTGCAGAGGGAGTATGGGCCTGCTTGGTTTTGGACTTCTGGCCTCCAGAACTATGAGATGATAAATTTCCATTGCTTTAATGGATTCAGTCTATGGTACTTTCTTGTGACAGCCCTAGAAAACCATGACAGAGTCAGACTGGGCTGAGTCCAAATCTAAGTGGTGCCACCTGCCAGCTATGTGATTCTCTTGTGTAGCTATTCTGACCCTCAGGGTCTTCAACTTTATCATGGGGATGTGGTTTGAGGATTAGATGAGACACATATGTAAACCACCTTGAACAAGCACTTGCTGTGGGGTAATCAGCAAGTAGCATTGGGAATTTACACACACGTCACCACACCACAGAGACTGCCCAAATGCTGCAGGACATGGTTGTGTGTCATCCAATCGTAAAGATTCTTCATCCGGCACTCGTTGTTCATCTGGCTTTGTAAGAGAGAAATAGTTCCATGTTTGAAATACTACTGGTTACTAATTTTTCCTGAGAGTCTTTGCAGGTTGAAAGATGCAGTTGGAGGTAATTTTTAATGTAGAAGCTCTAAGAAAAAAGGTGCCAGATTAGTCAGTTTTGCCACATGCTTTGCTCAAAACAAAAGGCCTTAGCGCTTCCTGGAATTCCTGAGAGCCGAGTTCAACCTCGGAGTGACTTCAGGGTAGGGATCATGTCCTGGTCATCCTTTCATTAAAAAAAACACCTATATTCTCCCCACCTGTGAGCTCATGTCAAATACACCATCTGACTTGTTATAGGTATAAATTAAATAAAAAATAATAATAATTCAGTAAATAATTCCATGCATGAATTAAGAAAGGATTATATATATGCTCTATAACCAAGTCTTTTTTGGCCAATATTTCCTTTCCTATGAAATGAATGCTATGGATTATGATCTCCCAGTTACCTTAAATCCCATACTTTTAGTTTACTTTATATAACTGCATGCTTTAGCATACAAGCCAGATCCTCACATAACTGAACACGGAGGCACAACCATGTTAAAAATTTGTGGCATAACCCTCATTTTCACACTTCCAGGACTTCACATTTTTTCATTCTTTCTCCTTGAATTCATAATAGCCATAGGAAATGATTCATGAATGCATTAAATCCTCCCGTAATTAGATATGTGAAAAATTGTTAGCTTTTTTTTTAATCACTGATATGATTTATTGCTTCTATAGCTCAAATCAGAATCTTTTGGATTCAACTCTTCCATGAGCAAAGGCTGTTTGTTTATCCTAAAAATTTGTTTATCCTTTGCATATAAGTGAGGAAACAAAGCCAATGTAGCTAAAATTTTGCTTTTTCTTTCTCTCCTTCATTTCTGTCTGGGCGATCCTTGAACAAGTTTTGCACCAAAGAAAACTGTTTGATTGAGTTACGAGGAAGGGAAAATGAACTGAGAGACAGTGAAGTTTTTTGCACTCCAGATGATTTCGAAATCTATCACACACACATTTTGGGGCAATTGTTAGGGGAAAAACCCACACATTTGGGGTATCCCTATTTTGTGTCCTGAAAGGGGATAGTTTCTGCTTTAGAACATAGAAAAGAACAGCCTGATTCATGCTGGTCACATCATCCACCACTCTGTAAGAACAGTAAGGGGCTTTAAGCTTAATGAAAATGAGGAGCGGAGCACTGAGTGCTCATCTACAGCCTTCCAGATAGATGTGTATCTCTGTCCAATGTGGCGCATCTACCAAACAGGCTGCCAGGCAGTCATCTCTCCTGCAGATGCGCAGTGAGCTCACCTCATCTGTCATGTCCAGACGTGTTAACAGGAATCTTCTTCCCCTGTGCCTTTCTACTCTGAATAAGTATTTATGAAAAACAAATCATTGCCATGTCTCTTTCTTTCTTCAGTTTTATTCGATTTTGTCTGCCTGTCCCCCAAGAACTGTTCTGGTAATTTAGATCTGGTGATTTTCTTTGGGTGGGTGGGTGGGGGTCGGTATTTCAGATAAAACAGAAGGTCTGATTTTGTCAAGAAGGTAGTTCTGAAAGTCTCCGAGAACAACTATACCCATGAATCTGAAGGCAAAATGTCGCTCTCCAAGTGAACGGAATGGAGAAAACACAATAGGAGTCTGTTAAAATGCTGCTTTAGACAATGAAGAAGGAAAAAGCTTGGAAGTGATCATTCTTTCTAAAGGCCTTGTAGAAATCGACCCATCCTGTGATTTGAGGGGTGCCCTCCAACCTGAATTTGAATGTTCTTTCTGTTTAATGCATTACTCCCAAAGAAATGTTGGATCAGATTTTGTAGGGGAAATGTCCTAGCCTTCAAAATCTCATAGTTCTGTTAGGGGAAGGCAGAAAGTAGTAAAACATGCACGTGTGTGCACATATCGTGAGTGCATGTGTGTGTTTGTGTGTGCATGATTAGAGTCTCTCAGTAAGTGCTTTGGAAAGGACAAGGTAGAGGAGTTGGGACCAAACTTTACATTCATGTACATTTTGATAAATGGGATTCCTCCTAGGCAGGATGCTACAAAGGTTTAAATAGGACTGTACAGCCTGGACGTGAGGTCAGTTTTTGAATCCTGACCTTGATCATAGGTCTAACTCTCTTTAGGGCTGGGAATTCCAGATTTCTTCATCTTATGAACCCTCTCTGGAGGGCTCCCACAGTCTTCCATGACTAATATTGCTCTTTCACTGTGACATGCAACTCAATAACATGACTCACTTGCGGCATCACAGAAAGTCTTCAAATTTGAAGGATAAAGCTGTTGTTTAAATCTATCTGTCTGCTCTCTGTCTCAGTTTCATTCTCTCCATGAGTCTCTCTCTTTCTGTTGATCTGTTTCTCTCTGTCTTTCCTTATGTCTGTCTGTCCCTCTATCTTTATTTGTTTCTCTGCCATGTTTTTTGTCACCTCTATGCTTAGTATTCCCAAATTATTGCAATCTGTCCTGAATTCTCTTCTAAACTGTACTCTGATATTTTTAACTATGTGTTGGACAGCTTCACCTATATATTCATAAGCCAGTTTGAAAGTATTATGTATTCTAGAAATACCATGTTTTAATCCTGATCCAATCTTGTGGGAGTGACCCTTTCTTTTAATCCTGATTCAGTACTGCAAACAGGAATTTTTTTTATTAGATTATCTCCATGGAAATGTGACACACCCAATTGTGGGTGTGACTTTTGATTAGATGAAGATGTGACTCCATCTATTCCGGGTGAGTCTTGATTAGCTCACCGGAATCCTTTAAAAGAGGAAACATTTCAGAAATGACAGAGCCTACAGAAATGACAGAAGCCACAGAGCCCACAGAAACTTCATAGCAGAGGTGATACAGATGCAGAAACATGGAGAACAGAGACACAGATGTTTGGAGATGCTTGGAACCCAGCAGATGCTGCCATGAGATGTTAAGCAAGCCAGAACCTGGAGAGAGACAAGGGAAGCCAAGAGATGAGAGCCAGCCCCAGAGAGGTAAAGTGAGGAACCCCCACAGGAACAGAGGCTGAAAGTAACGGAGCCTATCAGGGATGGACAGATACACGAGTATTCCTTGAAGAATCAGCAATAAGACACAAGCCCAGAGGGAGCACTCCTGGTGACTCTAGGAACTCATAAGTAGTTCAGAATGATTAGAGCACAGACTGTGGAATGGAGCATACTCATAGCACCCACTAGCACAGTCTGGAGCCGTGTGACTTCCCAGCTGACAGAGGTGTTCCTGACCCATCGGCCTTCTTTGAGTGAAGGTAACCTCTTGTTGATGCCTTAATTTGGATAATTTCACTTCCTTAGGACTTTAAATTGTAACTTATTAAACCCTTTTATAAAAGCCGTTCCAGCAACTTACAAACTAACACAGTTCGTTACCACCATTTATGAGGCCCCAAACTAAATTAAATTCAATATATAAACAACTTCCTTTTTACTTTGCTACCTCTTTAACAATGACAACAAAAGTCATTGCTATCACAGCAAGAAAATTATGCTCTTTGCTCAACTCATCCATCCATTCATTAAACATTTATCAAGGCTCTACTTCAATGGAACACTGGGGTTACAAAGCTGAGAAAGACCATGCCAGCTCTGAAGCAGTTCAGAATCAATGACAGACATGTAATCTGATGGCATGGTGCTTTGATATGAGATCTCTTAAGATGTGACCAGAGGAGGGATACCTGATCCAGCCAGGGGGCAGGGGCTAGGTGAGGGCACCAGGAATGACTTCTGGGGAGAGGTAACATCTAATTTGAGTTCTGAGCGCTGTGTATGAGTTAATCTATCAGGGATGGACAGACACACTAGCATTCCTTGCAGAATCAGCAATAAGACACAAGCCCAGAGGGAGCAAGCCTGGTGACTCTAGGAACTCATAAGTAGTTCAGGATAATTAGAGCACAGACTGTTGGGATGGAGAATACTCATAGCACCCACTAGCACAGTCTGGGAGCCTCAGGGTCATTCATGATGGGTCCAGAACCCCTCACCCTATATAAAATAGCCATAAAACTCTGAAAATTTGATGTCTACCAGAATCTCCTCTTCTCCATCCCTGCAGCCACTACACTGGTTCAGATCTGCTTTACCTCTTATTGGACCACTATAATAACCCTTATCCCCCAGTCTCCAGGCTTGCTCTGCTGCAAAGTATTCTAGCCTGCTGCTATAAAATATTACTGAAGCTTCACTCCTCAAAGCATGTTTTTGCAGTCCGGCAGCACGGACATCACCTGGGAACTTATTAGAAATGCAGAATCTCAGTCCCTACCCCAAACCTACTGAAGCGAAATCTGCATTTTAACAAAATCCCCTGGTGATTTGAATGCACGTTAACGTTTGAAAAGGCACTGCTGAAAAACACAGCTCTACTTACTTCCCAACACTGCTGAAAAGCAAAACCTTCACTGGCTCCCTGGTACCTACCAAATGTAGTTCAAATGGCCTTGTCTGATTTCCATTTCTTCCCAGCCTAACAGGACACTTTTCTTTTTTGAGAACATGCTCCAACCATACTTCCTCGCCCCCTGCCTTTGCACATACTAACCTGACCTGGAGCTCTTTCATCTATCGTAATCCCTCTGGCGCACAGGGCTGAGCTGAAAAAGCAGCCTCCTTGATTTCTCCCAGATGTGTCACTCCATCTTTGAGCTTCCAAAGCATTTCACCTGTTTTTTTTTAGTTTGTCATACCTTGCAGAATAATTATCTGTTACATTTCCTGACTATTAGTCCTCTGAAGGTTCCTGAGGGGCACAGGCTGTATTTTACCCATACAATGATTTCCTATGTTAGGAGACTATAGGTAGATATATCTCTAGAAGAAATAAGTTGCTGAAAGAAAGTGAGAAAACAACAACACATATTGCCATCAACAGCAAAAAGAAAAGTAAGCTCATTCAGCACTGACTTTGTTAACGTCTCAGAAATGTCCTCTATTAGGTTTAAAGTATAAGTCTAAGAAACCACTTATCCCCAAACACTACAGCCACCAACAAAATCATAGAGGACAGTGGAGACGGACCAGCCATTGAAGTTCTGCCTAAATAAGTGCTAAACTTCATAACTCTCATTCACCTTAAATATCATATGGTACATGGCTGACAAGAATTCTAGGTGCATAAAATCCATTCTCTTCTCTCTTCCAACTAGAAAGAGGGACGGTAGGGGCTAGTCATAAGCCCTTTGATACTTTTCTTCATAGTATCATGTAAAATTTGTAACTAACTCTGTTTCGGTCTTCTGACACATGAACACAGCTGAAAGACCCCTTAGAGTCCATTTGTATAAAGCAAGAAAGAATCATGGTGGGTGCAGGAGAAACGTGCAATGTTTTCAGGCAAGGAAATACCATGTTCGCAGAATGCTGATTTGGTAAAAGAAGGAGAGGAGTTTCGCTGGGAGAATCCCAATGGAGTTTAACAATGCAACTCAAACATGTCAGGGCATTCTAGGTGACCAGTTCTCAATGACAAGCCCTCAAGACAAGCAGCTTGCCTATCTGCCAGAATCTCACAGATTCGAAGTAAGCAAGGGATATGCTCAAACTATCTCTCCAAAGGTGAAGGGACCAAGGAGGGCACTGCAGTTATATTAAGTGATTCTAATTATCACATTCCTACAGCCAGAAAGCAGAGTGGTTTTGCCCACTGATTCTCCCAGCAGGAGCCAGACAGAAGTAAAATTGGGAGGAAGCTTTGTAAATCTTTTTTTTTCTTTTTTGCACAGAGACTCAATGAGTCCAGAACAAATTGGCACCCCTTGTACAAAAATAATGTTTATTCCTAGGCTTATAACCTTCTTTTACATTCTACCCTAGTCCTAGCTTTGTGTCTCATAGTCCCCATCTATAAAATAGAGTTGAAAATAGTATCTACATCACTGGATTGTTGCAAGAAATAAAGGAGATAATACACTTAGAGTACTTAGAACAACACCTTGCTAAGTATGTGAGCTCTCACGATTATCTCTGACCTGCAGATTCATTTTCCCTATCTTAGCGAAAAAAGCTGCAACAATGCTTCTCAAACTGCAACATGCCTAAGAATCACCCAGAGGGCTTCTTAAAATACAAATTTCTGGGCCCCACCCCCAGAAATCCTGATTCAATAGGCCTGGGGAGGAGGTCTGAGAATTTGCATTTCTAACGAGTTCCCAGGTGCTGCTACAGCTTTGGAAACCAAACTTTGGGTTGCACTGCAGTACAGGGAACACCACCGGCTTCTGATTTCTCCAATGATCCCCACCACCGACTCATTTGTAATTAATCACCAGCACATACACTTTGCAGCGCTCAGACAAGCATTCTCGCATACTCCATCATACAGGTTCATTTTGAGAAACAGAATCAGCTGCCAGTTGCTTCTGCCTTTTTATCTACATATTATAGCTTTTGTTCTTTAGACCTTCCCGCACTCTGTCTTATCAGAGCTTATCTCAACTTTGTACGTGAATAGTTAGAGTAACATCTCAGAAGTTTCTGAGACCACCCAAAGTGGTCAAATTATTTTTGACAAAGTATTTTCGGTCTTAGTTGGTAAAGAGGTTCTGTACCTTGGTTCAGTTCACTTTAACCAACTCGCCCCAATCACCTGCTAAGTGTCTGACGTGGTGGATAAAAAAATGAAAGGACCCAGGACCTCCATTCGAAGAGGGCATAGTCCTTTGGAGGAGTCAGGCAGATGAACATTAAGTTATAATTCATGATTATATGTGACAACGTAGTAGCACACAGACAGTGGGATGGAGGAGCAGTGGGGTGAGATGCCTTACCTATTTCGCAGGTGCCAGGTAAAGTATCCTGGAGAAAGAGTGATGAAATGACTCTTCTCCATGCCTGAGGTTTGCAGCCTGGTGTCTGTGAAGCCCCAGTAGCTGTAACAACCCTGGCCTCTTGGCCTCTTGTTTCACTCTGTCCCAGGTTCTGAGCCTGCCCCTTCCTCAATGGGCGTGGCCTGTTCAATGGGGAGCTCTCCGCTTCTCCATGAGGCAAATCTGATTGGCCAGGTGGTTTTCCTACGTTCCTTTGATTAGGTAGTTATCTCTTCCTAATTCAGGCGTTCACTTGATAGGCTACATCTTCCACCTTAGTCCTTTTGTATTAATAATGGTGATTTTTTTTCAGTGGTGAACTCTGGTGGGAAAGAGCAATGCTATGTATTGGGTTCCCTTAGACTCTCCAGCAAACGTTAGTACCCACGCTGCATGGGAGAGGATGAAGAGGAGTAGACGATGATAGACTTCCTGCAAAGGAAGTGGTCCTAAGAATGCTGAAAGAGCCCAGAGCACTCTTTAGTGCCACCCTGCCTTCTTGATGGTTATGCTTCTTCAAATGGTCCTTTAAAGTAGGGCCAGGTTTTCTCTTTAGACCTTGTGCATTTCTCCGAACCCCATTTTTCTCTCAGTGATGCCTTCCATCTCACAGGGTTGTAACAATTCAGTAAGAAAATATACGAGGAAAATCTTTGGCTAACTAGAAAGCCCTGATCAAATGCTTAGCGTTAACCTTCAAGTCTTTTAGGGCAGTGCTTTGTCCTTATTAAGTTGCTCAGTGAAGAGTGCTGACTGGTCACCTCTTTAGAGCGAGAGAAAGATTAGGAAGGAATTGCCCCCGTCCCACCCACTCCTGCTGTCCTTGACCACCTATGGGCGAGAGGCAGCAGCACAGCCAACTAAGCCATAACCTCAACATTTCTAGCCACACTGCCAGGCAAATGATTGCAGCCTGAACAGTGATGGCCACCTGAGACGCAACTGCAGTGTGGGCCCTGTGAATTGAGCAGCATCAAGCATTACAACAGGAAACATAAAAAAAACACACAGCACCTAAAGAAGTGCCTGGGATCACGGACACAGCAAGCTCCTTCACTCCACTACGTAAAACCCACTGAGAGAAAGGGTTCTGCTGACCGCACCCCACCCCCACACACACACCGATTCCTGTTTCCAACTCATCGAAGAATTGGCCCTCTGCCCATCTGCAGACAGGAAATGCTTCTGGTTTGCTGACATGCTTCGCCTCCGTCACCCTGGGCTTCCATCTGTCCACATGGTCAGACTCTCTCCCCTAACCGCAGAGAGGAGCCTGGTTTCTTCTGACCCCTTTCTGCTCTCCTCTCACCCTCCACCCCCTGCATGGCCTGGAGATGGCTCATGCTGGACCTTTGCCCAGTGAGCTCCCCCTCCTCCACCCCGCCCACAGCAAAGGTTCATTAAATTAGTCACTTGGACTTTCCGTAGTTGAGCTGAAGGTCACTTGCTGTAACTGTCAGCCAGAAAAGAGGCATCACTGGGGGCAGTTTCAGAGCCCTGCTCTCCTTCAGAGGGAGGCTTGCTCTCCTCCAGCAGCCCTGGGAGAGCACCAGTCACTGCCCTCCTAACTAGAAGGGAAGGGCACTGTCCACGGCACAAAGGAGGAAATTAGTTCCTCAGTGACAACTCATGCTTCAGCCCCTTACAGGGTAAGGCAATTGCCTAAGCTTTTTATGCTTCACTTTTTCCAACTAGAAAAACAAGGCTACTTAACTCCCTCACAGGGGTGATCTGAGGACATATTAACCAATTTCTGAAAACCACCTTAAGATTTAGACCAGAGGAGGTGAAGAATGGTCACTGTTCATCCAGAATTACCAAGATTAAACAAAAACAATGATTCTACTTATTTTGTTGGGGCTGAAAAGGAAATTGCCAGCAAAAGCAAACCTAGGTCTCTTTACATAATTTTTCATCTTTGAGCTGGAACTTTAGCATTATGAGGCAATAAAAACAAAACACAACAGAAGCCTAAACTCAAATGTTCTCTTGGCTGTGTGTCTTGCTTGCAGTGGTGGGTGGACACCGTAATTACAGCGGCTGTGAAGTCCCCAGCCACGTCTCAGTCAGGCAGTCAGGGCAGGCGTGACACTGTGTCAGGGATGCTAGTCAGCTGGGGAGGGGGTTCAACGTGTGGCATTGTCATGCTAGGGCATAGGAAGAAAGTGTCAGAAAGTCAGCAGTCTTTGGAAGCTGGCATTTGGAGAAGGCAGCGAAGTTTAAAAATTCCAGAAGCAAAGGCACATGTAGGAATGGGTCAGACCTAGGATGCACGAGCTTCATTTCTGCCAGAGCGGCACCTGGGAGGAGGGAAGGTCTGTTCTACTTGTTGTTCCAATGCCCAAAGTTAAAGACTTCTGCAGAAAATCCCAACAACCTGGTGGGACTTTGTCCACGAATTCATATCATGTATCTAAAGCACTGTTTATCAGCCTGGGACTAACCGTTCTGGAGGAACCACAAGTGCTATGGCAGGGGAATAATTTTCATCATGAACCTTCATGGGACTTCACCAAACACCCTCAGCCTTCTGCTGACCTAAAGCATACCTCCCTACTTCCCCACAACTGGGCAGTAGACTGGCAAAAATAACATGTTCATGCAGTATGTGTGAAAATCCTTAGAAATAACTGCCCTTTAAGTAACCTTCATATAAATTTGGACTCTTACAAGTAACAGGCTATTTTATAAATCTGTATATAGCTCTCTATACATATATATATAGATAGATAGCTGTAAGCTATAGATAGATAGATAGATGTAGATAGCTAGCTATCTAGCTAGATATAGATAAAGCTGCTACATGTACAGGTAAAAATATTTTAATGACAAGAATCAAAATAAAGAAAAAAACATAAAAACTATGTATTTGCTGTTTATATTACCTCTTTAGGGAGGAACTTTTGCAAGCTCAATACCTGGCAATTGAAGATGACTTTTTTTTTCTTTCCTTTCCTTTCAGTCCTTGCCCTAAAATTACCTATTTTAATCCTCCAGGGGTGGTCCTTAATTCTTGTATTCTATCCCATATTAATGCAGTTCAAGGAGAATTATCTATTGTGTTTCCAGGACTGCAGTTTTAGTATTCAAAAGAAATATAAATCACATTTCCTGTTCTCAAGGTATTTCAAGTCCTGTGGGGAAGACAGGGCTAAGCAGAACAAGTGTTGAGAGGATATGATTACTGCTGAAATGCATGGCATGGATAATTGGAACTACAGAGCCCCCCCACACACCAAGATTTTATGGCAAAGAGCATAGTTTATTTACAGAGGAGAAAGTCCTAATTCCTCTTATAATCTGTTGACATGTGTTAGTTTCTCTGACATAGCAAGCCATGCGGTTGTCCTTCTCCAGTTCTGTTTTGCTGGTCCTGGGGTGCCCCGGCCCACACTTGGAGACAATCTCTGAAAGCAAGATGCTGCCCAGGGTGACCATCTGTCTGGACTTTTCTGTATGGCATAGGGGAAATCCAGAGCAATCAAGGATGCTCTGAGAGGTCAGCTTGTGAGAGGTGGGTAAGGACAGAGTCCAGAGCTGGCATGAATCTCCACACCTAATGTCTCTGAAAACTCTGACAATAGGTAGACAACATTAATTCAAAATCAGAGCACATCTCCTTTGGCTGGGTGGAGACTAGAACTGACAAGCCCTAATTTATATATAGGAAGTCCATTTTTTAATTTCACCCATCACCACGTTCTAGGTAGACTGGCCAGGAGGGAAACTACCATGTGGAGGCTTAATCAAGGGCATTGATCTCTGATGACCCTCCAGCTCTTATTAAAATTCTGATTTAGAACAAGAATTATGTTTTAGTTTCCTAAGCTGCTCAAAGCAAACCCCATGAAATGATTCACCTAAAATAGTAGAAATTTATTCACCCACCATTTTGAGGAAGGGAAAATGTCCAAGTCAAGGCATCATCAAAGTGATGCTTTCTTCCCAAATGGCTCCAGTGAAACTTGGCTCCTCTGCCACATGGCCATGCACATGTTGGCATCTGTTGGTCTCTGCCTTCTCTTCTGGGTTGTTATTGATTTCAGTTTCTTACTTCCATGGCTTTTTTTCCTCTTTGTCTGAATTTCATTCTCTTATAAATGACTCCAGTGAGAGGATTAAGACATCCTCAATCAGGTGGGTCACACCGTAACTGGAGTAGCCTCATCAGAAGATCTACTTACAACGGGTTTATACCCACAGGAGTGGATTAAACTTAAGACCGTGTTTCTCAAGGGTATGTACAACTTCAAGCCACCACACATTATTCAAATGCCTGGATCAAGAGAGAACTTGGTAAGAGGATATTGGTAAGGCATCATTTTTCCAGCCTTATGTTTGAGATAGGAAGTGAGCTCTTCTATGTTAGGAGAATCCGCTTTTCTTTGGGAGTAATGGCAAATGGTAGAAGAGAAAATGTGACAATCCCAAAAGGTGGACCTTTGAACCCTTCTGATCAACATGGGCGCAAAGCCCGTCCTTCTGTTTGCTATTAACTAGCGGATAAAGAACTGCTGCTGTTTCTTATGAGCTACAGATTTGGAAAATATTGATTTGTAAGGAATCCCTGAGGCTCTAGTGAAATTAATGTGATTTTCACAAATACAAAGTGTATCAGAATTGTTGTCATAGAAACTTGAATGGAAAGAACAGCAGAAGCTTAAAAAAAGAGGAGAAATCTGTGGTCGGTTTTGATTCAGATTGTACGTCCTCGTGAATCTTACTTCCAGGCAGTGGAACTTCTAAAACTTAAATCTCATCAAATGGCTCCCCATCTTCTGTTAGAAGTTCAACACCTTTAAAGCATCAGCCCTAGCTTACCTTTCCAAGGTAATTTCCTGTCAGTTCCTTACTCCTCATTAGGAAGCAAGCCAATTCAATGACTAGTCATGCACTTAACCCAGTGCTTCTCAAACTTCCGGTAACATCAGAATCACCTGCAGGGCTTGTTGAACTACAAACTAGTAGTTCCCTTCCATAGGAAAGAGCCCAGGAATTTGCATTTGTAACAAATTCGCAGGTAATGGTGGTGCTAAGGCTGAGGCTGCAGTCCGGAGACCCCTTTATTTTTTAAAACCATTGCCTCTTCTCTGTATTCCTGATCCACTGTATTAAAAGCAATTATCATATTGAATTTATAATAGTGTAGTACTGTGTTCTGCGCTGTGTTTTTAACGTCTTGAGTTAAGAAAGAACATGCTTTATTAAGTGCTGTTATCTCTCTTTCCTAGCATAGTACATTTTTCCTAGAGAAAGGGATTAATAAGCCCTAGTATGTTTATAATGATCAGGAGGAAACCAGGCAGAAGAGAGGACTTCCAAGTCTATGGTGTTTTTTACAGTGCTGTTTCTGGACCAGCAGCTTCTTCCCCAGTGTCACCTGGGCACCTGTGAGAAATGCAAATTCTCAGGACCCCTCCCCCCCTCGTGGTGGGGCCAGCAGCCTGGGCTTTAACTCGGCTTCCAGGTGGTTCTGATGTTCCCAGGGGCTTATGTGTGTAGGAGCCCACAGAGCTTTTCACTTCCAGGCATGAGAGGACCAACCCTGACTCTTCCTTCTTCAGTGTGCACTCCTGGTTGTCCTCTATCTCTTCCTTTTCCTTTAAAGATATTCTTAATTGTTATCTGAGCCTGGCAAACCATAAGGACTTCAGAAACAGAAAGATCTGACTTTTCAACCCAGCTGTGGAGTCTGGCTGGACCCAAACTCCAAGGCTTTGAGTTTCCCCATCTCTGAAGTAGGGGATAACAATCCAAAGCTTACCGATTCGTTTCAAGGATGAAATAAAGGAATGTATAGAATCTGTGTAGCCCTCTGCTTGCCACAGAGAAGGCACTCATACAGTACCTATTATTTATTATAAACACAAATGGTGGGTGGGAACGCAATGTGAGTTGACCCCGAGTCCATGCCCTCCAGGATTGACCCTCGGTGAACACTTGCCTATAAATCACTCTACAAGGTTTGATAAACGGCTGCGGGAGAACCTGAGAGGCGCTATACCTTTCCCTGAATATCAGTGACCCCAATTTGCACCAGGAGGATAAATCATCTTCCATTTTAATATAATTTCTCAAGATCACTGGGCAGTCGGAATGTCACGGAAGGAAGTCTCAGGAAACTGCAGAGCTGAGGTGAGTGGGGGGTAACCCTGCAGACCAGTCTCTGAGAAGATGCCTGTGTACTTTGGAATATTTAGAACCTGGAACAGTAGGAATGTGGTGGGGGAATGCAAGGGAATTAAATTTTCCTAGCCTCCCCACACAAATCAATCACAAAGGAAATAGGCATTTGAGGAAAAAAAAGTTCCTTTAGAATGTATATCTATTACTTCATCTCATAAATTTCATTCCCTACTCATATGATTCCTTGAGCAGAACAGCCCAGAACTTTTTCAGTCTCTAAATGGGTTCATTTTTCACTCTTGTAAGATCAATAGAAGGGAATCTTGGAATCCCCCAGATAGAGGACCTGAAAGCAGGGTCACTTCAGTTTAAGAATAGTTAACGTGAAGCCGACCCTCCAAATATCTTCCAGTTAGTGGCATTGTTTACTTCTATGCTGAAGGAAGATTTTGAGGCAATAAAAGTATTATTTTTGGGTCCACACTATATTTTATTTAAGATTGTGTTGCTTCATGGTCAGCATTTGCATGTCCTGAATTGTATTTTTAAAATAGGGTAGCCAAAAAAATATACAAAAGTAAAAGATAAAAAAGGATGTCCATATTCTTTTCCACTGTTTGCATAACACTAACATGTCCAGGAACTTTTTTTAGCTTGCACACATTTTAGCTTCTGAACTGTATCTCCAGGTTTTCCTCCTTTCTCCTGAAGTTGAAGAAATTCGGAAATGAGTTTTGGCTTATAAAATGCAATCATTGCAATATGTGCTGTTTGTTTTACTGATGAGGACAGTGAGGCAAACAATTGAAATCTATAAGATACTCAGAAATCTTCTAGTCCAGATCTAGTACCTACTATGTTCCAAGATCTATCCTAGGTATTTGAAGTTAATAATTTTTAAAAAAGACCTTCCCCTCATGGAGCTTACAGTTGAGCCAACTGCTCTGAGCCAGAGGGTCTCTGAAGGGCTTTTTTCCAGGGTCTCCTGGGTATGAAAATTCCAAGGTCTGGCAGAGTTGTTCTAATTAAATGACCATCCTTCCCAGTAAGCCATGAAAAACACTGCTTGTATAGCTATGTCATTATCACTTCCTGCTTGGATTAGTGTAATCCATGATATGCAAGCCTTCTGTGCTCCAGCATTTCCTCTGGGGATCTGCAAAGTTTGCAAAACTCTAGCTTTAGAATGCTGGTCAGAGCCAAGACTTCATTACTTGCATTGCTTTTTTGCCAAGCAAACTTCACAGACTTCTTTACAGTGGAGCACACACTGCAAATGTTCTGTAGTTTAAGGGGCAGACAGAAAGCTCTTCCCCAACCTTTGGGATTGCCTTTGCAGTTTAAGTATATGTTTCCTTCACCACAAGCAAAAATTGTCAAGGGCCAGTCCCAGCAAACTATGTATTCATCTCTGGTTCCCTGTTGAAGAAAAGCTGGATATTGTAAAAATAAGTCAGACCCTCAGTGGGATTGACTAGGTTATAGTTCTATTTTTCTAGAATAGCTACTTCCTGGGGACTCCTTTGGGGATTGCAACCATCTTGATTCTTTCAATCATAAATTCATATTTTTTCAGAAATTAAATATTGCTGGACATCAACTAGACATTTCTCAATGAGGAAACTGAAACTGAGCTAGGTAAGATATTTAAGACAAGGGGACACAGGTTGGATTAGAACCCGAGTTTCCTCCTGTAATCTAAAGAACCACTGTGTCCTCTCTAACAAATAGTTTATATTCCAGTGACCCATGCCAAATATCTGCAAGCTCACTCTACCTTTTCAGAAAATAACCATTTTCTAGGTGTGGGCTGTTCAATTCTTTGGTGCTGTTAGGGAAAGGGTCCTGAATGCCAAATACCACTTTTCATTGAGAATATTGCTCAAGCAATATCTCAAAATAGCTTTTCAGTGCCATCAAGTAGAGAAGCCCATTAAAAGATGTTCCTGCTTCTGAAAATACCACCAGTCTTTCACAAAGCCAGCTTGCATGAAATAGATCAAAGCGCATCATATGGCCTTCTGGTTATGGGTCAATATTTCTGTGAATCTAGTCATAAAAGTATAGAACGTCAGAGCTGGAAGGAACGACAGAGATCGTCTTGTCAGCTTTTTCAGTTTAAAGGTAAAGAAAGCTAGACCCAAAGGGTACTAGAGAATAGCCCAAGGCTATGGAACTCGTTAAAATGAATCTGGAAAAAAAACCATGAACCTGGACCCATCTTTTTTCCCTGTGTCACAATGTCCTTTAACAAAAAGCCTACAGCACTTGGTTTTCCATTCCAGTATTTTACCAACAATACTGTTGCTATTTAACTGTTTATATGAAATTCCCAAGACAGCAGAAGATGCTCTTGAGTTTTTAGAGTATATAAATTGTGACAAAGCCCCAGGCTAACTTCAACAGTAGGAGAGCACAGGCTGATGTGTTACACATATGTAAACACAACACAGAAAAGAGAGGATGCAATCCACCTCATCATAGACTCAAAAGAAGTCAGGTCACAGATGATGCTCACAGTTTATCACACACCCTTTGATGTGATGCTTAACACGCATAGTGTGGCACTTTCCTAACTAAAGCAAGTGAAAAAATGTCAAGTTCTACTTTAAGGACAATACGCCTCCCCACAGATTAGGGGAGAAACCAAGCCTCATTTTGACTTTCTTCTTCACTGAACTTGTGCAATGTAGTTCTCTAAAATGTCTGGCTGCCCAGAATTTCCAAGAGAAGGAACTTAAAAAAAATTATTATAAAAAAATACATAATCATTATAGAAAATATGGAAAATACAGAAAAGCATTAAGAAGAAACTGAAACAAATCTATATATCTACCATCTGTAGATACAGTGTTAACATTTTCAGATATATCTTACATGTATTTTTTCTATGCATACGTTTCCATAGATATTTTTCAAATAAATCAGCCTCACAGCATTACATATTATTTTGTAGCCTGCTTTTTTTTTTCATGTCACAATTTATCAGGAATTTTTTTCCCAAATGGTTCTCAAACCTTACTGAGCCCCAGAATCACCTAGAAGTCTTATTAAAATACAAAATGCTGATCCCCAATCCCAGAGTTTCTGATTCAGTGCATCTAGTTTGGAGATTTAGTATTTGCATTTCTAACAGGTTTCCAGGAGGTATGGATGCTGCTGGTCCAAATATAACATTTTGAGAACTACTATTCCACTATAACATAACTTTACAAATGAAAGTAGCTGTAAAGCATTTTTTCAAATGAGTGTGGTATACGGTAGACATTTAGGCTTTTCCAATTTTTCACTCTTATAAGTAATACAGTAATAAATATTTGTTTTTGCAAATCTGTTTCTTTTTAAAGAGATGTGTTGAGATATAATGTACACATGACATTCACCTATTGATTGTTTCTTTAGGATGAGTTCTAAAGAGAAGAATTGCTAGGTCAAAGAGTACGAACATTTTTAAGGCTTTTGATACATATTGACAAATTGTCCTCTTGAGGTTGTACATAATTACATTCTCACAGCAGGGTATGAAAATCCCATTTTCTGTTTTCCCCGGGCAACCCATACCATTAGGATTTTTAAAAGAGCCTTATCAATTTGAAAGGAGAAAAACAGTATCGTATTGTTGTTTTCATTAATATTTCTCTGACACCAATTGAAGTTGACCATTTCCCCTCGTTTATTTATTTGGCATTAGTGTTTATGATTTTGCAAACTGCTCCGCCTTGGGCAGGACATTCGTGCAGGTAGAAGCCACGAGGTGACCCGTCAGCTCAGTGATTGATGGACACAGGGAACATCCTGTGTAAGATGCCACCATTTCTTCTTCTCCCCTCCACTTTCCCTTTCTCTCTGTCCCTCCCCCTCCCCATGCCTCTTCCCTCTTTCATACACACACACACACACACACACACACACACACACACACACACAATCGTAAAGGACCTTCAGGCTATGGGGAGCCCCAGGGAAACTCCCACAAAGCCTTCAAAAACTCAGTGGCTTAAAAACCCCAAACTCAAAATAAGTCAGAAACAAAAGGACAAATATCATGTGGTCTCATTTAGAAAACACTAATAAGAAAATTACAGCCTAGATTGCAAGCTCTTAACAGCAATTGCATTTATTCCTGAATTTGAAGTGTTATCCCTAAATTCCGAGATGTGAGGCCCAAGGTGTATAACCTGGTATTTCTCTGGAACTTCGGGTGCCTCTCTGACAACCAAGACTCAGAGTTAGAGTTCTGCAGCTCTGAAAGAAAGTCAGCATTACTTCATACAGCAACTGGCAAGGAAGCCAAAAAAAAAAAGAGCTCAGATTTCATTAAGAGATACAAATGAAGCTGATCTGGTTGGGACTTAAGTAAATCAGAATACAGGGTAAAGGACGATAGTGCTTGTATTCTAAAACCTCACCTTCTCTGTGAGACTGAAGGAAGAAATGTTTATTTTCTCCAAAATTTAACTTTTCTGTATCATGTAATCTAACTTAAACTGTCTGGCCAGTTCAGTTAAACAACCTAAACACATGGAGCTAGAATAATGAATAAGATCTTATAATTTTGTATAGCTTAATTTAACACTTTGATTCACTCCAGAGTTTTTCGGGCAGATAATAAAACAGTGTTTGAAAAGTCCCTTGAGGACTGGAGAAAAAATATGGATCTATTAAAATTCCCCACCTGGTAAATTCCTGATATTCTCTCAAGCATTAGGGATTTCCAAGTTAATAGGCCAAGTCTTCAGTCTTGAGGCTCGCTCTTAAGAAATTCATTTTTGTACTGGAGAAGCTAAGCTTACCTGTAATTATGCCTAAGAGCCACTTCCAGAGAACCTCTTTTGTTGCTCAGATTTGGCCTATCTCTCTCTAAGCCCAACTCTGCAAATAAACTCATTACTCTCCCCACTCTGTGGGACATGATATCCAGGCATCAGTCTGGCCCTGGCATCATGGGATCGACAATGTCTTCTTGACTGATGGGGGGGAAAAGAAATGTAACAAAATAAGGCTGCAGTTGGTAAAAGATTTCAAATAGAGTCAAGGGGCTATTCTGGAGGTTTCTTATACAAGCTTCACCTAGATAGTGCAAAATGCATTGGTTTGCCAAGCCCCAACCAACAGTATTCCTGAAAACCCTAAAGAATATCCAGGGCTCTAAATGAGACACAATAATAGTTTCACTCAGCTTATTTTTCAGAAACCTAAACCTCCAGATTGTTCGTATGCCAGAGAAGACCTGAAACCCAGGGGCACCAGGCTCTCTAAGAACATCAACCAGTTGCATCCCCCAGCCCCCTAATGTCAACAGCCCTTCTCAACTTGAAGAAGTCAGAATGGTCATTGTCTAAATATCCCTAAAGATTGAGAGCAGGATCAAAAGAGATGGAGCAGTTGTAACAGAGAAGATAGGCTATAACAAATGAGCCTGACTACGGAATCATTCCATTGATAGTTCTTTTTAGTCTCTAGTGCAGTAGAGCAGTTAGAAGGAAATACCTGTAATTGTAGGACTGTAACTCATACTATACTTTGAAGTTTGTTCTATAATACTTGTTAGAATGTACTTTGAAATCTAATCTATCACTTTTATGCATATATGGTATATTTCACAATAAAAAATGTTAATAAAAAAACAAAACCAACTGAATTGAGTCAGCTTTACTGCAAACAGCCAATTAAATTTAGTTACAGGAGAAGTGTTATAGTATTTATATAGTTAATGTTAAAAGAAAGTGGTTATTTTCCCTAAGTTAAACAGGTTTTTATCTTGTTTGGAGTGGGCAGACCCTGTCTGGTAGACTTTGCTTTTGCAAAATGGAAGCCGGAAGAAAGAGGAGCTGAGGAGATAGCTGTGACTGCCAGTCTTTGATAAATTTGACACCACAGAAACCTTTTGGCCCAATATCAACCGCTAATGCTTTGGTGGAGAATTTGCATTCCTGGGCTTTTCAGCATTTATTGGGAAGACCATGTCATATATATTTTTACAGGTGAAGTAGAGTTGGTACCCAAAGCATCTACTACAAAGGCACTGTCCTAGATTTCACCCTGGATGCCGTGAACTGTCTTGAGTTTTTAGGAAGAGATTCATTCTCTTAAAAAAAACAAACAAACAAACAAAAAAAACTTCTGAATAAAAACAAGGTGACTTTTCCATTAGGCCAGCATGATTTGCGATTCCAATATCTGTTTCACCACACTGACTCCTCACCCCCTAGAAGCTGTGGTTCACAGATTCGTTCCTAGCCCTCTTCTCTTATTTTATACACACTTCCTGAGGGTTAGTCTCTACTCCTAAGGTTTCAGCTACCTCCTCGATACTGACAGTGCAAGACATTCTCAAACTCATCTCCATTCACAAACTCACTCCTCAGCCATTTTGATAAATGCCTTCTGGGAATTTATCTTCCCTGGAAGGACCAGTGGACAACTCAAACCTAACCTGTTCACAACTGAACTCTTTCACTCTCTTCACCACAAACTTCCCCTTCGTCTTTGCCTTACTTTGGTTAATGGCTTCAGCATCCATGTTAGAAACCCATTAATGTTATCTCGATATTCCATATTCACTTGGCCACTGCCTCCTGCCTACCCCGCCTCAGGCACATGTCGCACATGGGTCCTTCCTTTCTCTTCACCTCCCACACACATTACTTCAGAACTTCAGAATCTTGCCTTTGCCACTTCAATCTCCCTAGCTGGCCTACCTCCCATGGCGCTCCTCTTTTTAATCCACTTTATGCCTTCATGCTGGTCTCCAGAGACGTCTTCCTGTTAGAGAAATCTAATAATATCCCTCCCCTGTCTAAAGACCTCTGTCTACAGGAGTAAACTAAATTCTTTGGCACTTCAGACCTTTCACTTCCAGGCTCCTCTGCAGCTTCTTCCTCACTGTGTTCCCACCTCAGTCCTCCCGGGTTCTCCTCACACTCACCCTCAGCTCCCAGAATAAACTCTTTTAGCCTTTTAGCCCCCCAGGCTGTGTGCATACTTTTTCCTCTTTTTGTCCCCAAATTCCTCCTCATCCTTAAATACCAGCTAAAATGAATCATGTTATTCATTCATTCTTTCAACACAATTACTTTTAGCATCTAATATTTGTAAAACACTGTGCTAAGGGAAGCCAAGCAGACCAGATCCCTGCCCTCATGGAGCTTAGAATTTTCTTGACACCTTTAGGCAGTTAGTCATTTCCTCCTTACCCTCCTACTATTCATACCACTATTTGGCAGTTAACTGACCATAATGTATTTACCTATTTTTACGCCTGAATGCTGAGTTCCTGCCTAGACTATGTGTTCCTCAGGTAGGGAGTGGAGAGGTTGCCACAATGATCAACACTTATGTGTCTCTATATTTGAGGAGGTTGTTTTTCATGGTGGTAAAGGTCATCGGTTCTGGAGCAAGGGTCTAGGTGCAAATTCTGTCTCTACTGTTTACAAGTTCTACAACCTTGGAAAATTTTCTTAATCTCTTCGTGCTTTGCTTTGTTCCTCTGTTAAATGAACATAATTGTACTAACCCATAAAGTTATAAGAATTAAGGGAGTTAATGTATGAAAGCAATTAGTAAAGACTATGGTAGATGCTCTATTTTTATTATTTCCATTGTGATGCCTAGTGATAGATGGTTCACAACAAAGTTTGGTTGAATAAGTGGATGGATATCATTTAACTAAAATCTGACTATGGATTACCTATCTATTTAACCTATCTACCTATCTCTAGTTATGTAATCAAAGACCATATCCGCTCACTCACAGGAATGAGAATGGTCAGGATGGTTGGAATCCAGACAGCCTAAGGCAGTGCTTGTCAAACTTCAGTGTGCTTAAAAATCTCCTAAAGAATTTGTTAAAACTTCAAGTTCCTGCTCCCTTTCTGATTTAGTCATTTTGAGAAGATCTCAGAGCCTGTCTTTTCCAATAAGCACTGTGTAAATGGACTTTCCTTGGGCCACACTATGAGAAATACTAGCCTTGGGGAGCTACCTTCGAGTCCTTTCCCTACCGAGAGTCTCATAACTGCACACTGCTTCATGAGCAAAGGGACGGTAATGAAATACATGAACCCCCCTACAAGGAGATTGGCTACGAGAACATCTGTATCATGAAGCTGTGTTGGTTGGTGTGGGGACTTGAAGAAATTTCCCATTTGGGGTATTTTCCATGAATCAGCAACACAGCAATGGAACTCAGAGTGCCTAGGTGTTGCTCTTCAGGTCTGAGTTTGACCATCAGTTTAATATTGGCTTAATTTATTATCATTAATCTCCTGTAAATTAGCTATGTGACATTTGGCAGGTTACTTTGCCTTTCCGAGCCTCTTCTTTATGTCATGAGTGTGCTGGTTGACAGTTTATCTGAGAGTCCTTCAGCCCTACTGTTCCTTGACTCCTATGTGGCCTGAAAGAGTTAATGCCCCTCCTAAGAGAGAAGAGCTTACTCTTTATTAACCTCAAGGTCAGTTTCCGAATGTCAGTCAACAGCAACACACCTGGATTTTTAAAGGTGAGGAAAGAGTGCCAGCACCGCTTACATCCTGAGCCAGCACTCAGTAATAGGAATGAAAAAGCACACCTGAAACAAAGAGCCATTCTCTTCCCTCCTACCCTGCCTAAACCTGCTCCATCTAGCACTTTCTTCTAAGGCTGCATTTTCTCACCCTGAGCCCCTGGGGATGGGTCGCCCAGGATGCAGGTGCTCGAGCTGTTCTTTTCTAAAAGGGACTTGCTAAGGTCACTGGTAGGAACTCATCTAGTCATTCCTTTCAGAGAAAATCTTGTCTTCAAGTGATGGCCCAATTCTTTACCTTTTCTTCAGAGGCTCATGGTGGGTAAATGGAACTGCGCTAGCAATGCTGAGTTTCATGGCCGTTTTTCTGTAAAGCCAACTCCCCTTCTTGCTTTTGTTTCTGTTAGGCCAGGGATAGGGGAAGGAGGAGTGACAGATAGCAAAACTTTATTATTCCAGTGTTATCTCACACTGAGCAGCATCTCTCACCTTCAGCTATTTTGCTGTACATTATTCAAAGAGAGCGGTCAACAAAGTGGCTCTGGCTTCCTTTTCCAGGAGGACTCAGTTTAAAAGAACATAAATACCTCTCAGCATCACACAGTTCCTTAGGCCTGGGTACAGGGTGTGTCACATGGGTTTAGTGTAACTCTGTAGCTCTGTGCTGCACCAAATCCCACCCTCGCGTACCTACTTAGCCAGTGTTTTCCCACATTTTAACAAACAAGAGAATCCTAGCCTTTCATCATTTCTCCCTCCTCTGCCCATATCATGTAGTGAAAGCTTTTTCTACCAAATTGCATTGATTAAGTAATAATTAATGTTTCCCCATTTAAAAATTAATCAAAGACATAAGATAATGGCTAATCAATGCTTCTCCTCTTCCCCAGAGTGCCAGTGTAGTCATTTTTATCATTCCATTGAAAAGCCCAGAGAATTGGGTTTATTCAGTCTTATCACAGATATTGTTTGCTTTCTGATGAGGCTTTTTAGAAAATTGAAGCTAGCCCAAGAACCCCCATCATGCCTCAAATTCTGCATTTTGACAGGAAGTGAGGCAAGATTCCTTTCTTCACCGTGAGGCGTTAGGCAGCTGATGTGTGGACTACCAGGTAGAGACCGACAGAAGGATTTTTGGGGTAAGATGTGGGGCTGAAAGTCATGGAGAGAAAGGAGGAGAGAAAGCAGGGCAGTCTGTGGCTTCTGTGTACAGTTTTACTTCTTTCACTACTTGTGGGTGCAAACTGGTTTAGGCCTCTGTTCTTGATGGTCTATCCTCTCTTTTTCTCACTTCCCTCTCTTCTCTTCTGCCTTTCCTATTGTTCCCAGGGTCACTGAATGAGGGACCAAGAAGGGGCTGGGGGTAAATCTCACTGGAGGGAAGAGAGAACTGGATTGTCAGATTGCACACTGCGGAGAATGACACAATTTTCATTATCTGTTATTATTATTTGTCTAATGCTGATGTATCACCTTATCATGTAATGTTTATGTTACACATACTGGACGCAACTCATGCTGCTCTACCTAATTCCCGGTCGTCCTACAGGACTCTTCCCAGGCAGGGTAAGTGCTCCTCCTCTGTGTTCCCAAGGCGTCCCTGGGCTTAACCTCAGTCTAATTTAACTGTATTGTATTTAATTATTGCTGTTGTTTTCCTGACACTTTCACTCTCCTCTGTGCTCCATGAGGGTAACCATCTCAAGTGCTGCAGTAAACACCTGCACACGGTTGTTCGACAAATGCGTTTTATTAAACTAATTAATAAAAGTATGTGCAAATAAATGCCATGGAAAAGGCACTGTCCCTTCTGGTTGCCAACACAGTCATGGGATTAATAAAACAGAAAACAGAGTATGCGCCATGTTAAATCCTAGTGAAAGACTCAACAATGACCCAAAGTCCAGTAAAAAGAATCCTATCAGAGGTGGGCAGGTACTGATAGGAACCAAATGATTAATGGCAGATGTCAAGGGACAGGGGCTGATGTAAAGGCAGTACACAGGTGAGGAGGACGAGTAAAGGAAGGGTATATTCTTCCCGGTGAGGGAGCCTGTGGAAGACCCCTGCCTACCTTCCCTCCAACCTCAACATTGTTCCAGAAGAAACGCTATTGGTATTAAGGAGGCCAGGATGCTTAACCCCAAATCCCACAGCTCCACTTAGATTTCTACCTCTTTGTTGACTGGGTCCTTACCTTCCATGTCTCTGATATTCCAACAATAACTTCCCACAGGGCCTTTTACAGAGAATACTTGGGCAGTAAGTGCTGATTTGACTGTATCATAAAGCACAATATATTCTGATAAACAGGTCCAGGATTGATGTTTTGTTCACTGATACATCCCAAAAGTTTAGATCTGTATTGGCACATAAGTGGAGTACAATTAATATTCATTAATTAACAAAAGCATCTAAAAACCTCATAGCAGGCCACTGTCTTCACAGTAGGGTTGAATAGTGTTTTTGAGCTAGTCTCAATCAACCCTCACCGGCACAGCTCCCCAGCAAAGCAAAAGACAGTGATAAGCTTCACTCCACGGGCACTCATCACCAGAGGAAGTCAGCCTGGCTGTGGCTTTCAGAGAGTCTCCTACTTCAATAACTTTCTTTGCTCATTTCTGAAGCAAATAAGCCCACTACCTTTTCAAAGTGTATGAAAGTTATAGGAGCAAGGGAACAGCTTCTTTCCTCAAGCTGGTCTCTGCTTAGGCCCTCTTGTATGATAAGAGGAGCTCTGGTCCTTTGGACAATGATTACTACTTTCCAACATTTGGGGTAAAATTCTGTCCCTCTCAAGCCATGCATTTTCCCCGTAAACTGTTACCCTTGAAAACAAAGACATGAAAACACAATGCCCCTAGTGTAATAAATTTCACATGAAAGAGTGCACGTGTTAAAGGTATTCATAACACCAGAGAATGTAGCTGTGCATTTCACTTGCCTGCTGCAATGCCCTATGAATTTACTCAGCTGCTTTTAATAAGTTTTTTTTTTAAGTGATGGGAATCTTTTTGGTGTGTACAATATGGAATGAGAGAGACTGATGCAACAATAATTTAACACCAGCACAGCACATGTGTACAGATGGAAAAACACGAGTAATTCTGTTTCATATGTTTTCCAGCTTCTTGATATGTAGAACATGACAAGCTGAATCAGAGTTAAAGTGTGGAATGGTGGATGCCTTTCAAACAGGCATCCTTTTTGCCAATGGCCATAGATGGTGAGATTCCTTCCTAACATCTTTCTCCTCCTCTCACCCCAGCATAATGGTTTTTGGCATTTACAAGCCATCTCTTGCCAGATTCTGCCTGTGCAAACGGCATACCTCTCCCCTTCTGCAGAAGGGCTGTGGGGGCGGGGCACTGTTGGTAGGTGCGTCCCAGAGCCGGTGAATAGAAGGCGACCATCAGCCAGAAACCACCTTGGAGGAAGGGCTTCACCACCCAAAGAAGAGGTTCAAACACGGAAAATAATGTGTATATTTGTACTGTCATGCTCAGAAAGGGAAGGGGAAGAAAAGTATTCTAATTTTAAAAATTCTTATTTTCAAGTATGAAACAGGAGAGAGGAGCTGCTTTTCACTGGAATTGAGTTCCTCTTTTAACAGGTTGATTTTGAGGGAACCTGAAACGATGGAGATGAAGCACCAGAGCCTAGGACAGAAATCAGATCTGGCCTGGAGAAGCTAAAAATCAGAGAGCCATGCACAGAGATACGACAGATGAGTTCTGGGGGGAGGAAAAGGGTAGGAAGACAAAGAGCTGAGAACTGAATTTATAGGCCACCCCCATTTAGGAGGTGAGAAGAAGAAAAGTGTTCAATGAAGAAGGCAGACAGATTTATAAGAGGAAGAGGACCTGGACAGTTTCCTTGAATTCCATGGATGCCACTGGGAGAAAGAATTTCAGGAAACAAGGAGGGAGATGATCAACAATGGCAAAAGCTGCAGAAAAGATAAGAAGGTAAACATGGAGGTTTCCTTGTCTTCTATCTCATAGCTTCTCCCCAAACATTATAACCTACTCCTCTTTTCCCCAGCTCCTGCCTTACCCAATACTGATTAGAATGACCTCTCCAGAGAGAAGTAGAAGACATTTATTGTTGTTTGCTGCTTTTAGAAAAGAAATACGGCTATTTTGTCACCTACCTCTCCTTGGGGTAAAAGGACAGAAGGAAAGAAGACATTTGTGGAATGTCTTCTATGCGTTAAGCGCTAAATGGGATAAGATGGTAGTGAAAACATTTAAGCAGCAACTGTTAAAGGATAGGTAGCAACAGAATTGTTGAAGCCAGAGAACTGACCTTGGGATCAGATGCGCTGATCTTATTCCTGTCCCCCCACACGGCCCCGCAGGCACATTACATTCCCTTTCTTTTCCTTAGCTTCCTGAAGTGCAACCCCTGCCCGGCTCACCCAGTTGTTGGAGGTCAAGTGAGATCTAAAAGGCTGGCTGGATGGAAGGTACTATTAGGGGGAAACATGAAGACTTCCCTAGAACACTCCAGTTTGAGATAATTTCCCTCACCTGAAATTCTACCATCAAAATTTAGATTGACGATGCATTAAAATGCATTTTACTTCATTATTTAAGCACCCCCTGAGCCTGATTTCCTGAATGAAACTATAATCTCCTTGAGAAGAGGGTCCACGTCCTGCACTTGTGGGAGAATCACCAGGTCTAAAATGCATTCAGTTGACAATGTGCATTAAATGCCTCCCATGACACCTGTGATTATTCATGTCTCTTGCTACTATTTCTCTGACAGTGGATTTGTTTTAAGGAGCACATTCTCGATTTGGCCTTTGGCTACAGTAATATTCTTGGAGCCCATAAACCCTAAGGCATTGTTTTATAATTACCAGTCAGCATTTCTGAGTACCTTAGAAAACATGGGGCGAAGCAGCTTCTGCCTAGCACATTACCCAAGCAACATCGAACAAAGCAACGAGGGAAAAACGAGAGGGAAGGATGGCCGAAACTCCTGGAGCTGACAACTTTTTAATCCAAGACCTCTAATAATTACTACTGAGGAATATTTATTTTAGGAGTCTTGCATGCACCTTCATTTCTTCCTCTGCTGCTTGTTTGTGACCCAGAAAATTTTACCCTCCTTGCAAGAATAAAGGAGTGTCAGGTTTTCTTGCACAAGAGATGTTATTCCTCATCAGGGAAAGTGGAAACCAAATTAAACTTTGTTCTGCAATTTAAAAACATATCTTAAATGCAAGCCAATGGAAATTTCCTGGCTCTAGTTGAATTGGTTTTTTTATGGTGTGCAAAGCAAAACACTGTAATCACCCCTCACATCAAAAACCATAAGGGGATCTGCAGACTTTGTCAGAGACTCCAGAGTGTCAGGAAAAGACCGGGGGTTTACTAAATTCTTCCTCTACTTTTGCAATAGTTGTCCTTAATGCACCAAAGAAATGGAAACTCAGTTTTTTATGCCTGTGCACTGCCCTCTGAATTCTCTGTCCTGTTAAGTATAGTGAAAGTAAAATATAAGCTGCCCTCAATTCACACACATACATACATAGTCACAGAGCAAAACAGATGCCTCAATTTGCAAAGTGCTTTATTGCTTGGAATATGTGATCACAAGCTTCATCTCCCATAATCTTTGCACGTATTGTGTGAGGTAAATAGTGTGGCCTAAATGTTACAGAGGAAGAAGAGGAGGTGCAGAGATGTAGAGTCATTTGCCCAAGTCACAGAGGAAGTCAGCATCAAGACCAGGACGCCAATAAATCCCCTGACAAGCCCCCCCACTTATTTAACCCCATAATGTTCTCCCCATATGTGTGACATCGGGAAATTAACATCTGTTACAATTCATATTTATGGAAAGATACATTTCAAGGTTTAATTCATTATTACAATGACCAACCAATTATTGACTGCATGAGGTGTGAAGTGGTTTATTTACTCCCAACAAAGATGCTGAGAAAAAAACGTTTTAATACTTAATCCCAACAAAGATGCTGAGAATAAAACAATTGCTGTCTTTGGGAATCAGGCAGAGGGCTCACTCTGAAGTAGGAGAGAAGAGGTGCCTAAGATGTACGCTGGGATACGGCCAATGGGCAATAGGGAGGAACCCTCAGACCCAGTTCTGGGCCTAGGTGGGGTCCACAAGAACATGATAGAGGAAAACCACCTTTTAGAAGCAGAATCAAATTGTGATTGGCCATATCAGATGAGGAAGATGGAGGTGGCAGGTGCAGGAGGGGCATTAAGGATCCCTCGCTGAGGCCACCAGGAAGTGGGAAAGAAGCAGCTCCCATAGTGGGCAAGTTGAATGCTAAATGAAATGCCAGACACCTTACTGGGGCCATGGGGAGCTCAGATACAGCGATACTGAAAGGTGGACTCTCAAAACCAAAGTCCTTTTTCCTGATTGACACACTACCAAGTGGTAGAAATAATAATTGAACACACTATATGCTAAGTCCTGTTCTAGGCACCAAAGACACAGAGGCCAAGAGGAGGAAAAGTCCCTGCCTCTGTGGAACTTATGGTCCCGTGGAGAATACATGCACTCCCATTGTCCTATTTTAAGCCACTGCAGCTCGAAGAAGCAAGAGTTCCATATGTAAAACAGACAAGGGGCTTGTATCAGGAGAATGTCATTTTTCTGAAAGTCTCTCCAGATATACTGTTGCTTTAACTCTTGATTGAACCATAAAAGTAGAGTCACCGCCAAATTGCATGGTGTTCTCAATTACTTGAGTTCAGTTGTCACTGGCAGGAGGTCCTTTGAGGATTATGAATCATTACCTATACCATGTTATTAAATGGGAAAAATATGTTATAATAGAACGTAACTGTCAATTTTCAGGGACATTCAAGTCCCCGGGGAACTGAACTGCATCATGAGAGGACAGGGATGACACACGGAGAGAGGCAGGAAGGCAGGTGATATGTGAGTTCATTTCTTTTCACAACTTACACGAGAATGAGGCTGTTTTTATCTAAAATAACGTTAGTAGCGTAGGCAGACAACTATTCAAATGACAGCCCGCTGCCAAAATTACAAAGTATGTTGATGTTTAAAACGAAAAAATCTGACAATGTTGGGGGATGGGTTTTTATTTGGGATTGGGTCTTTCTAGGCCATAAAACCCACCTAGAAATATATTCTCGTTCATAAGGCAGCTGCAAGGACGTTGAATCCATTTCTTTTTTTCCCCTCAAATATCTTTGTATCTGGTCTAAACATTTATCCTGAAATTATTAGCAACTCTCAGCCTATATTTCATCAAAAGGATGTCCATAGGGGAGAGAGGGAGAAAAAGAGCAAGATGCACGGAGCCAGAGACAGAGAAAGAGGAAGATGAATATTTATCACTGGAGGCATCATTTGAAGATAATTCATTTCTTCAGGTTGGGATACAGCGAGTGGTATTTTTGAGGGAGTTGGGAAAGATGAAATATCCTGAGACCTGGCTTGTGTGACGTATGTGTGTATGTGTATACGTGTGTGTGTGTGTGTGTGTTTAAACAAGGCTCTGCATCTGAGATGTAATTTGAATCCTGAAGAGGGGTATAATTTCATATCCTTAAAATTAAAAAAAATTTAAACTGAACTATTGAAATAGTGCCCCTTTATAGGGACTCTTTTTTTTTTTTTTTTCTGAAATGGTCAGGCTGAGCTATCAACACCTACAAGAACTCCAGGAAAGCACGTTGAAAGTGATTGGAAAAACAATAAAAGACACGGCGGGTTTGTGCAACTCTCTCAGACAGTTTTATCAAGAGGAATCAAAGATGAGGGCTTTGAGCCTGTGATAAACTGAGGTCAGCTGCCACGGTGAGGCCATAGCCACACTCCAGGGCCTGGTGTTTAATGCCCGTGGAGAGACAGCAGCTGGCTGAGTGGCCACCTCTCTGAAATCACCCCTGACTTTGATCAGGAGGCAGAGCCAGGGGTGGAGCAAATACATTTGATCTGAAGAGCTAAGTTCTCCCCCAGCCAGCTTTTAGGGATGACCTTACTGGGCCGTTTCACCAGCCAGAGAAAAACATCAGTGATTCCCTAGCACGGATCAGGAAATGGTGGAGGAGAGGTTCTCTGTGAGGTGAAAAATGGAACTGGGCAACCAATCTACTAAAACTACCCACATCACGAGGAATCATCACCTCGTGATGTCACCAAAGCCGGCTTTTAATCAAACTTGATTGTGGAAAACACAAAAACATACCCAGCTGCAGCACAATATCTTATTAATCGCCAACAGTGTTCCAAGAGGTATGTGTTAATTGTCCCTTGTGCCTCTCTGGGTATGCCTGGTACCCGGTTTTGCTGCTAACTTGAACATGGGTTAGATGTGAGGAAGAACAAAAGGATAAGGAGGATTTCTAGGGAATACAATCTCTTACCAAATGACTTGGCCATTGGGGGAAGAAGATAATGCTCTGCAAAATTCTAATTGTGACCCTCTTCTGAAAAAGGGATCTGATTTTAATAATCATTGTCCAATGATATGGTCATCCTTTGAGCGCTGTGGGCTGGACGCCCGCCTGAATTTGATTAGACAGCATCTCGAGAAAGGGTTCCTTTTGCTTTTGTCCCGGAGTGTTCAGGTCTGTGGGGAGTGTCTCTCAAGCATGTATTACTCTGCCAGGCATTATATTTCTGCCCAGCAACACGGTGCGTCCAGCAACATGTTGTGACAATGACCTTACCTTCCAAATACCTTTCAAATAAAATGTCTGGTTCACCCGGGCTTATTATAACTACATATGCCAACTGTTATCCTGCAATCTAAAGAGAGAGAAAAGGTTCAGATGTGAAAAAGGAAGGCTATGAATAGATGTCACAGAAGCCAGAAAATGGAGAAAATATATGGGATCGAGTAACAATATCAAAGAGAGAAATTTGACCTTAGGGTCCCCAACTTTCCATTTTTTTCCCCTTTATTTTCTCCCTCTTCCTTCCAATCTCCTTCCTTCTTTCTTTAAACCCCCTTCCCCCCGAAACAAACTCTTAACAACCTCAAGATTTCTGCTTCTTCCTAGCCAAGCCTACATACAAGAAAGAATCTAATATCAACAATGGGATCAGATTACAAGGACTCAAATTAAGGCTCTGTCACTAACCAGCTTAGGACCCTGGGCCGCTCACTTTCCTGCTCTAGGTCTCAGAGATTAGATGATATTTCAGACTACTTTGGTTGTAAAATTGAAAGGCAGAAACCATCACCCCTACCCCAGGCATTACCCCTAGCTCAGGCCATTTTAGTAGATGTGGGTGAGGTAGGATCCTGGGAAGCCATCAGGATCTGAGATGCTGCTTTTCTCTGCATTTCTCTCCTTTCCATGTGCTGTTCTCCTTCTCGGGACATCTTTGCTTCTTGATGTGTCTGCCTTATTCTCCTCTCACTGCCAACTTGCTGGTTTTCTCAGAGTGGTCACCTTGGGTCAGGTGCCCACCTACGGTTCAATCAGTGGCCACCATGCCCAAATAAGAGCCTGAGCCTGGAAAGTAGTTCAAGGCAGGTACAATGATCTCAGAGATTGTATAACCTCCAAGGTCCAGTCCATGACTAAGAATCTATGACTCTGAGAAATGAGGTTTTTGGATCCCTTTTTGGAATCATATCTTATAAGAAAGATGAAAAATGCAGAACTGCCTAAGAGGGTGATGGATGAAGACCTAGTGTGGGGAGCTAGTGACAGCAAAGAAAGAAAAGGAAGGCTGCTGTGGATGTGAGACTTATTTTTATAAAGGAGAGCAGCAATATCTCCATTTCATATGCTCTTCTGACTATGTGACTTGAATACTCCTGCCCCTGAAAGATGGGGTCTGTCTTTCATCAAATCAGGGTTAGAGGTTATGACTGCTCCAACCAACAGCAGAGTGGAAGTGATTGCATGTGACATCCAAGGCTAGGTCACAAAAAAGACTGCAGCTTCCACTTGGCTCTGTCTCTCTCTGTGAGGATGTTCCCCCTTGGAATCCAGCCACTGTGTTGCAGGGAATCTAGACCACAAGAGGAAGCCACATGTGGGTATTCTGCCCAATAGCTCCAGCTAAGATCTCAGCCAACAGCCAACCAGCAACCAGCAAATATAAGACTGAGTGAGCTTTCGGATAACTCTAGCCCCACAGCCTGCAAGCCATCCCCGCTGGAGCCAAAGGAGCCGACCCCACCCCAAATGATAGATTCAAAAGCAATACAAATATTATTGTTTAAAATCACCAAGTTTTGGGTAATCTGTCTTACAGTTATAGTCATTGGATCAGGGTGCTGCCACTGTCTTTGTTAACATTTTGTATAGGAAGAACCAAGATGCACCTCCAGAAAAACTACAAGCCCAGGGGTTGAGCACTGGGGTTCTAACAAGCAAAAGGTGCTTTGCTATCACCTTGGTGTATCCCTGTCAATGTTCCTTCCATTAAAGGATAACTGAAGTTGCGTCACCCTCAGATGAAAACTATGGCTCCTTCTTTACAACAACTAAAAATTCTGCTTTCCTTCAGGACCTATACAAACATCAGCTGGTTCTATTTGTGCAACTATTGTATCTGACCATGAATATCTACATTAGTAGGGAAATCTTGTTATACTTTGGTTTCTCCCTGCCCTTCCATCTCCCTCTAAGTCTTCACAATATTTTCTTTGAAAATAAGCATAAAATGAAAAAATATAGTTTTTGGCTAAGTGTCAACGTAAAGTTGACACGGTATAGAAGAAATGTCAATAAAATAGACAGTGGCTTCAAGTACTGGGCAATGCTTGCTGATGTGCTTAATCACCATTAATTTCAAACTGAGAAGAAGTGTAATAGAAGCATTTGGAAATGGTCACTGAGCATTTGTGCTCAATTTGTTCATCATACAACATCAGAAGTAACCTTTCTTTAATTCAGCAAAAATCTTCCCTTATATCGTAATTTTCCCAGACTCTGGATTTATGCCTCATCCACATTCTCTTAGGTGTTTAGAATGACTTGTTCTTCTCTTTTTGTAGCAGGTGTGGGGTAAAAAAAAAAACTTCCTAATTTTCAATAATTAGAGTAGAAGAGCTGATTATAAATTAGAAGACTCAGGTTCAAATTCTGACTCTTTTGCCAGATTTTTTGTGTGCCCCTCTGGGTGCCTAATTTTCCACCTCTGGAAAATAGTATCTAAAAAGACATGCCTTACCTGCCTCCTAGGTTTTTGTTTGTTTGTTTGTTCTATCAGACAGACATAAAAGCACCTGGGAAAGTGTGATGTTCTATAATTTGGCAATAAGTCTGATGATAAAAACAACCAACTACATAAAAATTTTCTGTATGCCTAGGCTAGACCTTATTTATTTAACAAATATCTATGAAGGCTTATTTTGTGTCAGGAAGAGTGCTGGGCACTTGCTTATGCACAAGCAGTCCTCACTCCTCCTTAGGTTTCCTTCCCCATTAACTTCCCTTCTAATTGATACGATAATTCTCTTCATAGAATAAGACCACAAAATCAGGGCATTGTTACTAGCTAATTGCTTAACTTCAATTAACATTTGCTGAATAATATTCCTTTGAGTGTATATACCACATTTTGTTTATCCATTCATCAGTTGATGGATACTTGAGTTACTTCCTTCTTTTGGCAATTGTTCATAATAATGTGAACATAGACTGTGGCTGGCATTTTTACTTACAACATTTCAGCCAATTCTCTTAGTAACCCTACATGCACATATCATTATTATTATTTTAAAGCTAGTATTAGTTTCAAATTAAAAATTAAACTATTAAAAATAGTTTTAAAGAAAAGTTTTTTTAAAGTGGCAGTTAAGTAACAAAGTCAATGAGCTAGTAAGAAGGCACCTAGAATTCAAAGTTAGGTCTTACTCTAACCAAGTGATTCTTTCCATTTCAGCATGTTTCCCTTCAGGATGTTTCCTCCTGCTAGAGGAGGAATGGGGTGGGATCTCCTTAAGCTTTGTACCAGCTAATCCTGGGGTAGCAAGAAGTTGTTTAGATGCTCTTTCTCCTTGAATATCCTTCTAAAGGTTTGTACTGCACATATCTGCTTATATTTTCTAAGGTCATGAACTTTGTGTTTTTTACATTATTATTCTTTTTCTGTTTCTGCAGATTCATAGGCACAGTTTTCCTAAATTCCTGTTGGAGACTTTTCTGTTATATTACCTTATTGAAATTACTGTGCCTGGTATATTTGTTAGATTTGGGTGTGGAAAACAGAAATAAATCTCTAGATTTGCTTTTTGGATCTGATGTGGAAATGCTACTTCAGGTATGTGGACACCCAAAGTTTGCATTTGCACTCTGCTGAGCAAGAAGATATGCACATGGTTCTGCCTTGAAGATCAAGCTCCCAGGGCAATGCTCTGTCTCCTACACTGAGTCAGCCCATGGAAAACTCTAAGAAGCAACATTAGAAAAAATGAATGGACAGCAGTAAAGGAGCCTATTTCAACTCTTTATAATTTAGAGTCTGCATTAAAACCCAAATTCTAAGTGGAGTGTGAGTTACTCTGAATATAGGCATTATTTCTATGTTTGTCTGACATTTCTAGGATAATTGGGACTTCATCAAAATTGAAAACTTCTGTGCCTCAAAGGACTTTATCATGAAAGTAAAACAGCAACCTATATAATGGGAGAACATATTTGGAAACTACATATCTGATATGGGTTCAATATCCAGATTGTGTAAAGAAATAATTCAACTCAAGAACAAGAAGACAAATAATCCAATTAAATTAAAAGACTTTAATAGACATTTCTCCAAAGAATATACACAAATGGCCAAGAAGCACATGAAAAGATGCTCAACATCATTAGCCATTAAGGAAGTGCAAATCAAACCACAATGAGATACCATTTCATACCCACCAGAATGTCTACTTTAAAAACACAGAAAATCACAAGTGCTGGAGAGGATGTGGAGGAATAGGAGCTCTTATTAAGTGCTGGTGGAAATGCAAAATCATGCAGCCTCTATGGAAGAGACTTTGGCAGTTCCTGAGAAAGTTATATATAGAATTACCATATGACCTGGTAATGTACAGAACTACCATATGACCCAGCAATCCCACTTCTAAGTATATACCCAAAAGAATTGAAAGCAGGGACACAACAGCTATTTGCACACTGATGCTCATTATTATGAACATCATTATACACAATTGCCAAAGAAGGAAGTGATCAAGTGTCCATCAACTGATGAACAGATAAACAAAATGTGGTATATACACTCAAAGGAATATTATTCAGCCATAAAAAGGAATGAAGTCCTGATGCATGTGACAACATGGATGAACCCTGAAGACACCACGCTGAGTGAAATAAGCCAGACACAAGAGGACAAATGATCTCACTGATATGAAATAATTACAATAAACAAACTCAAAGAGTAAAAATTTAGTATCTAGGTTGCCAGGGGATAGAATGGGAGTAGGGAATAGGAAGTTAAGGTTTCAAATGTACAGAGTTGCTATCTGGGAAAATGGAAAAGTTTTGGAAATGGATGGTAGTGATGGTAGCACAACACTGTAAATGTAAGTAATGGCACTAAATTACACATGAGAATGTTGTTAAAAGGGGCAAATTTTAGGTAGTATATATGTTACTAGAACAACAACAAAAAATACAATGGAACTATACAATACACTGAACCATAATGGAATATAGTTAATTATAAAAATTGTTCTTTAATCAATTGTAATAAATGTACCACACCTAAAAAGCAGTTTACTAATAGGGCGGTATATGGGAATCCTGTATTTTGTTCCTGATTGCGCTGTAAAACCACAACTTCTCAAATAAATTAAATAAATAAATAAACAAATGAAATGGAGTGGAAAGGAAGTATTCTAGAAAACAAAAGGATTTTTAAAAAAGAACGCTTTTCCAGTATTTGCTCTTTGGCACTAAATCATTTTGGGAAACGTTTATGACTCTCCCCGCCCCTCCCCCCGCCCTAGCCCTCACCCCAGAGGAACCTTCATAGGAAGAAATGCAGAGTCTTGAAGTAGTTCCTTAATTCTCTTTATGTTTTATTCATTCAACAGTTCCCAAATCCACTATATAAAGACGTTAAGTAACTGATTTAAAGAAATGTATTAGGTGTACGAATGAGAAATGGTCCACAGAGGCTGAGCTGTTCTCAGCAGAGCCACTCCTCAGTGGAGTGACAGAGCTCCGGTAAAGCCCTCTGTCCTCCATCCCGGGGTCCTGCAGCTGCAGGGACTCCTTTTACATGCAGTTTTCAGAAGTAATGGGACCTTGGGGGCATCGGCCTGCTAGAACAGGAGCAGCGCAGTGTTAAAACCAGGGTGCGTGCTTTCAGCTGAACAGCTGCAGGTTGACCAGGTGTCCCACTGCAGGTTTTTCTCTCTTTATAGGCTATTTGCAGTATGTTTTCACAGGTGCTAACATAGGAGGGTGGTGCCTTTTAGAGAGGCTCGGCCACGTCTGTGGGGGCTGAGCACTGGGTCTTCCACAGAACAACTGCTGTCATGGAAACTACTCCAGGCCCAAGGAATGTCCCCTCCGGTTCCATAGCCTTGTCCTCTCTGTCACTGCTATTGGTTTGGGGTCTAGATCAAAATCTGGTCCACAGACCAGCAGTGCCGCCATCACCTAGGAGCTTGCTAGAAATGCAGAAGCTCAGGCTCCGCCTCAGCTTTACTGAATGAGAAGCGGCACTTGACAAGACTCGGGTTGATTTGTATGCTGGTACTCAGCGTTTCTCAAACTTTCACATGCACAGGAAGGCTCAGAGTTGCGCTTTAGAACCTCCCGCATGTTTTCACTGCTCTCGGTGCTCTCCAGCCTACTCCTCAGTTTTTTTGTTTTCATAGGCTTAGGTCAGCCTTGACAGCTTGCATCTGTTTTATCCTCTGCCATCGTCCAGAAGCACAGGTATCGCTTGAAAGGACCTTAGAAATGCAGACACTCAGGCCTCTCCCCAGAATTACTGGATGAAAATCTGAATTTTTATACATATTAAAGTTCAAGAAGCCGAGATGCCCAGAACCCACACATGCCTCATTTCTGATGGATGGCATAGTTTACTTTTTCTTATTTTAATAAGTATTAATATATTTTTATTTTAATAAGTACTGCACACTCGAGGAAAGTATTCAGCAATATAGCATAATTAGGTTTTGCTCTTAAATGAATTATACATTGCTTTTACAAATTGCCTATGAAATCATAGGAGAATTAGAGTACTTTTAGGATTCCCTGGAAAGAATAGATGCACCAGAAGTGTATTACAAAACTGGTAAAGTGATGGAGGAGGGGGCTGAGTGAATGATAATTATAAAATCTTGTTATTTATATAATTAGCTACAGTGTCAACACAGATGATGCATGCATCATTTTATTTTCACTACATAGAAACACCACTATGTAAAAACTCCAATGCCTAGAAACTATTACCCTCGATTTACAGATGAGAAACTTATACAGACAGCTTGAAATCACTCACCCTTACACAGCTGGGGAGTGCCATAGCAGTGATGTGAACCCAATAGTACCTGGCATCAGAGCCTGACCCCTTAACAACTATAGTTCACTGTCCCTTATACAGAGAGACTTCACACCGAGGTTACTTACTATAAGCACAAAATATTACAGGCACATATTACGGGCACTGTATGCTTTGATAAATGCCATTGGAGTTAAAGAGATCAGTTTTACTGATTTTAAAATCATGGTTCAAAGAAAAAAACGTGAGTAATGCCTGGAGGGCTCCTGCTTCTAAACTGTTGTCTATTTCTCGGACTTACCTAGTGCCCTGAATTATGCTCCTTTAGCCTTATTTCAAACTGCTGGTATATTCAGTTGTCCTCTGAGAGGCCTTTCTCCCCTCTCTGTATCAAGCAGTTCCCAAGCACCCATTCACTTGCCTTTTCCTTAGAAGTTAATTGCCATAGCTAAATGAGTGTGGCATATAGTAGGTGATTCATAAAAGCCCACTGTTATTTTAGATTTTATTGTTCGATTAGAGATTCTACATTACTATATTTTTCTCAGACCTTCAAATTAACCCATGATTGATGCCAAAATAAATGCATTTGGTATTTCCTTGCATCTAATAGTACTCTATAGATATTTAAGTGGATGGATGGATGGATGGATGGATGAATGAATGAATGAACAAACTAGGGTACAAACTTAGCTTCACTTAAGGAATCATTGTTGGTACCATGCCTAGTGACCTCCTGGAAGTAATTGCTCGAACTCTCATTGTGACTTACCTAAAGCGATGAAGAATTTCTAAATGCCTCTGTTTTGGCCAGGAATGCCCACCTGTTATCGTCCTCCTCTGGCTTTGATATTTCCCATGCCACTCTCTGGACTAAGTGCTCCCGAGGAGGTGCCTGCTTCTGACTCTGGCACTGCGCATACTGATTGAGTCCCTTGGCATCCAGCCTGGCCTTCATGTGGCTGAGGTACACTTGGCCCCTGGTTAAATGGAGTTGTCCCTCTGATGTTTCTGCCTTGGCAATGGAATCTTAGTAACCAGAGTCATCACTACAGCACCCTGCTATTTAATCTTTGCTGGAAAGTGATGAAAACAGACCTCACTTGTATGAGAACTCTTAGGTTTTGTGCAAGCAATGGGAGAAGTCGCCAAATCTGTGCTTAGAAACAAGCACATGTTTGAAACCTTAGTTTTCTTTTCCTTAAGCTTTCCCAAGTTGGTAGGGTATAACACGTGACATGAGAGTCTGATTTAAGCAGTTCCTATCACCATTCTAATTCAGGTTTTAAAGATCTACTTTAGCTTGAGTAGAAGATGTAAAGCAAAAAATCTCCTTCCTGCCCCCAGCCCAAATAATCGAGATATTCAGGCTAGATACTTCTCTTCCCTGGGGGTGTGACTGCATTATTTTATTGACTCATAATTAAGAACTTCTGATACAAAAACCAGTTGACAAGGAAAAACGTCTTGGGGGGCCCACAAGCAAAGAGAGACATATATTCTTACTGTGGCAAGTGCAATAAACAGGAATGGGAGACTTCACAGAAGAAAACGTTCTTGAAAATATTAAGTCCTTTACATGAACTTTCTACCCTTTTCGAGGAAGTTAAAAAAAATTTTTTTTTCTCCATGGTGTCTAATGAAAACATGAGTTGAAGTTTGAACTGCTCGAAGGGTCGAGGAGTAGGTGAGCAAGTGAAATCGTGTGTGGGAGGGGACTGACGATGGAAATTTGGTGGTGAACACAGAGCGTGGGCAGAAGGAAAAAAGCACATGTGAAACATCACTGAAAGGAAGTGCTGCAGGAAAAACTTATGAGGCAGCATTCAAAGGGGCTAGCATCAGAAAATGCCGTGCGTGTGCTCAACCTAAAAAAAAAAACCTGCTAAACAAACAAGCAAAAAAATGCAAATGCCCCCCAAACCACTGATGAGAAGTCATTACTCGTTTCACTGGACTTATGTTCCTGGAATTCAGCTACATCCTACAAGCAAAGAGGAGATTCTAGTTCAGTGCTAAGGACTGGATTTTTTCTACATCTGGTTCCACTCTAAAAATGACCACCTCTGCATCCATTATTCTCCTAACATATCTAGTTTAATAAGAGGTGATTTCCCTATTGGTGCCCTAAGGTATGATTTGATGAGAGTTTGGTAATGTGTATAAAATGGATTTCCACTCTATGATTAAAGCCAATAGGGCCTAATTTAGACTTCTTATTGAAATAGTATTTTTTAACTATTGGACATTATTTATAGTATAAGTTTTACAGTTATTAATATACTACTTAGTAAATCGTGTATGTTATCTTAGTGCTTTTAATGATCAAGAGTTACTCCTAAGAGAACACCGACTCAAAAGTCATTAGAAGTGGATGTTTTAAACTCTCCTTTTGAAATACCTGAAACAGGCTTAAACACTTTCGTGGGCTAGACTAGAAAGAAAAGTAGTCTCCCACCACTATGACTAATTTCAGGTAATTGAAAATCTACAGCTTTGAAATTGGAGCACCACTGGCTGACTCGTGACAGCAAATCTGTTTTTCTCCTGATAGATTTACTAATTCGTGCTGGGTTTTATCACATCCATTCTGTAGGCATACAGCATAAGTGATTAGAACTCCAAATCTACTTGTTTCCTCCTTTGCCTGCTGCTTTGTTCTGGTTGATAGACTCAATTGCAGGTGTCTCTGTTGAATTATCTAGGAATGTTGGTGGGAAGTGAAGTCTATATTGAGAAAAGAATCCATCGCAAGGGGAAACATCTGAATCCATCTGAACGATGGAGCTAGGATGTTTAGCATTTCACCCAGGTGGCTTAAGCTTATTGTTATTATTATAAAATATTAAAGATAACTAAAAAGCTTTCAATAAGGTGTTCAGAGCCAAAGCATACTAGGAAAGCATAGGAGTGAGGTTAATGGTGCGTGTTACTAGACGACATAAAGAAAGACAAAAAAAAAACCCTATTTCCTATTTTTCTTACTTCTGTTTTCAAGGAAATGATTTCACACTGAAAATTGTTATTAAGAAATAAAAAAAGGTGCCATGGATGAGGTTATTTTAATAGATCACTGAATTTTTTTCTTTTGGTGATGAACACGGAGTCTGATATTCTTATATACAGAATGTAGACATTTCATAGGAGGGGGGAGGTTGGAGGCATTGACGGCGGACCAGTGTGTGCCAGGAACTGGTCCATACTTCAAAAGTGTAACCTCATTTAAACCTGCTAACAACCTGAGGAAGGAGGTACTGTTATAGATGAGGGGTCTGTTGGTAAGAAAGTTTAATGAATCTGTCCCAGGCCATACCATTACTGAGGGGAAGGGTTAGATTTTGAAATCCAGGTCTGCTTGGCCATAGAGTTCATGATCGTACCTGTCACCTCTCTTGGAAGGATTTGTAATAACTCACACACCTACATCTAGAGCAGATTCATGGGTGAGCCATGACCTACAAGGCTCTTATGGCATGCCAGAGAGCTCTGACCTCTTCTCTGCCTTGTTCAATAATTTGTGTCAATGACTAGGTTAATTTTGTATATGCATACAATAAAATTTATCAATGACAACTCAACAAACTATAAGCCAACCCAAAAAAAAGATGAAGTTTTGAAGCTTAACAGGGATAAATATATTTCCCTGTACTTGGACATAAAATATCAATTTATCAAAATATGAATATCAGGATTGGAGAGAAACAATCTAGTTAGCATGTTGAAAGGATTTAATTTAATTCAAGTTATCAGAATTTTACTGAGGGCTTTTCCTGAAAGAGACATTGGGGTAGAGGGTGATTTTAGTTGAGTGTGATCTCAATACCAGCTAGTCATATAATGTGGCTGCTGAAATAATCAATGCTATCTGATGTTGCACACACAGGAGTAGTTCTCCTCTACTCTGTTCTTGTCAGAGGACATAGGGAATATTGCATTCAGTTTTCTATACCCCCTTTTAAATGGGAGATAGCCGAATTGATACTTGTTCAGAGGACATGCCAAGCTAGATGGAGGTAGAACATGAGCTATTGCTATATAAGAATGATTAAAAGGACTGAGGATATTTAAAACAGGCAGTAGAATTGGCACCATAAGGAAGACATAATAATATAGTACTTAATTATTTCTATAATTAAATCAGTTCCAGCAGGTGAAAGAAGGGTTCAATTAAGTAAGTATTCAGACCCAAGTTGGTGTCTAGGACCAACTAGAGGAGTTTAAGAGGATAAAGCCCAGCTGGGATGGAGGTTGTTCTGGCAGAAATCCGTGCATGGAATGATGTCCAACATATAAGATACTTTCAGGTTCCACTTCTGCAATCTCACATCCCATGAGTAAGGAGAGTCCAGGGCAGGAGAGGAGAGGCTTCAAAATCAAGTGAGGCCAAGCCTTCCGCAGAGCCAAGGTACAAGAACCACAGGCTGTAGAACAGGGCTGGGAACAAGGGACACAAAAGAGGGGGGCAGATGGGCAGTCAGGGAACCACTGGCTTTCTGGAAGTATGGAATTTGCTCTCACCTTTGAGAAAAGGTAGATGCTACACTGACCAGACTCTCTACATGCAGGGCCTCAGACTCTGTCTGCAGTCCTTCACAGCAAACGGTATCATTGCCACACAACTGTTCTAGCTTGGGTCCCAGGAAGATGGAGCCCATCAGGAAAAGAGCCCTGGATCAGGAGTCATTTATTGTCACCAGGACTCAGATGTCTTAAAAGTGTGCAGATCTCTAAGAACCTATGATTTTTAAAAAAACATGTTTATCTGTGGTTAGGCATTTTGTGATTTTATAAGTATATCCTTTGTCTTCCATCCCAAGTCTTGTCAACATAAACTGTTTAAAGATACCTGTTTTCAAAAGATCAAAGAAGAATTTTGCCTCTAACCTAGCATTCCTTGGGAATGATGCCTTCTAGCTACCTACTCTCAGCCTTCGGATCCCCTGGAGGCAGAGTTGGACTGCCTTCCAGTCTTCTTAATGGCAATCAGTCAGCTTGCCCCTACTTGGGGGACAAAATATTCTTGGGACATATGCCAGCATGAATGATCAATTGCAACTAGACATTGCCTGGTGACCCTGAATCATGGAAATTTACCTGGCTTGTTTCATGCAGGCCATCTGACCCTGACCTTGTGTGCATCAGAATTGAATTATTTTTAAATAAAAATTCTGGAGGAACATATGCCAGAGAATAATTTATAGGACTGTGAACTCCAGGAATCCTACCATTAAAACCTGAGTAAGTGGTTCAGGAACCATTTTATTCATTCTTTGGCTCCTGCCATCTTTCATTGATTAAAACATAATGTTGAGGGAATGGAAATTGTGTGGCATTGTGTTTCCCCAGCTAGAAAGACACTGTCAATCTGATCAGACTGCAATATTCACTTGGCAGAACGCCACGGTAAAGGCCGGCCGATAGAAGTTTGTGAGCTCTCCTGTTTGTGTAACATGCGTAACTGCAGAAATAAGAAGAAACAGTAACAAAGCAGCTAATTCTCTGAGGTTCAAAAGACAAATTGTGTTTTCTGGAACATATGCAAAGCAGCCATGTATTCACCAATTTCAAATGAAGCACTCTCCCTTATAACACAATGGAAACTTCTTTTTGAAGAGCAAATTGCTTTATTTTTCTTCCATCTTTATCCTTTTTTCTTAAGAAGTGCGAGAAACATAAATTTGATTTAACCAGATGGTTTCCTCATTTTAAATGGTTGCATATATCACTTTGACCCACCAAGGGACAAATTTCACCACATGGTCTTTTCTTTTTTCCCATTGTTCCTTTCTAATTCTCACAGTACCTGTGTCTGCAGAGGGGAGAGTACCCGGACGGTAGAGGACCTGAGCATTGCTGCTACATCTGTACGGTTTGTTCTCTAAGTGGTACCAAGTGAGACAAAGCATGGGCCTACCCAACCATAATGAAAGATCTAGAACTGGCCCCAAAATAAGAAAACAAGACTGACAGTCACAGAAGTAAATGAAAGATGGAAACTCTGTAATAGCTGTCCAGGTGGTCAGTTTAATAAATTGATGCAAATTCTTGAATTGGAGACTAGGTGGGCAGGAGGGGATGAGGAGGTGGGGTTTAACTAAACCAGTTTAGCTATTTTATTAATGGGTCAATTCAGTCCAAGTGCTGGAACTGATAATACTGTATATACATAGTCGAAGCCTACAGAGGAATAGTCAACGTAAAGGTGAGAGTTTAAGGATAATTTGGTAAAGGGAGTAACTGGAGGCTCAAATTATGTACTTTGGCTCTCTCCCAAGTTTGAATCCACTAGATAATTTCCTCTGTTTCATTTTGTCTGAGCAAAAAATCAAGGCCACATTAGTGCAAAGCCGTTTACTGCAAGGAGAGAATAAATTTGTTGGATTAAATAATTTGTTCCTTTTAGTTTACAATCTTGAACTGGAGAAGATAAAAATCTAGAAAATCTACAAGTAAAAGAACCACATTTTGAAAATGTTGCTTTCTTTTGTTCAGAGGAAATAATGTGTCTGTCTTTTTTATTAGCCAAAGGCACAAGAACTAAATACGAAATTCCTTGGGGAAAAATGTTGCTATAGGGCTGAGTCCATTGGCTCCTTTCCCTTCCTTTATTCTCTCGAATAAAAGACACTGAAGGGAAAACATTAAAATGCTTCTGAGGTTCAATTCAGATCCTTCCCTGTCCCTGTCCCTCAACCTCTCCAGCTTCTCTGACATTTAATGGAATACTGTCAAATAGGTGAGGTTTTATACTTAGAATTAAAGCACTTAAAAATTCCGAATGATAATGAATATCATTCTGTGTTATATATGCTTGCAAAACAGGAAACATAATTTACTTAGACTGTCAACTTTTTCCCTGTGATTGTTTCTATGTGGGCAAAAATGAAATTAGGAGAGCTAAATATTCAGATTGTGCAGCCAAGCTACATAAACCAGATCTTTTTTCCTGCCTTTTTTTTTTATCCTCCTCTTAACCTGACCGTTGATAGATTATGCACATTCCAAATTATGCACATTCCAACAAGAAGAAAAAAATATTATCTTCTGTGTGAAGTCAGGGAAGATCCTGGTGTAACCCTGAGAGAAATATGTTGGTATATCTGAATCTATACAGAATGCCACAGTGCTCTTAGATTTTACTCATGTTTACAGAAACACCTTAATTCACTGCTTGAGAGTACTGGGCAGCCCCAGGTCAGAGATAAGGATATTTTCCCAAGAGCATCAAAAGGGAGTAGATGGGCAAAGGAGCAAAGCTCAGGGGAAGATCTTATAGGAAGGACGGAGGGATGGTGGAGTTCTCCATCTCCTCCTGTGGTAAAGTGCAGAGAGAGACATTTAATTATTTCATCAGCTCACAAACTCAGAAAACTAAATATGAATTTTCTGTTCCTTCTGGGTGCCTGCTTTAAAAAAATATCGATCTAACCTCTGCTACCAGCCAAACGGGCAGAGAGAGGAAAAGAGCGAGGTGTGATTTACTGGGGTCCGAAAAAAATGAGGGGAAATGTGCACGGAGGAACTGCAACCCAAGGGAAAGGTTATCAATGCAGATGATCTGCAAACAATTCCAAATGACCCAGTAAAGAGGGGAGGGTCAGATTTGCATAGTACTTAAAAATAGGGAATTAGAAATTTATTTCAAAATTATAATCCGAGTATGAAAACAACTGCCAATTTTTGCATAACAAAAAGTACCTGCTCTAGCATCTTTCCTCTCTTGCTTATTTACAGTAAGTCACAAGAGTTAACATTCTCTCTCTCTCCCTTAATCCCCAAAGCAAGTAGGTTAATGATTAATTGTTCCAGCGGGTTTTGTTTATAGAATTGAAACACTGTTGTTGTACATGTCAAGAGAATTAAACCTCTCTGACCAACTATGCATTTTTAAATGTATTGCTTCACAGCATAAACATCTACAACAAAGATAACTAAATGGAGCAGGTTTTAAAAAGCAAAGCAATTAACAATAAATTATAGGATAAATATAAGCAGAATTTGACTATTGCTAACTAATACATTGTAGTCACATTATTAGCAACTGCATGCTTTTTAAAACAAAAATGGAGGAGACAATAGATTGTTATTCACGTGCCCTCTTGCAGTAATCAGGAAAATAAATAGCTCATCCTAGCTACTTGGGTGATTTTCCTTCTAGAGAGGTTAGTCATCATTTCCAATCAGCCTCAGAAAAAGATTCTGCTTGGAAAATCTTTTTCAAGGTGACCATTGTTCTGGGCTGCATGAGCTTAAAACTCCTCCTCTTGGGTAAGTGCTGTCCTGTTTGCTTGAGCACTGACTTTTTGATGGCAAGTGGATGCCAAGAATTGGAGAGCTGTGTACCAAAATGGCACAGGCAGGGACTGACCATTGAACTGATTGAACCAGTGAAAAATTCAAATGTAAGACTGCTTGACCACGCTTTTATGGACAATATCAGGTTGGAGAATCCCATAGTAATCACAGTGGGTAAAGAGGATGCCCCATCCTTATGCTGGGAGCAGAAGGTCTACCCTAGGTCTGAACTGCTCCTCAGACACCGCTTCCACCCCAAAAAGAAACTACTCCTGTCTATTATACTTGGCTAAATCAGGCTAAGCAAAATGATAAATTAAATTACAGTTCATCCTCTGCCTGCTGAGCTTACTTAGAATTCCCAGTCTCTTCCTGTCTCATACTCCCACTCCCCCTTTTTTGTTTTCCACCCATACCTTCCACAGCCCAGTGGCCTCTCTTTGTGTAGAGGATCCTGCAGATCACAATATAAATCACATGTAAAGCTGCATGTCACTCTTTTGGTGATGGTATTGGAGGTTTCATCTACAAATATGGAATTTTAAGGAAGCCACAGGAAGCAAATGGTGGTAGGTATTTGTGTTTACTTGGTGCCTATAAAAATCACTGCAAGAAGAGGCAGAAATGGGTCAGCCCTGGCCACTAGGTCTGGGAGGCCAAAGCTGCTCATATGCAAATGATGCTTTTGGTGTAAGAAAGCCCGCAAAGCACGGCCCTACTCACTGAGATTCACAATCACGTTCTCCAGAAAAGATAACAAAAATCAAACAAGATTTAAGACCAGAGAAACATTAATGATAATCCATAGACCAAGAGACCCCTCGTTCCTCCTTCAACATAACTAATTTTGAATAATAGTGAAAAAATCTGGGTCAATTTTCATAACTGTAAATCCAGTCTTAGTAATCGTGACCTCCATTAACATAGCCAGTATTTCAAATTCCACTGTACAGTTGCTCTGATTCCTTGGGGGCTGGGAGGCAATCCAAGTAACCCGAGAGAATCAGCTCCCTCACATGCTTCAATCTCACTATTCCAGAAAGAATTTAAGGGGAACTAAGGAAGAAGACAATTATTTAATTTTCAGTCCCCCTTGCTCCTACTTCTACCACTTCTCCCTCGTCCTTAACCTGTACCTTTCCTCAGCTGGCGCTTGAGTATCTTCTCCAATCTCCAATACTATTATCAGTCACATACTATGTGCTAGACAGTATGCTATGTCTGAGGATGATACCAGATTCTGCCTACAAGGTATATACTGTCTAGTTGGAAAGACAGGCAATCCAATAAGCAATTGCAGTTAAGTGTAACCAGCACTCAGAGGTTACGAGAATCTCCCCTGTCTTGAGAGGACAGGAGTGGAGACTTTAAAGAGGAAGCGATGATTCAGGATGTGCAAGAGTTAGCCAGGTGAAGGGAGGGAGTGAGTATGGAGGAGATTGCTCTGGGAAGAGAAGACCACATGAGCAAAGTTCCACAAGGGAGAGAAATCTGACATATCTGAAGAAGCATTGCATGGAAGTATTTTGAGAGACTTCAGGGAAGTGTCCTTGAAGAGAAGAGCAGTCTCTGCTACTGCTACTGCTACTACTTCCTCCTCTTTTCTGACTGGACCTCCAGCAGCCATCTTGCTCCTCAGCATGCAAGTCATAAATAAGCTAAGGCTGACAGAACAGCAAGAGAAAGGACTATGGACCCCGTGACTGTGGAGGGCATCCCACCCTTGGGACCACCTACCTTGGGACATCTTTATAAGAGAAAAATAAATACCAATGTCTTTTCACCCACTGTTGCTTCACATTTTCTGTTATTCACAGTCAAACCTAAGTCTAACTGATACCTAGCTTCTTTCAGCCAGTTTATTTCTATTATTGCAGCCTGAGGAATTTGCTTCCCCCTCCCACCACTACCTCAGTGTGAAATGCTTTTTCAGCCTTTCCCCCTTAAGCTGTTATTAAGTCATGTGCTTCTTGTCTACGATGATAGATTAAAAGTCACCAGAGACCTTCCTCGGAAGGTTGACTTCAAGGATGGAAGGACTGAGTCGTTAGGTATTGGGTTGGGGCCCCGTTCAGGGAGGCTGCACCCTGAGATCCGGTGCCAGATTCTCCTGGACTGTGGGCCCATGAACAAGTGATGGCAAAGCTGAGCGCTGCCTTGTTTGTCCATCAGGTTTTCGGGAGAGGTGAGGTGGTATGGGGCTTTTGGAACCTACTTGTCAGTACATCTGTGTGAGGTCCCACTACTCACTTTTACTCAGTTCTCCCCACATCCACCACGCTGATATGCACAGTCTTGCTAAATCTAACTCTGCTTAGTCAAAAAGGTTTCTGTTGACTCATGCGAACACGCATCATGGGGAAACAGTGGCAACATCAGTTGGCAGAAAGCCAAACCCACCCAGAAGTCTCCACATTTTCTATAAAAGATGCATAAAATAATCAATGTGAAACTCCTTATATGTCATCAGTTTGGACTCTCGTCAAAATGAAGACCAACCATTTCATGAAGTAGGGTTCAGTTTTCAGTTCCACTAGGAAGAGAATCACTTATTAGCATGAAGAAAATATTACCAAAAAACTCTCTCTTGAGGGATGAGGAGATGAGGGGTGGGGAGGTGACCCAAAATCAACTGTGGTAATTTAGGAAATAAAAATGTAAGTACTTCATACATATCTAAAGAATTTATTTATATTATTATCACCTATTGGAAGACAGTGAGAATTTGAGTTCAAACAGATGAGAGATCAGTCACAATAAAAATGTAAACATGATTCTAATTAATGACTTGCTCACAGTCTCTTCTTACGTACTTACACTTGGTCCACTCGGTGTTCTAGAGAGCTGTAACTTTCCCTGGTTAGGAGAACCTGTGACTGAGTTCTACGTGGCCCAGCTGAGAAATGGATAAACTTGAACTTGGACTTGCTCAGATTCCAAATCCATTTCTTGAATCAGATCTCAGAGTAAATACAATTCCCCGTCTAACAAGCTACTAGCTCAACTTCATTCTTTTTTCTTCTGTTTCTCCATGAGGCATGAATGGAATCTCTCTTGGGAATTATCCTGAGCCTAAGAAGAAAACAAGTACAAAAGTTCCCACATTTGGAAAGCTAAGAGCCTGACAGATTTCATCAGAGAAAGATGTCCTAAGTTAGTATGCTCCTCACAGCAACACTCTAGAAATTTATTATTTCCTTCAGGTTATGCTTATGCCTCACACTGCCATTTCTTTGTGCTGGTTTCTTAGGAACTTCTGAGCTCTGACAAATTAACAACTGCAGGAGTGCAAACTGTCTGTGTGGGGGGGCGGGGGCAGGGGTGGAGAAATGTTGAGATAGTGTTAAGGGTCTGACTGAAAGCAACCATTTGAGGAAAGGAAGCACTAGTGTACAAAGCCATCAGAGGGCAATGGCACCATTCCCTGCCGGTACTGTGTGAGCAAAGAGATGACAGTGGGAAAAAAAATAATAATAATAGGAAAGACAATTCCATGTAAGAGAACCATGAAGATGGCAAGCTTTACTTCTAACTCTGGTTTTATGAACTGGAAACAATATTCCATAAACTTTTCTTTTCTTTATCTTAATTAATTGAACTTAATTTGCCTTTTTCATCATTAACAACAGGGTGCTCACAAACTTAAACACAGCAATAATATAGCCAAATTCCAGTAAGTTCATTTAATCAACAGATATTTATTGAGCACTTAATAGAAATCAGGCACAGTTTCATCCACTGGGAACTTAGCAGTAAACAAAACAAAGTTCTTGACTCATGGTGATTATACATCAATCATAAAGGCAAGGCACATCTGGACAGTTGCCTGAATTAATATGTCTAACACTATATAAAGGATGGACATTTTAATGATTCTCTAAATTGTTTCACAATGAATATACTAGTCAACTGGTTATTTCACTTCGTTAAGAATTGCTGGCTCTGGAAAAGAATGTAACAAGTCCTATCAAATTAGACTGAAAAAATGTGCAAAATGTTCGTTGTCAGATCTGGCTCCATATTTATTAGGCCATATTCACAATTCATAAATATCCAGATTTTTTTTTCCAGACGTCAGCCAGCCAGTAAATTTCTTGGTGTGAAGTATTACAAAGAAAGAAAAAGATGACATTCTTTCTTTTGGGGCACTATATTCCAACCAAGAGGTCCCAAGTCACAGAGAAGTACATTTAAACATAAATGACCAAACATGAACATAAACAGTTGCTAATTCAAACATAGACTACATTTGTGGTGCAGTCGCTGAAATGAATCTGTAACATCATACTTTGGAATGAGTCAATCAATGAAGATCAGCTATGTATAAGAATTCTTTGCCTACACGAGGAACAATTTGTTGAGATGTTCACAAAAAAATCCAATTTCAATGCAGCCATTCTTAATAATATGAGTGCCAAAAAAACCTACATTTTAAACTAAGATGTTCCTTCTTTCTCACCTACTGTATTAGTGAGAATGCTGGCAGGAAATAGATGGCACACTCAAATTAGGATGGTTTGGGGAGAGGATACCTCCTTGGAAGTAGGTAGAAGGTAGGGGAGCCATGAGGGATGGATGACGTAGGAACCCAGGGTTAACAGTCACCAGCCCCTAGACCTAAAGAACTGGGGAAGGAACAGTTTTCTGGAACTAAGTAGGAGAGAGTCCTGCAGGCCAGTTGGCCTTAAAATTAGTAAGGACCTACGGAGAGGAAGACGAAAAGCAGGTGAATCTGGAGGGGGCGAATGGAAGACATCTGACAAGTACACCAGATGTGCTATTGCCATCGAAGTAGATTAAATACTCCATTCATTCAACATCTATTGAGTATTACTATGTGCCAATCCCTGTACTATGAAAGAGGACTATAAAAGAGGAATAATTCCTCAAGGGATCAGAGTCTAATGTGGATGACACACAGAGACTAAGGAAAATGCATTGTTCCAGGAAACTTCTGTAACAGAACAGAAATATAAATGTTGTGAAAATAAAGGAGATTGAAAAGGAGCTATCCTCCTGAAAGGGATTATTAAGGAATTGCTGACACAGCCTTACCTGTAATATCAAGTTAATTATATTCAGGATAATAAAGAGGTCACTGAATTATGGGCCTATAATTCTATTGCTGTATTTATATAGATAAAAGCATATGCATTAAAAGGGATCAGTAAAATCCCAGAGGTGTTTTTTTTTTTTAAGCACGATTCATATCAAGGATAGTTCAGCGCCTTCACATGACGGGCGAAAAACTTTGCTTAAATTCACACAGCTACTTAGTAGCCCAGAGAGAACAAGGATCCAGATCCCCTGGCCCTCTGCCAAAGTGGGTCTTAGCGATTTGACATGTTTTGGAGGTAATTTTAGCTGCATCTAATCTAAATCATTTACCTTCCCCTCTCATCACTGTTCTACTACATTTCATTTCTTTGTATCCTTCATTCTCTACATTTATTGGAAGGCCTCTCTAAATTGGCATCAGGAAATTCCTAAGAATTGGAAGCTCAGATCTGTAAGTCTGTTCCTTAAGCAGTAAACTTCAGCAACGCATTTTTTCACTCTACTATTTGTAGTAGCCTGTACTTTTCTGGTGTGATTTCTTTTTGTACAACGTGTGAATTTTACAGTATGAAGTCGACGCGGTGAAATGCATAACCATATGGCCGCCACGTAATTGAACGCTCCAGTCTGCGAATTCTTTGCACAATTACAGCAGTGACCTGATTGTTTACATTTAGTGTTTTGTTAATAGCGATTATTCAGAGTACTTTAATGCAGCAAACCTACCGACATATCTCATCTAATCCTTTCTACAACACTGGGGTCAGCTCCCAGGGACCATCCTTGCAGCCCCAACACCATGCCTGGCATTTTGCAGATGCTCCGTCACTGTTTATATATTCTACATGTATTTAGTGTCTAGTATATTTCAGGCATTGTATTTGGGATGCAAATATAAATAAGACATAGTCACTTCTTTCAAGAATCTCACGTTAAGTTTGCTTCCATTCAGACACGTTGTTATTGCCTAATACTCTGCGTCCGAGCAGCAAGCAGCTGAAGGGATGCTTTCAAACACGGTAAGGAGTAGAGCTGTTTGATTCCCATGGCCATGCTCCTATGGCATGCTGTGGTTCACAGGCTAAATTTATCTGGCAAGCGGGCTGGCTACTATTGCAAAAGTCTGGTTACTATTGCAACTGCTGCTCAGGAGCTGCCTTCTGCTCCTCTCCTAACTTAAAGGCTAATGGCTGAAGGACCCTTATCTTTCTCTTCAAAGGTTAAAGATCAGCCTCCTTCCTTCCATTCCTCCCTTTGCTACTCCTTTAGAAAGACTCCCCAATTTCTGGCACAGGGTAAAAAACAATCGAAAGTTAAGGTGTTGATCCCTAAAAGAAGACAAAACTCTAATTTGTTTTCAGTCCTTGGGGTGTTTGGCTCACATTGTCCACATAAGCTGTGACTAGAAGTTTTTTTTTTTGTTTTTTTTAAAAAACATATTTAAGGAGGAATAAAGTTTACCTGTGTTGCCTAAAGGGAAACTGGTATCTTGGCAATAACAGTACCTTATATGAGGTTTGTGGTTCTAAATGCTTTCCTAATTTGTATTAAGATGGAATTAATTTCCTTTATTGAGCAGGTTAAGCAATAAAGGCTCTTTATCAGATATCTAGAAATAGTTCCTTAATCTTTTCAACATGGTTTGTGCACATGGAAAACAATTTAGCTTATATGTCATTAAAAATTAGCTTATTTTACTTCAGAAAAGGGATAATTGTGGTGACTGATGAGGTATTAATACAATGGAAAAATAATCATTTTGCTGGAATGTTTGTATTGTAGGGATGATGAAATTGTGAAAATAGCCACTGCGAGGCCAAGAGTCATCAGGTAATCTATTTCATTTTGTCTATTTTACACCTAGCATAAAAGATTGTGGATGCTTTCTTCTTTTATTCTTGCTTGCAAACACCGTACTCAAATAGGGTCAGTTATGTGGGAATATAAAAGTCTGTCTTGGCTGTGAATTTTGGGCCAACTCTACTTCTCCATAATATTATTTATCAAATATTATGGAAATTTCTGGGGAAATGATGATATAAAAAGGAATACCGGGGAAAGTATGGTTTATGAAAGATCTTTTAAAAATATTGAGTTTGGTAAATAAAAGAGACAAAAATTATACAGACAAGGATAAAAAGGGTAGTTAACATACCATCCATCCTCCTGAAAAAACACAGTAAATTTAAACCACAACATTCTTTCAAGGTAACCTAAGGAAAGATGCTAAGTCTGCTTCCCTTTTTGTTTTCATAAGTGAGATTTACTCTGCCCTCAATAAAAGGACTTGTTTTCTTGTAACTGCGCCAGTTAGACTTCTCTATTGTAATCTGGAAATCTATGGCTCTGGGGTGCTCTGAGCATAGCTTTTTGTTGTGTGCGCTTTTTGCTGGGTAACACTGTGCTGCAAAGATGTCATTTCAATTATTCGCTGGCCCATCTATTAAGCCCCTTAAAGGTTATAGGGCAAATTCTGGCCAAACATTCATGTTAAAGTTCGCTATTGAAAAGTAAATGGAAGGCACCATCTTAAATTTGGGGGCTCTTCTGGCTCTTCGTTTATGCTCACAATTCCCCAAGTGGGTGGGTACTTTATGGTCGCTTTAATGATACTGCTTCATCCTCAGGAGAAGTTGGTTATAAACAAGTTTCAGCCAGTAGGTATCTCAGACACCAAACTAATCACAGATTATGCCCATCTACACCATAGCCTGGGGCTGCCTCTTTTTTATCTGTGTGCACAAAGCAGCCCTTGGGTGACAACCTGTCGGGGCACACGGGGTGATGCCCGTCCCTCCGCGGGCGCCTAGATGCCTGGTTGCCTCAGGACCTGCCACAGTATTCAAAATAGGGGCAGTGCTGAAATCCACTTCACAGTCTAGTGATTAACTGCCGTCCCTTAAAAACTGTCCAGTCTGCTTGACTGTTAGGAAATTGATGAAGATCTCAACATACAGCAAATACCAACTCAAGTAATCTAAGAGCTCGAAACCGCGCCATTATCAGTAGAGAAGCCATTTTTAGGATTTTATTTTTTTTAAAGGGCTATGTCTTGCTTGTATAAACATGGTCATCACTAAATAAATGTCTCTCGTTACAGAGTCAACAAAGAACTTAAAAAAAAAGAAAAGCCCCTACTTCCTCCCCAGGAAATGGTGTATACTCAGAGAGGAAGTTGTCTTCCTGTTTTCTCCATACCAGCACCCTTACAAGTTTTTTTAAACTAAGCTCCCAAACTCAGTCTCCAGCATATGCAACAAGCTCTTAGAAACTGACCATGCTTTTATTGAAGTGATTTTTTAAAAAAACTATTTGTTTTCCACATGCCATAAAAAGTATTAGCCTAATTTTTCAACCACTCTGTTCTTAAGTTCTTTGGGAGCCCCTGCCCCATTCCTATTTCATTCAATGAATGGGGGGTGGGGGTGGGGTACTGGAATCATCCGCTGGGGTTATTCTGTCAAAACTATTTTGTGAAATACATCAACTCATAGTTTCCAATTACGAAAGAAACTTGACAGAGCACCTGCTTTTTATTATCTCAGTGTTTTGTGATACAAACCCAGCGTGCCTGGCACCCAAGAATGAAATATAATTCAAGAATGTTTTTGTACATTCTGCTCTAAAATTTTAGCATTTCTGCTGATTTTGGGGGCTATTAAAAGAACCATTTAAAGCAAACTAAAGTCTTTTTTTTTTTTTTTTCCTTTTCTTGGTTTTTACAGTTACTTGAGGAGCTATTGTCTAATTTAATTCACCTGGTAATACTTGAAATAGCAAAGGTCAGATAAACCTGAGAATCAAGCAAGGCAAGGCTAGGCCTGGATGGTATTTGAAAGGAGATAAATTTGGAGTTTGGCAACTTTTCAGTTTTTCTCTCTAATCTTGCTTCCAATTCACCAGTGTTAATTAACCATTATCTCTAAGTGGGATCCAGAAGCCCACCTAAATCAGAACCTTAAAGTGTCTGTTAAAATGCAGATCCCTGGGTACCAGACTATGGAATCAGAATCTGTTGAGAGTAGGCTGGGGAACATTCATTTCTAGCAGCTATCCAGTTTGAATACTTAAGGATGCGATAAGGACCTAAGGACTCCCTTCTCCCAGGGATATTTATTTATTAATAGAGAGCAACTAAAGACTTAAAAACCTTTAAAAACCTGGAACTATTTTTAGGGGCAAAATATTTGGGGACAGGGAGACATTTTCCATGTCCCTTAAATCTTATAGTGAAGGCAGCTCAACCCTAACTATTATTTACAAATTGAACTCTGGGGATCAGAGATTAAGAAAAAAAATGATTTGTATTCTTTATTAGCAGCCTTTCACCTACTCTGATGGACAGAGATTCTGAAGGTAACTAAGGGAAAAGGCATTATAAAGTCTTCAGACTAGGCTGTTTTAATTGTGATTATTCTGAGTACTTTTACACTTACCAGGGGTCCAGAACCCACCATCACTTCTTTAAAGTTACCCTCCAGCAGGAAACTTTTCTATATCAAACAACAGACCTTAAACTCTCCTATGCTTTAAGTATATATTGTCTCAATTTTATACCAAAGCCACTTAGGAGGGCTCTTTTTGTACATTAGTTTGCAGGGTACTAAGTGAGTGGTCTTTCATGGAATTAACACATTTTAAAGAAATACTTTTTTCCTACATTTCTACTCACAAAAGAGTTCTAGATTTGGGGAACACAAACAGGAATATGCTGCAATCGGTGTTCAAGATTTTGATAGGAAAGGAGACTAAAGCAAACTCCAATTGATTTAGTTGATTTAGACAGCCAATAGTTAGGTAATACCTAAGGTTGATGATTCTCAATGAATTTTGCTTTATTTTCCTTCTCAGTAATGTCTACAGCACATGCCAGATGCCTCATCATTTTAGATGTTTCTAAATACAATTTTTCTAAATTTGCCAACTAATTTGTCAAACACATAGTAATCAGTATAACATCAAGATGACTAAAAGTCATTCATGCAACATAGAACAACCATTAGACCTGTGTTCAAACCCTAGCACTACAATTGCTAGTTGTTTGTCCTCCAATAAGTAATTCAACCCCTCCAAGAGACATTTTATTCATCTGTAAAACAGAAGTAATAATAGGAACTGTGCCAAAGAGATATTATGAGGATTAAGTAAAGTAATGCTAGCACAGCACCTAGCATATGGTAAGTGCCCAACAAATATTAGTTTATTATAATAATTATTATTGATTTATTATCTCTAGGCACAAGATTAGACAATTAGTTGTTTACCATGACACTTTATTTTATAATTACCAATGTAAGGACATATCATTCAACTTTTAATGCTATTTGCATTATATTATAAGTAAATATAATTGGTTCAATTATAAATTGTAAAGTTTTTGAAATTCTTTTGTCTCTTCCTTGCCTATAGCTTCATATATGCACTATTTCAAGTTAGCACTTTATGCTAACTTCATTTTATCTGTTTACTGGAATATATTTAGATTTGTAGTCTTCACCTATCTTTGAATCTTATATATATAACAGTCAGAAGTTTGGAGTCAGAGTAGCTTAAATGCAAGTGTTTTGTGTTTGTTTTTTTTTTCTTCCTCAAATTATTTGAGTGATTTAAGGTAAATAAATTCAGAAATACCTTTATGTCTCTGAAAACCACAGGGTACAACAAATCTTTTTGAAATCCTAACTCCAAACTTTGAACATCTCAATTTGATGCCAAGGCCACTTATGAAGGGTTTCTTTTAATTAGTTTGCATAGCGCTAGGGGAGTTATTTAGTAAATGATTACCAAAAATCCAATCTTTCACTACGAATATAGGATGATAAACAATTGATATTCCCCAGGTCTTAATAATCATAAATGCATTCATTCAACAAATATTTATTGGGTTCCTTCTGTGAGTCAGACATTTTCCAATGTGATAGAGTCTTTGAAATTAAAAAGACATTGCTATCCAACTTGATGAGCTCAGGGCCTAACTGAGGAAAGAGAGATATAAAAAGGCATCACAGTATAAAATTATGAATAAAGGGCTATGGACACAGAAGAAAGGACAAATAACTGGGTGTGAGAGAAGTCTAGAAAGGCTTAGCAGAGGCAGTGACCTTTGACTTGTATTTCTTAAGGGCTGACTTACAAGGACCCAGAGACAACTAGTAAGAGGAGAGGAGAGGACAAGGTAGGAGAGGAGAGGACAAGGTAGGAGAGGAGAGGACAGGACAGGAGAAGAGAGGACAGGACAGGAGAGGACAGGACAGGACAGGACAGGAGAGGACAGGACAGGAGAGGACAGGACAGGACAGGAGGAGAGGAGAGGGTTATAAATAGGATTTCTAGGCTGAAGGCACTAATCTTATATAAGACAAGTGCTTGGGGAAAAGTGGCAAGCTTACTGTAAATGGACCACAGTGGCACCCAGGGCATACAGTGGAGGAGGAAAGAAATAAAACTATGCTAATAAATTTGAACTCCCTAATAGCAGAGCAAAAAGATAAATTTTCTTTTAGAAAATTATCTCTGGCTAAATACAGAGAACAGATTAGACAGAATGGAGAGAATCGGGCTACAAAGAATATAGTTAGGAGTCTACTGTGATAATCCAGGAAAGAAAAAGATGAGTACTGAACGAAGGCAACTGTGTCAGTGAGGGGATGGGGGTCAAAATCAAGAGATATGTCAAGACAAAATGGACAAGATTTGAAAAGTGGATGAGTGCAGAGCATGGGCTAGGGCTGAAAATGATTAATTAGGGCCTACAGGGAGAGGAAAACAGTGTGTGTGGGCGTGTGTGTTTGGGGGGTACTAGTGAGCTCATTTTTGGACACAATATGTTTGATGTGCCTATGAAACATCCAAGCAGAGCTCCCAAGAGGCATTTCGAGATAGAAGTTAAGAGAGAGATTCAAGTTCAAGATAATGGATTTAGTAATATGAACTAGTAATATGAGCGTTCCTCCTGATTTAGGAGTTAGTGTTAGACGGCTGGTATCCGAGAACACGAGAGTGGATAAGATCATCCAGGGACAGCACCAGAATGAGGAGACTAAGGATAGAACCGCAGGGAATACTAATATTTAGGAGGTGGGCCCAGGAAGAGGATCCAGTGAAGAAGAAGCAAGTGGTGATCCGGAAGCCAGAAGAGTGGAGGAGATGTTTTAGGAAGCAGAGATTGTCATCATCTTATCAGCTGACAGCCATGGAATGAGCTTTCTCTCTCAAGAGACAGGGCTGCCAACCAGGAGTGAATTCATTGTCGCTCACCATCCTTTCATAATCTCCGACAGAAGTGTGAGCAGAAAGAAAACAATAGAGACGGTAAAAGAGAGGAAGAAAGAAAGAACAAGGTCCATAAATAATTTATAAATAAGCCATTAACTCATAAACAAGAAAGAGTTCATAATAGGAGCATTCCTCCTGAAATAAAGGAGCAAAAAGCGCTCTCATTAGAAAAAAAAAAAAAGTCTCCCAAAGAGTTGAGGCTGGGTGGTAATGTTAAGCAATGTGCTCTGAATTCCTGCTGGCACACTGTTGGATAAAATTCATTAAGTATTTGTTGGTAAATGAACTTATGTAAGACACTTCACCAAGAGCGGCCTCAGTTTCCTCAGCTTCTAGTTAGGGGGAGTGAGCAACATAAATTCTGTGAGCCTTTGCCACCCAACCACACCAACAGTCCATTGGAATCTCATGGCTATCCTATGCGGTAGTGACTATTATTAGCCCATTTTACAGATGAGATAACCTAGGTACACAAAGGTTTAGGAAATGTGCAACACAGGCAATGAGTAGCAAAGCTAGGTTCAAACTTAAGACTTTCTGACCACGAAGCCCCTACTTTGCTTCCCACTAAGGCCCTTACAACCCCCAAAATGCATTTCTCTTTTGTTCAGCGTGAGGCTGTGAGGAAGGCTGGTGATGCTACCTCTACCACAGGTAAGACGACCAGGATTTGCCTACATGTCCACAGCCAGGAATGGGAGTTCTAGAATCCAGGTCCCCTGATTCTGTGCTATTTTATGGTCATTGAAAGGTCAGTAAGTATAGTACATTAGCAAACATGAAGCTTCAGGCCAAAATCAATGCCTTGGAAAGAAACTACCATTACCCATAAAATTGTACAAAATATCTCTTATTTCTAGAAATTACAGCACCATGGAAATAAATCATCAGAGATTCTACCTTAAGAAGGGTAGATGGCAGTTTAAGTATAACCCTCTAAAAAGGTAGCAGTTTTCCTCCATCATCTTACCAGTTAATCTTCCTGGGAACAGGCTGATATTTACTCATCCCAAGAGAGCATTGACTTGTCTGGACTCCAAAGATACCAAGGATAAGGTTTTAAGTTCCCCACCATTAGTCATCACATGGAGAGCAGTGACAGAGCTCTTTACAGATGCACTGCTTTTTCTTTACCCTTAAAATGACAGTTGAAACAACATTCAATGGGTTTAAATTAGGAAAAGTCAGTAAAGAATGACCCCCCCTTCCTTCCAAGTGATCAGTTCCCTGGGTAAGATGTGAAATACTTTGCGGTCTCCAGACAACAGGATCAGATAGGCTAACAATGCATTGGAGAGCTTTGCAAAGAAAAGTTAGACAAAACAGATCAGGTTAAAGTGGACACAGATGCCCAACAGAAAAGTCTAATTATTTTCATTGTCAGTCTTGGAACAAAGAGAGCATTGTAAAAAAAAAAAAAAAATGCATCCACACACAGACATAGATGTAATATATTAATTACATATATATAAATATGTATTTGTTTATGTGGTCTATTATTGATGTTCAGAACTACTATGGAATACAATACACATGCAGCCTGAGTATTTGAATAATAAAGAGTGAATCCTTCTTTGGCACCAGGAAAAGGCACAATTTCAACACAGGCCAGGCTCAGCTTACTCCGGTAAACTGCTGCCATGGATAAAACATAGATCTTTTATTGTGAAATATAACATATATACAAAAAAGAAATAAATTTCAAAGTACATTGTAACAAGTAGTTGCAGAACTTTGATATGGGTTTGATATCAGTTACAATTTCACAATTTTAGGTTTTTCCTCCTAGCTGCTTCAAGACACTGGAGACTAAAAGAAATATCAATATAATGATTCAGTAATCATACTTATTTGTTAAATCTTATTTTCTCTGTTATAACTACACCTTCTCCTTTGATCTTTCTTCCAATCTTTAGGGGTATTTGGGCTATGCCAGTTCTAAGCTTTTCATGTTGAAAAGGGCTGTTGATAATATGGGATAGGAGGATGGAACTAGTTGATGTTCTGGAAAGGCTGACCTCTCTGGGTTTCAGGACTTAGCTGGCCTAGGAAACCATCTGGAAGTTTTAGGTTTCTGGAAACCTAATCCTAATGCATGGAACATGTAGAATCTCAGATAGAGCCCTAGTTTTTCTTTAGGGTTGGCAGGGATGGTTTTGGTTGGAGGTTGGCAAATCATGGTAAATAACAATACCTTGCTGAAGCTTGTGTAAGAGTAGCCTCTAAAATAGCCTCTTGACTCTATTTGAACTTTCTCAGCCATGATACCTTATTTTGTTACAATTCTTTTCCCCTTTTGGTCAGGAAGGCATTATCAATCCCAAGATGCAAGGGCCAGACTCATCCCTGGGAGTTATATCCCATGTTGCCAAGGAGATTTTCACCCATGGAAAAACATAGATTTTTGAGTCAATAAATTCTAGATTCAAATCCCAGCACTTCCATTTATAGCCAGTAGACCTTAAATAAGTTCCTTAGTTTTTCAGAGCTTTGGTTTTTAAAAAAATATGTAGAATGGAGAAAAGTGCACTGATTTTTTTTTTTTTTAAGGATTATCACAAGGATTAAATGTTATAAAGGATATAAACTCTCTGACATCATTAGTTGCCATTTTCCTCTATGGCTCCTATTCTTCCTCTGAAAGTACACAACAAAATAGGAAACGGTTGCTAAGGTTGGTAAGTCATGAACTCTATTCCAAGGCAGAAGGTTTAGATAACTAAGAAAACTCCAGGACTTGTTGATGTAGTTATCTCCAGATGAGATGTGCTCATGGTCAAGGGGAACACACTGTACATTTGTTTCTAGGTCCTAGGCCAAGTTTTCCATCTCTAATAGCAGTGGTTGGCTGCCCACAGTACCTTCTAAAGGCAGCAGTATTTTAGGAGAATCTGTCAAATAGTCAGCATGCTAAAAACTATAGAAAATTGGCTTTTCCTCCTTAAGTTCTTAGTCATCTGCACATGCCCCAAATAAACAAAAATGCCCAAAATGCACATGTTTTTCCCTTTCTTGGGAATTGAGATTCTAAACTCAGGTCCAACTAGAAAGCAAAGACTGAAGATTAAGAAAAAAATCTTGTGCCTTTGGAAAGGAGTTCTGTGGCTCGTCTAGCAGATCCTGAGTAGTTGAGCTTGGGTTGACTTATTTCCTCACCTTCTTTGCTTCAAAAAATTGAAAAGAACCAGTCCACAAGAGACGTGCCTCTTGTGTGCCCTTTGTTTGTTCCAGGAGCAAGGGAAATCTGCTCAAGGAACTGCTGCATGTAGCTCATGAAGTGATGAGTCATTTGTGTAGTAAAGCCATGCATGTTTGAACAAAGTTGAAAAGAAAATGGAGTTGGGATGGAACAATGTCAACCCAGAGAATAAGAGCTCTTGGAGGATTAGTTACTCCCTGAAATACTCGGGCAATTTGATGGGCTCACAGAGACCAGGTCCCCAGCATCTTCCTAGGTAGCAAATCTTTATTTAGGCCTATGACCTTTATGACACCAGCAGATGACACAGAATGTTTTGGGTCACAGAGTGCTCTCTCTCTCTCCTACTTCCTGTTATTTTTACTTGTCTGCTTTGCTTCACATTTTCACAGGTCCTTACTATTACTTTTTTTTCACTGCTTCTGAATGAGAAACTCGTCAGTAATTCCTCCAATGAATATGCATTGTTATCCAGTCTTTCAGATGAGGGAATCGAGGGAGGAAAGGGGCAGTAGCTTTTCCGGTGCAGTGTAGAGAAGTAAAGGCCGACCGTGTCAGTGAGCAGTTCGCTGATTCACCCACTGAACCGTGGAAGTCGACCCATGGCTCCCTCCTGCCACTTCCTGTTCCCCACCTGCTACTGAATGGAACCCGCTGCAGCTGTCACGCCCTCAGCTGCCGCAGCTTCTGCTGGCTCTTCTCTGTCTTTAATCCATATCTTCCCAACCTTGGACTTTTTATCCTTTACCCTCCGCAGTGGAATGATACTTTCCAATCCCGAAATTGAAACACCCTTGTTAGAGGCAAGAAAGACAATGAGACTATCCACCTAGCTTTAGGCCAAATGGGGCCCCCAAATATATCCTGTAAAACTTTAAAAGTAAACCAGGACAAGTTAGGGCTAATACAAGTACTGAATCCTTTGAGGCAGAGTTACATATTCAGTTTGCTAAACATATTTAGTATCTCTGCAGACCCACGAGTCCCCAGTCCATGGGCACCCCACAAACAGCGTCTTTATACAAGGTATTAGTAGGAGCTTAATTCCTCTCACGCATGCCTCCTAGGCCAGAGGAAGATGATGTAAACCTGTTATCTAGAAAGAAGAATGGAAAGAGCTCAACCTACTCTTCAACCTAAACCCTATGCTTGCACTCGGCCTCCTCCTTCTAGTCTATGTTCTGACTTTTCTGTCCTATCGCTGATGTCCCTGCTGAGTCTCCCAAGCTGAGTAGCCACTGTCTACCTCAAACTGAACTTTCTCCATGAAACCTTCCCTGACGCTTCCCACAGAGTTTTACTCTTCCTTCACTCACCCGCTGCCATTTTCACGGCTAGTACCATTTAAATCAGTCCTTTGCAACATCACTGTTGTACAGGCGTCCGCCTGTCCCTCGTATCTTATATTCATCTGTACCCTCACAAGGTGCCCAGGCCAGCAGCACACTCCCAGTTAAACAGATATTTATCAATCACATATATATACCATGGACAACACTCTGTCCTGAGAGTAAATCAGAAAAAGGCATGACCCTTACTCTCAAGAGGCATGGATCCATCGGGATAGGAAAGCAGAGAAACAACTCACCAAAATCCAAGGCTACATGGTTTCTCGTAGAGACACAGAAGCGGGGCAGCGGCTACATGGTGGAGCAGCGCCCTGCTCAGGGTGGGATTCTGGGGAGAGGAGGCTAGAGGATGATTTCTGAATTGAGTCTTGAGGAATAATGGAATTCCACCAGAGGCGGTAGCTGGTGCAAAAGGAAATACGCATGTAAGAGGCCGTGAAGTGTTCAGAGGATAGTGAGTGTGACTGGAGATCAGGGAATGTAGGAGCAAGTGAGCGGGGGCTCTGAATTAAAAGCCAGACCAATACGTTCTAACTAAATGGAGGCATGAATGCGCCTGACGTACTTTACTCAATGCTTATTAAATAGCATATCACCGTTCTTACTGAACTGTAATAAATATTTGCTTAGCTATTATATAACCTGTCAATTTATACTTCCATGTCATTGAAATACTACACTTGATCCCTGGAAGTGCAGTGAAGGAGAACACACTGCACAAATGGGAAACACACTATACATTTGCTTCTAAAGCAAGTGCTATGCAGAGTATTATACAAGTATTACTGAAGTATTACCCAAGGGCAGTGCATTGTTCATCTAAGGAACTAAAACACCTTGTAGGACATGATGACTGCTGCCCCTGGGTGCTGATGAGGCACTTCACGCAGCACTAAATGCTGCCCCGTGGCTCCATCCCAGGGCGTGGTATGCAGATGGGCTCTGAGAGACACCATATTTAAACTTGATGCTTCCACCGAAAGAACACCATTCTTTCATGTTAAACCATGTATCCCACCCGGAATACATGCCAGACCGTGTATTCAAGCATCTTCCCTTGTTGCCTTAACCGTGCTTTTGCTTTTACGGTTTCCTCCCTATATCACAGATTCAACCTTTAATTCTTCCTCTCTTTCAGAAGGTAAGAGTCTGACATGGTCAGAGAAGATTACAGGAGTGGATGAAGGCGAATAATGGTTGGCAAGTTTCCAGGTGATTACATAGCTGAGTCTATGTCAGCCTAATGGACCACTGTACCTTTTGATAACTGCAGCCTGGCTCAAACACGTTAGGACCATAAGATTTTACTGTGTAGTCACTACAGTAATTTATGCATTGTTTTCTGGAAGGTTCACTCTTAAAAGTATTAACCCATCGTAATTCCATACTTCCTTGCTAAACCTTCCATGGGAAGATTAAAACAATTCTAGTGATTATAAACTATCTAGGGTTAGCAGATGCTGGTAATCTGTGGGAATCGTGTCCTGAAAGGATTTATGTTTAAATGTGATTTAAACTCCCCCTCTTCAAGACTCCATTTTGTCTCTCGTGTTTCGCATTCACTCAAAGTAAATTTTCCCTTCTGAATCATTTTTCTTCTCAAATGATGGCAGACAAGCTGGACAATAAATAGGTCACTTATATCTTTGCTTTCTGCTTTCAGTATTCTTGTATTAATTTTGAGTTGTTTTGAAAAATGCCCCAGAACATGTTTGAGTGTGCCTTTTGAATTTCTCCACAGCAGTGTCAGTGACAGAAGGCAGCTGCAGCCCTGGCTTTAACTTGGTTTAAAGGCTGATATTTGACTCCCACTCCGAAGAGACCTAAAAACAATCATTCTTAGAATTCAATCCTAAGGCACCATGCCTCCTCAGTGAACCCCACTTAATTGTCATGTTTAATGGGGGCATTACTTGGAAATCCAGTGTTCAGCATGTACTTTTTTATCCTCAGGGCACATGGCATGAAATGCATTTTTGTCTTGCTGTAGAACAAGTGACTTACTTGGGTCAACCCTGACTGTCATCTTTAAGGTCAGAACTTCTGGAATGAATATTTAAGGAATGAAACTCATCGATTTTATAGTGGTTCCACAGAATTATTTTGTGGTGTAACTCTTTCCCTGCTCCATTAGTTTCATGTTGAAATGAAACACAGTTCATGGGGTTATCTAACATTAATGGTACTTCTTTGTTTGTTTTTAGTTGATTTGCTGTCTTCAATCAGAATACTTAAATATGACAGATAAATTCAAGTCTCAGAATTTCCTCTCTAATCCCTAAATATGTAGGGTTGTTAGATAAAATGTGGGATGGCCAGTTAAATTTGAACTTCAGACAAACAATGAACATATATTTTTTTAGTGTAAGTCAGTTCCATATAATATTTGGGACATATTTGTACTAAAAAAAAAAAATTCCATTCTTTATCTGCAATTCAAATTTAACCAGAGATCCTGTATTCTTATTTGCTAAGTCTAGAAATCCTATATCTGGGGGCATTTGAATTATGAACACAATTGCATTATCTCTAGACTACAGGTCTGCCACATTCCCAGGAGATCACATCCTTTTCACGGGTACGTGCAGAAATGGAGACTGTTTCAGAGGCCTTTCCCAAAGGCCCCATGGAGCCATGTGGCTTGGGTCTAATGAAGCTACACACTGGAGATGAACCGGTCCTTGCTTTAAAGTATTTTCAAAACTTGAAAATGCCAAAAAAAAAAAAAAAAAAACCCACAAAAAAATTCCCTTCACATAGTGGGCACTCAGTGTATTTTTGTTGAAATCTTTCACAATCATCAGTGCCCATAAGATGAGTGGGAAGGTAAAACAGCCATCTTAAAAACAGGTCCTGTGATCTCAGTCTCTGCACTTCTGACTCTCCAGAAACCAGCCTCCTTCCAGGGGACTTCCTCCTTCATTATCTCCAACGTGCGCTCTCCACCGCCCCGTGGCTCCAGCGTTTATTATCCTTGTCATCGTTCCTTTGACATTTAGCATATTCTGCTTCGTATTTTAACTGTCCTTTCATTTATAAATTCCCTGAGGAAATATAAAGGTGATGGCGGCAATCACACTCAGATTTGGGGCCTGAGCCCTGGGGTCGGGCCACTCATGGGTTCAGAGGCTGCTCTGCCCTTTATGAGCTTTGCAACCCTGGGTAAACACATTCTCTGAGTCCCAGGTAATTATTTTTATCCCTCTGTAAAATGGGGTTAATAATATTTTATAGTGCTGTTGTCTTAGAGGAGATGATGTAGTGTTAACTCGTAGCAAACACTTAATAAATGGTGGTGGGTGGTCATTATCATCTTGTAGTATTATTATTCTCTTTTAATCCCCTGAAGTGTCCACTGCATATCATGACCCAAGTAAATTGATTGAAGGATCCATGCCCAAGAATTGGCAGTGACTCCAAATTCCCAGCTGCCTGAATAGTGAAAAGGACTACCTGTGAATGAATGAGCGAACGTCATTCCTGCTTCAAGTAAGTTTCACTCTCTTCTCTCTTTATTTTCTGACTCCTTTAAAGCTACAAATTTTAAACCACTGCATTGTGCTCTGTTTGGGATTATGTGAGAAGGCAGGAAAACCTTAGCTGTCTTAGAGATTTGTTTCCTTAGTGGTACCGGACACGGCAAGCCCTCCTGGGACTCAGAGTCACCACACACTTCCTGCCTTGCTCTTTATTGACTATTTGCTGCCTTTTTATTTTTCTCCCAGTCATCAGTTAGGAAATTGCATAACTCAAGAGCTAAGTGGAAGCCTCTGTGCTGCAACCTGAAGTCATACATATATTTTCCCTCCCTTATTATAACCTTTAAAAAACTACTACAGAAAGTGCTCTTCTGAACACGGAATGATTTTTTAGTATCCTTTAGTACTGTGACATTGGGTTTTTAACATTTTATTTCAGGTTGTATTAAAATTATAATCAGTACAGTGACTTGGAGAACAGTAGGTTGTTCTTAATATTGGGACATGTTAGCAAAATACAAGTTTCAAGTACACTGAATTTGGATGGCTTTTCTGAAAAGTCAAAGTCAAAATCCTTTACTTAAAAAATGAAAAAAACAAATGCTGCACCAAATTCAAAGGAGTATAACGTTTGAGGTCATGCATTCATCTGCAAAACATCTGCAAAACTGGGACCTCTTTGAAGGCTCTGCCTGTAACAAATCCATTTGTCTTTTAATTAGGACCCTGCTCCTTTTTCATAACAGGTATTCAGTATACATTTGTTGAGCCAATTACTGAACAAATATTGATTTAACAAGTCCTTATTAAGCTTTTAGGAGATGTATGGTCCTATAATGAGCTCAAAGTATAGTATTTTTGTCTATCACTGTGGTCATTAATAAGTAAAGATTTCAGTCTATACTGCAGCCATCCAGCAGCCCAGTGACAGCAACTGTAGGTGTCTGGGTGAGACAGTTCACAGTCTCAGTTTAGAACTAATGGTAACGACCTTGCTATTCTCATTGCTACCCACAGAGAACAACAGGTTCCCAAGTTCTCATTTGCGCTATTTTTTAAGATACTTTTTCACTTTAATAGTTTATTTATTTTAAACACAACAACATACAAACATGAACAATCTTTTTTGTTGTTGTTTTGTTTTGTTTTGTTTTTAACATGGGCAGGCTCCGGGAACCGAACCCGGGTGTCTCCGGCATGGCAGGTGAGAATTCTACCACTGAGCCACCGTTGTGCTGCCCCAAACATGAACATTCTTAATATATGAGCATTCCATTCTTGGTATATAATCAACAACTCACAATATCATCACATAGTTGTATATTCATCACCATGATCATTTCTTAGAACATTTGCATCAATTCAGAAAAAGAAATAAAAAGAAAAAAGAATAAAACTCATACACACCACACCAGTTACCCCTCCTGCTCATTGACTGCTAGTATTTCCAACTACCCAATATATTTTAGTCTTTCTTTCCCCTATTTTTTTTCAATACCCCTTACCACTCCCTTTAATTGATCACTAGCAATCTACTAAATTTATTTTAACATGTGTTCCCCCTATTATTTATTTTTAATCCATATGTTTTGGTCATCTGTCCATACTGAAGATAAAAGGAACATCAGACACAAGGTTTTCACAATCACAGTCATGTTGTGAAAGTTATATCATTATACAATCACCTTCAAGAAACATGGCTACAGCTCTGTATTTTCAGGCACTTCCCTCCAGCCTCTCCAATATATCTTAACTAAAATGGTGATATCTATATAAGATATAAGAATAACCAGGATAACCTCTCAACTCTGTTTGAAATCTCTCAGCCATTGACACTTTGTCTCATTTCTCTCCTCCCTCTTTTGGTAGAGAAGGTTTTCTCAATCCCTAGATGCTGAGTCCCAGCTCATTCTAGGATTTCTGTCCCACATCGCCAGGAAGGTTCATACCCCTGGGAGTCATGTCCCATGTAGAGATGAGGAGGGCAGTGAGTTTACTTGTTGTGTTGGCTGAGACAGAGAGGCCACATCTGAGCAATAAAAGAGTTTCTCTGTGAGTGACTCTTAGGTCTAATTTTAAGTAGGCTTAGCCTATCCTTTGTGGAGATAAGTTTCATATGAACACACCCCAAGATTGAGGGTTCGGCCTAATGCTTTGGTTGTCCCCACTGCTTGTGAAAATATCAGAAATTCTCCATATGGAGAAGTTGAATTTTCCCCCTTTCTCACCATTCCCCCAAAGGGACTTTTATGCTATTTTTTATTGGCTAACAAGTTAAAAGTCATTTCAGTGGTTCAGTGGTAAAATGCTTGCCTTCCATGTGGGAGACCCAGGTTTGAATCCTGGACCATGCATCTCCCCCTACAAAAATAATAATAAAATACTATCAAATTCATCAGTCTTCAGAGATAGCCCTGGGTCTTTCCTTCTCAAGTGTCTAGGTGGGCCCCAAGAGCAAAATCCCAATCCTACAGCCTTCAGTCCTGACCTGTCTGTTCTGTAGTTCTGTAACCCCTGTCATTTTGGGAACAGTGTAACACTGCAGGGGCCTGACTGTGCCCAAGGTTAGAGATCCTACCTTTAAAATTATTACTCTGAGGAAAGCAGGAAATATTGTTTCAATTATAAGGATAAAACATGGACCAACCATGAACCACTTAAGAAGTTGCATAGTAGTTGTCTTCAACCACAAAACCCAAAATCACAATTTAGCTGTTTGCTTCTGCCCAGTATAGGAGAGATCTGAGTGGCAGTTCAGTCTAGCTTTTTAATATTCTTTGGTCTTGATTTTTCAATGGAAGATTCTAAAGCTTTAAAGTGCTTCAGCATTAATAGAAAACAGCTAAAGTTTGCCACATTTGCAGATGTGAGTAGAAGCACTGGGTCAGAACACAGGACTGGTCCCTTGTACAGCAGGAGGGAGTGGACTGTCCAAAACTGCTTTTCAGTGTTTCTACTCTTGACTGCATTTCATTCCCTATTTCTAATACATCATTCCCTTGTGTTTCACCTCATTTCCTCCCCGTTTCCGTCTCCACTTTGTCACATATTCATCTGGATCCTTGTAATCTTTCATTCTCTCCTGGTAGAATCTGGCCACTTTATTAAAACCAGACCATTTCACAAAGGGGGAAGGTTTGCAGGTGAAGTCTTCTTGCTGGCAGCCTCTCCCTCCAACACCCGCTGCTGCCACCAACTCAACCCTGCGTGCACTCCTGCGGTTGGAAACTGCAAAGGGCTCAATCACTTACAAATGGTGCTCAGGAATAGCACTACCCCTGGAGCCTAGGTCTTGTGCTTTACAGGGACCACACATCTTACAAACACACACATAAAATGCATTTACTAAAGGACACATGATCCTTTGGGATTTGGTGCTCGGCGCTGTGCAGCAGCCGCCCTTGCCCTCTGGTTGAGTGCGCAGCCCCATTCAGGCTCTCGGTGGAAGCTTTGCCAACATCTCCTGCTCTGTGTCTTGGAAGCCAGAGGTGGCTACATACTAATGCTATGAAGTTTCTTCTGGATTGTGATGTAGGGTGATGTCAGAGAAGGGTAGTTCTTTGGAGGACAGGAAGGATTTGAGCAGAAGGACTTAGGTAAGAGAAAGACAGATGATTTAACTTGTCAAGTCTCTCTTCTCAGCATGAATGCAAAGGATAATGAGGTTTCAGTTCCCAGCAGTGCCAAGCTTCCATTTTGCTGCTGCTTTGTCACGCTCTCTATCAAGGTTCCGGAAGTACTCACCTACCAGAATGATATTCCCAGCAGGTGCACATTATGGCAGAAGAACATCTTGTAAATATTAAAAAATTCCTGTTGCTCCTAAAGTCAAATATATATAGGTCTAGCTGTGACCTGTGTGATCTAGATCCTTTGGCAATTAGATCACATTGACTGCTAGAATTGTCAGTAGTTTTATCTTTATAAAAATATTTAAGAAAATTTAATTAAACCTTCAAAAATAAAATTTCAGTTTCAGTTACATACGTTATTTAAATTTTACATTGATTATGCTTTGAATTTGCTTTTTAAGCTAACTGAATCGTTTATAAGAAAAATAACTTTTGAGAACACAAAATTCTTTTAATTTCTTTCATGTTTATGTTTACTTGTTATATTTTTGATGAAACTATACTCAAATTGTGTGCACTTTGGAAAGAATTACATCTTTCTTTTCTTTTCTTTCTTTCATTACTGTCAGAATATAAATTATCTGAAAGCTTTGGTTATAACAGCATAATTAGTAATTCTGCAGAACTGAGGCAAAAATAAATTTTACGGACTAATTAATAGTTGACTACTTATGTATTATTAATTTTATCACTCATAGACACATTAGCAACCCCAAAACAGAATATTCAGATGTGTATAATAATAATTAAATCCAATCGTCCTGCATATGGTATTGACTTCTGGTCACATAAGTACCATAACTTTCTCTTTATTTTTCAGTTTTGTCATCATGACATATATTGCCAAGGTAAGAACATAGAACATGTTTTATTTAGCCATTTCTTAGCTTGATTTATAACTTTTTACTATTTAGATCTATGGTATGTAGGACTCCAGGTCCTGCAAATTTGGGGGGCAGGTCTGCTCCGGAATTTTCTTCTTTTAAAGGCTCATATACTATTGTTTTTCTGAACTACTTCCTTATGGTGATTGGCCTAGATGCAACAAGACCGGCTTTTTCCCTAGCAACCTACCGCACTCTCTCAAGAGCTAGTTTAGTTTATAGATAGGGATAAAAGAGTCAGAGATAAGAGCACTGCATTTTGGGGGCCATATTAAGTTTCCTAAAGTATTTTTCAACAGCCTACATGTATTCTTCAATATGTGACCATATTTGCCCATCACATAGGGCAGCATTTCATATTTGGATTCAAAAACCTAGAACTTTGATAAAACAAAACCAAAGTTTAAAGTATCGATATGGAGCTTTGGTGTTAACCCTACATCTGACCTGCAACTCCACCACTCTCTAGCAGGGCAATCTATTTCAACTATTTAAGGCTCGGTTTCTTTATCAGTTTGACGGCAATGAAAAAACCCTGCACCCAGAAGACTGCAGTGAGGGCTAGAGAAAACACTTGTGAAATGTTTAGCAGCTAGTAAATATAGAGTAAATAGTATAATTTCTACCTTTTTAAATACCTAAGGCATCAAATGGTGCATTCATTCAATAACTCCCTTGTTCAAAATCCGTTGACAGCTCTCCACTGCCGAGAATGTACCTCATCATGGCACCCAAGCCTCTTCAATATGTTCTTCTGAACTTAAATTCCAGCATTCTCCTGGGATACCAATCCTTCCCTACCTTTAGGCTTCACTAACCACAACTCCATTGATCTGGATGGCGCCTCATCCTTTAAGGCCCAGTACAAGTGACACTTCTAAGTTTTCTCAACTTCCAATTGTAATTAACTGTCTTCTCCATGTGTTTCCATAGCACCTTCTCTGTAGCTCTATTATGAAGCTCATCACAGTGAGCCTGTACTGTATCGAGTCCTGTGTACGTGTCCATCTTCTCTGCTGCACTACCCGTGTTCTTGGGTAGCTCATGCCTTTATCACCTTCCACACATGCCCCTCCTCTTCCCACAGTACATGACACCGGACTTAATACTAAGTAGATGCTCATAATTGTTTTTTTTCTTTTTTTGTAAAATTTGTATTTGTCAAAACCTACCACAGTGTAATAAGAAGAAAAAAATAAAATAAGATAGGTCATTATTGGATTTTTCAAGCACTGGTGAAACTTGCTTTCATGATTATGAGTTTGTGCGTGTGGGTGTGTTTGAATGGCTTTACTTTTATTTTAAGACAGTTCACCAATTTCCTGGAAAGGCACTTTGTCTGCAAACACTTATTGACAAACTGAACACTGTGATACATCATGCACTTTAAAAAAATAGACAATTTAAGTAAATATATTGGAAGGATTTCAATATTTGGACATTGCAGTGGTTTTAAATGTGCACAATTTCTTTGATTCTCATCCCTTTGAAAGATAAAACCAAATTACTCCTCCCTTGAGTGCAAGGGAGTGACTCACTTCTAAGGAAGAAAATAGGTAGAAGTGACATTATGCAGCTTAGAAGACTAGGTCTTAAAAGACACTGAGGCTCCCTTTTTGCTTCTCTCTTGAGTCACTCTGGGGGAAGCCAGACTCTGTGCCATGAGGACAGTCGAACTGCCCAATGAAGAGGCCCCATGGTGGGGAGCTGAGCTTTCCTGCCACAGCCCCATGATGAGCTTGGAAGCCGAGTCTCCACCCTTACCCACACGTTCAGATAGCTTGATTGCAACCTCATGGGACCCCAAGCCAGAACTACTCAGTTAAGCAGCCCCTAGATTCCCCACTCTCAGAAGTTGTGTCAGATAATACATGATCATGGTTTTAAGCTGCTGAGTTTTGGGCTAATTCGTCAGTGAGAACAGATGACCAATTCAGATGCTCTAGAAACATTATGAGCATTCTCACATAGGTTCATTCTCTCCTGTAGTAGAATTATGAGCATTCTCATAGTTTTACATTTATGATAACTAATTTCTGAGCTGGTTACCAAAAGCTGTGATCTGGAACCCATCTCTGGTTAACTGCAGTAGCCATGACTGTCATTCATTTGGTCAACTATCCATTTAAGCAATGCTTATAAAATTATCTACTGCTGGGGGTGCAAGCATAGTTCAAGTGGTAGAATTCTTGCCTGCCATGCAGGAGACCCGGCTTCGATTTCCAGCCCATGTACTTCCAGAAAAAAAATTACCAAATGGTGCTGCAATAACAGGATAGTCCCATGGAAAAAGAATGAAATGTGACCCCTACCATATGGCATACAAAAAAAAATTGTTTACTACCAGCCAACCACTGGCCCAGCCCTCAGAGATACTAAGATACATAAGATTCGGTGCAAGTTTTTAAAGACTTCACATCCCCGCGCTCTCTGCCATCTTATCCACCACAGACAATGATGGGGTTGAAGACAATCTGAGGAACCCTAATAGAAAAGTTACTGAAGAACTACTTTCCATAGGGGAGACAGAAATAAGGGTAGAGTTCAAGAAAGGACTGGGCCAATTATGATTTTAACAGGTAGGGTCCCAAACAATGCCGGCCCTGACAGACAGCTTCAGGTCTTTAAACCAAAGACAGCTCTCTGAGGGGGTGTGAGAAATGGAATTTTATGAAATGGTCTGCCTGCTTGTGTCACTCACACATAAGAGCATCACTGTCAATAATGCCATCCTCGGGGATAAAAGGACAGTGACATTAATGGGACAGAAAATATTCCATTAGGAAAACATCCCCTTATTAATACTAATCTGTTCCCTGGAAAAGCTGCTTGAGAGGAAAGATTTGCTTTTCCCCGTATGCCAAACTACAGAGCATTAATTTGGAAAATTTCCATTTAGTTTCAAGGAATATTAAAAAGCTCCACTTAGCAAAAATTAAAAGCGAATCTATTTCCTAGTTCATATAATGGGTAAAGAAAAGATTTGTTATAGGCAAACGTCAATTCCTAATTGAGCATGTAAGTTAAACCCAACCAAGTTCTGTTATTCTCTGAGTGGACCTTTACTATAAATCTTTCTCTTTATCATAGAAATGCATTTATTAACTACCTAATTGCATGTAACCTTAGAATCTTTAATACCACAATGACAGATGTGGCCCTTGCTGACCTAAAACCTTTAAATCCAAGATGTAAAATTGGCAGAAAATGAAGAAATCAACAATGCACAATGAGCAGACAGGGTATCTTCACATTAATTTATTTGGAAAATAGTAAAAAAAAAAAAAAATCATGGGTTCAATGGAAGAAGATGAAACACAACAAAGGGAACAAACCTGTAATTTCATCATGTGTCAATAAATGTTCAAAGAATCACTAACTTGTTGAGCGTTCTCCAGGTTCAGGGCCCTCATATCTGCTATTTCCCCCCCAGCCAGCATGTTCTTCTCCTCTTGCCTGTTAATCCTTCAAATCTGATGGCACATGGGCTCTTTCTCAGGGAAGCTCTCCTTGACTAGCTCTCCTTGACTTCCCGTGATAATATTGAGTGTCCTTAGCACCTATCCCTTTTCTTAATATTATATATCAAATTCATACATCCATTAGAAACAAGTATCTACTTACCCTAGTACCTAGGTGTTCTCTTGCATCTAGAGATGCATTTTCCTTAGTATCACTCATTATAGTTCACTTATACACTGGTGTGATTATTTCATGAATACTTGTCTCATACATGACTAGACTGAATTTCATACCAAGACTATTGGGAGTGGGTCCCCTTTCTTATCTTTGTAACTCCTAGTGCCTGGAACACTGCAGTTACAGAATACATATGAATAAATGATTGACTGAATGAATAAACAGCACAGTCAGTTCGGTGTTCAGAACCCTGGAGTTAAACATATTTGGCTACAAAGATAAACGCTCACTCTCTGGTTATGTGCCCTTTGGTGAGCTTTTTGGCATCTCTAAGCTTCAAGATCCTCATGAGCAAAAAGGAGATAAATAATACCAGCTCCCTCACATAGCTGTTGTGAGTTTAAATGAGATATAAATATGGGTTCAGCCTGATACCTGGCATAGCTTGAGTGCTTATTATTACAACTGTTATTATTATGATTGTCTCTGGCTCTGCTCCTATATTACATTACAAACTCACTTCATCAATGTTTTTTCTTCTTGCTGAGGAAGGTAGGGGAGAAAGGATGCACTGAGTATATTGATGCTAAGATTCTGGACCGCCTCATCTAAGCCACTTTTTCCACCACCTCTCCTGACCAGCTCACTCCCACTGGCATCAGCTCATTCCACCCACTTCTCTCTAGCCATCACCATGTTGAATTCTCATTTTCCAACAACTCTCTAAGGTATAGCTCTTCAATTTATCTTGCAATTTATCTCCTTCAAGACAGCATCCAGCTCCCAGGATGGGGGCCCAGTTTCTCTGAAGGGCAAGAGAGAAATGAAATTACACCCCAAAATTGTTCCACTGTACTGACTTCCACTGTCCCCAAACTAGTCTTTCCTCTATAAGATGACTTCCTGCACCAACTAGTACAGTGTCTGGCAAGACAAGGGATGGCCACTGTCTCCCTTTCCCTTGGGACATTTTAGCTTTCTGGACAAATGTGTTTAGTCAAGACACTGAGGAAGTCCTCATGCAGAGAGAGGTCTTGCTTGCTCAGTCAGCCGGACCAGACAGGACCAGACAAGCCTGATTTGCCTGAAGGTCTTGTCTGCTGGACCCGCACTGCATTATAAATCTTAACAGTATAACTGTGAATTCCATTCTGGTGATGCTGCTTCTGGCTGGCAGATGGCCGTGGTTTCCAGTCGTTCACAAGCAATTTGGAGGCTTGCTGATATGGGCATCAAAATCTTTAGACTCTTTTATGTAACCATGTTCACACATTCTCTTGTAAGATTGTCTCTGATATTGCTTTAAATTTATTATTTTCTGGAAAAAAATGGCCACCTCTATTAGAAATAAAATATCCTCTATTCTCTCACCCCCATAAAAATGGCTTTGCAGAACAATATATAGAAATAAAGAGGTTTTTATTGAATTCAGGGTTTAAACAAAGAGAGAGGGGAAAAAAGCCATTTCTCAGCAGAAAAAATACACCAAGACTTTACTTCTTACCAAATAACTTAAGAATGTCTGGACGGAAACATCCCAAACCTGGTTAGTGCCAGAATCTCTCAGATATGTCAAGAGAGGAGAAAAACACAAACCCAATCTGAAACTACCAAGAAATCTATGAATGACAAAAAGAAAACAACATAAAATTGAAATGTTGTTAAACTTTTAAAAAGATAAAACGCAACCATTTTCTGGGAACCAGCTATTTATATTTGGGTGTTTTTAAATTGATTTCTGTTTGGAAACCATTGGGAGGATCCTGCAGGAGTCCCCCCACTTTTACTCGGAGGCCTCTGGCAAACCCTGGCATCATGGTGAGCCCTCTGAAGTGCAACTCCCTACCTAGCTGCAGGTACAGCTTGCTGTCATATTTACAGCATTTCCCACCATGTGTCTAGTCCTTCTAACTAGGCTATAAGTTTCTTAAGTATAGAAATGTTGACTTGTATTACCTCCTCAGCACCTACCATGGTGCCAAATAAGTTACTGCTCCATACATACCAAATGATTATTTCACTTGGGAATTTACAAATGTTTTCTCCAAACCAATAGAAAATAAAACTGAAATAGTATTTTGCTGCATTATACCAGAAAAAAAATTTCTGCTCTACCAGAAATTTTCAGCTGTTTTGGACATATTCAGTTTTCGGAAAAAAATGTCAAATCTTTGGACTGCAAAGAAATATAGCCATTTGGTGTCCACTTTCAAATAATAGTCTGTCTTGCAAACATCACAGATAGAAATGAAAGCAGGATGGTGGGTGCAAATATGGAAAACACAAATTTATTTGCCCATTTTGATAACTTAGAATCAGAAAAACTTTTTTCTGAAGTAGGAAAGTATTATATTTATGTTATTTTTTTTAGCAATTAGCACATTTTTGGAATTATCCTCAATAGGATAACCTGAGAATTAAAAAAGCTTTTAAAAAGACTTCTGATGAAATGTGGGATATTTAATGAAAAATTTCCAATTTCCACAATACGACTGAGAATTTTTAGAAAGAAAATCTTGAGTTAATTTGCATATGGATATGACAACAAAAATATTGATGTAAAAATATCCAGTTTACAAAAAATATGTTAAGATACATTAAAATCACATCCAAATATTTATGTTTTGCTCTTCATATATTTATACACATTTTTATGTATTTGTACATCTTGATTCTCAGTTTAAAAATATTATTTCACTCAATGGTCTTTTAAAGATTTACACATATTTCTTTTCATTTTAGGACACTGAAATAGCTAAAACATTGGAAGAACAAGATTGTATCTCAATTGCTTTATAGCACCCTATCGTAGAGATTAAGACTAGACATAGTAACTCTCTTTCTTTGAATGGGTAAATACACAGAAATGTTAAATTATTTACTAGGAAGCATACAGGGACAACTGCTTCTTAGATTTCCTGATTTCTAGGACAACCAGCAGCCACTCATATTGACTCTATTTTGGCCAATCTGAGACTCTGAGAATGTTCTCTGATTTTCTCCATATATGTCTTTGGGGATTGTTGGCAGGAGCCGAGGATGTAGCTAAGCTTAATATGCTGAGGTATCTGTAGAATAGATTTGACATTTGCCTGGCTAATTAAAACCCTATGTCTCTACCCAGATAGGAGCTTTGCAAGAGATCATCATACTCACTTCTACATTTCCTTCCTTATTTAATGTTCTCATGGTCACATGAGATCACTAAATGCTCAGGTCCTGAGCTGCATTTCCATGTTTAGTAAATCAGGAAAGAGTGAAAGATGTGTCTTGTGACTGACACTTTCATTCCAAACTTAGACTAGGCATGAGTATTTAATGACAATTGAATGGACTTGAATGAGAAAGAGGACAAGATTTTAATAATTGTAATGTCAAATCTAAGGTAGCTAAGGTAATTTGTAAGCAAAAATTCACATGTAAGGAAATTACGTCAATATATTTGATTCCTGATTGTCACAAATCAAATGATTTCCTCTTAGTGTCCTACCATTTGTTCCCATTGTAGCACCTAAAGCACTTTATTGTACTTGTTTAACACACCTTCTTTTAACTGTGGCATTCCTAAGTAAAGGGACTGTGCTTTATTCATCTCTAGATCCCTATTAATTTTAACAATGCTGGAACATAGCAGAAGCTAAATAGGCTAATTCCTTAAATGCCAAATAAGTTATATCTGTGTAGTCTAGATGCCATTAAAGATTTCATACTAGAGCCACCCAATATTTAGTGGGGTCTGCTGCAAGTGGCAAAAGGAGGCAACAATGAGATGCATCCAAGGACTTGGGAATGACAGAAATGAGATCTCCTCACACAGAGTGAATCAGAGCAGAGATTAAAAAAATAATCAACTGAAAGAGAGTAAGACGTGACTAGAACGTAATCAACTATATTTAAAATCTTAAGAGATTAAGTGTCCTGGTCTGAAAGAAGTTGGTCCTGGGACCATTGAGAGAGTCACAGAGTATCATCCAAATAAGCACGGGCCATAGGAGAGGCTGGTCCCACTGAAGGACACCACTTACCCTGTACTCTGGGCAGGCATACCCTTAAGATAAAAATGAATCCTCAGGCTCCTTTTCTTTTGAGCATTCAAATCACTAGGCTAGCCATGTTTTCACTGAGTCCATGCTCATCAAGAGTTCTGAGGTTTATAACTGAATCCACATAACTTACCCACAGGTAGATCACGTGCCAGCCTGAAGAATTGTGTGTCTGGTCCCAATGGTTATACTGTATTTTGAAAATGAATACGCTGGCATTCTGATTTATATATAAGCCTCTAAGAATCTGATGAGTCTGGGTCTGCATCTGGGCAACACTGTGACCTATGAAATCCTGACATACCAGTTAGTGGACTTGTGAGTCTGAGGGCCAGACTCAGACTTGAATAAATCCCCAAGATGATCCTCACACTGGGTGCTTGTGGTCTTCCCATCTCTGGCTCCCCATGAGCCGTTTCTTCAAATGGCTGCAGAGATTATGGGCTTAACACTATGCTTTAAACCACTAGAGAGTGATCCAAGATAACCTATAATTAAGTGAGGGAATTGTTTGGCACAAATTAAAAGTGCCACAGAAATTCTGAGAGTAAGGATCATTGTAGTGGGCAGTTATCCAAGGAGAGCTTTCTAAAGACCTCTGATCTTCAGTGGGGACTTCTCTCCTGGAGAGAATGTGGATGAGTGGACAGGAGGAGAGAGGCATTTCTAACAGGAGGACGTGGAGCCATAGATGTGGAGGCCAGAATGCTGGGCCACCTTATTAGGGCATTAGAACTACAAATGAGGTCAATGTATCACATTTCCTATTTCTTTCAGAATAAAAGCTGGAGATGAATAAGAAAAATAAGAAATCAGCCTTCTCATTTAAGCTCTGAGCTATAAGCATTAATAAAACAAAAGAAAATAAAATGAAACCCAGCATCCTATTACATTTCCAGTCTGAGAGGACAGATGTTAACCTTCTAATTATTTTGCTTTTTACGACCAATTTTTAAAATATTGTCATTAATGCAATGAGAACATTTATATAAACTCTTTTAAAACAGGCTGAGGAGGGAAAAGAAAGTAATATCTAAAATCAAAAGAAAGAAAAGCTAACTTGAGCGCTAAAGTTATTTATTTTCTTGACTATGTTTATAGGGAAGAACATGACCATAGGAAATGAGGTTTTACTGTAGTTAATTCCTAGTAAAAGAAACTTTTTAATAAATGTCTTCTCTTTCGATTACTCTCCAAATAATCTTTACAGATAGCTAAATCTATTATTTTCCTCTAACTGGGAGAAAGTTAGATATTTATGGGCTTTCCCATTTTTTTGTAGTACTCCAGTTTAGAAGAAATGAAGAAGGAAATGGAAAGAAACCCAAACTATTTTCTCCCAGAACAACCCTGACAGCTCACCCCATCCACCTGTCACTTTGGAGTTGGGTGGTAGGAAGAGAGGAAAGTAAAGAGCAGCAAAGAGGAATGGAGAAGAACAGGAAGGGAAAGAGGAAAGAGAAGCAGGAAGAAGGAGCAACCTGTACCTGATCAGAAGCGGTGATGGGTAGGTCCACAAAAATAGAACTCTAACCCTCTCCCCATTCTTCACCTCACTCAACACTGCCACTGTCCTACTCAGTGTGTTTTTCCACCCTCCATTTAAGCCTTGTTTCTGGATTGAGACCAGCCAAAAAGAAATAATTCCTGAAGGATCACCTTTTAGCAATTATGCGCATGAAATAAAAGAACCCTATAAGTTTGGTCTAGTAATGGTGCACTGATTTCCTTTATGTCTTGAAGTGTTAAAAACACCAAGGAGTTTTTAAGGGAAAACAAGGTTTTAATTCTAGGTCAGCTATTGTCAAGGAAGTTGGTATTACTTCTTCGTTGTCCCCTCAAAGATCTCCCTCTCTTTCTCTCACACATGCAAGTGCATGGGTGACTGAGTTTGAAAATCAACCTCGAACTTTATAGAGGAATTCTGCATACAACTGGAGGCATCTCTTAGAAACCTTCACCTCATTTCCATTGCTTAACACTATTAAGCTGAAACACTCTTTGGAATCTTGTTTCAAACATATATATATATATATATATATATATGCCTAGATTTTTAAGAGATTACTCAAATTAACAAAACCTAACAGTAATAATCGAAGACCTCGATTCGATGTTGTGAGTGTACTTCACTTCTTAAAGGCACATGGAAACATAAATCTTTCATATTTAAGTGGAACAATAGTGACATAAGGACAATTTTGAAGAATGACTCTTAAACACTTTGAAATTCTCATAAACAATCTTTTCTTGGGAAAGCTATAAAAAGTCAGTTTTGCCTGAGTCAGAGAAATTTTATCTAACTAATAGCACTCGCTGGACCTTTGAAAAACTGACATTCTCCATGACAGATCCCATTTGGGATGTGGCTCATAAAGAAGCTCCCAAGGAGACTTCCGTCCTGATTTCCCTCCTTTAGATCCAGAGCAAAAGTCAGCCACCAATGCCAGCCACATCTGACTCACCGCCTGTTTTTGTAAATAAAGTTTTATTGGAACACAGTCATACTCTTTCATTTACATATTGTCTAAGGCTACTTTCATGTTACAGGGACAGAGGTGAATAGTTCCAACAGTGACCATGCGGTCTACAAAGCCTCAAATACTTACTGGCTCATTATACAAAGTTTGCTGATTCCTGGCCTAGAGAAGTAATTTCCCTCTCCGATCACTTCTTTGTTTTGAAAGTCAGGATACCTGGAGTTTAGACTCCATTCTGCCAGTAAACTGCTGTGTGACCTTGGGCAAATCATTACTTTCCTCGAGTTTGCTTTCTTTTTCTACTAAATAAGGGAGTTGACCCAGGTAGTCATCCATCTATTCCTTACTGCTTTAAATTTCTGTTTGCAAAGGTGACTGAGATCTTTCTTCATAATATCATTTTTAAATGTAAGCTATCCACTTAAAAAGAAGTCTTTCTTCACAATCCCAGTTTTCACTGAAATGTTGCACATCATTTCAAGCATTTAACCACCGCGTGATAGCCCCTTACTACTGTCTCATGGACATGCAAGAAAGCTGCAGATTAGAGCTGGAGAGAGTGTAAACAGCAGTAAAATCTGCTTTAGACAAGGCAGCACATCTGGCCCACACTTTTCCAGAACAGACACACTGCATTCCTTGTGCCAGAGTTGAATGCTCCCTTTGGTCATGTTTTGGTGAGTGAGCACACAACCTCTGCTGCAGCTGTGTGAGCCTGAGGGAAATGGCAGCCCTTACACCATAAGAGCATGTTGAATTGACATACTCAAAGGTGAAAGTTCCTTGTTTCAGTAGGAATAAGGCTGCTGACAGTGAAAAGCGGATGTCATCAGCATGTTCTGCATTATACCATTTCTTTATAGACATATGACATAAAGCTGCCAAATTAAAGAGCTGATGGTACAGCAAGAATGGTCTCCTCTCTTCCAAACTCTCCAGAACAACCAAAGGATCTTTGTAATTGCTATCTTGATAGAATAAAAGATTTGAGATTTTATGTCACCTTAAAAGCAAAATCGCCTAAAGTGCCTTAAATGGACTGCAGAAAATGCACTAGACCTCAAGGCTAATAATTATGATTTGAAACTCGATAGCCTGTTACCTTGAAAATAAAAATTCTTCCATATCCTTTCTTCCTGGAAAATAAAAACATTCGGTGGTATCTTTATGTCTCTGAACCAGAAAGGATTGGTTATTGGTGTCCATAGTAGGAGACTTTGAATAGGAACAAGGACACATGAAATTTAGTCTTATGAATACTTAGTCATTTCACACATTATATTTCAGAACAGAAAAGAATGTCTATCAAATAGAGCCACTCAAGAGTCTTTATAAAACCTAATGCAAAGCACCACTACAAATAACATTCACAGCTTGGTTATTGTCTTCTCAGTAAACATCTTCTATGGTGTACCAAGTTCTCTGCAATTGCCACACATTGTATAGTTGGGCTGGCACCTTTGTTTGTGATGCGTTTTTCATTGCAAGAAAAAGATGCTAGTGAGTAGCACCCATCACTTCTGCTAGGCCACATTCCAAAATCCTGAAGGACAACACTATCTGCTTTTCTCTCTTACATAGGAAACTGTGAACCAAATGCTAATATTTTGCAGACCAAGCATGAGCCAAACTGGATTTAAAAAATCGAGTCTGGCATATCTGCATCAGTCTAAGGACTTTCAAAGGAAGAGCTGTAATGTTAAGCTGATTATTGTAACCATGGTTCTTTCTTGACCCTAGTTTCCCCCAAGTTCCATATTTTATAGTACTCTACCTTCTCTTCATGGCCAGTCAGTATTCTTCTCATCCTTTCAGATCCTGTTTAAGTCCCATCTCTGTGTCTTCTCTCTAGCCCTCACAATTGCTTTGAACACGGAACAAAAATATTGGTTTGTTGGTTTGCTTTGAAAGTCTTCCTGCATGACCTCAGCCCATGTTGCCCTCTACCTGCCTTAACTCCTTTGAGGCTTATTCTCTATCCCACACAATTAACACCTCATTATCCCTTGGCTCTAATAGCCTGCACCACGCCATACACCCCAGCTCTTCTTTATAATTGTTTCATGTGTAGGTTTTCTTCTTCTGGTTAGATTGTCAGAACCCCATAGGTGGGAACAAACTCTGAGTCTTCATTTGATCTCCAGAATATTCAGCAAACTGATAGGCCTATAGCAATCATTCAATAAATACATTTTTTTTTCTAATTAGCAGTTTTCAAGTTGCTTGAAAGAGTATGTAGTTTGTCAGTTGTGTCGTGGGCCACAGCAGATCAAACTTTTGTACCAGAAATAGAAATAAAAGTAGTACAGCTGAAACCTTCAAATGGGAAATTTTTAATCTACATGGAAAATTAGGGCCAAGTAAAAGAATCACTTCAGTCACAATTGCAGGGCAGAATATCTAATTATGTAAAAGTAAAGCTAAATAAACAAGGAAGGATTTATACAGAATTCACTTTCGGCAAGAATATGAAATTTGACTAATGGGCCGAGTGCAGATGTTTAGGCCCCAGTGATTACAAAAGTTGACAATTCATTCTTTCGTTCATTAATATGATAACCACATATTGAGTCTGGCTGTGTATAGTATGTACTTGGAAAACTATATAATTGTTTATGGCATGTCTAATTTCTTCAAAGCTCACAGATTTCCAGTTTACACCTTACACATTGTTTAGAAAGCTTCTGCAATGAAAAGAATCTGCTAAGCTAATGTTTATGTCAACAAACACTTGTGTTTGGATACATCCTGACAACTCAAACATCTGTTTTAACTAGAAAATATCAACTGAGTTGACATACTACATTGATAAAATTTGGAAAATTGCTCAATGTTCTGCCTCTATAGACACAGCCTAACGCTTTCCATACCACCAAATTAGTACTTAAGTGGCTAAAGTAACCAAAGGAGATTTTACATACTCCATGCCAGCTGGTGTTCTAAATAGAATTAGACCTGAAATACCCAGCTCTGAGGACAAGCAATTAGTGCAGGGCTTTAGTTGTTTAGTTGTAAGTTTCATTAAAATGGGAGACAATACAACTGTTATTTACACTATTATAGATTTAAACATTTCATGCCCCACGTATGAAATCAGTGGAAGGCTTACATAAAGAAGGAGAAAAATATTAAGCTCATCAGATACAAGACAAAACTGGACCAAGGAATATTTGTATTATGTTGTAAGTCAAATAACACATTCTTTACTTCCAAGTGAGAGAGGATTTATTTTTTCTGTAAGTGGCTAGCCTCTGGAAATAATTAGTGAGAACAGAGAAAAAGAACCCAATTCCAAATGAAGTCTCCATTGCGAGTCCAAGCCTTGCCATCCCCACAGTGGAATGTCCACACTGCTGTGATTGCCATTCTTTCAAACTCCCAAACTATTTAAAAATAAAGACGTTTTAGGTTCAGTTCCTGGATCAATAGCTCCCTTTCCAAAGGTATCATCAGAACTATTATTGCTACAGACAAAAATTCCCCCTTTTAGATATGATATATAGAGATGGGTTTGCTAATTTTTTAATGAACCGGAAAGTAACAGAAGAGCTAAGTCAAAAAATTTGAATTCATTCAAATGTCCGGTATGAACAGAGCTGGTCAGATAAAGAATGTGTTTACAAAAAGGTTAGGACATCATGGAATCAGTAATGGAATACGATGGATAGAAGCTTCTTAGAGAAACAGAACTTAGTAGGGAGGAACTTAAAAAGGGATCTGCTTAAGGATCATTGTCCAAGGATTAAATAACCACTTTTGGGCTTCAGGAGTCAGTGGAGAAAGCAGAGAATGAAGAGGTGTTTGGACCAAAATCCAAATAGGAAACAACATGTGACATCAGGACTGGACCTGAGAGGCACAGACGCTCCAGTCAGGGGGAGAATAGATTAAAACAATTACAACAGCCACAGAAGACATAAAGCATACCAGCAACTTTATGTTAGAATCAGTCCATTAAATGCTCAAGCTCCCACACTTGGCCACACTGACTTGAGATGCCCAAATTCCTCTGGTTACCATAAAGTCAATGCTGTGCTGTTCTCTAAAGGCTGGATATTAGGTTTGGATAGTCGAACACACTGGAAAGAGGTGGAATATCCTAGGCTGCAGCCCACCAAGTTGAATCCTCTTCTGTCCGCTGGGTGATGGCCATTGGAAAGATGGAAATAAACAGCTGAAGACTCCTGATAGAGAATGTCACTCTCGGTGCACCGCTTCTCTAAGCTAGTTGTCCTCAGAAAGCCCAGAACAGAGTGATCCAAAGCTTCCGGATGTTTCCATTAATTTAAGACAAAGGACAGATTCCTGGGAGAGAATCGAGAATTTCCAGGGTTTGGGTATGCCTAAAAACTGAGGCTGGAGTGAGTATATTTTTTCATGGTTCAGAGTTCATACATTATTAAATGTGAACTCATATATCTTGAGCTTCTTTTGGGTTATTTAATTCAAAGTACAGAAGAATTTAAAAAAACAAGAGATTCAGAATCCCTGGATTTAAATTTTGGTGCTCTCAACTGTTGTGTTTCCACGTGGAGTCTGTGTTTATCATCAGAAGATAGAATCCAAAGCAGAATGGTGGTTAATGATGCACGTATACCAATAAGTTCTCAAATATTAGTATTCCTCACTCCTGCCCCTGCCTCCAACCACGGCTGTGGTGACCTGACCATGTCTTATTAACATTTCTGAGATATAGTTTTCTCATTGGCAAAACAGGGAAAATATTGATTCCAAAGAGTGTGGATGTGGAGCTCAAATGAGATTAAGGGGGTGCTTCTTGTCATTACAGTCTCTATAGGTTTTATCATCAGTTACAGTTGATGAAAAAATACTAGCCAATAACTTTCTCTTTGTTGCCATACAGCACTCTGATTTATAACCTACATTCAGTGACAAACGCTAAACCAAAGCTAAAGGTCTGTGCCTTAGAATGCTAAATCACCATTAAAATAAACCATTTGGAAAACTCGATTAGCTGTTCAATTTTATACTGTGATTGTTCTTTCCCCAGGTTTTCCTCATATGCAAAAATTAGAAAATTTTGTTTGTTTTTCACAGTATTAAAAAAAGCTGATGAACTGTCTGTGTCAGCGTTATGTATTTAGTGGACTTATTATTATTTTGCAATGCTTTGGCACAGCTCAATTTTAAATGCAATTACCACATTATAATCTCAGCAAAACCCATGGTTCCAAATAATGCTCTGATGTACAAATGAGTCTTCCTACCAAACGAAAATGGCCAAGGGGAAACTGCTATATCATATAAAAATGAAAAGTCTCATTGAAGCACAGAATAACTATAAATTTCACTTCAAAGGCATACACTATATACCCACAAACTAAAAAAATACAGTTATAATTAAGATGTCTAATGCTCCTGAAATAGCATGCTAAGATACAATAATTCATTGTAGGGTGGTACATAGGCTGCCTGGTTCTAAAAGTAAATCCCTATACTGTGAACCAGAAACACTGTGAGACTCAATATGTTGAAATATTTCTATAGCTTATGACAATAAACACAGATTGCATAGTGGTTAGAAGATTCTGGAATCATTTGATCACCAATACCATAAGTCGGTGTGAGGAAAAGATTTTTAAAATGTGTGTGTTTATAAATGTTTTCAATACCAGAGTATGGCCACTGGTCCTGCCTCACAATAGTACTATCCACAGTTCTTCCAGCTTAAAGGATTTCTTACTTTAGTAGAGAAACTGACTCTGAAATGGGGACTTTTAAGAGACTGGTTTTAATTTTCTACCAGGTGGCCCTTTTGGACAGAAGAGTATGTGGCTTTTCTTTCCAACATCTATTGGAGAACCTTTTTGATACAAAGTGGGGAGCTGATGCTGTTCTCTTATTGCAATAGTTCTCAACAGGGGACATTTGGCCATGTCCGGAAGCATTTTTGATTGTTTTGACTAGAAGTGGAGCTTCTGGCATCTAAGGGGTAGAGGACAGGTTTGCTGCTAAACATCCTACAATGCACAGGGCAGCCCTCTACAACACGGAGTTATCTGATCCAAAATTTCATGCCAAGGTTGAAAAACCTTACCAGAGTAAGGGCAGTGCTTATTGACACCGGTCACTTGATTTAGTGTCCCTGAGACATTATGTTTGTGAAGATCAACAGGAGAGCAGGGTCTAAAACCTTCACTTCCTGCTGGGATCTTTTCAATCCTGCCAGTGCAGAAGGTCCAAAGCAATAGGCCCTGGGTTTGTTTCATGTTACCTTGGTGGAATTGTTTAAGATTCTAGTTTTGCTCTCTTCAATCGTTTTAGAAAACACACAGTATCATTCTGGTTTGCACTAGCTCACTAGGTCTATTTTTGGACATGTTTTGATTCAGTTACAACATTAGTATTCGGGTTTGGCTCCGTTGAGAGTTCAGCAAATTAGTGAGATTCTGGCTTTTGGTTTACGCTCATGTGAGTGACAGGAGCAGAAAGTTGAGGCTCATCATTGCCGTGGTCTCGAGAGCCTTCTGAACTTCAAGGGACTTAATTCACTCTTTATTTTGTTTTTCTTTAGGACTCAGTAATGCCAACACCAAACCAGAAGTGTTGAGGGTGCAGTGACTCTCCGCTGTTGTTTGGTGTATAAAACATGACTAAGAAAAGTAACTTTTCCTATTATATTTATGAAAAGGCACCGCGGTCTTAATGTTTTGAATCTTCCTGAAGCTGTTTACTTGAGTATACTGTGAAGAACAAAGAAAGGGGAAAAAAGTTCTTAAAAAATCTCCAGGGATTTTTAAAAATGCCCGTTTACCCTTATTTTGCAATGTCTCTGGTTGTGAAATCATGAGACTGAAAAATATTGGGGGAGTGGTGAGGAGGGATTTTAGAGACAAGATTTCCTTAAGGCTGTAAACAAACCAAATTCATTAAAAGCAAGAAACAGAGGTGGCAGATTTCATCACAAAATGGGGAAAACATTTTCCAGCTGAAGTATAGATATAGCACAAAACACAGTTGTTTCATTTTTTAAACTTTAGTTTCTGCAGGCTGAAGCAGAGCACTTCAATTGGCTCAGTTCATGGAAGCCATCTGCACCTGCTCAGAAAACAGTTCAAAGAAAAAAAAAATCAGCACAAAGGACTTGAATATACACAGACAATAAGGTAGCCTCTGGCATGCAAGTACCAAAGGAGGAAGAATATGAAAGAAAGACTCAAGTTTTTCAACTACCAACAAATAATACTCTCAATTCAGCTTACAGCAGTACTTAAATTTTACCTGTGGCAGCTAATTTGCCTGTTATGGTTATATGTTAAGAAGTTAGGCGATAAAACTAATATGGGGTTTTCTTTTTATGTAGCTTAGGGTTAAATGAATTACTGACAGGAAACTTTAGCTCATGAATTCAATCAAAAATCCTTTCATTTGTCAGAGCTGCTTCCTGCCCGTCCTTTAAACATCTGCTTCTCCAGTTCAGGGAGGAAAACACGCACGCGCGTACACACAAAACACACACACACACACACACACACACACACACTACCTTCTTTGTTAAAATAATAAGCAATCACCCAAACTTCCCTTGCAAAACTTACAGATTCTCACTTAAACACACACTTGCTCCCAGTAGAGTTTATTTAATATATCTTTAATAGCTTCCTTGTACTCCTCTCTTCCTTTCCGCTTTTAAATTCTGGAAAATCTCAAGCTGCCAAAAGAAGACATTTTTAAAATGCGAACCTTCGCAAGGATAAGCCCCGGCCGGCCTCCAGGCCAATGAGAAGGAAGCGCAGCTGGGAGGCGGGGGAGGGGGCTTGGCTCTCGGGAATTGCTTGTACTCCTTAAATGGCAGGCATTTCCGGACAGAAAAGGCCAGCTCCGCACACACAGAAAGCGGGTGGAAAGAAAGCAGGAGGCGATAGCCACGTTCAAAACAGTGTGTGCGTGTCCAGGCGCGCGCCGAGCGGGACCGAGCTGCGTGGCCAACAACTCGCCCGCACCATCACCTGAGCAATCCACAGCTCTTTCTCATCAGTCTCACGCTGGGTGTTTACTCCGCGCCGCCCAGAAGGAAGACTGAGCTATTCAAGTTATGAGAAAAGCTGAAACAGCCTTCCAAGTGGTCAGCCTTCTTTCAGCAGGACATACGTCCTGTCATCTGCCAGCCCTTCCTCTGCGCTGAGGACTTCTCTTTGGGAAACTGACTCAAGGGCAGACTTCAAGTGACTTACTCCTTTGCCTAAAAATCATGCTGCTTCTTCCATTACGGAAGTCGAATCAAATTAGTCAGATGTGGGGCTATGTGGCCTGTGACGTTTCTTATTTAAAATAGTATCATGGCTTTTGAGAGCTTCACAATTACCCTACATCTGTTTTAAGAACAATCACATGGAATTTAAAGGCATTCTAAACTACACAAAATGTTGATACTTTAAAATGACAAGGTACATAATATAACCAGCTTCATATCATGGTGAAGCATAAGAGTGTTTTCACTCCAAGCTACTCCAGTAATTCTATCGGTAGCCAACAAGGCCCTGGTTATACTTTTCACATTCTTACGGACAGAAGAGCTTCAGCTATAGTGATTAGAAAATTACTGGTATTGCCAAATGTAATACAATCAATACATTCATAATCCCTACATTTTGTAATTATCCATCCTTAAATTAAAAATGGTTTATATGGTTGCAGCCACTTTTTGTTGATAATAATAGTAGCAACAGTTTACATCTTGGAGCATTTGTTATGTGCCAATTATGATGCATACTTTTTAACATGCATTTTTTTTTTCATTTAATCTCCACAGTCCTATGTAGAACTATTGACATTCGCATTTGAAGAAACAGGAATTTTAATAATTAATGTCATAGGCCAGAGTTATTGGATAGCATAGCTGTGACTTGAATCAAACACCTAGGTTCTTAAAGCACACACTATTCAATCATCCACCCAGCCGTCTACCTGCCCATCCACCCGTCTACCTGCCCATCCACCCACCCGTCCACCTACCCATCCACCCGTCCACCTACACATCCACCCGTCTACCTGCCCATCCACCCACCCGTCCACCTACCCATCCACCTGTCCACCTACACATCCACCCGTCTACCTGCCCATCCACCCACCCGTCCACCTACCCATCCACCCGTCCACCTGCCCATCCACCCATCCATCCATCCATCCACCCATCCACCCATCCATCCATCCATCCATCCATCCATCCACCCAATATGAAATGCTTATTATTTCGAAGACACAGTCAAGTATATGAAATAGGATGTATACAAAACAAAAAATTATACATCTATTTTATCCAATGAAAATAGGGAACACACTACATCTTAGAATGGCAGAGGGCAGATTAGTAAGTAAATCCATGCTGAACTGTAGGAACAATGAATACTACAAGAAAATTAAATAAAAAATAAATAAAACTGATTTCCACAAGAAATTCAATACTCCTTTGAAATGTAAAATATAACATTCAAGGTATCTCTCAAAAGACTAATTATTCCTTGAATTTTCCAAAGAACTTGCAAAATTAATTCAGGGAGCATTCGGGAATAGCAAGTTTCCAAAATAAAACGTGCATAACTAGATTAGTTTTTCAGTTTTACTGTTTTCTCTTTCCGTGGAAAGTTCACTGGCAAAATTAAAATTTCACCCAAGACAGGATGTGAGAATGTTTTTGTAAATCATGATTTATGGTACATTAATGCCAGGTGAAAGTTTTCTTTCCCAAACAACAGCCCACATGAAACTTAGTTATTAAACCTTAAATAAACCTTTCTTACTTACATACTTATAAGCCTCAAATTGAAAGTACCTATAAATGGGTTTTTTTTTTTTTTAACATGGGCAGGCACCGGGAATCGAACCCGGGTCCTCAGGCTTGGCAGGCAAGCATTCTTACCTGCTGAGCCACCGTGGCCTGCCCCCTATAAATGGATTTTGAGATTTCATTTTGGTTTAATTCCTAAGTGTTTAGGGTAAAAGGTGACATCCTTTATGTAAACTTCTACTTTGGGCCAAACAGATTAATCCTTACTTTGAGGTTTCAACTGAAATACTTCAGTATGAGTTTGTATGGACTATGTAAGTGTGGCCCAACTCAAGCTATTTCCATGCTCACCTGAATTGCCCTATCATGCTTAATGCTTTGCATTTCATGTTCAACAAAAATGCGAGTTGTCATTGTCATGTGCCAGGCTCTATTCTAGGCACTAGAGACACAAAGGTAAATCAAACAGTGTGCCTGTGCTGGAGAAAGTTGCAAACTCATGTAAGAGATTAACAGGTAAGTGCATCCTAAGAATTGGCTAAGTGTCCAAACTGAAGCACGAACTGGGTATGTGACAACTCAACAGAGGGTGACCAATTGGGGGTATGTCCTCTCTATCAAGCATCTCCTTCATCCATTCAACCAGATAGTCACTGGATTTGGAAATAGAAAGAAGGGTTTACAGGTGAGGAAGGCTGAAGAAACATCATGTGCAAAAGCATGAAGCTCTGAAAGGGATTTCCTCTTTGAGGATATGGTTTAGCTATGTACGAAATGCTATGGAAGCATAGGGGTCCAGTGATTGATTCTGCCTGGGGTGGGGAAGAAGGGATCAGAAAGCAGAAGACATGTGAGCTAGCTGTTGAATATATTCACAACTTCCCCTTGTAAATTGGTCACTCTCAAAGCAGTATAAATTTTACAGATTCAGTACTCAATCCCTTTCCCATGAAACCAATGAGAAAATTCCTGTGAAGTTTCAGTGAAAGTCAGAACGGAATCAAATGTACCTGGATTATTTGGCAAGGAGCAACTAACTGATTACACATGTATGATAGAGAAAGCTCAGACTGCACTTGGTGCAGTATTGCACCCAGGAGTGTAACTACCCATTTTGACTGATGAATGTCATGGATAATGATTGAGATCTGCTCTGCAGACGTCATTTGTGGACATGCACAGAGTTTGTTAATTAAGAACGGAGAACGACCTCCCTCTAGCCAGCAGTTCTCACAGGCTCCTTACCCTGTCTCAATTGTTAATTCCAAGTGAAACAAGGACATGATTCATACCCAGTTGCTTTTCTTTTCATGTGTAGCATGATCAAAAGAATAATTATACAGAGAGGAATTCTGCAAAGACAAAAATTGCGTGTGATCCTTCTTACATAAGGACCTCAGTGTGTTGCTTGAAACCCTCTGATTTATTCTACTGACTGGCAGCTTCAGGTTACCAGCAGGGAACAGAGAGCCTTCCTTAACATCGTCCTAGTCTCCAACGAATATGGAGTCAGCTCAACCCATCCATTTGGTCTTGACAAGTATATATCAGATTCAGACCACACAAAAATAACAAGACTTATAAATGGTTTGATGACTTCTAAAGCAAGAGAAAGGATGTGCACATAGATAAGTGACCCTGGAAAAGAATTTGAAGAACTTGCTAAAAGTATTATGAGATATAAGTTAAGTGGCCTAAAATAATGTCTCCACACTTTCAAAGTCATCTCTCGATACTCTTGGCTAACATCCACACTCCCACCCCCAACCCACACACAGAAGACCTACGTCAGAAATGGAAAAGGTCAAGCTTCCTATGGGGAAAGTTTAGCATTTTTTTTTACTGGAGTGGTAGATTGGAATCTACATTCCAATTAATTTCACCCTGGTTAAATCCAAACCTCTGTCCTCTTTGCAGGTGCCGCTCCCTGTCCCTGCCCTTACGCAGTGACCATGGGAGAACACAGTCAGGATGACAGGTCTCTCTTTAAATTCTGGACCACTAACCTCAGTGGACCATCAGTACTGCACCAAGTTTTCTGGGTCTGTTCAGTCTGGCACTCTCCTACATGTCCATTTCCCACTTTCTCCTCTCTCTTCAAGCTACCGGCACCTTCTTGCCAATTCTTACTCTCAGCTGCTGCAACCAGAAGAGAACTTCCCACACTTTCCCATCAACACATCTAATAACTTAAGTAATTACCTCTGCTTGCCTTCTCCAATATAGTAGTCACCAGATATGACTGGTGAGTATATGAGATGTAGCTAGTCCAAAATGAGATGCGCTGTTTGTGTAAAATACTCTTGACTTTGAAAAACTACTACAAAAATGTTGAAAACATCTCATGAGTGATTTTTAAATATTCAGGAAACGTTTTATGATAATACCTTGGATATAATGCATTAAATAAAATTATTACTATTAATTTCACCTGTTTATTTTTACTCTTTTTAATGTGGCCATTAGAAAGTTTTAAATTGCATATGTGGCTTATATATTTCTATTGGACAGTGCTACTCTATTCTTTGCTGTTACTAGAAAGGAACTTCTTCTTCACTTGTCTTTTTGGGCACCATCTTCTCATACATCTTCTCCCTCACTGGACATTCCTCCTCTGTCTTTTTGCTGTCTCTGTCTCATCTCTGTGACCTTTAAATATTGGGGAGTCCTAGGATACAATTCCAAATCTCTTCTTTTCTTTAACGGTAATTATTCTCTTGGTATTTTCATTGAGTCTTGTGGTTTTCTATGCCCAAACATACACTTCCAAATTCAAGCCTTGCCCATGAATTCCGGCTTACTTATTCCACCGCCTATTTGACATCTACATTTGGATGTCTAAGAGGCATGCCAAGCTTAGCATGTCCAAACCAAAACTTCTGATTCTCCCTCTGCCCCTACTTCCCCGTCACCAAATATCATATTCCAGTAACCCACCCCAGCTCAAATAAATGGCAATACTTATTGCTCAGACCACACGTTTTGAGTTATCCTTGGCTCTGCTTGCTCTTTGGCTCCCCACATCCAATACATTGGCATGCCTATTGCTCTATCTCCAAAATGCATCCCACATTCAAACTTTCCCCCCACTTCTACTGTTACTACCTTGGTCCAAATTACCATTTTCTTTCAACTTATCTTTTACTATGTTTCAGTACTCCCTTAAAAACATCAGTCAGATCTTGTTAAGTTTTGTTGCTCAAAACTTTATTGGCTTCCTATCTTACCAAAATAAGAGCAAATTCTTCTCACGGTCTGCAAGGCCAACAGTTAGCAACCCTTCTGCTTCTCTGAACTCATTTCCTACCACTTTCCCCTAGCTTACCCTGATCCCGCTAGAGCCTCCTTGCTGTTCTTCAAAGACACTCCTGGTACAGAGTCTTTGCACTTGCTGTTCTCTCTGCCCAGAGAACTCTTCTCCAGGGTAGTCTCATAACCCACTCCCTCACTTCCTACAGGCCCTTGTCTGACCACCTATGTGGAATGCAATCCCCTGCATGGCACTTATCACCATCTGACATGCTGTATAGTCACCTTTGTGTTTACCATCTATCCACCCTCAGTGGGCAAATTATTTGTTTTTTCATTCTGTATATCTGGCACTTAGAAAAGTGCTTGGCACAGTGAAAACTCAGTAAATATTTGTTGATGAATGAATAAATCAAAGCCATATTACTAGCTTTGGATCAGGAAGAAAGCTACTGTCACGTTCTGTTCTGTGTAAAGCATCAAATAATGGACACCTCTTAAATGGCAAGGTGTTTGATCTGCCTGACAGCCTGTCTTTGCACACAGACTCAATAGCGACAGAGGCTTTTTGGATGGCAGAACAATGAAATCTTCCTTAATTCAGAATTTATAGTGACTTGTTTGGTGACTAGGACATTATAAACTCTGTTATTTCAGTGATGCCTTTTTGAAAGATTTCGGGGATGCTCCTCCTCTAAGAGCACTCTCAGTTTCCTCCTTGGGGCACCTGCAGGAAGAGCTATGATTGATACAAATGGAATTCTCTCCTAGGGCAATTACCTGGGTTGATTTGTGGAGTGGGATGGACAGAGGGTAGGGGACACTAAAACAAATGCCAAAAATTTTAACAATCTTCTTTCACTATTATTAAGATGTTTTTACAAATTACATATAGCCAATGACAATGGTTATTTCCACCCTTCCATCCCTTACCTTCTCTTCAGCTATGGATGATGTCCTGGAAACTGAGGCTGAGATCATTCAATGAAAACTGTACCCTTACACTCCTAACTCTCTTTTACTCTCAACCCTAGGATTTTCACAGGAAATATGTGTTTCTTATAGCTCTCCAGCTAGAATTCAGAGCACAGGTAGAGAATCCATACATAGAGATTGGCAGTCTAGAATATGTTTTTTCTCCAAAATACTGGGATAATTAGGTAGGCAGACCTGAATATTAATCATCTCTTACAACATTATTTTTTTCTCTTATAACATTGTTCTTATGGAAAAATTTATTATGAGATCCAAATTCTTGCTTTATAACTGAATTCTTGGGCTATAAATTGTTGTTTATAAATAGAAACTACCTGCATTTCTATTCATAATTAGAGCTCTAGTCAAGCCCAAAGGGCATGTATGTATTAATATTTTATGGTGGTAAGAACAACCAGCAGTGATTATCCCTCGATTTTCCAAACATGTTATGAGAGTTTAGAGGTTCTATTTACAGTTGAAAATGTTGGGGAAGCATGAATGGCAAAATGACAAACTCTTTTAGTACCAGATAGAGCAGCAAGAACCCACCTACCCATATGGCCTGGTTGATTTACCCCATTCTGCTCTTAAAATGTACTATGTGTTGGGTGGGCAACGGTGGCTCAGTGGCAGAATTCTCACATGCCATGCCAGAGACCTGGGTTCGATTCCTGGAGCCTGCCCATGCCAAAAAAAAGAGTACTTTGTGTTGTTAGGGAATATGTGCTTTTCTTCTATTGTGACACATATACACAATCACATGGAGACATACACAAAAGATAACGAAATAACCAGCATTTATTGAGCGCTGAAAATGTACTACAAATTCTGTTAGGTGAGTTCTCTATTTAAAATAATAATAATAATAGTAATAATCAATAGTTACATTCTCCTTCTAGGTCAAAGATTTTACATGCATTTTATCTAATCCCTGCCATAAAAAAAGCAAACTCTTTTGTACTCCTATGAACAGGGCATTGTTCTATGCACTTTACCTTTAACAACTTTAATACTCACGAAAAGTCCCATGAAACGGGTACTAATATCTCCATCTTCAGAGGAGGTAGCTGAGGTACAGAGAGGTTATGAGACTTGCCCAAGGTCATAGTGGTTGCAAATGGTAGAGCTGGGATTTAAACACAGTCTGGCTTTGGTCACATTCTTTAGTCAAGCACACCTTGCTGCCTTTTCCACAGCAACCCATGAGGCAAGCATTTGCACTTCATTTTACAGATGAAGCATCATGTGAAGACTCTTGCCCATGGTTGCCCAGATAATATGTGGCATAGGTGGGATCCAATCCCAGGCTACCTGACATGAATGCCTGGGTTCTTCCCACTTCACCATGGTCTCCCACTAAAATATCTTGTCTCTTTATTTAGATTCTTGGTTCCTCAAAGTCACATGGTATGCTTTAACATTTCTTCTGCATAATTCCCCAAGTACAGAAATACTCAAGGTTCTGCATATAGTAGATAATATAGGAAAGAGGCTTGCACAATCAAAAAGTGACTTTGCATCCTATATAAAAATGAGCAAAGATAACGTCAACACCACAGCTTCCTTTTGTTTCTGAGAAAACTCCAAGGAAAACTGACTTTGACTTTCTAACTCTTCCTTTGATTTACCCGACTAAGGGAAAATCAATGCTAAAATAACTGTTGAAAGCCTCCTGAGATGTGCTGATCGAACATGATAATGCCAAGGAATGTAGACATTAAATTGATCTTGTAATCTCAACTCCCCTTCTTTAAATCTAACAGAAGAGAAATCACAAGAAAATCCACATGGTGGAGGGTAGGGTAGGGGGGCTTCCTATTTAGACAAGGGGGCTTGTCATTTACTAAAAGTAGACAGAACATCTCCACTGCAATCTTGTTTCTGAAGTAGCTAAGGTTGTTGCTTCTGAATTCAGGTGAGTGCTACCTCTTTATAATATGGATTGCTGAGATTTTTGCTGGTAGGACACTGGCAGAGATTGGCCACCATGTATCTGAAATCTTTAGAGGCTAGTTTAATCACTCTCTCTTCTTTGAAAGAGAAAACCTGCATGTCAACCTCATTTCAAGAGAAGGTAAAGCCATTCTAGCATATGTTTTGTTTCTAAAACTTGTTTTCATTAGAGAAGTTGTGAGTTTACACATTGATGGTGCATAAAGTACAGGATTCCCTTACACCACCCCACCACCAACACCTTTCATTGGTGCGAATCATTTGTTTAAACTGATGATAGCACTTTCTTATGTGTAACTTTTTTTTAAAACAGTAGTAGCCAGCGTTTATTGAGAGACTCTATGTTCTAGGCAATTTTGTGTGAAGCAGTTTACATGGATTATCTCATTCAAAACACCCAATACACAGGCCTGTGAACTATGTCCTATTAAAAAAAAATTAATTAGAGAAGTTGTAGGTTTGCAGAAAAATCATGTAAAAAATACAGTGTTCTCATGTATCCCCCTATAGTTTGCATCCAGCATATGTTTTAAATGATTTATATAATCTGACAGTGGAAAGGTAAATTCTCTCACAGGATTCATGGTATTATTCTCAGACATCTGAGTTCTGTTTATTTCACCTTGTCTCATTGCTCAGAGAATTACAATTAGATGGAAACACCTAATAGCTCCAGCAAGGGATAATGTGGCTGCTCCAAATACTTTTCTCTGTGGAAATCACCAAAGCCTATGGGTAGTCATTGTTTCCCTCTCATTATGACACTATCAGACATATTCAAGAAAGAAGATCATAAAAATCTTTTAGAAGGCCTACCCAGAACAAAATATGATTTTATTTATATTAATACTATATTACTATGTTGTCTTAAAACATTTCAACATTATTTTTAAAGATAAGAACTTGTGTGTGGGATCTCTGAAGCAATTTTGACAGGTCCTGTAAAGATTATTTTTAAAACACATAGGTAGCAATTTACTGGATGCTCAGTAGTGGCAAATCCACACGCCAAAACAAAAATAGTCATCTGAGACTTTCACTCAAGATGAAGTTCTCCTAATTCAATGTAAACAGTAGGAGCACTTTCTAGAAAGAGTTCTAAAGTAAGTCTCTCTCACACATATATACGCACACACACACATACACACACATGCACACACAAACCACAGTAGCAGCACAAAACATCCTTTGTTGCCGGACGTGAGAAAAACACTCGCTTCTAAAAAAAGCCATAGGAAGGAAGTGGGAGAACCTCAGGGGCAAGTGGGAGTGTGAAAGGAATGCTGCCGCTCTTTTTTTTTTTTTTTTTTCTGTTTCTTCTTTTTTAAACATGTAAGCTTGCTGAACTCTGATTGCAGGGCAGTCGTTCAAGTAAGTAAAGTAAAATCTTTGGGATTCTTCTCTTCTTACCTCATAGGTGCACGATCAGCCAGAGATCTGAAAATCCTGATAAAAGTGGCATTAAATGGCCTCAAGTTAAAATATTCAAAAAACAAATCAAAAGAACTCTGACACCTGCATTTAATTCTAATTTCACACATGGCAAAACAACTGCAATTGCCAAAAGAAGAATTAAAAGTTATCCGAGAATCATGTAAGCAAAGTATTGTGGAAATTTTACAGTATAACCACAAGGGCTAAGTCAGGTAGCATGAGGACTCTTTTGAAAACACGAATATGATCGCTGCCCTGCGGCTTAAACTCCTTAAATGCCTTCTCACTGTTAAATGCAAAATTATCAATATGTCCTGCAAGCTCTTCAGATGTGGCTTCTGTGTTTCTGTCAATGTCAGAAACACATATCTCTCTAACTTTGATGGGACACTTACTATCTACCAGACATAGAAATTATTTCATATAACTTCATAACAAGGCTTTGAGGTAGAGACTCTTATCATCTCTATTTTTTACGAGAGGAACTGGAGTTGAGTTCCCTAAGAAAGCAGCTGGGTCAGACACTGTTTATTGTGGAAAGCAATACAAATCCCCTATTCCCTCTCACTTGTTGCCTCCATTATTACAGATACGCCATCTACCTTCTCACTTTCCCTGCTTTCCTTACTCTTTGGTTGTGTTCCAGTCAACAACACATAGGCAAAAGTCCACCGGATGATTTCTGGGAAGCTTCGAACTTTTCTGATAAAAGAACCTGGACTCGCACTTCTTCCCCCTTCCTCCTGCCTCCAATGGGGCCCCCATGCCTGGAGGGGCGTTGCCATTTCGAGAGGAGGAAGTGACAGAGCAAGGGTTGAGAACGCAAAGCAGAAGATGGAGGGAGATGGGGTCTGCAGACAGAAGGGACAGCTCTGTGACAAACTCACTGAGCCTTGCCCCCACCCAGAACTGCTTATTTCTGAACTTTCGGTTTTGTGGGGAAAATAAACCCTGATATATTAATCTTGAAAGGTAAGTCTTCTGTTATTTGGAGCCAAGAGCATTCCTAACTGATGCAGCTCTGAAGCCAGGATCCCAGCTCAGGAAATCTGATTCCAGAGCCTGCGAGCTTAATCCTGTTATACAATGATTTGTCCCCATTTCACTCTCCCTTTGCTCCCTTTTCTGTGGCCACACTGATGTGTAAGCTCCTCCAAACCACCGGGCTTCCTCCTGCCCCAAAGCCCTGGTTCTTCTCCCAGCGTGGAGGAGTTCCCTACTATCCTCAGCTCGCAGTTTAAGTATCACCACCTCACGGAAGTCACTCCTGAGCTTTTAAAATCTTCGCAAGTCAGTTCCCCCTATACAGGTATTCATAGGAACCTACACTCGTCCTCGGTAGTATTTATCACAATGACAAACGTGTCGTATTTAATGCTCACCTTCCCACACTACATGGTAACCCTGTGAGGTTAGGGACTGCACCACCGATCGCACATATTAGGCAGTAGTACATCGTGATTAAATGAATGGATGAAAACAGGCATTCCTCATCCTAAATTAATTCTTGACGAGATCAGTGAAGACAAGAAGTCACTCATTTTACACGTCTGAAGGCATGTAAGTGGAGCAGGCAGGAATACATCTTGTTTAACTCTGTGAGATGCTGTAAATATCTCAACAGGAAGGAAGAAAGGGGAACAGAGCTCCAGAGGCAGAGTGTGAAGATGGAGGAGATGCCGGTTAGAAAGGAATACTTCTGGTCCCAAGATAGTGGCAATCCCAGCATTAGAAAAGTACGACAAGAAGAAAACAGTGAGTGACAGGAAGGGAACTACAAATCAAAGTAGGGGTTACCTGGTAAAGATACAATTTTTAGCAGTCCAAATATAGGCACGATGCAGTATTTTCTGTGATCCCAAGTCCTGCATTCAGCATTTTGGAAAGCTATTCTGTGGAAAAACATCTCCAATTTTATAGTGGATTTGTAGGAAAAGGTTTCAATTTATATATATATTGTTTTATAGCCAATTTTCCTGTATCCCATCTATTCCGCAAGCAAGAGATAAATGGTTTGCATCATTTCTTTTTTTAATCACAGGTCTTTGTGTTACTAGAATACTCTCTTGTTGCCTTGCAATTCACCCCTTTATTCTCTTTTCTCTTCCATTAGACTCAAAACATTTGAGAGCAGAAATCTTGCGAATTTTAACTTTGGATTTTCAACACTTAGCAAAATTCTGGCACAGAATATGTACTCACTGTATTTTGTTATTACAAATGAATAAACAAAATGCATAGGCATGTTAGGCATTTAGTAAATACATGTCATGTTGGATCTTTGATAGATGACTTAAAATTACTTCCTTTTCAAGGTATTTGTTCAGTGAGCTTAATTACAAAGTCCATAATCCAGCAAAGTCTTCATTATGGGAAAAACTGGAAAAGAGCCTTTGGTTTTTCAAGACAGTGTGAATTTAAATGACAACCCCTTTTTTATCATGTGCATATTTCAACTGTAAGGACAGCTCAGAACTTTGGATGGAAAAACAGAATATCGTAGTATTTCTCCATTCGCCATTCCTCACTATATATCCTGGGAGTGATGGAAAAAGGAGAAAGCACAATAGGAAGAGAGAAGGAGGGGTAGATGGTAGATGGGACAAGGAAGACAGTAACAGAAAGGAAAAGAGTGGGCTGGGAAGAGGAGCACAGGGGTCCTGGGAGAGGAATCCAGGAGTTCAGAAGAGAATGCATCTATTTAGAAGTGACGACTGGAGTAACAACAGAAAATACAATGATAGACAATAAAAATCCAATTCCTTTTCCTTTTCTCCAGTCTCTGAAAAAAGTGCATGCAGATTGTCTCCTTGATCGTAAGTTTATGGCTTGTCATAATAATAACAGGAACTAACATTTACAAGCTAACACTATTAGTCATTGTTTTAAAAGTATGTCATTTAATCCTCACCCTAAACTTGTGAGGTAGGTCATACTATGATCTTCATTTTACAGATTAAAAACAAAACAAAACACAGCATTGAGGAACGGAGAGATTTAGTAATTATCTAATTTTTACAATGATGGGTTTGTGACTTTTGACATCGTCTGGTCCCATTTGTTGAAACCATCAATTAAGTCCAAAGTATAGTCACAGAAAAGTCTTAGGAATGCTCCTAATAGGTGTTTAATGCAATCTATTTTTATATTTTCAGAAAGTGAAGCTTCTTTATTGACCATCGTAGTCAGCCTTCTTGGTAAATATCTCATACGTTCATTTGGATACCATACCAATTAAACACATGTTGGCACTCAGTTCCCTGAGTGACTCATAGAAATGTGGAAGAAATTCATTCCTGACAGGAGATACAACTATGACCAAGACACACACACAGAGCAAGAAAAATAAATGTGTCTTTCAAACAAATGGATTCTGTTTTCTAGTGCCTTAAAAAAGAATGAAACTGAAAGAAGCAGCTTGAAGAAGCTTACACGTGTTTAAAACCCACATCCTGTTGTTATCCATTGCCCTGGCACAGGGGAGCTGCGAGGTGAATACTCTCGGTTGGGCACCTTTCCCTCTGGTTTGCAGAGGCCTCTCCATGGAGGGAAATCACGCTCACGCTCACTCATGCGCCTGGGCCAGGCCTGAGGCACCACCACTCACAGGCACCACTTAGTGAACACACATCTAAGCCCAGAAATCCACTGGTCCAAACCCATGGGGCTTAAAAATTAAGTTTTAAAAAAGTCTCCATGCATTCCAGCCACTATCAGCAGATTCGAAATCCACCAGGAGCAGAGGTCCATCTGCCTAGGGCCAAAAAGGAATCATAATAAAGAGGGGCGGTTTTCCCAGAGTCCCCAGGAAGAGTTAAGAGTAATATTGTGTGCCTGGGCTTTTGTTCCTTTTTATTTAATTATTTGATGAAAATGCATGTGTTTTTGCTTCAGGCAGCTAGTAGTATCCTAGCCTTTTGTGCAGGAAGCTGTAAGAGGAGGGCAGGATGATTGGTAGGAAACAGGAAGAGGACTTGCTGAGTGTGAGCAAAGAATATTTTATAGGCCAAATCGCATTTTTGGAAGCCCAAGGTTGCTTTTTTTTTTTTTTTAAATAAAAAACACTTTATGCAACTCTTGCGTTCAGAACTGTTTCGAAGGTTGAAAACAAACCTAACAAGCTTATGGTACGGAGAATCGCAGAGTATTGTTTTAAACTTGTATCTTCAAGTTCCTCCTTTGTGTTACTCTGCTTAACAACCACAGACTCTCCCTAACAACCACTCCATGTCTTGTAAATTTTCTAGGAGAGGCCAGACCCCTTCAGGATGTTCCTCCAACTCAGTCCTGCTTTCCTCAGATGTTTCTTCTTTTCCTTCTGAAAAGCATGTGTTGATAGGCTACAGGGAATAGATGAAGATTTATTTTTTTAGACAGTGTTTTCCCCCGCAACTGTAAGTCAGCCTGACTTGGAAGGGAAGCCAGAGCAAATGATCCTAATACACTTTGATGCTTCCAGCTTGATAACCCTTTAAAATGAAAATTGCAGGGGGCGAAGTGAAAAACTTGTCTCCATCTGGAAGCATTTACACACAGAGGTGTCTTCAGCTTCAGTTGTTTGTCTAGAATTTCCGTTTATGAACTGATTTGGGTCTGCCGAAGACAACGGTTTTCAAAATCCATTTTATGCAACAGTCCAGAGGCTCCTTCAGAGCTGGAAAGGCTAACCATGACTCATACGCTTCCCCCAACACACACAAAAAGTCAGACATCATGGAAAGAGCCAATCTCCCAAGCGGAGGATAGCTGCCAGCTTACCTGACAAGTCAGCGTATTGTCATCAAACCAGTTTCCTGCTTGGAAGACCTTGACTCCTCTCAGCAAAAGTGTCAGCACCCTTTTTTTCCCTGAACAATCTCAACATGAATGACAGGGCCTGAGTCCAGCAGCAGGTATCTTTAATGTTTTTTAATGGTTCAATACAAAGGTTACCTGAAGGGAAGCTTAGGACCTGCTTTCAAGGTACTAACTTCTTTTTTTTACATGGGTAGGCTCTGGGAATCAAACCTGGGTCTCTGGCATGGCAGGCAAGAATTGACCACCCCTGACTTTTTTTTTTAATATCAGTATGTCAAGTTCTGATTCAATCTTTATTCTTCAAAAAAAGCAGAAAGGAAGGGTTGTTGGACATCTATGGAGACAACCTATTCAACAGAAGTTTCCATAGCCCTGGGGACACCTGTGCCACATTCCTAAAGACGAGTCGATTCCAGGACTCACTGGGTGTGTGTCAGGGAATGCGGGAGTGCAGTTGCTCTGTGCGGTGTGTTGGTGGGAGGGGTATTTGGGGGTAAGAGTGCAATGTAGCAGAGTCTAGAAGGATGGTGGAAGAAGGATAAAGAAAGAAGAATGTCTAGAACTGGAGTTGCTCCCTGAGACCCAGACTGCATGCAGGTGATATTGGGATAATAGAAGAGGAGTTCCATCAAGAACTGAGGGTGTGGCGAAGTGTCTCACTCCAACTCATTCTCAACCCTCTCCTCTCTTGCTCATCTCCTTTATGGAGACTGATGTCAAACATTTCCTTTCCCAGCTCTCCTTGTTCTAGGGATGGTGGTATGTAGGGTACGGTATGGTCTGGGCCTCCAGGATGTCTGCTGGGACAGGGGGACGCTTCTGCAGAGCTTGGTTTTCTGATAAAAGCCATAACTGTGCTGGCACCACCCATTCTCCCTTTATCCTTCTTTGGATGTAAATGTCTAACCTGGAGTTTGAAACCAGAAGGCCAAGAGAATCGTAGAGACACTGATCTTGAGCCTTAGTAGTATTAAATTGATACCAACAATGACCTATCTCCAGAAATATTGTAACGTGAGGAAAAAAAAAATCTATTTGTTTCAAACACTGTTATTGGGTTTTCCGTTATTTGTAGTAAAAAAAAAAATCCTAATTGAATTCAGCAGGGTAGGTAGATCAAATAAGAAGCTATCTATTCTTAGAAAGCTTTCAGGGGAGAGGGCAGCTTTGAAAAACCTACATGAAACTGAATATCCTTCTGAAGTTAAAACCAATTTAGCATATCCTTGAGCCTTGTAATTTATTTCAAATTTTATGCCTAATGACTTAGCATCGTTACTCCACTGGTTCATAAGATCTATTTAGATGAAGGAAAATACACATACCCTCTAGCCATAACCATAGAGCTGCTTTTACTAGCTGTTTGTATTTATGTTTATGTGTCTCTAAGCTTTTCTGGATGAGGCAAAGGTATGAGCTAATGGGGCTCTTGGCTTACCTTGAGTCTTTTTTTTATAATACTGGATCATTTTCAGAGGCTTTTGAAAGAAATCCAACATAATGAATGAAAAGAGCACAATATCTTACTTGATCACTACTAGCTACGTGACTATGTGCAAGTTACTCAAGCTCCCTGAGCCTTGTACTCTCATCTATAAAATGAAGAGTTGAATTAGGTAATTATTTCAATTTTATGTTCTAAAAATTTTGGCTATAAACAACCAAGTTAGATAACTACAGACAATTTTATAATTGTTTTTTTTTCTACCAACTTGTATCACATTTCCAATATATCACCAGGAACAAAAATTTAGATTAAAAAATTTATATTTGTAAGGTCAGTATTCACAAAAATCAAGGATAGCCATTTCTCTTTTGGCCCCATTGTTCTCTATGTTAGTGTTTTCAAAAAGTGGTCTGGGGTATGCAAGAGTAGTTTCATGGTAACATTCTCACCTGCCATGTGGGAAACCTGGGTTGGATTCCCGGCCCACGCACTTCCCCAAACAAACAAACAAACAAACAAGCAAACAAACAAAAATTCAACAAATGGTGCTGCAATAAAGGGATACGCAAATGCAAATGGCCCCACCAAACAGCGTACAAAAAAAAAAAAAGTGGTCTAAAATCCCTGCTTCTTCCTGGGCCATGTCTAAGACTTACTGCACCAGCAATGGAGAGTGAACCCAGAAATCTGCATTTTTCACAAGCATCCTGAGACCTTCTGACATGCACTGAAATTTGAGTATCACTGATCTAAGAGATAAATGTCCTTAAAAGTACAAACTTGAGACTTGTGGGGTTTTTAAAAATATATGGGTGATAGTATAAAACAAGTTCAGTCACAAATTCAGTCCTTTATAAGGTAATTTATAATATTCTCAGAGAGCAACCTACCCCTCATTAGCATTGGTATCTATTGTCTAAACCAAATTAAAAGAAATCAAACTGAAAAAAAATTTTCCCAAAATTTAATTATTGCCCATTTTGCTTCCTCTTGCTTTCCCCTCATCATTTGCCCTTGTCTTTAGTCTTTTTTTTAAATCCTTATTTTAGGGTTCTGTTTCATTTACAGCTAAGAAATAATATGTTTTTAGATCACCTGGTTACCAGTGCCATATTTTCATAGTGTACAATATTCTCACCTTCTTGCATTTTCTGGCTTCTTTTCAATCCTGTCATTCTTTAATAAACCAAGGGATTCTTGTTTGCTTCACATCCATGTGTTTACTAATTTCTACTTGGCTAGGTTGGATAGTAATCATTGCATTGTTCTCTAGTAGTAAACTTCTTCCCTAGGAATTTTTTTAAAGTTCAGGAATTTCTATTCTAATTTATGTATTGGATTGGGTTGAGTACACCATGGTATTGTAATATTTAGATACACAATTTATTTCTCAAGAGTATTTTATCACTCTAGGATTAGATATGCTATCATCCCTTTAATCAGGTGTGACTTATTCAGCTTTGCTTTTATTACAAATCAGGAAAACTATTCTCTAAAACACCATGTCTAATTCAGGTATGTTTTAAATATGCTTCACATGGCTGTTCACAGTAAAAACCATTTCAATAAGAGAGACCAGCACTGCATGCTAAGGTTTCGAAGCCAATAAGGCCATATGTATGTTCCAAAACGGCAAGATAAAAAAATTGAAATAAAACACACTGAATCAAAAAAAGTTAGAGGCACTCTAATTCCAACGAGTTAATAGCAATATTAGTCATTGTTATTTCATCACAATAATATGTCTGGCATCTCAGAAATGTTTCCCAATCAAAAAAAAATGTTCACGATTCTTACAAAAAATTAAACTACTAATGAATCATACATAACACCTTAAAAGGAAGTCTGGGTCCATTGTGAAGGATGAGGACCTAAGAGGCAGTTAGCCCCTCACTGATATCAAGCATTCACCCAAAAGGAAACCTAAGATAGTTTTGAAAGAAAGGAAAGGTGGACTGGGCCCCAACATTCTATAATGGCCCCTTAAGCCCATGGGAAATGCCTTTGAGTCTGTACTTTGGTTCTACAAGTGTGCAAGTTGTGATGAAAGGAGGGTGTGGTCACAGGGACCCCTTTGAGTAGTCAAAGTGATCAGTACCATTCAGTGGCACCCAATCTGCAGGCAAGAGACCTGAATTCATGTCCTGTGAGCCTTATTTAGTAGCTGTATAACCCTGAGCATGTCACAGTCACAAAAGATTTACAACATTAGTGTACTAAAATACCTCCTTCTTGGGACTTCTGTGAGGAAAAATTAAGGAAAGCTTTGTAAAAGCCCTCTGACACAAATGTTGGTTATACTTGTAATTCGAATAAGGGCTGGCACACTTCCCTAGATCCTATATCCTGAGCTGGGCCAAGCATGCCTGAGTGTCTCCTGCCTGGTCTGTCTTCCTACATTTTTGCACATCTGCCCCAGCAAACCTCTATCCCTTCCAAAGCTGGCTCGGGGTTCCTAGCCCAGTGCAGACTTCACGGGCTACACCGTTTGTAAAGCCCCCTCCCAAACCAAGATGTTGTCGGCTGTTAGGGAAATCAGTTACCAGGTGTGGAACCTATAGGTTCATTTTTCATATGACCCCGACCCCTAACTCAGTCCAGGGTCTGGAAACTCTGACTCTTGCATGTTGCTGGAGAAAAAATTATCTCCAAACCAAAAACTACCTCTCACAGGAATGTGCATTGGAACGGACTGAGGCAAAAATAAGCCATTCGAACACAATATGCACCAGTGTGTACAAATATGCTCTATAGCTGGAGCAGAGTTCTTTTTGATTATTAACATGTCCCGTTCTTTTGTGCCCCCCACGCAAAAATGTGTTCTATTAGGAGTCAGGTTCTATTCTTAAGCCTCTTAGTCATACTAGGCAAGCCATTTTCATTCCTCTCGGCTTTCTTTTACCCATCTTGGAACCTCTCCTCTTTCTTACTAGAGCTTTAAGGTGTATCTTATGAGTTAATAAAGGAGGGTCTACAAATCGGGCATTAGAAATTGTAGTAGTCATTGTAATAAAGTAGGAATCATGACATCAAACCACTGAAAAGGATAAAAATAGTAAGTTCATTGCTTCTTGTATTCTAAAAAGTAGCTACCACACAGCATATCTTGTTTTTGCCTAGGGTATATATTCAGTTTTGCAAGGACACGTTTAATACCTGAACTATGTCTCTTTTCAGCCATAAACATACTGCATTCTGTCAGGAGAGGAGTTCTGAAGAGCAAGACAGCTTGGCTTTCAAAAGTTAGCAGGTGTTAGCACTCCATCATACTGAGGCTATAATATTCACTTAAAAACCAATGCAGGCGGGCCATGGTGGCTCAGCAGGCAAGAATGCTTGCCTGCCATGCCAGAGGACTCGGGTTCGATTCCTGGTGCCTGCCCATGTGGAAAAACAAAACAAAACAAAAAAACACCAATGCCCTTCAAATGATTACATAAATGAACCATATTATTTACTCTTTAATGTACAAAACACAGAGCCAGCTGAGTTTCATGAGAAACTCAGCAAAGACAGTTACCGAGGAGGAGAAGCTACAGCAGTTGCCAGACCACATACACAAAATGCAAAGCATTTTAGTCCATGAAAATGGACCTAAAAGCAAGCCCCTCTGGAGTCCCAGTTCTCGAAGAAAGGAGAGAGTTTTAGAGGAGCAGAATATGTGATGGAGAAACAACAGAGATCTTTTCCCCATGAATTATGTCTGTAAGTGGTGCAATCTTTTCAGTGAGTAACTGCAACATGGCTCATGATGTCGCTGCACAGTACTGACGCCTGCACAGAGGAAGCCCTGTTCAAAAGGAAAGGAGCATGAGACGTAGGCACTAAGGAGAGATGACTCAGCAGGTGAAAACGACTATCCTCCTGTGTTAGTACTAAGTTGGACTTTAAGGGGATGGCAGTCTCTAAAAAAACAATATATTGGTGTTATTCTGAGCTCCTCTGATAAAGTGAAATTGACCACATCTCTTTCTTATTAATTGATTTTCCCTTTAAAAAATCTACAGGTCCTAAATGCTGTCTTGACCAAAACAGAGATGCTAAATACTGATTGTCATATTAATATCAAATGGCAAGGTGTGCGTTCCTAGGTTTCTTCTGCTGTAATGGGGTTGCAGTCTTAGGGGCTTAGTTAGCTTTCTAAGGACATGTCTCAGTGAGGAGCATACCTGTGATGTGATAAGGAGCCTCCGTTATGAAGGAATTAAATGTTCAAGTTATATGAATCCAGACATATTTGAAGCTGAATGAACCACAGCCTTCCTGAAAAGTAGATTTCCCACTGAATAATCACATTGTCTTTCACATAGTAGGTCAACATATTTTTTCAGAGAAAGAATGAATGATCAGGTTGACTTTTGAGTAAGGGTAGGACATTCCTAATGTACAATTTTGAATGTATGAAAACCTAGGAGAAAAGGGCCAAGGATTTCCATATGAATGTAGCAAATTCATCAGCTTCTTGAACTTTCATGGAAAATCGTGGTATTTTTAAAAGATGATGAAATATAAGCGTGGAATCAGTGCTGAGCCACTGAGTCAAGTACAGAGAAGCATTCTAATGGAGATGAGCTAGTTTCAATAAGCAGTAAGACAATAGAAAAATTATGTCTCCATGAAATGAAATTTCTGTCTCACATATTAAGACTGTGGCACACATAGACAAAAGGGAGGAAACATATGATTATAGATGCTTAATTCAGCCAACACAAACACTGTATATCCATTTCAACACAATGTGGAATTGTTCAGTTTCTAGCTGGGGGAAAAATGAAAAAAAAAAAAAGCATGGGGAAAAAAAACCCCAACAACAACACCTTTTCTACAGTTCCCCAAGGCAACCAGAAAGTGAAACTTAATTAAACAAGCGAAATGTAATTACCTACTGCTTACCGCACATGGTGCTGGTTTGCGCTTCACAATCGAGGTGCATTATTAGCTGCCCCGTGCTGCCCAAAGGTAGGAAGATAAACTGTAGCGGTAACCATGGGCAGGCAGCAAGAGATGGAAAACGCTACCTGCTCTGCCCTCCCTGCTGTGGCTCAATTCCTCCTGTGGCTGGTTTCTGCTAGTCATGTTTCAGTCTGGGGCTTTGAGTGGAATTTAATTGTGAAATGGCCGTCTCTCAGGCATGGCAGGAGGTGCTCCCGCTTCTGGGGGAAGCTGAATCTGGGGCTTTTACATCTCACAGGACCTGACTGCTTGCTCACTCAGCCTGTTTGTTATTCTTATATTTGTATGCACCGTTTGGAACAGCTCAGCGGTTTCTCCTATAGGAAGAGGCGTTCGACATATGGCACCTTTGGAATAATTTGAAACGTGAGTTCATCATGACTCTGGACATATGGAGATGGCCTTTTCTCACTGGCCAGCACACACATCCAGAACCAGGAGCATGCCCTGTGCTCTCTGGGATTTCAGTTTATCGTTACAAAGTTTGACGCCGTGTTGGTATTTGGATATCTTTATTTGATTTTCTCCTTCCCCTTCTACCAGAACCCACATCTTAAAAACTGGGTAAACTCACTTTCTTTTGGGGCAACTTCCAAAAAAACAAACATTTGAGATAATCAGAACCCTGACTTTGGAGAAAAATGAGTATATAAATCTATCAGAGTCTGGATTGCTTGCATGAATACACATTTGGATTGGGATAAATCTCTGAAAAAACATACCTAGAAAGCAGTGAGTTAACACAATGTTGCAGTCATAATCCACTTCCTTCATACACCATGGTGATGACTTGGCCATTTTTATTGGAGCGTCTACATAGAGGGTTTCAAAAATGCATGAATTTGTTTTTAGAAATTTGGAGTCACTTGTCATTGAAGATGATTAAGAAAAAAGATTGGATGACTCCATGGTTGGAGTTTTGCATCAGGTTGGGGATTGAACTAAAAGTCCTTTCAGGTCTTTTCCAAAGTAAGTATCTGTGAACTCTGATAATATGACAAAATTTCTGCGGCAATCATGAGTCATCATTTGATGATATGCTTTTGTTCTATGATCAGCCCAAATAGCTGTTTTGTGATATGCTCTTGAGAAGATATTAATATGGGGGTCACTGAAGAGATAAAAGTTAAGTATTTCTTCCTGTTTCCTTCTACTTGTGTTCTGGTAAGTATTTATAACCCCTCCAAAAGCTTTTGCTGCTTTTCTTTCTGTTTCCTTGCAATAAGTTCTTCACTTGGCTTCATGATGCCTTCCTCCCTCCTTGCCACTTTTTCTAGTCTCCTTTGGTAGCTCTCCCATATATCCTTGAACTCTAAGTTTGGGAGCCTCAGGGCTTAGTCCACAGACCTCTCAGTGAGTCTCGAGGCTTTAAATTGTATGTATCATTTTCATTGTTGATGACTGACAAAATTATCTCTTTAACCCAGACCTCTCCCCTAAACTCCAGACTTAGATATCCAAATGACACCTCCTTTTAAATGTCTAAGACTTAAAATATCCTTAACTGAGCTCTTGATCTTTTCCCTAAAACCTAACCCTCCACAATTTTTTTCTTCTTGGTAAAGAGTAAGTCCATCCTTCTAGTTGTTCTAAGTGAAAAATGTGGCATCATTGACTCCCCTCTCTAACATTTCACATCCCATCCATTACACGTGCTGTGGTCTCTATCAGATAACCAGAGTCGACAAATTTCATCCCTTCTGCCACTACCAGTCTGCTCCAAGACATAACCATTTCTTATGCCATAGCAGTCATCTCCTTTATAACATCCTTTATCTGCCCTGGTGCCCTTCAGTTTTTTCCAAACATAATAGCCAGAGTGATCCATTTAAAACCTAGGTTAGATCATGTAACTTTTCTGCTAAAACCTCAGATGCCTTCCCGTCTCAGAACAAAATCAAAAGTCCTTACAATGGTCTACAAGGTACTTCCCAGTCTGCCTAATTCCTCTCTCAGACCTCATTACTCCTTTGTCATCAATTCCAATTTCTATCCCCTGCCCCCTTCTTTCCTCCAGTCATACTGAGTGCCTTCCTATACCTAGAGTGTGCCAGGCATGCCCCTGCCGCAGAAACCCTGCCCACTTTGTTCAGACGTGCTGCCTCCCTGAGGTCTGCCTGGTGGCCTTCCATACCTGCTTCCCATCTTTGCTCAAATGCAACCCTCTTAGTGAGGGGCCTTCTCTGACCTTCCCATTTAGAAGTGAGCCACACCCCTTCCCACATACTCTCTAGCTCTTTGCTTTGCCTTGTTTTTTCTCCCACAGAAGCTACTGCCATCTAACATCCTATTTGATTTACTTTTGTTTGGTTTATTATCTGTTTCCCCCATTAGAATGTAAGCTTCATGAGAGCAAAGATTTTTGTTTGTTCGCTATGTTCCTACTACAGGGCCGGGCACATAGCAGGAGCTCAATAAATATTTACTGAATGAGTGAGTAACATTGTGTAACCATTTCATGAAAAGCCCTATACTACATGCTACAGTGTCCACATTTAGAAGGTAAATATGCTTACATTTTGACTGATGGATTTGTTAAAACCTCTTGACCTGCATATCCAGACAAATGTTCCATGTAAAAAGGCTGTTGTGATTTTGAAAAAGGCACCGACTTATCTGGGTCAGAATTTTCGGACAGCTTTTAAATGTAAAAGGTCAACTGCCAGAACCTACTTTTTTTTATTTTTATTTTTTTTTTAGAAAACAGTCCAGATTACAAATTGAAAGCCAAAAAACAGCAACACGTATTTAACTACTTTCCAAGCAAAATCTCAGAAGCAGCCCACCAAAATTAAGGTACCCTGTACTTGGTTATGTTGTTTTGCAAAGACTGGAAACATAAGGAAGCTCTGAAAGTCAGCAAACACCAGTATTTGGCCTTAAACTGATTTAACACACACAAAAATGGCACAGTGCCTTTGGAGACCTGGAATGCAGCATTACAGGTTTTCTCCAAAACAGCTTCATTTACTTAACATTACTCTGACCCTTTAACTTCTAACTTGCTGCACAATTAAGCTATTTAAACCTCAGACTTAGACAGCTTTCTTTAAGCTACAACCTAGGTCCAAAGTGAAGCAAAAACAACCCTACACCTTACTATTTTGCCAAAGTTTGCTCTGTTCCATGAATATGCTTACATATACAAAGTTTAGCACCACATCTGTTTAGCATGCAATTGTATGGCTGAGAGCATTTCTATTTTGCACTTTCACTCAGTAAACATTTATCCAGCCCCTACTATGTGTATCAGGCACACAGAGTCGGGCCTTTTTCCCCCACTATGTATAACATGAAAAGTTTCTATGTAGTGCTGATCGTATTAAAGTTTGTTACCATAGAAACAAGAGGAAAGTCACAATCACAACTGGTATCAAGTTACATTGAAAGTATGGTACGACCACGCTTACGACAACGCTTGACAGCAATGAAAAACAATCTGAATTCTGTACTGTTTATAAACTAAGGCAATAATCTGATCTCTCTTATATGGCCTTTCTTATTTTCTCATAAAAATTGTAAATGGTTTTGTAACCAAAACCATCTCTAGGAAAGTTTTTTTTTAAAAAAAGTCGCCTTAGATTAAGAGGGGCAGAATTAATTGGGTTTCATCAATATTTGACCTGGGAAAAGTTACCCTAGCCCAAAATAGTAATCTCATGCAAATGGAATTAATTTACTTTCAAAGGTTTAAAACACATGATTCTTAAGTGTGGAAAGTATTTTCTTGTTTTATAGCATTCTTCCCTATTCCTTTGTTTGTTTTATTTATTTATATTTCTCCTTTCTGTTGTAAGTTATCCCTTGTAGTGCTAAAGAGAGAGAGAGAAAGAGCTAAAAAAGCACTGGACAATAGGTCTAAGTTTGGGTCTGGATTATTCTATCTAATTGCCATATGGTTTAGGGAAAGCTACTTTGTGACTGTGAGACTTGGTTTTCTCATCTGTAAAATATGGACGATACTCTCCAGAGTTATTGCGAGGCTTAAATAAGATAACTTGTAAGATGCCAAGTACAAAACAAGTAAGAAGTTTTCCAGCCTCCATATCAAATCTGTTCCTTAAGGCAAGATGCTTCCCTTTCCTAGGCCTTCATTTTGTATATACAAAATGGGGATTAAAAGCCTTTCACCTACTAACTTCTTAGGGCCATTGTAGGGGCCAAATCCTTATGTTTATATTTTATAATATGTAATTCTTGTTCATTATAAAGAGACTATCAAATTGTTGTCCTATCTCCTTTCTTTGCTTCAGTCTTTCTTGGTACTTTCACTATTGTTATTTCTCTTTCAAAGCATTTTTCACATTTTCTTTTATAGATATCTTTACTCACAGCCCTTTTTCTCCACAACAGTTTCACTGAGGCTATATTTTTATTTCTATCATTATTAAATGGGCATGGATTTCTTCTATGCTTCCTTATTCTTTGTGAATTGTGCAGTTATTTCTATTGTGAAATTTAAAAACTAGAAATACTAAGTTAGCTCACCTACTGATTAAGCAAATTTCTTTTGAAAAAGTTTATCAATGTAGAATTACAAAGAAACATTTTTGAGTAATTTGAAACAGAGGTTGCAAAGCAGTTATATAACTGAGAAGCCTGGTGCTTTCTCACATTTTGATCACATATTTAATTTGTAAAAAAAAAAGTACTCTTTGTGTAAATATTCAAATACAAAAAAGATCTAAGAAGAGAATAAATATCACTTGAATCCAACCACCTAGAGATCACAGTATAAATATTTTTGTAAACTTCTGTCATGAACCTCATAAATATGTACATATTAGACATACATAATTTCACACACATAGTGTTTTGAAACTTACTTTTCCTTTTACTCCCTCACCAAGCTAATTCCATATCAGTGTATATGTGTTTTATCTTAATGGTCGCATATACTAGTCCATCATATAGCTACATCATGATATATATAACCCATTCCCTGTGGGTAGCCATTTAGTTTACCTTCAATTTATTATAAACAGTGCTGAAGAAAATAAGTTTTACTTACAGATCCCTTTAAAATAATCACTAAAAAAATTATGAACTAGTTCTTAAACACACCCTAACTTCTGCATTTTCATATTTATCCAGTCAGTAAGGAATTCTCTTCCTTCTTGTCAAACTCAGGCCATGCAATGCCTTAAAGAAAAGCTCAGTATTGGTACTGCTGGAGGGACAACTCTCCCACATGGGAGAAGTGCAGAAAAACTGCTTTGCCTGACTCACTTGTATTCACTCGTTTAAACATCCCTGCTACAAATCGATTAAAAAAAAAAAAAGACTCTCCTTCTCTTTGGTTTTCTCTCAGCAACTCTCCAATAGGACTGTAATTTATAATATCAATATCATTAGTTTCCCGGACAAGAGCTATACATTTTTAACCTGCAGAAGTTCCTAATGCCAACATCTGGGAATTTACATTCCTTCAGAAAGGGGTTCTACAATCATTAGAAAATATTTAGCCCAGTGACTATGTTAAGAATTCATAATGTGGAGGAAAGCAGGGAAGTCACAGTTTTCATTCTGATGCTTGGGCCTAAGGAGACTGTGATACTTCATGTTCCTAGGGTACAGGTGCAGAGTCTACAAATCTCAAGAAAGATAATGCATCTGAAGTAATGGATAAAGCAACCACCAGTTTCTGGTTCACTCTCCGTTCCTGGAGAAAGCAATAGCTGAGGATGAATGTAGTGTAAAAGAGTTTTGTTTCATTTTTCTCCTTCAAATCAATCCATTCCACTTGTTGGAAGGCTGTGCACATTCACACAAATGACTGAAAACTCTTAACTGTCTTGTTAGACTCTTGCCATTTCTTACCCTGAAATGATGATTCCTTTGTATACAGGCAGAAGACAGCAAGAATAGTTTCTTCTGCTTCTCAGCAACTCTTTTTTTTTTTTTTTTTAGCTTCACCCTACAGTCCAAAACTGCAGAGTCACTGAACAGCAAAACTGGGGGTCACTATGAAGGAAAAAAATGACCTTGCCTGTCCTTGAATGAAGCAGCCTCAAAAGCTGAGAGTGACAACTTAGGGTCACACCCTCCTCTACTGATGCCCATAGTTCCAAGGCCAAGTTACAACCAAACTAGATTTTATATTTGAGACAGAGTATAAGCAATAGCTTCTGGGATCCATGTATTTAAATAGGCCCCCACACTTAAATGTCTATGCCCTTAAAACACCCAGTCAGGCTGAAGTGGATTGAGAAATAGCTAGTGAAAAATAGAAGAGGAAAAAAAAAAACCCACTTGGATAGCTCCCTAGTTCCATAATTATTTCTCCCCATCTCTTTCATATAAACAGGTGTTGCGGCTTCTCAGAAAAAAAAAAAAAAAAGCCTTTAATCCTGGCTCTGTATACTTACAGCACAAACCTAAATCTAGATAGTCCTGTGATAAATGTAAGATTCATTCATTCATTCATTCATTCATTCAAATGCTATTTATCAAGTGCTTAGTTTCTGTGTGCAAGATCCTATTTAAAGCAAAATGTAGGCCTCTGCACACAAAATAGGATCTGTGCTTTATAAAAACTCACAATATAAGAGATAAGCCAGCAACTAGGATATCCATGATTCAGGGCAATATATTCGTGTCATATAAGTGTCACAACTCAGTGTAAAGAAGGGGAAAAAATCACTCCTGGATAATGTTGAGAGAAACAATTGTGTGCCATTTTTTCCTGGGTGGACTCTAAAGCACAGCCAAGACTGCCATAAATTTTAAATAAAATAAAAGGCACCTTAATGGAATTAAGTATTGACATACTAGTGTAGTATTCTAAAGAAGTCAATGAGATAAGCAAAATAAAAGTACCTGGCCAATAGTAGGTGCTCTATAAATGTGAATATCCTTCTGTGGGTGGATACTCCCTAGGGCAGTAGTTTTCAAACCAGTGCTACCATCAAGATGGCAGCAGGAGCGTGTATGTGTATGTGCATGTGGGGTCTCCAACTCAGTAGGTCTGGGGTGGACTCCAACTATTTGCATTTATCACAAGTTCCCAGGTGAAGCTGATGAAGCTGTTCTGGGAACCCGCATCTTGAGAATCACTGTCTTAGAGCATAGCTGAGGTGCTATGAGAACCTGATTTTGTGATCATTTTCCCTATCAGAGATAGGTCCCAGCTTCTGAATTGTGTCTTTTTTTAAATGTCTTACTAAGGGAAAGAAAAATAACACCACTTTATATAGACCTGACCTTTTTGGTAAGCCTGGGCAACAACTTCCCATGTGGAGTAAATTAATCTCTTTCATGCTTGCTTTGTGCTCTGAAAAAAGTAAAAAACATATTCTGTTCAACCTTCACCAAGTGTTTCTCCAGTTGCTGGTCACCGTGCTAAGCCCATTGGAAGTGGTTTCTGACTCTGTAAGTGAGGCAGACAACAAATGAGTTGCCTAATGGCAAATCAGCCATTAGGATTCGATGAGTCAAGTGCTCTGATGGATTGTGATACAACACTATGAATGGTTCAATATTATGAAGGGGTAAAACAGCAGCGTCTAAGTCAGCTGACAAGTGGGAGACAGGCAGACCACAAAGCCTGTCTAATAAGATGACCCAAGATTCCATGACTCTCCAAGTAGCGAAGGATGAGGAAACAGAACCTGGAAGGGCTTTCCAGGTGGGGGGAACAGCACAAAGGTATCAAATACACATTCCTTTCTAGGGCTCCTGACAGTTTTGTTCTACAACATATCAAAAAGATCTTTGTGTGCTTTGATAATGAGTTTGAACTTTATCATAAAAGCATTTTAGAAAGATCACTGTGGCATTCTTGGAAGGGATTAGCCTGGAGACAGGGTAATTACTTGGGATGCTTTTGCAGCAATAAAAGTGAGAAAATGTGAGATTTGAAAGAACTAATGCTATGGCAGTAAGTATGGAGAAGAGGTGACTAGGAAATATATTAAAGGAATAGACAATGTAGGAATTGGGTCATTATGGAAATGGAAAAGTGAGGGATGGGGGGACTCCAGGAGAACTCCCCTATTTCTGGCTGGGATGAGAGATCATTATTGACTTAAACATAAAGAATATTGGAAAAGAACAAATTTAGAGGAAGGACCTTCAGCTTAGGACTTTGAGATTAACCTGAATGTATCTCATCCAAGTGGACATGCCTATTAGTTGAATATATGGGTTCAGAGCACAGGAGAAGAGCTGAGATAGAGAGACAAGGAGAGTGGTAGTTAAAACCCAGGCTTAAATTAGCTAACCCAGGAGAGTGCATGGAATGAAAAGAGCCATGACACATCTGGTGGTGGTTGATAATATTTTCATATAGGAAGAAAGGCAGTATCAGGAGGGTCTCCCTTTTGCAAGCATGGTTATTTGTAGTATGCAGTGAATAAAGTCACAACCTGTCCTCATGATTACTTTTTGTTCATTCCTACATTCAGTACCTGGAAAAGCAAAAGTTTATAATGTCTGTCAAAGTCCTTTGCAAACCTCAAAGCACTATGTGAATATAAGAGAAGACGCAGGTGAGTAAGAGGGAAGGAGAAGGAAGACAGCTAGCAAGCTTCTCAGCACTTAGTCAAGCACCTTGACTAGGTACCCCCAGCCCTCCTTCAGTCTGAAGCTCTCCGGTGCCCTAATGTCTTTTGCACGAAATCATGTCTTTCTTTTTACGGCCATGTCATATCTAGAGGCCATCTCTGACTTTGCTGACCTCCAGGTTCGGAAATATGGAATTGGTAGCATATGTTAGTGTGACACTCTGAGAAAGGAGCAGCTGCTTTAAGTACTTCCCAATCTGTGCTTTAATTCACAGCGGGTCCGTGTCCCTGAGTGACCAGGCCTCCTGTAATGGGGTTTTTCTTCATCTCAAAAAAAAAAAAAAAGTAATAGATTTAAACAGTACCTGCAAGAGTTCACTTCCCTTATATCAGTGGTGCTTTATCAAAACTAGTGTTTTAAATTGAGAACAGGAACTCAAACAGATTCTCATACACCAGTCTTCATAGTATCATTATTCACCATAGCTGAAGGTGGTCGACAACCCAAGTGTCCATCATCAATTGAATGAATGAGCAAAATGTGGTAATACACCCAATGGAATATTATTCCACCATAAGAAATGATGAAGATCTGAGACATACTGAAACACAGATGAGTCTTTAAAGCCTTATGCTGAGTGAAATAAGCAAGGCACAAAAGGACAAATATTGTATGATGTCACTTAGATGAAATATCTAAAAATAGCAAATTTGCAGGGACAGAAAGTGGATGAGTGGTTATCAGGAAATGGAGGGAGGGAGGAAGGAAGAGTTTTGCTTCACGAGTACAGAGTGTTTGTAAATTAAAATTCAAAATAATTATAATAATATTTAATGTGTGCCATTTTACCATGAGATCTGTTCAAGTCTAAAAAAATATGGCATGTATAAAATCTACTTATAAATAGACCCATATAGAGAAATGGCTCTACACAGCCATAAACAGCCTCACATACAATCATTCTTTCATTCCAGGTACAAACTGCTATGCTATTTCATCCAGGTCAGATATAGGCCATGGCTTGCAAACTAATTTTGGAAAGCAGACACTGCACAGTTGGTAGATAGCGTAAATAGAAAACAGAGAAATTAGTATGCATGCCACTTTCACGGGTCTTGTGTCTCCCATGGAAAGGGGCCAATCATATGAAATTATTTAATTTTTTTAAACAAGACTTTCAAAGCAGGCAATGAATTGTTAGTAATTTCTCTCTCTCAACTCATAGTTTCATTCGTTGCCTGCCAAGTGAAAATCCATGGATCTTAAAACTGTTATTGAAATCTTTCTTTCTCCTGATCTATACAATGCCAAAATTCATTTATTTTTTCTTACTCCCAGTATTTGCTGTTCTGGTGGGTTTGCTCTGCTTTTGAATCCTCTACTTTTCAGCTCCTGTCCAGGAGGTCAGGGATGATTTCATGGAATCGTGGAATTTTCCAGTTGAAAGGGATCTTGGAAACCAGGAATAAAAACATCAGCAATATTCCGGACAGATGGTCAAGTGAGTTTGGGCTTGAACCTTCTCTATTGAGAAGGACTCATTGCCTCACCACAGCAATTTTATTACTTAAAGACCATAGTACCGGGCCCAGGGCACTTCTTTATTTGCAACACAAACAGAAATGTTATATTGAATTATAATGATGCATCGTTTAATTTGTTACTTGGTTTAATTGATGTATATAATATTTTTCTATGGTATAAACCTGAGGGATAGGTCCTTTGTCTTCACTTCTGTATACTCCCAATGTGTGTCAGACTTTGATACATTCTAGTAACTCAGTGTACACCAGTTTGACTATCAGACGAAGGAAATAAAACTTGTAACAGTACTTTTAAATGTAACAAATGCCTTAATTAAGAAACAGTGATATTAAAATGAAAATTGGTGTATTCACTATTCTCTGCACTCACTATTCTCATCTTTTCAAGTCATGCTCACTCAGGATATTTTGTTTTAAAGTTTATCATAAAACTGAACATTTATCATGGTTATCACAAAGGGTGATATTAAAAATATTTAAAAACCCTAAAGAGCATGATAGGGGGCATAGTTCCTGGCAGGAGCCATGTGAAGGTGAATTCATGGGCATGCCAGAGGCCGAGCACAGCCATAGCTGGGGCTGGGGGACAGGGGTGGATGGGACACTGGGCATTTGCCCATCAGGGTGTTAATGTTGCAGCCAGGGGTGCAGATCCCTGCTGGGGTCCAGGTCCACTCTGCTTGGGAGGAGCAGAAGCAAGCAGGATAGAGCTCTCATGCCAGAGCTGCAGAGGCCAGCAAATGCTAGGGCAGTCCCCAGAGGCATTCACCCAGGGTTCCTGGTTCTGGGCTGGCAGGGCAGTGCAGGGACTAGGTGGGGGAAAAGGAGCAATGGGTTTTATCCATGTTTATCAGCTGAATTACCAACCTGGTTATCAGAAATATCAAAATCTCCCTTTGATTTTTATTGGGATATCATTCAGTTTTACATTAAATTGACAGTATCACCAGTTTAAGACTCTGATCTCCCGAACAAACTACAACAACTAAATAAAAGAGAACTTAAAGAAAATGACTGCAGGTATAGGGTATCAGGGCTAGGTGGAGGTGGCCCTTATCAAGGTATTTTCCACTGTGCTAGAGGATCAGTAACAGAATTCTTTTAACTCTTAAGCCATTTGAATGGATTGAAATTACTTTTCAATCTGAAAATTCATTTTAAATGCAACTTTTCAAGATCACATCTACTGCATAGGACAAAGCTTTTTGTGTTTTTTTTAAATTCTAGTGCCTGAAAGTTTGAACACCGTTATACTCCATCATTCCTTGGGTACCACACTGATTGGTAAGTAACTAAACAGATGTTTTCAGGATCATTTATTTAAAATCATTTCAGGACAAAGTATTTTAATATCCTCTCTGATAGATCAGACCAAGCCAGGTCTCCGAAATCAAAGCAGAGTTTACACTGTGGCAGTTCTCCTGAAAATTTTGTTTAGTTTTTTTTTTTTTTTGTAAGTTGCCTTTGTTTAAACAATTCTCCACATCTTAAAGTTAGACTAGAAGATATACTTTTGCCTAGAAACTCATTTCAGTTGCACAGAAAAAAATGAGTTTTCTTGGTCCAAATTAGCTGGAAAATTCTGCCTTGACAATATAGCTTCAGTCAGATATCAGCTTCCTACAATCTGTAATTGTGTTGAATTTTGTGATTCAATTCTGTGACCTCAAAAACTTATAGTACATTTCAGAAGTAACTGTAACTTTCTTCTTGAACATTAGTAAAATAGCCTTCAAAAATGGGAATGTGAACTCAATCACCCCCCTTCCCTTCCACTCACCCTCCCTTTTCACTTCAACCTTAAAGTATACACTTGCAAAATGTCTTCCTCTTATATTCTCCTTTAAAGGCCAGTTTCTAGCAGACAATTCAACTAACTGCTGTATTTTTCCATATATGATGCCAGGGAATAGAAACAAGCGAGATAGTTTCTTATATGATATAATTGTTTCCATTAAAAACTCAGGAAAGCAGGAACCAATCCATCAACCAGGGCAAACAAGAGATTGTGTAATCCACAAGCTTTAGGTTTTGATCACTTATAAAACTGAAAGCTAAATAAGCTATAAACTAAAAAGATGGTAACCGTCAAGGTGGAGAGCTTTTTCCTCTTGTTCACTGCAGCATTGTTAAACTTTGTGCTCATTGTAGCCTTGCAGGCAAATGCCAAAGTCGCTGTCACAGTCTTCCTTATCTATCTTAATGTCACATCAGTTTTTCAGCCAGAAATTAACTAAGGGCATCCATTCTCCCACATATCTTTTGGTGAGTTTGTGAGTCTAGTACTACTTTCAATATCTACCAGAGCACTTGGTATAGATAATAGAAAAAGAGTAACAAGAAGCCATGAGTTGCCCTTATACCAATCAAAGTAAAATGTTGAGAGTATTTCCTACAATTTCCCTTTTCTCCCAAAGGGAAAATTAACACCAATGAATTATTCCTTTTGTCCTTGAAGAACTAAAATCTGCTGAGCATGATTCTCTAGCTGCAGAGGTCATTAGAAACCTGAGAACTGTGGCTGAGGCCTACCATTTCAGAGGCCAGAAGAGACACACATTGACTCACACACCCACAAACTAGCCAACATCTATCCTTTCTTTGCATATCAGAGTTCAGTTGGACTCAAAAGAATCATCAATCATTCTTGATTGAGTGATATAAATTTTATGCTCATGAGTTATTCCTGCTTTCTTTTATATTTTCAATCTTTTCTTCTCCACCTGCTCATTTACCTTTGCTATAAATGTATTCATTATTTTAATTTTTTTAAAAAAATTATAGCCTCTTAAGTCCCTTCCTGTGCACTACTTTCTTCTTTACAGCATCAAAATTTCTGAAAGCGTTCTTTACCATGCTATTTTCACTTTCTCTTCTCCCACGCAATCTACAATTCCCTCCCTTTCTCAAAAATTTCTTGAAACTGTCAGTGAGTCTTCTAGAAGGTCAGATATAGTCTTCTAATTACCAAATTTGTCTTTCATTCTTCATCCTCTTCAATCTCTCTGCAGCATGCTATGTCATGTCCCTTTCATTCTTCAAACTCCTTTCCCGCTTGCCTACTGGTAGAAGGAAAGTCATTCTTCTACTCACATTCGCAAATGTAGGCATTTCCTAATGTCTGCCATTTTCAATTTATCTACTTAGAAAACTCTTCCACCCCCACAAATTTCACACTCAAAGCCACGTGGGTAACTTCTAAATCTCTGTTCCTGGATATGAACCACTCCTTTGGCCCCTGCCCATGTTTCTAACTGCCCAATAAACATTTCCTCCTGGCTATTTCACCTGCTAATACTACCAACTCCACATATTCTATGTCAAACAATCACTATTTTCAGCCTGTTTTTCTTCTTGCTGTTCAAATTTTTCTTAATGATTTCATCTTTCCAGATGAATAATGGTTTCTTCTCTTTGGGCCTCAACACAGAATTGATGGGATTCTCAAAAGAGAGATTTGGAAATCTAACAACAAATCTGTATGCTGCCTTACGATAGTGATAGTTATTCTGGATTTTGATGGCCAACACCAGTCTGATGGGACAAAAGTACCCATGGAACCATTTAGTTGAGTTTAAAAACAGTTTTGAGCTCATGCTATCTAGGACCAGAGCTCTGCTAGTCTTAGTTTTCCAGGAATTTTAGCACACACAATAGTGTGACTAATGAAAGAAGGACATGAGTTTGGATCAATGCCTTAACTTTATTGAAAAATTTTATGAATACTCTTCCCTCATGAAGACTCAATCTCTTCACTTACCCTAACTCATTATTTTCTAATACTATTAAACATTTATTCAGAACCTGCCATGTGCTATATGTTGTCTAAGCATTTTTCAAATATCATTTCTTTTAATCCTCACCACTATCCTGTGAGGTACCCATCATTGACTATTAATTCCTGCCATATAAGACTGCATGGAGTTGTGCAGTGCACAGCCTATGCAGCCATATTGTTGGGACTGATTATACCTGTTTCACAGATGAAGATATTGAGCCATACAGCGAATTTAAGAAATTTGTGCAAAATCACATAACTACTAAACTAGGAATGAAGGAGGAAAATCATCAAAACTACATTTCAATATTTGATTCTCTGCTTTTAACCAACATAGCAAACTGTCTTTGAGCATATTTGTATGGTAGCACATATGATATGAAAAACTATCATAAATCGTTGCTGTTGTACTTGTCTCCTCACTTAGAATGTGAATCCCATTAGGGAATAAGATTTAATATCTTAAATTTTTATTCTTGGTATATAGAGAAAATCTAAAAGCTGACATATAACAGATATTCAATAAACCGAAGTAAAGTAAGCCATTAATTAATGTTTGTTGAATAAATGTGCTATTTTCCCACTGTGTGTAAAATGAATATATATATATGAATGGCCAAGTATCAAGAAAAATAAGTATGTAGTGAGTATAGGGATTAATTTTTGCTTGGTATAAATTCTCTATCTCTCCTGTGTTTCTTAACAACCTATGGAAGAGATGTTCATTCAGCCATTCCAATGTGAGACTAAGCATTTTAAACTTGACTTTACATGGTCAGCATATCAGTGATCTCAACATGGCCCCAATACTTCACAGTCATGGATGTTTTCTTAACTTAGAGCCAAGAAAAATGTACAACAATGTATTCACAAGAGAACAGCCTGATGGACTGTTCTGGGGATGAAAATGAATTGACATAAATGGAGATATTGTGCAGAGAAATCAGCAGCTAGCACTTATCAGATCAGAAGAAGAAAAGATGTTAACTGAGCTTATAAGAATAAAGATTATTGTCATCAGATAGTTTCACAAAGAGGACACTAGACAATGTATTATTATAAGAGTGCTACACCATGAGAACAGGGGAAAAGTAGTAGCTTTCTTGAATGGACTTGATTAATAACATCTGCTAAAGTTCTCTTTAACAAATGACCACAGTCAGAAATATATATGTCCCAAAGAGAAGCTGATGGTAGCTAAGAGCCCCTTTGGGGGATATCCATCTAATGAAAACCCTCTGGAGGATGTGATGGGGGTTATGTGAAGGCATATGTCTACTTGTATTCTTGGATAGAATTTTTTTTTTTAAGCAAAACTTAAAGTGGAAAGTTCGCGGTATTACCAGAGGCCAGTGCATTATCACTGGTACTTTGACTAGAACTGGCAACCTTAAGCAAAAATAAACTACGAAAATTTAATTTCACATAAATGCATTATAAAAACAACTATCTCATTTTTGCCTTGTCTGTTTTAGTAAAAGAACTCTTAAATGTGTGTGGAATTTTAAATTAAATGTATTTACGTGTTTAAATGTAATTATATAATATAATTTTTAAGACTTTTCCAGTTGGAATGGTCCTAACAGACAATCTAGTTAATTAGGCTACTTACAGATTAACTGAACTACAAAAGAAAGTCATTAAATACTCAAAGCCACTTTAGAAGGGGGGAAAAAATCAAGCATCAATGTTATTTTCAATGTCTTCTCCATCATAATACTCTTCTTCTGATACATTTTATTGTTTAATTTCATGGAGAGAGATTAAATGGTTAAAAAGTTAAAAGAAAATCAATCCTTCATCTCAATACTAATTTACTGATAACCCATGAAAGGAAGTTTATCAGCCTAATCATTAAATGCACTTTGCTTGCGATTTTGTGGAACTGAGACATTGAAACCCAAAAGGGCCCCCTGTGAACCCTGAGACTAAATGGAATGGTATCCTGATACACCTTTTACCATGTTACTGTCATATTTACATTGGGTGTTATAAATCTAAGTGACTAAATCTTGGAAAACACCTGAAAACCACAGGAAATATTCTATCTTTGTTCAATATATGGAAATAACTGATGCCAAAAAAAAAAAAAAGAAGAATTTAGAGTTCAGAGCAAATGTGTAATGTTTTTTAATATGTTCAGAGTTCCTTTACTGGAAGATGGATACACACTGATTTGCAGATTTTTTTAATTGGCTACCATCTAGAACTAGGTGCAAAACAGACAAACACATTTCCCAACTGGCGTGTACAATGGAAACCAACCTGCTACGCAGTAAACGATAATATTATCATTATTCATGTAATATCAAGTCTGATTCTTCATCAGCCCTTAATGTGAATTTAAATTAAGCTATGAGGTGGTACATATGTGGCATACAAACACTTGGGTATTACGAATTTAATTTGAGTGATTTTCATGAAGTTTGACAAAATTCAAAAGTTTTTTGTACTATACATATAAACAAAGGTAATCTTGGGGTAATAATTTCTAAATGCAGTTTCAATGTCTCAGTTCCACAAAACTGCAAGCAAAGTGCATTATATTTTTGAAGTTAAAATAAACATAATTTTCCTACTAATATAGCCAGTGTTGGATTCTTGATATATGGGTTCTGATAATTAGTTTTGTGCTTTTCCAAATTTGCAGCTATGGCAATGCATTTAAGGACAGGAAGCTGTCATAGAGAAAGATGTCCATGAGATGGGTAAAGCCTGCTTGATTTTCTAATCATCTTTGAGGGCTACGTTCAATTTTAGTACTTTACTCATGAAACAGCAGAAGGATAGAAAGACTTGGAGGGATAGCAGATCACATGGTTGTCTGAAACTTGGCTTACTGAAACCATGACTATGGGAATGAGACTGCGTTATTGCATTTAGCCAGCAATTTTTTTGCTAGTCGTTTCAACTATATGCAGGAACTAATCTCACCTAAGTTATGCCACTTTTATTTAACCTGGAATCTATTAGGCTTTAAGGATGCACTTTTCTATGATTAAACAGCTTGCAAAATTGACCAGAATATATGCTCTTAATGTCAAGGATGGATCCTAATACTTACAGTGACTAGCATCTTAGCTGGCACTTTAGAGATGTTTGTGGAATCCCATGTAACTCATGCTTGAACAAATGAATGATGTGTACTTGTTGAAGGATTTGAAATATAGTGTACAGATTTTTAATGCATTCATAAATGCAGTGCAGATAAGGTGATTCATTTAGAAGTGTAAAAGCCTCAAACTTCACTTAAAAGCAGAGATTTATAGTCATTAAACACCTTTCTCTGGGTACTTAGATATTTAAATTAATAAAATTTCATAAGCCTAGCTAACCTGGGGAGTTTCAAGGGAATTTGTAGAATATGCACTGTAAGTAGACTAGAGTACTATATCCTACATTTTTTTTTACAGCATGATTTTTATTTGGCATCATGCATTTAGTTGGTGTTTCTAACATTCTCAGAAACTAAGCACACACACATCATGTATCCAAAGGGGCAGGATTTCTTTGATCATTTTCAATTAATTTGTTACTAATATACTTTTCATTATGTAAAATAACTTAAAATGTTTGGAAGGAGACTGGGCATAAACTACACCTAAATTAATAACTGGAATCAGGGGAAAACCAAAGCAGAAAAGACCTTAGAGGTCCTCTAAATCATACTTTTTCTGATGCTTATGAGCAGTACATGTTCATTCCTTTGTTAGCCTTTAGGAGAGGATGAACATCAAGCACCCTAGGACCACCTCTTCTTGATGGGAGCAAATGGTCGATGTCCATTTTACCCTGTAGAATAATAGGGAAATGTTGGTACTTTGGACAATATCTTACACCCTGGGGGCACTTAATGGCTTTTATTCTCCTCAAAGCTTCTTTCACTTTCAGGTAATAAGTTGAACTCTAGGGGAGAGGCAGTTACTCTTTCAACCTAGTAGAGTACCATTTGATTTATCACTCTACTGCACAAAATGGTACCCTAGTGACCTGAAAGAGACAGGAGGGAGAATGTGGCTCATTAAATAGTAATTGATGTTGCTGCTACTACTAATGCTAGTGCCACTGCCAAACTAACTGCATTGCTTCCATTCTGCCTCTTCTATGAGACAGAGAATAAACATAGTTCATCCCCATGGATGGTCAATTGCCAGATTAGCCCTATGGAAGCACAGAGTGGCCATGCTGACCGCTGAGATGATCAGAATTTCAAGGCTCTAATGTGCTCCACATTGCCTGACCCACACTCCACTTGCTTCATACACAAAGACATAAATCTTCACAAATCCTAATGTATTGTTCCATAAAAATAAATTTTTGATCATCGGTATTTACCCTTGATGTGTTGATTTTTCTTATGCTCGCAGATTGGGGTGAAAACCTTTCTGAAATGGTGTTATACATTACCTACTTTCTTAGATAGGATATCCTGACCATAACCCAACCTGTGTCTAAATAACTCAGAATCTCCATTATTAACAATAGCTAGTGTTCTGTGCTGTAGAATGGAAAAGTCCCGAAAAGGTTTCCATGTCTATAGAGCCATGGACCATAGTCTCTGGCTATTGAATATTTTTGTTTCATTTTGTTTTTTTTTTTAAATATAATTTTCAGAGTTCTTCCTTCTTGTCAGTTATATTTGCCACTTTCTGCTGACATCTTATGTAACAGCACCTCAAGAAGAAGTATACTTGTTGTACATGAATTAGTCTAATTTCTTGTAAGTAGGAAAGCCACATAAATAAAGGGTCTAAAAATAGATGTAAGGGGTTTTCTGGGGATCATATGACATCTGCATTAGTTCCTTTTAAGTCTTTTGTTGCTTACTGCCCAGTGCTCATCTATATTCCACATAGTTGAGGTTTCAGGAAAAGTGATATCCAGATAAGTGAAATCTGAGTTCATATAGCTAAAACTCGGACATTAGTATGCTCTTCTTCTCTCTCATTTAGGGTTTTTTCCCCCTCTGTTTTAACGCTAGTATTTTACTGGAGACTTCTTCAGATCCTTTTTGGAAGGAGATATCTGTAATTTATGCCCTGCCTTCTTCCTATCATGTCTGTATACTTGGGAACATTTATATATGCAGAAGGTGTATGTGTGTATATATTGTTTATGTATGTATGAAAACATCCCCTTTTTTATTCAGAAAATACAGCTGCCAATCTTTGGTTACAACTGTTGGTGTACAGGACAGTCATTTGCTTATATGATCTTCGCTCCTGGATGTGTACCTTCTTTCCCCAGGAGCAATCGCGACGGCTGGATTCTGGGGTGGCTGGCTTTCTCCTGCCCTAAATCTACATTCCACAAACATTTCTTCATAGAGCATGTGATTCTCAATTTTAGCATTCATAAATTAGGAAAAGCAGTACTCTGAGGAATCCTTAAGAGTAACTGAGTAGAGAGAACCATGTAAACTTGTTTCACCACTTAGCAAACGCATATAACAAATCATCCCCCTAATGCTATTGCCACACACCATTTTAGCTCATAGCATTCTCGGCCCAGAACTGCTGCTGTCTTCATTGGCTGGAACTCACTTAAGATAGTCCAACTCTTTCCAATTAATCTTATTTACTATGGAATAAGATAGAGCATAATGGAATTGGTCCAATGTAAAAAAGATTGACTATTTCACACAATCATAAAATTTTAGCACTATAAGGGACCCCTAAAATTAACACTCTGGATAGAAGGAATATGTAGATTCCATAAAAAGAAAAGCATTCTGTGGAGGGAGGGAAATGAATTTCATCTACTGACTACCACGTGTGGGGCACTGGACAGAATGCCATAAATACTTTTTCTAACAACAATCCTATAGAATGGATACTATTAACCCTATTTTATAGATAAGGAAAATGAAGCTAGGGGTGCTAAATTCATCTTCCTCAAGCTTACAATTATTAAATGGAAGAGCTATTAAGCAAACCTAGATCTGTTTGACTCTGAAGGCCACGTTTTTTCCACTGCTGTATTCCACCTATGTAGAAATTCCTTTTTATCCCTGACCCAAAAACTCTTTTAGCTTGGTCAGTCATTCACACAACACTGTAGGATGAGCATGCCCCTTTGCAGTAACAATTTGATTTTTTTCTATTCCTCTATTCCTGGCAGTGCACTGGGACAAGGCTATCATTATGGTAGGCAAATACATGAATATATCTACTCTTTTAACAGCACAGTGTGAGTTTATGGAACTGAAACATAGAAACAAGTGGGAAAACAGGTAGCAAAGTCTAGGTGTTTCACAGAAGGCAGCCCCAGACTATAAAAGGGTCAATTTGAGATAGAGAAAAATGATCTGATGTGTGGGTTGGTCATTGTTTTCTATTTTACATTTGATTTCTTCAAATACTGTATGGCTTTTCAAATGGAAAGTAAAAATTGATCATGTAGAGCATGCTTGAAAGCACTATCCAAAACTAGACATACGGACATTTTTAAAACACCGCTATAAAGTCAGGTACAACCGTATGTTCTCTTCAAAGAATCTTTTACGAAAATGGACATGATGTTACCTTTGTATATATCAACCATCTACGTTCATAGTCAAAATTTCTGCCCAGTTCACTGAGAATGTTAGACACACCAAAGACCTTTAGCATGCCCATTTTAATTCATTTATTCGATATGTGTGTGAGACTGTGGGAGACTAAGATATGAATAACAAAAAACCCCACTGTACTCAGATCTCATAAAATTATTTTATACCTTTGAAATCATTCCGCAGAATGGATAATTTCCCTCAGTCTCTCACATGCTAAAAGGGAGTAAAGGCATAGAGCTATTGGTCATCTGAAGCATGTTAAATCATATAACTTTTTGATGCCCATTAAGATAATAACTATAAAAATTTCAAATGCTTACTAAAAAGAGTTTGAAGCACAGCAAGCTAAAAGTAAATAGCAACAGTAACAATAGCAAAGCATTAACCTTGAAGATTTAAGTTGCAGGGATCCTCAAAAATGTCAGGCTGAAAAAAAATTCAACACCGCCTCCCAGCTCATGGAAACAGCATGCAGAAAGATGATCATTTGACAGTAAACCATTCTTATGTGGCAGCACAAGCTAAGGGAGTTAAAGTGCAAGAGAGTCACATCTGAAGAGACTGGCCAATGCTTCAATTAAAAATTGAAAAACTGAAGTTTTTTTTTATATATGCAACCTTTCAGAAAAAGAGGACAAAATTATAGAAAGAGCCATGAATTCTAATTGTTCCCAAGTATCCAAACTCCCAAAGTCTAAGTGGGTTAGCTAAATGATTTCTTCGCCCTTTAATCGTGGCTGTTCAGGCAAGAACTGGCTATCCAGTTGCAGCTAGAAAATAAATGCTGAATGCCCAAAGTTCAGAAATTGCTCTGGAGAGAGACCAGTGAATTTTAAGTAACATTTTCAGCATTAGTTTAGCTTTCATTTTTAAACAATTCTTCAAAAGACTGATAGGTACATTCTCAGTAATCCCTGCCCCAAAGCACTTGGTCCTTTAGAAATAAGTACATTGTAATAGGAAACTTAGATAAATGCCAAGCTCAAATACATTCATTTTGCAAACAATGCCAGCTCCAGAAACGCATGGCAAACAGCTGGGATCATGAATTCTCTCCCGTTTTGGAATAAGGAAGTTCTCATATCAGAGGTAACCCATTTTAAGAAAATATTTACTGATTTTGTTTTAAGGTCCATCAATTCGTTCTAATTATGTGATCACCCATAATGCCAAAACCACATGGTAAACCTGCGGTGGAAGAAAAAGAAGCAAGTGACCACTTAGTGAAAGTTTGCATGTTTTCATCATTTTTAGGCAATTGATCAATATCTTGCTTTAAGCCCCTCTGTATGAATTGCTACAGAAAGAGCTGTAGAATGTAACAAAGGAAAAACCTGGTAGAGACCACTGATCTCAAGAGATCACTGTTTATTGGGAGCTATAATAAAGAAATGTTCCATGTGTGAAGAATTTTGAACCCATGTAGTTTCAATATAATTTTGACAAGAACAGAATCTCCTCTGAAAGAGAGAGAACATTTATTGAACACTTATATGTTAGGAAATATGCTTTATCCTTTACATACAGTGTCTCAGTTAATCAATATTATGAGGTAAATATTACTATTATTTCCATTCTACAGATGAGAAAATTGAGGCTTAGGGATTCTAAGAAACTTGTTACATGTCACCTTGCTAAAAAGTGGCAGTGTGGGATTTGGGAACCCAAGCTGTCTGATTCCAAGACCCTATGTATTTACCCACTAAGAAATTACCTCACCTGGAAGTGAGGTATTCTAATTCAAATTAATTTTGTACTCTTTGGTCAAGAAGATTGAATTCAGTGAAATTACCACAACATCAATAAAAGGGCATATGTAGGAATTTCCCTCAGAGATAGAAACACACTTTCAAACTATCTCATCCAGCTAAAATTTGGTCAGACAACTCCACCAAAACTGAGGTAACACAAGGTGAATGAAAGCCTTATTTTATTTGGAATCAACTTCGAAATATGCAAATTTAATTTGTATTACTAATTCACTTCGCAATGGTCAGAGTTCTGAAAACACTGACATTTTAAGAGCGTTCTAAAGGGTAATAGAAAAACCACAGGTGAATAAACTTTCAATAAAAACAGAGATGGTAGGAATTAAAATGCTTTACTATATATAGAAATATAGAAATGAACTGGCATTTTTCAAATTAATTTGTAAGCCCAGATTCACACCAAATACATTAAAAACTGTTTTCAGCTTGCTGAAATGAGTCAAGCTCTAAATAGAAGTTGACACTCACAACCACACACTGCTCTAAGCCTAAGAGTTCTCCAGGATTACAAGCCCTGAGAACAAAATGCTCATCATCTGGAAAACGTTTCATCCTAAGGCCCTCAGAAGGCTATGTTATTACTTAATGTGGCAGCATAATAGTAACTCAAATATGCACACTTGCTATTTGATAAAATCCCAAATTTTGATAAAATCCCAAATTATATTGCCACTGCTCAGCTACTAAAACACACATATGCATACACGAGTCCACACACATGTGCATGCTTGTATGAACATAGATCTACCGAGGAGTATTTGATGGTGGGATTAAAAATAAAATATAAGACAGCAGCTCCAGTACTCAAGTAAATTTTAATCATTCATCTGTAAGACATTCTTTTTTTGAAAACTTCATGACCCCTCAAACAGAGCCTCTCAAACTTTTTCTACTGCATTTCATAGGAAGAAATACGTTATATATCATACCTGGTACACACTTACACACACACATGCATAATTGAAACCAAAATTTCAGAAAATAATACTCTTACTGTATGTAACACACTAACTTCTTTTCTATTCAATTTCATTGTAAAAAATGTTGGTCGTAGCCTTCTAATGTGATTTCGTGACCAATGAATGGATCATGGCCAGCAAGTTGAAAAATACCCCTCTGAAGTGTGAACTTCCAAGGAAAAAGCTCTTGATGGAGTATAAAGTAAGAAAAAGAATAGGAATAAGAAGGGAAAAGAATCCTAGAGCACCCACTGTTAAATGCCAGGTAATACTTCAAAAATGTAAAAATATGAGCCTTGCGAATTGCACTACATTTTAATTGGCAAAGGAAAAAGAGCTTTGGGTTGGTGGCTCTCTTAGTTTCCTGGCTACTATGACCAATATCACACAACGGGTTGGCTTAACAGTAGGAATTTCTTGCCTCACGGTTTTGAGACTAGAAGGCTTGCTTCCTCCCAAGGTTGGTAGCATTCTTGCTAGCTGGTAATTCTTGGGTTCCTTGGCTTTCTGGTCACATGGCAATGTCCTCTCTTTTTTCTTCCAAGCTCCATTGACTTCCAGTGTCTGGCCCCTCCTCGTGGCTTTCTTTTTATAAGGACTAAGTAATAGGATTAAAACTGATCCTGATTCAGTTGACCCCGCCTTAAGTAAAAATAACATCTTCAAAAGGTCCTATTTACAAGGGGTTTATACCCATAGGAATGGGATTAAGATTAAGAACATGTTTTTTCCTGCAGTACATACTTCTGCCTATTACTGTGGACCAAAGAAGTAGTCAAATATTTGACTGGGCCTTTGAATGATAAAGGAAAAACAGTATTACTGTTTTGACAGATGGGAAAACTAAGGCAAAAGAGGGTAAATGTCTTGTCTTCTCGATAACTTAGACCCTCACATGAATTGATTCCTTTGATGGGTACCTAGCCAAGTCAGTCCAGTTTTCATATATAATGGGACTTCCACCTGCACACATCACAGGCACTATGTGCTTTGTTTGGTGCAAAGAATATCAACGATCTCAATGACTACTTCAGCATGGAAAGACACAGCTGAGGATGGGGGATAGGGTAAGTGAAAACTCTTCCTTGAGTGAGGCTTCAAAGGCTTTATTAGGACACTCCATTTAAATATTAAATATTTGAGGCTATAATTCAAACAGAGATGGTAGATATGTATTTCTATTTCCTTTTGTAAAAGATTAGCATGAAAATTTTCCAGCATATACCAGATAAAGAGAATGATAAAACAACTCCCTATATACATATCACCCAGATTCAGCAACCATCAAGATTTTGTTGCATTTGATTTACCCTCTATGTTGATGCTGTTGCTGAAGTATTTTAAAGCAAATCTCAGACATAGCCTCAACTCTATTTACTTTGAGTGTATCTGTAAAAATGTGACATTTTCTTTATAGAACCACAATGACATTATTGTGCTTTTAAAAAGTTAACACCTGGGGATAAAGGGTAGTTCAGTGGTAAAATTCTTGCCTGCCACGTGGGTGACCTGGGTTTGATTCCTGGTCCATGCATTTCCCCAAAAACAAACAAACAAGCAAAAACAAACAAAAAAATTCAACAAATAGTTCTGCAAATATGGAATACTCACATGGAAAAATAATGAAATGTGACCCCACCACACAGCACACACAAAAAAATAGTTAACAGCAATTTCCTGGTATCCTCTAAATCACAGCCATGTTAAAATCTACCAGTCTGTCTCTTCTTATTACATCATATCCGGAGGCAGAACAATGTTAAGTTGTCCCACTTTCTGTGAAAGTAAGGTTGATCAGTCAATTCAGGTGGTGCTAGCCTGATCCATCGACTATAAAATTCTTTGCCAGGCTTTCATCTAATGGTTTAATTCACTGATGACTTTTGCCTGAATCAACAGTTACATATAGGGCTGCAAAATGGTTATACTCTAATTCTTCCCTCCACACTTAGCTGAAATTCTTCGGTAAAGAAGATCTTTTTTCCTCAAACAGATCATTTGGATACTCCAAAATATTAACTAAAGGAAAAAGAGGATAAATGTTTGGGTCTTGCTCTTTAATTTCCAATTTTGAGATTAATAATTTGGAAACCAAGGGTTTTTTTTTTTAACATATGGGTTTTAAGTAATCAGCATGTTTCGAATCTCTGTAATCACAATTACTTTTGATAATGAGACTGCTGCATCTTTGGCCTTCTCCCTTCACATTGTTTTCTGAGTCTGTCGAACAAGAACTCATTAATCCTTGATAGCTTCCTTGCTTATTAGTAACGTGAGATGACCAAGATATACCTAGTATATTTATTTCCAGTCTCATTTCAGGAATCATCTATCTTCCAGAGATCACTGATCGTGTATAGTAAAAAATGGTATTTAGAGACCACAGTCTGAGCACCAGGAGTGCTCATTGCTCCTCAGTTGTCATTACTTCAAAGCCTTTTTAGTGGACAGAAGCCTTTTGTGGGGAAAATACAACTTCTGATCCAAATTTAACATTACAGGATCTTCTGATTTGATTTTGGATGTAAAACATGGTTCCTAGCAACACTAAGCCTTGATTTGCTTATCTTACAAAATATAAAAATAGTTTCAAGCTAATAAAAGCTATACTACTAAAAATAGAACTACCGAGCAAATTCAAGTTTCTTTGCAGCTTTATTTAATTTTCAACTATATTCCACTATGACTATTTATCTTCTCTGTGTTGGCCATTTGCTTATAAAAACAACAAAGAAAATTTCCCACTTCCTGAAATTGCAAGGCCTATCACCAATGAAATGATAGCAATTATAGATATAGTCAAAATTGGAACCCAAATTATCAGAAACTGCTTCATTAATTCCCACTAAAGGAGAAATAGCGTTATGATCTTGCTTCTAGCATCTAAGATATCAGTAGATTAGGTTTCAATGACTAGTCATGTATTCTATTATTGGCAGCAGTCTAAAATTATTTTTACTGTTTTTTTTTTCTTTTCACAATCTACATACAGTACAGAAAAGTATTAATAAGAAAGCTCACTGATAAGGCATTCAATAAATACTTGCAGAATGAAAGAATACTAATGATGAATTGAGGCCTATAATAGGAACAGGTTTTCTTCAACATGTTTAGTTACTACAGAAAGCAACTCCCACTGTAAGTTTTACTGGTAGGTTATTCACCCATTTTTCGTCTTTACAATCCTATGTCTAAATACTTTAGAACAAATACATTTGGCATATTAATGATGTAAGGGATTGCATAAGGGGGGTGGGGAATCCAGAAATACCACACATGTTCACAATTTTTGCTTTTTTTGTTTTTTTTAGGTATGGGCAGAATCTGGGAAGCGAACCCAGGTCTTCAGCATGGCAGGCAAGAATTCTGCAACTGAGCCGGGTTATACCACCCCACAATTCTTTCTAAGTGCCATTAATGGACTTCTTTTTCCTTGATTTTTGAAGGTTACAATCACTGCCTCTGCTTTTACTCCTTCCTTTTACCTATCACCTATACCCCATCGTCTCTCTCTTCTTGTTGGCATTCTAATTTTCCAGACACGCACTATGTTCATAAAATATAAATATTTTACTTCTTTTTTCCACTTCTGTATGACCATGTCAAAGCAATCTGAGTTTCTGCAACATTCATATCCACTTTGGCAGCTATATGCTATAAGAACATCTTCTATTTCTTAGATTTATACACGATATGCTATATACAATTCTGATTGTATTAAAATAAAACTGAAATGTATACATACTAATGAAAGCAATCATTTAAAGAGTGTTCTCTGAAGAGAAATGGTGAAGGTGACAAGATCATGGGTTTGGGAGAGGGATGCTGGTCACTGGTGTTGTAGAGTCCTGGAGGTGTAGAAATAGGCTGAGACAAGAGCTAGCCTTCCTTCAACAAGAAGAAAAGCATCTCTTCTTCTGAGACTGAGGGGATGTATAAGCATGGGGGTGGACATTTTCTGCTGGTAGGGAGGTAAGAAATTGTGGAGTTAAGATCTGATGGTCTGTTTTCTCTGTGAGCTATAGGAGCCAAGGACATTTGTTAAGAGTTTTGGGTTTATAAAAGAGAAGATAACTAACTGAATAAAGAGCTAATGAGTTCCTGGCATGTATTAGGCATTGCGCTAAGTTTAGAATCAATCCACTACTGAGAGGTTTGTATGGTAGATGGATAGAGCAGATGTTGCCAGCATCCCACCCATATATCCTTGGCACTCACCTTTCCTGTGCATGCTGACAATTTTATTAACAAGCAGTTAAGCCTCTCTGGTTTTGAGCTTCCTCTAGCTATGTGAACAGTCTTGGCCCTCAGACAAAAGGGAGGCAGGAAGTTCTGGGGAAGAAGTTCTCCTGGGTGCAGCCCTCAACCAGTGACCTGTGGATGTTGGTAGATAAATACCCTAGCTTCCTTTCCTCTGGTGGGAGGGCAATTCTGAGATATTCTCTTCACAGTTCCTCACAGGACCATAGTCAGATTGAGCCCCAGATGCCCACAGCAGTCACCTGCTTCTTACTACACCCTACACTGGCTTCCTTCCCTTTTCTGTCTCACTTCCCTGTGCCCTTACAAGTACTTCTCAGGATTACCTCCTGAGTGAACTACGTGCACCCAAACCTTCTCAGCCCACTTCTGGGAAATCAAAACCAAGGCAATGGAGAAAAATATATAAAGAAGTCAAGAAATGGAAAGTTCTAGCGAGAGAGTGATTCTGCTGCCAGCCATGAGATCCAGTTTGGGTAAAACAGGAACAAAAGTTGGAAGGTGGTGAGGAAACAAAAAGCAGTGGAGGCAATCAAGAAAGCTGAGATCTTAAAAGGAAGAGCAATAGGCTTAGTGGGAGTAAGGGAGTCGGGAAGGTGGAAAGATATGAGATAGTGTAATGTTGGAGATTTCACAGGTAGGACAGATTGAGGTGGTGATACGGTCAAGGAAGAGCCATGGGAATCAGCTCTCAATGGAGCTAAGTAAATGCTAATGAAACTGAGAGGGCATGACTAATAACTGAAGTGTTTGAAGTGTCTCTTCTTGGGAATGTGGAAATCTGCTAGGATGATGGCAGGAACTGGAATGGAGAGAAGCCTAGGCAAGATGTCAAAGCATGGAAGAGATATGAATATAAGCAGACAGCCATAATACAACATGTTAGAGGGCAATAACACTGGGTGGTAGGAATTTCAGAGGAGGAGGGAAAGGTTGGGAAAGGCAGTTGGAAACAAGGATAATGCTGATATCACTTCCTAACTCTGTTTTTTTTTGCATGGGCAGGCACTGGGAATTGAACCCGGGTCTCCAGCATGGCAGGCAAGAATTCTGCCACTGAGCCACTGTGGCCCACCCCCTAACTCTGTTTTGAGGTACCCAGAGAAGGTCCAACTTTTACCTGAGAAGAAGAAAAAAGTAAGGAAATACTCTAAGGGAAGGACCAGATTTCAGGGAAGTCCTGGATTAAGGCGGCACACTGTGTGAGACTGAGGGTGTGGGGAAGTTTATTTACAATGGAAAAGAGCTTTCAGCATACCCGGTGGAAAAGAGCTGGAAGGGAAGTCAGCAAATGGAAGATAAGCTATTGGAAGAAAGGGAGGAGCCCTGTACTAGATGCCAACATAAGAGAGGATTCATGACCCCAGAGGCCTTTGTGGGAGTGGGTGGGGGTGAGCTGGACTGGGAATAACTGCAGAATGCTGTGTTGGAGATCACAGACTTTGGAGTCAAACTTGACTTAGCTCCTGTATCTGCTATTAACTCTGGGATCATGGATATGTCACCTAACCTGCTATGCCTCAGTATCCTCATCTGTACAAGAAAAATATATAGTAACTCATAGCATTGTTTTGAGGATAAAATAGAAAATGCTTAGTCATATTCATGGCTCATAGCAAGCACTCAAGAATGTCCACTATTTTTTTTTTTAATTCTAACTAGCCTCAGAGTTCCTCAGGATTTCGAATGAGTCCTTCAATACAAAAGATTTTAAAGCCAATTGACCCAGGGGTCTAGGTATTATTAAGACCCCTGTATTCTTACATCTGTCAGGCAAACATTATTCGCACACAAACACAGGTATGTATCAGTCATAGACAGATTCCCTTTTCCTAGAAGGTAAAAATTCTGAAATCTGTGTCTATGTTCAAGCTTGTCACCAGGGCTGGGACTAGGATAAGGCAAGTGTGGTAAGCAGGCTGCAAAGTTTGAGAAGACATTCTCATTGACGTCACAATCTGTGAATGAATACCTCTTTAAAGTGTGCATTTTATGTGTTTTGGTTTTTTCACCCTGGTGAAGCCCTGTCTGCCAGTAACCCACGTAGGGGGTGCCAATACACACTTCACAGCAGAGCCTTTTCACATATGGACCCTGGTCAAGTCAATCAAGCATAGTCCCTGGACGGTTAGCAAATGCAGAATGGCTTTCTGCTACCCTATGAATGATCCAACACTAATTGATATGAACAAATATATTTCTCAGGGCTGTTCACTAGAATTGATACATACTATCAGGTTCCTATCTTATATGACATATCTTGTTCTAAATTAATTTAAAGTATATATGCCATGGCTGAAGGCACCCTAGTAAGTCCAAAGCTGGGAAAATTAATTGGCCACTTTGTGAATTATGTTTCTTGGACTCACACTCAGACAATACATTCAGGTGCTGACATTTTTACTTATACAAATTAATAGCACTGGCAATGAAAATCTAAATTGAACCATAACTCACACATTTTACAATTATTAACACCTGCCAATGTATATAACTTAGCAGTTTCTTCTTGGACTACAGCATAAAGATTGAAGAGCCCTTGGACCATCATTCCTTACTCCTATTAACCATTATGTGGGTTTAACAAACACTCTTTTTTTCGTGTTCCAGGCATTGTGCAAAATACTTTCTCACGTGGTACTTCATCTAATCCTCATGAAAGTGCTGTCAGGTATCTCCATTTATTAAGATACTAAGATATTCCTACTTAGTTCAGTGTTAAAGACTTGAATTTGTTTTCCTGCTGTGTTGCTTTGCACAGTCAGTATTGTCTGTGGCAATAATATAACAGGACATGTTTTTAACTTTATCCACATAGATTTTCTAAGATAAAAGTCTTGATCAAAATTAATCAATTATAAAAGTATAAGAAAGTGTAGATAATACAAACAAATCCCACTATATACTGTACATCTGTTGTTTTGGCCTGCTGAGAATCCATTCTCCCTTCTTTGTTTAGAGTCTACCTATTTCCCCGAGGGGAGCCACCCCTCCCTCTTGGGGCAGCCTGGGGAGAACTGTCAATCAAGGTGCCCTCTTCCCCTGACCACAGAGTGGATATATGACCCAATACAGACTGAAGAGACTCATTCCCTGGATGTTGGGGAATATGACATATGGACAAAAAGAAGTTGGAACAGATTCACTCTGGTGAAGGTGCCCTCATCCTTGAGTTCCTGCTACCTGGAGCCTCAGAGTTGCCCTGATTTCTGCCCTCCCCTCTATTTGGCTATTCAGACTTCTCCTGGCTTCTACAAACAACCTCATGTACTTCTAAAGAATTCTTTTCTTGATTAAATTAGCTGTGCCCATATCTATTGCTTGCAATCAAAGACTACCTAATGATATACACTATCCTGATACTTTCGTTATAATGTTTATACATTCCTCTTCAGGGGTTTTCATATTCATATTTTTACATATTCAAATTTTACTTAATTTCTGCTCCTGTAGTACATATGGATTGGCTCCAAGGGTTTTTGTTATTATTATTATAAATAACCTTACAATGATTATTTTCATGCATATCACTTTTTCCATATTTTGGATTCTTTCCTTCTGAGAGATTCCCAGAAACAAAATTACTGAGTCAAAGGTCACAGAAATTATTATGGCTCTTGAAAGATATTGCCAAAATACTTTCTAAAAGGGCCCTGCCAACTTATAATGAGTACAAGTGCCCATTTCTATCAACCCTCTGGTCAACATTGACCATGTAGTTTTGACAGTCTGCTGCTGGTGTTTTCCATACATGCCTTGAAAAAGTGAATCACATATTCTCTAGAAGAGATAGTACTTCCCACTGAGACAACTTGAGTCAGTTCTCCCAAATATTTTCTCTAACTTTTATAGAAGTATCACATAATTTACCAATATAAAAATTGCTGTAATGTCAACACTTCACATAATCTGAAAGTCCAGGTGCTCCCTGTCCCCTTTGTTAATCCTGCTAGAATTTGTAGTTACATTAATATTGAAAGGGCAATTTCTCCCTAAGGAATGGCCACAGAGTAAGAGTATAGGAATCACTTTTCCATTAGTTCCATGTGAGTATGTGCTAATACACAATACTGCAGAGAAAGCCCCTTCTGGCAATTTCAAGTGGCCCATTCCAGGCAGACGGAATGGCAGTCAAGAATTTTTAAATAAAAGAAAGCAAAAGGGTCTATTTTCTTTTCCTCCTTTGAGCCATTTTCATGCCAAGAGTGTTCCTTAGGGATAATATCTAGGTGACAGGTCTTTGAACAAGATAAGTAGAACACAAAAGGTAAAAGGTAGACCTCTCAAGAACAGATCCAAGAGTATGAGCCCTAAGGTGACACAGATGGGCATGTATGACACTAATATATGTGCCCGAGCTGCCCTGGTGACTCATAAAAAGCCAAGGCACTGCTATAAGACTCTTGCACTTCCCCTAGGCTACTAGAACTGACACCTTCCCTATTCCACTTGACCTGTGACAGAGAGAGTGAAAAGAAAAAGACATAAGAATGGCTTTTGTGGGTCAAACAATTCTATGAATAGATACTTAGGGCACAATTACAAGGGCAAGACTGTAGGTACCAGAACTCAGAATGGTTCTCAACTCCCACCGATACATGTACCTGGTTCCTCAGCCCAGAATCATCTCACCCTCACAGTATCTGCCCTTCCCAGTCCTTTGACTCTGTGAATGTGACTTCAGCCCTACTTCTGCAGGTCTGCTGCAAATCTTCCTTGAGGGTGGCACCCCAGTTCTGAGCTGGGAATACTAGCCTGAATACTGAGGTTAACTTTATCATTCTAGAATGAGGAGTCAGGCTGCCTTCTACCACAGTCATATTTCCAATAACAAGCCTGGAATCCTCTTTGGGATCAACAAAATTCAAGGTCATTAAGGAAGTTAGGATTTTTTCTGTAGGTAGTGGGTTTCATTTAAGGTTTTTAAGCAGGGACTTAAGAAAAAGGAGTAGTGTTCAGAAACTTAACTGGCAAGAAGAGAGGACAGATTAAGGGGATAGAAGGTGAATGGCAAGTACCCCAGTAAGGTACAAGGTAGGATGTGTGGCTGAGGTAGACTTGGAAAGGAAAAAAGAGATGGTCCATAAGTTAGTACCATATCCTGAGAGTGGCACCAAATTATATTTAATCTAGGAGACTGTCCTTTTACATTTCATGGCATCTACTTCAATAAGTAGTTAATACTGCCTATTTGTCCTAATTTCTTTAATAATCTTTTATAGATCTGCTAGTAATTGATACAGGGCAGGCAAAGGAGGTATGGAGACCTGAACAGCTAACTGCATAAAATTCTCTAGAAACCTAGCTCAGATCTCAATGATACTACACTATAGTCATCTGGGGCATAAGATTGTTAGGGCAAAAAGAAAAAGTTAGATGTGTTTTTATTATGGGATAAAAACAATTTGAATAGAAGCTACTGACTCGGTCACTTCTTGAAAATTCCAAAGTCCTGGAAAGCTACAATTCCCTGAGCTGAGAATAGCATTCTAAAATATTATTATTAGGTCAAAAAATTCTCACTTATAGCAAAAGAATGTGAACAGCACCATTTGTAGCAAATTCTCAATCCAAAAGGAGTTTTGAGATTCAAAAAAAATCTTTTATCCATTTGAAGTAACTTAATTTTCAAATTTTAGTGAAAGTTTTAAAATTTTAATGATATTGTGTTTAAAATTCATCCTATGTAAAAATACATGTGAAACTGTCCTATTTGGATAAAGCTTTGGGAAAAAAAAGTCTCATCAATTTCTGAAAGCCTAGAGCTCTGCAGATTACTATTTAAGCCATCTACAATACAAAGGAAATTTTTTCTTTATTAGAAAAAGTTTCCAAAACTTGTATGATTAACTATCCTGAATGTTACAGGAACTTGGAAATATGGTAACTGAAAATTAAGGCAGATAAAAACATCTGTCTCCACACAAAATATGTCCCTCAAAGGTCAAATTGGGTGAAAATAAATACTAACCTGGCAACCAAATAAAATTACAAAGCAACAAACACAACTATAAAAACTCTGAAAGTGTTTCCAAAAACAAAGTGAAACAATCCTAGATACATTTAAAAATGTATCAGATAAAACTTTTACTCCATTATTTCAAAATATGAAAATGCTTTTCTTCATATTCTGCTGTAAAACATAATTGCCTCATTTATCTGCAGCATATATATTTCTTCCAAGCCCCTTGAAGAAAATATATTCTGGAAATATGGAGCACTTCAGCTGCATCTTTGGGATCACTGCACAAGCATGAGCCGAAGCCCACAATGTTGGGTGAAGAAGAGTTAACATGTTGACATCTGTTTTAGGCTAAAAATGGAAATTGTGAAGTTCTTCGCTCCTCTTCCAAGAGTTCCCTGGAATGGATCAAAGGCTTCAAAAAACTTGGCGCCAAGGGAACTTCGAGGCAATGTCTACACAGCATAAAATGAAATGGAGATTTGGCATCTACCTAAAGAATGGGGCTGTGTTGACTACTGCAGAAACGGGGCTTGTAGCTAGCACCATTTGTGACCTGAAAGCCCAAAATAGCTCACGTAGCTTCAGAATTTTCCTTTAGGTGGATCTTTACAGTAACTTTATAAACAACCCCAACAAAAACTCTTGCCTTCAGCCTAATTGGACAATCAAGTACAGTGCTAGGCTCCGAGAGGACAAATAGCTGACTCTCCCAGATAAGTGAGGCAAAGGAGTGTTTGGAATGTTTCAAAATTCATTTTAAAAGAAACCTTCCCAACTCTCTATTTTTTTTTTTTTGCCCCCACACCAAATCAACTTAGCCTGCAAAGCTCTGCTTTCTTGAGGCTGAGTCAATTAATGAGCATTTGCGGGTGGAGTGGTTATTTGAGAGCACACCATTCTTTACAAGGGGTCTTTAAATGTAAAGCAGGAGGGGTTTTGTTTTGATTTTTATTTGGGGTGAACGGGAAGAATTAACTTGCTTTTCTTCCAAAGTAAAAAGACCAAACCCAGCGACTACCAAAATGTTGGGCTTGTTTATCAGTTCCCAGTTTAAAGAAAGCATAATGTGACTACTCGGTGCTCTATCTTTCCCTGTTTAAGAGATTCACCCTTTGAATTGCTATACAGGATACTGCTCTGTGCAGCTCACTCACGCGGCTGCACTAAGTCACAGCAGCTTGGCACCAGGCCCAACAAAACACAAACTCTCCTGAAGTCTTGTGCTTTCCCATGGCAACATCACAGTCACCAACACAGCAAACAATCACTCCAATCCCTTCTCCCTCTCCCCTTCTCCAGCAGCAAAGGATATCATTGCAGCCAGCCTCCTAGAACTGTGCTAATTACCATCTATGAAAGGAGATAGAACCGGTGATCAAGTTGCCTTTGCACTGAACTTAAAGTGAGATCAAAGGCATGATAACCGTAGGAGCATAGGGAAGTTTTACTTATACTTTCACTTTAAAAGGAAAGAGAGGGGCTGGATGTAAAGTATATTCCTGAAGGATTAATGTGCCTTGCTGCCCTGATTACCAAGTGGCTCTGGCTCACCCACCACCTTCATACAAAACTCCCATTCACTTCCAGCTCAGGCACTCACGACAGCAGCTAGGGGGGAAAATGCCATCTTAAAGTTGCAGCCCCAACACATTCCTGAAACTGCAAAATTGGAACTGCTTTCAAATCTCATCTGCTTTCTCCAATGGAATGATCATTCTGCTTGTAGAGGGAGGCTGCCAACTTGAAGAGCAGGTCGGCAGCTCCCCACAGCAAATTGAACAGAGCCGCTTCCATTATGACCACCTCTTTGCAGATATAACATCCTTGGGGCTGACAGACATTTTTCATAAAAAGTGTCTGGGCTTCCACAGATTTCCAAACCGATCACCTCTCCTTGTGTATTAATTTGATTTTCAGTCCACAGCTAGCCCATGAGAGTTCAATAGCAGAACAAATACCAAACCCAAGGGAATGGCCTGTGACTCATTAGTGGATATCATTTTATTGAGGGGAGGGGAAGAGCTTGCTGGCTTCATGTGGTTTTGAATGCTGATTGTTCTACTCTGGAATTACTAAGTCCTGCACATGCTCAGGAAAGATTTTGGCTTCTTTACATCTGTACACTTAAAACTCACACAGTACTATAGCTGGCATTTGGGATCACCCAATCTCAGAATTGGAACTATAATTTAAGAGGAAGCATCATTCCAGCACAGCTAAATTTGGGGGTGGGGGAGGTTAAGAATACAAAATACTAATGCCAAGTATGGAAGTAATTATACCAGGATATTTCAATGATATCCACAAAAGGAAAAAAATCCAGTGATTTCCTAAGCAATGGCAGAATTCTGAAATGTAATGAAGCCTTTTTAACGTACAATTGTTACTGCTGTGTCATTTAAGACTCTATATGTGTTTAAATACTAACCCCCAAATCCGTTCTAGTGACAAGTTAAATGACTATTAACTTAAATGACTAAATTTTGGCATCAACTTTTCATTTATTGGATACCCAATTTTGTTTTGTTCTCTATTATCCAACCATTTCTCCATTATCTAATCTTTTCCAAAAACCCATAATCTAACTAGGTAGAATTTTTTTTTCCATGGGCAGGTACCGGAAACCAAACCTGGGTCTCCGGCATGGCAGGAGAGACATCTGCCTGCTGAGCCACCGTGGCCCGCCCTAGGTTGAAATTTTTATAAAGAAAAGAGTCATGGATCAGAGTGTCTCTATCATCCTAGAATGCACTTCCCAAAATTATTTTCATGCCTAATCCTTTATGACTTGTCTTAAATCTAAGGAAAGCTGGGCTCCCTGGTGAAAATTAATATGCAATTATAGGGTTTTGTTTTGAGGGAGGAAATATATTTGCTGATTTTTAATCAATTTCCCAACTGGAATCTGAAGTCGTTTAAGTCAACGGCCATGAGCCTAAATGGTCTTATACACAGCGGATATTGAGTAAATATTTGTTAAATGAACAAATCCTTCCTTATTCTATACACAGTGAACCACACATGTGCTATATACTTCCTGTTCTGTGCACACCTGTCCAAATGTGAAAAAGCTATACCATCAAAAAGTAAAATAAAACAAAAATAATTCATTAGTTAAGTTGAGCACAATATAGAGCCCAAAGAGAAAGAGAAAAAGAGAGCCAAGTGGCCTTGGTGATGTTAGCTGGCAACATCTTCATCAGTATCTCATGAAATTTCTGGATGAATGTTTCTGGGTTTTTGGAGAGAATGAAGTCCCTCTGAAATGAGTAATCCATTGTGTCTGCGCTCCTACTGAGATAGGGAATGCCATTGTATTTTAGTGTGAAGCTCTTGACAATGCATTCACACCAGAAGCCAATATTTCAAAACTGCCCTTCAGTTTAACCCTATGGGTGTAATTTGGAATCATGAGTACAAAGACTCCAGCGACTGCAGCATCTAAGTTTACCACACGTTATTCTGCCCACAATGATGAGTAATTCATTCTCACCTCACAACCATGGAATGTACAGAGAGAGCTTCATCCTACCTACCATCAAGATTACTGAACCATCCTGGATGGTGATGGTGGTAGCTCACCACACTAATGCCGCCGCATCTCATGTACCCTTCCCACCAACCCGGTTAGGGAGGTTTTATTACATCACCATCTGAAAGTCTTAGAAATTAAGTCATTTTCCTAGCTAATAAATGCTACAACTTGAATTCCGTTATCCAAAGCCTCAACTACTATGATGAACCACCTCCCAAATGGATGGTTTTCAAGATGCAAAATGTAGATGGTCACATCTAGAACAGAGAGTCTTAACTTTTGTTAAAACTCTTAGCTCTGTCCAGGTCAGTCCAAACTAAGTTACTTCAACTCTCTGAGCTTCAGTTTCTTCACATGGAAAGAGGAAAAATATCTTCAGCACTTCTGATTCCACAGATTTGTTATGAGGATCAAATGGGAAACTGCTTTAAAAACTGTAACTTGCTGTGCAAATATATGGAATGTTTATAACACATTTTTCACAATTTCATTTATGCAACTGTAGGTGAGTGTGTTTGCTATATTCCAGAAAAGTAGCAATAAATACCCTAAGAACCATGTAACAATAACAATAGCTAACATTTACAGAGTCTACTATGTCTGGGCACGAGGCCAAGCACTTTACTTGCATCATCTCATTTAACTCTCACAATAACCCTTGACAGGTTATGATTGCCATTTTATACAAAAGGACACTGAGGTTCAGACAGGTCAAGTAATTTGTTCAAGAGTTTACAGTAAAAGGCAGAGCTCAGACTTAAATCCAGGTCCGTATGACTCTTCACCACTCTACATTTCACTATATTTACATTGATTAGGGGTTTGAGAAGTGACGTGAATCCATTCCCGGCATGAACAGAATAATGTGGGGGAACAAAAGAAACTCAACATCAGGGAAAAAGAGAAGCAACTAGATAGTCACGACACACTTCATTTTTCCCGAACCATACTTAGATTACATAAGCTGTTTCTGTCAAGCATCTCAGAATCAAATTGTGATTTCTGGACTCTCTCCAACCTTGAATGGTCATCATGGCAGAGATACAAAAGCACCGTTCATTCCACGCATGTGGCAGCAATGGGGACACCGTACCAAGGTTGGTGCTGCATATTGCTAAACTGCAGTATGTAGATTGGTTTCCCGTAGCTGAAGCAAAGACATCTCTTCTCGACATCCAAGGTCCATGCTGAATCTCAAAATATAGTCTTACATAGAAAAATTGTACTTTTGAAAAATGCATGGCAATATATGCAAAGCTTTCTTACAAACATTTGGAATCCAACTTGCTTGTATTATGGGAACTATCTCGATTTATGATGTGCTTCACTGAGTTGGGCAATTCAAAGTCACTTGCATTTGTTGAAAGCCTTCTTGTGCTTTTGATCAGGAGAGCTTTATTTTCCGTTCACGTACTATTTGATTTTACAAACAAAAATAACCTGGAACCTTAACAAGGAAGGCACCAGATAAAGGCCTATAATTAGACTAAGTGAATGCCCCATGTTTCTCGATTGAGTCCATCATCTCACAGCGGAGAAGTCCAAAGCCAACGATATGATGGTTCAGGCAAGGTCCTTAAAGACACTTTTTTTTTGTCACTGGGAAGATGGGCTCTTGTGTATGAGAAGTGACTACTCACCATGAGGGAACGTAAAACCTCATTGGATTCATTTGTCCAAGCTGTGCTCACTGGCAAGCCAGGAGAGCTCACCCGGAAGATGATTGATAAATGTTGCATAAATTTAGTTAGTCACTCTTCAAACCAAGTAGGCTAATTTGAGCAATAGTTGTTAAAGTGAATTTTCCTGTGGAAAACTTCCCTCCTATGAGAGAAGGAGTAATACTTGGTCCATCTGTTCTTACTACTTTTAGCCTTTGAGTGCTTTCATAGCAGGAACTAATTTCAGCAATTAGATATTGTATTGTGACACAGAAATAAATAACTCAATTGTATTGGAATCTGAGCTGGTCCATCCTCTTATTACATTTCATGCTGGTTATATGCAGACATATCTCCTCTTTCATCAGAAGAACAATTATACTCTCTACTTCCCCCCAAAAAGGTACAGGGGTAGCACTGGACAAAATAATAATCCTTAAAATAGTGAATGCTTAGGATATGTTACCGCTATGCTATGTATTTCAGAAACCTTAACCTCGTAACCATCTATGCATTATTACTGCTATTTTACATGTGAAAGAAATTGAGGTGGAGAGTAATTTAAGTAATCTTAGATTGTCAAGATCCTACAGTTCTAAGTTGTGGAGCTGGGGCTCATACCCCCATCTACCCGGCTCCCAAAACCAACAATGGTTTGCACAGTGAGGTTCCCTAGAGCATTAGGATCTCCGGACTCTGTTAGAAATGCAAATCCTCAGGCCCCAGCCCAGACCTACCGAATCAGAAACTGGGGGTGGGGTGGGGATGGGGCAGCAATCAGGGTTCTAATGAGCTCTTCAGGTTCTAACCACTGTCTCACAGCAGTTCCCCTTTTTTCAGGCTCTTTTCCTCATCTGCAAGTCCCACCACATGTTCTAGTCATAGAAAATCTCTATTTAAGTGCTCTACCTCAGCCTAGTCTCCCAGAAATTGCCCCATTCTACAAACTGACTTCTCTCCTTCCTCTTATCCAGTCTTGCTTCCCATTTAAGTACTCCTCTCTCCTGCCACTGGTTTCAGCTAATAGTTAATAGAAGAATTTTACAAACAAATCCTATTAGGCTTTCATTCATTAAATAAATATTTATTGAGCTCTATACTGTTAAAGATGTTCTTAGGAAGTGATCTTGGTGTTTGGGATACATTCATGAATAAAATGACAAAGATACCTGGCCTCGTGTACGTTCTGAAACTTTATTAAAAATGCAGATACTGGGGCCCCACACCAGAAATTCGGGTTCTGCATTTTGTCAAGCACTCCAGGTGATCCTAATGCCTGAATCAGGTGCTCTATATGCCCAGAAAACATGCCCTGAAGTACTTTGATTCAAAGCTCCCAGTTACATGTTTTTGTTGTTGTTTTTCCCCACAGCGGAGTCTTGGGTTAGGGGTTGGGGGAAGAGAAGAGTTGAAAAAGGAAAGAAAAAAACTAAAGGCAAACCAAAGAACTTTTTCAAGAAGGGGAACTTTCTAAGGTCTCATAAGGCCAGTTTAGCCGAGGAGCACTTGTTTAACGTGTTTAATCTTGTTAACTATAAGAGGTAAATATGAAAACCAATACCACAATGGGTGGGAGTCAAAGGTGACCTCGGTGCCTGTGCCCCACTAGCGGGGCCACGCAGCAGCTGTTTATAAGCATGCGATGGATAGACCCTGCCCCAGACAGTCCTGACAGATGATTTCAAAGGCAGCACCTTTAACTCTGAGTAGTAGTTTGGAATCATCTCTAAGTCATCTTGATATACCCCCCTCTTTCCTAATAACAAGACCAGCTTGTTTAACATTTCCTCATACCATAGATTTTTCTCGGGAGGCCTCACCCACTTTCAGACAATAACAACATCCTTCCTGTGGGCTGGTGACCAGTGCCATATCTGAGAGGTAGCATAAACATTTTACACAGTGGCACTGTCACCTCCTCCTCTTTGTTCCAACTCCTTCTGCTGAGATAACCTAAAACACAGGGAACTGGGCAATGGACTGATTGTTTCAACTTTTTTTTTTCTTTTCCTAGATGCTTCCCAAATTCCTGCCTGCCCTGAGTCAACTACAGTTACATTATTCTATTTAAAAGATAATGCTGGACTCATTTTTGCGACCAGAATAAATATTTGGCACAGAAACAGGCCTGCCTCTAATGTGTCAACAGAGGAAATCGCCATGGGAGTGGCAGGGCAGGCATGGCTCCACCCCAGTCCCCTACAGGCCAGACCACAGGCCAGAGGACAAATGAACTCAGCAGTGTGAGCTGGAAGCCAGTGTCACAGCAGCTGGTGAGGAATTGGGTTTTTATTCCATAACTTAAGAGATTAAACATTTGTTCCAAACTCAAAACAACGGGGTGCCAACTCTGGATATTCCATCTAGGTGAGTAGGCACCAGAAGCTTCTGAGACAAATGGGTGTATGCTATGGAGTCCCTAGTCTAATTTAAACAACGTGGGCCATTTTCTTCAGCTCTAGAGAGGATACTAAAAGAGTTGTCCTCGACCAGATGGATTTTGCTCCCTCCCACCCCAGGAGATACTTGACAATGTCTGGAGACATTTTTTGGTTGTCACAATGGACGTGGGGGGGATGCCACTGGCATCTAGCACATAGAGGCCAAAGATACCATGAAACACCCTACAATGCACAGGACAGCCCAACAATAAATTATGTAGCCCCAAATGTCAGTCGTACCAAGGTTGAGAAACCTTGTACTTAGGTATAAAGCTGGACTCTAACTTCATTAACTAGGTGGTTAAAAATCACAACCTGAGGGAGTGCATACATTTTTCTTACAACTCAGAAGAATCTGAGATGTGGAGAAGAGTCACCTGCCTGGACGGGACTATGCCTATTTCTCAGGGGGTGAGGGTGGTTATAGGGAACTGTTTGATCCTACTATCAGTGGCAGCTCCAGAATATTCTATATTGGAGGGGATTTGTGCTAACAATATATCTAGGGGGAGGGGGCTTCAAAGATACATTTACACACCATTTTATCTAAGATTGGGAGAATCTCATTTACCCATATCTAAAAATGCTGAAGTGGAGGGAGGCTGATGGAGAGCACGGGAGTGAGCAGAGGGTTAAACCACCCCCTTGATTCCATCCAAGCACACAGCTGTGTTACGAAGGGGTATCCCTTTTTTAAGAGGAACATACGTGGTGTCAGAGCTGGAGGAGATCAGAACCCTCAAGTGATGGCTTATAGCTAGTTTTTCCTATGACTGGGGACCACATTTGATTTTTCTTTCTAACACCTAGCAAGCACACTGCCAGACATATATTATAAATTGAATAAAGGTTGAATGACTGAACAAATTTTTTTCTATTTTAGGACAAATCTGTGACATATTCTTCCCACTTTTCTGATCTGGGTCAATGCCCAGTGCCATATGTATAGGAGGTGATAAATAAATATTATTGAAAAGATAAGGAAATAAATGATATCAAGGGACATTTGCGGGGGGGCAATCATGTTGTTAGCCTTAAAGATTAGAAATGATACTCCAAACACTCCCCAAATAACCCATTATCATAACCTCTAAAATATATTTATGTTTTATCTAATTTATTTTACATTTATATTTTCATTCTGCCTGTACTACCCCTTGGGATTAGATTTCCCGCATGCTTATTACTTACTCTATAAACTAGAACAGACTTATATTTATTCTATGGCTACTTCTTTCAAACTTTCAAATTTAAACTAGTCCTTATATCCCGGGCTTTTGTGCAGAGCTTCCATACTCCTAATTCTTTCACACACCCTTTTAAGTTTTTGTGTTTTGGGACTCAATTCTAATACACTTCACGTGATTTGTCCTCATATAGATAGTTTTCCCTCACCCGCACTGACTAGCCTGAATGACTCAGTCTTCTTCCTGGTGCCCAGAGGCACAATAGAGAAAAGAGCAATCTGACATTTGAACATTTGGCTCTCAATGCCTCCCTATCATCCCTTCTGAGCTGGACTGTGCATCAAGTCCTAGGTAGAAGGGCTGACAGTAAAGAACTCCATGGAGACCCTGGTCCTGTTGAGGCAAGCTTCAGTTTTCTAACCTAATCTCACAACTCATTTCTTCCCAATGGTCAGATCAGCAGGTAAACTTTAGCCACCATCAAGGTGGCAAAAAGCACTAGAAAACTGTGATGACCAGGTTTTCTATTGCCTAGACATAGCCTTGCTATCACTTGGGCCATACATAAGCCTCTGACACTTCTGAAAAACAGACCAAAGGGCTCTCTGGTTCCGTGAATTTCAGTTGGGATCCAGTGAGTCTCTTGTTTCACAGTCTTGCAATTTCCTTCCACTGAATATTCTGGAAGGATAAAGTTTTGGGGGAATGCAACCAGAATATTCATTTGCTCATTTAACAAGCAACCAGTATGTCCAGGCACTCTGGTGGTTATGTCAGGATACCATCATGAAGAAGACAGCACAAGGGAGCTTATATTCTAAGAAGGTATATATAAGAATGATTATATATATTCTGTATATAAAAATTACAAAGTAAAATGGGAAAAATAAGTGAACAGAGACAATGCAAGTTTAATAGGTGCTTTAAGGGTTAAAATACAGAATGACAGAGAAAAATCTCTTTAGAAGGAAAGGAAGGTCTAAAATTATTAGACCTATTTGAGGTCTAATAATTAGGTGGGGGGCAGACAGGTGAAGAGCTGTACAATGAATGTGATAATGGGCCCTATGGAAGGAAAGACTTGACTTATCAAGGAATTAAATGAGCCACACATGGCTGGAGTATAGGGTACAAGGGCAAGGGTGGCTTGAAAAGAGAAGCAGCAGCCAGCATGTGTAGGGCTTTATAGGCTCAGGTAAGGAGTTTGTATTTTATTCTAAGTGCAATGGAAGGCCACATATGAGTTTTAGGCAGGGGTATGACATGAACAATTGTATGTTGCATAAAGGTAACTGCTTCCACTGTATTCAGTTTCTACTGGAAGGGAGATTGGTGACATGCAGCAATCAAGGGGAGACTGATGCTGACTAGGACCAATGTGGTGACAGGCGATTCAAGCTCTGTTCTGGAGATGGGACTGAGAAAACGATCAAGCAGCACATAGAAGGTCACAGTTAGACTCCCCGGTGTTGGGGCTCCCTGCCCCTCCACACCCCACTATGCAGTCACTGTCATTTGAGGGTGAAACATTAAGTGTCTTGGCATTCATTATCTTCCCAAGCCCTCTGGTTTTACCTGTCCTGCAGCCTCAGGCCTGCATTCCACAGATATTCCTCAGTATCTAGTTTCTGCTTGCATTCTGAAATGGTGCCTGTGGAAAGTGGTAACTTGTTCCAAGCAGGTCCCACATGAAGCTCACAGTGTTTGCACAGAACCGAAGAGGCACCTTTGCATAGCTCTGCTCCATTGCCTTCCAAAGTACACGAAGAAGTCACCTAGAAGCCTCTGTAGTTTAGAGCCACTGTAGTTCTAAAGTGTCCATGGATTTTAAAACCTTCCCTGACTTGGAGTTATCTCAAAGGTTGTGTTTCCAAAAGTACCTGAGACCCTTCCATAGAGCCTTGGGTCACACTCCAGTCCAGCCCTCCTGAATGAGAACTTGTGCAGGTAGGACACAGCATTTTAGCACACTCCCCACAATTGTTCTGTGCAGTTATGTTTGAGAACCAATCCCTGGAAAATGAAAATATCTTCTCCTGATAAAGAATGTGATGTTTTAAGTTGATTAATTTGGGACCTTGGTAGTGTAGAGAAAGAAACTAAGAACAATGCTTCCTGGGACCTATTTTGTTTTATGCATAAATTCTATGTGCTGTATAAAGTCAATCTCTCAGTTAGGTATTAATGTCTATTTTATAGATGAATAAATAGGCTTGGATAGATTAAGAAATACCATTGCTTGAGGTCACAGAGCCAGTAGTCAAACTCAGGATGACCTGACTCCAGAGGGTTTGTTCCTTCCTTTCCACCCCTCTGCACCCTCCTGTGTCTTTAGGGTGACTTTCCCCTTAAAATAATCCAGAGCCCATGATTTCCTGGAAATTGATTACATTTGTTTGTGGCTTCAGGTGGTCCTAGGGCATACAGATTATCGCTGCACATATTTGCTGCCCAGGGGAGGCAGAGGAGAACATGGAGAGGCATAAGGTATACAGAGTTCCAAACCACCAGATGTCTCCGAGCACGATGGTGCACCAATGGTGCATGCTATTCCCCAAACACATGTACATGCTGACATTTTACAGTCTCTCCTCACTGGCAGTTACCAGGGTCTTTTCTCCCACTGTCAGCCTCCCTGAAGATATCTCCCTGGAAAGGAAAATGACAGAGGAACAGAGAGGGGCCACAGGCTTCCTAGCCTCAGGAAGACAAGCAGGAAGAAGCTGCCTGGTAAATGCTGGGTTAGGAAAAATCATGGGCTCCTAGCTCGGCTGTCAGAGACTGACAGTGTGAGACAGAAACCCCAGAGCACGTGAGTCTGTCTTCTCCAGGTTCCTCTGCTGACAGATGACTTATTAGCAAAGGACATGCAACAGAAACAGCATCAGTAGGGCAGGCGGATATTGAAAGCACTTTTACATTTCTAAATGGTAAGCACCTGATAATAAATCAAAAGGCCTTAACATAGTCTGTGAACCCCAGATTGAGTTATTCTTCCCACTCAATACACAGACTTTTGGCAGTCATAACTCTGGCAAGTGAGAGAGGGAGGGAGGCTGCTTGGGGAGTAAAATTGCCATGCTTCTTATTGTTTGAGATGTTTTAGTTTGGGTTGAATCAGGAGGTCATTTTTCACGGCAACTTTGATATTGGGTGTGTGTGTGCAGTATATAGATGCATTCAGAAAGTAAAAGAGGCAGAAAAATCTGAGTGGTGATTATGTACCCATCCTGTCAAAAGTGCTGAAAGTTGTTTATTGCTTACAACTACAGGAAAGGTGCTACTGCTATCATCATTTTACAGATCACAAAACTGAGGCTCAGAGACTCAGATGAGTCAAACGACTTGCCCAAGGCAACACAGTAAGAAAGCAAGAGTTAGGGAGTCTTATTCTTAAGTAATCCACTTTACTTCCGATTTTAGCTAGCAAAGACAGAGCAGTTGATCATTCAAGATAGCTAACTAATTGAAAAACATAATCACCAGAGAGATAGTATTGTTGTTATGCCTTTCAAAAATCCTACCCTTATTCTAGCAGATAAAGAAAATAGATATCCCTGTTTCCTGTGGAAGCTGATTAAGTGCAAGTCAGTTTGAAACAATGGTTTGAGGTTCAGATACTTTTATCTTGCAACTCCACCAATTCTAGGGATTTGCTACGTGAAGATCAGAGTATAAAATGAGATGTAAAACTTGAGAAGGCAAGGATCTTTGTTTTATTCCCTATTGTATCCTAAATGCCTAAAAGACTGCCTGTAAACAGCTAACATTCAATAGACACTAGTGGAATGAATGAATGGTCTATTTTAGAATAGTCAGTGGCATTATTTTCCTTAATATCACAGTAGGGGTCATGATAGGCTGGTCTATTGGTCAATGGCTAGTCATTAATAGTTAGCCAGCCTCCAAGGTGGCCCCCAAGGACCCCTGCCACCTGATAGTCATACTCTTTTGTAGTCTTCTCCCACACTGTGACCAATAGAATATGGCAGAGTGACAGTCTATCCCTTCTCAAATTAGGTTGCAAATGACGGTAGCTCCTGTATTAGGCTCTCTTTCTCTCTCTCTCTCCCTCTCTTAGAACACTTATTCTGAGGGAAGCTAGATGACTAGACATGACGACCCTCAGGCAACCTATGGAGAAGTCAACATGGCAAGGACTCTGGCCAACAGCCAGTGAGGAAGTTTTCCACCAACATCCACAGGAGTGAACTGGGAAGCAGATCCTCCATTCCCAGTCAAACCTCAAGGTGACTGCAGGTCCAGCCCACTGCTTGACTGCAACTGCATGGCTCTGAGCTAGCACTACCCAGAAGCCTCTCCCAGATCCCTGACCCTTAGTAATTGTGTGAGTTGAAAATATTTATTTTTTTAAGATGCTGTTTTTGGATAATTTGTTATGTAGCAATAGAGAGTTAACACAATTAACTAATCTTGTTATCTCCTTCCCATGGCAACTGAGAGCTAACTTTTGAAAGAAAAATCAAACAGAGAATTTGAACAATTCATTTCTGCAAATTCTTGTTCTATCTCCTGAGAGTTTTTGAAGCATAAGAAAAAGATGTGTTCTTATGATATACTATGGCCTTCTTTTCTTTGCTACTCATAGAATAGTTTTGCACAGATCTGAAGTTGTGCACAGATCTGAAGAAGATGCAGATCCAGCAGCAGTACCATGATCTGAAGAAGATGCAGATCCAGCAGCAGTACCATTTCCCCCCAAGAGATGTTCTAGTGAACTTCTGGAAAATAATCATCCTGCTGAGATTATGTTTTTATTCTATTTTAATTTTTTCAAGAGTTTACAGTCTATGGTGAAGGATGAGCATAATCATGAGAAAAATAACAATTAGATAATTCTGAGATTGTAATATATACCATGAAGCCAATGAACATAACATAGCTTGCACATATGGCTAGTCCTGAGAGGGAACCAGTTGGGACTTTGTTTAATTCAGCAGTGTACCTAGAGTGGTACCTCACTCAAAAAGTTATGCAAGGAATACTTATCAATGAAAATGATGATCACATCCTGCAGAAGTTATAGGGAGCTTGCAGTGATGACCAGGGAGATAAGAGGTATGCAAACTAGATAAAGCTGTTTTTTAGCAATGGTGTTTTGTCCACTAGAAGTGTGTGGTAAGTTAACGTATATCCATAAAATACTTGCTGCAAGGGAAAGAAAAGAAATAAAGTAGAATTGGCTCCTTGTTACATTGATTGCCTTATGTCACTGATTGACTTATGCTGTATTGATTGGTTTATGTTATATTGATTGTCAACTATGCCCCACCCCAAAGCTAATACCCCAAAGCCACCCCAAAGCTAAGACTTTCAATCATTTGATGATACACCAGGAAGCTGGCAGAAGGAGTCATTATAAAAGGTATTACTCTAAGTATTACCATAGCCCCAAAGCAATTCTCTTCAGCTGACTGAAGAGTATAATTTGAGACCATTCTCTAGCTCTCTGGTACACCCAGAGATAAGCTCCTGACAAACTAAGAGGGAATCACATTTTCTTGACTCTAGAGATGACTCTGGTGAATTTCTAATCTGATACTAAAGCAGATATAAGTGAAAGGAGCAGAATGGACAATTCTCATTGTGGGGTTGGTTGTGTTTCTCCCACTCCCCATACCCATCCCTGCTATTCAGGTGCAGACATTATCTTGTGATTTCCAGATTTCTGTACAATCATAGTCTTCAATTTATTATTGCTATACGAAGATAGAGACAGGAGGAGTTTGTGCTTACATGTGCATGAGAGAGAGAGAGAGGTTGCACTGGATTTCTTATTCTCCCAAATCAACTAGTCAGCACTTGTAGTGAATGAATGGCCCCTACAAACAGAGTGTACTTGTCTTTTTAAACTAAAGCACTGGAAAAGGAAGTGACTTAAATGCTAAAGCAGGAAGCACAGCAATAAGCCAACGTGTTACATGACAAGGACCAAGAAAGCAAACCCCGTCAGAGCACAGCCATGTGGGGAGGAGGGAGGGAACATGTGGGAGCCATGTGCTGGCCGGTGTTGGTGCTCATCTGCTCGGATGTGGGGAGGAAAACAACATCTCAAAGCAGCGGGAGGGGTAAGAATAAGACGGAGGCAAGGTGCCTTCCAAGAGGATCGCTGGGGAAAAGACACACTCATAATTTCACCAGAGGATTTCAAGAGCATGGTATTGCCACAGCATGTGGCTGACAACTGGGCTCACAGCCCCAGAAAAGAACACACCCCAGATATGTTTCTCCCCACTCCACAAATGTGGCCTAGTTCTGTTCTACCACAGAGAGTTTTAAGAAATGCTAAACCCTTGTGGAAAAGCTGCTATTTCTCCAGTGACAGAGTGCAAGAATTTGTCCAACATTACTTTCAGAATGTTAGATCACAAATGGAAGATGTCATGGTTCAGCCTCTCCTTTTAACATTTAACTTTCTCCGGCTCCCACTTTAGCGCTATCAGTTGCATTCTCCTCAAAAGATCGGTATGTGTTTTGTTACACTTGCTTAAATTCGTTCCACATACATACACTTTCACACATCTGTGATACTCTTTCCTTCACCAGATTTCTGTATATCACTCCTTAAGTTCTGTACACCTCAATGAAACATCTGTACATGTGCAAGTGGGTCTCCGAGAGTATGGGATAGTATTCAGTGTTCTCCTAAAGGGACTAATAAAGTCTCCACAATTTGGAGCATGCAGGAAATATATCTATAGAAAGTTTTTATTCTAAATATAGAAGATTTTACAGAATTAATGATTCACTTGGCACACTGGGCTGCCTTCCTTTGGGCTGTTCTGGTCTGTTATGTAAATATGCACAGCCACTGTTATTGGACCCCCTCCCTCTATGCCTGTTGGATGGGTATTTGTCAAAGTAAAATGACCTAGCAGTTTCATTTCTTCCTCCCCCCAAACTACCAATATGACTGAACCATCAAATTAAGCAACTAGATGCCAAATTTTCTTTTTTAGAACATTTATGGTTTTGAATTAGATGAGTGGAAAAAATAGTCCTGAAGTCTGCAACTTTTTTTTTTTTTTTAACAACTTTTCAACAGCTAAGCCACTTTTGGTAAATATGAGTAAAGAAAGTGAACTCCCAGTCACAGCACATGTTTACAACCAAGTTAAAGGCTCTTAAAAATAGGGTGTTTGATGGTCCACTGCCAAAATATGAACTCCAGCAGCCTGGAGTGCCCAGCTAATAAGAAAGAGTCAGTGTTACTATGAAATTGTTCAAGATGAAGCTCTGATTCAGCTTTATTCCGTTTCCCAAGAAGTTCTCTACAATGACATAGAGACACACATTTGGAGCTAGAGGTCAAGGTGGGAAAGGAGAAAGATTGAAGACAGGCGGAGGTAACTAAAAAACAAGGTGAAAAGTAAGAAATTGCTGAACTGGGCTCAAAATGAAACTGTAAAACAGAACAAAAAGAGTATAGTTGCTATCTGAGCATTGCTTGTCTTTTAGAAAAGAAGAAAATGCCTAGATAGATAAAATAGATAACAAAAGTCCAAGGGAAAGCAAATATGTTAGGCATGAAGAAAGCTACATGCACTTTCTGCTCGGATTCCTGAAACTAGAATCAACAGATACACAATGAATGGAAATTCTCACATCTCCTAGAGCTAGCTGTGCCCTGGTAGACTGAAGAATCCGGGTAGACGGATCCTGGTTTCAGCGGATTTTTCTCCCCTCCCCTACAAACTGCCATTTAAGGGTTTTTGGCCCTGGGAACCATTTCCTTAGAGAATCTGACAAAACAATGGAATGTGTCCACATTGTAAATGCATATATACCATCACACAAAATGCTGCATTCAATTTGGGGCATTCACAGTCTCAAGAAGTTGGAGTACTTATCTTCAAGGGTAAACGGAGGTTATTGATAACAAAGGAACCACTCATCAAGAGAGCAAGGAACTTGTCTTATTCATCACTCCATTCCTGGTTTCCTGAGATGGGGCTGGAGCCTAATAGTTCAATCTATGCCCGCTAAATCATTTTTAAAAGGCAGCTTATAGCAGGATTTGATTTACAAAAGAAACTTCCAAAGATCACACATAAGTTTTGAGTATCATTTGCCCCATTTCTACGTTGTTTCTGTCTCCATTTCTTTCCAAAGACAAATACTGAGCCCAAGTCTTGATATCTCCAGAATGTCCATGTAAGATGGACTTAGGAGAGGGCAATCTTGTCGCCAGTGGGGGCAGGGAGCGAAGCTCTGCGCTTAATAAAATATTGAAAAATCATCCGTCACTTCATCTGTGCTCTCAGAGAGAAGAGAGGTTATAATGTCTTCAAGAAACCTATCTGTCCTCATGAGACTTGCAATCAGTGAAATAAACTTATTTAAGCCCAACTTTATTCTATAAATGGATTTAAGGCCCACTTATTGTAGAATGAGGTCCTGTTACGTTCCTCCAAAGAAAAGTTAACATTTCCTAGGAATATGAGGAACACTGTGGGTTCCTGAACACTGAAGAATCCCAGAGACGTCAGCCCTGCAGCTTCCTCTTGAACCCACGGCAAATCTGTGTAATGAATCATGGCTCTGGGTGGCCACTGCCAACCTACACCTGGCATGCAAGTTGAAACATATTTGTCACAGACGGTCATTACATGTCCAAACACTTTCTACCTTTAAAAAACAGGATACTGGCAACTGTTTCAAAGAGCAAACGATGGCCCCTAGGCATTCATACTCAATTTCTTCTGAAATTCAGCTCTGATGAGTTAGCTCTAATCATTATTGACTTGCAAAAGTCTGTTGCACTTGGCTTTCAAACTCAGACATAGAGCAGGTGTGAATTGGAGTATCAGGATCCAACTTGTAATGTAGTATTATTATTTCTGCTCTCAAATGTTCAGAAAAATAAATAGATTAGAAATAAAATGAATGATTGATATGGCAAAGGGAGCAAAATGTTAAAATTGGTGGATTTGGATATCTGGGGATGGTATATTGACGTTCTCTGTTTTGGGTTTATAATCTTTTGGCAACTGTCCTGTAAGTTTGAAATTATTTCAAAATAAGAAGTTATTTAAATTTTTAAAAACTATTTCAAAATAAAAGATCCTAAATGTAGTATGAAGGAGTGATTAGAACTGGTATCCTCCCAATCAGTTCAAATCCCTGCTCCACCAATTACAGGCTGTGACCCTGGGCATGTCCCTTCACCTTATGCCTCAGTTTTCCTATCTGGAAAAATGAAAATAAAAGTACCTACTTTATAGTGGTAATTATGTTTTTTCTGCCGATGGGTATTTTCTTATTACCTGGAGAAAATGCAGGAGTGCTGATTGATGGGTTTTTGCATCAAGGTGGAGACTATGCCTTATTTATCTTTGTATTGTATTATCCTTCACAGTGTTAATTAGGAGGATATGTATGTTAATATTTAGAAAGAAAAACCTAGAAATGTTCCTGACATGTAATAAGAGCTCAATAAATGTGATTTTTAAATAAAATGTGTAGAGCCAGAAGGACACCTTGAATATCAGTGTTTCCCACTTGGTGCACAAGTGCATCTATTCACAGAAATATAAAGGGCTTCAGTCCTTAAAAATTCTTGCATCTACCTATTTCTAAATGCTCAGAAAATAGATAGACAGACAGACAGACAGACAGTTAAAGAATGATTGATATGGCAAAAGAAGAAAAATGTTAAAACTGGTCGATGCCAGGGGAGCGAGGTATATTGGAGTTCTCTGTTGGGAGTGTGCATTATTTTTGCAACTGTCCTGTAAGTTTCAAATTATTTCAAAATTGAAAGTTTAAAAAAAAACAAGCTTCCCACAGATGAGTTCAACAAACATTTTCCAAATACTTGCTCACTGCATGTCTGACACTGCTGTAGACCCTGGAAGTACAAAGATAAATAAGGCATAGTCTCCACGTTGAAGCAAAAACTCATCAATCACACGCTCCTGCATTTTCTCCAGGTAATGAGAAAATACCCATCAGCAGAAAAAACATATTTCTTACTCAGATCTAAATAGATTCAAAATCACTTCGCAGCAAAGAGCTGCCTGTCTCTCTCAATTTCCAACTAAAATATTCATTTCACAATAAGCCACAGTAAGGAGAAAAACTTAAGGGAACAACAATATTGGTTTCAGAAATGACTCTACTTCTTTGATTCAAGATCAAGTTTCTCTTCAAGACAACCTCATAGCTCTCTCCCCCAGACCTCCCTAGGCTTACAAGAAATATAGGTAAGAAAGCGCCTTCATAAATAGAAATCGTTCTCTCATCTTGCTTTGTCTTCTTACTGATTTTTTTTTCTTTTTAGAAATTTTCCTGCAGGCTTCTCATGCTAGATTTGGTGTGCCCAGAGTATCTGACATCCTCATTCCATTCATGATTGCCATTCTTTCTAGGAGAGTCATGGCTTCAAATGAAATGTGGGTGTACTTATGGGAGCTTAAGACATCCAGTGTCCCACATAGCTGCAGATTCAGTTCTGCCCCTGGGGCCCAGCCATTCAGCTTTGCCAGTGGTGTGCACGGCATGGGGCCAGGAGGCTGGAGTTGGCACAGGCAAGTTGTACCTCTCTGTCCTGTCTGCAAGACGAGGGTATTCATACCCCCTAAGAACTCCGATAACATGTGCATCCACACTCTGAAAGCTGCATTTTTTGCTATTCGAAAAGCGGACATCATCATTTCTTAACTTTTCTGAGTCTGTCTCCCCATAAGTTAAATGGAAATGACTACATCTGTCCTCTATCACACAGGGTTTCTGTAAGGACTACATGGACTGTGTCCACACAAGATATTCTTATTATTACTGCAAATGTCATTTATCTGCTTCGGCCCACCTCCTGAGAGCCTGCAGTGCCTCAGGCTCCTTGTCCTGATGCTAATTTCCTGACCATTTATTTTCTGTTTCTATTTCTAAAGAGTGACAATGCTCTTTTTTTTTTCCCTCAAAAGGTGCTTTTCAGCATTTTCCCTTTAATTCTCAAACCTCAATGCCTTCTAACAAAATGTTCACAATAGCTCCAAGGCACAGAAGATGCTGACATGACCACCCTCCCCTCTAAAAGCACCAGAATCAGCATTTTCACACAGGCTGACCAGAGCAGCACTCAGCCTGGGCCCAGACGGGACCCACTGTGCCGGCAGATGTCCAGGGTCAGAGCAGGCGCTGGCCAAGGGGCCCCTCTTCCCACTCGGATGGTAGGTATTTGCTTTTGATTATCACTCTCCACTTCCCACAGTGCTTCCCAGATTGGCTTTCTTTTAATTAACCCAAAGCAGTCTCTGATCAGCCACAGTAAATAAGGAACAAGGGGCTGTGCAGTGTGTCATTGGTTGAATTTATTTTGTTCTTTGCTTACTTGTTCACTTTCTCTCCTTCCCCACCCTCATTAAAACATAAACCCCATTAAAGAACAACTTTGTCTCTTCAAGGGAGCAAACCAAGGCCCAGCAGACAGTAGGCACTCAATACATGCTACTTCCATTCCATCATTCTTTTCTTTGTACCAATAATGTTCCATTCTTGAATGCTGGCCTTCAGAATTCAAATTTAAAGAGATCATCTAGTCCCTATATTTTTCAAATGGTTGTAGCAGTGGAACCTTGTTTTTTTGGTTTTTTTTTTTGAGTGAATGGTCCAGGAATTGAACCTGGGTCTGCCTCATGGAAGGTGAGCATTCTGCCACTGAACCATCTGTGTTGCCCCTGGTACGTTGTGTTTTTTGCATGAGCAGGCACTGGGAACCCAGGTCTCCAGCATGGCAGGTGAGAATTCTGCCACTGAGCCACTATGCACCGCCCTTGGAACCTTGTTTTTAATCATGCAAAGGCCAGTATATATATGGTTAAATGTAAAACTAAATAAGGGATAGAAAGCTTGGGAGTACCACCACATGTACAACCCTCTTTTTCTTATTCTCATCACTGAAAGACCCACACGGCACCTCTAGTATAAAAACAACTGATCTGGTTGTTCACTCATCAAATATTTGAGGATCCCAAATATGTCAGAAAGAGCTAGGGACTGGGGATATGTGGTAGACAGGACTGACGAGATCCCTGATCTCATGGGGCTTACTCACATTCCAGTGGGAAAAGGCAGGAAATGCACAAATAAGGAAAGAATTAACATGAATTCAGATGCTGATCAAAGCTATGAAGAATGGGCTAGACCTACTTAAAATTAGGCCTGAGAGCCACCCCCAAGAGCACCTCTTTTGTTGCTCAGATGTGACTTCTCTCTCTCAGCCAACATGACAAGCAAACTCACTAACCTCCCCATCTCTACATGGGACATGACTCCCAGGGGTGTGAACCTTCCTGGAAATGTGGGACAGAAATCCTAGAATGAGCTGGGACTCAGCACCAAGCGATTGAGAAAACCTTCTTGACTGAAAGGGGGAAGAGAGAAATGAGACAAAATAAAGTGTCAATGGCTGAGAGATTCCAAACAGAGTTGAGAGGTTATCCTGAAGGTTATTCTTACACATTAAATAGATATCACCTTTTCAATCAAAGTGTAACAGAGAGACTGGAGGGAACTGCCTGAAAATGTAGAGCTGTGTTCTAGTACCCATGTTTCTTGAAGGTGATTGTATAATGATATAGCTTTTGCAATGTGACTGTGTGATTGTGAAAACCTTGTGTCTGATGCTTCTTTTGTCTACCTTATGGACAGATGAGTGAAACATATGGATTAAAAATACATAACGGGGGAACAAATGTAAAATAAATTTAATAGATTGAAATGCTAGTAATCATTGAAAGGGAGGGGTAAGGGGTATGGTATATATGAATTTTTTTCTGTTTTCTTTTTATTTCTTTTTCTGAATTGATGCAAACGTTCTAAGAAATGATCACGATGATGAATATACAACTATGTGATGAAAGAAAAAAAGAATGTTCATATTGTATGTTTATTGGTTTTATTAATAAAAAAATTAAATGAGAAGACAAAAAAAAGAATGGGCCAGGGTGATGATGGGGAAAGAAGAGAGAAAGAAAGAGCTATTGCCTATGTGTGCTTTAGTTAGAGCAGTCAGGAAAGATGTCCTGGAGAAGATGATATTTGAGCTCAATCTTATATGACAAGAATAATCCAGCCAAGCACAGTGCCCAGGAATCCAACCCCTTTCTTTTGCAGATGGGGACACTGTGATTCAAGGGAGGAGCGACTGGCCCAAAGGTCACTCCCTTAGTGGTATAGCCGAGATGAGAACGGACGTCTCCTGTCACCCCTCAGTTACCATTGTGATAAAATGTTCTGTTTCCTAGCTTCTGTAATTTGGCATGTTCTTGTCTTCTGGAGTAATCTCCTTTAGATATGGTCTTCTTTCCCATACCGTTAATGTATTTCCTTATATTTATTCTCTGCGTAAAGACAGCCATGTAACACCTGTGTCTATATACTAAAATAAATCGTGGCCAAGAAGGCTTGCATGTTTGTGGTGTGTGCACATGTATGTGGGTGCACATGTGTGTGCATATAAGGGGGTTAGTTGGGGTAAGACCCAATCCAAAGTAAGAACCAGTTCTATCGGAAGAGAAAAGCAATTTGACTTCCTTTATCTTAGTATTTCAAAAAAGAAAAGCCATATTTCATTGTATAATGTTAAGAAATTTTCATTGAAAAATCCAGAAAATCTTAGGAGAAATTCTAAGGCATTAAGAAGTTACTGGAAAAAGTGTCACCATCTTTATGGCTTCAACTTTACAAACAATGAAACTTCCAGTGTATCTTTTCTTTAAAACTAGAGAAAATGACAACCATGACCAAAGGGCCTTTTTGGCATTATGTTAGTTATATTGTGCTTGGTTATTGTTAAAGAAAATACACTGGGTAGGGCCCAAGCCTCACATGTGATCCACAGACCCCAAAGAGTCTAGGGGTCCTAAAGATCCGATATCTGAAGGGGTGTGCCCTTATTAAATCAGGCGGCAGGGAGGGAGCTAGGTGTGTTATCAAAGAAGTTCTCTAGATTTAATATTTGGTCGGGAAGAATCTTCCTTCATTGGCTTACTGGGAGCAAATCCTGTGCCTTTCTTTTTTCCAGTTCTATTAAATCCCTAAACAGATGTGAGTTTTAAGGGCTTAGGGCCGCCCTTGGGAAATAGGTGATTACATCCCCTGCTTAGGGTTTTAGTGATAAGAAAAAAGAGGCAGTGGATTGAATTCCCCTCCCCCAGGCCAATTTCTCAGTGACTCTCTTTTATAGTTCTCCTTTAAAGAGGAAACAGATTTTAACAATGGAGTGGTGACACATATAAAATCGCATCCATTAATCTACACTTTTAAATTGCATTTGTAAACCAGAAACAGACAGACAGACAAATGGAGAGACTGATGTGTGTAACTGAAGTACTAGTCAATTCTGAAGAAAGTACTCTTCATAAGAATATTTTACTTTCCATTTTATATTTTAATTTCATGTAATTATTTTACTGGGTTACTCGCTTGAGAATATTCCTTAGCCACAGAAAAGTTGCAAGCTTAGTTGGGAAGACCTGGGACAAAACCAGTGCTCCCTCTAAAAATAAACATCATGAATCAAACTTGAGTCTTACAACTCTGTTTTTCACACAGGAAGCCTAAACTAACATCATAGGGTCAGATACGGAGTGACCTTGTTTATCACACATAAGAAGGGTGTTATGTAATTAATATGGCTAGGTTTACCCCTTCCCGCCACTGTTGCACCCTGTCCCCGAGATTACTTCAGACCCTTCTCATTAGTATTAGCTTTTAAAAAACAAAACATTCTCAACCTTCTCACCTCTCCTTCTCTTGATTTTTCTTCCGTTAATATCTTTAGAGGAGAGACTGAAGTTTGAGAAACCATAGCAAGTTGTTAGGGAATTATTCAGTGTATCCCCCCAAAAGAGGCCTCAGAGGGAATCGAAGCCTCCATCATTTTCTTTTCCAAGTGAGTGCCAAGGAGGGAGAAGGACTTGCCCATTAATTAGTATCAGAACCAGCCTTAGACCACCAACTCCTAACTCTCAGGCCAGTACTCTGACTATATCACTAACGAGCATCCTAAGTATTACATACTATTACTATATCACTTCCCTCTTTGTTTGTTTACTTACTCAGGAGAGGTAAGATGATAAAAATGAGATACAAATAATTGGCTACCAAAAAAAAAAAAAAGAGAGAGAGAGAGTTTAGAAACATTTGCTGTTAAAAGATAGAATATGCTATGCTTACTTCTTCTCCTGTGTGCTGTACTAGCTAACAAAGTCTTCTGTGACCTGGAAGATCGAATGCAATTACATTGCCCACATATATTTGCTATGCTGTTTGACTCTCCCAAGGGCAGCATAACAGTACAAGGGGAGTGACATCTTTATGAGGTTAACCCTTTTCTATTTTAAGGGTAGTCTAGCGAAGGCAGATGTATTCCCTGGAGCGTAACAAGAATGCTGAAAATTTGGTACTTAGAAAAAATGGCAGTACCAGGCTATCATCCAGCAGGGAAAAAATAAATTGTTGTTCAGGAGGACAGGAAGCTGGGGAAGCCTATGAGAATGCTGAATGTGCATGAAGTGAAAGTAAGATGGCAACGGAGGAGAGTGCTTGAATTATAACACAGTGAGACAAGACAAAGGACAAAGCAAGGGAACTAATGTTAAGCACTACTACATGCCAGACAACATGCCAGGCCCTTTATGTATTAGCTCACTTAATCCTCACAACCTTTAGAGAGAGCTCCTATTATTCTGAAATGCAGAAAATGAGGTTCAAAGATGTTGCTTAACTAGTCTAGGGTAACACAGAGGTGGTGCCATCTTCCAAGCAAAGGTTGTTAGGCTCTGATTCAGTTAGCCTTGGCTACGTTACCGACCGCCCCCAAAACTTAGTGACTTAAAAAAGTGTAATATTTCCCATGATTTTGCAGGTTGGCTGGATGGTGTCCCTGCTGTTTTCACATAGGCTAATTCACGTAGCTGCATTCAGGGCAAGGGCTGGCTGAGTTCAAGATGACCTCACTCACGTGCCCACAGCTGGTGCTGGTTAGAGGAAGGGGCACCTTAGTTCTCCTTAGTTGACTAGCTGGTGGTCCCAGGGTAATGTTCCAGGAGAGCCTCTTAAGGCCCACCATCAGAGATAGCAGTGTCCTAGTCCTCACCTACTACTGGTTAATCCAAGTCATGAGACCATAAAGATTCAAGGGGGGGAGGAAAGTGTCCACCTCATCAAGAGGCATGTGGGGTGGAAGGGACCGTTGTGATCATTTAACAATCTACCTCAGGCTCTCAACTTCATGTTCCTTCTACCATCAAAATGTTATTTAAAAATCCTAAATTGCCCCTATGTGTCTCCTTCTTTTTTCAAGTTTATAAAAAGTCTTTTACAATAAGGCTATATTTTATGACATGGAATGGATGTCAGAAAACCTGGATTCTAGTCCTGGCTCTACTGCTGTGGGATCTTGGAGGGGTTATTTGGTTTTAAAGTGGGCTTTAATTTCTTCATCTATGAAACGAGGGCTTGGTTTGTTTGCTCTCTAAGGGCTCACAGAACTCTATAAATTGATAGAATGATATGCTATATTTAAACCAATATGAACTGGCTCTCTTGGGGGATAAGCAAGATGGAGGGGAGAGAAATGGGGTGAAATCTATTTTGTAATACACTCCCTTTCGTGTCTATGGGTGAACAATTTGGGAGGCAGTGAGCAAACCAACTCCTTCTATGGGTGGTTGAAATCTTACACGATCTGGGTGCTGCTCTGACCATTGTTATTTATTATGTGCTAAGCTGGCAAGGGATCCTCCAGCTTTGTACCAAGGATAAAAGACTGAATCCTTGCTCTAAGGGCTTTGAAAACTAGTAAGATAAAACAATTCCCAAGAAACACATACTCACGCCAGCTAAGCAGACAGCAGAGGTAGAAAGGCTCCTGAGCCAGTCTCTTCCTGGGGGAAATGCTTAGCTGGGAGCTCTGTCAGAAAGATATTGTTGCCTAGTCTATGGAAGATCAGGTTCCCAAGGAGAAAACTAATGTTTAATTTAGTACAAAGATAGCTCAGAATCTGTCTCTGGGGGACTGAGCCTGCAAACAGGTTCACATGCAAAGAATCCAAGTGAGAAAGGGAAGCTCTCTTTGGTGCAATGGCTATAGGATTTAGGCCCAAACTTTGTTAAATTCGTGCATCTGCCTGTTGTTTCTGTAGGAAGACTGCTGCTCTTTCCTGTTTATTCCTGCATCTTGTACTTTGCACTTTTTCAGCACTTCCGTGAAACAGCCCAGTGGGATCTACCAGCACACACTTTCTGCTGTCTGAAATTATACAGTACAGCGTGGCATTTCAAGGTGCACGTCTTAGCCAGTTTAGCAAGCATCAGTCTCCTTAGGTGAACAACAAAAACAACAACAAAGTTGGTTTCTCAGCTGTTTACCCCAAGAATGTTTTTATTTGCACAGAATCTAGACTCCAGATACCACCAGAAATGAACAGTTTACGCTTAAGTATGGTAATTGTCATTCCAAAGATGCAGTATAATAAATATTGTATTCAATTAAGCTACTTCTTTGCACGCTGGTTACCATGACTCTAAGAGATTAAACTGTGTATTCAGCAGACTCCTGATAAGTTGTTAGCCATTGCAGCAGACTTTTGCCTAAAGTCAATTTTCTGAGGGGGAAAAACCAAAATAGACGTGTAATTAATTTTCTGTTCAATTCCGTCAGAACTACCTGAAAGGAGGTCTGTTGTACGAGGAATTCAAGGTGTCAGGCTTTATGCGGGTGAGTGTTATTAGTGTGCATAAGATCCACAGATATAATTCAGCCACATTCTGACAAAAGAGAATTGAAGAGCCAACAGTTTTAAAGATTCCATATTAATGTATAAACCTGCCATAATGACTCAGGAAGCAAGAACTGCATTAAAAACTAAACAAAGCCAAAAATCCAACTGAGTTTAGCTTTACATTTCCTAAGAATTATTAGCCTTGAGAGAGGGGGGAATTCCAAGTTAAAATGATGGGGATTCGAAACAAACAAAAATTTTATCCATGGTTGTTGCTCTGATTTAGAATCAACCAATCTGCCTTTGCCTAAACATGGTCCACCAAAGAACAGGCGCTATTCTTACTCTCATCCTGTTACTTCTTCATAGAAACATCATGCATATGCTTAAGGATTTTCATCACAAAAATTTGCTTTGAAGCCTTGACAACATCTTCATGTTTCTGAAGGAACGTCACACTTGAAGCACTAAGCAAAGAAGAGATTCCAAGCTAAGAACCACATCAAGGCATGACATTTTCAACATGCTCCAGGTCAGGGTTGGGAAGAGGGCAAACTTGTGTTGCCAGTTCATTTGCAGATACAGTGAGTTAACTGGCTCCTTGGCCACATTAACCCTGGTTTTCAAAAGCATGTTTAAATCTCCACACCAGGGGGCTTCTAACCTTTTGTGATTCTCTGACCAGATTCACATTAAGAAGGGCGAATTTGGGCCATTTGATTCTAGTGACTCAAAACTGTCCATAGATGGTTTAAATCTCTCATTTACCCACAAAGTCCACAGACTCCACATTCACTGGATAACTAAATGGGAACCCAGCTCTGTTCTTGAAGAAATGTGGCAAGAAGACACCCAATTTACTGAAGTTCTAGATTAGGAGTTCTAGAATCCTAGGGATGGAAGAGATCTTAACTGGCCTAGTCTCAAGAAGGACACTAAGTAACCTATTCTAAGGACATGTAAATCTATCCAAGTGCATATCTCGATATTAAATCATTGAGGGAAACCTGATAATATCTTACCCCTCACTAACCGTTTTAGGTAAATGTTAAAGAGCAAAGTCATCCTCTTCCATCCTCATACCATTTCTGGAGATAGAACCCTGGCTGGGAAAACCATGAATCCATCTCAAGTGTGTCATGTTTCACATTAAGAATAACAAGAGCTAAAATTTATTGAGCCTCTATTGGTGATAGGCAATTACCACATTTAATCCTTACAACAACTCTAACAAATTGGCACTATTATCATTCCCACTTTACAGCACAGAAAATTGAGGTGGGAGTGTAATTGACACAGCTATTAAATGGTAAAGCAGTGATTTGAAGCCAGGTAGTCTGACCCTCCACTCCAGACTTTTAATAGCTAGGCTGCCTGGCCTCCTGGAACAAGCCAACTGTAACACTTCTATTTCCAGCCCCACCCATACCCTTTTTAGGCTGTAAATTCTAAGAGAATGGCTAAATCAAAATGCTCCTGAGTGTATCCCCAGCACAGTGCATGGCACAGGATAACTGCACAATGATTATTAATTGAATTAATGAATAATTCTCTCAAATTTTAAAAAGCCCATGTCCACAATCTTCATGTGAAATTTCAGAACCTTCTGAAACCATTACGAACTGTGGTGTGTGTCGGTGTTATTGACCCATTCTCACAGCTGGCTTGTGGTAAGGCCCAACTCTCTGGCCTTCCTCAGGGCTTATGAAGATGTATGAACGTCTCTCTTCATGCCCCCCACAAGGAAGTGGAACAGCTTCTTTCACATTTGTCCCTTAGATATATAAGGGACCGAGTTGGCAGTTTTCATAGGTAGATGGTGCACTAGCTATGGGCTGTATCATGCAGCAAATCAGGTAGGGAAGATGTGCTCGCTTTTCTCCTCTACTATCACTTTACAGAGTTCCTCCTTTGTGTCCTATGAACAAGGAGCGAAAGGAGGAAACTGAAGGGATTTGTACACATCTTTGTTATGAATGAGGCAAGTAAGGAAGCGAGTGAGTAAATCTCAAAGACCATCTGGAAACACAGTTTCTCATAAATATCTGTTAGTGATTTTTTATTTAATAAAAAGGTCTTTCCTGATTTAGTAAATAAGCAAATTCATTTGTTAAGAGGATCAGTTTACTTATCAAGAGAATACCCTTTCACCCACGGGGCAATTCTTGTTTGCACTGGAATCTTCTGGAGCCCAGGAAGAGAGGTGTAGCTGGTTTTGCTTCTTTAGTTGCTCTCCTGTATTCAGCTAGTGTGCTTTTAAAACCATCTCCCTTCAGTGCCAAAGGCCATGTCATGCTGTATATAACTCACTATGAATGGGAGAAGTGTGTAAATAGCAAGGCATTAAGCAGCTCAAGGGACTTGAAGTTAGGTAACACAGAACACTTAGGCAATGTGCTATGAGAAGAGGCTGCTGGAGGGGAAATGTAATACTTGTCTTCAGATGTATGAAGGATTATTATTGCTTTATAGCTGCTGACTCCTCTGAGCCTTCCTTGCCCTACCACTTTCCAGGGCTTCTGACTTACTCCGGCCAGAGAGTTCCAGACCCTCCAGAATGTGGATCGCCCTCATCTGTCCCCACCACGCTACTCACACCCAACACAGAGGTCAGCCGGGCACCCCTCACTGTGCCCCCGATGCCCCCGCCCATTGGCCGCCCGGTGTGTGTGCTCTCAGCTACCCCATCCCGCACTTCCACGTTCTCTCCCTCCTCCCCCAGGCCCTGCTGGTGACCGGCATTCTCCAGAAAGCCACCTTCCCAGGCCTGGATTGGAATCTCATTTCTACCGAAAACTAATAGTTCTCATATTCTGAGCACCTACTACCTAGCAGGCATTCTGATACCTTTATCTTACAGATGGAGGTACTGAGGCCCCTTCAAGAAAATTTCCCACACTCATCCAGCTAGTAGGTGTGAAGGAGGGATTTGAGTATAGGTCTAACTATAAAACCTATGCAGTAAGTTCTTCCATTTTACTGTATCTCTGAGCATCAGTTTTCTTACTTGTATAATGGGGGTAGATATTGCTTCCTCACCTGATTTTTGCTGGGATTATATAAAATATGTAATTAAAGTGACACGTACATTCTACGGCTCAATAAACGTTTTGTTCCTCCCTTTCTCTGATTCCTTCTATCAGTTTTGGTCCCTTTCCCCTAGTTAGTACTTTGCTGCGGTGACTGTGCTCTCCCAGCTGGCCTGTGAGGAAGGAGGGACCGTGTCGTCCTGTGCGGGGCATTTCTCTCTTCCCCACACAGCCTATCACAGTGTAAGGAAAATTAGCATTAAAATTAAGAAAGAAGAAGTTAGAACAATTTTCATTAAACAAAGAAGTAGAACTCATTCAGAATGGTTTAGCTGTCATGCAGAGGAGGACAAGATGACTTTTTCAACTTTCCTTCTAGGGTTTTTTGAGACTAAGTAGCAGTGTTAAAACAAACACAAACATACAACAACAAAAACAAAAACAGTGATGCATGACAATTCTTTTAATCCTATTTACAAAATTATGTCTAAGAATATATAAAAGCCTATGTTTGTCTTAGTAGTCACGAATATAGAAGGAAGGCATTAGATATCAAATTTTAAGATTTAGAAAAATGTGATGAACACCACTGAACAATGACATTATTCCAAAGAAAGCAGATCCCTCCTATAAACAAACATGGACCGAAACAAACAAGGCATCTTGGCTTACATGATAACATCACCTTGCTGTCAAAGCAAGCTTTCTGTTAATTTTTGATAAAGGATTGTGCCAACTTCTCTCTCCACTTGAGCCCATTTTATCTTTGTGAGTTCTTAAAACTATGTTTACTTGAAAGAGGTGGTAAGAAGGTCCTGGATAGATAAGAGCTCTCCCTTTATTACTTTGTTCTGGAAAATAGTACAAAAATAGGTCAGGTTCTTAAGGAAATGATGGCTGCACATATAAATAATGTAAACACTCCCATCACTGTCCCGAGGAGGACATTTATCACACAGACAGCTGCAGACACCCAGATCTTGTGCTGCATGTGTTGTTTCTGCACCCAGCCCCCATCCCACCCACCCCCCTACAGTTCTCAAATTTTGAATTGTTCATTGGAAACTTGATTATTATCAGTTAAAAACAATCAAGGGACTCTGGCAATGATTTAACTTGTTTGACTTTCATAAGCTAAAAATTAACATTTTAGGCTATTGCTGACAAAATATTTAACTTTCCCATGCCATTTGTGTAAACATCCTTTATAATATTCCTTAGACACTCTGGTGGACACACCTTTCCAAAGTTTCCCTGGCCCATGTAGGGGGCTGTAAAGGAAATGCATTCACAGACCCTTCCACAGCACTGCACATTTTAACAAGAATTTACTGGGGCCTTCAGGAACACTTAAGTACACTGATATCCCAGCCTTATCTTGACAACACTAAATTTGAAATGCCAATCTTGCTATTTAAAATAAAAGCTGTTTCACCCTTTAAAACATTCAAACTAAAAGCTTAGTATACTTTTAATCCCTGGAAAAACTGGTATTGTCATTCATTGTTTAGTAGTTTATTATTAGTAATACCAGTAATAATGCCTTGCATTCCTGCAGTGCTTTATTGTTTCCAAAGCCTGTTTGGAAACACACGTTCACTTGCTTTTCTCAACAAGAAAGGGCAGTATCATTGTTCTCTCTGTTGGACAGATGACTATTAAGTGACTTGTCCTGGGTCACACAGCTGGTTAGTGACCAAGCGGGAACAGAATGGGAAATGCAGACCCCTTGCCTTATCTGCTTTCTTTCCTCCACACCACATTAGGGAAAAGATAATCTCTGAAGCCAAAGATGACTTGGAGCCACTTATCTACCTATCCTGACAACATAGTCTACGCCACAGAGAAAGAGCTTGTGTCAGGCAAAGGGGAAAGATGAATAATGTACCACAGATGCTCTAAACCTTACTGTTCCATGGACTAACAACTATTCAGTTTCACAGTTCATTCAAAGACTCAAACATGCTTCACCAGAAAATGATTTAGTGCCTAAAGCCTCCTCCAAGTGGTTAGAAAGGCAGATCTGCTCAAAGCTGTGAATCCAGGCCCTCTGAAAGGCCCTGTTCCTGCAGTGTCTGCAGCAGCAGGGCTTCCCCTGAACTTGGACTTGAGCTAAATGAAGAAATGACTGAGTAAGGGCTACAGAATTAGATTCTCAGTGTGGACAGAATTAGATCTGGTTTGGAGGTTATTCTTGCATTGTTCTTGAAATTTAGGTTATTGAAAGAACTCAGATATTATATATCCCCAAGCAGTACAGCACCCCTCAGAGTCCACACTATCCCACTATAATACTAAAAGAAGTTCTCCTTTTGCCCACATTCATTCATTAATTCAGAAAATATTACTCATTACATACAAGGCATTGTATTAGAAGGTATGCGGAATGCAGAGCTTTCATCCGAGGACACCAATACCTATTTGATTTCAGATGATCAATATTCTCTTCCTTTCTCCTAAAGACATTTATGGTCACTTACAACATACAAATTAACTATTAAATTGATACATTCAACACACCCAGACCGCATAAATCTGGTTAGGGACACAGTAGCAATAAAATTAAGAAAGAATACTGACACTCATTGTGAACAAATGCTCTTTCAAATTAATAGTGTCTCTGAAAATAAGAGGAGCCCAAGTGAAGTGAGACTTGCAGATGTAATCGGCTTGGTGAATCACTCCCAAATACCGAAGACTCCCTTCAGACACAATGTTATCAGGTTAACACAGTACTTGCATCACCATCTCTGAGTACCATACGGAGTAACAAAGCGCCAAATTTAGAAGCTAAAATGGAGAGGGAATTTCCAATAACCCAAAGGGAGAGGAATCAACCCTTGCAATACCAGCAGAAATAAACTGTTCTCTTCGCTCCTGACTTACCTGCTCCTCCCAGCATCACTACACTCCAAGTGGGAGCTCCTCTAGGGAAATGTTTCAGGAGATGGTTGGTGGTTAGGAAAGAAAACAGATTTCCTCGTAGAACAGGGGTGGCACAGCAGCCACCTTTGGCTTCTGCAGCAGTAAGCCTTTCGTGGGAAATGTCAGGCACTGTTCTCTCACGTCCCTCCCAGCTTGGATCTTGCTAGTATAAAGTTATGTTAACCACTGAAATTGGTTTCATTTTGTATCCTGAAACCCCTAAGAAAAAGAGGCAGCCTCATCCTACTTCCAAGTGGAAGAAAAGTGAACCCAAAAGAACAAGGCCATTCTCAAACATGCCACTGTCCTTGCACAGGCTGGGCTGTGAAGCCACACAAAATGCCCACACTGTGGCCCTTTAAGGGCCCCTCCAGTCTTGGCACCCCGGGCAGAGATTAGTCTTTTCCACTCAGCGTTGGGCTGGTTGCCTCATTTTGTGTATCATCCCCAGAAACACTTACCAGGAGACTGGGAAGCAAACAAAGCTGTATTATTGGGAGACTTGCAGACAGATTATAAATTTACTGGGGACAATCAAGGCATTTAGATACTTTTGGCTGCAGATGCTGGTGACACACACGCACATACAAACCTCATTCTTCTCTCCATTTGAGCAATTCTTTACCCCTTCCCTCCCTCCTTCCCCCCAGTATCTCTCTTTCACAAAACAAACTTCCACTGCTCTCCTAGGTAATTCTAGGGAGAAGTGGGGATAGAGCAGGTGGTAGAGAAATAAAATTAGGCCTTGAAGTTCTAATATAACCCCACAGGTAACTGTATTCAAGGAAAGATAAAACAGTAAACCCTTGGGAAGTTTTGACTTTTAGCAGTTATTTTTCATCTGGAACTGGAGTCAGAAAGCTGCAGTTTTGGGCATCCTGAGCAAACATGTTTATGGTGGGGAAGAGCACGATCATAGCCCCCAGAGCTTCCCAGAAACTTTTTCTCCACAGACCCAAGCCAGGGACAAGGGGCATCCAGGGAAAATATCCTGCACCCCTGGTTGCAGATGCCCCTTTGCCTAGAGCTCATTTGCAAGTTCCTTTGGATGAAGAGTTCAGTGGGCAATTGAATACTTTGGGGCTTACATGGACATTTCCTGTTGCAAACTCTCAATAGGGCTGGCCTGGGTAAACTGGAGCTGTGCTGTGAGCAGATACAGAGCTTTAGGGACCTCACAGATGTCAGGAATGGAGGAGGGCTGCAGGGCTGCAGGACAGGGCTCCACCTTCTATCCAGAGGCTACTGGCCCAGCAGCTTCTGGGGAAGCCTTGTACACGGCAGACAGTCACCTAATCAAGACTGGCACCAAGAGCCAATGAGTCAAAGGATCCTCCCTCTGGATGGGGAGTGTCTGTGTCTCTGAGGAAGAACCTGAAGCCAGAAACTTAATTAGAACGTTTGGGTTTGATATCCTGTCCCCAGAAGTGGCTGAAGACAAGGCACTTTATAGGATGATATCTGTGAAATAGTCCCTTTGTGCCTGCCCACTTTAATGAATGCTATAGGTCAGCACTATTGGATTGGTATGCCTATGAGAGAAGCAAGATGGGCTGGGGGGAGGGTGGGCAGTGTCTAAAGCAAGTCAGGGAGTAGGCTTCTTGGAAATATTTTCTCACCAGTCTATCTTTGGGATATTTTTCCAAAAACTTGTTTTGGACACCCAGGGAACTTGCTCTACAGTACAGGCCGCTGTTTACACTCGTTTAATCCCAAAGAGATAGGACCATGTCAAAGTGAGGAGGAGTAATGGGGCAAGAAGGAGAAGACTGATATAAATCAACTGGGCCAACATATGCTTTCAGAACTGATGAATATCTTGTTGGTCTAATCAGAGCTGGCTAGCCAAAGCAGGAGCATCATTGAGACAGGGCCTTCCTCAGTGGCTCAGCTGGTACCCTCCTCTTCTACAAGCTGTGGACCCCAGAAAGTCCCTGGAAAACTCAGGCTTCCCACCAGTTAAGAAGTAGCCTACCAATGGAGTTAAACCCATGAAGGAGCACTCACGGAACTTGATGAGCCAGAGTATAAAACCACATAGACAACACGCCCAATGGCCTTTGAAGTAGGCAGGTGACATCTTGGCCCTTTCCACTGCTGACCACTCTAGGTTAGGCCAATGCAAGCTCTACCCTCACAAAAGGCCACACCACCACAGCCAGAATCATGAGAAAACCAGGGGCCTTACCGCAATCAGGGCCGAGTTCCTCTGGTCCCCGGGAGTCGAAGCCGGTGGCTGCTGCTCCCCATTGATCCCACCACCGCCATTATTGCTACTGTTCAGCAGGTGCTGGTGGTGATGGTGATAGTCTGGTGGGGGCGGTGGGGCTGCTGCTGTGACCGCTTGGGAGGCTGGAGGTGGGGCAGCAGGGGGCGGTGGAGGGGCTGTCGTGGTGGCAGCGGTGGTGGTGGCCTTGGTGTGTTTGCCAGCCTTCCTTGCCCCCTGACCATGCTGTACAAGGCTCAGGAGCTGCAAGGTGCTCTCTCTTTCCCGGTCTGAGCTTTCAGCCCGGCCACGTTCATAGCGTCCTTCGCAACTCAGGTGGTGCTGGCGGCAGACGGCGATCCGAGCACGGAGGCGCTCCACGATAGCACTGTGCACTCTCGGGGTAACTGAACCCCCTCCAAGGAGCCCCGCCCCAGGGGCCCCCCCTAACCCTCCTGCGGGGGCCTGTGGGGGCGCTGTGTCCCCCATCTTACTGGACACAATGATTGCTGCTTCTGGGATGGTGAGGTGGAAGGAGGCTACTGCTAGCTATTGCAGGCAAATCTGGTTTTGACAATGTGAGCTCAGTGTTCAAGGCCACATGAATAGAGGTCCTCAGAGGTTGGGGTAGCAGTAGAGAAGGTGTGGGGGAGGGGCGCCAGTAAAAAAAAAAAAAAGGGTGGGGAGAAAGAACAGAAACCCACTGGAGAAGACAAGCTGGACATAAACCCTGATCAATTTACTCTAATTGCGTTTGACAGCTCTGGAGAAGTTGGAAAGAGTTAGAGGATTTTTTTCCCCCACCAAGCTGACAAGAGCCACTAGGTACTTTGTAAACACACGATCTGGGGGTTAGATCAAGAATTCAGGAATTGTCAGGGGAGATACAGAAACAGACCCGGAAAAGGAATTGAGAGAGGTATTAATAGAGAACTGGACTCCCCCTCACCTACTTGTTTCAGAAAATTCTTTATGGGGATGTTTCTGCGTAGAAACACATTTCTAACAACGGACTATGTAATCCTTTACTTTTTCTTAGGCTAAAAAAAAATGTGCTGCTTCAGAAGATTCTTCAAGTCACAAAACGTACAAAAATCAAAGGAAACTGTCTTTTGGCTTTTAATTTTTCCTCCCTTCCCCTTTGCTCCCGGTGCTTTCTCTCTTTGGGGTACTGTAGAACGTTGTCTTCTCCCCAAAGAGGGAGACAGCTTATCAATTGTTAACAATGTCAGTAATTGGACTTTTGGACCATGCTTTTTTCTTCGGCTAATCCAATCACCGGCAAAATCCTCATTCCCTCTAAGGTTTCCTAGCTTTAAATGAAAGCAATCTGAAGTCGCTAGCCACTAAGAGAGATCCTTCAACACATTTTTTCTTTCCCGCTTACGTTTCTACGCCTCACCCCCCGGCTCTATTCTAATACAGTATCAAGAGAGACAAACTCTTCCGAGAGTAATTTACAAACGATGGTCAAACTTACAAACTTCCAGCAAATTGCACCGAGTCATGTCCAGACACTTTTCTGTCCACTTTTGTACATTCCATTCCCGGCCAGTGGATATGAGGGTCTGAACTCGCAATAAGCAATGTGGTTCTATCTCTTGTATTGCTCCGCTTTATAGATGGAAAAAAAAAAGTAGCTTGTATTTTCCTTTCTCTTTCTCGTCTGTTGTTAGCCGCTTTGCTGACACTGGCTCCGCTGCCCGGAGTCACGGCGATACACAGGCTTTCATTGTGCTCTGATAGGAGAGGGAGAGAAAGAGAGAGAGAGACAGAGAGGGAGAAAGAGAGAGCCAGCAAGCTGCAGATGGGGAGGGGGGGCGGAGGGGGAGGGCGGGAGAGCTTATTCGAAGCTCCCTGGTGGAAGGCTGGTGCCACTGCACGAGTGAGTAATTGCACTCAGGCACCGGGGAAAGGGGAAACAGAGGGCCTCCCAGTGGCTGAAGAGGTAAATCCCAAAGCCTGCGCATCTCAACAGCCAGCAGCTGAACCTCAGGCTTGATGAAGTGGGGAAGGCTGGGGAAATTCCCCAATCTCTACACAACTATTTCACAGCTCTAAGTGTTCAAGAAATTCCCGGCCAGGGAATGTATTTTCCCTTTCAGACAAACATTATGGCCCCCCTGAGGATATCATTTTCATTTTTCAATATGTTGTAAATGACACCACTGAACACCCTAGTGAAAACTGGGAAAGCACTGAAGAACTGTTCATTAGTATAATAAGGAGCACTGTATATGTATGGGGGGGGGGGTTGGTGGCAAGAGGAAGGGAGATCCACATCATTACCTCCTAAAGGGCAGGCAGGTGTCTGTAGGAAATCACAAGGGGTAAGTAAAATATTTTGTGAGAATGATATACTAGTTCTAGAAGTAAACTAATAAAAGATTTGTTTTTCTTTGAAAAGATTGCATTTGACAAACCAAATGCAATGTCTGAGGTATACATAACTATCTGGTTTACATATCATAAGGAAAATCAATACGCAGCAGTTGAGCAGTTGATTTTCCAAAAGTTTAACAACACAAATCAAATAAATCCCTTACACAGACCACTGTCTCCTCATCTTCAGATGATCTACATTTAAGATATCAAACAGAGTGAATTCTGCTTGTCATATCAATTATGCAGAATAAATTAAGGTGAGCACAATATTGTGGTAGTCAGTACAATAAAACTCTGGTATCCTAACTTGGAAGTTATTTGGAGTTGAGGTCTCAAGTAATGAAGTTTCATTAAATTAAATCAGCTCTCGCATTTCAGTAACATGGTCCTGCTTCAAATTGAGCTATGGATAGAAATCAATGGGAAAAATCAAGGCAGACATTTTAAGACTAGATTTATTTAAAATTTAGTTCCTTATATTTTATTTTCACAAATTTTACTCCATTTTATTTTCACAAATCCTAGAATATTAGTTTGAAAATGGGGACAAGTGCACTCTGAAGAAATGTAACTTTAAAATTTTTCATTGAAAGTACTTCTACTGTCCCTTCCAAGGTTAAGTTTCTCACCCCTCATGTGGAGAAAGGCAGAAATGTGTATTTGTAAAGTATGCAAAATATGAATGGAGAACTCTCTCATTCAAGTTGTCATGAGGTGTCATAAAAAGATGAAGGAGTTTTGACCATTATGTATATATTTTTAAAGTTATATTCATTAGACATTGTCTTCTATTACTATGGATACTTTACTTTATCAGAAATTATACTTGATAGAAGGAAAAATGCAATATTTCAATTTAAAGCTTACTGTTCACTCCACATCCCTGTAGTATAATGGACTTTGTTTAATAACATGAAGTTCTTTGTCTAATTAGCTATTCCTAAATGATAAAAGCTTTCATTTCTGTGACTTGCATACATCTTTAAAAATTATAAAGCAGGCATTTAAAATATTTTCATACTATAGTCCAGAAGCTTTGAGCTCTTATTTGGAGGATCTCACAATTACCCTTATGCAACCACTTAATCTCAAATTGACCTAATTACCATCAACATCCCTCTCCATTCACATCAGTTGCTATTAAACAATAACTGTTTTAGGCACAGTGCTTACCATATAGGATCTTCCATAACCCACAATCTTAACAAATAGGTATTTTTAATCCTATTTTATAAGTGAGGAAACAGGCTCACAGAAATTAAATTGCTTGTTCCAGGTCATGTAGCTAGGAAATAATAGGTAAGGATTCAAACTCAAGACTGACTTCAAAATTATACTTCTCTTTATCACTGGGCTTACAGTTTCAAAGTGTGAAAAGAGTTATAGGGTAGTCAGACTATCTCAAATTTGCTCCAGGGAGACATTTACCCCTCAGTCAACACTCTAGAGTCTAGGCAAGTAGTATAATTCTTGTAAGGAATAAGTTAATAAAATGGAGTAAAGTAGACTAGCCTATATGGAACTACTCCCCTGAATAAGGTAGAAAGCACACCAGGAAACGTGGCTAATTACATCCAAGTGCCTTTCAAATAAGTATTTGCTTTTCCCTTACTTTTCCCCTTTTATGGTATTGTCCCCTTTCTCAGGACCCTGAAGCTTCTAAAAGACATGGGAATTATTTCAAGCATTACTTCTCTTCTACTTATTCATTTCTTTCTCATCATCTCTACTCTCCATAGCTACCTAACACTAAAGCATCTAAGACCCTATAGTAAAAAATTCAGACATGTTTAAGATATTTAAGCTCACAAACTATTTTTTTTTAGTGTTTAATGATATTGTTGGTGATAATATCATAAATAATGTGTAAAGGCTAATTCTATTTTGTCAACATTTCAGTATTTTTACAGACTTCTTACATTTGGTCCTTAACCCATGTTCTCACTTTCAAACATCTCTTTGCCATTCTTTTGGTGTCATGTATCTAAAACCTCCTGTATTCTCCAAACACCCACTGAAGTAGTTTGCTCTGTTGCAGTAACCTCAGACATCAGGAAAAGTGCCTATTAGCATTTCCTGATCAACAGCTAGAATGTGTTTTAACAGGAAAAGGGCTTTAAACCAACAAGATGCCTGACCTAAGAACTGGTTCCATGCACATCATCAGTCCCTGGAATCATTAGTACCTTAATTTAAACATGAAAGGAATCCTATTAAGAATGACAGATAAAAATCTCTCCAACTGAAACTCTTTCATTCTTCAGCTATCTCAGTCATATGTGTTGCAACACATATGAGAAGTACTGCTTTCAAGGTCATCAGAGACACTTTAAAGATCATTCTCTTTCATTTTCTCTGGCCTTCCTTTTCGTAGTCATCCATGATCCTTCACCTGCCAACTTGATTTATCACTTCTTTAACTCTGCCTTGCTTCTTTCTTGACATTGTCACTTCATCTTTACCTTTCAACTCTGACTTCATTTTTATTCCCTGGAATTTGGTTAAGGATTATCTCCATATGCCACAGAAGAATAAGAATGATAGAAATTTGGGACTGAAATTTCTATTTTACACTTTTGAAAAAGGTATGCACTCCACACATTAAACATCAACATTTTCAGCACTTTGTGAGCTTTTTATTTCCTTCCAGTTTGTTTAAAATAATATGGATAACCTTAGGCAATCAATTGCATAAAATATTAAGTAATTTTAATGTAAGAACTTAATAAAATCTAGCCTTTTTCTATGTACATACACTGAGGTCCATGCCATAAGCCATAAAATAGTTAAGGACGTGTTCAACCAATACTTCCAGTAAGAAACATGCACCTAAAATTCCACAGTAGAGTAGATCCAACTAGAACAACATTAAAAAAAAAAAAAAGCAGTTTTATTCACGTCATACAATCCATCCAAAGTGTACAAAGACTCTCACAGACTTGTGCATTCATCACACAATTAATTTTAGAACATTTTCATTGTTCAAATAAAAAAAAACCCATACCCCTTTATATTGCTTTATTATTGACACTTAGCATTGGTGTGGTATCTTGGTTATGACTGATGAAAGAATAACCCATACCCCTTTATATTGCTTTATTATTGACACTTAGCATTGGTGTGGTATCTTGGTTATGACTGATGAAAGCATATTAACTACAGTCCATAGTTTCCATTAGATTTATTTCCCCATATACCATTCTATTATTAACACCTACGAATAGTGATGTACATTTGTTCTAGTTCATGGAAGAACATTCTTATGTTTGACTATTAACCTCACTCATTGTCCATAATAGGATTCACTATTTTATACAGTCCCATGTTTCATCCTCTAACTTTCCTTGTGACATACACAACCTTAAACTTCCCCTTTCAATCACAATGACACACACAGCTCAGTGCTGTTAATTATATTCACATTAATGTGCTACTATCATCTCTGTCCATTCCCAAGTATTTACAATGAACCATATTAAAAGTTCTGCATAAATTAAGCATCAGCTCCCTTCTCTGCCCTTATTCTATCTGCTGCTAACCTACATTCTAGATATTAACACCATAAGTTTGCTTAAGTTTGCTTATTATAATTTGTTCATATTAGTAAGATCATACAATAGTTGTCCTTTTGTGTCTGGCTTATTTCACTAGACATAATGTCCTCAGTGTTTAATCCATGTCATCACATGCATCAGGACTTCATTTCTTCTTACAGCTGAATAATATTCCATCATATGTATATACCACATTTATCCATTCATCAGTTGATGGACACTTGGGTTGTTTCCATCTTTCGACAATTGTGAATAATGCCGCTATGAAATCAGTGTGCAAGTATCTGTTCAAACCCTGCTTTCATTTAACTTCTGTGTATATACCTAGCAGTGGGATTGCTGGATCATATGAAAATTCTATACTTAGCTTCTGAGGACCTGCCAAACTGTCTTCCACAGCAGCTGTACCATTCTACATTCCTACCAGCATATAGAAGAATAAGTGTTCCTATTTCTCCACTTCCTCTTCAACGCTTGTAGTTCTATTCTTTTTTTTTTAATAGTGGCCATTCTGGTAGTTGTTAAATGCTATCTCATTGTGGTATTGATTTACATTTTCCTGATTCCCAGATAGCTAGTGATGTTGAGCATCTTTTTATGTGCTTTTTTTAGCCATCTGCATTTCCTCTTTGGAAAAATGTCTATTCAAGTCTTTTGTCCATTTTTAAATTGGGTTGTTTCTCTTTTTACTGTTGAGTTGTAAGATTTCTTTATATATTCTGGATATTAAACTCTTATGAGATATATGGTTTCTAAATATTTTCTCCCATTGAGTAGGTTGCCTTTCCACCTTCTTTACAAAGTCCTTGGAAGCATAAAAGTCTTCTATTTTGAGGCTGTCCCATTTATCTCTTCTTTTATTGACTGTTCTTTGGGTGTAAAGTCTAAGAAACCACCCAACCACAAAGTCTTGAAGATGCTTCATTACATTTTCTCGCAGGAATTCTATGGTCCTGGCTCTTCTATTTAGGTCTTTGATCCATTTTGAGTTAATTTTCACGTAAGATGTGAGATAGGGGATCCTCTTTCAGCTCTTGTATACGGATATCCAGTTCTCCCAGAGCTATTGTTGAACAGACTTCTGTCTCAGTTGGGTGAACTTGGCAGCCCTCTGAAAAGTCAACTGACCATAGATGTGAGCATCTACTTGTGAACTCTCAATTTGATTCCGTTAACCACTATGTCTATCTTTATACCAGTACCACCCTATTTTGACCACTATACCTTTGTAGTATGTGTCAAAGTCAGGAAGCATGAGTCTTCTTTGTCCTTTTGTTTTTAAGATGTTTATGGCTATTTGGACCCCCTTACCCTTCCAAATAAATTTGATAATTGGCTTTTCCATTTTTACACAGCAGGCTGTTGGAATTTTGTTGGGGATTGACTCTAAATCAATTTGAGTAGAACTGACAGCTTAATGATAGTTTACCAATCTAGGAACATGAGCTGTCCTTCTATTTATTTAGTTCTTTGATTTCTTTTAGCAATGTTTTGGGGTTCTCTGTGTACAAGACCTTTATATTCTTAGTTAAATTTATTCCTAGATTCTTTTATTTGCAATTGTAAATGGATTTTTTTTTCTTGATTTCTTCCTGATTGCTCCTTACTAGCATGTAGAAATGCTACCGAGTTTTGAGTATTGAAGTATCTCTCCACTTTGCTGAACTCCTTAGCTCTAGTAGCTTTGTTTTAGTTTTTTGGGACTTTCTTAATATAGAATCATGTTATCTACAAATAGTGAAAGTTTTACTTTTTCCTTTCCAATTTGGATGCTTTCATTTCTTTTTCTTGCCTAACTATTCTAGCTAGAACTTCTAGCACATTTAATACACAGTTGTGATTGTGGGCATTCATATCTTATTCCTGATCTTAGAGGGAAAGCTTTTATTCTTTCACCATTGAGTATTATGTTAGCTGTGGGTTTTTCATATATGCCCTTTATCGTGTTGAGGAAGTTTTCTTCTATTTCTATCTTTTGGTATGTTTTTATCAAGAAGTGATACCGGATTTTGTCAAATGCATTTTCTGGGTCAAGATGATATGGTTTTCCTTTTGTTAATATGATGTATTACATTAATCGATTTTCTTGTGTTGAACCATCCTTACATACCTTGATAAAACCCACTTGCTCATGATATATAATTCCTTCAATGTCCTATTGGATTTGATCTGCAAGCATCATGTTGAGGACTTTTGCATCTATATGAAAAATTCACCTGTGAAGTGATTTGGTCCTAGGCTTTTCTTTGTTGGTAGGTTTTTGAAGACTGATTTAATCTCTTTTCTTGTGATTGTTTATTGAGGTCTTTTATTTCTTCTAGGGTCAGTGTAGTCTGTGGTATACCACTTTTAAGAAGTAAAGATATAGAAGATACAAGGGCCCATCTGTTCAAACTGGAACTGATCATTTTACTTTATTAAGTGGAAAATTTGATGTACAAAAGTAATGCAGATGTCAAAATATGCTTTTCATGTATTTTTGGCTAAAATTATTTCTCTGAGATCTTCTGATCCTAACAAATATACTTATGTGGGAAAAGTTATGGATATAAATAAATAAAATATATCTTAATCACTAACATCTAGACAAAGTTGAATAGAAAAATAAAGAACATTATAAAGCATAAAAATATCTATGAAATTATTCCTGAATGTGAGTGTGAGTTGAAAGACTCTGGCGGTCTAAAATCCACTTCTAAGGGAAATTTCGGAGAAGGAAAAAGGTACTCCTCTACTCGGAACAAGTAAGTTACAGTCTGATTCTGAGGCAATGGAATTAAACTGAATGATATGTTGAGTTTTTTTTTCTATAGACCACAGATTTAGATAATGATAGCAATGAAAAATATATTAGTAAAGCTCATTTAATACTGCAAAAGAGTGATAAAAACATTTGAGCAGTAATTAAGCAACAAATACTCATATATGTTAGACTAAATACATTTTAAAAATATAATATATTTCTACTAAACTGTCAGGATATGAATAACTCATTTAATTGCTATCTGCTATAAAGTAATTGCTATATAATTTAAAAATACATCTACTGACTTAAAAATTATTAAGCTTATACTTTCTTTGTATATGAGATAAACTTTTATTTAGAGTCAAGTTCATGGAAATTAAGATGTATTAAACAAGATATTTTGCCATGAAGATATCATAAAATACAGAAATACATGTCACATGATATAGAGAAACAAAACTCATGATCTTTACGTTAACAAGATTTAGTAAAATCTTCTCTGAGGGAAATTTGTTACAATTCAGTCAAACTTCTCATCTTGAAAGTAATCCGCAAAATTGAGATATTCTTCAAGTTGACCATATTTCTGCATATATAATAAAAAAGCAAGTTATTTTACTCTAACAGAATGAAGATAAACTAGACCATTTCAAACTAAAGATAGAAACAGGAGTAAGTGCATTTCATGATTATTGTGAACAAAAATCTTTGTATTATATACTGAGACTTAAATTCATAGATCTCATTTCTAATTCATAGAAAGCACTGAAATGAGATCAAACTGGGCTGTTATTTAAATAACTATCTTGCAAGTTGCAATTTTTCTATTATCACACTTGGAATATAACAACTTTAATAATTTACTCAACAAAAATGTGCTGAATACATAATACATACCAAATACTCTGCTAATGATTACTTACATACAAGAAAAATAAGATACTTTCCCTGACCCTATGGAGAACAGTTTAATAGCAATATAAACTAATGATAATCAATAATATGTGCTACAGAGAAGAACAGACACTGTGTTATGGGAGTTCAGAAGGGAGATCATGGTTAGCTGAGGTGAACAGGAAAGACTTTATGGAAGAATGGTATTTAAGCTGTCTGTAGGCTGGGAGAAAAAGACTTGGTAGGCAGAGATTTGATGGGGAGAGTTTTCTGTAAGATATAACAATCCATCCAAGAGTGGCAAGACAAGAAAGTATGAAATTTTACTATAATCTGACATGTTTTATAGAAACAGAGAAAGTTAAAACTGAACCAAAAAGATTTGAGTTTAGAGAATAAAATGTATGAAATGCTAGATTAAGCAGTTTAACAATAATTTGACAGGCCATGGAAAGCTGCTACTAAGGTTTCTGACCAGGTACTGACATGATCTGAAATTTATTTTAAGAAAATTGGTAAAACAGCCATGTCTAGAATAATCTGTTGACTGGTTATGAGTTGATAATTCAGGTAATGAGGGCCCAAATTTGAGTGATAGTAATGAAGATGGAGAGTAAAGAGCAGGATAGAACCAGTTGAGAGGAGTCAAAGATGATTTGGGGATTTCAGAGTTGAGAGAGTAGGAGAATAATGGCAGGGCTACGTCTTAGGCATGTTGAGGGAGGGGATGAGATAAATGAGTTCAATTTCGAGCATGCAGAGTTCAAGGTGCTTAAAAGGAAAGTTACTTCAAATGAGGAGATTAAATGATCCAGTAGTTTCTTGACTCTACTTATGAACTCTCACGCCAACAGGGTGAGAAAAGATGCTGCTGAGTCTATTTCGTGGTGATAGGATATGTGAAGAATGCATTTTTCTTTATGAAACCCCTTTATTACCCCATATCTCTGTGCCTAAATCACCTCCTCTGGAGAGAATGAAGAAAAGAACATAGCCTATGGATTATTTAAGGATTCTCTTGGCCTAGTACTCAGACACGTTTTAAGATATAGACTCTAGGATTAAACCTGTACTTTTAAGTATTTGTCTACTTCTAGGATTTCTGTATTATCTTTCTTTATATTCTTTTTTTCTCTTATTTAGTACATTTCTTTTGGAAAAGTATAATCTATTTCAGCTATACTTTAAGGAAAGGAAACATTATTCTTGCTTTAGTAACTATAACAGCTAAAATTTAATGATCACTTACTATGTGCTAGGTCCTGGACTAAGACTAAATGCTTAAAATGTGCTATCTCATTTAATTTCCACAATTAAAACTCTATTATTATTGTTTTTGTTCCTATTTTACAGATGAGAAGACTTAGGCTTAGAGAAATAAAGTAACTTGCCCCAAAGTTCTACTACTAGTAAGTGGTTGAGTAAATACCAAATCCATGCTTTTAACCCTCATTTAATGCTGTTTCCAGATTTAAAGGGTGGGGGTGGGGCACAGCATTGAAGTAAAAAAAGAAAAAACTCTAAAGGGAAGTGAAACTCAGAATGACAGCAGTTAGCATCACATAGCCATTACTCTCTATCTAAAGATTCTGTTCACAGTTCTTTACTAAAAATTTGGAGAGTGTGGAGTTTAATTACATGAAGATTTCTCTTACCATGCCAGAGACCTGTTAATGGAAACAGAACTGTAGGAATGGAGTATGGGAGAGAGCTTAGAAAATAAAGGGAATTTGGAGTCTTACAACCAGAAGTAGAAGTTACTAAAAAAAGTGTGAATGTGCCAAGGAAGAGAGATTAGACAGGTCAGGTTGAGGATAGAACCTAGTGCAACTTGGACTTTTAAATGGTAGTCCTCAGTCCTAATTTTCTCAAGAATCATCTGATTTGTTAAAACAATAGGTGTTGAACACCTCCAAGAAATCTCATTCAGTTGGTAAGAAGTGGGACCAGGGATTACAGTAAGCACTTTCCACATAATTTTAGGTGATTCTGATATAGGTAGCTTTTTTTTTTCCCCACAACTATTCATAGTGGCTTTATTCACAGTTCAAATGCCCATCAACAGGTGAAGGAAAAAACATACCACGGTATATTTATTCAGTAGAATACTAGTCAGCAATAATAAGGAATGAACTACTATTATACATGCAACCACATGAATGAATCTAAAAAATATTATGATGCCAATAGAAACCAGACACAAAAGAATACAGACTGTATCATTTGATTTATATGAAGTTGTGTAGCAGGCAGATATAATCTATAATGACAGAAATCAGATCAATAGGTGCTTGTGTTAGGTGATGGGAGAATATTGTATAGGAGCAGAAGAAACATTTTGGGATAATAATGCTCTAAAGCTTAATTGAAATGTTTGTTATGTGTATATAAAATTGCCAAAACTCATTGAACTGTACATTTTAAATGGAAGCAGTTTATTACATATAAATGGTTCCTTAATAAAGTTTATTTTAAAAATGGTATAAAATTCACAAAAGGGAGAGGAGTGAAATGAGACAAAATATAAGTGTCAATGGCTGAGAGATTCCTAACAGAGTTGAGAGGTTATTCTGGAGGTTACTCTTAGCATTAAATAGATATCACCCTATTAGTCAAGACGTAATGGAGAGGCTGGAGGGAATTGCCTGAAATGTAGAGCTGTGTTCCAGTAGCCATGTTTCTTGAAGATGATTGTATAATGATATAGCTTTCACAATGTGCCTGTGTGATTGTGAAAACCTTGTGTCTGATGCTCCTTTTATCTACCTTATCAACAGACGAGTAAAACATATGGAATAAAGATAAATAATGGGGGAACAAATGTTAAAATAAATTTAGTTTGAAATGCTAGTGATCAATGAAAGGGAGGGGTAAGGGGTATGGTATGTATGAATTTTTTTCTGTTGTCTTTATTTCTTTTCCTGAATTGATGCAAATGTTCTAAGAAATGATCATGATGATGAATATGCAACTATGTGATGATACTGTGAATTACTGATTATATATGTAGAATGGAATGATCAAAAGTTAAGAATGTTTCCGTTCGTTTGTTGTTATATAGTTTTTTAAATTTAAAAATTAATTTAAAAATGCTACACAATTCAAAAAGCAGTTAGCAGAAATGCTTTCCTACCCTCCATCCCCTGCTTGTGACCAGTTTCTCGCCCTATGTCTATTTAGAAATACATTTATATATAATATCTGCATGATATATATAGGTAGTTTAAGGTCAGGTTTTAAAAAATACAGCTTAAGGGGTGGAAGAAAAGGGTAAGTTAAAATAAATTTAAAGGTAGGGGTCAGGGAGAGAAGAGAACAAGTGTTTCTGGAAGGGGAGGGAAATTTGATTACAATTTACCATTCTTACGTAGGTAACAGAATTTGTACGTTATGTTTAAATATCACTTCAAATGCAACTGTAAAACTGAAACCTGATACTTCTATTGACATACTTTTTTCACTTCCTGGTTCTCATGTACCCATTATCTAGCAACTTTTCAAAAACTTCTCTGAAAATCTCATCATCAAATGCAATTTCTTCTTAATGAAATAAAAAAAGAACTTGTTAGAATTTTGCTAGTGGCATATTATAGTATGTTCTTCAGCTTTATTTTAGAATGAAATATATATTGTCACTATATTTATATTACATATTGATTTTACTATAATTCTCCTAGTATTTGTTCTTTTCTACACTTGAGTTGCTCCTACCACTTTAATATCATTAGATTAAAAACAGATCATACCAGTTCAAGGGCTCGGAGGAAGAAAAAGAAGAATGCAGTCAATCTAAGTTGGCATGTCTTTGGGAAGAAGTACTGAGAATATTGTGATATAGTGTAAAAAAGGACTTTGAAGGAAGAAAAGGCGGAAAAGGGGCAAAGAAAATGTCAAACACAAGTTGGGGGAGGAAAGTCAAGAACAAATAGGTTATGTAAAGCAAAAAAGGGGTTGATATCATTGGGAGGTAAGAGCAGACAGAGCCAAGGATACAGGCATTCAAACAGCACAGAACCCCAGGCATTCTAAAGAATTAACGTACCGTGGCCATGAGACTGCAGCCAAAGAGAAGGGGTGCATCAGAAGAATGCATGTGGTGCTATACCCCAAAAACATGAGTGGGAGAGAGAGGGGGATGAACAGAGCCAAGCTGAGAAATGCCAGAGCACTTGACAAATTATGAAATTTGATTACAGCACAAAAAACTGTAAATGGGTTTATATTGATTATAACCATCTATGCTTTCTAGGAAATCTTTTCAGAAAGTCTATGGGAACTAATTTTTTTAAGTAGGAGAGAACTCAAAAAGAAAATGAAACTCTTTGGTATTCTTATGTGAAAAAATGTGCATACTGTCCCCAAGATACACAACCTTGATATACCTTCAACATTCAATGCTATTATTTTTTAGGTATAATATATTTGGCATTCTTTCCCTTATCTTGGGCCTTTCTGTTGTCCCAAACATTGTTAAGCTTTTTCTATACAAGATTTGGAAATGCTTTTTATTTTTCACTTCAAGTTTAATGTTCTCCCATATATATTACATATTAGCAATTAATACATAATAAATGCACAGTGACTTCTCTATACCTGGCTTATAAATTTCTATACCATTTCTTTATAAATGTATGTGCCCAACACATTTTTCAACTCCACTAGAGGGTTGGTCATTTAAATGCACTGATAAAACATTAAAGAATTTAATGTTGTCTCGGGAAATAAAGACAGGGATACTGGATAAGTGATGGCTGTCTCCTAATCAAATGGAAAAGCATGGGGAAAGAAAGATGAAGAAAAAGACTGGGAGTAGGAGAAGAGCAGGCAAAGTAAAAGATAAAAATGTGAAGACAATAAAATGAGAAAAAGACAACTTAAGGGTCAATATGTGGGGGGCAGGTAAGGAGATCACCGGGTGTAGTTCAAGTGGGAGGATGATTGTCAAAAGGGAAAATTAACAGGGATGATTTTCTCTAGACATAGGATAACTCTACTGAACATGATATTTTTAAAGAAGTCATTCTGTTGTTCTTCTTCTTTTCTTTTGCTCATAATTTTATTCCTCAATCAAGGTCTCTTGCTTTCTTTTTAAATTTTTTTATCTTACAGGTTTTCTTAAGATACAACCCAGGCAATGGATTTTAGGCCAGGATTTAATTTTTATTTTAAGAGTAAAAATACTCCTGATATTTGTTACCTACTAATATCAAACAAATGTTCTCTCTCGCACATTCATTTAACAACTTGTTTTGGAAGATTGGAATGATATAGCATTCTTTCCATGCACGATAAACAATTCTAAAAGCTCTGATAGCAGACTAGAGCTTATAAGCTGCCAGTAGATCTTTGGGAAATGAGTGCACTCTTCAAAACACCCAATTTATCCCTGATCAGATTTAGTGATCAACAAGACATGGGAGAATAAAAATCAGTGCTGCGGCCTGAAACCTCTGTATTCCCCACTTGGTCTTATTACAGTGCTCACTGCCCAGTTCCACATCCTCAAGAAGAGGATGTGGGTCACAGAATTGGCAGCTATGATCCTTTCTTCAGACTGGCACCAGGTGCTTCTTCTTTCTCAGGTCACAAGAACTGTTCTAAAGAATAGGAAAAGCAGAGGTGAGACCTATACTTCTCAAAGAAAATATGGGGATTTAATATATATGTTAAGGAATAGTAGATATGTGACAGTGAAAGGAAAGAGGATTTCTTATTAAAGGGGGAAAATTACTGCTTATTAAAATTTATCTGATGAGCTCAGTGAATGCACAGACTATCTGGCCATCTATTCAGGGTAGGACAATGAGAGGCATGAAAGGAATGGGTGGGAGAAGAAAAAATTCAGTCAGAGAGAGGAGAGAGTCTCCTTCAAATTTCACTTTCTTCTAACCATCTGAATTCTTTTGCAGATCATATTGAGGCTCCAGAATATATTGAAATAAATGGCACATATGTTCACCTTACCTCTTTAATCCAGCCACTTTCTTTTGATTGCCTGAAAATTCTTTCCACTGTTTCTTTAACCTGTTCATCCTCAATTTCTTCTGTCTTTGCAATGGAGCAACATTCCTGGTACAGCTTGAATTTAAAATGTTTCAGTTTATGGTAAATTCTGGTACGATTGGCACAAATTCTACCAACAGTAAATACCTAAATCAAGAAATAAACATCTGATTTATTAAGTCAATAATATACTAAAAATATATATAATCTTTATGGTTTTCAGGTTTTTGAAATAGTAGGATCTAATAAATGTATTATTGACTTTATTTTTAATGTTCACAAAATGTATTTCTTTACTTTATTCAATTCAGACAAGAAAAACTGAGCACTTGCCATGTCCAAATATTGGGCTGGGCACTGAAGATGCATAAATGAAAGAAATATTACATTTTAGTGAGTATTAGGGAATTCACAGTCTTGAGAGAAAGATAAACAATTACAAAATGATGTGACAAATGTTACTCATGGCATGCTCTCAAAGCAGAGAGCTGGAGCACAATTCAGTTCAGAAAAAAGAACTGTCCCCCAGTAGGTGAGCTTGAAGTGAATTTTGAAAAAACAGTTAGCCAAGTTTGGAAAGGAGATAAATGAGTATAAGGCAGAAGGAATGACACACATAAAAATAAGAGAGAGCTGGCAAAGTATTCTAAGCACATATTTACTGAATTAAAAATACCTGAATTACAAATCCATTGAGGGATTGGAAAAAAAAAATTGAACTATTAAATTTCCCCACCTGGGAAATTCCTGATATTCTATCAAGCATTATAACTCCTAATTTAATAAGCCAAACCTCAATCTTGAGGCTTGCACTTATGAAACTTATTTCTATAGTGATGAAGCTAAGCCTACCTATAATTATGCCTAAGAGGCACCCCCAGAGAACCTCTTTTGTTGCTCAGATGTGGCCTCTCTCTAAGTCAAACTCTACAAATAAACTCACTACTCTCCCCATGATGTGGGTCAAAACTTTCAGGGGTGTAAGTCTCCTTGGCAACATGGGACATGAATCCCAGGGATGAGACCTGTCCTGGTACTGTGGGATTGACAATGCCTATCTGAACAAAAGAGGGAAAAGAAATGTAACAAAATAAGGTATCAGTGGCTAAGAGTTTTCAAACAGAGTGGAGAGTCTATTCTGGAGATTACTCCTATGCAAATTTCAGCTAGATATTGCTAATTGCTATTGTTTGCCAAGTCCCAACTAACAATATTCCTGAAAACCCTAAAGAATACCCTAGGCTCTATCTAAGACTCTATAAAAGTTGTACTTATTAAGTTTATTTTTTCAGAATCTTAAAACCTCCAGAGTTCTCTTATGCCAGATAAGCCCTGAAACACAGAGGTGCTAGTCTCTCCAAGTATATTAACCATTTGGATTCCATCACCCCATAATGTTGACACCCCTTGTGCTAATTTGAACCTGTTTTGTACCAGAAAAGCTATGTCCTTTTAATCCAATCTTGGGGAAGCAAGCCTATTGTTGGGTAGGACGTTTTGATTAGGTTGTTTCCAGGGAGATATGACCTAGCCCATTCAAGATGGGTTTCAATCCTTGCTGGAGTCCTCTATGAGAGGATAAAAGACAGATGAAACTAAGAGAGCTCAGAGGTGCTTAGAGATAAAATGCCCAGAGACATTTTGGAGAGAGAGGGACATTTTGAAATCAGGAGCCAGGAGAGAAGGACGTGGACATCACCACATACCTTTCCATATAAAGAGGAACCCTGGATGTCATCAGCTTTTCTTGAGAGAAGGTGTCCTTGTTGTGATGCCTTAATTCAGACTTGTCATAGTCTTAGAACTGTAATTTTGTAACCTAATAAATCCCCTTTTAAAAAGCCAACACATTTCTGGTATATTGAAATCTGGCAGCTTTAGCAAACTGAAACAGATTTCGGCACCGGAGAAGTGGGATGCTGTGATTTGCAAAGTCCAAAAATGCTGGAAAACTGGATTGTGCCAGTTTGAATCTGCGGTAGACCTCAGAAAAGCCTTGTACTTTAATCCTCATTCAATACTGCTGGCTGGGAGCATTTTGATTGTTCCCATGGAGCTGTGACCCACCAAGTTGTGGGTGGTAACTTTTGATCAGATAGCTTCCATGAAGTTGTGACTCCACCCATTCATCCTTTAAAAGAGGAAACATTTTGGAAAGAGTCCCTTTTTGGATCCACGAGAAAGCCACAGCAGAGCCGAGCAGCGCTGCGAGGATGAGAGAACCACAGAGTCCACCAGCCAGGGACGTTTGGAGATGAAGAACACCCCTGGGGGAGCTTCGTGAAACAGAAGCTGGGAGAGAAAGCTAGCAGACTGTCGCCATGTTCACCACATGCCTTCCCAGTTGAGAGAGAAACACTGAACCCATCAGCCTTTTTTGAGTGAAGGTAACCTCTTCTTGGCACCTTAATTTGGACATTTTTATGGTCTTGTTTTAATTGGGACATTTTCTCGGCCATAGAACTGTAAACTAGCCATTTATTAAATTCCCCTTTCTAAAAGCCATTCTGTTTCTGGTATATTGCTTTCCGGCAGCTAGCAAACTAGAGCAGATTTTGGTACCAGAGGAGAGGGGTGCTGCTGCAGTTTGCAAATACCAAAAATGTTGGAGTGGCTTTTTAAATGGATAATGGGAAGATTTTGGAGGCATTGTAAGGAACCTGACAGAGAAGGCCTAAATTGCTTTGAAGAGACTGTTGGTAGAAATGTGTACTCTTAGGGATGCCCCAGATAAGGCCTTTGACAGAAATGAGGTGTGCGTTATTGCAGACTGGAAGGAAGGAGATACTTGTTTTAAAATGGTAGACAATCTGGCAAAATTGACTAGTGGCTTTGGCTGGAAGGCAGATTTTAAAAGCCTTGAAACTTGGCTATTTAACAGGAGAGATTTCCAAATTAAATGTGGAAAGTGCAGCCTGGTTTCTCCTCACAGCTTATTGTGAAGTGCGACAGGAAAGAGGTAAGCTGAGAACTGAACTCTTGTGTACAAAGAAACCAGAAATTAATGACCTGGAAAATTCTGGGTTTCCAGGAAGGGAGACCCCTGAGAACAGTGCCCCATGTGAAGATTTAGCCAAATGTGGAACCAGCCAGCTGTTGAGCACAGAGTCATTAAGGAATCCAAGCACGACAGCAAGTCAAAGCATACCAGGTTTACTGAGAAGGCAACAGAGTAAGAGCCAATGCACAGGAAAGAGAAGGCTCTGATCTTAGTTCTGGGGGCCAGTTTTTTTAAAGGGAGCAAGGTGAGGAGTGTGGAAAGACTGTAGGCATCACTGGGAGACATCAGGCTGGTGCAGAGCATGACTTCATGCTCATGGTTATCTGGTTTGGCCTCTGGAAGGTGGGGCATTGGCACATCTATGCTCGTCTATCTTGCCGGCACATCAGATACTGTCAGAGGAGCTGCTGAGGGAGAGAAACTGAAGGGCGCCCCCATGTCACAGAATCCATTTTGTACATCGTTTTATTTTCTGAGACCTGACACCAGCCATTTAAGAAAAAGCCAGGATTGGAGATGGAGTTATCCAGGAAGGATCTGTGAAAACTCCTTCTGTCTGATGGGTATAATCCTCCCCTACTATATAGGAAGCCAACAAGAGTGCTGTGAGACCTGTATAAACAGAGCTGCTTCCAGTCTGGACTAGGGAACTCAGAAATGGGACAATGTGAGGATAAAATAACTGCAGAGGCAGAAGCTTGGAGGCTGAGGTCCGGCTAGGAAAATGGACCCACCCAAGCATGTGGAGAGAGTAAGTTTGCCCTAAAGGCAGAGGATGGGCCTTCTACCTCCTTGCAGTGGAGAGTGGTACCACCTCAGGCCTTAGAGAGGGTGAAGCACACTCCTTGGGGATTGGTGAGAGCCTAGGCTGCCACCACATGGAGGGGTTGAGTATGTGCCCCAGAGATGGCAAAGAGCATGGGTGCAGCCCTGATGCTTGGAGAGGATGGAGCTGAGAAAATGGTGGTCTCCCCTGTGTCCCGCAAGGCTGCATTCAGAGAAAGGCAAGCCATAGAGTAGACCTTGGTAAAGGGTGGAACCGCTGCTTTTTTTTTTTATAATATATTTGCATACTTTTAAAAGACTCCTTAGTAAGAAGAGTCATAGAGTAACAAATTTTATAAAGTTTTAGGTAATTTATCAGTTTATCTTGGTAATCAAAGTTTTTAATCATTTCAGTCATGATATTAGGGATGGATGCCTTCCAGGTTTTCATAAGTATTTTTAGAGAAATTAATTAATTTAGAGAAATTTAAGGTCCTTATTGTTTCAGTTTGCGAATGCTGCCAGAATGCAATATACCAGAACTAGAATGGCTCTTATAAAGGGGATTTATTAAGTTACAAGTTTACATTTCTAAGGCCTTAAAAATGTCCATACTAAGGCCTCCAGAGAAAAAATACCTTGGCTCCAAAGAAAGGTCAATGGCATTCGGGATTTCTCTGTCAGCTGGAAAGGCACGTGACTGCAATTCTTGCTCCCGATTCATTGCTTTGTGCTTCTGATTCCAGTGGCTTCCTCTCTAAGTGTCTATTGGTCCTGACTTAGCTGCTTTGGGGCAAAACTCTGGGTTTCGTTTCTTAGCTTACATGAAAAAGCACATGGCAATGTCTGCCAGGCTCTGGTTCCTGTCTAACTTCTGATGGCTCTCTCAGCTCCTAGCATCTCCTGGATTCTGCATTTCCATACAACTGCATCTAAACTTTCTCTGTCCATATACCAAGCATCTCCAAAATGTCTCTCCTCTTAAAGGACTCTGGTAAAGTAATCAAGACCCACCCTGAATGGGCAGAGTTACATCTCCACCTAATCAAAAGGTTACATCCACAATTGAGGTCAGTTTCCATGGAAATAATCTCATCAAAGATTCCAGCCTAAACAATAGGTCTGGCCCCACAAAATTGGATCAGGATTGAAAGAACATGGCTTTTCTGGAGTGCCTAACAGTTTCAAACTAGCACACTTATGTTTATATGAGAAACTGAGCTAGGGTTGTCTATCTTGCTGTCTTTGTGTAGTCTTGCAACAAATGTCAGGATGATAATTTTTACTTCTAAATTTGCCATGAAAATATTTTACTGTATAAAAATCCCTAAATAGAAAGTCAAGAGACCTGATTCTACTACTAAATATTGGTGTGATTTTGGAAAGTCTTTTTTTAGCTCTTTGTTCATCACTCTCGTCTTTGTAAAATGAGGATGTTAAATATGCAAGATCCCTATATTAGGGTAATTAATGCTGTCTATTTTAATATACGTAAAAGCCATTTCAGGGGCTTAACACAATAAAATTTATTTCTTGCTCACATCTTGGTCAGGGTGTCTCGCCTGTGGTTTTCCTTATGATGACTGAGGAATTCTAGTTCTTTCCATCTGGTGCTTTTTCCATCTTATACAACTTTCTTGGGGTTTTCTTCTGGATCCTTTGTATTCAGTTGGTTGACAACAAAGAGCTCTTGCAAGGATTCCATAAAACATATTGTGGTGAGGTGTGTCACTATGGTTCACATTCATTGGCTAGAACCCTAGTCAAGTAGTCTCAGTTTCTAACTGCAAGGCAGTTAGGAAATGTCCTTCTGAGTATCCAGGAAGAAGAAACAGGATTGGTGAGCATCGATTCAATCTCCGCCACAGTGCTTTTAAATTTTTACATTATTTGATTCTGTATTCACTAACAAACTCTTTCTCCTATTGCATGTTACATTTTGTGCCTTTAATGACTCAAAATTTACTTTAAAGGGACTGCCACTTTCTAAAGCCCGAAGATAAATGACTTTTAGGCTGTGAAATCTAATGAACTTTGGCCTGTAGGTTTTCAAAACTGCTTAGGTCCACTGACCCCTTTATTCCTTTCTCCCTATGGAAGTGGGTATATGTATTCTATGACTGTTCCTCTTTTGTATGTTGGCAGCAAATAAGCTGTTCTGCGATTTTTGGGTCCAGAGCCAGAGGAGAATTTTGCCTTAGGGCATACCATGCCTGTAACTGACTTTGAGATTTTTTTCTGACTTTGTATGTTATTTGTATTGTTTAAGGCTTTCTGATATTGTTATGGAATGAATGTATTTTGCATTTGGAAAGAACATGTCTTTTTGGGGGTCCAAAGGGTGGAATGTGCCAGTATGAATCTGTGGTGGACCCCAGAAAAGCCATGTACTTAAATCCTCATTCAATGTTACTGACTGGGAGCATTTTGATTGTTCCCGTGGAGATATTACCCACACAATTGTGGGTAGTAACCTTTGATTAGATACCTTCCATGGAGTTGTGATTCTACCCATTAATTCTTTAAAAGAAGAAATATTTTGGGGTTACGTTTTAGAGCCATGAGAAAGCCACAGCAGAGCCGAGCAGAGCTACAAGGCTGAGAGAACCACAGAGTCCACTAGCCAGCAACCTCTGGAGCGACCTTTGGAGATGAAGGAGAATGCCCATGGGGAAGCTTTGTGAAACAAGAAGCTGAAAGCTAGCAGATTTATTTCTGTTCTGGAATAATGAAAATGTTCTAAAATCGATCATGGGAATGTATGTACAACTATGTGATGATACTGTGAGCCAGTGACTGTATACTTTGAATAAGGTTTGCGTGCTCTGTGAATATATCTCAATAAAATTGAAGAAAAAATTTCCTATGATAATTTTCTAGCTATAAAAAATATATAAAACTGGAACAAACTCTGATACCAATACTAAGCATTGGCAGTTTTTCATTTATTTATTAAACATAACATACAAACACAAACATTCTTACCATATGATCATTCCATTCTTGATATGTAATCAATAACTCACTATATCATCACATAGTTGTATATTCATCATCACGATCATTTCTTAGAACATTTGCATCAATTCAGAAAAAGAAATAAAGAGAACAAATCATACATACCATACTCCTTACCCCTCCCTTTCATTGATCACTAGCATTTCAGTCTACTAAATTTATTTTCACATTTGTTCTCCCTATTATTTATTTATTTTTAATCCATACATTTTACTCATCTGTCAATAAGGTAGAGAAAAGGAGCATCAGACACAAAGTTTTCACAGTCACACAGTAACATTGTGAAAGTTACACCATTATACAATCATCTTCAAGAAACATGGCTACTAGAACATAGCTCTACATTTTCAGGCAGTTCTCTTCAGCCTCTCCATTATACCTTAACTAAAAAGGTGCTATCTATATAATGTGTAAGAATAACCTCTAGGATAAACTCTCCACTCTGTTTGGAATCTCTCAGCCATTGATGCTTTATTTTGTCTCATTTCACTCTTCCCCTTTTGGTCAAGAAGGTTTTCTCAATCCCTTGATGCTGAGTCCCAGCTCATTTTAGGATTTCTGTCCCACTCTGCCAGGAAGGTCCACACCTGTACCTCTGTACATGGGAGTCATGTCCCATGTACAGAGGGGGAGGGCAGTGAGTTTTCTTGTCATGTTGGCTGAGAGAGAGAGGCCACATCTGAGCAACAAAAGAGGTTCTCTGGGGGTGACTCTTAGGCCTAAATTTAAGTAGGCTTCGCCTATCCTTTGCAGGGTTAAGTTTCATATGAACAAATCCCAAGATTGAGGGCTTAGCCTATTGCTTTGGTTGTCCCCACTGCTTGTGAGAATATCAAGAATTCTCCACTTGGGGAAACTGAATTTTCCCCCTTTCTCGCCATTCCCCCAAAGGAACTTTGCAATACTTTTTTATTCACTGTTCAAATCACTTTGGGATTTATTGGGGCATCACTCTGGACAAACCTACAAAATCTCATGCCCTACTCAAGGTTCCAAGTATTATGGTGTTCAATTAAGCTGTCCACATAAGTTATATTAAAAAATGCACTAGTCAAAATAAAAATTTTGTACCAAATAAACATTTTTTGCTTTAGTCTCACACATAAGTAAAAGTTATAAAATATTAATTATCATCTATTTTCATCACCCTGCAATATTGACATTCCTTTGTTCTTCCTTATGCAAAAACATTTTTAAAATTGTACATTTAGTCACTATCATTATACATTCTAGGCATTCCTAGATTATTCCATCTCAGTCTTTATTATATATCTTTCCTTCTGATTTCATTTGTGCATTGGCAGGTTTTTACTGAATACTTTTTTCCCCCAAAAAACGTTGTATAGTAAAAAATAACTTTGTTTTTAAGGCATATTTGTTGCTTTAATTAATGTGTCCTTCAAGATACATTAAATTTTTATTGTTAGCCAGCTATTAAAATATTAAGATCTATGTTTGTTTATATGGTCTTCTAGGATTCTATAATTAAGAACACTTTTTCTGTGAACGGAACTAACCAGAACATTTCTCTTTCAAAACTTTTTGCATGCTTATACTTTGTTATATAAACCTATAGCTAAAACAGGAAGACAAAATATTTCATGAAAATACTATGTTTAACTGTTAATGAAGTATGATATCCATGGACAAAAAGGCACATATAACTGTATAGCTCATTGAATGGATCACCCATGTAACTAGCACCCAGGTCAAGAAACAGAATTATGTCCAGCACCTGAGAAGTCCTCATCATCTTCCTTTCCAGTTACTATTCTGTCAACCACTAAACATTAATTCATATGATAAACAAGTATAATGGGCTGTAATAATACACTAAAAACCAGGGGTTTGGAGGAGGTCCATTTGCAGTATTGTAGCCATTACATTCATCTGTTTTCTAGAAGTCTTACAACAATTGTTCAGGCTCTTCTATATAAAATGTGATCACTCACTATTTTGGAAAAAAATAGTTTGAGAACATTCTAAATGTAATTTGGGACTTACTGAAATATATAAGTAGAGACTAGAAGGGTGGAAATTAGAAATGGAAACAAGCAAACTATAGTGTTTAATATTTTCAAAGGATACTTTTTTTCACACAGGAAAGAAAAATAGGGTTTTTAAAATGTCTCTCCTTTCCTCTTGTCCAAACTTTAAAAATTCTTACAGGTACATTCATCTCGTTTTGTGGAAAAGGAGAGTACAATGTGATGGAAATATAAATTACATTATTTTCTGATTGTATTTTATCCAGAACAGCCACAGGAATCTTCTCCCACACAATCTATTTTGAGAGCAGAAATGGAAATACTAAATACCTGCCCTTTTAGTGAATTCACTAAGGAACCTCAAGTGGCTACAGCATCTTTTAAGGTGTCTTTTTATTAAAATTGGGATGTAGAGGTGTGTATATTGTTGAAATGTCATTTACTATCAGGACCGATTTGATCATAATGTTGAAATGGGAAAGCTACCTATAATAAACAAGCAATGTACAATAATACCAGATTGTTCTCAAAGCAAATAAGCAAGATGACAATTAAATGATTTCTGACCCACAGTATAGTTTCATGAACTGATAAATCTGAGGATAACTCTCAGTTATCAATGTGATTTAAGGGATCCTACATATTCAAAGATATAACTGGAAACAGAACTAAAAACTGTCACCAAATTTTCCTAAAGCAGAGGAGGCTGAATTGCAAAGTAGTAGAAAGGATCTGATTTGTAATTTATTAGATGTGTCATACGGAAATGTAAGTTAACAGTGGTTAACAAACTAAAGCAAAGAAACACAATAAAATGTGTATTATGTACATGTGGCAATATCCAGCTAACTATAAATTGTTTTTTTGAGGTATTTCTCTAATCTCTCATTTATATGTGGAGGATCCAGCTCCTAAGAGAAGTTAAAGAATGGAGAATCAAGAAAAAAGATTTGCAAGGAAAGGGGAAAGAAGGGAAGAAGTTTGACTAGTGCTCCTAGGTTTCTAGAAACAGATAGTGCAATAGGCCAAACCAAGGGATTCTATCTTCTCTTATTTGTTGTTGGTATTTTTCCTCGCATTGACACATTACTCAATGCCACTGGCCTCAAAATTACTGCCTCTTCCCATCAGATCTTAAGCATCTTAAGGAGTATGAGTGGGCACTGGGAAAAATTGAAGAGTAACTGAAAATTGTTTTCTGTCCTCCCAACTGTCTTTCTGACTTCACATCTGTTCTTTGCTGTAGATAATTACCTTCTCATCTAAATACAAGACTTTACCACAGTCTGATGGTACAAGGCCCCTCACCGAAGTATTCTACTCAACACTGCTGTTACAAAAATTTTTCTCTCCCATGAATTCCACTTTCTACCAAAGCATTCTTTCATTCAAAGAAGCTAATCTCAGATAAGAGAGGAGAAATGCTTTATCACTAAACAAATTCATAGGTAAATGAATTTTTAAAAATGTGTTATTTTCTCATTAAAAGAAAACCCTAGTTAACCCCAAATTCTCAAGTTCATGTAACTACAAACAGCAATACAAAATGAAGAATTATAGCTAATTTTCAGAATTATTCACTAAAGGGAGATTTAATGGGTAGCAGAGGTTGGGAGTAGACACAGTTTTGTTAGTACTTTTGGATTAAATAAGGTTTGTTTCTTTCTCCCTCCCTTCCTTCCTTTTTCTCCTTCTCTCCTTCCTTCCCTCCCTCCCTCCTTTCCTGTACATACACTGACAAAACTGTAGTTCAAAAAGATAAAAAACAGATTTTAATAAAAAGTGACTCTTCCCCTTAAAGAAAAAATTACTGAATAATATTAAAGAAATTTCAATCACACTACCTTAATACATACAATAACTAATTTAATATTTGCATATAACATACATACAAATACTGATTTTTACATAGATGCAAAGATACATTATTATTTCACTTTTACATTGTCTAGCATTATTTCATGACTTTCATAAATATTATTCTAATGATTGTATTATATTTGATCACAAAGTGATATATCATAGCTTATTAAATCACTATCTTAATATTTGGATTATTTTCAAAATTTTTTTTATCATAAATAATGTTTCAATTAACTTCTTTGTTTTCACTGAATTATTTTGGCCAGGATAAATTTATAGGCACTGAATATGTGTAGCTTTGTAACTCTGGCTATATGTAGCTATCCAGCATCCTAAAAAAGATATGGCACACACTTTATTCCTCTTGGAACCTTATTTTCCATGAAACTTGTTTTGGTTATCTAAAGCTGTCAGAATGTAGTATACCAGAAATGGAATCGGTATTTTTTTTTTTGGCATGGGCAAGCTCCGGGAATCAAACCAGGGTCTCCGGCATGGCAAGTGAGAATTCTGCTACTGAGCCACCATTGCATGGCCTGGAATGGACTTTAAAAAGGGAATTTTTAAGTTACAAGTTTAAAATTCTAAGGCCATAACAATGTCCAAACTAAGGCATCCAGAGAAAGATACCTTGACCCAAGAACAGCTGATGGGTTCAGAATAACTCTGTCAGCTGGGAAGGCACATGGCTGGCATCTGCTGGGGTCTTTGGCTTCTAGTTTCAAACTGCTTCCCGGGGTGGGGGTGGGGGGGGTTCTTTCTACATCTCCAAATGTCTGGGTCTTGGGTTAGCTCTCTATTCTTTCCAAAATGCTTCCCCTTTTAAAGGACCCAAAAAGCTAATCAAGACACACTGTAAATGGGCAGAGGCTCATTTCCATCTAATCAAATGGTGTGTCACATCTTTATGGAAGTAGTCCAGTCAAAGTTCCCACTCCACGATATTGAATTAGGTTTAAAAGAAACGTGGCTGCTCCCACAAGACCAGATCAGGAAAATGGACAAGGCTTTTCTGCAGTACATAACAATTTCAAACCAGCACAAACCTATTTGTTTCAATGCAACCCTGCCAGCACTGCATTTTATCATTTGATTTAAAAATAGTTTTTACTTAAAGAGCTAAAGACTGACCTCTTAAGGTAGTTTTCATTTGCATGCCTTTAAATGAAAAATGAACATTTTCCATGTGCTTGATAACTTTTACATTTTTCCATTGTATGACTAGTAATATTAATAGTCTTTGTTTTTATTTTAGGATATCTCTTTAATTCTTTAGATACTTTAATCCATTTTTTTTTATACAGAGTCTTTCTTCCTTCACATGGATCTTAGAGCATTTGAAATGGTTTCCAACCCTACTTCCCTTATCAGGATTAGCTATGGATAGCAAAGGAGGTGAAAGAGAAATATTTTTTATCTGTAACAGAACATGGTCCTTAATGTATTAAATTACTTTTGTTAGGATTCTAGGTATCTTATCTTATAAAAAGTCACTAGATCAGTTTTTAAATAACATGGAAATTTAAATGACTATGTTGAAAAAGAAAAACATCTTTTATAGTAACTTGCTAAATAAAACATTAAAGACTCATCTTGAATTCACTATTCCTATACAATCTTCTGATTGATCCCTAAGACCCAGACTGCCCAGAGGAATCTAGTCAATCATTGCAACAGAGCACAGAGAGATAATACTACTCAATTTAGAAGAATTCAGATAAATAAGATATTTTCCTCATCATAACTGGCAGGGAGCATTAGTGACAACTTTGGGTCTCTAATCTACCCTCCCCCAACCCACCCCCCACCCCCGACTCATCACCTCTCTACAGATATGCATACTCTCTAGAGTAAGGTCTCAATATTTTCACATTTATAAATGCAACTTTCATAAAGTAAGATTAAAAAATAAATACAAGTAATATACATCTGCACTTTTTATCTCTTTGCATTGCACTGCTCTACACCTGCCTATTAAATACTTATTCTTCAGTTTTATCAATTTATTCAAAATCAACAGTACTCTACATATGTGATGATTACTCTAGGCTCTGTCATCTGATATAACTTAGGTTCAAGTATGGTGTTCTTTCAGTTCTCTCACATTAGGATGAATAGTCATATTTAATCATTTGCTTGTAGATTATCAGTTTGGTGAATTATCCACTATAAAATTTTCTACCTGGGTCAAATTCCCCTTTGGAGTCCAAGGACACTCCTGCCTCCCCTGCCTCAGAGATCTTCCTTCTCATTTTCATTCTGTATGCTGTCCCTTCTCCTGCCCATCAGTGACAAATACTTACAGAATATGCACCTATTTTCTTATCTGACTGAATTAGAAAATGCATCTGCTGTTTAAGACATATTTTTCATATTCAAAAATACCCCTCTTTCCTTGTATTTTTCTCTTCTAGGGCTAATTTCTCCATTTGTGAAAATAATCTAGGATTATTTGTGCAAGTTTATGTACCAAAAATATTTAAATACTGAAAACTAAAGTTAGAGGGAAAAAAATACCTGTTTATCATGAGACATGAAGTCATCTGTTTCCATAGTCCTGGTGTTATACAACTTTCCTGATAAATGGACTGAATATTTACAATAGCGATGCAACCCACAAGCCTGGCAGGAACAATTTTCAGGATTCTTCCAATGTATACTTACATTAGAGTAACTTTCTACCCGCTCCTGAAAAATTACAAAATGGAATAAAATTAAATGAAGCTTATTTAAAAGAAAAAAAAAACATAAAAAGAACCTAACCAAATTAAAATCTATCTTAGGAATTAAAATAATAGGAAGAGACATAATAACAAAACACATGGGTATTTATTTCCTACTTTAATAATGAGCACACAGTAGGTCTTTAACAAGTTCCTCAAAATAAAATAAGCTTATAATCTAGGCTATTAAATGAGGAAAAAACCAGCCTAGGGAAAAAAATGTTTCATATCCCTCACACTTATGAGTTACTAGTAAACACTGCTGTTGACAGATTTTAATTTACTTCTATCTCTCATCTTTAGTTATTGTTTATGAGGCAGTAATTAGTTAAAGGTAGGAAAGAATATGCAGCAAAAATTTAGGATAATCCTGAAGAGATGAATTCATTAGGTCAAAAATTGAGAACAAGATCTCATGCAATTTCCATTGTAGGAATTATATTTTCCACAATATATTCCAGAAATAATTTAATTCTCCTATAGTAATACTGTGGAAGTATGCAAATTGGAACTAGGATTGCTAGGTATGCAGTACTAACATGGAAAGTCTAGTACCTGAGTTTTCAGTGAGAAAACAAACTGAGAAAATACTTGGCATTCATAAATAAGTTTGATTAACATGCTGTAAAACTGTGTTTGAGTACTTACTATTCCAATTAGTAGTGGAGATTAGGTTTTACCAAAATATTTAAACTGTACATAATGAGCATATTATTATGATTACTAATCCACATTTGCATCCTCTAACAGCCCAATGACAATTAAGTATCAACATGTTGATTAGTTTCTTTTTTACTATATATGATTTACAACATTGTCTTTTGTGTCTACCGTTCATATTTCTCATATTTCAGGAAACTCTTTTTTAAAAAAATGTCTTTTATTGTGAAAAATAACACATATACAAAGAAAAGAAAGAAAAAGCAACAATTTTCAAAGTAGTCTTCAATAAGCTGTTACTTAACACATTTCAGAGCTTGTTATGGGTTACCGTTCCACTACTTCAGATTTTTCGTTCTAGCTGCTTCAAAACACTGGAGGACAGAAGAAATATCAATATAGTGATCAGGAGTTATACTCATTCATTAAATCCTATTTTCTCTGTTATAACTCCTCTTTTGATCCTTCTCCCAATCTATAGGGATCTTTAGGCAATGCCCATTTTTACTTTTTCATGTTGAGAAGGGGTGTTGACACTAAAGGATAGGGGCATATAGTTAGTTGACAATTTTGGAGAGGCTTGTCCCTATGGGTTTTAAGATTTATCTGGCTTAGGAACCCTCAGAAAACTATAAGTTCCAGGAAAGCAAACTTAGTATATGAAATTTTTATAGCGTCTCAGTTTTAGCTGTAGGTGTTCTTAAGAGCTAATGGGAGTGGATTATGCCTTGCCTCTCTTCCAACAGAAAGCAATAGATCTTGCTAACAAAGTGGCTCAAGAAGACAAGCTGAGAACTATGAGGAAGCCCTTCAACTCTATCAACATGCGGTACAGTATTTTCTCCATGTAGCTAAATATGTAGCATAAGGTGATAAAGCCAAGGAAAGTATCAGGGCAAAGTACACAGAAAATCTTGAAAGCAGAAAAACGAAAGGAGTACCTGAAAAAGAAAGAAAGAAAAAAACACAGAAACCAGTGAAAGAGGGATAACTGAGTACAGTGGATGAGAAGGGAATGACAGTGAAGAGGAAGGAGAATCTGGTGATCCTGAAAAAAAGAAACTACAGAATCAACTTCAAGGTGCCATTGTTACACAGCAACTACATGTGAAATGGAACCACGTGGCTGGTCTGGAAGGAGCCTAAGAAGCACTTAAGGAGGCTGTGATATTGTTTATTAAATTTCCTCATCTTTTTATAGGCAAGAGAACACCTTGGAGGGGCATTCTATCTTTTGAGCCACCTGGAACAGGGTGCAAACCACTGAAGCAAACCACCAATGTTTTTTTCACTGTCTTCCTCTGACTTTGTTTCTAAGTGGCTAGGCGAAAGTGAAAAGCCAGTGAAGAATTTATTCTAACTTGCCAGAGAGAACAAACTTTCCATTATATTCACTGATGAAACTGATTCTCTTTGTGTTCAAGAAGTGAAAATGAAAGTGAAGCTGCATGTAGAATTAAAACTGAATTCCTATTTCAAATATAAAGGATTGCTGTGGACAATAATGGAATTTTGGTTATGGGAGCTACAAATTCACCCTGGGTTCAGCATTCTGCCATTAGACAAAGATTTGAGAAACAAATTTATATTCCTTTGTCTGAGGCCCATGCCTGAGCAGCAATGTTTAAACTGCATTTAGGGACCACTCAAAACAGCTTATGGAAACAGACTTCTGAGAACTTGAAAACTGATGGTTATTCAGGGGCAGATAAAAGTATTATTGTATATGATACACTTATGCAGCTTGTTAGAAAAGTACAGCTAGCCAATCATTTTAAAAAGGTTCATGGACCTTCCCAAGTTAACCCTAACAACATAATAGATGATTTGCTAATGCCCTGTCCAGTGATCCTGGTGTCACTGAAATAACATGGATGGGTGTCCCCAGGGATAAACTTTTAGAGCAAGTTTCCACGTTGGACATCCTACAGTCATTGCCTAGCATAAAACCTGCAGTTACTGAACACAATTTGTTGAAATTAAAGAAGTTTACAGAAGGCCAAGAAGGCTAAACCAAAGCAATAGGAAGAGGTTTACCATACGTAGTCTTTCTTTCACAGATTACTTTTGCCTTTCTTGGATGGCATTCAGATTATTTCCAAACTCTCTCTTGCCACAGGGATAAATGGGTCTCACTTCAGAGGTCCTTTAAGTTTTACATTGTACCTTTCCTCCATTACCTATTAAATGCCCCTATTCACAAAAATTACAGAGTACTAGTTATGAAGAAATGAGTGATATATGAATGGAAAATAATAGAAATTACCCAGGTGTGCTGGTTTGAAAGGAAGCATGTTCCCTAAGAAAAGCCATGTTTTAATATAAATCCCATTTCATAAAGGTAGAATAATCCCTATTCAATACTGTATATTTGAAACTGCAATGAGATCATCTCCCTGGTTGATGTGATTTAGTCAAGAGTGGTTGTTAAGTTGGATTAGGTGATGACATGTCTCCACCCATTTGAGTGGGTCTTGATTAGTTTCTGAAGTCCTATAAAAGAGGAAACATTTTGGAGACAGAGATTCAGAGAGAGCAGAGAATGCTGCAGCACCATGAAGCGGAGAGTCCACCAGCCAGTGACCTTTGGAGATGAAGAAGGAAAATGCCTCCCAGGGAGCTTCATGAAATAGGAAGCCAGGAGAAGACTCTAGCAGATGACGTCGTGTTTGCCATGTGCCCTTTCAGCTGAGAGAGAAGCCCTGACTGTGTTTGCCATGTGCCTTCTCACTTGAGAGAGACTCTGAACTTCATGGGTCTTCTTGAACTAAGGAATCTTTCCCTAGATGCCTTTGATTGGACATTTCTTTAGACTTGTTTTAACTGGGACATTTTCTCGGCCTTAGAACTGTAAACTAGCAACTCATTAAATTCCCCTTTTTAAAAGCCATTCCGTTTCTGGTATATCGCATTCCAGCAGCTAGCAAACTAGAACACCAGGAAAAAGCAGATTGCAATGAACTGAGATACAAATATTTTTAAATGTTTTGAATGCCGGTCTTTGCAAAGAGCATTTATCCTTTTGTGACTAAAATGAAATAGGGTTTAGTTGATAGTTTGGAAAAAATTTATAGTTCTTAAATATCATTCTTATTATTAAAGTAAAATTTATTTGCTTCATTCAAAATTTAAAATGATAGAATCTCTACTCTCAGGGATAGGCAGTATATGATAAAAGTTACAAGCACTGTGTTTGGCTTTGAAAGATTTTTATCTGTGTTATATAGCCAGTGAGTGCCCTGACTGTAATACTGATTTCTGAGAGAGTGAATTTTTTTCTCTCTGTGTGGATTTAAATATTTTCAATGATACCTTTCACTGTGCAACCTCAAGGGAATTAATTTCTAAATTAGGCATTGTCTTTACCTTGAGGAAGGAAATTGTTTATTTCAGTGTCTTTTTATGGCAAGTTTGACCAAAATAGGTGGTAAATAAATATATAGTTTTTAAATAACTCATGAAATACTGTAATGTAAACCTTTGCTAATAAAGACATGACCTCTCTTTGGATTATGGAACTTCCTTCTATGTGATGTATAAGTGTGTATAAATTTTTTTTAATATAGGTTCAGAAGGGTCTTGTCTTTTACCTTTTAAGTTCAGGGAACAGTTTATCCTGGCCATACACATTATCAGTGTAATGCTTTATGCAACTTTAGAAATGCACAGAATATCATTAAATAATAAAATATAGACATATTATGCTATCTTTATATCTTCAAATAAATAATCTGAAGATGTATATTAAAAAACTTTAGCATCAACAGTAAATTGTACCTTGTATATCGGCATTAGCTATACATGCAAAAGATTATTAGCTAGAATGAGGTAGATTCCTTAATTACTGTAAAGTTCTACCTTGCAAATGCTATAAAATAACTTGCATTTTAAGGTAAATTTGTACATTTTACATGTTATGCTATATGGTTGCCTTTGGGTTTTCTATACAGATTGTTTTTATTGATGCTAATTGGAAATCATGGGTCTGAAATAGGTTGTTCTTATGTGAAGTAAATTGATATGACTTACTACTGGCTAAAAAATGTTTACAGGAGTGATATTTGTTGGAGTTTAGCAAACCATGCAATTTGCACAATTTAACGGAAGCCTGCATAATAGTAGCCTCCAGAACAGCCCCTTGACTCTATTTGGTCTCTCTTAGCTGCTGATGCCTTGTCATTACTCTTCTTTTCCTTTTTAGTAAAGAAGGTGTTGTCAATCCCACAGTGCCAGGGCCAGACTCATTTCTGGGAGTCAAGCTCCATGTTGTCAGGGAGACTTTCACCCTTGACATGTCCCATGTAGGGTGGAGGGTAATTATTTTCCTTGTAGCGTTGGGCATAGAGACAGAGAAGTCACAACTGAGCCACAAAAGAGGTTTCCTGGAAGCAACTCCTAGGCCTCATAATAGGTAGTTTTAGCTTCTCCACTACAGAACTAAGTTTCAAAAGGGTAAGCATGAAAATCAAGGGCCTGGACTATTTTCTTGGGAGTCCCAAATGGTTGAGAGGGTACCATGGGTTTCCCAGATGAGAAAGTTTAAAAGTTCCTTTTTTTTTTAACCTTCAAACCCCCAAGGGACTCTACCAATACTTTTTAATTATTAGCCGGCCATAGTCTGAGATGTATCCAGGTATTACATTAAGATGTACAGAATTACAAGGCCTTGTTCCTGTTCTAGATTCCAGGAGATTGGGTTGTTTAAATGAGCTATCCACATGGCCTGATTTAGATATGAGTGTTATAGAAAAATTAGGTCATAGACATAATAAATCTCTCTGCCTTTGGTCTCATACAGTAGCTGAAGATCTAGAGTACATACACTATCATCTTTTACTCTGTATTCTTATTTACCTTAGTCCCAGCCAGATGGGCCTCATTTTTAAAAAAATTTTTTAACTTTTTTTATTGTATGGTATAACATAAATACGAAGTAAAGAAATAGTTTTCAAAGCACCCTTCAAAAAGGGGTAACAGGATAGATCCCAGAATTTGTCATGGGCTACCATATGATCCTCTCATATTTTTCCTTCTAGCTGCTCCAGGCTTAAATACTTCTCATCATCACAACTGACTTTTTTTTGTGAACAATAACATATATACAAAAAAGCTATAAATTTCCAAGCACAGCACCACAGTTAGTTGTAGAACATATTTCAGACTTTGACATGGGTTACAATTTCACAATTTTAGGTTTTTACTTCTAGCTGCTCTAACGAGACTAAAGAGATTTCAACTTAATGATTCAGCATTCATATTCATTTGTTAAGTCCTATCTTCTATGTATATCACCTTTGATCTTTCCATCCCTCTCTTTGGGCTTGTTTGGGTTATGGCAATTCTAAATTTTTGATATTGAAAGGGTCTGTCACTAATACGGGGTAGGGAGATGGAATTATCTGATGTTCTGGAGAGGCTGGGCTAGATGTCAGGACTTACCTGGACCAAGGACCCATCTGGAGGTTGTAGGTTTTTGGCAAGTTACTCTAGTGCCTGGAACTCTTGTGGAATCTTATAAATTGCCCTGGGTGTTCTTTAGGATTGGCTGGAATGGTCCTGTTTGGGGGCTGGCGGGTTTTGATAGGTAGCAAGGTCTACCTGAAGCTTGCTTAAGAGCAACCTCTAGAGTAGCCTCTCAACTCTATCTGAACTCTCTCTACCACAGATACTTTCTTAATTACACTTCTTATCCCTCATTCGGTCAGGATGTAATTGTTGATCCCACGGTGCGAGGTCTGGATTCATCTCTTGGAATCCTCTCCCATGTCGCCAGGGAGACTTTCACCCTTTGATGTCATGTTCCACTTAGGGGGGTGGGCAATGATTTCATTTGTAAAGTTGGGCTTAGAGACTGAGGCTACATCTGAGCAACAAAAGAGGTCATCCAGAAGTAACTCTTAGGCATGCTTATAGGTAGTCTAAGCTTCTATGCTACCTACATAAGCTTCACAAGAGTAAGCCTCACGATTGGGGGCATGGCCTATTGATTTGGGTGGCCCTAAAGTTTGACACAGTATCAGGGGATTCCCTGATGGCAAGGTTTAATAGTTCCATAGCCTTTCTCCCCTCCCTCAGGGGACTTTGCCAATACTTTTTTGATTATCTGGTTAATATACTCTAGGATGTTTCCAGGAATTACAATAATCTACACAGGATAAAGGACCTCTTTCTCATTCCGTGCTGTGTTTCAGTTGTTCAAATTAGCTATACAGATAATATATCATTATCTACAGAAAATTTCAGTTCCAGATCAAATAAACTTTTCTTCCATTGGTCTCAAAGAGTATGTGTGGTTCTAAAATATAGACACTGTCTTCCTTACTCCTATATACTGAATTACTTAAACCCAACCTGTTCAGCTTCGTTCTTATCTCTAAATACCAGGTTATATATATAAAACAGCCTTTCAGAATCCAGAAATAATAATCACCACTCCAGACTTAATGTGTCTGTTCTAAAAGCTTGCAATCTAGACCCCTGTTTTCTTATAAGCATTTTCTAAAGGTGACCATACTATTGTTGTTTTTTGTTTCTGGTTTGTCTCACCAAATGTCCCACATGTTCATTCACATCATTGCATGCCTCAAGATATTGTTCCTTTTTGTAGCTGCACAGCCTCTGTTCATAAGTATATACCATTGTTCGCCATTCTACTACACCATCAGTGCATCCTTTAGCCACCTGCATTCATCGGGCACCATGTAGAGGGCCCAAAGTCCAGTCTATTACCATTCTCAATTTTAGATAGTTTTATTGTTCTCAAGAGACAGACAACCAATAAACACACCCTCACCAAACAGGTAATCTAAACCTCCTCTTAACTCTTGTCACTCACCCCATTATTTACCTCTGCTGTTGCCGTGGTAGTGCTGGTTTCTTTTTGAACACAGCTCATAGCATGCAATAGCAATTTTCCCCTTGTACCCTGGACTTACAACACTCTTCATTCAAGAATCTTATCTTTGAAGTAATTCTTACAAGAACTCATTTATATTTCTAGTGTGAGTCAGGGGGACATGTAGGTCTACAACCCCTTTCAATCTTGTTCATTACTTCTAGACCCACTAGAGAATCACCTTCACTCCTATTTACCCTTACATTGGAGTTCAACCTCATAGCTAATGGTTCACACATCTCTAGCTTCTATGTATCTCAAAAGTTCCCTGTATTCTGTATTACAAGTTTCTGATTATACCTTTATGCTGGGCATAAAAGTGGAATCATACAGTATCTGTCCTTTCGTGTCTAGCTAATTTAGCTCAGCATATGTCCTCAAGGATCATCCATTTTGTCATGTGCTTCAGGATATCATTTGTCTTACTGCTGCATAATATTCCATCATATGCATAAAGCACATTTTGTTGATCCACTCGTCTGTTGATGGGCATCTGGTTTGTTTCCATCTTTTGGCGATTGTGAATAACGCTGCTATGAATATCGGTGTGCAAATGTCTGTTTGTGTCATTACTTTCAGCTCTTCTAGGTTTATACCAAGTAGTGCTATTGCTGGGTCATAGGGTAGCTTGATATTTAGTTTCCTAAGGAACTGTCAAACAGTCTTCCATTGTGGCTGCACCACTACTCTTTACCACCTGTAGTGCATAAATGTCCCAGTTCCTCCATATCCTCTCCAACATTTATAGTTTCCTGATTGTTTAATAGCAGCCATTCTTATAGGTGTGAGGTGGTAGCTCATTGTAGTCTTGATCTGCATTTCACTTATTGCCAGTGAAAATGAGTATTTCTTTATGTGCTTTTGAGCCATCTGCATTTGCTCTTCAGATTAACGCCTATTCACATCTTTAGCCCATTTTATAAATGGATTGTTTGTTCTTTTGTTGTTGAGTTGCATGATTTCTTTGTATATACAGGAAATCAAACCTTTGTCTGATATGTGATTTCCAAATATTTTCACCCATTGAGTTGGCTGCCACTTCACCTTTTTGACAGTCTTTTGAGGTGCAGAAACATTTGATTTTGAGGAGTTCCCATTTAGCTATTTTTTCTCTTTTGTTGCTTGTGCTTTGGTTGTGAAGTTTAGGAAGCTACCTCCTATTACTAGGTCTTGAAGATGTTTCCTTACATTTTATTCTAGAAGCTTTATGGTGCTAGTTCTTATATTTAGGTGTTTGATCCACTTTGAGTTAATTTTTGCGTAGGGTGTAAGATAGGGGTTCTCTATCATTCTCTTGGCTATTGATTTCCAGTTCTTCAATTACTGAAAAGACTATTTTGTCCCAGTTCAGAGGATTTGGGGGCCTTGTCAAAAATTAATTGACCATAGATTTGGTGGTCTATTTCTGCACTCAGATTGGCTTCATTTTTATCTCTGATTAGGGCCTGATCTCTTTTTCCATTACTTTAACTGCTATTATATATAGATATGGTAACTTTCAGCCCTCCATTTTAGGGTCTGAGGTGTCAAAGAGTTACTCAAAGTTCCAGGGAAATACTTTCTGATACACATACAGTTTAGCATCTCAGAATCTAGATAAACATTTACAACCTCAGACTAAGTGTGGCTGCTATAAGGGTTTAACAATCTAGGCTCCAATTTCCTTAAAAGTATTTTCTGAAAGAGACCTTAGAATATTCGTTCTTTTGTTTCTAGCTTATTTTGCACAATACACTGTCTCCAAGATTTATTAAGTTTGTTGTGTGCCTCTTGATGTCCTTCCTCTTTGCAACCATACCGTATTTCTCTTTGCAGCCATACCATATTCCATCATATAACTGTATCAAGGTTGGTGATTCGGCTTCTCAGTTATTGTATTCTTCAGCTTCCTCCATCTACTGAGCATCACGGATAATGTCCAAAATAAATAAACCATATCTCACAGTATCCTCACTTGGTTGTACTACCCAGCAGCACTCTCAATTTTAGATAAGTTTCATTGGTCCATGGGGACAAAGAACCAATAAACAGTCTCATTAAATATCAAATCAAAATTATGCCTTATAACTTGTCCCTCCCCACCAATTAGTTACCTCTGGTAATGTAGTACTATTGATGTCTTCCTGTTAACTACTGGCTATAACATTCATTTTTAGTTTTTGCCATATACCCCTTTACTATTGACTTTCTGTTCAGTATCAAACTTTTGAAACAATTCACGCCAGAAATTTCTACAATTGTAGAGTTAATCAGTGGGATGCATGGCACTATACATCCCTTTTCGATCATATTCACCTTCAATACGGCAATGTTACTTATAACTCCACTAATTAGCTATCATCACTTCTACCCATTCCCTTGCATTTAAGTTAAACCTCATTGGGTAACCTTTTCCTCGACTCTAGCTTCTGTGTACCTTTAGGTCTGACATATTCTACAGCGTAACTTCTGAGATTCCCTTTACCAGAGTCATAATAGCAAAATCATACAGTATCTATCCTTTTGTGTTTGACTATTAGGATGCTCTTTTAAAATATACTTGGCAGCTTTATCAAAAAAACACCGGCCATATTCAAACAAGAATTAAAAATTTTAATTTAGGTTCAAAATCCCATTAGGGAAAAAAAGAACATATATTGGCACCATCCTAGTACTATTTACCAGCAAAAAAAAAATCAGTGCATGTTCTTAAGTACTAATTGGGCAAATAAGAGCCTTCCAATATCTGTATATGGCTTCTTTTTTAAATTCACTAAAACATGCTTTGAGTGTGTTTAAATAATCTTAAGAAATCTTTTGATGAACTAATTCGAATCTATATGATTTCACTGTGAGAAAAGGACAATGTAAAATGTCCTCTAAATTCTATTTAAGAAGGCTGCACTTGAGATACAATGTTTTTTCTCACTGAGGGAGACACATCTCTGGAAAGGTCGAAACATTTTTTTTTTAAAGCAAACTGGTTGCTCCAAATTTGCTAAAGCTTGTACAATATCACTTCAGAATTTATATGAAATTCCACTATGGAAAGAAATGATTTGTGAGTACTCTATGGACTGATGAAATGTAAACTATTAAATGTGAATCAATGACAAATAAACCTTATGTTTATGTTAACATGCCTTTTATTTGTTCAGAAGCCAAGATAGGTGTTTGAAATAAAATGATTAAAAGCACATAATCCAGTACAAGATATTGCATGTAATTTTAATATTCACCAATAATTTTGATATATACACACACACATTATATATTTATATACATACACATGATTTTATCAAATGGGAACAGTGTTAAAATCATCTAGAAACTCTAGCTATAATAGTTTCAAAGGGTCATAGGCAATGTCAATATAACACCTACATTAAAAGAAAAGGTGCCACTCCTACAATTGTTAAAAAAAAAAAAAAATTCCAAGATTCCAGAAAAGAGAGGGGAAAAATTGTGATGAAACTATATTAGAGATCAATTTCAGGCCTTTTTTGCGGGGTGGGGGTGGGTAGAGGAGGTGATTGTTTTATCTTTAAGCTACAATTCTAAGTGGAATTTATACCCGAGATCCATAGACTATCTAACCTGTAGTAAGAGTAAAAACACTTTTAAAGGAAAAATCACTAAATTTTAGGCCTATGGCATACTAAACCCTAATAATAATCCTGAAGCCCAAGAGTCAGTAATAGGGACCTATATGCCACCTTCTTTTTAGATCTATGGTATATACACAATGCATTTTAGACCTTTACTCGTTAGGGTATTTATGAACAGTAGTTATTGGTGCTACTTACCAATATTTCCAGTTTTTCTCCTTCCAGTTACATGGTAAGTGTGCACTTTCCTGTCTCCTCTGAAATGAGGCATGGACCATGACTTTCTTTGGCCAATGAAATGTGAGTGGGAACAGTATGTGTCATTTATAGGTTGAAAGTCAGAGTAAACAAGTGATTAATGACCTTCCTTTCCTGCTTCTGTGGTACTCATGGAAGCACATGCTGAGATGAAACCTCTGAGTTAGAAAGCTTTATCTGCTTGGTTTTCTGAGTGACTACAATAAGTAGAACACTATCATAACTCATACTGGCTTATATAAGTGAAAAATAAACTGTTGGGTTAAGCTACTGAGATGTTGCTGTTTTAGCATAACCTAGCATATTCTGACTAATATAGTACGAATAATCTGTTTCTATATTTTTAAGCTAATATTTTCTGTATCTTATGGTCATTATTTCAACATCAGTTATCCAGATTCAGTACTACTTACTCTAGTACGATACAGCACAGTATAGAAGTGTTGTGGGTTCTGGAGTTAGAGAGATCCTATTTTAAATGTTGGCTTCATCAATTACTAGCTGTGTAACCTTCTGTTATTCGATTTTTATAAGTTAATTTCCTCAACTCTAAAATGGAGGAAATAATAGCACCTTCCTCACGGGGTTACTATGAAGATTAAATAAGGTACTTTACTTTGAATATAAAGTATTTGGCAAAAATTAAATGATCAATAAGTATATATAATTTTTCTTTCCATTAAAGAAAACAGTATTTATACCATATTCTAAGAGCTGTGTTATGCACTTTACCAGCAAAGCAAGTGAATATTTTCCTTCAAAGTAGGTATTTTCTATATTTGAGGAAGAAATTAGGGTTCACAAAGGTTAAAAACTTTCCCAAAATCAAAGTTATATATGGCGGCCCTAAACTTAAGACACCTCAATTCAAAGCCTTCTAACTCTTTCTGTGATCTGTAAATCTCATTTAAACTAACCATCTGCTGCTAAATCATCATAATTAAATTAAGCATGAACCAGACTTTGGATGACATCAAATCTAGCAAAAATAGAAAGAGAGGCTAGAGACTTAAGTGCTAGCAGGTCTTCAAGGAATTATCTTGCCATTTTTATTCTGGCTAATCAGAACATAGAATGTTAGAAGTAGATAATACTCTAAAATCACACAGTACAACCTCTACTATTAGAGATCATAAAATAGAAACCTAGAGGATAATATGGAATCTACAAGATTTTGTAAATTTAAAAGGAACATTCACAAATCAATAAATTTACAAAATCTTAAGCCAGAGGACAATCAAAGGTTATCCAGGCCAGTGGTTCCCAAACTGCATTCTACAGAAATCACGTATCCTGGGATGGCATTTCATGAAAAGGAGTCTCACAGTAAAATACAAATTTAGAAAATATTGCATTCTACATCCCACTCTTGAAGATTCACAGTATAAACTCACATATCAACAGTTCTGAAAAGCTCTCTACTGAGAAGTTTTCTAGTAAATAAATCATTTTAAGTTAAACCCAGTTCTTCTCAAACTTCTTTGGCTATGGAACTCTCTCCTAAAATAGCAATTAACATCCTGTGGGGCAATCTCATTTTAATAGAAGAGGTAAACCCTAGAGAAATTCTAAAGTTATTCATAATTCAAAACTTAATTTTTGATTAAATATAGTTAATGTGATTAGCAAAACAATGACATCTTCCAGAAAGAGGTGAAATAATAACCTGATTATTTAACGAACAGAAACGTCAACACTTTAGAAGAGGACTCAGCTGACTAGACATTGAAAACTGAGAGATACTTTCTGCCCACCCTACTCCTCCAACCCATATCCACTCCACTCATTCTCTTTTTACCCTCTGGAGATTATTTAAAAAAAAACTTTATACCTTATATTGCTCTTTCCAACGACTTCTAGAAACTAAGCTCTCCAGACGAGGCTGAACAAAGTGGTTATCCAAATAATGAAGAGATGTCAACATATCTTGTGCGTATGATTTTTGTCTGGTGCCATCTATTCAAGGGAATAACAACAAAAAAAGTAATTTTGTCCATATGAAATACTTAAATGGTTTTATACTTACAGATCTCTTCCCCTAGCTTTTGGAAAACACTTGGTTGGTTGGATATAAAGTATTTTAAGTAAAATAATAATAATAATAATAATAAATTAGCTAAAGGGCATTAAGGAAAGAAAACAGGGGGAGAAGACTACATTGTTCTTGCAAGTATCATGCTTCAACAATTATTTTCTGATGACAAAAGAACCAGATGAAAAAGTTGCTTTATTTCTTTTATTCTCATTTACAAACCTGACAAGGATTAACAACTAAATTCCAGATCAGGCTCTATTTTCTGAGCATGGTTTGTAAGGCCCTTTGCAACTGACTCCATTCTACCTATCCACTGGACAGGTAATGAGGAAAGAGGTCTAGCCAGAAGGAAGGATATCATAGTGCCAACAAATCAGAATCCTTTCTTCTGGCTAGACCTGTTTCCTCATTACCCTTCAGAATGCTAGAGCTACACTTTTTTCAGCCTTCCTGATTTGACTCATGTTATATTCTCTAAGCATCTATTCCTACATATCTACTATTAGATTCTGTGAAGTGAAGCTTTGTTTTACTGTCTCTTAAGTTTTCTTAATGAATCTAGTTAATAATGAATCGCTAATCTAATGCTTAGAGAGGCTGTAACAGAAGCAGAACAGTTGACCAATGCTGCTGTTTTATGAGGACATGTCAAAATCTGCAAATTCATTGTGAAATTTAAATGTCCATGGGCCTGTCATATAACTTCCTTTATACTTTCCACATATTGCCATTAGTAAACACTAACAAGCTTTCAGAGGGCCTTAGGAGGTTCTCCTTAATTTTGTTTAATATTTTTTTAAAGCTAGATGGTTTAAAAATCAGAAAAAGAAATATACTATTAACTTACCATACAATGTTCCCAGAAAAGAGTCATCTAAAGCATTAATCAGAAAAGCCTTCACAACTCTTTCAAAGTGAGTATAGGGGTCACTGAAAGAATCTGAAATTAATTTTAAGTAAATATTAGAATATAAAAGACAAAACAATTTCCTGCATATAATAGCTTCTTTTCTCCAATGCTAATAAATTAATACCATAAATAGCAGAAATAGTTTAGTTGTCCTAATTTCATAGATAGCCACTCTGGTAACTTGTGTCATCACTAAACAAATCTTTATATTCCAAATTTCCTGACTTACTCTAATTCAACTTTTCTAGTTACTACTTCAAATAATCTTCACTTCCCAAATTTACCAATAAAAAACTGCCCAAGGAATATCAAGAGATACGTTGTAGAAACAAATTAGTCATCCTCTGTGCACCCAAGGCTTAACTCTAAATTAAAGCAAGAGAGTGAGAAAGAAAACCTTGAAAGGTAAAACGTTTACTATGCACAATGAACTCCTGTTTTATTCCTTACCTACAAAAGATCTTACATATCAAATTGTCCAGGAAATTGTTACCTACGAGAACTCCAATGCTGATAAAAAAAAAATCACTTCCCTTTCTTCTGGCTAAGATTTAGAATCTCCTGTAGTCAACATCAACTTAGAAAAATTCTTTTTCTTTCTATATCACACATATAAGCCTGCTTTTCTTATAAACCCTGTGGTCCATGGAATCACCTCTTGTAAAAGGCTGGATGGTATTAAGAGAGACGGTGCTTACAATTTCTCACTACCCCTGGGTCAAGGTTTACTATGGTTATGGAAATGACTTCTATCAAGCACAACTCTTTCCTTGATACAAAATGGTCACCCTAGAGCATTTGCTCTGCATTGAGCACCTGTGAAGACAGATCAAGGGCAGCCTGAGTATTTTGAGAAATGTGGAGGATACTTGGCAAGGAATTAAAGTAAAATAAGACTTATAATTAGAATCCATGAATGGATTTTGACTTTCCTTTCATTTAAAGTGAAAAAATATATAATAATAAAAGATGGGAACAGATATGGAAAAACCTTTTTACTTCTATTTTGGTTACCTAAAAACTGACGTATAACGCTTTTTTTAGACTTCAGGGGAATTTTTAGTACGTATTCTTTTCTAAGGAGACTAAAGTGACTGAAATAAAAGTAGTAATATAATTAAATGACAACAGAAGATAATTACACTGCAAAATTTAAGGCAGCCTATGATGACCTGAAAATAGCAGGGACTTATTTTGATCATTAAAGAAAATATACAATTATATTTAAAGAGAAATGAAATTTATACTTAAATAGAATTCAATTTGGTTAGATTTTATAAAACTCTGGATATATTATAACACTGGTACATATCTTAATGTGTTAATGTTCAAATCCATCTAAATTCTATTCTAGCACTCCTCAAATTGTATCAAGGGAAAACTCTTCTTGGAATAATTACATATGTTGAGAAAAAAATAAAATTCATTCTCTGGGCACCTAAACCGAACTAGTAAACGAATAAATTGAAATAGGATTTTATCCCACTGAATTTATCACTCTTGAATGTGCTAATGCCCAAAGTGACACAGGTGCAATGGAGTTTTGGGTCCTACTGCTCGTTCTTTAGTATTGGAAAGAAAAGGCAAAGTCAGAATCACCTCGAGACTTTTTTCCTAACCACAGAATCCTTTTTCCCCCAAGAAATATCAGAATCTCCCAAAAGAGTCAGGAAGAAGGCCCCTATTTCACTGTGTTTGAGTGGATGGATGGGTGATAGTAGAGCTATGCTCAAGCATCTCAAATTGAATGTAAAAGAAAATAAACATTGAGCAAGTATATGCAAGGTATCCACTTACATGGAGTGCTTTTATTTCTTGCAAAAAGCCTAGATACTGACACTACCCCTGGTTTATTTTCAGATGAGGAAACTAAGATACAGGGAGGCTGTGAAACTTTCCTAATATCAAACAGCTAGTAAATGTTGGGACCAGGAACTGAAAAGCATATGCAGTATAACCCCAGATTACACACCCCAATCCCCTAGATTTGTTAGGCTGATATTTGGATTTGACACTTCAGAACATGGATTTTAGATTTGGGTGGGATCTTGGAGAAAATAAAATTCCTATCTTTCATCTTTCAATTAAGAAAAATGACACTCATCTTGATGACTTACCCAAGGCCCAACAAGCCGAGAAAGGGAGAACCAGGATTAGAACCTAGAACCTCTCTGGAGCTTTTCTGTTATTTAATCATGATGTGGGATGGGCTTCAAAAGAATATCCTAGAACTACTGTTCAAAAACATTCTCCTCTTTGATTATTAAAACACTGGAAAAGCATACAGGAGAAAACCAATATTGTGTTTCTGCATAACGGGATTTCCAAGGTAGACTACTAATTTCCCTACACCCAGTCATTAGAGGTCTAGTCATTCCCTGTTGATTTTCTTTACATGCTTTATCATATATTAATTTCACATAGAGGTTAGGGCTTTGTTTCAACATCATCTATCCATCCTATTGATCTAGCTGTCATTCTTATCATGCCAGTACTACACTGTTTCATTTATTGCAATTTTATAAATTTTTATATCAGGTAAAGCAAACCCTTCCAATTCCCTGTTTTCAAAATTTATTTATTCTCATCCCTTTGTTCTTTCATATGAACTTCAGAACTTTTGCAAGTTGAATAAAAAAAATTCATACCAAAAGAAATGACTTCTTGTATTGTGTATTATATTCCAGAAATGTGTTATGTTTCTCCATTTATTCAAGCCTTCTATTTTATAACGAAGTTAATTTTCTAAACATAAAGTCATGCTTTTCTTATTAGGACTAGGTCCAGGAACTTTATTTTGATTGTAAATATAAATGGATTCATTATATTTTCTAAACAATTATTTCTAATATTTAAATAAGGTATTGGATTTTGCATATCTGAGCCTGGTCACTTTTCTGCAATCTCTTACTAATCCCCAAATAGTCAGATTCTTTTGGATATTTGTGGGAGATGAGCTTGCTGGGACATTGTTAAGCTGGAGAGAGATATTTATTGTTCAGGGATTTCTGAGTACACTGCTTTTTCCCTCAACCCTAATGAGAATGTGATCTTGCTAGTGTTAAATTTATTTCAAGAACGAAAAAGAATGTTTATAAATATTTCATTAGGTGGAAGTACATAGATTGTTGACATACTTTCTTCTGGAAGGGCAGTGTAAAATCCCAGTATAAGAGGGCAGGGACAGATCAATAAATTAGCTTTTTCTACTGTAATATATGCCATTTTACCCTACCACCCCAGTAGGGGAAAAAAGAACATGAGAAAAGCTACGAAAATATATGTTGCATTTATTTGTGCTCTCAATGTATTCATCTAAGTTCTGATTCGTTGGTTACATAAATCCGAAACTAATATCTTTTGTGCATATATAATCATACTAATTCAAATCATAACGTCATTTCCTTTTTCAATAGTTACTTTGTTTTGCTTTTATGTCTTACTGCATTATTCAGAACATCTAGAACAAGGTAAATAAGAAATACTTTGGACCTGTTACTTAGTTTAAACAGAATACCTCCAGTGCTTCATTTTAAGTATGATGTTGGCCCTTGGTTTAAAATAATATTCTTTATCATGTAACGGATATACGCTCCTCTTCCTAATTTTTAAAGACTTTTTAAAGGCCTTTTAAAAAATTTTTTACTGTTAAATATAACATATAATCAAAGAAAAGAAAGAAAAAGCAATGATTTTCAAAGTACACTACAACAAGTAGCCAGAGAACAGATTTCAAAGTTTGATATAGATTACCTTTCCACTATTTCAGATTTTTCCTTGTAGCTGCTCCAAAACACCAGAGGCTAGAAGAAGTATTTTTTTTCTCTTTTTGTGAAAAATAATATATATACAAAAATACAATATTCAAAACACATCACAACAATTAACTGTTGAACAGATTCCAGAGTTTGGTATGGGTTACAATTTCAGGTTTTTACTTCTAGTTGCTCTAAAATGCTGGAGACTAAAAGAAGTATCAACATAATGATTCATCAATCGTACTCATCTGTTAAATCCTACGTTCTCTGTATAACTCCATTGTTATCTTTGATCTTTCTCCTACTCTTTAAGGCTATTTGGGCTATGCCCATTCTAACCTTTTCATATTGGAAGGGGCTATTGATAATATGGGATAGGAATATGGAATTAGTTGATGTTCTGGGGAGACTGGCTCTTCTGCATTTTAGGACTTATCTGGTCCTGGGATCCATCTAGAAAGTTAACCTAGTGCATGGAACCTTAAAATTCTTTTCTAAATGTCTTTTTAGAATTAATTGAAATTATATTTTTCTTTTGACAAATATATTAATATGACTCAATATCAAACTATTTTTATAGTAAACTACCTTTACAGTTATAAAAAGAATGGTTAGAGGCCTTTTTCCTTTTTATCACTAGAAAAATATTTCCTTCATGTGTATTTGTGAATCTATTTCATGAACTTATTGGAAATGTACTGATATTCTTTAATCTGCATAAGCAGGTGTGTTGGTTGACACAAAAATATTTTCTTCTAGTATACCTTTTAACTGACATCTTCATGTCTTCCTATCCAGAAGTATGGTATGCCTCAGTACATTCACAGATTCTTTTACATTATCTTACTACAGTTATGCAAATTTTTCATACAGATTTCCATTTGTTCTGTGTCTTTACCCCAGGAATTCATGAAATAGGGTCTTCATTTCTAGTTCTCTCTGTACAGCCTTTATTGTAGATTTATTTCAGATTTTACATCTTTAGTGGTCTGGAACTCCTTATTTATCTTAGCTAGCTCCCTCTCACCTCAAATTGTTCTCTCTGTATGGCTTCCAACTTCACAGGTACTAAAGCAAATGTTTCATATAATTTTCTTCTGCTTCCTTTAGTGAAACACATTCCACAGGCATGTTCTTCCTGAGTCTTCAGGGCAACATTACCTTTCCTTTATGCTATAATATGATTTCACTGGTACTTTTTACTTGTACTAGAATGAGACAGGAAATTTTAGGATTTAATATTTTACATAAGTGATTGTGAGATTGCTCTTGGGCCCACTCTTTGGTGTACTGGTAGAGTAATTCTCTTTAATTGCTAAGTGGAGACTAAGTTGATGTTCATTCAGTCTAATTACCAGTATTTCACGATTATTTATCTAACGAGGAATAGACTGAGCACACCTTATATCTGTTTCTTGGTTCTCTGTAACTCTGAACATAGGATAGGGTTCTAGAAAAGTATAATTTCCAGTATCCACAAATCTGAAGGTTATACCTGTCTCTCTCCCTAAGTTTAATATCTTAAGTATGTGAACTGTATAGATCTGGAATGCACTGTATTACTGCTACTCTGTCCTTGTACTTACTATCATATCTTTCTTAGGAGTTGCACTTTCAGAATACATATAGAAAGATTACTAACAGAGACTGACAAAAAGGGAAAAACAAATCTATGACTGTCATCAATTGTTTCAACCACATTACAGAGGGAAAACTACCCGGTTTAAAGGAGGTATAGATGCTTCTCTGAGAGCTATATGGCAGAAAGGGAACAAGTGATAAATTGTCTTCCTTTAGACTGCTCTCTTCAAAATGACAAAACTGCATAAACCACTGCTTGTGATTCTCAGCTGAATAGTGAATTTGGAGTTTGGAGAGTTTTCTCCCAAATTTTGATCATATGTTGAATATGAGTATTTGTGAATGCTGTTATAGAAGCTGAGGACAGAATGAATCTGGGAGTATTAGCCCAATTCCTCAGCCCAGGCCACAGAGTAGTGTTCATTCATCATATGAGCTATTGCTTCAGTGAGAAAATATATTTTGATTTCCAAATATAACAGTTAACCTATAGTACCTTCTAGAACTTAATCCTTTGGTAAACTGGAAATTGTCTATATTAAATTTTATTTGTTATGGTCACATATCATATAAATATTAAGTATTAAAGACATTACCAAATCACAAATTAGGAGAAATCTGGGCTGGAGTTAAAAGTTTGAGAATTTTCACCTACAGACTGGGCTGAAGTTATGGGTAAGAGACTACCCAAAGTACAAGCAAAATGAATACACCTTGAGGATGGAATCCTTGGAAGTATCAGCATCTGAATGGCAAATGAAAAAAGAGTAAAGCAATATTACAAAGGAGGAGCAGAAGACAGTAGTACCACAGAAGCTAAAAAGAGCTTTCTGAAAGTGAGAATGGTCAACAGTAGCAAAGGACATAACAATACAAAGTTAATACAAGAACCGAAGAGTATTTTGGCTACTAGTAAGTTATCGATATTTTAGCAAGAACAATTTCACTGAATTGATGGGTATAAAAAGCCTGAGTACAATGCTTTGCAGAGTTACTGGAAAACAGAAATACAAAGATAAGAGTTAGAAAACTGGTCAACAGAGAATGCCAAATTAAGGGAAGAAAGGCATGAACATGGTTATAAGTTGAGGAAAGAAAATATGTAAGCTTAAAGTCATTGAAAATAAAGAAAATTGAGTAGATGAAGTTTGAAGGAAATCTAGAAGTTGCAAATAAGAATACACAAAATAAAAAGTATTGCATGAAAAATGAGACACATCTTCCCTGAGGTAGAGAATCTCTCATATTTTCATATAATTGATGAAAATATAAATAATAAAATCCTGAAAATTCTAATTTTCTATCTCTGATAGGTATATCACTGTTCGTGTGAAGTCTCAAAAGTCCTGAAAGAACTTGTAGTTCCCAAAGTGGACCTGTCTGGGTTCCCAAGTTCATTTAAGGGATCTGTGACACTAAAGCAATAATACTAAGATATATTTATCTGCTGTTTTCACTGAGTTGACATTTGTATTGATGGACCAAAAGTAATGATAAGTAAAGCACTAGCTCCTTACCATGAATCACAACAGTAGCACCAAACTACTAGTAATCATTGTAGTCATTACTGCAACTCACAATTAAAGAACTAAAAAAGAAGCCAATTTCACCTGAGAACATCCTTGATAAAGCAGCTATTTTTTAATAATGTTATTAAATTTTGAACCCCTAACACACATCTTTTTTTTTTTTTTACATGGGCAAGCTCCAGGAATCGAACCCAGGTCACTGGCATGTCACACAAGAAGTCTGCCATTGAGCCACCATTGCACCGCCATTTTCGGGGGGGTACATGGTCCAGGAATTGAAGCTGAGTCTTCCGCATGGAAGGTGAGCATTCTACTACTGAACCACCCGTGCACCCCACCCGCCATTTTTGTATTTTAAGGGACAAAACAGGAAGTATGAATACAGTACTTATGCTGCAGACCAAGTTCATTTTCAACTGTTTGAGCTGAGAGCTGAAAATGCCTCATTTGTCTTAAAACACCATTTTTCCTTGATAGAACAACTGGCAAACTATGGTTATCGAGACGGGTACTTGGCAAACACTTTCTCAGAAAATGAACAAAGTAAGTCTGTCACTTCAAGGAGAACAACTGACAGTATTTGTTGCCAATGATAAACATCAACTTTTTAGTAGAAATAAGAACTTTGAAAAACTTCTATCTGTTATTGTAAACTTTACAGCTCCCTGATACAATTAAAATACTCCCTCCTTTTCCAACTACTTATCTGCATGAGGCCAAACAGTTTTCATCTTTTCAACCAAAACAACTTATCACAACAGACTGACTACAAAAGCAGTTATGAGAATCCAGCTGCTTTCCATTAAGCCAGACATTGAAGATATTTACAAAAACCTAAAATGAAGTTACTCTTCTCATTGTTTTGAAAAGTTATTTTTCATAAGAATGTTATTTTATGTTAACATGTATGAATTTACTAATGTTATTTTAAATGAATTAATAAATGTTTTTAAAATTTCTCAATTTGTATTTCTACAATGGTAAATACTGATTTGATATACTCCACATTAAAAAAAAAGCTCTTTGGGGATCATTATAATTTTTTTAAAGTGTGAAGTATTCCTGAGACCATTGGATGAAACTTTCATTAAACTGACAAAGTAATTACCTGAAAACAAAACAATAATTCTTAATGATTTAGAATGGAATAGTAAAGGCTGACCTGATATCATGATTAGAAAATCATCAATTGTTTTCTTGATATTTAACTTACAAAGAGAATTTTGTTTTACTAATTTCAGCTGTGATGTAGTCAATTTTCCTTCTTGATGGCTTTTATTCTCTTCATCACCCTCCTCATTTTGCACTACAAAGTCATCAATAATATAATCATCTTCATCTTCATACTCATAATCCTCTTCCTCCTCCTCATCTTCATCATTGTCTGAGCAGGATTCCTTTTCAGAGTCCTAATTAAAAGAAAACATATCCCTTCAGTGAATTTTGCCTTTTAAAGGAGGAATGTGATATAAGATTAAATCTGCAACCAAAAAATAATCTATAAAAATTAACTTCATATGTTAAAGTTTTTTAAAAAAAGGATCTTTTGTCATGTTAAATGCTGAACTTTTTAAATAAGGAAGACAATAATGTACCTTGGTTCAGTAATGTAAAATGCTTTAAATAAACAATCATGTTATAATTAAAAGTTAAAAACAGGAAAAACTGTACAAGTCTTTCAATTTTAAGAGTGGTGGAATGAGGCTTATAATTAATATATTAGATACAAAAGTACAATCAAATATGGTCAAAGATATGTAATCAAAAAATAAATTCAGAATTTATTCACTTAGCATTTGATTTTTATAAAAATTGAATGTTTTAAGTAAAATTTTAAACATATAAAACCAACAAAATAAAACACACCTCAAAATCTCTACCACTATTGTGTCTCTGACGAGATCTCTGTTTTGAGAGTTCTTTCAGCTTCTGGAGTTGTTCTCTCTTTCGTGCAGCTGAAGTTTTATCAGGGTTTTTTTGCTCCATCTCCAGTGAAGAACAATCATCTTCAACCACTCTCCGTGGACGTTTAACACCTACTTTTGTAACGAGGATATCACTGTCATCACTCTCATCACTATCATACATCACAGAGGATTTTCTTTTTTTCTTCCCTCGCTTTATGGGTTCTTCTTCTAAATCCTCCTCTTTTATTTGACCGGTGTGTTGGTTGGAAGCATCTTCCTCTGGACTCGGATGTCTTTCATGATCTGGTAAATCAATACTCTCATGTTTGCTTTTGCTGTTTTCTTCTTTATATGCTAAACTGTTGCCAGTGTTAATGAGATGCTTACTGTTGTTTCCTTCACTTTCAACTTTGATTAATTTAAGCTCTCTCTCATTTTCTGGTTCTTTAATACTATCAAGCCCCTTATAACTATCAAGCTCATTGGCACTTTCATCACTACCAAGCTCTTCATCACTATCAAGTTCATCATCACTATCAAGCTCATCATCACTATCAAGCCCTTCATCACTATCTAATAATTGTGAAATACTGCCTCGTTTAGTCCGCCTCCAATCAACTCGAGATTTCTGTTCAGGTACTTCAATTTTTGAGTTTTTCCTTGTCTCACGTCTTCTAATATGTACCATGTTCACTTAAGTTTCTACAAAATAAAGTTATTAGGAATATAACAACGATAACCAGATTACAGCAATGAATGCATTTATGGCACAAATTATACTTATTTATTGTTATAAAATGGTCCACATGGACAAATTCACATGAAATATCAGAGTGAAGAGAACAATCACCCAGTAAATAATCTATTGAACTTCTGCAGATTATTCTGAATTATGCTAGATGTTGTGCTGAAAGGGATACAGAAAGAAAACTGATAGTTCTTGCCCTTCAGAAGATTATTATCTATGTGCAAAATTAAAATATACAAACATAATAATTAGGGAAAATGTAAGGTCAGCATTCATTTAGAACCAAAGGAATGATAAAAGTAATTGCTATAGAAATGTAAAGATGCAGCACGATCTACAGGGCAAGTGCTTTTTGAAGATTTTATTGGAGAGATGTGATCTGATACAGTTCTTAAGGATTGGTCATACCCATTCAGACAGAATAAATGAAAAATGGATTCAAGATAGGGTACAAATGGTGAAGACAAACTTGGGCATTGAGAAACAGCATGGTATGTTCAGTAAATAAGTATGACTAAAAAGATGTGAAAAAAGGTTTTATGCTGGATAAAAAGACAGAGCAACAGGGTGGGATTACCAGGATGATTCATCAATAAGCAAAGACGGATTCTAAACAGAAAAAAAAAGATATGAATTTATAAAGGCAAATTAAATTTACATGAAGAAAGTTATTGACATAAAAAAAGACAGTTGTAAAAAAAAAAAGACTGTGGTGCAAAACTGAGTGATAACCTATCCACTAACATTGCAGCTTCTATTAACTTTAGCAAAATGACAATGTCTTTAAACCACCACTAAAGATAAAGAGACAATATAATCCAACAGAAAACTTACTAACAATCCAATAATACAGTCCGGTGAAAAATTTAAAAGTTCATGGCCAAATCAGAACATGGTACTGGGAAGGACAACAAAAGTTGTACGTTTCTGATTCAGAAAAGCATGAATTCCAATAAGATTATTATAAACATATATTAAAGAAACACTCAGTTAGTGACAGGCAAAGTAGCTACAAAACAGTAATACATATGTACTCCTCCAGTTGCTAAGGAAAACAGAAAATATGGTTACAGCGTAATGAATCTGACCTCATAATACATGTATAAGAGCTTACGTATTCAACTGAGTGCTATCCCCTTCAAAGAAATCACCTTAAGGCTGATAATTCCAATATTTCCACAACAGCACAGAATATTTCTACAGTTTCTATATAAATCATAGTATCAGAGAAAAGCAAAAATAGAAATCCAAAAATCAGAAAATAATCACATATCATTTTTCATCTGAGAGTGGCTGTAACACCCACTTACTTATTTGTCTCAGCTATAAGGAACTTGTAGCAGTTTCCAGAAATAAAATCCTTGTTCAAAAGTTGCAGATTAACCATCAACAAAAAATGTGCTGCAAACTCTGAAGGTAATTCCAAAAATGAAATGCAAAAAAATTCTTGAGTAATGGCACCATCACTGAACCAAATCATAGCTTCCTAAGCTAATTTCCTATGTGAGGGGTAGGGGAGATACCATTCATTTGGTTATACCAATACTGGTATGTTTATAAAGCAGTATAACTAATTCTATAAATGGTAACACACATAAAAATCAGAACAGAGGCTGATAATACTATACACCAAAAATTATAGTGTAGACTAAAGTATAATCTTATGACAGTAACTGCTATAAAATATATTCAATAAGAATTAAGGGTGGGCCATGGTAGCTCAGCAGACAGAGCTCTCACCTGCCATGCCGGAGACCCAGGTTCAATATCTGGTGCCTGCCTATGCCTAAAAAAAAATATACATATATATATATATATATATATATAGAATTTTTTGAATGTATATATATATTCAGCACTGTAAGAGGAATCTAACAAATCCTAGGCAATAGACCAATATTCTGTGATTTGAAACTATATTTGAGTTGCATTTTACAGAAGGTTCATGTTAAAATGAGTAGAGACAAAAACTGTGTGTAACCAAAGCTACCCCTTAAAATCCTTACATTATCCCTCCAAGTATGGTTTTGTGTATATCATATTGCTTCAAAATATGTACACATAGTCTCTTAACATTTTAAACAAATTACTGTTTCTTTGGTTAAGTACCAGATTAACTAGACAGCTTCTATTTTGAAGCCATATAGTACAAATAATTATTTCTTTTAAGCATGTAGAGCTGTATTTGCCTAAACTAACTGTGCAAATGACTACACTGTAATAAGACAGTAAAGCTTTCTGATGAAGCTATCTAAATTAGAAGAAAAAATGAAAAAATTTATGAAAACAAATGACAAATACGGCTTAAGTAGATACACTGAAAAGGAAATACTGATAGTAAGGAAGATTAAAATAAAAGATGATTTTATCAGTAACGAACAGCAGTTCCACATACACTATAACATGCCCAAAAGACTCTTATCATTAGAATAGGTGATTCTTATAGCAAGAATAAAAAAAGGAATGTCCAACTGTTAAAATGACCTAAACCTACATACAATCTATTAAACACTCTTATATATAATACTTTTCAGTGAATTTTCATATTTATTTTTAAATCCTAACAATGATCCTAATAGGAAACATCTTCTTTCAAAGCCAGGATATAGAGTTTAAATGACTTACCGAGGATCACACAGCTTGTTAGTGATAGAGCAGGGATTAGAAACCAGGTCTTCTGACTTCCCGTCCAGCGCCACACACTGACTGCTGCCAATATCATAGTTGTACAAGGTAGCAAAAATTAGGCTTTTAAAAAGTAGCTATTGTTTTATCTCTCATTCATGCTAAATTTTAGTTTCAGAAAATAACCACTTTGGTTTAGAGTTTACAAACATGCTTTTCAAAAGAAAAAATAAGTAACTGAATTTTAGTGCACGAGCTACCCACTAGGCAAGAAAGGAATACACAAAAGAGATGAAAAATTGCAGACTTCCTTCTGCCATCTTATTGATGACATGGATCATAAAATTTAAGGATTTTTTCCACTGAGCCCTAAAGTAAACATTTCAAAGAAAAGGCAGTCCCTGATAAGAAAAATGTTTACTTTGGAAAAAAAAACGCAGAGTTTGAACATGAAGAGTCAAATTTTAATTAAATGAAATCAAGTTTCTTTTTATTTAAATAAAATAATTTGGCCAAGTGCCATATAGCCAGGTTTTCACTTATATTTAAAAACTGTCATTTTTATCAATAATGTAAAAAATATTTTTGTTGAAAAAGAAGTTAAAAATTTGAATATGGTTGGCTCCTTTTAAAAAATTGTGGATACCCTTACCAAATTAGCTGGGGAAGGAAGAATGATGACAAAGGTAAAAGGTGAGTGAACCTGGAGAGAGAAATGTGAAGGTAAGCCAGGCCGACGGGTAAGATGTCTCTTGGTCTTTAGAATTCACTCAATATTGATGGATGTAATCTCTGTACATGCTGAACATACACTCAATTTTGAAATGAAAATTTTATCAAACTTTTTAAATGATATCTTAGCTTTAAGCAGAAAGAAAAACAGACTCCAAACAAAAAACATTAAATAAGTGAATGAAGAAGATCAATACTGACAAACCTTTGTGCTTCATGGTTAATATAAATTAGACATACATACATAGCTATGCCCTCTGACACAGAATATAAGTTAAAGGTGATAATCCATCACTGTTTTGTGTTCCTTCTCTAACATTAAAATAACTCCTCGACACCTAAAAGGTCCTTTGTTGATGCCACTTGAGTTTCTCATAACAGGAAATATTCTTTCTTCTAGTCTCTGTGGTTAATTCCTCTTCAAGAAAAGATTCATTCTAGGAGTCATCTGTTTTTCACTATAAACAATGTAGGTGGTACACTTAAAAATTTGAGGGCCAATGGAACCTCAGCCATTGCCTGAAAATTCCACCAAAGGGATGCATTCCTATTTCTAAAATATCACCCCTTCTAAGGCTTCCCTTTATATGGCAAATACAGTTTGGAGAGAAGACATTAATAAACCAAAGAAATAGTTACTCAATGTCTAGTATATGTCAGTACAAGCTTAGAGCTGTTGCGTGTTACTAGAAGAAATCAACGACGTGGTCTCTGCTCCCAAGGAGCTCACAATCTAAGTGATGAAATTATTAGAGAACCAAAACAAGCCAACATAAAATGTGATTAAGTGCTGGAGTGTATGATTCCGATTAAGTTCTTAACACATTGCTTTAAGCAAATTTTTCAAATTCATCCTTGTTCTTCCGTTGGTTGGAAACATGACAGGACAACATGACAGAATGAGGAAACAGAAATAAGGAGAAACACACAAAGAGAGGTAAGCCATTTTCCTCACTTAGAATCATGGTCTAACCCTCCATGGAACTTAGTATCCAGGACTATAGTATTCATTAAAATTTGTACCATCGAAAGTGGTTCGCCCAGCAGGGACAAGTGGCAGAGGGTGGAGCAGATCCTTGAGTTAACAGCAGTCATTTTCATGATTACACACCTGGCTCTTAGGCTGCTCGCAGGGATCGAGCGCAGCCCGCAGGCCCACCGTTCTGCCTTCGCAGTGACGTGAGCGCGACGAGAGAAACCTCCACACCCCAGAAAACAAGGGTCGGGAGAGACCAGAAACCCGAGAAATCCCCAGGTCAGCTCCCTGAAGAACACCTCCACATCCGGGAAATAACCGGCACCGCGACACGGCAGCTCAGCCCAGAAGGGGAAGTGGAAGAAAAGTGCAGAGAAAAGACGTCTCGCCCACCCTGAAAGCGCTCGCGGGAATTTTTATTTGGGCCCATCCGGAGGCGCGGCTTCCCCGGACCCTGAGACAAACCAGCAGCAGCGGGAGCCAAAACCAGCGAGTCCCCGCCCCGAACTCGGCCCGCGCAGCTATTGCGCGCTCACCTTTCAAAACGCCTCCGCCTCTGCCTCCGCCCGGGGCACCACTCCCGACTAGCGACGCTCCTCCTCCTTCCGGGAACCAGGGGAAGTCCCGCCTCTGGGAGGGGCAAAGGCGGTGCCGGGAGGCGGGAGGGGGGCGTCTTCCGGGAGCGTGTGCTAGGGGAGGAGCGGTCGCCTCGCGGTAGTCAGGGAGCGGTGCGGGGGTCCTGGTTCGAACTGAGGTGGGGAGAGGGGTCCGACGGGCTGTGAGGGGTGGGAGGACTGTGTAGACTAAGGCCGGCGCGCGGAACCGGGGCTGGGCGGCGGGAGGGCCCAGCTGCCGGGGAAGTGATCAAACGTAACCATTTCCCTGGGGAAGGGGTAGACGGAGTCTTGGTGTCGGGCGTCAGTCCCCTCCTCCCTGACTTTTCCGCTTGCACCTTAACTTTGGGGTGTGGCGGGCGTTCGTGACGGGAGCGTACCAGGGATCTGGGCGCGGAGGAGGTTTGTGGCAACGATGGGGTTATAGTTCTCCTCGCGGCCAGTGGGGAATAAAGCAATGTCAATAATCCGGATTATCCGCGGTGAGTAGGGGCCTCCTCTACTGCCCATCTAAATTAAAGGCCTGTTCCACAAACTACCTCCCACCTTCCTTGGCCATCTCTCTGCCAGTTAAGTCCAGCCGGGGTGAGGGTCAAGGCCCTCCGTTTCCTGGTAAGGTTGAAAGTCTAAGTGTGTAAAACTCTGAAAAGTGAGTCTGTGTGATAGAAGGTGGGATTTTGTAGATTGCTTCCGTGTGAGTGTGGGGTAAATCTCAGATTCATATCATGTCAGGGAAACGGAAGCGTGTGGTGTTGACTATTAAAGATAAACTTGACATAATAAAGAAACTTGAAGATGGAGGTTCTTCCAAACAACTGGCAGTGATTTATGGAATTGGTGAAACGACAGTTCGGGATATTAAAAAAAATAAGGAAAAGATTATAACATATGCAAGCAGTTCTGATTCCACAAGTCTTTTGGCCAAGAGGAAATCTATGAAGCCATCCATGTATGAGGAACTGGACAGAGCAATGCTGGAATGGTTCAACCAGCAAAGAGCAAAAGGGAATCCTATATCTGGACCAATTTGTGCAAAAAGAGCAGAGTTCTTCTTTTATGCTTTGGGAATGGATGGTGATTTTAACCCCTCTGCTGGTTGGTTAACTCGTTTTAAGCAGCGGCACAGCATTAGAGAGATTAACATTAGAAATGAAAGGTTAAAAGGAGATGAGTCTGCTGTGGAAGAATTTTGTAACAACTTTCGAGACTTCATTGAACAGGAGAACTTGCAGCCTGAACAAATCTACAATGCAGATGAAACTGGACTGTTCTGGAAATGCCTACCTTCCAGAAGTTCAGTAGTAATCAAAGGTAAATGCACTGCTTCCAGGCACAAATCAGTTGAAGAAAGAGTCACTATCATGTGTTGTGCCAACGCAACAGGTTTACATAAACTTAAACTTTGTGTTGTGGGGAAAGCAAAGAAACCCCGTTCCTTCAAGTCAACTGACACCTCAAACCTGCCGGTCTCTTATTTCAGCCAAAAAGGTGCATGGATGGATCTTTCCATTTTCCGACAGTGGTTTGATAAGATCTTTGTGCCACAAGTTCGAGAGTACTTAAGATCCAAAGGCTTGCAGGAAAAGGCTGTTCTTTTGTTGGATAATTCACCAACGCATCCAAATGAAAATGTCCTGAGGTCAGATGATGGCCAAATATTTGCAAAGTATTTACCACCAAATGTGGCTTCACTGATTCAGCCCTCAGATCAGGGAGTCATAGCCACAATGAAGAGGAACTATCGTGCAGGCCTTCTCCAAAACAACTTGGAAGAAGGCAATGATTTGAGATCATTTTGGAAGAAGCTAACTCTCCTTGATGCGCTTTATGAAATAGCAGTGGCATGGAACTTAGTAAAGCCAGTTACCATAAATAGAGCATGGAAGAAAATTCTCCCCACCATAGAGGAGAAAGAAAGCTTGGACTTTGATGAAGATGATATCTCAATAGCCACTGTGGCCACCATTTTACAACATACCAAAGGTTTGGAAAATGTGACTGCTGAGAGCATAGAAAGATGGCTTGAAGTGGACAGTACCGAACCAGGCTATGAAGTATTAACTGACAGTGAAATCATCAGAAGAGCACAAGGCCAGACAGATGAATCCAGTGAAAATGAGGAGGAAGAAATAGAACTGATCCCTGAGAAACATATTAATCATGCAGCTGCTCTCCAATGGACTCAAAATTTATTGGATTATCTAGAACAGCAAGGTGACATGATTCTGCCTGATAGACTAGTAATAGGTAAACTTCGAGCCACCATCAGAAATAAACAGAAGATGACAAACTCAAGTCAACAATAGCATTTCAGTTTCATTGTTTTGGTAATTGTGCTTGTGACCCTTAACCTCTTTGCATTATGGGTTAATTTTTTGTTGTTGTTCTGAATTCTCAGACACACTCCTGTGAAATACATATATGAAAATATCTGTAAGTGGCTTGACAATTATGTGTTTTGGCATCACCTTTGTCTCTTGTCCCCCTGTGCAGATAATCAGAAGCTGTTTCTGTATAGATATAAATTACATGTACACATGTATTCACTTTGGTAGATCACCACTATCCCTTCTAAAACAGTGGCATACCATACATTTTATAGTAAAAGTTAGATAACTGACCAACAGACTGAGCATTTTCCCCAGGTCTTTTGCTTGATTTATGAGGGCTGCCACAATAATCTTTTCTGTGCTAACCATCTTAAATGGTTAACTCTTTTGTGTATCTGAATAGGCTGACAGGATGAAATACATCTATATTGTCAGAATTGAGACTGATCTATCATAATTCAAAATGAAGTCCAGTAATAAGGGGGAAATGATATGAGTTATAAAAGCAACTTATAATCATACTACTGTTCCCTTATATTTGTGTAGGTGGCATGAGGGGGACATTATTCTAGAGTTAGAGTAAATATAAGAAGTGACTGCTAAATTAGAGAAATTATTGGAAACCTGATTTATAAAAAATATTCTGATCAATCCATTTGTATATAACTGGGAACTGAGATTTTCTAAGAACTTAGGTTATTTATACACAGGGAATAAATAGGCTTGTTTTAATTGGGCCTTTTTATTATGATTTGGATAACAGTATAGTTTTATTATTTATTCATCTAATTACATGTTTTGTAATGTTGATGTGTGATGAGCTCACACATATTTGGGGTGACAGTATCACTGGAGTTTGAATTATTGTGTTTTTTCCTGAGTTCTTGGAAACGTTATCCATAATTTTAAACATTTTTGTCATACCTGGTCCATCTATTTGATATGAATAGAAAAAGGAATGAAAGGAATAAAATTTTTATTTTAAATAAGCTATATGTTTGTGATCTCTATTATGAAAAAAATAATTATGGAATGCATCATTTATTATTTTGACCTTTAGGTTTTTCAAGTTTTAAAAAAGATTTAAGCCCAAATTTTGATAAATTTGCTTAGTAAACTCAATGTTTATTCAAGACATTGAAAATACCTATATGAGTGTTTATAATTTAAAAGCAAAATGTCTCCATGTGATTTTGTGTTTTGTCCCAAAATTAAAGAAAAATTAGAATTGCTCTCAAGCATTTAAATTTTTTTTTACTTTTTCATTGAAATAATTTGCATGCTGTACTGCCTCTTTATCATTCTAAAATTTAAAAGATAAAAGATTTTACCTTTCCCTAATTTCTCCCATCTGTTATCTTCATGTTATATACCCAGATTTTAAAAAAGATTTATTGTGATACGAACTGTTTAAAAGTTGTGTTTGTTGCATGAATTGCTTTAGTGCATAGAAGGAAAAGTCCACATACACATTGAATCAGATAAGTACACCTTCTGATATGATTTAAATTGTATATAATGGAAATTTACACTTTTCTAAAATCTGTACTAAAAAGCTTCTTGGAAGTTCTCTCAGGATTTGCCCACTGTTTAAGAATTACCTTATCAGCGAGATTCAGCTTTTATTGTTGCCACCTAGTGGTAAAATTAACATTACTGTTAAACTATGTGGGTTTAAACTTCAATAGCTAGTAAAATGTACACTGTTTTGTAGCTTTGAGTGTGAATCTTATGAATCTGTAGCCAGTGAGAAACTGCTCTCCTTTCTTTTGCTTAAAGCTATTTGATCCCTGAAAGCTGTCTACATTGTTAGGCTAGCAGTTCTGTGTTGGGATCTTTAGACATAATTATAAAAGCTGCCAAGTGAATGCCATTTTATGTTAGCAGTGTCCTTTTCATAATATCTAATTTAATCCTCAGAACTGCTTTACACCGTTGAAAATACTGGGCCTTGGGTCATACCCTTAATTGCTAAATATCAGTTGTTTACAGATAAGATTTAAACTTACTTTTCCAAAGTTTACACTTATATTATCCAAACCTATAGGCTCAAGTCTTAAGTTTTTTCAAAATTTTTACATTTATTCCTTGCCACCCCTTCTCCACCTAAGTGTTTGAATTTAATTCTCTATTTCCCTTTATAATTGCTGCAGCAATTGCCCTTTCCTTCACTATTTTTTGGAGTTAGTCTTCCTCTATCATTAGTCTATATCCTTCTTACCTGTTTATTAACAACTTAATAACAGTATATGGAACTTGGGTCATTTCCTGATTTCTACGTGGCCATGCTCGTGAGAATCATTTTCACTTCCATCATTTAAAACCCAGCATTGGGAAAATAAACAATTTATGCAAAGATTTCGCATAAGTTCCTGAGGCAATCTCAAAGAGAACTGAAAAGTGAGATTAAGTACAGTACCAGTGTGGAAGTTTTTGTTAGGCCAAAGATGAGAAACCACTGCTACACAGAACACATGAACACATATACACTCAGATCATATATAGAGGTGAAAGAAAAAAATTTGAAGCCCCCAAAGGAGACTGAGAAAGAGAAAGAAGGGCATGGTCAGTGGAGAAGAAGAAAAAAAAAAGCTAGCAGTGGCAGATGTCAAATCTACAATAAGAAGACAGGTCTGACAATTATACAATACTGAAATAGGGACAGGGAATCTTAGATATGATTTCTGCCTTCAAGAACCTTACTTGGTATGAATGACCAATGTGAGAAAAGGGGTGTGAAGAAACAAGAAGATGTGACCTGCTGTGAGGTAGACTTTGTAGTGATGTGCATTTCAGCATTCTAGTTGTGGACTTAATAGTTTGTGCCACTTAGTCTCAGATGGGCTCACAGTCTTGTTTTTGTTTTTGTTTTTTTTTACATGGGCAGGCACCGGGAATCGAACCCGGGTCCTCGGACATGGCAGGCAACGAACCCGGGTCCTCGGGCATGGCAGGCAAGCATTCTTACCTGTTGAGCCACCGTGGCCCGCCCACACAGTCTTGCTTTTCCCCTTTCTCACCTATGAAATCTTAAAAGTCAGTGCCAGGTTAAATGTACTTGATCAGTAGTTGTAACCATTTACTGGTTTGTATCAAAAGCTGTTCATGTACATCTGCTCCCAAAGTCATAAATCCTTCGTTCTCAAATCCCTGTGCCCTCAGTGCCTCTCTAAAACATATTGGGCATTCTGTCTCTCCACTAAGAAACTAGTCATAGACTTACGTTCTCTTACCAGCCTTACCAGGTTTTCCCATTGGAAATGAACCTTAATACAACATCTCAGGAAGTCCAACTGCATCGTCCAACTGTTTCTTTTAATCCACACTCCTAGTCAAAAATTCTGTGAGACCAGGTTTACCTGGAGGGATTGATGCAGAAAATTAGAGTTGCTTTTTCTGAGAGATTTGGAGCATTTTGAGGGTGGGCGGGTGGATAAGGGGTGGGAGAAATGGTAGTTTGTCATGCTCGAATCCAATGAATGAAAACATCATCGAGTTTTACTATATGCCTGGTTTTGCTAGGGGCAGAGGGTTCAGGAAATTGTAAAATAAGAAGATAGTTTCCTGTCCTTGAGAATCTTGAAATCAAGATGGAAAACAACACATACATATTTTTCAAAATTAAACTATCTGGTTCAATTCTAAATTCATAAAGCAGTTTAACATAATGTGATATGGACAATATAAAGAAATTTCAAGATTTATTTTGCTTATATATTACTTCACTGGCTTCTACTTTGCAACCATCTAGATTTTAAGGTCTGCTTTGTACTTGGTTTTCACAGCCTTAAGTGACATCATCCATTTTCATTGCCTGCATGTTTATGACCCCAAATCTGTCTCTACCTATCTTCTCTTCAGAAGTCTAAATTTATATTTTCTATTGAGAAGCAGGATTTAAGTCTGAAAGGGAAATTAAAATTGTTGCTTTGCTTCTCATCTGTGGTGAACTTTCCATTAGCATCTTCCTAATGGCAGGGCTAAGGAGTTCAAATAATTTTTAACTGAATGTCACCTTAAATTGAGCTACCTTGGTCTAAGGTAGTAAATAGATAATTTATTTTCTTATTTCGATCACCTCTTCTTTATTTAGCCTTTTCTGTTGTATAGTATACAAATGCCCTTGCCTCTAACCATTCTCCCCCTGAGAAACCATAGTGGTTATTTATTTGTATAGCTTTGTTGCTACTCAGGTACTAAAATTTAACTTTGTTTTGTTCCAACCCCCTAGCCTCCTTAGAAGACTATCATTCAAACTTTCAAGACCAACTACACAGTTTAGAAATGTACTCTTACCTGGTCTCTCTATTTAAGTAGTTGACAGATATACACAGGAAGCAGGTTTATGCAGTCCTGAGCATTCAAGCTGGGGGGTAAGAAGAATGTCCAAAGGGTAGCAGTGGCTGAGGACACCTAATCATATGAGAATTAGTATCTACGTGGTCACAAATTTTACAAGCAATTTTGTGAAGGGAGTTTTTTGTGATGTGTCTCTAACTACTGGACTCTAAGAATCTAGATGTCAGGGATTGTGGGATCAATAAATATATACTCAACAAACACTAATTATATACTTTCTATATGTATGACATGATCTAGGAAATAGATGGGTTATAGGGATAAGACTGCATTCAGTTGATATACATGGTAGGGAAGGAGACAGGTAAAAAAGGGAGAATGAATTAAATGTTACATGCTGACAGTACAAATGAAAGACTAATTCTGATATAAGATGGCATAATAATTCTGGTATGAAGGTTGGAGGTGGTAACAACTGAGGGACTTTTGAAAAATATCTCATATTTTCACGATGTCAAATTGTCACAGGGCTCATCTGAGCCTGGTTTACTCTTTAAAATAGAGCAATGCTACCTTCCCATTTTACAAATAAGAAAACTGAGGCTCTGAGAAATGCAATAATTCGACAAAAAAAAAGTTGCATAGTTTATGAATAGTATAGCTGCTGTAATTGAGTAGAATTTCATTATGTGAAGAAGAGGAAAGTGCATTCCAGGTAGAAAGGGCCATATGATCAAAAGCATAGGACTGAGGAAAAGCAAGTAACGTGGTACAGAGAAATGTCATGGAAAATAAAGCTGGAACGTAGACCAAGGCAAGATTGCAGAGAGGTTTGCATTCCATGCTCATGCATTTGTATTTTATCACTGAGGCAATGAAAATGGTTTTGAAGAGACAAATGACAGATTCTGAAAGGCAGTACAGAAATATGGAGAGGGGATGCGGCTGGAGTCAGAAAGACCAGTTAGGGCACTAATGTACTATTTCAGGGAACAGATGGAGCAGTCTAAGATAGAAAAGCGCTTTAGAAATGAAAAGGAATAGAAGACTATGAGGAGTACTTCAGAATTACAAAGGATTAGAAAGAGGGATATGGAATAAGTAAGGTGACTGAGGGATTGTTTATTAACTGAATCATGTCTAGGAAAAAGGGGTGGGGAAGATAATTTAGTTTTAGTTTAGGATGTATAATCAAGTTTGGAATGCTGACAGCAAAGTTTAATATGCTTATGGAGCTTGGTGGAGAGATTATCAATATAAATATTTATCAGTATAAAATTGAACGTGAATAAGCCTGCTTAGGATGATGTATTATGAATAAATACCAAGAGTAGGAACTTTGGACATGAGTAGTTTGAGGAACAGGAACAAAGTTAGCTGCAATTGATGACGACATTAGGAGAATTCAGTGTCATGGATGCTCTGCTCAGCAGTTACATACAAGAAAGCTTTCTGCAAGTCTGCTAGGCAGATTTAAGTATTTCCTCCTCGAATTTTTCTAGTATTTGATTCATACCACTATTAGTGTACATATATATTTCTCCTTTGCAACACTGGGAGTCCTTCAGTGGTTAGTATAGCTTAAATATGCCATAAATAATATTTGTGAGATTATTGAAATAAGTGATTAATAATTTCAAGTGAAGTAGAGAACCTGAACAGGATGAAGATTTTGAGAAGAGTATCTTGAGTTTGATGATTAAATGGAAATTGAGAATACTTTTCTTGGCATTATGGAGTTGAAAGTCGTAGAGTCTGGGGTTAAGAATTGAGGAAATGGAGTTCAGTCTTTCAAAATGTTAGGTCATAAAAGGGAAGAAAGAGAAAATGCTCCTTGACTTGAAGGAGAAAGCTGAAGGCACTTGTGTGTATGTGTGTGTGTGTGTGTGTGTGTGCGCGCGCGCACATGTGTGTGACTAAAGAACAGCAAGATACAGAAATATTTTAGAACAAATGGGAGCAACCATGAAAAATAAAATATAAAAGATCCAAGACAGAGGGGACAAATGATAGAAAAAGTATTAGAGGATGTGGGAGGATGTGAGGTTAAGAGATAATTAAAGGATAAACTTTAAAATATAGAGGGACTGTTTTTTCCTGATCTGGAAAGACAAAAGCAGGTAACAATATGTAAAATTTTGAGTTAGAAAAGAGGGAAATCAAGTAAATTCAAGCAGGAAAGCCTTGATTGGGTAAAATTGGCAATTGAATGACTGGGATAGGACTAGAACCTAGAGCCTAGGCTGTAGTCACTGGAGCTTGAGAATAGAAGTAGATTTTGCAATGAATGGTATGAGAAGTCAAATACAGCGATACATGTCTATAATTCAGAATGGTTATGTGATTTGTATAGCAGCTTATGGCCCAGGAATGTAAGCAAAGAAGATTATGAGTTACAAGTTCAAAAATTTCAGTTGTTGAATAGAATCGAAGTTTCTTTTTTTTTTATGTGAAAGTTCAAAGTAGGTAACCCTGTCAATGGGACAGCATGCCTACATAAACTTATTTTACACATGAATTAGGGCCTCAGGGTTCTTCCATTTTGTGACTTGATCTTTTTTTAAGGTCTTTGGGATCGCATCTAGCAACAGAAAGGGAAAGATACAATGTAAAAGGCACATCTGCTTCTTTACTACTCCATCTTGGAAGTGGCATAGGTCACTTTTGCTACATTCCATTGGTGAGATCTGGTCTAATGAACACATAAGAACTGAGAAAGAGTCTTCTGCCTTGGCAGCTGTTATGATAATTGTGTCTTATGGAAGGAAGATCACATGAATTTGTTGGCCATCTAGCCATTCTGCCACAGTCCACCATCAGGCCACCAAATATCCAGGTGCAACGTTTTTTTCACACTTAGAACATATTCACTGCTTAGAACTTAGAATATGCACACTTAGAACACATTCACTCCTTACTCATGCCATCACTGAATCCTGCTCAAAGTACAGGGGATCCATATGATGCTAATTTTTCCTCTTTGGGTTTAGACATACTTCTCTTGGTCTGCAAAGCTATGAAAGAAAACACAAGTTAAAACATAAATACACACCAGTGAAAGGACAATAACTAAACAAAAACTCTGGATTAGAAAAAGCAAGAATGGGAGACATCTAGTGGTCACTGGTATGCATTATTTCAACCAGGCATGCATTACGTAAACCCTCTTTGACAGCAAAAGAGACCTTAATTAGAACAGGTACTCTTCTCAGGGAGGAACTCGATAATCCATCATGCTTCTTGGCTCCTGCCTCCACCCTTAGGCAATTCCTTTTTCATGCTCTCTGTGGCAACATTTGAAGCAGAAGTATACAGTTTTGAAGTCCACCTTCTGGTGCAAATTTAGGGGCTCAAGTTTTATTTTATAAATCTTTTAGATCAGGCTCATCATTTTTTTTCCTTTTTGGCAGTACAATTCCCTCCAAAACTTAGTAGACTTATGATCTATTTGTTTCTAGTTAATTCCACATGCCAGTTACCACTCCAAAATATATCCTAGTTAGCTGTCTTTAGATCTTTGCTTTTTAACCCCTCTTTCTGTTTAATAGTGTTTACCAAGAAGCTATTCAAAAAGATAAATTTTGTTGGAGAATAAATCCATTAATCTCTGCTGGGGGATGAATCACTTTGTTTAACTGGGAAGTCTTCCTGGGGTTTTGCTCTTTCAGTCTTATTTTCTTACTACTGTTTGTAATTTAGAGGAATTCCATTTTATAGACCTACAGAAACCCCACAACTTTTCAACTTTCTCTAAGCCCTTATGTGTTTGCTGGCAACTATTTTCTGAGCTTGTCTCTTTCATGTAATATTTAAGGGGGTTGTACTGAACATTGTAGGATGTTTAGCAGCATCCCTGGCCTCTGCCCTCCAGATGCTAGTAGCACTCTCCTGCCAGTTGTGACAACTAAAGATGTCTCCAGACCTTGCCAAATGTATCCTGGGAGACAAAACCACCCCCAAATGAAGTCAACTGCACTAAAACTACAATCTCACAGCACTTTGTTTTCCAAGTTATAGGTAGTATTTACAAAATATTGAATCGCTATTTCATCTTTCCAGCCTCTATTAGTTTCCTTGATGCCTGCTTACTGATAACTAATGTAATTTTAGATTTTTGTCACAGCAGCACTCTATTCCATAGTACTAGTTTCCATATTGATTCAGGTCATCCTAATTGATGGAACATACCTTCAAATTTTAGAGGTTTAACACAAATGTTTATTCTTATTTCAGCAATCTTAAGAGGATGCAAAACTTTGTCAGAGCACAGCTTTTCTTCAAGTGGTGATTTATAGGCCCAGGCTCCTTCCATCTTACATTTTGTTTTTTGTTCTCTGCTAGACCTTTGGAGTACTCTGCATCCATTAGCAGATAGGAAAAGAGAGAATGAGGAATATACACTTTTTCTAATCTTCCTTCTCTCAGAAGTGATGTACTGTATTTTAGTTCATTTCCTATTGGTGAAAACTTATCAACTGGCTCTACCTTAATAAAAGGGGATTAGTGAATGATTCTCTGCTGCTCCCCAGTTGCAATTTTATATTCTGGAAGGGGAGGGCACAATTTTTAGTAAACAGTTAGCCCTTTCCAAAACAGAAATAGATACACTAGAGAAGTTATTCACATAGACTTACCCAGGGAGCTTAAAAAAGTACCAATACGTAAGTCCTATTCCCAAAGAATCTAATCCAATTGGTTTAGGGAGGGGACAGTGGGTGTTATTTTTAAAGTTCCCATGTGTCTCTGGTATGCAGCCAGGGTTCAGAACCACATGACTATGGATTTTCAAGTTGAAGAGATTACAAGGGGGCAAGAGAATAATGAGTTCTACTGATGGACCATCAGGTCAAGACTAGGTATAAAAGCAGAATAATGAGGAAGCTAAATAGATAAGCAAGTGACCACATAAGTATGTGTGTGTGTATTTATGTTAGGGGGGCCAACTGTGCTATCACAGAATTGGACATGGAATTTGGAGTTAGAAGATCTGCGTTTGAGCCCCAGTTCTAACATTTTTCATTTCCAGGATGTCTAATTCATTCTTTTGTAAAACTACCCATTCTTTGTTCATTCATGGATGCAATTGCATTATATTCCCTTATTTGTATCTATTGATTATACCTACTTGAAGTTTAAATTTTGAATTATCTTTTATACTTGTTCCTTCCCTATCCTTTATAAAGTTGTAGTCTTTCATAGTGTTGATACTCCTCCAGCATATGGTAATTCTTGACTGTGCACGCATCACTGCAGCTGAGATTTCTTGAAAGATTGTGGTCTTGCCTTATACAGCACATACTATAGGAGGCATAGAAGTAGCTTCTAAGGTTTACTTAGGACCACTGATAGTGAAAATAAGGAATGGACATTATATGTTACCAGATGGAGACTTGGGAGCTGGTCTTCTGGGCCTGCCTGCTCTCCATACCTCCTGCCTTTACTATCCACCAGGACATTGCTCTATTAATTACCCTAATCACGGCTCCTTCCTGAAGACAGACATCATTTTCCTTCATGCCTAGCTTGGTTATACCTAGACTCCTGATTTTACTATTTCCACATGTGGGATATAATTTTCTCTCAGAGATTTCTCCCAGTTTATGGTCTTCTAAAAGTTAACCAACCTTCCTCTTTTGAAGATAACTATATTCGCTTCTTTTAAAGGTGTGTATGCATATTCTCCTCCTCTATCATATATAAATTACTTTTGGATTAATATAGGAGGATAATATAGCATCTGTTTTCTCCACCATTTATCTTGATATCAGAAGTCCTAGCCATGAGATCTTAGGTCAGTCTGTACATCGCTTTGAGCCACGTTATCTAAAATGGGGATAACAAAACAAGATTGCTAAGAAGATTAAATAAAATAAGGTAAAACACTTTGTAAACTAATATGTTTCCTTTTATCTTAATAATAGGAAGGGTTAAAGGACTAGAAGCCATCATAAAAATGAAGAGTGAGGCAGTGAAAGGATAGGAGTTTGTGGCTGAAAGAAGAGATTACAGAGTTAAAGATTTGCAGCTTCAGAAATTTACCAGGTTTTGAGCCTATACATATAGTCAGGCTCTGGCATTCTTCTTTTCAAAGCTTTAAGCTGCTTTTTCTTATTATATGATGTGTGGATTAATCCTTTTATTCACACTCTAATCAGAGGATACTTTTTCATTCATATTATAACTATACAATATTTTGCATATCTCAATTTGAAGACATCTCTAAAAGGGGAGAGAAGCATTTCAGTAAGTCCTCAAGGTATCAAGACAAGAAGAATCTCAATTATGGTTGAAAATCCCTTCTAGGCATACATATCTAAGTCTTAATGGAAAAGTTAATAAGGTTTGAAGGAACAGATAAGAGAGGTCTGAAAGGGGGAGGAAAAGGGGTATCGATAAAGAAAAGGATACTGAATAGATCAGTGACATGCATTTGTGTAATCTTTTATCTCTTTCTGAATGAGTGAAAACAAAAATAGTTATTAAGCACTTATAACAATGATGACAGATGATTTTTTTTAAGTTACTTTGAAAATATAATCATATTGGTAGAATTGCAAGTTGACTGAGAGTTTATGTCTTTCGTCTCTTAATCTAATAGTATATGCCTTCATAGCAACCTTATTGCTGTCTAAACGAGCTATACTGGTGGACCTCGTATTATTCTGCCTTTTGCTGTGTGATCTTTATGCCCTCACATAATATGAGGATGATGTTCTAGTTTGCTAGCTGCCGGAATGCAAAAAAAGAGAAAAGGAATGACTTTTAAAAAGGGGAATTTAATAAGTTGCTAGTTTACAGTTCTAAGGCCAAGAAAATGTCCCAATTAAAACAAGTCTATAGAAATGTCCAATCTAAGGTATCCCAGGAAAGATAACTTGGTTCAAGAAGGCTGATGAAGTTCAGGATTTCTCGCTCAAGTGGAAGGGCACGTGGCGAACACAGCATCATCTGCTAGCTTCTTCTCCTGGCTTCCTGTTTCATGAAACTCCCCAGGAGGCATGTTCCTTCTTCATCTCTAAAGGTCGCTGGCTGGTGGACTCTGCTTCTCTTGGCTATGTCGTTCTGCTCTGCTCTTTCTGAATCTCTCATTCTCCAAAATGTTTCCTCTTTTATAGGACTTCAGAAACTAAGCAAGACCCACCCAAATGGGTGGAGACATATCTCCCCTATTCCAGTTTAACAACCATGCTTGATTAGGTTACATTTCCAGATGATCTAATTACATGCAGTATTGAATAGGGATTATTCTGCCTCTATGAAATGGGATTTTGATTAAAACATGGCTTTTCTAGGGTACATACATCCTTTCAAACCAGCACAGATGACAAGGAGAGACCCTGAGTGGATATGTCTGATATAAACTGACACAAGTAGCAAGAAATTATGTCAGTGCACATATGAGGAAAAAAATTTTTAATTCCATCCTTTATAAAAGAGTCTTGTTTGACAAGGCACTTTTTGTTTCATAAGACATGTAAAAAAAAATCTTTGTCACAGAAATGTTGTCTTAGGGTTCCATGGCAACTGAATACAAGATTCTGCTTTTGCTCATACAGTTATGCACTACAATTATTTTCTGTTTTCATATGAGTATTTAGGACTAGTCTATTTATTCTATGTTTTATAGATATTTTAACAATGAAATAAAATTGAATGCAGTATGGAAAAATCACTATCCATGAATTAATTTTTAACTTCCTTAGAAGAATACCCTTTTTTAAAATTTTAATGGAAAAAATTATTGCATGCATTATACAATAACTTGTCTCTTTGACAACTGTTTATTCCCTTTAATTTGAGTGCTTTAATTCCTTTGATGTGACTATGTAATTTAGACATTCATTAATTCACTTCAAATATTTAGTTACTTAAAATAAATACCTACTCAATAACCAAAATTAAAAAAAATCAACCTCAGTTTCTTTTTCAGATCTGTGTGGCTGATGATAGACTTGAGCTTAACTCTTTGGATGTTCTATAAGCTAAAAAAACATATCTTGAACTTTAAGTTGCTGTAGTATTTTGGTGATCAATGAGCCACTGGATATATGAAAAGAGATGCTCAGCAAGATTAATGATTTGTTTTCATGAGTTTTAGCATATAATTCATTCTTAAAATCCAGAATTTTTTGAGGTCATTATTTAGAAATTGCTTATAGTATATAATATTTAGTCATTAATTCTGTAAACACATAATATACATAATTTGGGCTTTACATCTATTTTGTTGACACACAGTCCAGATATTTACACATAATAACTATTTTATATTGTCTAGAGTTGTTTTAACTTAAAAAAGAGAAGAAAACCTCACAAGCAATAATCAAAGAGAATTAAAGAAAATGTTCAATAATAATTATATATTATTAAAATATTTAATATTGGAGTTTTAGCTCAAAGAAGTTTTGATAAAATCTCTCCCTAGGTAAAGAATATTTGACTGAGTTGCACAGATGCTTGGTCTTAATGAGTATCTTCTTTTATTTTTACAATCATGATTAACTGTTTAACTTCAATCATATATCCTGACAGAACTGCCTTCTAATCAGGTATTACCATTATTCTTAAATAGCTGAAATGTATAAATTTAGCCTAATTAAGATAATTAGACTAAACTAAACTTAGTTTGGGTTGACAGAGTCCTGCAGGTATTCTAAAGAAGAAATGTACTTTTCAATAAGTCAGCATAAGTCTTATTGGTTTGTGGCAATAGAGAAAGTTATATAACATTTTTAAAAAGCAGCAAGATAAAAGTAAACACATGGGACATTTAAAATAGCACCCCTTATTCTAATTTCTACTCTTAATAGGTTAAAAAAATCCAAGCATGAATATTTGTGATAAATTCCATTATTTAACAAAGTAAAGTATACTAAAGATGAGTGTTTGGGCTTGTTCTTTTGTCCAGATTTGCCCAACGCTATGTAGGATGGGGAAGAATGCGGTTGCGGCAGCCAATGTAAAAAAAAAAAAGGCTATGAATAGTTTAATATTACCAGTAATTAGTCCAGTGAACAGCACTAATAAAATATAATATTTAATGAATATTTACTGAAGACTTATTATATACCAGACTTTCTAGATACTTGGAGTTTAGCAGTCAGCAGCTACTTAGCCTATAATAACAGGCAATAAATGTATTTGATTTCCCTGGGGATCACCTGATAACAGGGAGTGAGCTTGTGGTTTGGTAAATTGATTAACCTAGTACTAGAGTTGCTTTCAGATATAATGAACTTCCTTTGGAAATACAGATTTTCCATCACTAGCAGAATTAAACCATAAAATGGACAGCCAATTTGGATTGTGACTATATCCGTTGTTGGATGAGATGCCCTTTTCAACCCTGAGGCTCCATGATTCTTTCATCTTGAAGGGTTGTGGAGAGAGCACTGCTTATATTACAAAATAGCAATAAAGATACTTTTAGAAGCTTTCATTCATGCCTTCAACAAACATTTATGTATTACTTATCATCTGTCAGCTTCACAGATCTAGCTTTTTCAAATGGTAAGATGGTTATTGGAGTATGATTCTTTTGAGTCCTTCACTTTCAAAGAACCACATTTTGCCATTGAAATATACACAATGATAGAATTTAAAATAACAAGATGCAGAATTAGATAACCAAATTAATAAGACAGATAATATGTCATAGGAAATTGTGGTTGCTCCTGTATTTGGCACAACAGAGTGGCATTTCCTCCCCCATATGTATAATATGATCAATTAGCTATGCTGCAATAATAATCATAATGGATATCATTTACTGAGCATATACTATGTGCAAGTCACCATTCTAAGTGATTTACATGTAGTATGTCATTTATTCCTCTCAGTGATTCAAAGATAGGATTGATATAGGTAGTATAATTAACTGCAGTATCATCTTTTTTACTGAAGAGGAAACTAAGGCACAGTCACTCAACTAATTTGCCTAAGGTTAAGCAGCTGGTAAGAGCTGAGGCAAAACATTTGTTAGCAAAGACAATAGTTGTGCTTATTTTCAATTTGGTGTTACTATGGGCGCATCTTTCTAGATAAGGGAAACTATGTGCTTGGCAGATGGATTATTATTTGTTTATAGTCTTTCAATTTCGAAACATGTCAAAGAGAATTGATTATAGTGAGATACTTGGAAGAAGTTGTAGTGAAGTTCATAAATACTTCAACAACACTGATACGGCCAATCTTGTTAATTTTCCTTTATAAATTCCTCTTAAAATGGAGGTGTTCTTAGGAGTCTGTCTAGCTCCTCAACTCTGCATTTTTCCCCTTGCCTCAGGATTCGTGGGTGATATGAATTCTAACACTATTCAAAATGTGATGAATCTCAACTCCAAAAACACTTTTCCTTAGTTCTAGCCACTATATTCAACAATCTAGGCCAATTGGGATTTTGAATTATATTTTAAACTTATTTTACTCACTTGATTTTTTTTTTTTTTTTTGCATGGGCAGGCACTGGGAATCGAGCCCAGGTCTCCGGCATGGCAGGTGAGAACTCTGCCTGCTGAGCCATTGTGGCCTGCCCAATCACTTGATTTTAATCTGTAAAATTCAGTTTTACAACTAGGAATGACTTTTAACTATATTATTAATTTTAAGAAAGTCATTATTAAATTTCTTGAGTTAATTTGTCCAATCTCAGTGAGGTCATAGCAAGGTAATTTTCACTATGGTATATGCAACCTCCTGTGACAACATAGGTTATAATTTAGGTGAATGATCAAGGTTTCTACCATCAATTTTCTCTAACTAATGAATACATTTAAAAAACATTTTAAATCTCAAGTTTACAGAACAGGTTTTGAATTTTTAAATATCAAACATTTTCAGTGTTACAGGAATTGTTTGCCCTTCTTAGGAAACACTCTGATACAAACTCAAATAACCATTACATGACACAGATAAGGGTCAACTTAAATTTCATGACAACTGTTATGCAAATAATCACTAACCCTCTCCTTTATCAACTAACATGATGTAAAGGTTTGTAAGGATATATGTAAGACTTATATCCTTAAAGAATCTATGTGAGTAGATTCTCATGTTTGACTTTCTAATTAAAATTCTGTGTTTTTTCAGATTTTGGCTCCAGTTAAAAGTTTTTAGTCAGAGCTAAGTTAAAGAATCTGTATATAAGGTGATAATTATTCTTTTGATCAATGGAGTTCAAGAAGAAGAAGAACATATGATGAAACCAGAAATCAATGACTAACAGGTGAGTTACTGTACAATCCACATAGAGCTTCATTTGTTCATTCATTCATTTATTTGGCAAACCTTTAAAAAATATATGCATAATGGCTAGATGGGATGGGATAAATAAGATATAACCACTGTCAAGAAATTTAGAGTTGTAACGGCATTTCAGTATTAAGAACATGTTTATTAGCATTTTCCACAACCAACAATAGGAACTTGGGCCCTGTAGATAACTGAAAAGTTCTTATAGTAAGTTAATTTTTTTGAGGACTAAACCGCCTAGATTGATGCACCAAATACTGAATTCTTTCTGAAATGAACAATATTATGTTAGAGCTGCAGTTAATTTCACAAAGCCACTCTGAATAATAGTCATTAATTAGCATTATAAAATTTGAAAACTGTGATATGGTCACTGTCATGGTTAGGGACAGGTGTCAACTTGGCCAAGTTGTGGTACCTGTTCATCTGATTGGGCAAGTGCTGGCCTCTCTGTTGCAATGAGGACATTTCATAGGATTAGGTCATGATCACGTCAGCCACATCCACAGCTGATTCCATTTGTAATCAGCCAAAGGGGAGTGTCTTCTGCAATTAGTGATGCTAAATCCAATCATGGGAAGCCTTTTAAGGAGGACTCAGAGGAGACAGCTTGCATTCCTGCTTTGGCTGGTGAGCCTCTCCTGTGGAGTTCGTCCAGGCCATCCATTGGAGTCATCTGCTTCGCAGCCTGCCCTGTGGATTTTGGACTCTGCGTTCCTACGGTCACGTGAGACACTTTCATAAATTTTATATTTGCAAGTGTTCCCTGTTGGTTCTGTTTCTCTAGAGAACCCTAACTAATACATCTTGGTACCGGGAGTGGTTCTTAAGGAACAGAATCTTAAAAATGGGTTTTTATGAATGGTTTTCTACTCTGACTGGGCTCAGAGACACTAAGGACTCTGATTCCCGTAATCAGAATGACACTCCCAATCCATGGACTGAGTTGGCAAAGGAGATAGTCAAAATATCATCATTCGATTCTCCTAATGCTTCGCTTGTACGAAGCCAGACTCTGGGGGATAATGTTTTTGACACCTTTACAGAGTTTTGTAGGAATAAGAGTTATAGAGATGTTGGTTGCTTGTTGTTAGATACACTGTCTACATTAAAGGGTGAAAGGGATGGGCTTAAGGCTTCAAACAAGAAGCTTAAGTGCCGTCTGAAAGATGTAGAGGTTTCTATGAGTATCCTGAAAGAATATTTTATTTCCTGTAGCCGTAGACTTGAGATCTCTGAAAATCAGACTCAGAATCTTATTGTTAGAGTAGCAACTTTACAACGTAAACTGAAATCTCAGTCTTGCATGGTGTCTGCCGTTAAAGTGAGGGCATTGATTGGAAAGGAGTGGGACCCTGAAAAATGGGATGGTGACATATGGATTGATAATGATGTTGGGGGTGAGGTTGAAACCCTAGACCATGCTGAGCCTTCTTTAGATAACCCTGTAATAGTCTGCCCTGAGGACATAACCACCCCACCTCCAGCCTGCCTTGAGGAATTGGCCACCCAACCTCCTCCTGAAGGGATTAGCCCTAGAGTTATTAATCCTGTTTCACCAGATGAAACTGCAAATGAAAGCCCTGAAGCAAATGGCTTGGAAGATATTTCTAATTCTTTTCATGACCCACCCCCACCACCCCTCATTTCTTCTAGACCTATAACTAGACTAAAGTCCCAACAGGTCCCTAAAGGTGAGGTACAAAGTATAACACATGAGGAGGTACGTTATACTCCAAAAGAACTGTGTGAGTTTTCCAATTTATATAGACAGAAATCAGGGGAATATGTGTGGCAATGGATTTTAAGAGTGTGGGATAATGGTGGGAGGAATATAAGGCTGGATCAGGCTGAATTTATTGATATGGGCCCACTAAGCAGAGATTCTGCATTCAATGTTATAGCTAGAGCAGTTAGAAAAGGTGTTCACAGCTTGTTAGGGTGGTTGGTTGAAACATGGATCAAAAGGTGGCCAACATTACCTGAGGTTGAAATGCCAGAACTGCCCTGGTATAATGTAGATGAGGGGATCCAGAGGCTTAGAGAGATTGGGATGTTAGAGTGGATTTATCATGCAAAGCCTGCTCTTACACCCCAGGAATGTCCAGAGGATGCACCTTTTACCAGAACAGTGAGAAATAGGTTTGTGAGACTAGCACCATCATCCCTCAAGAGCTCTGTGGTTGCACTTCTCTGTAGGTCAGATATTACTGTAGGAACTGCTGTCACTGAGCTGGAATCCTTAAACACAATGGGGATGACAGGATCCCGAGTTGGCAGAAGCCAGGTGGCAGCACTTAATCACCAAAGACAGGGTAGACGTGGGTATTATAACAGACAACAAACTCAAAGGAGGCATCAAAATTATATGACATGCAGAGATTTGTGGCATTGGCTAGTAAATCATGGGGTGCCTAGAAATACAATAGAAGGGCAGCCTACTAAATTCTTGTTGGAGCTGTATAAACAAAAGAGTTCTAGGTCAAGGGAACAGAAGTCTAACCTGAATTACAAAAACACAGAGTCACGGCCCCTTAACCAATTTCCAGACTTGAAACAGTTTACAGACCCTGAGCCCCTTGAATGAAGGGGAGGCCAGGTCCCTATGGGGAAGAAACCTGTTACACTGCCACAAATTTATACTGTTAACCTTCCTCTAAGTCTTCCCCAAGGAGACTGACGGCCTTTTACCAGGGTAACTGTGCATTGGGGAAAAGGAAATGATCAGATATTTCGGGGATTATTAGACACTGGTTCAGAAGTGACATTAATTCCAGGGGACCCAAAACGTCACTCTGGACCACCAGTCAGAGTGGGGGCTTATGGAGGCCAGGTGATCAATGGAGTTTTAGCTCAGGTCCGTCTCACAGTGGGTCCAGTGAGCCCCCGGACCCATCCTGTAGTTATTTCCCCAGTTCCGGAATGTATAATTGGCATAGACATACTGAGCAACTGGCAGAATCCTCACGTTGGTTCTCTAACTCGTGCAGTGAGGGCTATTATGGTGGGAAAGGCCAAGTGGAAGCCACTAGAACTGCCCCTACCAAGCAAAATAGTAAACCAAAAGCAATACCGTATTCCTGGAGGGATTGCAGAGATTACTGCCACTCTTAAGGACTTGAAAGATGCAGGGGTGGTGATTCCCACCACATCCCCATTCAACTCTCTTATTTGGCCTGTGCAGAAAACAGATGGGTCTTGGAGAATGACAGTGGATTATCGTAAACTCAACCAGGTGGTAACTCCAATTGCAGCTGCTGTTCCAGATGTAGTATCATTGCTTGAGCAAATCAATACATCCCCTGGTACCTGGTATGCAGCTATTGATCTGGCAAATGCTTTTTTCTCAATAGCTATTAGTAAGGACCACCAGAAACAGTTTGCTTTCAGCTGGCAAGGTCAGCAATATACTTTCACTGTCCTACCTCAGGGGTATATCAACTCTCCAGCCCTATGTCATAATCTTGTTCGCAGAGACCTTGATTGTTTCTCCCTCCCACAAGACATCACACTGGTCCATTATATTGATGATATCATGTTGATTGGACCTAGTGAGCAAGAAGTAGCAACTACTCTAGATTTACTGGTAAGGCATTTGCGTGTCAGAGGATGGGAGATAAATCCAACAAAAATACAGGGGCCTTCCACCTCAGTAAAATTTCTAGGTGTCCAGTGGTGTGGGGCATGTCGAGATATCCCTTCTAAGGTGAAGGATAAATTGCTGCATCTGGCCCCTCCCACAACCAAAAAAGAGGCACAACGCCTAGTGGGTCTTTTTGGATTTTGGCAACAACATATTCCTCATTTGGGTGTGCTACTCCGACCCATTTATCGAGTGACCAGAAAAGCTGCTAATTTTGAGTGGGGACCTGAACAAGAGGAGGCTCTGCGACAGGTCCAGGCTGCTGTGCAAGCTGCTCTGCCACTTGGGCCATATGATCCAGCAGATCCAATGGTGCTGGAAGTGTCAGTGGCAAATAGAGATGCTGTCTGGAGCCTTTGGCAGGCCCCTATAGGAGAATCACAACGCAGACCCTTAGGATTTTGGAGCAAAGCCTTACCATCTGCTGCAGATAACTACTCTCCTTTTGAGAAACAGCTTTTGGCCTGCTACTGGGCCTTAGTAGAGACTGAACGCTTAACCATGGGCCACCAAGTTACCATGAGACCTGAGTTGCCTATCATGAGTTGGGTGTTGTCTGACCCACCAAGCCATAAAGTTGGGCGTGCACAGCAGCACTCTATTGTAAAGTGGAAATGGTATATACGAGATAGAGCCAGAGCAGGTCCTGAAGGCACAAGTAAGTTACATGAAGAAGTGGCCCAAATGCCCATGGTTTCCACTCCTGCTGCCACATTACCTTCTCTTTCCCAGACCAGAGCTATGGCCTCTTGGGGAGTTCCTTACAGTGAATTGACTGAGGAAGAGAAAACTCGGGCCTGGTTTACAGATGGTTCAGCACGATATGCAGGTACCACCCGAAAGTGGACAGCTGCAGCATTACAACCCCTTTCTGGGGTGTCCTTGAAGGACAGTGGTGAGGGGAAATCCTCCCAGTGGGCAGAACTTCGAGCAGTGCACCTGGTTGTTCATTTTGCTTGGAAGGAAAACTGGCCAGAGGTGCGTTTGTATACTGACTCATGGGCTGTTGCTAATGGTTTGGCTGGATGGTCAGGGACTTGGAAAGACCATAATTGGAAAATTGGTGACAAAGAGGTCTGGGGAAGAAGTATGTGGATAGACTTTTCTGAGTGGGCTAAAAACATGAAGATATTTGTGTCCCATGTGAATGCACACCAGAGGGTGACTTCAGCAGAGGAAGATTTTAATAATCAAGTGGATAAGATGACCCGTTCTATGGATACCAGTCAGCCTCTTTCCCCAGCAACTCCTGTTATTGCCCAATGGGCTCATGAACAAAGTGGTCATGGTGGTAGGGATGGAGGTTATGCATGGGCTCAGCAACATGGACTTCCACTCACCAAGGCTGACCTGGCTACAGCCACTGCTGAGTGCCCAATCTGCCAGCAGCAGAGACCCACACTCAGCCCCAGATATGGCACCATTCCCCGAGGTGACCAGCCAGCTACATGGTGGCAGGTTGATTACATTGGACCACTCCCTTCATGGAAGGGGCAGCGATTTGTTCTAACTGGAATAGACACATCCTCTGGATATGGGTTTGCTTTCCCTGCACGCAATGCTTCTGCCAAAGCTACTATCCGTGGGCTTACAGAATGCCTTATCCATCGTCATGGTATTCCACATAGCATTGCTTCAGATCAAGGAACACACTTCACAGCAAATGAAGTGCAGGAATGGGCACATGCTCATGGAATTCTCTGGTCTTACCATGTTCCCCATCATCCAGAAGCTGCTGGATTGATAGAACGGTGGAATGGCCTTTTGAAAACTCAATTAAGGTGCCAACTAGGTGGCAAAAACTTGAAAGGCTGGGGTAATGTTCTCCAGGAAGCTGTGTATGCTCTAAATCAGCGTCCACTGTATGGTGCCGTTTCTCCCATAGCCAGGATCCATGGGTCCAGGAACCAAGGGGTGGAAATGGGTGTGGTGCCACTCACTATTACTCCTAGTGATCCACTAGGAAAATTTTTGCTTCCTGTCCCTGCTACCCTGAGTTCTGCTGGTCTACAGGTTTTAGTTCCAAAACGGGGTGTGCTTTCTCCAGGAGAAACAACAGTGATACCACTGAACTGGAAGTTAAGATTGCCACCTGGCCACTTTGGGCTACTTATGCCTCTGGATCAACACACCAAGAAGGGGATTACATTATTGTCTGGGGTAATTGACCCTGACTATCAGAAGGAAGTAGGACTGCAACTACATAATGGAGGTAAAGAATAGTTTTCTTGGAATATAGGAGATCCCCTGGGGCATCTATTAGTACTACCATGCCCTGTGATTAAAATCAATGGAAAACTGCAACAACACAATCCAGGCAGGACCACTAATGGCTCTGAGACTTCAGGAATGAAGGTTTGGGTCACCCCACCAGGCAAAGAACCACGGCCAGCTGAAGTGCTTGCTGAGGGGAAAGGGAACATGGAATGGGTAGTGGAAGAAGGCAGTGATAAATATGAACTTCGACCACGTGATCAGTTACAGAAACGAGGACTGTAATGCTGTTTTGTTTGTGTTATACTATTTAAGTTGTAAGATATCAAGTTTAAGAATGAATGTTGCCCAAGGATTTGCACCCTATTCTGGAGAGATTTAATGTGTTTCCAGTTATATGCTGGACAGGTGAGTATTGTCAGGTTAAAGAAAAAATGTGTGCTTATTTGTTTTCATTTGGAAATTAAGTATGGTCTAAGGTGATATATATATATATATGTGTGTGTGTGTGTGTGTGTGTGTGTGTGCCAAGTTGACAAGGGGTGGACTGTCATGGTTAGGGACAGGTGTCAACTTGGCCAAGTTGTGGTACCTGTTCATCTGATTGGGCAAGCGCTGGCCTCCCTGTTGCAATGAGGACATTTCATAGGATTAGGTCATGATCACGTCAGCCACATCCACAGCTGATTCCATTTGTAATCAGCCAAAGGGGAGTGTCTTCTGCAATTAGTGATGCTAAATCCAATCATGGGAAGCCTTTTAAGGAGGACTCAGAGAAGACAGGTTGCATTCCTGCTTTGGCTGGTGAGCCTCTCCTGTGGAGTTCGTCCAGGCCATCCATTGGAGTCATCGGCTTCGCAGCCTGCCCTGTGGATTTTGGACTCTGCGTTCCTACGGTCACGTGAGACACTTTCATAAATTTTATATTTGCAAGTGTTCCCTGTTGGTTCTGTTTCTCTAGAGAACCCTAACTAATACAGTCACTTAAAAAAAATTTTTTTATCATATCATGAATTTGGTAGTTTTAGTTTGAATTTAACTTAATTCTACGTTAGATCAGAATATAACAGTATTTATTTATTTATTTTTTGCATGATCAGGGACAGGGAATCAAACCCGGGTCTCTGGCATGGCACAGAATATATAATATTTTAATCAATATGCAGCCAAGCTTCTTGTAAAAAATTGTTTTAGAGAAACTCAATTTAAATTCTCCCTGAAAATAATGCTTCTAACTGAGGTATTGAGTCAAAAGGAGACTTCGTGTTCTAAAGACAATGCTCAAGTTACACCTAAAACAAATAGGGAAACTCCGTTATATCAAGTACAAAACATCCAGAGAAATATTAAAAAACAAAGATTATACATATGTATATAACATACACAACATATAAAATGTTTTCCTATTTTGTAATTTGGTAAAAAAAACCCCATCTAATTAAAAAAAGCAAACCTTTAGTTAGTATTAGGGAAAGAAACAGAGGGATAAAAGAAAGACAAAGGAAAGGAAGAAATGGAAAGGACTATTTGTTGAGCATGATTAGATTTTTTTTTAACGGAAAAATAGAAGAGGTAAGAAAGAATTGGAACAGAAAGGATTGGCAACAGACATGTACATTCAATTGATACTCTTGCAATCGTAAACTAGACACGATTTAAAACAGAATCACTACATTTAAAGGCATATAGAGTGACAGAGAGGACAATAAACACCTAGAAGATAAAACACACAAAGCTGCATAAAAAGACAAATGCATTCAGCCAGTAAAGAAACAAAGACAGCTCACACTCCCCTGGCACATTTTAAAGTGGAAAGCACTGATAATTATGTTATAACTTAATTTGGAGGCTTAAATAACCTTGAATCCTAATTTTTGACTAAGAACACTGAAGTTACCGTCTCAAGCAAGTTTCAAACTTTGTTTTAAAAGGAAATTTGAAATGGAGCAATACTCCCATCTTGTGGTCTCTTGGAATATTGTCTCTACTTTTTAACATTATGTTTGAGTTACATGGTTCTAGGTACCAATATACCCAATTCAATTACTCATGGGCTCAGGGGAGAATATTCACAGAGAAAATTAGGTCTTCAATGTCTCAAATTTAAAATGAGTCTCTCAAGATTAAAATTTTCACCAAAATTAAACTACTTTAAAGGAAGTGCTACATTAATAAGAAGCAGATGGTGATTATTTAACCCTTGGCTGTTCATTGTTCACCTTAACTTCGTTAAGGCGAGAACCAAGAGATGATCCACATTTGTAACTAATTTTTCTTAAATTTATTGCCTACAGGTTTCATTTTAAAAATGACAAACACCTATTTTTAATGTCTTTAATATAAAAGGGCTCTTACAGATCTATAAGAAAATAGAAAATAGGTAATGTGACTCTAATTTGGAAAAAAATCAGAGGAAAGTATAAACTGGACAAAAGACATCATCAAGCATTTCATAAAATAAGTCAATAATTCAAACAACTGACCTATAATATAAAAAAGTAAAACTTTGCAAGTAATGAAGGATAGGACATTGTATGAAAATATATGAAATGTAAAAAAGCATCCTCCAAGTTTATTGGCAACAGAAACCATCAGGAGATAGAAATAGGGTAAGATATTGGGTAATTGGAGCTGAAGGGATACAGACTGTGCAACAGGTCTGAATGTAAAAACTCAGAAATGGACAGCACAATACTACCTAACTGTAATACAATTATGTTAAAACACTGAATGAAGCTGAATGTGAGAGTGATAGAGGGAGGAGGGCTGGGGGCACAAATGCAGTCAGAAAGAAAGATCGACAAAGACTGAGATGGTATAATCTAGGAATGCCTAGAGTGTATAATGATAGTGACTAAATGTACAAATTTAAAAATGCTTTTGCATGAGGAAGAACAAAGGAATGCCATTACTGCAGGGTGTTGAAAATAGATGGTAATTAATATTTTAAATCTTTAATTTATGTATGAGACAAAAGCAAAAAAATGTTTATTTGGTACAAAATTTATATTTTGACTTGCAGTTCCTTATACAACTTATGTGGACAGCTTAACTGAACACCGTAAGTACATGGAACCTTGAGTAGGACATGAGATTTTGTTGGTTTGTCCAGAGTGATGCCCCGATAAATCCCAGAGTGATTTGAACAGTGAATAAAAAAGTATTTGCAAAGTCCCCTTTGGGGAATGGTGAGAAAGGGGGAAAATTCAGCTTCCCCAAGTGGAGAATTCTTGATATTCTCACAAACAGTGGGGACAACCAAAGTAGTAGGTTGAGTCCCCAATTTTGGGGTTTGTTCAGATGAAACTTAACCCCACAAAGGATAGATGAAGCCTACTTAAAATTAGGCCTAACAGTCACCCCCAAGAGAACCTCTTTTGTTGCTCAGATGTGGCCTCTCTCTTCAGCCAACACAACAAGCAAACTCACCGCCCTCCCCCTGTCTGCGTTGGACATGACTAGCAGGGGTGTGGACCTTCCTGGCAATGTGGGACAGAAATCCTAGAGTGAGCTGAGACTCACTATCAAGGTACCGAGAAAACCTTCTCTACCAAAAGGGGGAAGAGTGAAATGAGACAATGTGTCCATGGCTGAGAGATTCCAAACAGAGCCGAGAGGTTATCCTGGAGGTTATTCTTACGCATTAAGTAGATAGATATCACTTTGTAATTCAAGATGTAATGGAGAGGCTGGAGGGAACTGCCGGAAAATGTGGAGCTGTGTTCCAGTAGCCATGTTTCTTGAAGATGATTGTATAACGATACAGCTTTCACACTGTGACTGTGTGATTGCGAAAACCTTATGTCTGATGCTCCTTTTATCTACCTTATCAACCGATGAGTAAAACATATGGAACAAAAATAAATAATAGGGGGAACGAATGTTAAAATAAATTTAGTTTGAAATGCTAGTGAACAATGAAAGGGAGGGGTAAAGGATATGGTATGTATAAATTTTTTTTCTGTTTTTGTTTTATTTCTTTTACTGAATAGATGCAAATGTTCCGAGAAATGATCATGATGATGAATATGCAACTATGTGGTGATATTGTGAGTTACTGATTATATATGTAGAATGGAATGATCAAAATAGGAATTTTTGCGTTTGGTGTGGGGTTTTTTTATTATTTAAAAAAATAATATTTGAAAAACTAAAAAAAAATTAATTTGAGGACTTGGCTGATGTTATCTTCCTCTGAAGTGAATTTTTATTTGCTTCTGCCAAGTAACTCGAGTTTCCAGCAATTCAATATTACCTCAATACTATTCTATGGCTCAACATTTTCTGGGACACCTACATAACTCCAAGCTGATCTATGTGTATGCATGGGCTGATTTAGTTCTGTTTCCCTAAAAGCAAGAGTGCATCCATTTGGGTCATATGAAGTTGTTCATTAGGTTCCAAACTTTGACAGGTCCTGAACTCAACTTTTATTCTATTTTAACCTCAAAAAAAATGTTAAATTACTGCTGAGCTTTCCAGTAATCTCTCTTAATTTAGCTAATGCTGCCAGGAAAAACTAGCCTCAAATACTGGGCTCACCTTATACAATTTTCATCTTCTCCCACATATTGACTCAGAAGTTTTTCATATAATTGTTTCTATAAAGATACCTTTAAAATATTTTGTGTAGATTTTTTAATCTTCAGTGGAAATTTTGTCTGAATTAATTAGTCCTCACCAAACAACTATTATTATTAAAATTTGGAAAAATGAACATAGACCAAAAAAAAATGACATTTGTATCTGAACAGCATGCTTGATATGGATATTTGATCAGATCTGTAGAAGCAATTTGAGTCCATTTACCCAATGACCTTAGAGACAAACAAGAATTGAGTGCAGGAGTGATGTGCCTTTCTCACTCATTCAGTCTCAGGCATAACTAATTCTCTGCAAGAAATAATATGTTTGACCCCAAAATCTGAAACTAACCTGGTCCAGGCTTTTAAGCCTATGGCCAGGCCAAGACAATAGGCAGATTCAAGAAGTCCAATGGTGGAAGAAAGAATAAGCTTGAACTATTTAGCAAAAAGGAAATTATTACTCAGAAGGGTGAGGTCAATTCTTAAAATCCAGGTTCTTTAGCTCCAGAATCCATTCATGTAACTATTATACTTTACTTCTAAGAAAACAAGAGCTTAGTTAGAAATAAAATAGTGATGAAGCTATTAAAACTGAGAAGCAAATTCGATGGCCAAGTTAAATGTATGCAAAATTACTAGAATCAGCATGAAATAGGAACAGTGATGGCTTGAAATTCAGTTACTCTCTAAGAGCTTCTTAACTCCACCTAGTTAATGCAGAGTTCATTATAGGATCTGGAATGTGGTTGAATCTACAGGCTGGGATTAAGCAGCTCTGGAGTGTGTACTGGCAGAGTGATGGGACAGATAATATACTGGTTATTTTTCAACCTTTAAATTTATTACATTTCCCTTTTCTCCTGTATACAAATGTCATGTTTGTTTAAGCTTGTCAAATTATTAACACAGATGACAGTGATTCCTTTTTCACTAAACTTGCTTTTAGAAGTAGTATATTTATTCCAAAAGTTAATCTCTTGTACAATTCAATTTTATCAGTAAATCTGCACTTTTGGCAGGTTTCATCTTACAGTTCTTATAAGCTGCACAAATTTCATAATCAATTGTTTGATCCCCTGTTAACTTTTGGCTTCAAATGGAAATATTTATCTTAAATGTTATTACTGACTAAGTAATGTCAACCAAGTATAGAGAGGTTAAAAATTCCACCACCCACATAAAAGATAAGAACTCTAAAAATTAATATCATTTGTGGATGTAACTGTTGTGACATAACTCTGTACCTTATGGATCAATGGCTTAACAGAGTTGTGCCAAAAAAAAGTTAAATTCTATTTAAGCGTATTATATATTTTTATTTCTCTTTCATGGCTCATAAATATGGGTAACATTTTAATAGCTCTCAAATATACTCAAGAATATTTCTGACATCGTGTGATATTAGACTCACAGATCTTAAACATTTCTTTCTTTGAGACAGTTCTTCATAAGAAATATTATGTAACTTGAAAGTTCAGAGCCATAGTAGCCTATACTTGCATGATAGCAGGATTCCAGGTTCCCTCTCCTTGAAATTCTCTCCACTAAGAAACATAACATTTGTCTTCCCTTCTCAGTACTCGCCTTTTGTTTTTTCTTAAGTATGGACTTCACCCTCTATTCGTGGACATCTACTTATGGCCTGGCTGCCAACAACTATGTATCTACAGAATCACCTTGGAGCTGCTGCTACTGACCCTCCCACACTAGCCTCTAACACAGCAGATCTCTGTTTGGTCGTATATTAGAATCACCAGAGGCACTTTAAAAATTACTAGTGCCCAAATCAGATTTTCTGGAGGAGAGACGCAAGTATCTTATTGCTTTCTCCTCTCCTTTAAAAGTGCAGCCCAAGCATGGATATGGATTTTGGTAAATTCTCTTCATCATAGCCCAAACCACGTTCTGCACTGAAACGTTACTGAAGATAGGAATCAGAGAAGGGCATTACACATTTAGAAAATTACCAAAGGGTATTTTATATGGCAGTTGTTTGAACACACAAGCTTTCTGGATCATTCTCATGGCGCTTTTGCAGGGTGCCTCCCTGTGTAGCTCCTAGTCTGCCTCCTTGTGGCAAAGAACAGCTTCCCCCTACCACCATCTTTGGAGGTGCCCACAAGAATATCTAGAGTAGATCCAAGACGGCACTCATAAAGGAAGGAGTTTCTTCTTTAGTCAACCCTAGGGTCTTCCTCCTCCTCCTCACTTGCTATTCTAGATAGTTAGCAATGGGAAAATCCATGCCCTTTAGAGGAGATTCCACTTGGGGAGACCCCACTTGGTACCCACAGTAGTGGGTCCTATAGCCCCAACAGGACAATCTCATTACAACTATATCCAATTACAGTTCAAACAATATGCACACAGAAGGAAAAGATTGTTTCTTTACATACCACTCTTCTGAACTATGAAAAGGACAATGTTTCATGGCTTTTTTAACATTTCTTTACCATATATAGTGCATTAACAGTCCAGGCACGGTTAAACATCTTCAAACCAGTTCACTTCTGCTTTGTGGGTTTTCCTGTGCCTGCCTGTCATCCCTGCAGTTTTTTTGTTTGTTTGTTTGTTTTTGGTCTAAATGACTGACCTCTGGAACAACTACTCAAATATAAATATATAAAATGAGTAAACAAATGTGAATATACCCATGCCCCCCACTACATAGACAATAAAGGCATATTGCAATTTAAATATACATTCAGTGAAAAAAAAATATTTCTCCAAAGGAAGCACAATGTGAAGAGAAGCAACTCTGCCTGTTGCATAAAGATATTTTAGCATTATCCTAAAGAGTAATTTAATCCTTAACCAAGTTTATTCAATGTTATTCTAAACATTTCTTTTTCTCATGGTGTTCTGTTTTATATTTATATTTATATTTGCATATTAAATACACAGGTGGCTTTCCCAGAAAAACATTTGCAGCAAATGTGCATCCACATCAGAGCCTCTTGCAAGAGATAAATTGTTTGCAGCTTTAATATGACTGTTATTTTTCATTTTCTGTCATTCCCTCTAATGTTTCAAAGATCTTATTACCACCTTTCCACTTCTACTGAAGCTCAAGACATGCTTTGCTTTTCCTCCCCAAAACAGCATCTTCAAACAGGAAGCTTTTCCCAACCACAGAGCCTAGAAATGAGAGTTCAGCACGAGATGGTGACAGCAGAAGTTGGCTTCTGCCTGTCTGTCCACATTTGCTTCCGAAGCCAGTGCCTTTTCCCTCTGTGTTTCCACCCAGCTCAGTCCTAACACCAAAGAATTACATCTGGCACAGAGTTAGACATGAGTTTATTAGGACTTACAGACAGGAGAATGTCTTCCACGGTGGTGGCCAGCTGTGGAAAATAAAGGTTAGCACTCCAAAAAAGGGTGGGGAGTGCCAAAGTGTGGCTTATAAGGCCTTGTTCAAGACAAATTTCACAGGGTGTGACAACAGAGTTTCAGCAGGGTCTTATGACACTGGTTTGGAGGTTATCAGCAGTGATCAAGGGAGAGGAGTTTCAAGCCCTTGTTTATGAAACCATTTATACATTCCCTCCCCCTAGGAGGTCTCATAACCTTTGTTATCTGTCCTGGTCATGTAGGCAACTATGTGTAATGACCTACTCCCAATATTGAGGGGAATCCCAGGCTCTGGATCCCCACACTCTGCAACTTAAGCTTTTCTGCCAAGCATTTTTGGGATGCTGTTACAAGGATTCTTAAACCTGAATCATTCTTGAACAATTTTATAAGATGCTTTACAAGAATACCTTTTAAAAAAATCTATGGTTTTTCTTTTCTTACAAAATTAATAAATTCTTTTGTTTAAAAATTAGAAAATGTATCTATAAAAATGAAAAGCATCATCATTAAATCCGACACCTAACTATAACTACTACAGGTGTTTTAGTTTGCTAAAGCTGCCAGAATACAACACACCAGAGGTGGATCAGCTCTTATTAAGGGGACTTATTTAGTTACAAATGTATAGTTCTTCAGAGGAAAGGCAGGTAGCTCTCATCTGAGATTCTCTGTCACATGGGAAGGCACAAGACGATGTCTGCTGGCCCTTTCTCCTGTCTTCTGGTTTCCAATGGCTTTCCCCAGGGCAATTTCTTTCTGTATCTCCAAACTTCTGGGCTGAGCTGCAAGTGCAGAGATGAGGTATGCTGAGCTGCTGAGCTCTCTACTGACTTCTTTCTTTGAATCCTCCAGCTAATTAAATTAAACCTCACTCAATGTGAAAGGCGTGGCCACTTAGACAACTGCAGATGTAATCAACCATAAATGAATTTCTCATGCTGATGATGTAAGTTCACAGCAACAGAACACCTGGCCAGGTTGACACCTGAACTTAACCATCACAATAGGCATCTTATAAAATTTTCCTTCTATTGTCTTAGGTAATATATGTATTTTTTAAACAGAAGAAACAAGAATTAAATGCCTTTTGTAACCCATTTTCTCATGACAAAAAAATAAACAGTTTTCTACAACATCATTTATAGTTGCATGGTAAGTCAAAATTAACTTATATAATCAGTCCTATATTGTTAGGTACTTAGGTTACTTATTTTCTGCTATTGTAAGAAGTATCTTTGTACTATAATCTTTGTGCATAGCCATCATTTCTTTTTTAGAACAAATTTCTAAAACAGAATTATTAGTTCGAAGGTTATGCACATTTGTAATAAAAACACATAATGTTAAAGGAAGTTTTATCCAATTTACCCTACTTTTATTTCAGCATCCTTGCCAATGAAATATATTAACTGCTTTGTAATTTGACAGGTAAAACTTTGGACCCTTTAATTTTTTTTCTTTTTTTTTGGTTATTCTATTGATTTTTTTTCCTTTTTTCATTAATTTTTAAATTTTTTTAAATATATAACAAACACATTCTTAACTTATGATCATTCCATTCTACATATATAATCAGTAACTCACAATATCACCACATATTCATCATCATGATCATTTCTTAGAACATTTGCATCAATTCAGAAAAGGAAATAAAAAGACAACAGAAAAAAATTCATGGTACCATACCCCTTACCCCTCCCTTTCATTGATCACTAGCATTTCAAACTAAATTTATTTTAACATTCGTTCCCCCTATTATTTATTTTTATTCCATATGTTTTACTCATCGGTTGATAAGGTAGATAAAAGGAGCATCAGACATAAGGTTTTCGCAATCACACAGTCACAGTGTGAAAGCTGTATCGTTATACAATCATCTTCAAGAAACATGGCTACTGGAACACAGCTCCACATTTTCCGGCAGTTCCCTCCAGCCTCTCCATTACATCTTGAATTACAAAGTGATATCTATCTACTTAATGCGTAAGAATAACCTCCAGGATAACCTCTCGGCTCTGTTTGGAATCTCTCAGCCATGGACACATTGTCTCATTTCACTCTTCCCCCTTTTGGTAGAGAAGGTTTTCTCGGTACCTTGATAGTGAGTCTCAGCTCACTCTAGGATTTCTGTCCCACATTGCCAGGAAGGTCCACACCCCTGCTAGTCATGTCCAATGCAGACAGGGGGAGGGCGGTGAGTTTGCTTGTTGTGTTGGCTGAAGAGAGAGGCCACATCTGAGCAACAAAAGAGGTTCTCTTGGGGGTGACTGTTAGGCCTAATTTTAAGTAGGCTTCATCTATCCTTTGTGGGGTTAAGTTTCATCTGAACAAACCCCAAAATTGGGGACTCAACCTACTACTTTGGTTGTCCCCACTGTTTGTGAGAATATCAAGAATTCTCCACTTGGGGAAGCTGAATTTTCCCCCTTTCTCACCATTCCCCAAAGGGGACTTTGCAAATACTTTTTTATTCACTGTTCAAATCACTCTGGGATTTATCGGGGCATCACTCTGGACAAACCAACAAAATCTCATGTCCTACTCAAGGTTCCATGTACTTACGGTGTTCAGTTAAGCTGTCCACATAAGTTGTATAAGGAACTGCAAGTCAAAATATAAATTTTGTACCAAATAAACATTTTTTTGCTTTTGTCTCACACATAAATTAAAGATTTAAAATATTAATTACCATCTATTTTCAACACCCTGCAGTAATGGCATTCCTTTGTTCTTCCTCATGCAAAAGCATTTTTAAATTTGTACATTTAGTCACTATCATTATACACTCTAGGCATTCCTAGATTATACCATCTCGATCTTAATCGTCTATCTTTCTTTCTGATTTCATTTATGCCGCAAGCCCTCCTCTCTCTATCATTCTCACATTCAGCTTCATTCACTGTTTTAACATAATTGTATTACAGTTAGGTAGTATTGTGCTGTCCATTTCTGAGTTTTTACATTCAGACCTGTTGCACAGTCTGTATCCCTTCAGCTCCAATTATCCAATATCTTACCCCATTTCCATCTCCTGATGGTCTCTGTTACCAATGAAATTCTCCCAGTTTATTCACTAATGTCAGTTCATATCAGTGAGACCATACAGTATTTGTCCTTTTGTTTCTGACTAATCTCACTCAGCATAATGTCCTTAAGGTCCATCCATGTTGTTACATACTTCATAACTTTATTCTGTCTTACAGCTGCACAATATTCCATTGTATGTATATACCACAGTTTGTTTAGCCACTCATCTGTTGATGGACATTTTGGCTGTTTCCATCTGTTTGCAATTTAAATAATGCTGCTATAAACATTGGTGTGCAAATGTCCGTTTGTGTCCTTGCCCTCATGTTCTCTGAGTAGACACCTAGCAATGGTATTGCCGGGTGATATGGCAATTCTATATTTAGCTTTTTGAGGAACTACCAAACTGCCTTCCACAGCAGTTGTACCATTTGACATTCCCACCAACAGTGGGTAAGTGTGCCTCTTTCTCCACATCCTCTCCAGCACCTGTCATTTTCTGTTTTATTGATAATGGCCATTCTGGTGGGTGTGAGATGATATGTCATTGTGGTTTTGATTTGCATTTCTCTAATAGCCAGGGAAGTCAAGCATCTCTTCATGTGCCTTTTGGCCATTTGTATTTCCTTTTCTGAGAAGTGTCTGTTCAAGTCTTTTGCCCATTTTGTAATTGGGTTGTCTGCCTTTGTGTTGTTGAGTTGAACAATCTTTCTATAAATTCTGGATGCTAGATCTTTATCTGATATGTCGTTTCCAAATATTTTTTCCCATTGGGTAGGCTGTCTTTTTACTTTCTTAATGTAGTTCTTTGATGTGCAAAACTGTTTAATTTTGAGGAGTTCCCATTTCTTTCTTTCTTTCTTCAGTGCTCTTGCTTTGGGTACAAGGTGTATAAAACCACCTCCAAGTATAAGATTTATAAGATATTTCCCAACATTTTCTTCTAACAGTTTTATGGTCGTAGATCTAATGTTGAGGTGTTTGATCCATTTTGAGTTAACTTTTGTATAGGGTGTGAGATATGGGTCCTTTTTCATTCTTTGCATATGGATATCCAATTTTCTAGGTACCATTTGTTGAATCTGTCCCAGGTGAATTGGCTTGACTGCCTTATCAAAGATCAATTGTCCTTAGATGAGAGGGTCTATATCTGAACACTCTATTCGATTCCATTGGTCAATATATCTATCTTTATGCCAGTACCATGCTGTTTTGATCACTGTAGCTTCATAATAGGACTTAAAGTCAGGTAGCGTGAGACCTCTAACTTCATATTTTTTCCCTCAGGATACTTTCAGCTATTCAGGGCACCCTACCCTTCCAGATAAATTTTGTTATTGGTTTTTCTATTTCTGAAAAGTAAGTTGTTGGGATTTTAGTTGGTATTGCATTGAATCTGTAAATCAATTTAGGTAGAATTGACATCTTAACTATACTTACTCTTCCTATCCATGAACACAGTATGCCCTTCCATCTATTTAGGTCTTCTGTGATTTCTTTTAAAAATTTCTTGTAGTTTTCTTTGTATAGGTCTTTTGTCTCTTTAGTTAAATTTATTCCTAAATATTTTATTCTTTTGGTTGCAATTGTAAATGGAATTCTTTTCTTGATTCCCCCCTCAGATTGTTCATTACTAGTATATAGAAACACTACAGATTTTTGAGTGTTGATCAAACCTGCCACTTTGCTGCACTCTTTATTAGCTCTAGTAGTTTTGCTGTGGATTATTTGGGGTTTTTGACATATAGTATCATATCATCTGCAAACAGTGATAGTTTTACTTCTTCCTTTCCAATTTTGATGCCTTGTATTTCTTTTTCTTGTCTAATTGCTCTGGCTAGAACTTCCAACACAATATTGAATAAAAGTGGTGATAGTGGACATCCTTCTCTTGTTCCTGATCTTAGGAGGAAAGTTTTCAGTTTTTCCCCATTGAGGATGATGCTAGCTGTGGGTTTTTCATATATTCCATTTATCATCTTAAAGATGTTCCCTTCTATTCTTATCCTTTGAAGTGTTTTCAACAGGAAAGGATGTTGAATTTTGTCAAATGCCTTTTCTGCATCAATCGAGATGATCATGTGGTTTTTTTGCTTTGATTTGTTGATATGGTGTAATACATTAATTGATTTTCTTATGTTGAACCATCCTTGCATACCTGGGATGAATCTGACTTGGTCATGGTGTATAGTTCTTTTAATGCACTGCTGGATTCGATTTGCTAGAATTTTGCTGAGGATTTTTGCATCTATATTCATTAGAGAGATTGGTCTATAGTTTTCTTTTCTTGTAATATCTTTGTCTGGCTCTGGTATGAGGTTGGTATTGGTTTTGTAGAATGAGTTAGGTAGCTTTCCATCCTCTTCAATTTTTTTGAAGAGTTTGAGTAGGATTGGTACTAATTCTTTTTGGAATGTTTGGTAGAATTCACATGTGAAGACATCTGGTCTTGGACTTTTCTTTTTGGGGAGTTTCTTAATAACTGATTCAATTTCTTTACTTGTGATTGGTTTGTTTAGGTCGTCTATTTCTTCTCGAGTCAATGTTGGTTGTTCATGCCTTTCTAGAAAGTTGTCCATTTCATCTACATTTTCAAATTTATTATCATAAAGTGTTCATAGTATCCTGTCATTACTTCCTTTATTTCTGCTGGGTCAGTGGTTATGTCTCCTCTTCTATTTCTGATTTTATTTATTTGCATCCTCTTTCTTCTTCTTTTTGTCAAACTTGCTAAGGCTCCATCAATCTTATTGATTTTCTCATAGAACCAACTTCTGGTTTTGCTGATTTTCTCATTTGTTTTCATGTTCTCAATTTCATTTATTTCTGTTCTAATCTTTGTTATTTCTTTACTTTTGCTTGCTTTGGGGTTAGTTTGCTGTTCTTTCTCTAGTTTTTCCAAGTGGACAGTTTCCTCGATTTTTGCCCTTTCTTCTTTTTTGATATAGGCATTTAGGGCAATAAATTTCCCTCTTACCACTGCCTTAGCTGCATCCCATAAATTTTGATACATTGTGTTTTCATTTTCATTTGCCTGGAGATATTCACTGATTTCTCTTGCAATTTCTTCCTTGACCCACTGGTTGTTTAAGAGTATGTTGTTGAGCCTTCAAATATTTGTAAATTTTCTGGCACTCTGCTTATTATTGATTTCCAGCCTCATTCCTATTTACAAAACACTGAGAAAGTATTTTGTATGATTTCAATCTTTTTTATTTATTGAGACTTGCTTTGTGACCCAGCATATGGTCTATCATTGAAAATGGTCCATGGGCACTTGAGAAAAATGTGTATCCTGCTGTTGTGAGGTGTAATGTTCTATAAATGTCTGTGTTAAGTCTACCTCATTTATTGTATTATTCAAATTCTCTATTTCTTTACTGATCCTCTGTCTAGATGTTCTGTCCATTGATGAGAGTGGGAAATTGAAGTCTCCAACTATTATGGTATATGTGTCTATTTCTCTTTTCAGTGTTTGACTCATATATTTTGGAGCATTCTCGCTTGGTGCATAAATATTTATGATTGTTATGTCTTTTTGTTGAATTGTTCCTTTTATTAATACATAATGTCCTTCTTTGTCTCCTTTAACTGTTTTATATTTGATGTCTAATTTGTTGGATATTAGTATAGCTGCTCCTGCTATTCTGATTGTTATTTGCATGAAATATCTTTTCCCAACCTTTCACTTTCAACCTATGTTTATACTTGGGTCTAAGATGTATTTCCTGTAGACAGCATATAGATGGGTCCTGTTTTTTAATCAATTCTGCCAGTCTACGTCTTTTGATTAGGGAGTTTAATCCATTAACATTTAGTATTATTATTGTACAGGTAGGACTTTCTTCTACCATTTTTCCTTTTGGATTTTATATATCATATCTAATTTTTCTTCTTTTTACCTTTACTGATAGTCTTCACTTCTGCACTCTTCTCCACACCTCTCTCTCCTGTCTTTTCATATCTGCCTCTAGTGCTCCCTTTAGTATTTCTTGCAGAGCCAGTCTTTTGGTCACAAATTCTCTCAGTGATTTTTTGTCTCAAATGTTTTAATTTCTCTCTCATTTTTGCTGGACATAGAATTCTTGGTTGGTAGTTTTTCTCTTAGTAATTTAAATATATCATCCCACTGTCTTCTTGTCTCCATGGTTTCTGCTGAGAAATCTACACACAGTCTTAATTATCCTGCCCAGTATGTGGTGCTTGTCTGCCTGTGGGTCCCACCAGCATAAGGTGATGCGGTACCTTTAACTTCAGCAGACTCTCCCTGCTGGGGATGTGGTGGAGACAGAGGAGAGGTTGTAGGCTGGCTTTAATTGCTTCAAATTTCCAAACCCTGGGGTCTGAATTTCTTGAGGGAGGGATTCCACCTGGGCTGGGCCCCAAGTGTCTCCTGGGGAAGGCACAGGCTCCAGAAAAGCTCTCCAACAAGCTTGTTTCTGCCTATGCCTGGGGCAGTTGCAACCTGAGAAGCCTGGCCACTGTATCCAAAGTTAGTTCAGCCTTTATAGAAACACAGCCACAAAAAAAAAGAAAGAGAAAAGTCCTTCTCAGAGCAGGACCCCCATGCCTCAGTTTTGCCAATCAAGAGCATAAGTTGGTATGTTGTTTTGTGTACCTTCAGATCCTATGTGACCCCTCCTTTCCTTCAAAGCCCAGACCCTTTCAAGTATTATGTGCTATCTAATCCAAAAAACCTCTGTTTCTTTTTTTCTTTTTCTATCAGCCGTGCCTCCTCGGCGCCGGGGCAAAATTTAGCAACCTCTGCTTTGACTTGGTTCAGCTAAGCTGGAGGCCTATTTTTAGTAGTCAGAATTTGTGAATTAATTCCACAATTGAAGCTTAGTTGTGCTCAGCCCCTGCTGCTGGTAAAGTCCCTATCCTTTGCGGGGAGGGGCGCCAGCTGTTGTGGCTTGGGGAACTCATGATTCTGGGGGGGCTCGCAGCTGGTCCAGCTGGTCCAGACTGGGGTATGCTGTGTGTCCGGTCACTGACATGGTCCCAGGAGTTGTTCTGTACTGTTCCTGGCTATTTAGTAGTAGTTCTGGAGGATGAACTAAGTCCCACACCTCGCTAAGCCGTTATCTTGGCACTCTTTATCTATTCGGTTTCAAGGTCTAAGAATCATTCATAGAATGACGTGCTTCCTTAGGGCTTGAGAGAGCAGCAGTCCCACCCTTACCAAGGATTTATGCAGTGGTTCCTCTCTCTCCAAACACTGGGGTGAGGGTTGTGACATTGGAGAGTGTTGCAGTGACCACCTTGTTCTTGGTCTTATTCTCTCCAAACACCTGGGAAACACCCAGACTCTGCCATCTCCAGGGCACATGCTCAACCATTCCAGAACAGGGGGATGGTGGCAGGCTCTCCCCTATTAATGGGGAATGTGCTTCACTCTCTTTGAGGCCTGAGGGGGAAACACTCTTCCAGAGTAATGAAACAGAAGGCCTGTCCTTTGCTTCCAGGGCAAACTCACCCTCTCCACATGCATGGGTGGATCTGCCCATTTTTCCTTCCAAAAATTAGGATGGCTGGGGGAGGGTGGGCATTGTGCACTTTTTAAAGAAATAAGCATATATGAATTGAAGAATAGATTAGAGGCATTTTTTTTTTAGTAAATGGGAATTGGTTAGTATTCCACACTAAGGCATTCAGGGAAAGATACCTTGATTCAAGAAAGGCTGATGGGTCTGGAACACCTCTGTCAGCTGGGAAGGCACATGAGAATGTCTGCAGCTTGCTTTCTTGGCTTCTCATTTCAAAAGGCTTCCCTGGGGGCGCTTTCTTTCTGCATCTCTAAAAGTCTATTGTTAGTGTTAGCGCTGAAGCTTTTTCCAAAATGTTTCCCTTTCAAAGGACTCCAGTAAGGGATCCACCTTGAATGGGCAGAGACACATCTCCACGGAAACTACTTAATCAGAAGGTCCCACCCACAACTGAGTGGGTCACATCTCTATGGGAAAAACTTAATAAAAAAGATCCCACCCAACAATATTGAATCGGGATTAAAGAACATGGCTTTTCTGAGGTACACAACAGTTTCAAACCAGCACAAACCATATATATTACAAATACTTAGCTGGACACAAGATTATGATAAGGATTAAATGAGAAAACATAGATGAGCTCCTATCGTCATTCTTTAGTAAATTTCTGAAGTACAAAAATAATCACAATACTCCACTACTTATAAACATGTCATGTCTCTGCATCCAAGGTCCCTAATATATAATACAATATTAACTCGACTTCCCTCTTCTACCGCATGATTTACAATCCTCTACTCTAGGAAGACATCAAACTAGATACAGTTCTCTCAAGTACAACCTGCTTTTTCAGACCTTTGAACGTGCTATTCCTTCTGCCTGCAGAGTCTCACCCTCCTTCCAACCTTGCCACACCCACCTGGATAATTCTCATTTCTTTCACCAGTCATCTCAAGTAACACATATTTAAGAAAACTTCCATGATACCTGCCAATTACATTGAGTTAAGTTCCACTCCTCTTGTTCCTGTAGCACCATGTGAATCTCTCTCCTTTAGCAGATATCACACTGTATGATAGCTGAGATCACTATTAAACTTGCCTCTCTGTACTTTGAGTTGCTGAAAGCCTAAGACTATGCCTAGTTCATCCTGTTGAACCCTGGTATATTGCAATATGGTTGATACTTATTTTATTGAACAATTTTTATAGAATATATTTGGAGAGTTTAAATTTGAAAGGAAATTGACTAGAATGGGTTTAAGTGAATCTACATGTTATAATAAATATGTCTTATATGTCTGTGTTTTACACTTTGTAATCTCTTTCAGAATCAATTCAGAATCTCTTTTCAAAAGTGATTCTGAAAGAGATTGTACGGAATTTTCTGAACTGTCATAAACCAAATGGAATAGTATTGACTCTTGAGAAAACTAGGTTTACTCTTTATGCATATCATGACTTAGCCTGTAGGGCTCTTTGTCAACCCCAAACAGTCAATTTTAATTAGGTAAATTCAGATATTCTAGCTACCCAAGCAAGGGAAATGACAATATCCAATTTGGAGGATAAATTTCTCAAGCTGCAGGAAATATTATCAATGCCAAATGATCAATACACTGATGGTAAAAATGAAGACTGCACATTGAGAACCATAACCCAGAATGGAAGTAAAGGACAGTCACTTGATAGGACTGCCAAGAGAATAAACATAAAAGAGCTTTTATAAATCTCTCAATGATATTTGAGAGAATTAGTCCATTAGGTAAACAACCACTTTGAATTCTAATTATTATGTATGAAATATATCTTAAATGATAAACAACAAACATGTACCTATAATTATAAAATAACCAACATTATAATGTGCAGTGGTGTTAAGTTTTGCCTTTGAAAGTTCTGTTAGGTATAGTGAAGGTGAGCCCTTTATAGCCAAAGATGATTAGTCCTTACCATCCTTGGCCCCACTAAACTTTGGGCACGACTGCCCATTATCTGTAGTCTCAATTCTGTCTGGTTCATCAAGCAGACATAAGCAGGAAAGGAAGTGTGTTAGATATTTCTGTCCTCCCCTAACATCTGTCATCTGGCTGCAGGCCCAATCCGTTCCCTTGTCTTCTACCTTAGTTCCTACACAACATTTCAGTTTTCTGCTGGAACCAGAGCCTTTACAGGAATCTCAACCCACTTGCAGAGTCCTGACAATGCTGTGAGAATGCCTTAACTTCGTGGTTTGGGCATTGCAAGTGCTGTGCTAGACAGTGGCTACAAACTGAAGGTTCACCTGAAGTTCCAGTCTATGAAATACCACTGGACTTACACACTAACCTAAATCAAGCTTATGTTTCCTATGTTCATTAAACAACAACAATAACAACATCAATTACTAATTATTAAGCACTTTCACCAAATTATTCATCATAAATTCTTATTTATTTATTTTCCCTAATTTCTAAGTATAAGATATCTTGAACAAGACCACACAGCTACAAAATGACAGAATTGGTAGTAATTCAAAACCCAATCAAGATCTTTCCACTATGCCCTCTTGTCTTGAAACTATAATTCAGACTATAGATCGACCTTTAGTCCCCCAATTCCCCTTCCTGCACTGTGGAGATTACAGTTTGCCTCATAGATATATCTGAGTCTTGGCAATTATGGAGCTTACAGTGAGTCAGTCAAAATTAATTTATTGAACACCTATGGTCAGACATTGGGTGGGGCACTAAAATACTACTTATGTAGCAAAACATATCCAAAAAGATGAATCAACAGGTTCAGATAATATTTTGATCATTGTGATCATATTTCACAGAGCTTTGCCTCCTTGATTCAGGTTCTTACTTAAAATTCTGCATTGCTTTTTGTGATATACTAGCTTTAGAACTGTCATTACATCCACCTTTCTCTTTGTCTTCTCCAGGACAAAGCTCATTCATTCTTTAATTTGACAAATATTTATTGAACTTTTACCATGTGTCAGGTGCTGTTCTAGGCACTTGAGATTCATCAGAGAACAAAAACAGGCAGATAGTTCGGCATATATAGAGGGTTTTTTATCCCAGCAGAAGGAGACAGAAAATAACTTATAGACATAATAAATAAGTAAAGACTTTCTCTTACTCTGGTACAGAGGATCATTTTAATTTTTTATTGTCATTCAACCCTTGCCACTTTACAAGCTAGTACATCCTTTAAAAATTTCCCTGATACTTTTATCAATCTGTTTTACTCTCCTTGGAGTATATTTAGGAGGCAGTCCTTAAAATATGCTGGTAATGCAAAATACTTGAAAATTAATAGACTGCATTCTGCCAATAGCTAAGGATAAAAAACAGGGGTCTTATTTGTATTGTCTTCTTTCCCCCTAAGATCTCTTTTCAGGGCAGAGGTCAGGTATAGTCAATACCTCTCTGCTTAAATCGGAAGAATGCTGGCATTATGAGCCCTGAGTAGAGTATGGTGCTGAGTGTAGTTACAAAGAAAGCTGGAAGATATGGAGCCTGTCTCTTCAGAGATCATAAATCAAGAAGATATGGAATTATATTTGACAAGTGTTTCCTTCAAGGCCACATCAGTGAAGAGGTACAATCAGGAAATAAGATGATTGTAAAACCTAGTTTAGCCTCATCTGAAAACGTGAGGAGGTTCTGGTCTCCACCTGAGATCCTTAATAATCTTGTGACCCCAATATTATATGTATCCCCTTTATCATAGCATTCCTTTGTGCATCCCCTTAGATTGAGTGGTCCATGAGGAGAGTGGGTACATTTTACTCATCATTGCATAAGCAGCTCCTGGCATAGTGCCCAGGATATAGCACTTAGTAAATGTTTGTGGTTTGAATGAGTGAAATGTTTCACGAGGGCTTTCAGCCACTGAGGTGGTACTTACCAACTCCAAAAGAATATGCATTCCAGGTGCCAAAGGACTCTGCTCCCCAATGCTGATGTTCATAGATTCTCCAGTGCAGTTTCCAGTGGTCCTCACACTACCGTCTCTTTTGTGGTAAATTTGATGCCAGGCCCTGAGACTGGTAGTAGGCTTCCCAGGGAGTTAAACTCTTGGGGGATTGAGTTTACTTTCTTACCTTCCTTCTTACCTGGCATGCTGCCCTATCATAGGGGGAGCTTCTGTCCTTCCCTTCCCCTGTAGAGTAGTTAGCACGTACTGTGAGAAGTTCCTCCCTCAAACACCTCCATTTGGGTCATTCACCACCCCTTATACTTCCACGAGCAGTATTTGATCCAAAGCTTATAATTCATGCTGAAAACTGATAGAAGTTTTCACTCATTTTTATTTTGGAGATATTTCCTCTGGCTTGTTAGGAGCTAGGCTCTCAGAACTCATGTTTTAGTAAACTCATCATTCTCAAGAGAAAAGCCATTCTCAGGCAAAAGATGCTTTGGTTCTGAATTTAGGGGAGCTCAGATAATGTTTTTTCTCTGTTCAGTTTTTCAAAGAGACTGATTTTTCCAAAACTCCAGAATATAAATTTAGGGCTCTAATAGCTTAGCAGGACCACAGAGAAGGAGAAATAAAAATAAAAAAAGAGAAGTGTGGAATGCACTTCATAAAGGCAGGATCCCAGTCACACTGGATGGAAGACTGATCAAGAGGATCAATAATAGCTCCTTCCAACACCAGAACACTTTTCAACTCCTAGGAGCTAAAAAAGTAGTCCCCCATCCTTTTCTCTTTTTTTTTCTTCTTTTCTTTCTTTTTTTTTTTTTTTTTACATGGGCAGGCACCAGGAATCGAACCCAGGTCCTCAGGCATAGCAGGCAAGCATTCTTACCTGCTGAGCCACTGTGGCCCACCCTATCCTTTTCTTTTTGTACATTTTTTTTTAATTAGGTAAGTTGTAGATTTACTGCAAAATCAAGCAGAAAATAAAGAGTTTCCTTATATACCCCCTCCATTATTAACAATTTGCATTGGTGTGGTACTTTTGTACAATTTATGAAAGAATATTATTATAATTGTCATATTAACTATAGTCAGTACTTTACATTAGAGTTCATAGTTTGTGTTGTATTGTCCTATTTTTAAAAAAAAATTATTCCTGTAACATATATACAAACTAAACTTTCCCCCCTTTTAACTACATCCAAATACTTAATTCATTGGTATTAATTATATTTACAATGTTGTGTGACCATCACCACCATCCATTATCAAAACTTTTCAATCACCCCAAACAGAAACTCCATGCCAATCAAGCACTAACTCTTCATTCCCCACCTTCATCATGGTCCCTGGTAACCTGTATTCCAGTTTTTAATTCTTTGAATTTTCTTATTCTAATTATTTTGTGCCCGTGAGATCATACAACATTCATCAGTTTGCACCTGGCTTGGGCGGGCCACAGTGGCTCAGCAGGCAAGAATGCTCGCCTACTATGCCAGAGGACCCGGGTTCGATTCCTGGGTGCCTGCCCATGTTAAAAAAAAATAAATTTGTGCCTGGCTTATTTCATGCAACATGTTATCTTCAAGATTCATCCATGTTATCCTCTCAGATGTATCAGAACGTCATTCCTTTTTTACAGCTGAATAATATTCCATTATATGTATATACCACAGTTTGTTTATCCATTCGTCTTTCGATAGACACTTGGGTTACTTTAATCTTTTGGCGATTGTGAATAATCCTGCTATAAATGCTGGTGTGCAAATATCTGTTTCAGTCTCTGCTTTCGATTCTTTATATTAGGTATATACTTAGAAGTGGGATTGGTGAGTCATAAAGTAATTCTTTACATCAGAAATATTTTTCTTGATTTCCTCTTCGGGTTGTTAATTCCTAGTTTATAGAGATACTACTACTTTTTGCATGTTAATCTTATACCCCCACCACTTTGCTGAATTTGTTTATTAGCTTTAGTAGCTTTGTTGTGGAATTTCTCAGGAATTTCTCTGAATAGGATGTAATCTACAAATAGAAAAATTTTTACTTCTTCCTAACCAATCTGGATGCATTTTATTTTATTTTTTTTTGCCTAATTTGTTCTGGCTAGAAATTCCAGTACAATGGCGAACAACAGTGTGTGCCCTTGTCTTATTCCTGATCTTAGAGGGAAAGCTTTCAGTATCTCACCACTGTGATATTAGCTATGGGTCTTTCATATATGCCCTTTGTCATGTTGAGGAGGTTCCTTCTATTATGAGTGTTCTGAGTATTTTTATCAAGAAGGGTCCTGGATTTTTTTAAATGCCTTTTCTACATCAATTCAAATGATCATGTGTTTCTTCATTCTCTTAATGTAGACTATTACATCATTTTCCTATGTTGAATCATCCTTGCATACCTGGGATAAATCCCACTTCATCATGGTATAAAATTCTTTTAATAGTTGCTAGTATTTTGTTGAAGATTTTTGCATGGGATATAGTCACATGGGATATTGGTCTGTTATTTTATTTGTGGTTATATCATCTGATTTTGGTATTACGGTGATGTTGCCCTCATAGATGAGTTAGGAATTGTTCCCTTCTCTTCAAATTCCTTTTGAATAGTTTGACTGTTGTTAATTCTTCTTGGAATGTTTGATAAAATTCATCACTGAAGCCATCTGGTCCTGGACATTTTTTTTGGTTGGGAGGTTTGTGAATACTGATTCCATCTCTTTACTTGTTATAAGTCTGTGGAGATTTTGTATTTGTTATTGCATCAGATTAGACAATTTGTATGTTTCTAGGAATTTGTCCATTTCATCTTCCATTCGTTGGCATACGGTTGTTCATAATATCCTCTTATAATCCTTTTTATATCTGTGGAGTCACTAGTAATGTCCTCCTTCTTTCATTTGTAATTTTAGTTATTTGTGTCCTTTCTATTTTTTCTTTTTAAGTGTAGCTAAAGGTTTGCCATTTTATTGATCTTTTTCAAAGAACCAAGTTTTTGTTTTGTTGACTATCTCTATTGTATTTCTATCCTCCATTTCATTTATCTGGGCTCTAATATTCGTTATTTCCTTTCTTTTGCTTGATTGACTGTGCTCTTCTTCTTCTAGATCCTCCAGTTGTGCGGTTAAGTCTCTGATTTGAGATATTTCTTCTCTTTTAATGAAGGCATTTAGAACTATAAATTTCCTTCTCAGCCCTACCTTTGCTGCATCCCATAAATTCTGGTAGGTTGTGTTTCTATTTTCATTTGTCTCAAGGTAGTTCCTAGATTCCCTAATGATTTTGTTTGGACCCATTGGTTGTTCAAGAGTGTGTTGTTTAATTTCCACATACTAGTGAGTTATACAATTCTCTTGTTACTGATTTCTAGCTTCCTTCCATTGCGGTCAGAGAAGATATATTGTATAACTTCAATATTTTTTTAATTTACTGAGACTTGTTTGTGACCTCACATATAGTCCACTCTGGAGAATGATCCATGAGCACTAGGGAGAATGTATATTTTGCTGCTTTTGGGTGAAGTGTTGTACATATATTCGTTAGCACTAGTGGGCTTATAATATTGCTTAAGGAAATTCTATTTCCTTACAAATCTTCTATCTAGATTTCTATCCATTATTGAAAAGTAGTATATTGAAGTCTCCTACTAATGTACAGCTTTCTCTTTTCCCCTTCAAATCTGTTAATATTTGCTTCATATATTTTAGAGCAATGCCATTAGCTGCATATGTGTTTATAATTATGCCTTCTTGTTGACTTGAACCCTTTATCAGTGTATATAGTGATCTTCTTTGTGCCTCATTAGAACTTTTTTCTTTAAATTAAAATTTTTTTTTTAAACATAACAACATACAAACACGAACATTCTTAACATATGGGCATTCCATTCTTGGTATATAATTAAGAACTCACAATATCATCACATAGTTGTGTGTTCATTACCATGATCATTTCTTAGAACATTTGTATCAATACAGAAAAAAGAAATAAAAAGAAAAGAGGAAAAAACTCATACAAACTATACCGCTTAACCTCCCTCTCAGTGATTTCTAGTAACTTCCATCTACCGAATATATTTTAGCCTTTGTTTCCCCTATTTTTTTCTATACCCCTTATCACTTCCTTTCATTGATCACTAGCATTTCAATTTACTACATTTATTTTAACATTTGTTCCCCCTATTATTTATTTATTTTTAATCCCTATGTTTTACTCATTTATCCATACCATAGATAAAAGGAGCATTAGACACAAGGTTTTCACAATTACACACATTGCGAAGGCTATATTATTATATAATCATCTTCAAGAAACACGGCTACTAGAACACAGCTCTACATTTTCAGGCATTTCCCTCCAGCCTCTCCAATATACCTTAACTAAAAAGGTGATATCTATATAATACATAAGAATAATCTCCAGGATAACCTATCAACTCTATTTGGAATCTCTCAGCCATTGACTCTTTATTTTGTCTAATTTCTCTCTTCCCTCTTTTGGTCTAGAAGGTTTTCTCAATTCCTTGATGCTGAGTCCCAGCTTAGTCTAGGATTTCTATCCCATGCTGCCAGGAGGGTCCACACCCCTGGGACTCATGTCCCATGTGGACAGGGAGAGGGCAGTGAGTTTGCTTGTCGTGTTGGCTGAGAGAAAGAGGCCACATCTAAGCAACAAAAGAGGTTCTCTGGGGGTGACTCTTAGGCCTAATTTTAAGTAGGCTTAACCTATCCTTTGCAGGAATAAGTTTCATATGAACCAACCCCAAGATTGAGGGCTCACCCTATTGCTTTGGTTGTCCCCATTGCTTGTGAGAATATCAGGAATTCTCCACATGGGAAGTTGAATTTTTCCACTTTCTTGCCATTCCCCCAAGGGGACTTTGCAAATACTTTTTTATTCACTGTTCATCTCATTAGAATTTTTGACTTAAAGTATGTTTTATCTGATGTTAGTTTAGCTACCCAGCTCTCTTTTGATTATTCCTTACATGGTGTTTTCGTTTCTTAGGCTGTTTAAGCTAATACCATCACATGGTTCTGCTTGTACAATGGAAATTTTTTTTGCTTATGGTTTCAAGGCCTGGAAAATGTCCAAATTAAGCAATACTTTCTTTTCAAAGATTAATTGCTGGTGATCCTTGGCTCCTCTCTCACATGGTAAGGCACATGGCAGTGTCAGCAGATCTTCCCCTTTTCTTCCGGATTTCACTGATTTTAGCTTCTTATTTCCATGGCTTTTTTTTCTTTTGTCTAAATTTCATTCTCTTATAAAGGATTCCAGAATAGGATTAAGACCTATCTTGGTTGAGGTGGGCCATATTTTAACTGAGGTAACCTGATCAAAAGGTCCTACTTTCAGTGGACTTATACCACAGGAATGGATTAGATTTAAGAATATGTTTTTCTGGGGTATATACAGCTTCAAACCACCACACATGGTATTTTTACTCTGTCCTTTCACTTTCAATGTATTTATGTCTTTGAATTTAAGGTGAGTCTGTTTTAAACAGTATATAATTGGGTCATGTGTTTTTATCCATTCTGCCAATGTCTGCCTTTTGACTGGAGAGTTTAATCCATTTTCATTTAAAGTAACTACTGAAAATGCTGGACTTTCTTCTGCCACTTTTCTATTTGGTATTTGCAGTTCTTATATCCTTTCCCCCCTCAATTCTTCCATTAATGCCCACTTTCATATGTATTTCTTTTTGTACCATTTTGAATCCCTCTTCATTTCCTTTTGTATATATTTTCCATCATTTTCTTTATGGTAATCATGTGGTTAAAATGTAGCATCTTAAATCTACAGCAACCAGGTTTTATTTGATAACAACTTAACTTCAATAGCATGCACACACTGATCCTATTCCCCTCTTCCTTTCCATCTTTTTTTAAAAATGCATGTTTATGGAGATACATTCACATGCCATACAATCTATCCAAAGTATACAATTAATGGCTCACAGTATCATCACGTTGGTGCATTCATCATCACAATCAATTTTAAGACATTTATCTTTTTTTTTTTATTAACGGAAAGAAAGAAAAAAAAAAGAAATTAACACAACATTTAGAAATCATACCGTTCTACATATGCACTTAGTAATTCTTAACATCATCACATAGATGCTTGATCATCGTTTCTTAGTACATTTGCATCAGTTTAGAGGAACTAGCAACACAACAGAAAAAGATATAAAATGTTAATATAGAGAAAAGAAATAAAAGTAGTAATAATAGTAAAAAACAACAACAACAAAAAAACCCTATAGCTCAGATGCAGCTTCATTCAGTGTTTTAACATGATTACTTTACAATTAGGTATTATTGTGCTGTCCATTTTTGAGTTTTTGTATCTAGTCCTGTTGCACAGTCTGTATCCCTTCCGCTCCAATTACCCATTATCTTACCCTGTTTCTAACTCCTGCTGGACTCTGTTACCAATGACATATTTCAAGTTTATTCTCGAATGTCCGTTCACATCAGTGGGACCATACAGTATTTGTCCTTTAGTTTTTGGCTGGACTCACTCAGCATAATATTCTCTAGGTCAAGACATTTATCTTTGAATATCTTAATCTCCCCTGTTCTTGAAATACAGCCTGGTTAGATATAAAATTATTGCTTAGCAATCGATCTTTTCCCCACACTTAAACTATGTCATCCCACTATCTTCTTGCCACCACAGTGTCTAGTGAGAAATTGGCACTTACTCTTATTGGGACTCTCTTGTACATAACAAAGTCGCTTCTATCTTGCAATATTCAGTACTCTCTCCTTGTCTTTGCCATTCCACAGCTTGACTATTATGTGTATTGAGGTGCTTATCTCTTGAGTTTATCCTATTTAGGCTTTGTTGGGTTTTTAGATGTGCATATTCATGTCTTTCATTAAATTGGGAAAGTTTTCTGCCATTATTTCTTTGAATATTCCTTCTTCCCCTTTCTCTCTTCCTCTTCCTTTGGGAATCCCATAATGTATACATTGGTATGCTTGATGGTGTCCCATAGGAATCTTAGGCTTTATTTGCTTTTTTAAATTCTTTTTTTCTTTCTGATCCTCAGCCTGAATAGTTTCAATTACCTCATCTTTAAGTTCATTGATTCTCTCTTTTGCCACCTCCAATCTGCTGTTGAAACCCTCTAGGCAATTTGTCATGCCAGTTATTGTGGTCTTCATGTCCAGTATTTCTGTTTGGTTCCATTTAAAATTTCTATCTCTTTATTAAGTTTCTCATATTATTCATTCATTGTTTTACTTTCATCCTTTAGTTCCTTCTTTTTAAAAGACTTTGTCTGCTATGTCTAATGTCTGGTCTTTCACTGATGGTTTCTGGATTTTAAGTTTTTACTTTTGGGTGGACTTTCCTGTTTGTCTTCTAATCTTTTGCTGCACACTGTACAGTGTAGTATTTTAAAGTGTTAACTCTAGGTTTCAGTCCCTGAGCTGTCTGTTACTCAAGTTTGTAGCCAGATAGGGATAAGACAGAGATTTCTTTGAGTGCCAGGAGCTAACAAAACCAAACAAACCAGTGCTAAAACACCTTTCACAATCTTTGCGAATTGGCTCTAGATTGACTGGTACTCTCTTTCAGAGTTATCTCTCCTATCAAGAAAATCAGGCAGGGGCATATGTGAAGTACAGAGTCCTCTCTGTTTTTTCTAAGTCTGTGTTTCACCCTGGGCTTATTCTTGCTTGTGGCCTTAGGAAGACGCCATTCCCAGGAATGCCAATCCCCCCTGTACTCCCTATGAAATAGACATTCTCCCTGTCCTGGGTGCTCTATTTATGAATTAAAGCAGGTAATCCTTTGTCCCAGGCTTATCTGTCTTGTTTTTTATTCTTTTCAATACTGCTTTAGCAGTCCTCAAGCTGCTTCTGCCTGCAAGGTAAGTTTGGGAATGTAAGACCAAGAGGACTTCCTTGGTTCAACCTTTCAGGCTGCCACCAATAGTGTGGCACTAATATTCAGGCAGAAACCACACACATGTGGAGGTTACTCTGCTCCCTCCAGAACAGGACCAAGGACCCACAATGGTAGTGAAGTCTGCGCCACCCCGCACTGTCGAGGGGACAGGGGAGGGGTCAGCAACAGCACTACAAGCTTCTCCTAATATTTTTAGGTTGTGTTTTCTTGATTTGCCACTCTCCCAGTTATTCCAACTCTCAAATTTCTGGAGTTTTAAGGAAGATGGCTCTACCAGGTTTTGGTAGTTATTCAAATATTATGTTGGGGACCACTACCCTGGAGTATCTTATGCTGCCATCTTGGTCGACCCTGTCACCCCCTTTTCTTTTCAGGACTATATATCACTATGCTCAATCCTAAAATTATCATGAGCACATAATTTCAGATGTTAACATTTTCAAGTCCATAGTGGAGGCACTGCCCTCTTGAAGCTTAAAGAGCACTTTAGCCTAACTATTATGTATCCCCAGGGAATGTAAAATGTATTTAAGTTGGAGTCTAGGACTGCTAAGTGAAAAAAGAAGTACAATTCTTAAGTGCTGAAAAGAAAAGCTGGATTTAAAAATGTTTTTTAAGGCTTCTTTTCTAATAGTTCTTAATTTATCACAGAGGTAATCAATCGTATTTGGCATAAGATTTCAGTAATAAAGAAAACCATTGTATTTGAAAACTATCACATAGAAACAATAAAACTTAAGTGAACTTTTCCTTCCAAGATTTTAACATAAGACCTGATCCTATGGTCTCTGCTTGGGTTGAACTCCTATGTCTTTAATTTTAGCTTAAACTTCATGGAATTTTAGCCCTCTCTAGAGATTTTTTTATACCTATTGTGCTTTGTCCAATAGGGGGCACTTGGAACTCACATATAAAGAACAGCAGCAGCATAAAAGATATCCATTTTCATTGCCACAGTATTAATTAACACCTAGCATCAAGTTTTCATTGACATCTGTACAATGAGGTGACTGTGACCTTGATTAATAAAATGTGTAATCATTTGGGAAGTATCAGGAGTGAAAAACTAGATAGATATTTCTTCTTGGTGATTGTACTGAGCTATAATCAATAACAACAAAATTTAAATAGAAAATTATTAAAACTTCGTCTCCAGAGTAAAAATTTTACTTCTTCCTAAAAATGAAATTGAGTATATGTTTCTGACAATTTAAGGATGAGAAAGTAGCAGGATAAATAAAAGCACCATTTATTATCATGTGAGGAGAACTGAATTGTTTGATACTCCTCAATAGCAAGTAAACAATTTTCAGACAACAGTGTAGGGCAGTTTTAAAATATTATTTAATATGTTTCTAAAATTGTACCTTTGTTTTTTTTTTCCCTTCAGAGTCCAGTTCAAAAGGCAAAATGAGGAAAGTGAAATTTTCTGGCTTGGTTCTGTTTATAAGTCAAAAGCTTTGACTCACCAATAGAGGGCACTGCTCACGCTGTGATCGTTAAGAACTCTTCAGGCCTGCAGGGCTCCTATTCAAATAGAAACCAGTGCCTTCACTAAAGTTTGTGAATTGTTTAGGAATAGTCAGAAAAGCCCCACAATTCTGGGTGGACTTTTTTCCTTTTGTCTAATGCATCTGCTGATTGTGATGCAAAGTCCTCGGCTGTATCAAATGTAAGCTGGGAGGATACTACCAATCCAGATACCCTAAGCAACCACAAATAAATGTATTTCACTATCATAATATTTTTATTCTCATAAAATAGACAGAGTAAGGAACTTTATGCTTTTCATCTTGTGTTTCTATTTTTATAGACGCAAGTCTGAGTATGCTATATTTTTGTGTGATGTTTCACAGCACAATGACAAATAGTTCATTGTGTCCTTGTATTTTACCTGCAGAATGATAAACAATTGATCTCACAAAATCCTGATCACTGAACTAATTTTTTTGGAGTTAGGCTAGCATAAATCCAACTCTGAAGTTTTATCACTGTGGTTTTTCAGTAAGGCATGTGGTAGATTGTATTATTGTTTAAAAGTATTTACTTCACCTTTATCCCAATGGGAGGAAAATACTTCCCCATTCCATTCACGTAGAGTTTGGTCACTGGAATATGAGGAGAAGTAACCCGGATACTTTCAATGCCTTTTGCACTTCATCTCTGGCATGAGAATGCGTATGTCATGTATAGCGGATGCCCCTTCTGCTGGGGTCCCTGAATGTGAAGGTGTGTGGAGCACAGCTAAAGTATTCATAGCCAAGTGACAACTGCTGCCATGAAACTTGGGCAAGAAATGTGCTTATGTTGTAAATACTGGATTTTTGAATTAAACAAGCTGATAATAAAGAAATTGATGCAATAGAAATAAGAAAAAAAAAAGAAATTGATGCAAGGGGTGGTGTGCTCGTGTATAGAAATTGAAAATGTGTGGCAATTGCTTCAGGATATAACCGTAGGTGGAGAGAAAACTGTTAAAGGAAGCAAAAATTTGGTGACTGATGCAAAATAGTTTTTTTCCTGTGGCAATAACTTGGAAGGTAAATGATATAACAAATAATTTGTGGTGTTAGCTGGAGAAGTATTTAAGCAGAGTAGTATTACTGAAAGTTTGTTGTTATTAGCTGTACTTGATAAGGTATTTAAAGAAATGAATGAATTCATAAAATAACTGTCCTGTTTGCAGGAAGGATTGAAAGAGAAATAGAGAGTCCCAAATTTTGGGATTTCAGAACTGAGAAATGGAACAGTTAATCTTTAACTGGTCAAAAATAACTGACCTGTTTGCAGGAAGGGTTGAAAGAGAAAATAGAGAGCTCCAAGTTTTGGGATTTCAGGACTGAAAAATGGACAGTTTTTAATCTTTAACTGGTAAAAGGTTGAAGATTGGTGAAAATTGGTTCAACTGGTGAAAATTATTTTAAGTCACAACTACTGACTAGGATACAACCTGTGGCCATTATGGGTGTGGCCACAATTCCTGCAGATATGATTATGTAATAGCTAGATAAATCCACAGTACCCTTAATTAAGTCTAGAGAAAAAGGCGTGTCTACAGAACAACTGCAGTGGTGGCTGTGGCCACATACTGAGTGAAATAGACAAAGGGCTAGCAAAATCTTTGTAGGAGTTGAACTCTGAAAGGAGTGTCATCCTCAATTAAAAGAGATTATGATTCTTTGATACTGTTTTTGCTCCAAATTTCTTGGGCAAGAAGCACAGTCAGAAAGCTGATCTCTCCCCCAGGATGGCACGAACACCAATGACCTCCTCAGATGCATTCACCCAACAAGGATAATACAAAAGAAAATACGTCCTTGAGAGCAGAGTCAAGAGCAGCAGAGAACAGTGGACTGAGAAGCAACACCATGGAGTAGACCTGGGACCTGCTCAAAGAGCATTGTAGACTTACAGTGTTTGTCTAGGAGTTCAAAATTGTTATAGATCAGTAGTGCTAAATGCCTCTCACCCTTCCTCTTTACGAATTAGGGTCCTCACTATAGGTGTTCTGTATGTTCCACCATGGTACATGGGTGCTTTTATACCTGATTAAGAAATTATGATGAGATTCCCATCTTTGAACCTGATGCCATAATGAGATGAGACTTTGAAGGTGTATATTTTGGGGTTGGGGTGAGTAATTTTACAGGATAAAGCAAGGAAAGTGAGTATCTACAGAAGTTGGTGTGTGATAGATTGTATTATTGTTTACAAGTATTTACTTCTCTTTCCTGTCATGGGCAGCATGGATCTTCTTGCTCAATTGATGCTGGACTAGAGCATGTGAGTTTCTTTGACCAATGGAATATGAATCAATGAGACTATGGCAGACTGAGTTATGTGGTTCAGAAAAAAACATGTTTTTAATCTGAATCCCATTTCTGTGGATGTAAACTCATTGTAAATAGAACCTTTTGCAGATGTTATTTTTAGTTAAGGTGTGGCCAACTGAATCAGGATGGGTCTTTACCCTAATACTGGAGGCTTTATAGAATTCAGTGGGAACTTGGAAGAGAAAGGAAAGGACATTGCCATGTGACTGGAAAGCCAAGGAATCCAAGTATTACCAGCTGCCAGAACACTACTAGCCCCAGGAGGAATCAAGCCTTCCAGATGCTAAAATGGTGAACCAACAAATTCTAACGTTTAAGCCAAGTCACTGTGTGGTATTTGTCATAGCAACCAGGAAACTGACAATTCTTTTTTGTATCAGCAACTGGGATGCTATTATTAAAAATAACTGAAAATGTGGAAACAGCTTTGGAATTGGGTAATGGGTAGAGGCTGGAAGAATTAGGAGGAGCTTGTTAGAAAAAGCCTAGATTGCCTTGATGAGACTGTTGGTAAAAATATGGATATTAAGGCTACTTCTGATGATGTCTTAGAAGGAAATGATGAATTTGTTTTTGTAAAAGGGAGGAAAGGTGATCCTTGCTATAAAGTAGCAGAGAACTTAGCAAAATTGTGTTCTGATGTCAGATTAAAAGTGGAATTTATAAGCTGAGGATGTTTCCAAACTAAGTGTGGAAAGTACAACCTGGCTTCACCTTACACTTATAGAAAATGCAAGAGGAAAGGGATAAAGTGATAATTGACCTCTTATGCACAAAAGAACAAGCAATTGCTGATTTGGGAAATTCCCAGCCTAGCCAGGTAGTGTGCTCTGACTCTTAGGCCAGATTCAGCTATATTAGTGCCCTCTCTGAGATTCCGGAAGCTAGTCTCCAGAGAACAGCACTCCATGAGAGGTTTAACTGAACAACCCTTTGCTAAAGAGGGTGTGGCTGAACATGGATCTAGTCAAACGTCTCAGAGGAAGTCAGGACTGGAAATGGTGGCTTGAATTGTATACCCCAGTTTGATCATATAATTGGTTTCAGTGTGGACCCACAGTTGCAGACATTTGAGTAGGAAATAAATGCTTGTTGTTATAACCCACTGAGATTTTTGGATTGTTTGCATCACAGCAAGTTGGCTAATGCAAGACATGAAGCTTTGTATGAGATTGCTTTTGCATTTTTCTCCAAGGGAGATGCCACCCATACAAATATTAATTTGCCTTTTAAAAAAACAATCATTTAAATATAGCATTCTGAAATTTCTCAGCTTATATGCCAAAATAAAAAAAAAGAATTCTTCTTTATTAAGATGAAGCAAACGCCTGCTGTTGGTGAAACCTCAAACACCATAAATTTCCCATTGAAAGACAATTCCATAAGAGAATAAAAGCTTAACGGTTTAGTTGGGTAGAACTCTGTGATATGTATGGAGTGAAATAATGAATCAGATCAAACCATTTGTAATGTATTCCATAAGAGTGAGCTGGCCACTTTGGGAAGCTATATATAAACCACAGAAAGAGTGTATTACTGAGAAATGTGTTTACACTTATCAGATGGACATTTTGCCAGTGGTTTTCCAACTTGATATTGTGTCACACTAGAGTGTTATGATCATTTAGGAGTATGCCCCATGCAATGTGATAATAGAAGTGAAGTAACATTTGCTAAGAATTTTTTTTTTTACAAATGAGAATGAGTGCAAAGTTATTTTCATAATTCTCAGTGCAAAAAATTAAATAATATTGCCGAATTGAAGGTGAATATGTTTGAAAGGGGTTGTATAGAGCTATGTGTCTCATCAATTAATACTGAAAATATAAAGAAGTTCTCCCATGAACTACCTCAAAGGTATGAATCGTGTACAGAGTCAATAATAGAGAGGTATGAGGGGAAAGTACCACTGCATGCTATGGCCTGTATTTAACAGGAAAACTTAACCAGTACCACAGCAATAGTAGGGGTAAATAATCGGGGGGACGGAGGTAGGTATAAGAGTTAAGGGGAGTTTTTAATTTTCACTTTGATAAGGGTGTGTTTTCTTTTATTTTTCTCTTTGGAGCAATGAAAATTGTCTGAAATTGAGCCACATGGATTGTGGACATTATCCGTGATTCCCAATGGATGAAGATGGCTAAAGGGTACAATAACTGAAAAGCAGAAAGGCGAACTGTGGTCTATACATGTGATGCAATATTGTGTGACTACAAAAAGGAACAAAATCTTGAGGCATTGAAACAAGGTGAGTGAACCTTGAGGATATTAAGCCAAAAACAAAAGGATAAATATTGCATGGTCTCTTTTAGAAAATACTTATAAGAAAATTGTGGCCTAGATTGTAAGCTCTTATAGCAGTCACATTTATTCCTGAGCTTTAAGTATTATTTCTAGATTCTGAGATGCTGTGCTATTTGTGTAAAGCCTGTTATTTTCCTGGAACTTTGGGCCATATGACACCTAAGACACAGAGTTGAAATTCTGCAGCTCTGAAGGTTAGCATTGCTACATACAAGAACTGTTAAAGAAGCTGAAAAAGAGATTGACCTTCAATTAGAGATAAGAATGAAGCTGATCCGTTTGGGACTAAGATAAATCAGAATACATGTTAAAGGATAACAGTGTCTATATTTTAGAACCTCACCTACTATATGAGAGCAAAGAAGCTGAGCTTTATTTTGCCCAAAAGCTAAATTTTCTATAGCACACAATCTAACTCAACCTGTCTGTCAGTTCATTTAAATGACCTAAATACAGGGAGCACAGAATGGGAAAAAGGGCCTGTAATTCTGTATTGCTTAATGTAATACCTGGATACATCCCAGAGTATGTTGGGCAGATAACTCAAAAGTATCAGCAAAGTCCCTCAAGGGACTGGAAAAGAAAATGAAACAATTAAACTTTACCTCTCGAAAACCCCTGTTACTCACTCAAACACCACGGACTCCCAAGTTAATAGGCCACGCCCCTGATCTTGAGGGTTGCTTTTATGAAACTTATTTCTGTAGCAGAGAAGCTAAGCCTACCTATAATCATGCTTAAGAATTACTTCCAGAGAACCTCTTTTGTTGCTTACATGTGGCCTCTCTCTCTCTATAAGCCCAATTTTGCAAGGAAAATCTTTACCCTCCTGTTCTAGTTTGCTAGCTGCTAGAATGCAATATACCAGAAACAGAATGGCTTTTAAAAAGAGGAATTTAATGAGTTGCTAGTTTATAGTTCTAAGGCTGAGACAATGTCCCAATTAAAGCAAGTCTATAGAAATGTCCAATCTAAGGCATCCAGGGAAAGATACCTTGGTTCAACAAGGCTGATGAAGTTCAGGGTTTCTTTCTCAAGCGGAAGAGCACATGGTGAACACAGTCAGGGTTTCTCTCTCACCTGGAAAGGTATATGGTGAACACAGTCAGGACTCCTCTATCATCTGGAAGGGCACATGGCAAACACGGCATCATCTGCTAGCTTCTTCTCCAGGCTTCCTGTTTCATGAAGCTCCCTGGGAGGCATGTTCCTTCTTCATCTCTAAAGGTCGCTAGCTGGTGGACTCTGCTTCTCGTGGCTGTCATTCTACTCTCTCTGAATCTTCCATTCCCTAAAGTGTTTCCTCTTTTATAGGACTCCAGAAACTTCTCAAGACCCACCCAAATGGGTGGAGACATGTCATCACCTAATCCAGATGAACACCACTCTTGACTAAACACATCATCCAGGGAGATGATCTGATTACAGTTTCAAACATACAGTATTGAATAGGGATTATTCTACCTTTATGAAATGGGATTTTGATTAAAACATGGCTTTTCTAGGGGACATACATCATTTCAAACCAGCACACCTCCCCACATGGGACATGATGTCTAGAAGTGTGAGTCACCCTGGCAACATGGGACATAATTCCCAGGAATGAGTTTGGCCCTGGCAGTGTAGGATCGGCAGTGCCTTCCTGACCAAAAAGAGGAATAGAAGTGTAACGAGATAAGTTATCAGTGGCTAAGAGAGTTCAAATAGAGTCCAGAGGCTATTCTGGAGGGTACTTTTATTCAGGCTTCAGATGGATATCAGTTTGCCAAACCCCAACCAACATCATTCTTGTTAACCCTAAAGAACACCCAGGGCTCTATCTGATATCCTACAAATATTGCATGCACTAACTTTACTTTTCAGAAACCTAAAATCTTCGGATGGATCCTGGGTAGATTATTCCTGTAACCCAGGTATACCAATATCTCCAAGAACCCCAACCACTTCCATCCCCCATCCCATATAGTCAATACCCATTTTCAACATGAAAAAAGTTAGAATGGGTATAACCCAAATATCCCTAAAGATTGGGAGAAGGATCAAAGGAGAACGAGGGGTTATAACAGAGAAGTTAGGATTTGATAAATGAGTAGGACTACTGAATCATTATATTGATATTTCTTTTAGTCTCCAGTATCTTGGAGCAACTAGAATGAAAACCTGAAACTGTAGAACTATAACACATACTAAACTTTGAAATCAGTTATATAACTACTTGTTGAAAGGTACTTTGAAATTTATTGATTTTTTGTGTGTGTATTATATGCCACAATAAAAAAAATTATAAAGTAAGACTAAATAATCACCATTTTATACCTGGAAAAAGAACCCATGGGGGAGTGGAGGAGCCTATACTGAAAAGCCTCTCTGATCAGGCCATTGCCCCTTAGGGTAGCTCATGCCTGGTGAGTTCCCAAAAAGGTTCCTTCAGAATCTTTAGTGGAAAAAAGGGACTTCTTTCATCTGAAATAGTTAGCAGATTTACTGGGTACTCTAGTCACTGCAGTCAGAGCTTCTGATTCACCCCTGATTTTCCAGCAGAAACAAGGTTCTGAGGAAGGACTGCAGGAAGGCGGGTCTGATTGGTGGAAAGAAACAGAAAAATAAGTGGCATTACATTGAGAAAAGATTTGGTTCTTGGAATCGTACAGCTCCAAGTGTGAATACCAAACCTATGTCCTTATTTTTTCTACAGCAAGTTATTTAAATTATTTTATTCCCAGCTTTCTTTTCTAGAGAATGTTGAAGATAGTACAGTTCTATATGGTGAAATTGTTGTAATAATCAGATACAAGACATCTGGTGTGCCCACTACACTATTTGGTATTCAATAAATAGCAACAATTATCCTGTGGGACATGATATTGTAGAAATCCACGGGACAGCATGCAGGATATAAATGTGGAAGTATCGGCTACAGTCAGAAAATATCCCAGAAAAAGGCAGAGAGGCATGCTGTCATATTCACAGTTTAGCCTAACTTCAAAGTAATATTCTTAACATGATATGACAGAGAATCTCACCTCCCCATCTCCACACACACATACACTCCCCACTAAAGAAATAAATTATAGCGTCTTTATAGCACAAAAACAAATGATGTAGCTGGCAAGAAACAAAACCTTCTGCCACCAGCATCACCAGGCAGTGAATTCTCAGAGGATCCATGACAGCAGGACCCCCAAATAACGCTGCCTTAACAAGCCAAAGTTGGAGGGACCACGGACAGGTCAAAGCAGAGGAAATGTGTTGCACACATAGAAGCACAGCTTTGAGCAGAAAAAAATTAAAAAGCTGGGAAATGTTCATGTCACATCTGTGGCCAATCTGGCATGCAAAACTTAGAATGAGAGTGCTTTTCTGATCCAAAGTAGTTAACATCTTTCGTGGGTAAAAAGGCAGGACTCGAAGTAACTACCAGCTCTTTCTTTTAGCTGCTGTATCCATAAGCCAAAGGGCAAAGTGGGCATCACGGAAAGATCATCCAGATTTTCCCTATACTTTAACACTCCCAGCTCCAAAAAATTCCCCCTCCTTAGACTCTCTGGACCTTCAGTGAATTATTTCCTATGGCATTTGAAAAGTAATAAACTTACTCTTCCTAGTGGATTTTTGCATTTTAGATAACTTGTATTGACTCAAATAGGAAAAGTGTGGATGGAAAATTTTTTTATTAAAAGAATCCTCTTGCTATTCTTAGTGTACTCTTAGACTCCTTATTTCCTCTATTTAGCATTAAACCCAAACTAGAAGAACAGAAATCTCCCTGCTTATTGGCACTGTACCTCTGATCTTGGATATATCTCCATTAGAACCTACATCAATTATTACCAGAATTCAACAGATTTCAACCTAGATGCTGCCACATAGTCATATTACAGAAGAAGTTCATATGTAGAACTCATTTCCAAGCATACCCTGTATTATGACCTGAAACATAAACAAAATTAGCTTGAGACTTTGTGAAGTTACTGGAGTACTACATGTAACGCCATCTGATATCCCACATAAGAAAGCATATTGAAATGAAAGCAAGATTCAATGATTAAGGGTCATATTAGCAATATTATACAGTATCTATCCTTTTGTGTCTGGCTTATTTCTCTCAGCATTTTGATTTCAAGGTTTATTCATGTTGTCAGAAGCTTCAAGACCTCATTTCTTTTTACTGCTGCATAATATTTTATCGTATGTACATACCACATTTTGTTTATCAACTCATCTGTCAATGGGCACTTGGATTAATTCCATCTTTTGGCAATTGTGAATAGTGTTGCTATGAAAATCAGTGTGGAAATGTCTGTTTGTATCACTGCTTTCAGCTTTTATGTGTATATATCAGTACTAGTATTTCTGGGTCATAAGGCAACTCAATACCAAACTGTTTTCCACAGAGGCTGCATTATTATACATTCCTTCCAACAGTGAATAAGTGTTCCAATTTCTCCACATCCTCTCCAACATCTGGAGCCTTCTGTTTGTTTAATAGCAGCTATTTTTATAAGTGTGTGGTGATATATTTCATTGTATCCTGATTTGCATTTCCCTTAAGCTAACAAAAATGAGTATGTCTTCATGTGTTTTATCGCCATTTGTATTCACTCTTTCGAAAAATGTCTATTCATATCCTTGGCCCATTTTATGATTGGGTTGTTTGTTCTTTTGTGGTTGAGCTGTATAATTTCTTCATGTACATACGGTATCAAGCCTTTATCTGATACGTGGTTTCCAAATATTTTCTTCCATTGAGTTGGCTGCCTCTTCACCTTTATTACAAGGTCCTCTGAGGCACAAGCTCTTGATTTTAAGGAGTTCTCATTTTTCTATTGTTTCTTTCAGTGCTTGTGCCTTAGGTGTAAAGTTTAAGAGGCATCCTATTACCAAATCTTGAAGATGTTTCTCTACATTTCTGTCTATAACTATTATGGTACTGGCTCTTATATGTAGGTCTTTCATCCATTTTGAATTAATATTTGTATAGGGTGTATGGTAGGGGTCCTCTTTTATTCTTTTGGCTATTGATATGCAATTCTCCCATGTCCATTTATTGAAAAGACTACTCTGTCCCAGTTCAGTGGATTTGGGCACCTTATTGAAGATCAATTTTCCATAGATTTGGTGGTCTTTCTCTGCACTTTTGACTTGATTCTAATGGTCAATACTTCTCTCTTTATGCCAGTACCACGCTGTTTTGATGACTGTGGTTTTATAGTAAGCTTTAAAGTCAGGAAATATTATTCCTCCCACTTCACTCTTCTTTAGGCTATCTTTAGCTATTCCTGGTTGTTTTCTCTTCTAAATAAATTTGATAACAAGCTTTTCCAAGTCTTCAATATAGTTTGTTGGGACTTTTGATTGGTATTGCATTGAATCTGTAGATCAATTTGGACAGAATTTACATTTTAACATTTAACCTTCCTATCCATGAGCACAGAATGTTTTATACCTCCTTAGATCTTCTTTGATTTCTTTTAGCAATGTTTTATAGTTTTCTTTGTATAGGCCCTTTTCATTGTGGTTAAGTTAATTCCTAGATACTTGATTCTTTTAGTTGCTATTGTGAATAGAATTTTTCCCTTAATTGCCTCCTCAGTTAGGTCATTGCTTGTGTATAGAAACATTACTGATTTTTGCATATTAATCTTCTATCTCGCCACTTTGCAGAATTTGTTGAGTAGTTCAAGTGGCTATTTAATAGATTTCTCAGGATCATACCTGTGGTAGTTAGATTCAGTTGTCAACTTGGCCAGGTGAAGGCATCTAGTTCTGTTGCTGGGGACATGAGCCAATGGTATGTGAACCTCATCTGTTGCTCATTACATCTGCAGTCAGCTAGGAGGCGTGTCTGCTGCAATGAATGATGTTTGACTTAATTGGCTGGTGCTTAAATGAGAGAGTTCAATGTAGCACAACCCAAGCAGCTCAGTATACCTCATCTCAGCACTCGCAGCTCAGCCCAGGCCTTTGGAGATGCAGAAAGAAGTCACCCCAGGGAAAGTTGTTGGAACCCAGGGGCCTGGAGAGAAGGCCAGCAGAGACCATCCTGTGCCTTCCCATGTAAGAAAGAACCTCAGTTGAAGGTTGGCTGCCTTTCCTCTGAAGAACTAATAAAATAAACCCCCTTTTATTTAAAAGCCAATCCATCTCTGGTGTGTTGCATTCTGGCAGCCAGCAAACTAGAACAATGTCATCTGCAAATAATGAAAAATTTAATTCTTCCTTTCTGATTTGGTTGCTTTTATTTCTTTTTCTTGCCTGATTGCTCTAGCTAGAGCTTCTAACACAATGTTGAATAACAGTGATAACAGTAGGGATCCTTGTCTCATTCCAGATATTATGGGAAATGCTTTCTGACTCTCAGCATTAAGTATGATGCTGGCTGTGGGTTTCTCATATAAGGCCTTTATACTATTGAGGAAGTTTCCTTTGATTCCCATCTTTTGAAGTGTTTATCAGAACAGCATGCTGAATTTTGTTAAATGCTTTTTCAGTGTCAATCAAGATAATCATGTGATTTTTTTCCCTTTCGATTTGTTAATGTGTTGTGTTACATGACTGCTTTTTTTGTGTGTTGAACCACTCTTGCATGCCTGGTATAAACCCCACTTGGTCATGGTGTATACTTCTTTTAATGTGTCATTGGATTTAATTTGCAAGTATTTTGTTGAGAATTTTTGCATTTATATTCATTAGGGAGACTGGCCTGTAGTTCTCCTTTACCTGTTTTGGTATTAGAATGATGTTAGCATCATAAATGAGTTAGGGAGTGTTCCTTTTTCCTCAATATTTTGGAAAAGTTTGAGCAGGATTGGTGTTAGCTCTCTTGGAATGTTCAGTAAAATTTCCCTGTGAAGCCATCTGGCCCTGGGCTTTTCTTTGTAGGAAAATTTTTTGATTGAATCTCTTTACTTGAGATTGGTTTGTTGAGATCTATATTTCTTTTCAAGTCAGTGTAGGCTTGCGTTTCTAGGAATTTGTCCATTTCATCTAAGTTGTCTAGTTCGTTGGCATATAGTTGTTTATCACACCCTCTTATGATTTATTTTAAAATTTCTTCAGGGTCCATGGTAATGACTTCTCTCTCATTTCTGATTTTGTTTATTTGCATCCCCTCTTTCCTTTTCTTTGTCAGCCTCGCTAGGGGGCCATCAATTTTGTTGATTTTCTTAAAAGGCCAAGATTTGGTTTTATTGATTCTTTCTATTGCTTTTTTTTTTTTTTTGGTCCTTCAATTTATATATTTTGGCTTTAATCTTTTTTCTCTTCCTCCATTTGCTTTGGGATCATTTTGTTGTTCTTTGTCTAGTTCCTCCAGGTGAGCAGTTAAGTCCTCAATTTTTGTTCTTTCTTCTTTTTTTAATATAGGCATTTAGGGCCTGCTTTGCCACACCCTATAAGTCCTGAAATGCTGTATTCTCATTTTCATTCGTCTCCAGATATTTATTGCTTTCTAGTGGAATTTCTTCTTTGACCCACTGATTGTTTAAAAGTGCATTATTTAATAATTATATATTTGTGAAAGTTCTGGTTCTCTGGTGATAATTGATATCGCTTCATTCCATTGTGGTCAGAGAAACTTTCAATATTCTAAATTTATTCAATCTTAAAAATTTCAATCTTTTAAAATTTATTAAGACCTTTTTTTGTGCCTCAGCATATGATCTATCCTGGAAACATTCCATGAGCTCTGGAAAACAATATAAAAGAATATCCTGGTGTTTTGGGGTGTAATGATCTATATATGTCTGTTAGGTCTAGTTCATTTATCACATTGTTTAGGTTCTCTACTTCCTTATTGATCCTTTGCCTGAGTGTTGTATCTGTAGAGGAGAGTGGTGTATTGAAGTCTCCCACTATTACTGTTGAAACATTTACTGCTCTCTGCAATTTTGCCAATGTTTGCCTCATCCACTTTTGACTCTTTCATTGGGAGCCTAAACATTTATGGCTGTTATTTCTCCAAGGTGAACTGCCCCTTTTCCTAATATGTACTGTCCTTCCTTGACTCCTATGACATCTTTGCATTTGAAGTCTATTTTGCCTGATATTAGTATAGGTGCTCCGACTTACTTTTGGTTATAGCTTGCATGGAACATATTTTCCCGTCCTTTTACTTTCAGTCTGCTTGTATTTTGGGTCTAAGATGAGCCTCTTGTAAGCAGCACATAAATGGATCATATTTGATAATGAATTCTGCCAATCAGTATATTTTAATTGGTGTATTTAGACTGTCAGCATTCAAAGTTATTATGGTAAAGGCAGTTCTTGAATCTACCATCTTATTGTTTGGTTTTTATTTGTCAGATTTATATATTCTTTTCCCTCTCTTTCTTTTTATCCTTTAAGTTACCCTTACAGATACACTTCAATTCTGTGCCCAACTCCAGAATTCCCTCTCCTGTTTTCTTTTTTTAGCTGACAAAACTTCCTTTAGTATTTCTTGTACGGCAGGCCTCTTGTTAACAAATTCACTCAACATTTGTTTGTGAAATTTTTAATCTCTCTTTCACTTTTAAAGGACAATTTTGCTGGAATATTTCTCTTTAAGAATCTTAAATATATCATACCACTGCCTTATCACCTCCATAGTGTCTGTTGAGTAGTTCGAACTTAGACTTATGTGGCTTCCGTGTATGTGGTGAATGCTTTTCTCTTGCTGCTTTCAGGGCTTTCTGCTTTTCTTCTGCATTTGGGAGTCTGATTAGAATGTGTCTTGGAGTGGATCTATTTGGATTTGTTCTATTTGGGTTTTGTTGGGCTTCTGTGATTTGCCTATTTATGTCTTTTATAACAGTTTGGAAATTTCCCCCCACTAACTCCTCAACTAATCTTCTTTGCCCTTTACTCTTCTCCCTCTGGGACACTGATTGTACTGGTTTGAATCTGTGGTGGACCCCAGATTCAATATTGCTGAGTGGGAGCCTTTTGATTATTCCCATGGCAATGTGATCCACCCGATTGTGGGTGGTAACGTTTGATTAGATGATTTCCATGGAGGTGTGTCTCCACCCATTGAAGGTGGAGTTGCTTGCTGGAATCCTTTAAGAGAGGAAACATTTTGGAAAGAATCCTTTTTGTAGAGCCATGTGAAAGCCAGCAGACACCACCATGTTTGCCAGGTGCCCTTCCAGCTGATAGAGAAACATTGAACTTCATCGGCCTTCTTGAACCAAGGTATCTTTCCCTTGATGCCTTAAATTGGACATTTCTATAGACTTGTTTTAATTGGGATGTTTTCTCAGCCTTAGAACTGTAAACTTGTAACTTATTAAATTTCCCTTTTTAAAAGCCATTCCATTTCTTGTATTTTGCATTCTAGAAGCTAGCAAATTAGAACACTGATGATTCTTAGATTTGTGCTTTATGTTGTCCATCATTTCCCTGAGATCCAATTCTAATTTTTCCATCTTTTTTGCTATTTGTTCTTTTGTGCATTTGAATTCAGTTGTCTTGTTCTCTAATTTGCTTATTCTTTCTTCTGCCTCTTCAAATCTGCTGCAATGTGTTCTTGTACCTTTTTAATTTAAGCTTTCATCTTTGTGAGATCTGCTAATTTTCTCTTTATTCTTTCAAAATTTTTCTTTATGTTCTCCTTGATATAATTTATATCATTAGTAAACCCACTGAATTTGTTTAGGAGATCTGTATGAATGTCTTCAATTAGTTGTTCCAAAATCTGTGTCTTCTCCAGTGTGTAAATTTGGTCCTTGGCTGGACCATATCTACCTGAATCTTCATGTACTTTGTGATTTTTTTGTTGGCTTCGAGGCATATGAATAGCTTGATAAGGTTATTTTGAAAGTTGCTTTCCATTTCTTATCTAAGATTTTGTATTTGCTTGGGTTTGCATTGAAGGTTTCCTTTTGCTCTTGGTGTGTCAGTAATTCCCTGCCAAACCAAGTCCCAGACCTCATGCAGGAGATGTAACTTTACTTGAAGAACAGTTGAAAGGTAGAGAAAAAGGCAGTTTTCCAGATCACACTTTATGCATCTTACCAACATACAGTGTTCTTGGGCCACCCCTCCCCTGAGGCCCAGCTTTCCTCTACTGTGGCAGCTGGCTGAACAGGATGGAGACCTGGCATGGTTCCAGCCAAGTCTGTTGATCTTCGTGCAGGCTGAAAGCCTCCCACCTTAGGGCTGGTGGCTGGCAGTGTGACCCTCAGTGGAGAATCCATTTGTGGGTCCGATGGGTCTGGTGGACATATGGATCCTTCTTGGAATGACCTTGTGCCATAGGGCTAAGTATTTCAATGGCCCCTGCCTTCAGCCAACCTAGAAAAAGCTGGTGGTGTGGCACGTTCATGCCTCTATACCTGTGCATGTCTGAGGACTCTGGGTCTCTGTGGGGAAAGGGAAGTAGTAGCGGGACCTAATGAGTATCTTTTACCAGCCAGTTGTCAAACTGGTCAAGTCTGTGACTCTCCCTCTTCCCAAAAGGAGGACACCCCAGTCTCTGTCAAAAAATCAAGGCCTCACTCTGTTCTTTCCATCCCAATTTCTCTGCTTTTACACCCACTACCTCTCTATATAGTGTAGAAGACCCTCTCTGTTTACTTACACCCTTGAACTGCTGTCTGAAAGTAGTTTTTCTGTCGTTGCTCTAGTTGTTCCACAGAACAGGGATGAACTCAGTTTATCTATTCTGCCATCTTTCCGGAAGTTGTTTAATCTTACTTTAACACCTATGCATGTCCCTGTATAACTAGATCTAGTATATGCATACAAACTATACCTATGGGTCTCCTGGTAAAAATTTTCACTTAAACCCTAAAAAACCTCTTAATACCTGTTTTTAAAATTAAGACCTCTTAGTAAACTATTATGCATGGTAAGTGAATCCTACATAGATTAAGTCTCTGGTACCCAAAGCCATTTTATGTCCCCTACTTTTCTCTGAACAACCTATGGTGAACAAACTTCAGATAAGAAACAGAAATGCCAACATACCTACTTTCCTTAAAATTAGCCAATGTTCACTACAGATAGGTATTCAGATACTTGAACTTGAAATACCTATGCTGTATGTATTTATACCCTCCTCATCCCATCTCCCCAAAAAGACAGTGAAGCATAAAACTCTAGTCCTCCAGTACCTTCTTGGAAACCAAGTCTAGGAGGTGCAGAGGGGCTTCTGGACTGAGGTCTCCAGACAGACATACTGGTCCACCCTAGCCCTCTGCAGGCAGGGTGGTCCACGGGTGGCTGAGGGCAGGCCAGGGGAGGTGTAGCCACCCCCTCCCAACATGGGGCACTTCCACATCCTTGCCAAGGGCAGAATATGTGGGGCCTCCTATTCTCCTCTCAGGCTCCCATAGGCTGACCTGAATCCTGCAGCAGCTGATTGGCTCTGCCCGCAATTGTCAGGGTCCAGTGTTCCTCATTGGATGCAGCTGAAAAGGCTGCCTGATGTTCACCTCAGAACTCCTGACACATCCCCATTGTGGTTTCCCCTCACTGGCCTCCCCGTATGGGGTGGCAGAAGAGTGGTCTGCCTACCTGCAGGTCAGAACCAGTTCTCACCAGAGCCATAGCATGAAGTGTGCCCCCATTCTGGTTTTTAATGATGTCTCTATAATCCTGGTGGGATTCTGTATAACAGGTGAAGTACTCAACCACTACTTATTTCTTCTCAGGTTAATATCACAGCAAAATCCCACTCAAGTCTACTTAGAGTCAGAGAGTCAAGGAATCTTGGATTTGAAGGAAATTTATTTTTAAAAATCTAATCCCCAAATTCCTAATCTGGGGCATGCAACAGAATCATTGTTGGAGCTTTAAAAACACAGATTTCTAGATTCAATAGCCAAAGATTATCATTTATAGGTCTTAGGTGGTGGTTAGGCTCAACAAGTGATTCTGACATGCAGCAAGGTAGTGAACTATAAATTTAATTTACTGCTTATGCTATATGCATATTTTCTTTTGTGATTTGCTTTTCCATTTAGTTATCATTACATCACTGTGAAATATGCAGAAAGCAGGACTTGAGGATTATTTTCTGCTTTGTTTCACAAAGAAAATTAGTCGTTCTACTATTACTAGAATTTGTAATGACTAAAGTCTTCAGGCTTATTATTAGAATAGGGCACTCTGTTAATCTTTCAAAATATTATCATTCAAAGAGAAATTTTGAGGGTAAAGATGGTCACAGAGGGAGGTGTGGATTTAATTTGTCCTCTAGGGCATCAAATAAATAGCCTCAACCTATCTGAAACAAGTATTTGGAGGACTTCTGAGGCCAGATGCACATCATACACCAACTTGTAATGACTTGAAGGGTCAAGAATGATAAATTACAACACAGAACTTTAAGTAAATTTTTCCATACTGTGGAGGCTGGTGCCCCTATTCCACTGGCACAACAGGCTGTCTTGGAGTCTCTTCCCAGTGGGTAACAGAAACCCTCTATACGAGGAGCAAGGAAAGGGGCACTCAACCACACTCCATTATGGGTTTGATTAATAAATATGGACAGATAAATACCAGCTCTGAACACATATAAATCTACAATGCAAACAAGAAATAAATCCTGTATTAACTCTGCTCCCAGCAAGGAGTAGGTAGAGATTATGGAAAACAAAATAAAACAAAACAACAAAAATATACTCCCAAAACACAGACTTCTAGTGTTGGCTGAGCTCAAAATACTAGAAAAGGGCTGTTCCCCAAGAAAAGGGTCACATAGAGCTAAATATCAACTCCAGCTCTTGATTGGCAAACCAGGGGGGCTGGGAACTTGCTCTAAGAACAGACTTTTTAAAGCAGCCCATTAGCAGGCATTCTCTGTTTTCAGCCCTGCCCCAGGCAAGTGAGGTAGTAGGGATGAATGAAAGAAAAAGTAACTATTCAGGTGGAGGAGATCGTTCCTTAAAGGGCATATCTTCCCCAATAAAGGTGGAGAACAGGGTCCAGCACAAGTGGCAGTTCTCACCTAGAAAATTTACAACTCAGAGGCTGGGATATTAAGAGCAGTTTCAACCTATAAAAAGCAAAGCTCAGCCTATTTCAAACATGCAATGGTTTCACCCTACAAAAAGAAGAACTCAGCTAGTCTCAAAGATGCTCCCAGTAGGGGGTAAAGAGGGGCTGCTTTAGAATCCTGTAACTCTCCCAGGCTACAGGGACAAGGGCTGAAGAGTGGCTCCTCATCGCCCTCCCACCCAAAAAAGAGGGGGGCAAGGCCCAGAGCAAATGGTGATCATTATTTAAAGAATTTAGACCATAGGAGCTGGAGAACAAAAATAGTTTAAGCCCACCTTCAGCCTCAACTTCTGTCTCAACCACACCTCAGGCAGAGACAGGGTATGCTGAGCATTAAAGACATAGTACCACTTTAGACCTGTGGGGAGCAAGAAGCTAACAAGAGTCATCTTCTGTGCAGGACAGGAAAAGCACAGAATTATGAGGTTTCACAGGAAAGACTGGCACCCTGCTGGATCTCATCCCCAGAGAACTTTGATTCTGATTACACCCCCTTTGTGAGTCCTGGGCCTGTCTTGTCTGGGAAAACCTGAATAGAGTCTGTTCTACTGAGGAGTCCTCCATCCAGAGCCTGACCTCCAGGTATAGAGATAATGCTAGAGATAATGAAAGGAGTGTTAAAAACATATAGAGGGGAAAAACAGAACAATAAAAGAAACAGCAGATCAACATTTCCTGAGAAAGAAGAGGGAAGAGAGGGCTTTTTCCTGGGGGTAGAACAATTACACAACACAAGGACAAATCCAAAAAACTTCCATATAGGCAGAGCAAAAACCAGAAAAATAAGAGCGAAAAATTCTGATCAGTTAAACGGAAGCTATGCTAAAGGTCTAGAATAGGTTGAACCGAATGTTAGTTAGAGAACAAGAACATTCTAGGCAAAAGGGAGAAAACAATCTCTAGAATAAACTAATCAGGAAAATCAGATGCCTAGACATCAGCAAAAAAATTAAGAGTCATGCTAGGAAGCACAAAGATATGGCCCAGTGAAAGGAACAAACTAAAACTTCAGATGAAATTAAGGAGTTGAAACAACTAATTAAAGATATTCAAACAAATCTTCTAAACCAAATCAACAAGTTGAAGGAAAATGTGGCAAAATAGATAAAGGATAGAAAGAAGACACTGAGTAACTATAAAGAAGGACTTGGAAGCTTGCCCAACAAACAAATAAAACAGAACTTATGGGCAATGCAAGAGATGAAAAATGCAATGGAGACATACAACAGCAGATTTGATGAGGCAAAAGAAAGGATTAGTGAACTGGAGAACAGAAAATCTGAAATCCTACACACAAAGAACAGATAGGGAAATGAATGAAAAAAATATGAGCAGGGTCTCAGGGAATTGAATGACAACATGAAATGCATGAATATATGTGTTATGGGTGTCCCAGAAGGAGAAGAGAAAGGAAAGTTATAGAAAGAATAATTGAGGAAACAATCACTGAAAATTTCCCCATGTTCATGAATGACATAAAATTACAGGTTCAGGAAGTACAGCATACCCCAAACAAAATAGATATGAATAGATCTACTCCAAGACACTTACTGATCAGACTGTCAGCTGCTAAAGACAAGGAAAGAATTCTGAAAGGAGGAAGCAAAACATGATCCATCACATACAAGGGAAGTTGGTAAGAGGAAGTGCAGATTTCTCAGCAGAAACCATGGTGGCAAGAAGGCAGTGGTATTATTTGTTTGAGATACTGAAAGAGAAAAACTGACAACCAAGAATTCTATTTCCAACAAAACTGTCCTTCAAAAATGAGGGAGAACTAAAAATATTTGTAGATAAACAGAGACTGAGAGAGTTTGTGAACAAGAGACCTATCTACAAAAATACTAAAGGGAGTGCTATGGGCAGGTAGGAAAAGACAGGTGATAGACACTTGGAGAAGAGTGTAGAAACGAAGATTATCAAAAGGGTAATTAAAAGGGTAAAAAGAGAGAAAGCATAATAAGATATGACATATAAAATCCAAAGGATAAAATTTTGAAGAAAGTATTACCTTTTCAGTAATATATGCTAATGGATTAAACTCCTTAATCAAAAGAAATAGACTGGAAAAATGGATAAAAAACAGGATTCATCTATATGCTTTCTACAGGAGACTCATTTTAGACCCAAAGACAAAAAAAGGTTGAAAGTGAAAGATTGGAAAAAGATATTTCATACAAACAACAGCCAGAAAAGAGCAGGATAGCTATGCTAATATCTGACAAGTTAGACTTCAAATGTAAAACAATTAAATGAGTGAAGGAAGGATCCCATATATTAATAAAAGGGACATGCATAAATAACAATCATAATTATGCATAAACTTAGCTAGTGCCCCAAATACATGAGGCAAATACTGAAAAAACTGAAGGGAGAAATAGATGTCTATTTAATAATAGTTGTAGACTTCGATATATGATTCTCATCAGTGGATAGAACATCTAAGAAGAGGATCAATAAGGAACATAAATCTTGAGTATGATGATAAGTGAAGTAGATGTAATAGATATTTACAGAACACTGCAATAGATATCCAAAACACAAGATATACATTTTTCTCAGGTGCTCATAGATCATTCTCCAGGATAGAACACCTATTGGGTCACAAAGCAGATCTCAATAAATTTATAAAGACTGAAATTATAAAACACTTTCTAGGATCATAATGGAATGAAGTTGATAGCCAATAACAGGTGGAACCCTGGAAAATTCACGAACTTATGGAGGCTAAACAACACACTCTTAAACAATCAGTGGGGCAAGGAAGAAATTATAAGAGCAATCAGTAAACATCTTGAGGCAAGAGAAAATGAGAGACAACATACCAAAACTTATGGGATGCAGTGAAGGCAATATTGAGAGGGAAATTTATTGCCCTAAATACCTATATTAAAAAAGAGGAAAGAGCAAAAATCAAGGACTTAACAGGTCACCTGGAGGAACTAGAGAAAGAACAGCAACAAACCCCAAGGCAAACAGAAGGAAAGAGATAACAAAGATTACTAAATGAAATTGAAAACATGAAAACAGAATCAATAAAACCAGAAGTTGGTTCTTTGAAAAAACCAATAAAGTTGAAGGACCCTTAGCTAGCCTGCCAAAGAAAAAAGAAAGAGGATACAAATCAATAAAATCAGAAATTGGAGGCAGGACTTAACTATTGACTCTGTTGAAATAAAGGAGATTATGAGAGTATACTATGAGCAAATTTATTCTAACAAAGTAGACAGCATAGACGAAATGAACAACTTCCTAGAAAAGCATGAACAATCAAAACTGACCCAAGAAGGGTCAATCACAAATAAAGAGATTGAATCAGTCATCAAAAACCTTCCCTAAAAGAAAAGCCAGGACCAGCTGGTTTCATATGTGAATTCTACCAAGCATTCAAGAAAGAATTCATAACTACCCTGTTCAAATTCTTCAAAAAAATTGAAGGGAGGGAAGCTACCTAACTCATTCTATCAAGCCAGTATCAGTCTACTACCAAAGCCAGACAAATATACTACAAGAAAAGAAAATAACAGCTAATCTAATTAATGAATATAGATTCAAAAATCCTCAATAAAAAATCTTGAGAATTTAATCCAGCAGCACAAAGAATTATACAGCATGAACAAGTGAGTCTTATTCCAGATATACATGGGTGGTTCCACATAATGAAATCAATCAATGTAATACACCTCATCAATAAATTAAAAAGGAAAATCCACGTGATCATCTCAAGTGATCTAGAAAAGGCATCTGACAAAATTCAACATCCTTTCCTGATGAAAATACTTCAAAGGATAGGAATAGAAGGAAACTTCCTCAACATGATAAAGGAAATATATGAAGCTAACATTATATCCAGTGGGGAAAGACTGAAAGTTTTCCCTTTAAGAACTGGAACAAGACAAGGATGCCCATAGTCACCATTGCTTTTCAACATTGTGCTGGAAATTCTAGCTAGAGCAATAAGTAAAGACAAAGAAATAAAGGGCATCTGACAGCATAGTACTGGCATACAGATATACTGATCAACGGAATTGAATTGAGAGTTCAGAAATATACCCTCAGATACATTAACATGGTCCAGGAACTGAACCTGGGTATCCCACATGGAAGGCAAGCATTCTGCCACTGAATCACCTGTGCATCCTGCAACAATTGATTTTTGATAAGGCTGCCAAGTCTACTAACTTGGACAAAACAGCCCCTTCAACAAATGGTGCTTGGAGAACTATATATCTATATCCAAAAGAATGAAAGAGGACCCCTTTCTCAAATCTTACACAAAACTGAAAATAGATCAAAGACCTAAACATTAGAGCTAAGACCATAAAACTTTTAGAAGAAAATGAAGGGAAATACTTTAAAGATCTTGTGGTGTGGGTGGTTTCCTAGACCTTATATCCAAAGTGCAGGCAACTGAAAAAGAAAAAGATAAATGGGATCTCCTCAAAATAGAATATTTTTGTGCATTATAGGGCTTTGTCAGCAAAGTAAAAAGGCAGTCTACTCAATGGGAGACAATATTTTGGAACCACATATTAGATAAGGGTTTAATATCCAGAATACAGAAAGAGATCCTACAATGCAACAGCAAAAAGACAAACAATCCAATTAAAAAATGGGCAAAAGAAAGCCCCTTTGGGGGACTGGGGAGAATGAGGAAATATTAATCTTCCCCATTTGGAGAATTCCTGATATTCTCACAAGCAATAGGAACAAACAAATCAAGAAGCTGAGTACTTAATCTTGGTGTTTGTCCTATGAAGCTTATTTCTGCAAAGGACAGGCTAAGCCTACTTATAATCAGGCCTAAGAGTCACTCCCAGAGAATCTTTTTTGTTGCTCAGATGTGGCCTCTCTCTCAAAGCCAATCTTTTTTGTTGCTCAGATGTGGCCTCTCTCTCAAAGCCAACTACAAGGGACATGACTCCCAGGAATGTGGTGTAAATCTCCCTGGCAACATGGAATGGAACTCCTGGGATTAGTCAGGACCTGGCATCATGGGATTGAGAAAGCCTTCTTGACCAAAAGGAGGAAAAGAGGAATGAGAAAAAATTAAGTTTCAGTGACTGAGAGATTTCAAACAGAGTCAAGAGGTTATCCTGGAGGTTATTATTATATATTATATAGATGTTCCTTTTAGTTTATGATGTATTGGAGTGGCTGGAGGTAAGTACCTAAACTGTTGAGCTGTGTTCCAGTAGCCTTGATTCTTGAAGATGACTATACAATGACAAGGCTTTTACAATGTGATTGTGTGATTGTGAAAACCTTGTATCTGATGCTCCTTTTATCTAGGGTGTGGACAGATGAGTAAAAAAATATGGATAAATAAATAAATAATAGGGGGGATAAATGTAAAATAAATTAGGTAGATTGAAATATTAGTGGTTAATGAGTGGGAAGGGTAAGGAGTATGAGTTTTTTCTTTTTACTTTTTACTTCTTTTTCTGGAATGATGCAAATGTTCTAAAAATGATCATGGTGATGAATATACAGCTATGTGATAATACTGTGAGCCATTGATCGTATACCATGTATGGACTGTATGTGTGTAAAGATCTGTCAAGAAAAATACTTTAAAAAAAGGGCAAAGGACATGGACAGACACTTTCAGAAGACAAAATACAAAAGGCTCAAACACATATGAAAAGATGCTCAACTTTACTAGCTGTTAGAGAAATGCTAATCAGAACGATAATGAGATATCATCCCACACCTACTAGGAGGGTCATTATTTACAAGATGGAAAGCTACAAGTGTTGGAGAGGATGTTGAGAAGCATTTATTCACTTTGTGGAGATGTAGAATGGTGCAGCTGCTCTGGAAGGCAGTTTTGTAGTTCCTCAGGTAGCTCAGTATAGAACTGTTGTATGATCCAGCAATATGTTACCAGGTATATACTTGGAAGAACTGAAAGCAGGAACATGAACAGACATTTTCATATCACTGTTTATAGCGGCATTATTCAAAATTGCCAATAGATGGAAACAGCCCAATGTCCATCAACTGATCAATGAATGGATATACAAACTGTGGTCTGCACATGTGATGGAATATCACTCAGCTTTAAGACAGAATACAATCGTGACACATTTTCAACAATGTGGATGAACCTTGAGAACAGTATGTTAAATGAAATATGACTGAAACAAAAGGACACTACTGTATGGTCTCACTAATATGAACTAGCTATAATGGGCAAACTCTGAGAGTTAAAATTGAGAACAAAGGTTATCAGGAGATAGAAAGAAGGCAGAGACAGGTCATTAGTATAGGAAGGCTGATATTTGTAATAACATTCCACTTGATATGTTGAAAACCTTCTCAGTTTTGAAAGCTTATCAAATGGTATTTGAATGAGTGTTTAATATTTAGCATGTAAGAAACTTGATATCTGTATTTAGAGATAAAGGATAAGATGCTAGATCCAAGATTTGCCTTTACAGTCATAATTTTGAATGTTAATAGACTAAACTCACCAATCAATAGACACAAATTTGATAGACCAGATTAAATAATATGATCTATCTATATGCTGCTGACAAGAGATTTATCTTAGACCCAAGGATATAAACAGATTGAAAGTGAAAATAGATGTTCTATGTAAGCTGTAACCAAAAGAAAGCACAAGAACTATAGTAATATTAGATAAAATAGATTGTAAATGTTATGATATTATAAGAGATAAGATTTTCATATTATTTGTAAAAACATTTATCTTCATATTTTCTTGAAAACAAAAACTTGAAAATGTTCAGTAACAATTTTTAAAAGATGTGGGGAAGAATTTAAAAAAGGAAAAGTAATTCAAGGTCATAAAATATGTTATAAATCAGTGTAGAAAAACCGGCTTTATTTTCTAGATTCAGCATCACACACATTGCCTGGACTGAGGGAACAGAATATGATTTTTAAAAATGAAGGAATGATGTGACTGCAACATTTTCTTGATTAAAGTTAAAAATAGAAAGTGCTGATTTTGGTTATCAATTAGAGGTTGGCCATGTAGGTAAAGAGACATGGATTCAGCACAGGCAGTCAGCTTTTTTTTGCAATAAATTACCACCAGGTAAGCACCATCCTCTACCCCCTATGTTCTGGGCTGTCCCTTAACTGCTGCTAGACTAGCACACTCTCATATTATTTTAACCTTTCTTAAAAAAAGGGTTAGTCTTAGGCTATAAATAGATTCTTGAGACTCTCAAGTTCTAATAATAGTAATTGCCTCTTTTCCCCCCTGATAAATTAAATTATTCTATGGCCATTATTCAAATCATTTAAAATTAGTTACCGTTCCTGAAATTTGTCATTGTATGTTGTAAGGTGGTGGTGCTCTTCTTTTAACTCATATGCTGCTGATGCTGAAAACGTCACTTTTTTACCAGTGATATGCAAACAGGGGACATTTGGTAATGTCTGGAGGCACTTCTGATCATCATGATGGGGAGTGCCGGGTCAGGTAGAGTCAGGGATGCAGCTCAGCATCCTACAATGCACAGGACAGCCCCACAACAAAGGAAAATGTCAGTGGTGCCCATGGTGAGAAACCCTGGTTTATGATGTAGAGTTACATAAAGATGTTACCCTATACATAGAAGTAGGAATTGCTACTGATCACTTAAATCTACAGGTATCATGAGTGTCTGATACTGGGACACTCGGTGTCTCAAATAGTGAGTGTCTGATACTGAGTTACTTGATACTGTGAGCTTGCCCACATTAAAAACTGATAATTTGCTTTTCTTGTCAAAAAAAAAAAAAAGAAGAAGAAGAAGGAATTCTGTCAGCATTCCCATCCCAATACTTTGGACCATTTTTGATGAGGAATTCCAGCACTTAGGTTCTAGTAAAAAGTAAATTCTACGAACAAGTCATTATCAAAGTTTTGTAAATGGTCTCTCAGCCGCTCATGTTTGAAACAGGCTTGCGATAACATGACAATACATTTATTTAGTCACTGCTGCTGTGAGACTTCAAGGCTAATTCCGTTTTTAGCCATTGTTTGTAGCAACTATTAATGGAAAAGCAAGAGCGAAACTTTCTCTTTTCTTAAAAGCTAAAATCTAGTCAGTGGCTCTGTGGCTGCAATTCCCAGCACACTGTGATTCTGTCTTTAAATGTAATTTCAAAATAGCTCTAATGGCAGATTAGTTTCTTTCTATTAGTTAAGAGATTATACACCAAACAGAACTGAATATGCACATGGTTTAGTTTATAATTATATTTGAGGATTTCACAGTTCACTTCATCTTCCTTTAGGATTCCTTGCTCCCTGACTTACATCTCTTCCTGAATGTGAGTGAGGGACTCACATTTTTTTTTTTAACCGAATGTTTCAACATCGTTATCTTTCTTAAAGATATTTATAAGTGAATTTAATGGCTGATAGCAGATTTTCAAGGCCTTCATTACTTAGACCCTGGTCAGAATCCAGTTTAACAGCGAATGAACTTTACTGTGGATAGCAATTTCCTGGTGAAGACACAGTGATTTGGCTATCTCTATTTCTTCGTGGATAGGTCTTTCAATCCCTGTCATCTCTTTATCATAACAACCACCAAATATTAAATGAGTTGGCCATGAAGCAGTGATGAGGTTTAGAATAAATCCTTTCAAAATTACACAGATAACTATAAAGGATTTGGATTCTGTAGCATTTTCTGGGAACCATGTTGTGGCAAAATCGGGTATTTCTTTAGATATACAGATATAAGAATCTTTAGATATTCTTTAGAAAAAACAGAGATTTGTTTCTCTCCAGGAACTTGATTTCAATAGCTTTCACAATTGTGATTCTTTTATAATGCAGTTTATCATTGTATAAATCCTATTATGTTTATTCAGTAGATATTTATTAAGAGCCTCCCTTGTTCTTCTCATTATAACAGTTGCGTATAGTAGAAACTTGATGAGGGATAGGTGAGTGTATTAGCTAGGGTTCTCTAGAGAAACAGAATCAGCAGGAGATACCCATTCATATAAAATCAATAAAAGTGTCTCACGTAACCATGGGGATGTAGAGTCCAAGGTCTGTAAGGCAGGCCACAAGCTGGCACTGATGGAAGTCCTCAATGAACTCACAGGAGAGTTCAGGAACAATCTTGTATACTCATGATCAAGGTCAGATTCATATGTCACATTGGCCAGGTGATGGTGCCCAGTTGTCTGGTTGAGCAAGCACTGGCCTGTCTGTTGCTATGAGGACATTTCATGGACTTAAATCCTGATCATGTTTTATGATCAGGCTGAAGCAGGAAGAGTGACTGTCTCTTCAGAATCCTCCTTAAAAGCCTTCTGGTGATTAGATTAAGCACCACTCATTGCAGAAGACATTCCCCTTAGCTGATTACAAATACAATCAGCTGTGGATGCAGCCAACATGATCACGATTTAAGTCCATGAAATGTCCTCATAGCAACAGACAGGCCAACGCTTGCTCAACCAGACAACTGGGCACCACCACCTGGCCAAGGTAACACATGAACCTGACCTTGACAGTGAGTATACAATATTGTTCCTGAATGTCAGCAGGGAAGCACTGTGGCAGAATGGTGAAGGTGCAGATGCTCTGGAATCAGGTGAGTTGTGTTTCAGAGCCAAGCTCTGGTGTTTACCAGCAGTGTGAATTTGGGATGCTGCAGAAACTCTCTGAGCCTGAGTATCCTTATCTATTGGATATGAAGCAACATAGTCCAGTGGTCACTAGAAAAGACTCTAAAATCTGAGTGCACACATTCAGTTACCTGTCCCACTGCTTACTAACGGTGTGAACTTAGGAATGTGCTGTAACCTAAATTGCTTTAGGAAGCAATTTCTTCATTGAAAAATAGGCTTGAATGTTCTCCAACTTGAAAAACATTTGGCCTAATTTCTAGGCCCCAGCAGGTGGTCAGTAGTAGATGGTGGAGATCATCATTAGCATCATCATTACCATGAGGTAGTGAGCACTCCATCACTAGAAGAATTTAATCAGAGGCAAACTGGCTACATTTTAAGTTAGTCTGATGGTTATTTTTATATGCCAACCTGGCAAGGTTCTGATGTCCAATTGTTTGGTCAAACACTAGTATAGATGTCGCTGTGGAGGTATTTCGTAAATGGAATCAGAATGTACCATCAGTTCACTTTAAGTAAAGGATATTTTGCTGATAATGTGGGTGGCCAAAGAACTGAAGATTCCAGAGGGAATTTCTGCCTCAAAACTATATCCACTACTCCTTTTGGAGTTCCAGACTGCTGACATACCGTACAGATTTTAGTCTCAAGACTTTCTAATCAACTCTAACTGGGATTTCCAACCTGCCAGCTTCTCCTAAGAAATTAGGACTCAAGACTTCAATATCACTCTCGCTGGGGATTTCCCTAGCCTTAGAATTCTGCCTGTCCTATGGAATTCAGACTTGCCAGTCCCCATAACTGTGTGAACCAATTCCTTAAAATAAATCTAATAAATATATATGTGTATACATATTCCTGTTCATTGTACTTCTCTAGAAACCCTAATACATTCAGTGTCTAGTATATTCTTTCAAAGAGTATTGGTTTGATCTAGATTGCATTTTTTTGTGTGATTCTATGAATACGGTTCTAATGGTAATGATAAATGCGCAGCTACATGATGATATTGTGAACTACTGATTATACACTTTGGATGAGTACATGGTATGTGACTATATAATATATATAAATAAAAAAGATTCAAATGGTAGAATTCTAATGTGGCAACTGGGCAGAAGATATTTTAAGGCAGGAATGTCCAAATAATGCAAGCAAAGACCTCTTTTGGGAATGCCTGAGGACAGTACCAGAGAATCCCAATGAACTTTCTTTTCTTAAGGTTAAACTATTGTTTTTTTTCTAAACTTTAAAAAAATTTTAGTTGCTCTTCTTTAATTCTCTCCGAATTCTACATATCTCCTTCAAATTAATTTAGTTATCCAGTCCAGAAATGCCACATGAATTCTTCATGTTGCTGCTTCTCTTGTTCATGCACCCCAAGAACACACTTCCTTTTTTAACCAATAACAGACCCATTCCTGACACCTGTTTAGCTTGAGGTCACCTCTGTGTGCAACTCTTACTTTGTAGCTTCATAATGTCAGCTGTTTCTCATCTTGAAATTTTGTACTTTGTTTCTCATTTCAAAATGCACTTTTGCACTAGTTGAAAGTCATTATTTTTATTTCTGATTCCTGCTGCTTCCAGGGTCATTTGGAAATCTAATTTTGTCTTCGCAGGGTGAGTGACTCACCCTTCTCTGCCATCCCTGGTGGCCATGTCATCTGTGAATGTAATGAAGAGTTCTTTTTCCCCAGACAAGTGATGGGAAAAAATGTGAAATAGCTGCAGGCACAAGATGGTCTTCTACATGAATTTTAGCTAAAAGACTTGAGGAACATCAGCAGCTCAAAAGCAATTAAAACCATACAAAATATTCTCATGAACTGTGGGGATTACTTAAGTATCGAGAGCCAGGACGGTTTATTCATACTAACCGATCACCGAACATTTTAGGTGGGTGTGTTTGTACAAAGTCCTTTGAAATGGAATGGGAATACTTCCAGTAATACACTATTCCAATTAAGATAAAATCACTTAATTGGTGGCTTCCAGCATCTGAAGTGTAGGAGAGAATACAAAATAAGCCTCAAAAATCCTGAATAGAATATTCTATTGGCCAGATCTCACACACTTTATTCTTGAGAATCAGGAAGCTTTCCAATAGCCCATGCTCAGGCTCTATTTCTTTTCACTTTTCACGTACTACCAATAAGTTTGGACTTCTAGTTTCCTAAATCATAACAAGTGTAGGAGCAACAAGCTAGAAGTGAAGGAAGGTTATGGAGCCACCTATGCCAGTGGTAACATATAATGCCATTTCTTATTGGTAGAATAAAGGCCCTCTTACCATGCAACACAAAGAAGGACCAAACTTGGGCTGAATTGAAAACAAAGTAAAATGTGCCCCTGCCAGTATTAATTAATTAACATGTTTCATTGCACTGTCTCTCTTCATCTGTCGTCCTCAATCTCACATCTTGAACCCATTTCTTATGTGCTGTCCTTGTCTGTACAGAATATTATTTACATAATGAAAACAACAATGCAAATAATAATTAAGACAAACTATGTACTAAGTGCTTCATGTTCCTTACTTTGATCCTTACAACAACACTGAAAAGCAGGTGTGTTGGCTACTTGCTGCAGATGAACAGATACCCAGGGTAGTTACGTAACTTGTGCCTAATCACATAGCCAATAACTAATGGAACCTGGATTTAGGTGTGCTATTTAAATTGCTTTTCTATCTCTCTTACATTATTCACTTAAGCATGCTAAGAATATATTCTTTTAGTGGTAGGATAAAGAGGACAAAAGGCAGCTAATATCTGGATGACATGAACTTCTGTGCTATGAGCCTAATGATTTTTCCCTGTGGAGAATTAACGATTTCCTAATTCTGGTTTTGAAAGCACATTGCTTATATTTTAAATTATTATTATGGTCCTGGTCATATTCGAGATAGGTATACATGTATCATGAGCTCAAACAGCTTCTGGGCTATATGGAAGGAGGAACAGTACCTCAGCTTCGTATTCATTACAGCGTTTAACCCTGAGCATCGAGCTTGTTAAGTATACAATAATATTTTTGAATTGAGGATCATATACATTAGTGCATGTCAAATCCCTTTGTAAGGCAAAGGCACATTAAAGACAATAAGATTATTTGTGCTATAGTGTGTAGAGAGGGAAGAGAGGAAGAGATAAGGAGGGGGAAAACCTATACCGAAACATTCGTATCCTTTTGAAAATAAATAAAAGTTATCAAAAGATTAATCATATAATTTTAATTTAAAATGGCATGTGGCTAGTGCAGACTTTCTCAAATTGCCACTAAAAACATGAAGAAAGTGAAGGTAAAAAGCTGAAACCCTAGAGCAACAATGAAAATACACACAAAAAAATTGCTAAAATCTGGTTAACCCAGAGAATAGTTGTGTTTCTACCAGTTGGATTCAGTTACAAATAACAGTGCCCTAAATCAAAAGGACATTTATTGTTTACTTAACAAATAACTTGAAGATAGGTGTTCTTTGTGTGTTTTAATGGCCCAACATTAATATCAAGAAACCTGGCTCTTTCCCTTTGTTCTTACAGCCATTCTCAATAGCTGGCATCTTGTCCTCAGGCTTTTCAACTCTTTGTCCCCAGATAGCTGACTCAGCAGCTTCAGTATTACATTCTAACTCAACAGCATCTCAAGCAAGAAAGAAGTGGAAGACTTCTCTCACATGCTAGTTAGGGAGGAAATATCTTCCTGTCTTTTTAGGGAGGAAAAATTCTAACTCTGCAGTAGAATTTTCTTTACTTCCCTGCCTGGAACTGGTTCACACAAACAAACCCTAGCTCAATCACTTTCAAAGGTAAATAGAGTTGTTGTGAGCAAAAATTACCCCAAGGATAGGCCCATTGTTATGCATATAAGAACACACACCCAGAACCATGGTTCTATGTTAGCAATGAAGAATGAAAAATGTCTCCTGTATAAACAACCAAAAATGTCTGTCATAAAAGTAGAATTAGAAAATAATTCTGCCTTCCACATACTTTTCCTTATGAAATAGAGCAGCCTCACCTATCTAGAGAAAAGTAAAAAGATATGTCTCCTTCTCACTGTTGCTCCTGTACAAGAATCTTGGATGAGTGCTCACCAGAAAACTAAGCAGTGATCTCTATTCTCAGATATTGCTACTTGAGAATACCAGTTCTTTGATCTGTGCCTTTCCATATTCCAATGCACCATCTTACATTTTTAAAAGACTGCAACTTCAAGAAAATCACAGGGCAAGATGTAGGAGAAATGAGTAATGGTTCTTTATATTTGGGGAAGTATTGTGTCTACAAATAAGAGACTGTATTTGGGAACAGGAACTGGTACATCTAGAGATTATAGCTTTTCATGAATTCCATTACTTCATAGTATAAGTGCATCAAGATGTGGGATTATCTGAAATTCTATTTATTAAAATAAACAACACTACAGGTGAATACATGCTATATCCTGGAAATCAAATACATTTTTTTGGAATATTAATATGTCTAATATTAATATACGAAATGGCAATTTTATCAAGATCACACAAATTAATAGTGAATCAATCGGGTGACATCAATACATCTTTTCTACAATGAGTGACAGGTTTCTTTCTATTTCAGTAAAACAAGAGAAAAAAGCAATATGTAAATTAAATTACATGTAAATACAATAATGCAAGGGAAAGGAAACAGCATACTAAAATTGGGAAAGCTCATACCCATATCTCCTATAGGAAACAAAAGAAAGTCTTAAAAATGCTTGTTTTCCAGTGTACACTAATTGACATAGAGTAGTCATGAGAAGAGAACAGGTGAGACAATAAAATGAGATGGGTGGGATAAAAGAACATTTCAAGGAAGCATTTAACTGCCATTTCTCATGGACTTGGCCCAACCTGGTTTCACTCAATTTATCTTCTTCTGCTTCCTCACATTTCCTAACACTAGGAAACATTTCTTATGGTATGTTTGTTGCTGCTCAGTTTAGATGAAATTTCTTCACTTGTTTTATGATAATCTAATAAAACATTTATTAAAATAGCAAAAGTTGTTACAAGTTTGTGACACTATGGAAGGAGAATTTCTTAAGCAGAAATATTATTCCCCTTATGTCCATCAATTGATAAGTGAAGGGCGAGCTGGGAGGTATACATACAATGGAATATTGTGCAGTGACAGAAACAAATGAAGTCATGAGGCAGTAACGAGGTGAAGAAACCTTGAGGACATTATGTTGAGCAAAATAGCTCAGAAAAAGGACAAATATTGTATGGTCTCATTTAAAAATGCTTATAAGAATATTAGGGCCTAGATTGTAAGCTCTTACAGCAGTCACATTTATTCCTGAGTTTTAAATATCATTTCTAAATTTTGAGATGCTGTGTTCCTTGTTTGTAACATGGTAGCTCCCTGAATCTATGGGTACCTGTGTGACACCTAAGACTCAGAGTTGGAGTTCTTCAGCTCTGAGAGTCAGCATTACTCCATACAGCAACTGTTAAAGAAGATGAAGAGATCAGAATTCAATTAGAGATATGAATGAAGCTGATCTGATTGGGACTTACGGTAAATAAGAATGTAGGGTAAAGGATGATATTCTAGTTTCCTAGCTGCCAGAATGCAATATACCAGAAATGGATGGCTTTTAAAAAGGGGAATCTCATAAGTTGCTAGTTTACAGTTCTAAGGCCAAGAAAATGACCCAATTACAAGTCTATAGAAATGTCCAATCAAAGGCATCCAGGGAAAGATACCTTGGTTCAGCAAGGCCAATGAAGTTCAGGGTCTTTCTCTCAAGTGAGAAGGCACATGGTGAACACAGTCAGAGTTTCTCTCTCATCTGGAAAGGCACATGGTGAACACGATTAGGGTTCCTCTCTCATCTGGAAGGCACATGGCGAACACGGCATCATCTGCTAGCTTCTTCTCCTGGTTTCCTGTTTCATGAAGCTCCCCGGGAGGCATTTTCCTTCTTCATCTCTAAAGGCTGCTGGCTGGTGGACTCCGCTTCTCGTAGCTATGTCGTTCTGCTCTGTTCTCCCTGAATCTCATTCTCCAAAATGTTTCCTTTTTTATAGGACTTCAGAAACTCATTAAGACCCATCAAAATGGGTGGACACAAGTCATCACTGAATCCAGTTTAACAACCACTCTTGATTAAATCACATCTCCAGGGAGATGATCTGACTACAGTTTCAAACATACAGTATTGAATAGGGATTATTCTGCCTTTATGAAATGAGATTTAGATTAAAACATGGCTTTTCTAAGGGACATACATCCCTTCAAACAAGCACAGATGATATTGTCTGTATTGTATTTTGAAACTTCAACTTCTATGTGAGACCAAAGGAAGAGATTTTTTTTGTCCAAAATTTAAATTTTCTGTAGCACACTATTTAACTTAACCTGTCTGGCCAGTTTACTTAAGAAACCTAAATACAGAGAGCTTAGAATAGGGAATGAGATCTGGTGATTTGGTATAGCTTAATGTAACACAATGATGCATTCCAAAGTATTTTGGGCAGATAATAAAAAAGTATTTGCTAAGTCCCTTTAGGGACTGGAGGAAAAATATGGAACTATAACACTTCCCCACCTGGGAAATCACAAAGTTTTATTTCTCAGTCAAGCTACCTGAATATCTTGGTGTGAAAAGGGGTTGTACTCTGTATGACCTCATTTCATTCAGAGTTGTTATCATCTGGAACATTGTCAGTTGTCATGGAAAGGGGAAAAAAGATGTCCAGATGATCAAGTCTTGGCAATTAAATGCTCTGGCCCAGAAGTGATTTGTGTTACTTCCATTCACAAATTATTATCAGATCATTTAATGGCCCCACGTAAGCAGCAAGAACCCAGTAGTACAATCTTACCTTGTGATTGAAATGTGGAAGACTAGAAATATATAGTGAACATCACTGAAAACTATCACATTCCAACTATTTGTTACAAGTATTTGGTTTGCTCTTTCCTGCTAATAAAATATACTCTCCATGGGAGAAAAATGCAAAAGTTCTATTTAGTCACAACAACAAGTAAAAATCTAAGATCTTTGGGTATGTATAGTGATTCCAAATGTGGGATGGGGAAAATTCACGATGATTTCTTCATTAGGTCCAGATGTGTTCCTACTGATTCACAGATAAGTGAACTAGTTACCTATTTCCCCCCAACCTAACATACAATGGTTGAGCAGGATAACCAGAGTAAACATTCTTATTTGGAAATTAGAGAAGTTGCAGGTTTACAGAAAAATCATACATAAAACATAGAGAAAGCCCCTAAAATGCACTCTTGCTTTAGTGTGTATATTTTATTACAATTTATGAAAAACATAATTATAATTGCACTATTAGTTATAGTCCAGTGTTTACAATTGGTTTCAGTGTTGGTGTTGCACTGTCCTATGTTTTTTTTTTCTTTTGCATGGGCAGGCACCAGGAATCGAACCCGGGTCTCTGACATGGCAGGTGAGAACTCTGCTTGCTGAGCCACTGTGGCCTGCCCTCCTATGTTGTTTTTTATAAGTTTTTATTCTAGTAACATATAAACTTAAAATTTCCTCTTTTAACCACATTCAAATGTATAATTCAGTGTAATACAGGGTGTGAGTTAGGGACCCACCTTCATTCTTTTCCATATTCGCATCCCGTTTTCTCTGCACCATTTGTGAAGAGACTATTCTTTTTCAACTGAGTGGATGTTTCAGTTTGCTAAAGCTGCCACAATGCAATATACTAGAAATGGGTTGGCTTTTACAAAAGGGATATAAAGGTTACAAATATACAGTTCTAAGGAAACTTAGAAATGAAAACGTCCAAATTAAGGCATCAAGAGGGAGATATCTTCTCTGAGGAAAGGCTGCTGGCATCCAGGGTTCCTTTGTCACATGGGAAGGCACAAGGTGACATCTGCTGGTTGTTTTCCCTGCTCTGGTTTCAAAATGACTTTCTCAGTTTCTACAGGTTTTCTGGCTTCTCCTTGGTTTTTTTTTTTTTCTTTCTCTGAGCTCTCTTCAAAATGTCTCTGTGTTTTATTCTCTCATGAAGGACACCAGCAAGTGGATTAAGACCCACCTTGAAGGGGCTGGGTCATATCTCCATGGAAACAACCTAAGCAAAATGGTTCCACCCACAATGGGTCTGTTCTCCCCAATGATGGGTTAAAAGAACATAGACTTTTCTGGGGTACATAACCGATTCAAACTAGCACAGGGACTTGGCAGCATTGATAAGAACCAACTGGCCATAGAAGGGAGGGTTTATTTCTGAACTTGCAATTCAGTTCCATTGGCCAATGTCTATACATGAGCCAATACCATGCTGATGACCACTGTAGCTTTGCAATATTCTTTAAAGTCCGTAAGGAAGTGTGAGTCCTCCAACCTTGTTCTTCTTTTTTCAAGTTGGGTTTTTTTTTTTTTTTTTTTTTTTTGGTATTTAGGGCACCTTAAGCTAAAGAAATGGAAAAGGATGATTGCCTTTTCCACTTCTGCAAAGAAGGCTATTGGAATTTTGATTGGATTTTCTTGCATCTGTAAATCAACTTGAATAGAATTGATATCTTAACAATATTTAGTCTTCCAATCCATGAACACAGACTGTCCTTCCATTTATTTAGGGTAAAATTTTGCATTTTGCATCCATGGTTAAATTTATTCCTAGATATTTGATTATTTTATTTGCTATTGTTAATGGATTTTTCCCTTTGATTTCCTGCTCAGATTGGTCAGTACTAGTTTATAGAAACACAACTGATTTTTGTGTGTTGATCTGGTACCCCACCACTTTGCTGAATTCGCTTATTAGCTCTAGTAGCTTTGTTGTAGTTTCTTTTTTTTTTTTTTTTGACTTTCTCTGTACAGGATCATGTCATCTGCAAACAGTGAAAGTTTTGCTTCTTCCTTTCCAATTTGTATGCATTTTTTTTCTTTCTTCACCTGACTACTGCAGTACAGTGTTGAATAACTGGTGACAGTGGACATCCTTGTTTCGTTCCAGCTCTTAGAGGGAAAACTTTCAGTCTGTCTCCATTCAGTATGATGTTAGATGCGGGTTTTTTCTATATGCCCTTTATCATGTTGAGAAAATTTCCTTCTATCCTTATTTTTCTAACTGTTTTATCAAGAAAGGATGCTGGATTCTGTCAAATGCCTTTTCTGTATCACTTGAGATGATCATGTTGTTTCCCCTTCATTTTGTTAGGGGTATTACATTATTTGATTTTCTTGTATTGAACCACCTTTGCATACTTGGGGAAAATTCTATTTGATCATCATGTATAATTTTTTTGATGTGCTGTTGGATTTGGTTTGCTAGTATTTTGTTGAGGATCTTTGCATGTGTAGTTGTAAGAGCTATCAGTTTGTAGTATTCTTTTCTTGTGATAGATTTGTCTGGTTTTTCTATCAGGAGGATGTTGGCTTCATATAATGAGTTAGTGTTGTCTTCTGTTCATTTGAACAGGATTGGTGTTAATTCATCTTGGAATGTGTACCAAGTTTCACCTGTGAATGTCTTTTATCCTGAGATTTTCTTTGTTGGAAGGGTTTTTTTTTTAAAGTTCAAATGTAAATTAAAAGCTTTATTGAATAAAAACGTTTCAGATTAAGCAAGACCTTAAGAAAGCAGAATATTTTACATCTCCAAAAAATATTAGAGCAAAATTTCTATAAAAGCAGTAAAAAGAAAAGTCTATCCCTTAAACTGCCTCTCCCCACCACACAATCAACTTAGAATATCAATTATGTGCAATAAATGTACTTAAGTTTATAATGTTCGAAAGCCTTAATATTAGAAAACCATCCCAAGAAAAAGGCTTATAGCTGGTTTAATTTCACTTTGGGAATACTGTCTGCCACAAAAATCAATACATTTCAGAGCTGATAAGTATTTAAAAACTGGTGTCTCATAAAAGGGACATCAGAAGTGGAAACAGAGTTTGGGGGGTAGCTAAGCACAAGTGGTTTAAGGCAGTACTGTCTGTTATTACACCGTTAAACTCCTTACTTTGAACATGGAGCATAATGAACAGCAACCTAAAAGGTCTGATAAATATATTGCAGCTTAATTATTAGAAGCACAGCTACCACCAGAGCAATACTGAGGGTTTAGTCAAATCATTGGCAGATTTGGAAGGCAGTGGTCTCCCCAAACACCAAAGCATGTGGGGTGGTTCTTCAATTCCCTTAACAGGTGCTCTGAGAAGATGACTGTGTTATACCTCAGTAATCCAGTTCAGGGTATGAGCTGGATGCAAAGCAATCAACTCCCCCTATATATCAGAGTAAGAAAATTAGCCTAAAATTTTTAAAAAAACTAAATATTTTATCTCTTAGCAGATGAATACTAAACAATTAAATTGGAACTCAATAAAAGATATACAAACTTTGCCCTTTATACTTAAGTGCATTCAGTCATAATGTTTAGGTCCCTAAATCCCTTCAGCATGTTCCCTAAATCCTCAATAGTATTCGAAGTGACAGTGTACTACTAATCATCCATCTACTTTAACATTACATCCACATAACTTATGTGGATCCTGACTGTATCAGTTGGACTGTATCCCACCTTGTATTTACAACACCTTAAAGCACTTTATGCATTATCATCATTGTTAAAATGGAGAGTTTAAGTAATATTGTCTCTAGCATTTAGAATTGGTTCATTGAAGTTGTAGTATGGGATTTTTTTGAAGCAGGAATTCTTTTCCAAAGGTACTTCCACATAAATTACAGTTCATGCTAATATGCCTTTTTATGCGTATCACTTTGATAAAGGGCAACGGCTCACTAACACTAATGCCAATTTAAGACCAAGCACCATTGCAGTTTGTCGTTCCTCATCCTCATCTGCATTGTAATACCGATTTCTCTTTATCTGTTCTTCCACAGACAGCTCTTGGACCACTTCTCCTTCCCAGAAACCCCTATCCTGGGATTTCTGATCCTGAGTAATGAAGTCTATAGTGGAGGTCTTGGGTCTTGTCTACAAAGTTGGACCAATTTGGACACTTGGGTTGTGGCTGTTTGATGAGGTTTCCATCATCTTCATCTAAGTTTGCACCATTTTCTACAAGATTCTCACTCCCCATCTCAAAACTATGAACTTCCTAGCTTTTCCTCCCTTCCTCTCCTCTAGATTCCTTGTTTTGCCAGGTTTCCCACACTCCCACTCTTCTCTGAGGCATTGGTATTTTCGTTGGAAGGGTTTTGATCACTGACTCAATCTCTTTACTAGTTATTGGTTTTTAAAATATCTTTTATTTTTTCTTGAGTCGGTGTAGGTATTTATGTGTTTCTAGGAATTTGTTCATTTCATCTAGGTTATATAACTTGCTGATGTACATTGTTCATAGTATCCTCTTATAGTTCTTTTTATTTCAGTGGGGTCAATAGTATCCTCCTTCTCATTTATGTTTTTTGTTTTTACTGCCCTCTTTTTTGTCAGTGTAGCTAAAGGTTTGTTGATTTTATTGATCTTTTCAAAGAAACAACTTTCAGTTTTGTTGATTCTCCTTATTGTATTTTTTCCCTCTATTTTATTTATCCCCACTCTAATCTTTTTTTATTCCCTTCTTTTTGCTCATTTTGGGTTTACTTTACTCTTCTTTTATTAGATCCTGCAGTTGTAGGTTAGGTCTCTGATTTGAGATTTTTCATCTTTTTTATTGTAAGCATTTAGAGTTGTAAATTGCCTCCTTGCACTGTCTTTGCACTATCCCATAAGTTTTAGCATATTTTGTTATTTTCATTTGCCTCAAGATATTTCTTAATTTCCTTTGATTTCTTCTTTGACCCATTGGTTGTCTAAGAGTATGTTTTTAAATCTCCACATTTTTGTGAATTTTCTATTTCTCCCACTATTACTGACTTTTTGCTTCATCCCAATTGTGGATTCATTATATGTTTTCAATATTTTAAAAATTTACTGAGACTTGTTTTTGATCTAAGATATGGCCTGTCCTGGAGAATTATATGAACTAGGGAAGAATATGTACTCTTTTGCAATTGGAAGAAGTGTTCTACATGTATCTGTTTGGTCTAGCTGTTTAAGAGTATTATTCAAGCCTTCTATTTCCTTATTGATCTTCTGCCTAGATGTTCCATCCATTTTTTTTTTTTATTTTTAACTTTTTTTTTTGTATAGTATAACATACATACAAAGCAAAGAAATAAAAAAGCAATAGTTTTCAAAGCACTCTTTAATAAGTAGTTACAGGACAGATCCCAGATCCCAGATCCCAGAGTTTGCCATGGGCTACCATACGATCCTCTAAGATTTTTCCTTCTAGTTGCTCCAAAATATAGGAGGCTAGAGGGCTTAAGTATTTTTTTATGATCACAATAGACTTTTTTCCTTCTTTTTTTGTGAAAATAACATATATACAAAAAGCTATAAATTTCAAAGCACAGTACTACAATTAGTTGTAGAACATATTTCAGAGTTTGACATGGGTTATAATTCCACTATTTTAGGTTTTTACTTCTAGCTGTTCTAAAATACTGGAGACTAAAAGAAATATTAATTTAATGATTCAATATTCATATTCATTTGTTAAATCCTATCTTCTCTGTATAACTCCACCATCATCTTTGATCTTTCCATACCTCTCTTTAGGGGTGTTTGGGCTACGGCAATTCTAAATTATTCAGACTGGAAGGGTCTGTCACTAATATGGGGTAAGGAAATGGAACTATCTGATGTTCTGGAGAGGCTGGTCTAGGTTTCAGGACTTATCTGGACCAGGGACCAATCTGGAGGCTGTAGGTTTCTGGAAAGTTACTCTAGTGCTGCCTAATATTCCATCATATGTATTTACCACATTTTGTTGATCCACTTGTCTGTCATTGGGCATGTAGTTTTTTCCCATCTTTTGGTGATTATGAGTAATGTTGCTATGATCATCAGTGCAAATGTCTGTTTGTGTCATTGCTTTCAGCTCTTCTGGGTGTATACCAAGTAGTACTATTGCTGGGTCATAGGGCAACTTGATATTTAGTTTGCTAAGGAACTGCCAAACAGTCTTCCACAGTGGCTGCACCATTATACATTCCCAACAGCAGGGTTTAAGTGTCCCAGTTTCTCCACACCCTCTCCAAAATTTATAGTTTCCTGTTTGTTTAATAGCAGCCATTCTTATAGGTGTGAGGTGATATCTCATTGTACTCTTAATCTGCATTTTTCTCATAGTCAATGAAAACGAGTATCTCTTCATATATTTTTGAGCCATCTGTATTTGCTCTTCAGAAAATTGCCTATTCATATCTTTAGCCCATTTTATAATTGGGTTGTTTGTTCTTTTACTGTTGAGCTGTATGATTTCTTTGTATATACAGGAATTCAAACCTTTGTCCAATATGTGATTTCCAAATATTTTCTCCCATTGAGTTGGCTGCCTCTTCACCTTTTTGACAAAGTTTTTTGGGTGCAGAAGCATTTGATTTTGAGGAGTTCCCATTTATTTACTTTTTCTTTTGTTGCTTGTGCTTTGGGTGTAAAGTTTAGAAAGCTATCTCCTATTACTAGGTCTTGAAGCTGTTTCCCTATATTTTCTTCTAGAAGCTTTATAGTGCTAGTTCCTATATTTAGGTGTTTGATCCACTTTGAGTTAATTTTTGTGTAGGGTGTAAGACAGGGGTTCTCTTTCATTCTTTTGGCTATTGATATCCAGTGTTTCCATGCCCAATTATTGAAAAGACTATTTTTTCCCAGTTCAGAGAATTTGGGGGCCTTGTCAAAAATCAGATGACCATAGATTTGATGGTTTGTTTCTGCACTCTTGATTCAATTCCATTGGTCAATACTTCTATCTTTGTGTCAGTACCATGCTGTTTTGACCACTGTGGCTTTATAATAGGTTATTAAGTCAGGGAGTGTTAATCCTCCTACTTTGTTCTTTTTTAGGGTGCGTTTAGCTATTCAGGGTCTCTTTCCCTTCCAGATGGATTTGGTAATTAGTCTTTCTAAATCTTCAAAGTAGGTTGTTGAAATTTTTTTAATTTATTTTTTATTTTTTAAATTTTTTTACATGGGCAGGCACCGGGAATCGAACCCGGGTCCTTGGGCATGGCAGGCAAGCACTCTTACCTGCTGAGCCACTGTGGCCCGCCCGGTTGTTGAAATTTTGATTGGTACTGTGTTGAATCTGTAGATCAATTTGGGGAGAATTGACATCTTAACTATTTAGCCTTCCTATCCATGAGCAGGGAATGTCTTTTCACCTTTTTATATCTCCTTTGATTTCTTTTAGCAATCTTATGTAGTTTTCTGTGTATAAGTTCTTTATGTCCCTAGTTAAGTTCATTTCTAAAAGTACTTGATTTTTTTAGTTGCTAATTTGAATGGAATGTTTTCTTTAACTGGCTCCTCAGCTAGGTCATTGCTGGTGTATAGAACTGTTACTGACTTTTGCACATTAATTTTATATCCCACCACCTTGCTGAATTTATTTATTAGCTCAAGTAATTTCTCAGGATCTTCCAAGTGTAGTATCATATCATCTGCAAATAATGAGAGTTTTACTTCTTCCTTCCCAATTTGGATGCCTTTATTTCTTTGTTCTGCCTGACTGCTCTAGCTAGAACTTCTAGCACCATGTTCAATAATAGTGGTGACAGCGGGTATCCTTGTCTTGTTGCTGATCTCAGGGAAAAAGCTTTCTAGTCTCTCTTCATCGAGTACGATGCTGGCTATCAGTTTTTCATATATTCCCTTTATCATATGGAAATAGTTCTCTTTGATTCCTATATTTTGGAGTGTTTTTATCAGAAAAGGATGCTGAATTTTGTCAAATGCTTTCTCAGCATCAATCAAGATGGTCATGTGATTTTTCCCTTTTGATTTGTTAATATGGTATATTACATTAATTGATTTTCCTGTGTTTGCATCCTTGCATTCTTGGTAGAAACCTTACTTGGTCACGGTGTATAATTCTTTTCATGTGTTGTTGGATTTGATTTGCTAGTATTTTATTGAGAATTTTTGCATCTATGTTCATTAGGGAGATTGGCCTGTACTTTACCTTTCTTACAGCATTTTTACCCGGTTTTGGTATTAAAATATTAGCTTCATAAAATGAGTTAGGTAGAGTTCCTTTTTCCTCAATTTTTGGGAAAAGTTTGAGCAGGATTGGTCTTAGTTCTTTTTGGAATGTTTGATAAAATTCCCCTGTGAAGCCATCTGGCCCTGGGCTTTTCTTTGTAGGAAGATTTTTGATGACTGATTGAATCTCTTTACTTGTTATTGGTTTGTTGAGATCTTCTATTTCTTCCTGAGCCAGTGTAGCTTGTTTGTATATCTCCAGGAATTTGTCCATTTCATCTAAGTTGTCTTGTTTGTTGGTGTATAGTTGTTCATAGTATCCTCTTGATGATTGCTTTTATTTCTTCAGGGTCTGTGGTAATGCACCCTTTCTCATTTCTGATTTTGTTTATTTGCATCCTCTCTCTTTTTTTACTTGTCAGTCTTGCTAGTGGCCCATCAATTTTATTGATTTTCTCAAAGAATCAACTTGTGGTTTTATTGATTATTTTTATTGTTCTTTTATTTTCCCATTCATTTCTCTCTGCTTTAATCTTTGTTATTTCTCTTCTTCTATTTGCTTTTGAGTTAGTTTGCTGTTCTTTTTCAAGTTCCTCCAGGTGTGCTGTTAAATCCTCGATTTTTGCTTTCTGTTTTTTTTTTTTAATATAAGCATTTAGGGCAACAAATTTCCCTCTCAGCACAGCCTTTGCCATATCCCATAGTTCTGATAAGTCATATTCTCATTTTTGTTCATCCCCAGATAGCCATTGATTTTTAAAGAAATTTCTTCTTTGATCACTGGCTGTTTAAGAGTATGTTATTCAGTTAGCATCTTGTACAATGGTGAAAGAGAGAAAGCTTTCCCAATAGGATCAGGAGTAAATCAAAGTACCTGTCATCATGCTATTCATTATCATAGATGTCCAAGTCAGAGCAATTAGCCAAGAAAAGGAAAGAAAAGGCACTGAAATTATAAAAGAAGAAGTAAATCACTATATATATAAAAAAGGGTGTGTTATTTAATCTCCATATATCTGTGAAATGTTCTTGTTCTTTGGTGGTTATTTAGATCCAGCTTCATCCCATTATGAACAGAGAAAGTGCTTTGAATAATTTCAATGTTTTTAAATTTATAAAGATCTGTTTTGTGTCCCAGCATATGATCTATCCTGGAGAATGTTCCATGAGCACTAGAGAAGAATGTATATCCTTGTGCTTTGGGGTGCAACAGTCTATATATGTCTGTTAGGTCTAATTCATATATTAAGTTATTCAACTTCTCTATTTCCTTGTTGATCATCTGTCTGGTTGTCCAGTCTATAGAGGAAAGTGATGTATTGAAGTCTCCTACTATTATTGTTGAAATATCTATCACTCCCTTCAGTTTTACCAATGTCTGTCTCATGTACTTTGGTGCTCCTTGATTGGGGGCATAAACATTTATGATTGTTATATCTTCTTGGTGAATTGACCCTTTCATTAGTATGTAGTGTCTTTCTTTTTCTCTTATGATGTCTTTACATTTAAAGTCTATTTTGTCTGATATTAGCATAGCTACTCCTGCTTTCTTTTGGTTACAACTTACGTGGAAAATCTTTTTCCATCCTTTCACTTTCAATGCATTTGTATCCTTATGTCTGAGATGAGTCTCTTGTAAACAGCAAATAGCTGGATTATGTTTCTTAATCCATTCTGCCATCTGTATCTTTTAATTGGTAAGTTTAGTCTGTTAACATTCGAAGTTATTACTGAAAAGGTGTTTCTGGAATCCACCATCTTATCTTTTTAATTTTATTTGTCAGTCCTATATATTCTTTTCCCTTTTCCTCTTTGTATTAATTAAATTACCCTTAGTAATTACCCTTAGTAATTTAATTAAGTAAGTAAGAGTACCTTACTGGTACTCTTCAATTTGTGCCCTTCTCCAGACCTCCCTCTCCTGTCTTTTTTTTCAGCCAGTAGAACTCCTTTTAGTATTTCTTGTAGGGCCAGTCTCTTGTTGACAAATTCTTTCAGGACTTCTTTGCCTGTGAAAACCTTAATCTCTCCCTCAGTTTTGAAGGACAATTTGGCTGAGTACAGAATTCTTGGCTCTAAATCTTTCTCTTTCAGGATCTTGAATATATCATACCACTGCTTTCTCGCCTCCAGGGTGCTAGTTGTGTAGTCTGAACTCAGGCTTATTTGGTTTCCCTTGTATGTAGTAGATTGTTTTTCTCTTGCCACTTTCAGGATTTTCTGCTTCTCTTCAACATTTGACAGACTGATTAGTATGTGCCTTGGGGAAGGCCTATTTGGATTTATTCTGTTAGGAGTTTGTTAGGCTTCTTTGACTTTTATATTTATGTCCTTAATGAGGTTTGGGAAGTTTTCCCCCATTATATTCTCAACTACTTTTCCTAGCCTTTTACACCTTTCTTCTCCTTCCAGGACACCAATGATTCTTATATTTGTGTGCTTTGTTTTGTCTATCATTTCCCTGAGATCCAATTAAAGGTTTTTCATCTTTTTTGCCATTTGCTGTTTTGAATCTTCAAAGTCAGTTATCCTGTCCTCTATATCACTTATTCTTTCGTCTCTCTGAATCTGGAGTTGTGCGCCTCTAGCATGTTTTTTATTTGGTCAACAGAGTCTTTAATCTCTGTGATATCTGCTATTTTCTATTTATTCTTTCAAATTCTTCTTTATGCTCTTCTACTGTTTTCTTGATCTCCTTTATGCCATTTGCTATCCCACTTATTAAGTAGAGGTGTATGAACATCTTTGATTAGTTGTTCCAATGTCTGTGTCTCTTCTGGTGTTTTAATTTGGTCACTAGGTAGGGCTATCTCTGTCTGCATTGCCATGTGCTTAGTGATCTCCTGTCTTCATGGCACATAAATATCTTGATTGATATTTTGACTGACTTACTTTGGGAGTTGATTTCTTTAGGTAGTCTAAGGCCTTGTGTTTGTGGGATGGTTGTACATCAGGGAGCAGGTTAAAGAGTGGGGCACTCAGTGTGGCGATTTGTTTCAGGGCAGGTATAGGTGCAGGTTGGGGATGTTACACTGATGCTTGTGAACATGGGCACCCAGCGGCCAGGGAGGATGTAGCTGTGTGGGTACACCGGTCTGGAGGGAGTAACCCTGGTGTGCACTGGTCTAAGACATGGGGCCCTTTGTGGGCATGTGTAGAGTTGTGGCAGCAGGTCGGTGTTATGCCTTCAGGGATTGGGGGTTGATGTGAGCTGGCTGTGCAGTCAGCACTTTCTCAGAGCTGGGAAGTGTGGCTAAGGGCTGTGTCCATGAATGGTTCTAGGACTGCTGTAAAGTGTGTTTCCTAGAGCTGAATGACATAATTGGGGGCCCATGCACATACTCAGGTCTAGGAGTACTGTAAACTGATGCGCAGAGCTCAGGTGGAACGGGGTGAGGCTGTGCAAAACTGTGGGCAGAGGGCAGGTCTAGCCTGGGTATGGAGGTTAGTGCCTGCATCCTTCATGTGCTGCAACAGCTTGCAAGGAACAGGGAGGGGGAGGTAGTGCTTGGGAGGAGTGCAGGAGAGGTGAGTTGGGCTGTACTTGGGGTGTGGGTGTGGGGCAGGTACGTGCCTTGGGGCTGGTGGGGTGGGAGTTCCTGGAATGTGGGAATGGGAGTGGGTGACAGGGAATGGGAGTGGGTGACAGGGTTCACGTGCATGGGGTATGGAATGAATCACCAATCATGTGGTTGCGCAGGTGAGGGTAGTACGCCCAAGGAATGTGGCCTGGCCTACTTCCTAGTGCCCAGCTTACATCTGTGCACTCCCGTGGGCTCCATGCCTCTGTGCCAGGCTCCAGCTTTCTCCCTCTCAGTTCCTTGGCCTCAGAAACTAGGGCTGCCCTATGTGGTGTAAAAGGATCTCCCAGGTCAGCCGCACTCCTGAATTGCTGCCTCAGTTGCCCTCCTGTCCCTTCTCTAAGTTTTCCATGGAGCAGGGCTAATCTTGAGCTACTCTATTGGGCCATCTTCCCAGAAGTCCTCTCCATCCATTATTGAAAATGGAGTATTTACTGAAATCTGCTATCTATTAGAACCTATCTATTTCTCCTTCAAATCTGCCCATACTTGCTTCATTCGTGTTTGGGGTCGTTCTGCTATTAGACAAATATGTATTTATAATTGTTATGTCTTCTTATTGAATTGATCTCTTTATCGGTATTTAATGACCCTCTTTGATCCGTGTGATAGTTTTTGACTTACAGTCTATTTTATCTATTAATATAGCTACCCAAGCTCTCTTTTGGTTTTTACTTGAATGGTATACTTTATTCCATCTTTTCACTTGCAACCCACTTATGTCCTTGAATTTAAGTTTAGTCTCTTGTAAATAACACATATTTGGGTCATGCATTTTTCCATTCTGCCAATTTCTGTCTTTTGACTGAGAGTTTACTCTTTTTACATTTAAAGTGACCACTGATAATATAGTGCTTTTTTTTTTTGCCATTTTCTATTTTTTGTTTTGAAGTCTTATATCTTTTTTTTTTTGTCTCCTTTCTTGGAGACAAAAATTTTATAAACGACAAACATGGCAATAGGCCTTTATAAATATTTGCAGAGTTACAAATATTGCATTTCTTTAATATTCAAATTAAAATAAGACATAAAGAAATAGAGTACAACAAATATAATGTTTCTAAAATAATTCATTATCAGATTTATACTGAAATATTAGGAAGAAGTTATGTTTCCATTGAATTATTTATCAATGTTTTACTATGGTACAGTCCAGAGATGCACACATATTTCAACGGTTAGCATCAAAATGGGAGTATGACTACATCTGCATACACCCTACCCCCTGCCCTATACTTCTTTCCGCCCCTCTGCAGCCAACTTAATGAACAAGTCCTGATGCAAACTGCTCAGAGGTGGTTTAACAATTCATGTGAAAGATGCTTCTTTTTTATTAATTTAACAAAAAAATTATAAGTTCGTTAATTTACGAGCTCTACTTTTTATCTATATGTCACCTCAACATATCTAAAAAGCTTATATGTTGTGAAATAAAGACTGAAATCTACATTCAATAAACACATTTTACAAAAAATGTGCATATGAAACTATGGTTGTAATCTAAAACTGCCTTCTACTTATAGAGATTCTGGCAAAGAGCCCCTCCCTTTGTGCTTCATCTACTTCCCCTTCTACCATTTCAATGACTAAGTACAGAACTACATCTAGCTGCAAACAAAGTTCACTCCTAGAAGACAGTCCTTCCTATAACGCAAGGGCATTTATATAGAATTTCTTTACTATTTCTATTTTTTTTTAAATAAAAGTAAAAAGAACACGCGAAGTGTCCATACCCCCACTACCTCTATTTTTAATATACTTTGGACATTAGGACTTGTCCTTTAATCCACAGCAATAACAAAAAGGCCTATATAGAACAACGGTCAGACAATCTGAAGTTGTCTAACAACTCCTGGACAAAAAATCCTTCCCTCTGCACTTCCTTACCTATGCATTATTAACAGAAAAAAATATTTTAAGTGCTATTTTACACTCTATACTTTTAACATACATTATATACTTCTAAGCATCTAGAAAGATTAGATGTTTCAAATAACGGCTTAAGTTGTCCATGATGAACACTGCAGCATTGAATAAGCCGCGCACATGTAACAAAGGATATAATCTGAAAGAGTGTTCTAAATAGGAACATTCTGGTCTAGAAGCCTTCCCCTTCTCACCTCTATCAACTCAGTGGTTACATCTGCAATGCTTAGAGGGGATTTTTTTTTAACTTTTTTTATTGTATAAAATAGCAAATATACAAAGAAAAGAAAGAAAAGAACAATAGTTTTCAAAGCACTCTTTAACAAGTATTTACAGGATAGATCCCAGAGTTTGTCATGGGCTACCATTGATCCTCTCAGATTTTTCCTTCTAGCTGCTCCAGAATATAGGAGGCTAGAAGGAATATATATTTTTTATCATCACAATCAACTTTTTTCTTTTTTTGTGAAAAATAACTTATATATATACAAAAGCAACAAACTTCAAAGCACAGCACCACAATTAATTGTAGAATAGATTTCAGAGTTTGGTATGGGTTACAATTCCACGATTTTAGGTTTTTACTTCTCGCTGCCCTAAGATACTAGAGACTAAAAGAGATATCATATATATTCATTCGTCAAATCCTATTGTCTCTCTAACTCCACCATCACCTTTGATCTTTCTAGTCCTTTCTTTAGGGGTATTTCAGTTATGCACATTCTAACTTTTTCATGTTGGAAAGGGCTGTCAATAATGTGGGGTAGGGAGATGGAACTAGCTGATGTTCTGGAGAGGCAGGGCCTTCTAGGTTTCAGGACTTATCTGGTCCAGGGACCCATCTGGAGGTCGTAGGTTTCTGAAAAGTTACTCTAGTGCATGGAACTTTAGCAGAATCTTATATATTACCCTAGGTGTTCTTTAGGATTGTCTGGAATGCTTTTGGTTGGGGGTTGGCAAGTTATGATAGACAGCAATGTCTAACTAAAGCTTACTTAAGCAATATTGAGAGTAGCCTCTTGACTCTATTTGAACTCTCTCTGCCACTACTTTATTAGTTATACTTCTTTTCCTCCTTTGGTTCAGGACAGTGTTGCTGATCCCACAGTACCAGGGCTGGACACATCCCTGGGAGTCATCTCCCATGCTGCCAGGGAGACTTTCACCCCTGAATGTCATGTCCCACATAGAGGAGAGGGCAATGATTTCACTTGCAGAGTTGGGCTTAGAGAGAGTGAGGCCACATCTGAGCAACAGAAGAGGTCCCCCAGAAGTAACTCTGAGGCATGCCTATAGGTAGGCTAAGCTTCTCTGCTACTTACAAAAGCTTCACAAGAGTAAACCTCAAGATCAAGGGCTTGGCCTATTGATTTGGGTGTCCCTGAAGTTTGACATAGTATCAGGAGATTTCCTGACAAAATAAACCTTTCTTCCTTTGGTCTCAGAGAGTATGCATGGTTCTAAAATATAGACAATGTCTTTCTTACCCCTGTGTTCTGAATTCTATTAACCCTGACCCGATTGGCTTCATTCTTATCTCTAAATACCAGGTTATATACATATAGGCCCCAGTTTTCTCATAAACATTTTCTGAAGGAGACCATACAATAACTGTCCTCTCGTTTCTGGCTTATTTTGCCTTACCAAATGTCCCACAGTTTCATTCATATTACTGCATGTCTCACGACTTTGTTCCTTTTTGTAGCAGCACAATATTCAATCACATGTATACACTATCGTTCACCAATCTATTTCTTAGTCAGTGCATCCTTCAGCCTTCATTAGGCATCATGTAGAAGGCCCAAAGTCCACAGTCCATCATTATTCTCAATTTTAGAAAATTTTCTGAGAGAAAGATAACCAAGATAACCAAGAAACACACCCTCACCAAACAGGAAATCTAAACCTCTTAACTCTCGTCCCTCCCCCCATTATTTACCTCTGCCGTTGCTGTGGTAGTGCTGATGGTTTCCTTTGAACACAGCTCATAGCATGCAATAGCAGTTTTCCCTCTGTACCCTGGACTTAAACACTCTCTATACACGAATCATAACTTTGAAGTATTTCTTGTAAGAACTAATTTATATTTCTAGTATTAATCAGTGGGACACACAAGTCTATATAACCCCTTTTAATCTTGTTCACCTCCAATATGATAATATTACTTACAGACCCACTAGAGAACTGCCTTCATTTCTATCTATTCCCTTACATTGGAGTTCAACTTCATTAGCTAATTGTTCACTCATCTTTAGCCTCTATGTATCTCTAAGTCCCCTATAGTCTGTATTATAAGCCTATGATTTTACCACTATTCTGGTCATAAAAGTGGAGTCATACAGTATCCATCCTTTTGTGTCTGGCTTACTTCACTCAGCATTATGTCCTCCATCTCGTCATGTGCTTTAGGACATCATTTTGTCTTACTGCTGTATAATAGTCCATCATATGTATATACCACATTTTGTTAATCCACTCATCTGTTGATAGGCATTTGGTTTGTTACCATCTTTTGGCTATTGTGAATAATACTGCTATGAGCATCAGTGTGCAAATGTCTGTTTGTGTCATTGCTTTCAGCTCTTCTGCGTATATACCAAGTAGTGCTATTGCTGGGTCATAGGGCAACTCGATATTTAGATTCCTAAGGAACCGTCAAACTGTCTTCCACAGTGGGTACATTATTGCATATTCCCACTAGCAGTGCATAAATGTTCCAATTTCGCCACATCCTCTTCAACATTTATACTTTCCTGTTTGTTTAATAGCAGCTATTCTTATAGGTATGAGTGGTATCTCATTGTAATCTTGAGCTACGTTTCTCTTATGGCCAATGAAAATGAACATCTTAGAGGGGATTTGAACAATTTTGCTTCCACAAGCAAATTTCCATCATTTTCAGAATAAAGTCTGAAAATGTCTAAAATTCCTATGAATTTTAATACAAAATGTACAAAATATATTAGTTTACTAACTCTACTTCTATCATACACTGGCAACTTCTTTAATATCTACAAAGACTAGATAATATAAAATTAGGACTCATTTGTTCATTATATACACTGCATACACTGCAAAGTAAAACAAAATGCACAGAACATATAGGATGATGGTTTATCTTGCCTCACTATAGACTTACTTTTGCCTCACTAAAGCCTTAGCTCTTCTTTCTTCTCCCTGAAACAGCACAAACAAAATGTGTACTGCTCTGGAGGTAGAGAAAAATATATTTCATATGAATTTTAATAAAATGATATCTTCAAAATGTGTCATTTTACTACCTCAACTTTTAACATACTTTGTGCACTTCTAAACATCTAGAAGGACAAGATTTTTCAAATAAGAACTTAAATTTGTTCATTATATGCACAGTAGTGTTGAATAAACTACAGACATGTAACAATCTGAAAATAGCTTCTAAATAGAAGCATTCTGCTCTAGAGCCCTTCATATCTTCCAATTCTTTCTCTCTACCTCAAACCCAGTGGATGAGTTACAGGCACATGTGTCACCTAAATGTGATTTTACAATTTTATTTCCAAAAGTCATTTTCACAAGACAGCCTATCTGTGAATTGCAGCTTAAAGTATGCAAAAATGTGTTAATTTACTAATTCTACCCTTGTTGTACATTGGCAAACTCTTTAATATCTAGAGAATATATATTATAAAATTAGGATTCATTTGCCTGGTATATATGTACAACATATGCAGTGCAGCAAAGTTAAATGAATGCACATAACATACAGAGCAATGGATAATCAGAATAGCACACATTAGAAAATATCTTTTGTTGTCCCCCCCCACCTCTCTCAACCTAATGAATAAGCACAAGAGTATACTGTTCAGATGTTCAGAGGTGGTCTAAGAATTTCATTTCCAAAGACAATGTTTCCTAGCAAATTTTAAAAGATATTTAGTGTTATTCTACTACCTCTATTTTTAAACACATCACGAACTTCTAAATATTTAGAAAGACTAGATATATCAAATAAGAACTTACTTGTCCACTACATACATAATATTGTTAAATAAAACTGCAGAAACATAGTAATGGTTATAAACTGAGTCCTCTCTTAAATATGACTATTTTGGCCTCAAACTATTTCCTCCTCCCTTCCTTTTCTCCACTACCAGCTCAGTGGACAAGTAAAGTGTAATGCTTAAAGGTGCTTGAACAGATTCATACCCAAAAGTCATTCGCAGAAGACGAGCTTTCCAATTGGAATTTCAACACTAAGTATACAAAATATGCTATTTTTACTAACTCTCCTTTGCCATACACTGGCAACCTCTTTAACATCCTGAGACTAGATGTTGCAAAATTAGGACTCATGTTTCCATCATATAACTATCTATACAGCCAAACAAAATGCACAGAACATACAAAAAAATTCTGTCTGAAATTGTCCAAGTATAAACACACTAGCATATTACCTTTTACAACTGCTTCCCTCCCATCTCCTCCAAAGGACTGGATGAGTATATAGACAGCAGTATGCTGCTACAGAGATGGTTCAGCAATCCGATTTCCAAATTTCTATGAATCTGAGCAAAATGCTATTTACAAAGCAATATTTTACTACTTCTACTTTTAACATACATCAGGCACTTCCAAACATCTGGACAGACTAGATGTTTCAAATAAAGACTTAGTTTGTCCACTATATACAGAACAACCTTGAATAAACTGCACACATATAACAACAGCTAATCTGAGTGTCTTCTAAATATGAACATCTGGTCTAGAACCCTTCCCTTTTATCCCTCCTCCACCAACTCTGTGGGCTATGATGCTCAAATTTTCAGGAGACAGTTTTTCCTTGGAATTTTAGAACAAAATGAGCAAAATGTATCAGTTTACTAACTCTGTTTTTGTCATACACTGGCAAACATCTAGAAGACTAGATGGAAATTAGTATGTGTTTGTTCATTATATATACCATATGCACAGCAAAGCAAAACCAAATGCACAAACATCAGGACAATGGTTAATCTTGCCTCACTGTAAACACACTGGGATAGAGCCCTTTGGATTTCCTTCTCCCTCCTCCCCCAAATCAGTGCACAAAATGTGTACTACTCAGAGAGGTGGTTTGGCCATTCCAAAAAACTCTGCTATATTTCACACAAATTTTAACAGAAGGATATTTACAAAATGTGTTTTTAAACTACCTCTACTTTTAACATATGTTTGGCACTCCAGAACATCTAGGGAGGGGAGACATTTTACAAATATCCTTATGATTGTCAACAACATAGAGAGTAGTGAGGAATAAAATGCACACACAGAACAGTGGTTATAAAATGAACCACTAAATTCTGAATATAACCAGTCTGGCATAAAACCTTCTTTTCAGCTTTCTCCTCCCTGTCATCTCACCCTCAGAATAAGAGTGTGAGTATGCGTGCCTGGTGTAGCTTCCAGAGGCAGACTCAATTCCATTTCAAAGTCATTTCCAGAAGACATTTCTTTTCTATCTTTTTTTTTTTTTAACAAATGGCACCACCAGACGTGTGCTTTTCTAACTCAATCATATATCAGCAACCTCTTTATATCTAGAAGACCTAGAGTAGCAAAAATTCTCTTAAAAGGTTGGGGGAAAGAGCTTTTTCATATTATACACACGGGTCTCCTAGAAATGACCAGTGAGTCTTCCCAAAAAGTAGTGGGCACTTACTGGCCAAACGTGGCACGTTATTCCACCATTTCTCCCTTCCAATATCAAGCAAGACCCGCTAACCCTTACCGGGTCTCGTTCAGGGCTCCCGTCACCTTCCAGGCCGTTTAAGGCTTTTGCCATCTTTGTGGGGATGGGATGGCAGCCCAACCAGCTGGGGCGGGGCGTCACCCCAGGTCCCGGGTGGCTGAGCGGGACTCCATGCAGACGGCCCTCTGGGCGCTCTAGGTCCCTAGTGGCCAGCGGGGGACTCTTCTCTCCTGGCCACGCCCACCGCTCAAAGCCGCCTTGTGCTGGGTTAGCCTCCCTGGGCAGGGGAACCCGGAGGCCGCCGTCCAGCCTCACAGAAACCGCCAATACGGGGAGGGAGGGCAGGTGCCGCCGATGCCCCACGGCCTGGGCCCGGCCAGTGCGCAGACGCGCGAGGACTCTGGGCCGCCCGGGCCCCCCCAGCTCACCAGCCTGCCGAAGCAGGCAAGCCCCCTCCACGTTTTACCCGGCTGTCTCGTACCTTTTTTTTTTTTTTTTCTTTTTCATGTTTTCTTTTTCTCTCATACCTTTTTTTTTTTACATGGGCAGGCACCGGGAATCGAACCCGGGTCCTCGGTCATGGCAGGCAAGCATTCTTACCTGCTGAGCCGCCGTGGCCTGCCCTCTCATACCTTTTTTGACCTCAGTTGTTTGTTACTACCTTATTCCTTTGTTCCTTCATTTATTTATTTAGTATTGTACCATTATGAGTCCCTTTTCATCTATTTCTGAATATATTTTTCACGTGTTTTCTTTGTGGTTAACCGTGGACTTAAAGTTTAATACTCTAGATCTAGAATCTATCATATTTGATTTGATACCAACATATCTTTGATAGCATAGTTATAGTGTCCCCCTCTATCCCCCCAGTATTTTTTGTATCTGTTACAAATTTTGACTTTTACGTTGTATGTCCCAAACCATCAAATTATCTTACCTTTATACATTTGCATTTTAGCACTTGTAAGAAGCAGTAAGTGAAGTTACATAAGAACCTTCCAGAAGTAAATCCTGGTACTTCTTCACGCTGCTTTGAACCATTGTCTAGTGCCCTTTCATTTCGGTCTGAAGAGCTCCGCCTGGCATTGCTTGTAGGAAAGGTCTAGTGGTAATGAACTTCCTCAAGGTTTATTTATCTGGGAATGTCTTAATCTCTCATTTTTGAAAGAAAGTCTTCTGGATTAAAAAAGTATATTGGTTAGTAACTGCTTTCTTTCAGCATTTTAAATATTTTGTGCCACCATCTTTTTATTTTTCTGTGTTTTTTGATGACAAATCAGCACAACTTTTATTGGGATTCCCTTGACCATAACTTGTTGCTTTTCCCATGCAGTTCTCAGAACTCTCTCCTTGCCTTTGGCGTTGGATAATTTCATTACTATGTGCTTGGGCGTGGTTCTCTTTTACTTTATGCAAAAAAAGTTCAAGTTTCATCAGGCTTTTTGAATATGCATATTCATGTCTTTTGTTGAATTTGGATTTTTCTGCCATTATTTCTTTGACTATTCCTTCTTTCCCTTTCCCCTTTCTGTCTTTTTTCTCCTTCTGGCACTCCCGTAATGTGTGTATTGGTAGACTTGATCGTGTCTGTTCCACAGATCTCTTGGATCTGTTTATTCTTTTTTATTATCTTTTCTTTCTGCTCCTCAGCCCAAATCTTTTCAGTTGTCTTATCTTCAAAATCACTGATTCTTTATTTTTCCACCTCCAATCTTCTGTTGAAACTATCTAGGGAATTTTTCATTTTCAATTATTTTGTTCTTTAACCCAGTATTTTTTTTTTTTCTGGAGAGATTTCCATATTGTTCACTCATTGTTTTCATTGTATTCTTTAGTTCTTTCTCTTTGTTTTCCTTTATTTTCTTGAGACCATTGAGGATCGTTATTTTGAAGTCTCTATCCTGTAATTGCAAACCCTGGTCTTCTTTGGTAATGGTTTCTGGGTTTTAGTTGTTACTTTGGCTGGGCCATTTGTTTATCTTGTAATATTTGGTTGCACATTGTACACTTTAATATTTTAAAGTGATAACTCTAGGATTTAACTTTCTTGTCCTTAAGTTTGTATCCAACTAGTAATATGACAGGAGATTTTCTTGAATGCTAGGAGCTAATCAGAACAAACAAACCAAGGGAAAAAGCAACTTTCACTGTCTTTGCAAATTGGCTCTGCTTTGGTTGGTGGTCCCCTTCAGAGCTGAACCCACAGATCAAGACGATCAGCCTGAGGCAGATAGGAAATAAAGGATCCTTTCTGTCTTATCTCTGCCTGCCTGGAGCCCAGGATCCTGCATCTTTTCCTGGGCTTGTGCTTGTTAGAGGCTTTAGTAATACCCTAATTAGAGTTTACAGGAATTCAAGTGAATGCCCTTTCTTTTTCCCTTGAAATAGACCTCCGCCCTGCTGCTTTCTTGAGTTGCATTGCAGGTAGCCCTTTGCTCCAGAGTGCATCACCCTAATTTTTTCCTCACACTATCTCCACTGTCTGCAAGCAGCTTCTTTGCCCTAACACAGGGGCTACTCTGCTCCTTTTGGAATAGGACCAGCTACCCACCATAGAAGTGCAAACTGATTCCACCCTCACTGTGGAGGGGCGGAGGAGGGGCTGAGGAAGGGCCAACAAGGGCACCCAGAAGCTTTTTCTGTTGCTTTTGAGCTGTGTTTCCTTAGTTCAGCACTGGGTGGGTTTTGCAGCCCTAACCTGCTTTCCATCATTTGGAAGAATGTTACCATCTTTAAGAATCTTCTGCTGTCTTTGCACAAGGGGAGTAGAACAATGAGCACCCCCAGAGCCAGCCCCCAATGATGTGAAGTAGCTGATCAAAGGTCGAGAATTGGGATCAGATGACAATCTCCTGGAGTTTGGAGGACTAGTTCTTTATGTCCCACCTTGGCACCAGCAAGATGCAACAGGAGTTGAAACTCCAGTCTCCATAGCTGCTTGCCATGAAGCTAGAGAAACAGGGATGGCAACTGCTGCAGGGAAGGTGAAACACACCAGTATTTATTACAATTTATCAGCCTCTTCCTCCTACTCCTCCCTGTATTGATGTGGTGTTCCCCTAGCCTCCTTTGTTTCAAAGTGAAGGATTCAGATAGATCCTGTCAGTTCAGTAGTTTTTTTTTTTTGTTGTTGGGGGGACTGATTACTGGAGCCTCCTACTCCATCATCGTCCCACAGTCTTCCCTTCTCTTTCTCCTTCTCCTCTCCCTCCTTCTCATCCTCTTCCTTCTCCTTCTCCATTTCCCTCTTTCTTTTCCTCAACACAGACTTCTAATTTCTTTTGCAGTAGAACTGTTTTAAAACTTAGCAGTCTTCTTATTTATTTGATTCCAATTACTTCTATTTTTCAATAGACAGTTCATTTTTAAAATCTTTCAACGTTTTTATTGTTAAATATAACAGATATGCAAAGAAAAGAAAGAAAAAGCACTACTTTTCAAAGTACACTTCAACAAGTAGTTACAGAACAGATTTCAGAGTTTGTTATAAGTTACCTTTTCACTATTTCATATTTTTCCTTCTAGCTGCTCCAAAACATCACAAGTTTCATTTTTGAAAGATATCTTAGGTTTGCTGTATTTCATTGTTTCCTCATACCCATCCCTCTCCCTCTGTTGATTTTGAGGTACAGCCACCCTTTAGGCATTTTTGCTTTGGATGATTTTGGCCAATTGAAGGATTTCCTAGATGTCATCTTAACCCATTCAGAGATTTTAACAATAAGTGTAACCTTATGCTTGATTTAATTCTTGCTTCTAGACGGAAATTTAATTAGCATGTATCTGTCAGAGCAGTCTCAATTTTACCTCTTCTTATTTGTGGTGAGAAACACTTTCCTTTTCCAATTCTGTGAGAGCTGAATGTGTGGACTCTCTCTAGTCTCTGTACTATTGCTCTAAAGGATCAGTTCTTTTCTGAGCACACCCTTTCTTGTGAACAACTGGGACATGCTACTGATGTTCCAATTTCTCCTCTAGGAATGTAAATTCTTTAGGTTCTGTTCACTACTCATGGCCAAATTAATCACAAGACATTGCTGAACCCCAAGGAGGAAAGGAAGTGCAAATCCTACTGTATACCTGGAAGGCAGAAAACAAATATATTTGTAGAATAATACTAAGAGCTTCCACAACTCTATAAGAGCCACACAATTATGATAAATTGCAGCATCTGAGCAATCTTGGCATTCTATACAGAAAATTTTAATTAGTAAAGACTAATAAAATGGCAGTAATTACTTTTCAAGAGCCCATCAAGAATTTTTTTAAATTCCTATGGTAACTCTGCCTAAAATCAGTAAATAAATGTTGTATAGTATCTAATAGATTTTTTTAAAAATACACAAAATATCATAAGGAAATAAGAGAATTGCTATCAGTAAAATCTCCAGATGGTTGGTTTCTGAGTTGGTTCTCTTTCCTTTTCTTTGTTTTTGAATTTTATGTAAGCCTCCAAATTTGTAGCTACAATCATACATTTTCATTTGTAATAAGAAAAAATTAGTTAAGAATGGTGTGCACATTTTTTCCATAATTTATATGAATACAGTTATACAAAAATAGAATCACAAAATGGAACAACCTAAATGGCCGTACATCAAAATATTTTTAATGATTGTTTGAGGGTGATGAGATTAGGTATGATTTTTTAAAAAATATGTTTTCTTTTTATTTTTCAGATTTTCTATAATTTAAAACAATAAATGAGGCGCACACACACACACACACACACACACACACACACACACACACTACTTTTGAAAAACCTGGACCAAGCTAGGAGGATGGAGTGAAAGTCAAGACTCAGGTCAGATGTCCTCTGTTTAGGTAGGGTTTTCTGACTGCTAAATGAATTCAGGGGAGAAATACCCCTCAGTCATTTCTTCTCACATTTGATTTGATTTTCTTTATGAAAGTTATCACGAATTAAATTCATCTTGTCCATTTTACATGTTCTTACTTTTCGATTTTTCTCTCCCTGTTAGAATGTCAGCTGCATGAAAGCAGGTCTTTTCTGTCTTGTTCTCCACGATATTCTTAGTACCTAGATCAGAATGAAGGCTAGACGATGGGCCTTGGTTTATTTTACTTATTTATTCATGTATTTATTTATTTATTTACATCAGGAAGAAAATGGTAATAAAAAGAGTAGAAAGAGGAATTCTATCTGTAGGTAAGAGCTAAGAAGAGGATCAGAGAAACCATATCAGGCGTCAGATCTGAAATATCAGTAAAGGCATGAGAAAGGAAGGTAAAATAAGAATCAGGAGTTTCTGAAATGCAGGAGTAACTCAGGAAATGATTTATAAGATTAAATAATGAGAGAGTAGATTGTGGTCTTGTTAACTTTATTAGATCATTTGGTTAATCTGGAGTTAAAGGTGCAGGCAGGACAAATAATGCCTCTGTCCCATTTGTCTATATTGTTGTATTCTGTATAATAAAGTTGTATCTTTGTGTATTGTATTTCCTTTTCTAATGTCTTTTCTGTCCTGCTTTACCACTGTGTGTGCATGTGTGTGTTTGTGTGCTAGGGAGGGTAAGAGTGCTTTTTGAAGGCCCCAGAAGGTGCTACTGCTATGCTTAAACAATTATGGTGTCAGTTCAGGGCAGCGCTCCCCTGCTTCAGAAGTAAAAATGTCTTAAAACCTAATGAACAGCCTACAGTATCCTGAATAATGGATGAGTTTACTTCTTTAAGAAAAGCAACTTGAGAGCAAAGGGAAGGTGGCTTAAGGAGAACACTAATCAAATATGTCAGTGATTGTAAAGAGTTATTAGGATAAAAGCTGTACACTGAACCCCACTTCAGGGTTAGTTTGAGCATAGTAATTCTCAAAGTTAATAAAAATTCCAGTTGGTGAGGTTTTAGAATTTTTTTTTCCTCTCGGATTAAAACTATGTCACATCGCCCATACTTTTTTTCATAACACTATGGCTATTTGTAGATGGTTTACTGAGAGCCTTATACCGCAGAACTGTGAAGTAGGCTGGGTTTGCCAGTGGTGTACCTGGTTTACATTTTAAATGTTCTCCTGTGAGCAAATCATTCTCTTGGGTGAGGAAAGGGGAAAGTAATTTGTTTATACTAGAACGTAAATAAATATCTACAGTAGAAAACCTTATATTATAGGACTAAATCTCAGACGTGGCATTGCAGATCTCATCCCCAGGGTTAAGGAGGCAATTTGCTGGGGCACTTTTTAAAAGAAAGCCCACTTGGTCCTCACATAAGAATAGCTTTCTTGGGTAGAGCAGTGCAACAGCAACATTCTTATGGTCTGGCATAATCAGAAAGAGGGGTCATACTTTGTTAAACTCTGCAGAGTTTATGCCTTTCTTTCAGTCATGTCTCCGGGGCCATAACTTATGAAAAGGAACATGGATGGAATTGGAAGAGTGATGGGAATTGCTCATTCCTTCCTCCCTTATAGTCTTGATTTTCCTGTCACCTCTCTCATCACTTCCTCTCAGTCTCTGCAGTTGGTTCCACTTTTCTCCTCAATGTCCTAACATTGAATGGTACCTTGGCTCATTCCTTGGAATTCCCTTGGCAACCTCATCCACTCTCATGGTTTTATTTACCATGTGTATCCATTGATACCTTCCAAATTTTCATCTTCAGTCCAGAATGCTCTACTGAAAGCCAAGCTCAAACATCCTTCTACCTACTGACACTAGTATTTTTATTTGAATGTCTAATATCTCTAACCTAGTATGTATAAAATTGAGCTCTAAGTTTTCCCCACAATTCTGTCCTTCCCAAATTCTCCCCAGTATCATTTGAAGGCTGCTTCTTCTTCAGATGCTCAGATCATAAACCTTGGGGTTATCCTGTTGTCCCCTTTCTCACTCTCCCATACCTAAATTTAAGAAAATCCTAATGACTCTAGCATTGTTTTAGTTTGCTAAAGCTGCCAGAGTGCAAGACACCAGAGATGGATCAGCTTTTAATAAGGGTATGTATTCATTTATAAATTTATAATTCTTCAGAGGAAAGGCAGCTGGCTTTCTTCCAACTTTCTCTGTCACATGGGAAGGTACACAGTGGACGTCTGCTGGCCTTCCTTCCTGGCATCTGGGTTCAAACGGCTTTCTCTGGGGTGATTTATTTCTGCATCTCCAAGCATCTGAATGTGAGCTCTGAGTGCTGAGATGAAGTACGCTGAGCTACTGAGCTCTCTTCTGACCTTTCTCTTTTAAGCCTCCAGCTAATCAGATTAAAGGTCACTCTTTGTGGAAGTCACTCCCCTTAGGACCACAGATACAATCAGCCTAGATGAATTTCATATGCTGATGATTTAAGTTCGCAGCCACAGAACAATGGAGCATCATCACGTGGCCAAGTTGACACCTGAACCTAACTATCACAACCATCAAAAATCAATCAGAATTCAACGACTTCTCAACCTCTCTACCACTCTTGTCCCATATAACTCAGTGCTTAATCAGATTGTTGAAATGACCTTCTAACTGGTCTTTGCTTCTACCTTTACTTGCCATTCCCTGTATTCAAAGACTTTTCTCTATATGGTCACCAGAATGAAGTCAAATTTTTGCCACTCCTTTGTTTGAAACCCTGCAGTGGCTCCCTTTTCCACTCATGGTAAATGCTAAAGTACTTCAATAGGCTCCTCTATTGATCAGTTACCTCTCTGATCCTATTTTCTGCTATTGTTTCCTTCACTCAGTTTGTGCCAGACACACTGGCCTTCTTGATGTTCCATGAATTCAACAAGCACCCTTCTATTTTAGGGCTTTTGCATCAGCCACTTCTGCCTGAGACACTCTCAGTCCATATGGTTAATTTTTTTCCTTCCTCAATTCTTTATTCAAATGTCACCTTCTTAATGAGGTTTACTCCGACCACTTAATTTAAAATTATCGCCTGCTTTGCATAATGAACATACATAAATGTACTATTTTTTTCATAATGCTTATGCCCTTTAAACATATATAGTTTATGCATTTTTAAACTTATTGGTACCCTTCCCATTAGGAAAAAATTAATGAAGGCAGGAATTTTTTTATATCTGTCTGTTTTGTTCACTGATATACCCAGGCACCCAGGACAGTGGCTGACATATATCTGAGCCTCAAAAAATATTTGTAGACTATGTAAATAAATGATGCTGTCCTCAGTGATTGCCTACAATTTAATTAGCAGAAAGATTCAGTCCTTTTGATTTTAGAGACTTTATATTAAAAAGAACTTTATTTGGGTCATTTAAAAACTTTCAATTTGAAAAGCCTCAAATCCTTAATGAAAGTAGAGATAATAATATACATATTTTAATAAATCTGATTTCCTCATCACTTAGCTTCAACATTGTTAAACAATGTTCAATCATGTTTCATATTTACCCTATTTAATACCTAGGTTCTAGATTATTTTGAAGAAAAAGCAATACTATTCATTTAATCTATAAACATTTAGGGATATATCTCTAAAAGACAGAGACTCTTAAACAATAACAACAGCAACATAAGTGACATTGCTATTAACACATTTACATTTTTAACAGATTATTAATATCATCAAATATCCGATTCATTGTTACAGGTATAAGTTGTTTTGTTGAAATGAGATATATATATGAGATCTATGCATTGTGATTCTTTGATGCATCCATTGAGTGTCTTTTGAGCTATAAATTTCATCCTATTTCTCTTTTTCTTGCTTTTTTCCTTGTTTAAAAAAATTGTTTTATTTGTCCTGTAGCATTTTTCACTGCCTGGATTTGATTGATTGCATTACTTTGTTATCATCTAACATCTTCCTCTTTCCCCTGTATTTTCTATAAATTGGCAGTTAGATGTAGTGGTTTAATCAAATTCAGTTTTACCTATTTTTTTTAGACAAGATTGCTTCAGAAGTAGTGAAGTGTACTTCCTCTAGGAAGTGTGTAATGTCTGAGGCAGCCTCTCTGAGGTGTTATTAGCCATTGCTGATTGTTGCCTATATCTGTTAATCCGTTAGGCTTTGCAATATGTGATTTTCTAAATCTATCATTCCTTGTATGCTGGAATAATTCTATAAAGAGAAACTTTCTTCATCAATTGTTTATCCTGGAGTATAAATCATATAGAAAAGGCAGGATAAATACTTGATTGTAAAATACTTGATTGTAAAATACTTGATTTATAAACTAATGACTCCTAACATCTTCTGAAAACTGTCTAATTGGGTATCCCTTTTGAGCATCATTATGAACTCATAGATTTAAATATGTATGTGTTTCAACCCTTTGCAGTTACTATTCTTATTTATTGCTGAAATTATCCTGTATTGGGCTTGTGAGAGTTTATCCAAGTTGAATTATCAGCTCTTTAAATGATAATAATAGTCCTTAATAGTTTTCTTTAATTCTGATATAACAAGGCATTCTTTGTTCATCTTACATTTCCTGCTCCAGGTCTTAAATCAACCATTGTTCCAAGGAGCTGTATTTCTTTTAGAGGGAAATGGTATTTAGACCAATAATGGGAAATAGGGGTGGCATTACTGTTGAACTGATTGTTGTTTCTATACCTTTTCAATGGACATAAAGAGAACATAAGGATTTTTTTTTATCATAAAATATATTATGAGTTCATATTGATACTTTCAATTCAAATTAAGCTCTGTAGGATTTTCATCAACTTCGATGCTCTTATATGTGTAATTATCTTACATCTGCATATTTGGAAAATTTTGTTTCTCAAAGAGACCAACGTAATTTTTCATTCCATTAACCCCATAATTTATATAAAAGTTTCAGAATAACAATGCCAACTCTACCACTGAAAATATGGCAAGTTATGGTATGGATTGTGTGCACAGTTAGGTCATTTGTTCAAATTTATTTCCTTGTATTTGGAATTACTGGTATTTATTTTGTTTTATAATATTATAAAATATAAAATTTCATGTTTTTAAAACCAATTCTGTCAAACAAGCTGTTTTAGTCTGCCAAAGCTGCCAGAATACAACACACCAGAGATGGATTGGCTTTTTTAAAAAGGCGATAAATGTATAGTTCTTCAGAGGAAAGGCAGCTAACTTTCATCTGATGTTCTCTGTTACACGGGAAGGTACAGGGAGATCTCTGCTGGCCTTCTCTCCAGGCTTCTGGGTTCCAGCTGCTTTCCCTGTGGTGATTCCTTTCCGTATCTCCATAGGTCTGGGCTGAGCTGCAAGTGTTGAGATAAAGTATGCTGAGCTGCTTGGGCTGTGCTGCATTGAGCTCTCTTTTTTCAGCTTCCCATGAATTAAATTAAACATCACTGATTGTGAAAGGCACTCCCCTTAGAGACTGCAGATGTAATCAGTCATAGAAGAGTTTCACAAGCTAATGATTCAAATCCACAGCAACAGAACAAGGCACCATCACCTGGCCAAGTTGACACCTGAACCTAACTGCCACACAAGGTATAGTCTTGAAAGCTTCAGTTTCTTTACTCTTTATCTTATCCACTGATCTGCCCTGTAAATAAACATTTGAATTGTTTATCCTGTCAATTTTATTAATTAAAAAATATAGCAATATTTATGTAGTATCCATACATCCATATATATATATTTAGCATACATATATGCTAAAATTACCTTCTTCCTTGGGTAAAATATAGATTACCATACTTAACTCAATCTTGCATTTTTCACTTAATATATAATGTATATACCTCTCTCTGGTAATTAAATATATTTTTCATTTCTTCATAAAGCCACTTAGAACACCATTGAAACACTTTTACTTTTAAAGATAGTTTGTGGGTTCATTTTTTAAAAATTTATTTATTAATTAAAAAATAAAGAAACAAAACAAAACAACATACATAATCAGTAATTCACAATAATCATCGCTTAGTTGCATATTCATCATTTCTTAGAACATTTGCATTAATTCAGAAAAAGAAATAAAAAGACAATAGAAAAAGAAATAAAACGAACACAGTAAAGAAAAAAAAAGATTATACCTACCATACCCCTTACCCCTTGCTTTCATTGATCACTAGCATTTAAACTAAATTTATTTTAGCATTTGTTCCCCCTATTACTTATTTTTATTCCATATGTTCTACTCCTTTGTTGACAAGGTAGATAAAAGGAGCATCAGACACAAGGTTTTCACAATCACACAGTCACATTGTGACAGCTGTATCATTATTCAATCATCCTCAAGAAACATGGCTACTAGAACACAGCTCTACATTTTCAGGCAGTTCCCTCCCTCCAGCCTCTCCATTACATCTTGAATAACAAGATGATATCTACTTGATGCGTAAGAATAACCTCCAGGATAACCTCTCTACTCTGTTTGGAATCTCCCAGCCATTGACACTTTGTCTCATTTCCCTCTTCCCCCTTTTGGTCGAGAAAGTTTTCTCAATCCCTTGATGCTAAGTCTCAGCTCATTCTAGGGTTTTTCTCAATCCCTTGATGCTGAGTCTCAACTCATTCCAAGATCTCTGTCCCGCGTTGCCAGGAAGGTCCACACCCCTGGGAGTCATGTCCCATGTAGAGAGGGGTAGGGTGGTGAGACTGCTCCTTGTGTTGGCTGGAGAGAGGGGCCACATCTGAGCAACAAAAGAGGCTCTCTTGGGGGTGACTCTTAGGACTAAATTTTAAGTAGACTTGACCTATCCTTTGCGGGGTTAAATTTCATATGAACAACCCCCAAGCTCTGCCTATAGCTTTGGTTGTCCACACTGCTTGTGAGAATATCAAGAATTCAACTTGGGGAAGTTGAATTTCTCCCCGTTCTCACCACTCCCCAGAGGGGGCTTTGTAGATACTTTTCCACTCACTGATCGAATCACTCTGGGATTCATCGGGACATCACTCTGGACAAACCAGCAAAATCTCATGTCCTACCTGAGATTCCAAGTACTTATGGCATTCAGTCAAACTATCTACATAAGTTATATTAGGAAATGCAATAGTCAAAATATAAATTTTGTAACTAATAAACATTTTTTGCTTTAGTCTCACACAGAAGGTGACATTTTAAAATATTAATTACCATCTATTTTCAGTACCCTACAATAATTACGTTCCTTTGTTCTTTCTCATGCAAAAACATTTTTAAAATTGTACCTTGTACATTTCACTACTGTTATACACTCTAGGCATTCTTAGATTATACCATCTCAATCTTTAACATCTATCTTTCTTTCTGATTTCATTTATGTCCCCAGCCCTCCTCCCTCTATCATTCTCACATGCAGCTTCATTCAGTGTTTTAACATAACTGTATTACAGTTAGGTAGTATTGTGCTGTCCATTTCTGAGTTTTTGTATCCAGTCCTGTTGCACAGTCTGTATCCCTTCAGCTCCAATTACCTATCTTACCCTATTTCTCTCTCCTGATGGTCTCTGTTACGAACAAAATATTCCAAGTTTATTCACTAATGTCAGTTCATATCAGTGAGACCATACAGTATTTGTCCTTTAGTTTTTGGCTAGTTTCACTCAGCATAATGTTCTCAAGGTCCATCCATGTTGTTACATACTTCATAAATTTATTCTGTCTTAAAGCTGCATAATATTCCATCATATGTATATACCACAGTTTGTTTAGCCACTTGTCTGTTCATGGACATTTTGGCTGTTTCCATCTCCTTGCAATTGTAAATAATGCTGCTATAAACATTGGTGTGCAAATGTCCGTTTGTGTCTTTGCCCTTATGTCCTCTGAGTAGATACCTAACAATGGTATTGCTGGGTCATATGGCAATTCTATATTCATCTTTTTGAGGAACCGCCAAACTGCCTTCCACAGTGGTTGCACCATTTGACATTCCCACCAACAGTGAATAAGTGTGCCTCTTTCTCCACATCCTCTCCAGCACTTGTCATTTTCTGTTTTGTTGATAATGGCCATTCTGGTGGGTGTGAGATGATATCTCATTGTGGTTTTGATTTGCATTTCTCTAATGGCCAGGGACATTGAACATCTCTTCATGTGCCTTTTGGCCATTTGTATTTCCTCTTCTGAGAGGTGTCTGTTCAAGTCTTTTTCCCATTTTGTAATTGGATTGGCTGTCTTTTTGTTGTTGAGTTGAAAAATCTCTTTATAAATTCTGGATACTAGACTTTTATCTGATAAGTCATTTCCAAATATTGTCTCCCATTGTGTAGGCTGTCTTTTTTACTTTCTTGATGAAGTTCTTTGATGCACAAAAGTGTTTAATTTTGAGGAGTTCCCATTTCTTTCTTTCTTTCTTCAGTGCTCTTGCTTTAGGTGTAAGGTCTATAAAACCACCTCCAATTTTAAGATTTATAAGATATTTCCCTACATTTTCCTCTAACTGTTTTATGGTCTTAGACCTGATGTTTAGATCTTTGATCCATTTTGAGTTAAGTTTTGTATAGGGTATGAGATACGGGTCCTCTTTCATTCTTTTGCATATGGATATCCAGTTCTCTAGGCACCATTTATTGAAGAGACTGCTCTGTGTGGGTTCATTCTTAGTTGTTATATTATTCTCTACACTTTCTACTCTATCTTAAAATTCATAATAAGGAAAAATATAGGCATCTACTAAATGTATGTGAGCTTTATGAAGTGCCTTGCATTTAGTAAACACTTCAGAAATACTTATTTAATGAATGAATATTACATGTTAGAATGGATTGATTTGAAACTGAAAATTCACCAGTTCTGGTTCACTACGTGACATTAAGTGTTTTGTATCAGTTATTACTGACTTCAATAAATGATTAATACAAAATCATTATAAATCAAGCTAAGATTTCAACTGTATTGGAGTTCTATGCTTTAAACTGCTTCCTTTTGTTTTTTTAATTTTTTTAATATTTAATTTTTTTTGTATGCGGTATGGAGGGGTCACATTTCATTATTTTTCCATGTGAGTATCGCATTATTGCAGCACCATGTGTTGAATTTTTTGTTTGTTTATTTTTTTGCTTGCTTGTTTGTTTTTTGGGAAGTGCATGGACTGGTAAGCAAACCCAGGTCTGTCGCGTGGCAGGTGAGAATTCTACCACTGAACTAACTACTCTTGCTCTGCTAAACTGCTAGCTTTTGAGGAACATTAGGTGTCTTTTTCCTACAGTCTCTCATTTTGGTACATGAGGCTTCTTATCAAGATCGATATGAAATGTAACTAGAATATAATGATACTTTCCTTTTTGTCTGCATAACATTTCATTTCTTTCTCTTTTATAAAGTTCCTAGGACTCTGCTTGAACATACCAATATTTATTAAATCAATGCATGTATGTCCTTTATGTCTTTGCTCCTATGGCAAGTTCTCAGTGAGGCCTCCCTGGTCTTTCTATCTAAAATTGCAACTTAATGACACTCCATATTCTTTTCCCTTGCTTTATTTCTTTCTCCTTTCCACTTGCCACTGTCTAAAAAATGTACTTATTTTCTTATTTTGGTTGTTTCTCCTACTGAGTGTAAGTTCCCTAATGGTAGATATTTATTTGGTTCACACCTCTGTTGCCCAGTACCCGGAATGGTATTTGGCACATGGATAAACACTCAATTATTACTTTTTTATTAGAGAAGTTGTGGCTTATGAAACAATCATGCATAAAACACAGGATTTCCATATACCACCCTATTGTTAACACCTTACATTGGTCTGATACATTTGTTACAATTGAGGAAAGCACATGTTTATTATTATACTATTACTTATAGTCCATGGTTTAATGTAGGATTCACTGTTTATGTAGTGTAGTTTAATAAATAAAAAAAAATGTCCTAATACCATGTATGTAACCTAACATTTTCCCTTTTAACTATCAGCTATATATTTCAATGCTGTTAATTATGCCCATAATATTATGCTACTATCACCATCATCCATTACCAAAACATTTCCATCATTCCAAATAAGAACCCCATACATTTTAAGCCTTAATTTCCCATTCCCTATCCCTACTCATCACTGAGTAACTGCTATTCTAGATTCTGACTCCATGAATTTCCTTATTCTAATTATTTCATATAAGTGATATCATACAAGATTTGTCCTTTTGTGTCTGGTTTATTTCACTCAATGTGACCTATTCAAGGTACATTCATGTTGTCACATGTATCTGAACTTCCTTTTTATGGCTAAATGATATTCATTGTCTGTATTTACCATATCATGTTTATCCATTCTTAGGCTGCTGGACTGTTGGGTTGCTTCCACCTTTTGGCAATTGTGAATAATGCTGCTACGGACATCAGTGTACAAATGTCTGAATCTTTGCTTTCAATTCTTTTGGGCATATACTTAAAAGTAGGGCTGCTGGATTCTCTGGTAATTTTATATTTAACTTTCTGAGGAATTGCCAAGCTGTCGTCTATACTTCTATAGTGATGGCACCATTTTATATGACCACCAATAATGAATGAGAGTTCCTATTTCTCCAAGTCCTCTTTATTTTCTGTGTTTTAATAGTAGTCATTCTAGTGGTATGGAATGGTATCTCATTTTGGTTTTGATTTGCATTTCTCTGATGGCTAATCATTTATTACTTTTTGGATGAATTAATGTATATATTTAAATTTTGGATGTAATAATCTTATAATGCTGCTGCTATTATTGAAAAAGCGATCTTCTAATGGACATCTGCCTTCTTTGCAATTTGTAATGCAAGGCCTGTATGGACAAGTACCTTGGCTGAAAATGTGTAGAACCTAAAGCAAGGAAAAGTACAGAGTAGTTCTCAATATAACTTTGCCTTGATATGAAATCATTTTTGGATTTAATATCTAGGGCCATATTTGGATGATGAGCACCTGGCAAGATGCCTTGTATTTTGCTGTAGTGTATAGCACAAACTAGCTGAGATTCTAGCCTTTAAAAACCCTGGAGAAGAGAGCAAGCATGAAATATTAGAAATCCCTTGTGATGTCCCCTGAATTCATTCTTTGAGTTTGATTGCCAAAAAGCCCCCTACTTCCATTATTAATGTTCTTTTGTTTTTAACTAAAATATCAGGAACGTAAAGTAAGTGTAAACCACATCCAGTGCCTTATCAACATGATTCATTTGATTTCTGCTCACTGCTGATAGTAACACATTTGTATTTCATGGTTTCTGACTTCAAAATACTATAATATCCAGATGTGGTTGACTGCTTTCAGGACCAGATGATAAACAGCATTGTCCCTTGAAGTTAGATAGTCAAGCTGGAGAACAGTCCATTCAGCAGCAAATCAAAAGATTTATATTAAGTAAGAAAGCTTTATAAATCTTGCCTAGGAATCCCTGGTGTTGGGAACATATTTGGAAGGAAAGTAAAAAGCATTATATGAAGGAAGTGGTTTACACTATGGCCTGGAGGGAAAGTGGCATCAAAATAAGGAGATAGATGATATATAATTTAAAACTAATATTTGAAAGCAATAAAAAATGGAAAACTCGGCATCTGTGTGGCTCAAAACCCATTACTCCATTTCAGTTTTGCTGTCAGTAGGTATAACATTTTGGAATGCCTCGTGATCTTAAAGGAAAGAAGTATTTGTTAAAGGTACAATGCTATTAAATTATAATAGGGGCCTTCCTATGAGTTTTCTATAATATGATGCTCTTATAGTGTTGTGGTGATATGTGTTCATACTATATCACATTGTTCTCTGCTGCTGATTCCCTAATATTGCTGCTCATGATTGCTGTGAACTTGACGATGTTACAGCATAATGATCTAATACCTGTGTGAGTGTTTTCAACAGGCAAAAAGTTCTATATAGATTCAAGGTATTGCGTTATTCTCATTTTTGTTTTAGTGTACATTTATATATATGAGAAGAGTGCTTTTTATCATTTCCTTGCAGTGCAATTTTAAGCCTGAAAAGAATATTTGGTTTTCAATCTTGGAAATCATACCCATAAAATAGATGGTAGGAGTGCTTATGAGATAAGAAACTTTCTGCTTGGTTAATGAAGGGTGTCTAATGGGCTCTTTTATCATCATTTTGATATATTTACATTCTCCTTTCTAAAATAAAATTAAATTAACTGTACTTGGTTTAGCTGAAATTCAAGCAATGACCAACAGTGGTATAGGCTTAAACTACTCTTACAAAGTAAAATCACCCTTTTTTAGATTGTAACTCAAAAGTCAATTTTTTAAATCATGCACCTTGGGTCATCTCTTCTTTTTCCTTGGCACTTTAATCATTTTTGAGATATCATCCAAGTTCAAATATCTTTTTTTTTTGCATGGGCAGGGACTGGGAATTGAACCCAGGTCTCTGGCATAACAGGCGAGAACTCTGCCTCCTGAGCCACTGTGGCCCGCCTGCAGTTCAAGATATCTTAACTGATCTTTCTTTAAAAAATAAATCTCTATAGTTAGTTCCACACAATTAATCAGTTAAGTTGATGCTGCTTTATTTTATTTGCCACTACATGTGTGTAAGTCATCTTCCAAACCCATCGGTATGATCACTGAATATTTTAGCATCCTTAGAATTATAACTTGTAACTCAATAAATCTCTTTTATAAAAGTCAATTCATTTCCAGTATATTGTATTCTGGCAGCATTAGCAAACCAAAACAGGGGGTTAAAAATCATATCCGTATTCTTTCTCCTCACCACACTCCCTGGTAGACTGTATTCTAGTTTCTAGCTCTATAAATTCTAATTATTTTATATCAGGTCAGATCATACAATAGTTATCCTTTTGTGTCTGGCTCTTTTCACTCAACATGATATATTTAAGATTTGTCCATGTTGTTGCAGGTATCAGAACTTCATTTTTTGGTGTTGGCATGTGTGCCAGTTTGAATCAATTAAGTATCCCAGAAAAGCCAAGTTCTTTGATCCTTTTTCAATATTGCTGGGTGGGAGTTTTTTGATTGCTTCCGTGAAGATATGACCCATCCAGTTGTGAGTGGTAAGTTTTGATTAGATGGTTTCCATGGAGGTGTGTCTCATTCAAGGTGGTGTTGCTTACTGGAGCCCTTTAAGAGGGAACCATTTTGGAAAAAGCTTTAGAGCCATGAGAACCCATGCATCCAGAGACCTCTGGAGATGAAGAAGTAAAAGGCCCCCGGGAGGCTTCATGAAACTAGAAGCCAGGGGAGAAAGCTAGCAGACTTCAACATGTGCCCTTCCAGTTGAGAGAGAAACCCTGAACATCATCAGCCTTCTAGGACCAAGGTATCTTTCCCTGGATGCCTTAGATTGGATATCTCTATAGCCTTGCTTTAACTTGGACATTTTCATGGTCTTATGACATGTAAACTTGCAACTTAATAAATCCCCCTTTTAAAAAGCCATTCCGTTTCTGGTATATTGCATTCTGGCAGCTTGCAAACTAGAACAGCATGTGTATTAGTTTGTTAAGCTGCTGGAATGCAATATACCAGAAATAGGATGGCTTTTAAAAAGGGAATTTAATAAGTTACAAGTTTATAGTTCTAAGGCCATAAATAAGTCCAAACTAAGGCATCGAGAGAAAGATACTTTGGCTCAAGGAAGGCTAATCTGGGAAGGTATGTGGCTGGCATCTGCTGGTTCTTGTTCCTGGTTTGTTGCTTCTAGCTTCTGATGCCAGTGGTTTCCTCTCTATGTGTCTGTGGACCTTCAATTAGTTCCTCCAGGACAAACTCTGGGTTCTGGCTTGCTTAACATCTCATGGGAAGGCACATGGTGACATCTGCTGGGCTCTGCCAGTGTCTAAGCATTTCCTCTCTCTGTTGGCACTCCAAGCATCTCCAAAAATCTGTATCTTGACATCTTTGAAGCAACTGTTCTCCAAGCGTCTGCATCCGAGGTTTCTCCAAAATGTTTCCCCTTTTAAGGGACTCCAGTAAACTAATCAAGACATATCTTAAATGGGCAGAGTTATAACTCCATTTTATCAAAAGTTCACATAAACAATTGAGTGGATTGTATCTCCATGGAAACAATCTAATCAGAAGTTTTCCACCCTAAACAATAGATAAGGCCCCTCAAGATTGGATCAGAATTAAAACATGGCTTTTCTGGGGTACATAACAGTTTTAAACCTGCATAGCATGTTTGATTACTTGGTTAAAGCAATGACTCCAAGATCTTGGAATTTGTAAAGACATTTTTTCCCTTTTAATTTTTGAATATTCTGTAAAGTAGTACATTAGTATTTCTGAATATCTTGTTCTTTAACATTTTACCAATGATTTAGCATCCATCCTTGCCTGAATCAATTTTGATATTGTGGGAGGGTACTGAAAATGGTAATTTTTCTAATTGTATTATTCCTCATATATTTATTAACAGATTTTCTTCTGTAGAATTCTTCCCTCTAGTTTGACTGAAATATCACCTGAAATGAACTGATGGAGTAGTATGGAAGAGGAAATACATACTTGACAGAGTTGTCCTCTGGTTTTAGGCAGCTTTATAATGGTTGTCAAAAAAAACGCCAGAGCAGTTCAGGGGATACACAGGTAACCATAAGAGGAGGAAGTTGAGAGGCATAGAGGAAGATATATATATATATATATGTAATAGATAGATAGATAGATAGAAATAAAGAACAGATTATCACAGGAAAGGCCCCTGACGAGCTGGACCAGCCTTTCTCATATTGGTGCCATAACTCTCTAGTAACTTTGACTCTTCCTTGCGTAAATTCTCAGAAGTGTGGGCCAACAGTAGAGAAGTTAGGATTTTAGAAAAAAATGAGAATCAAGGCTCTAAGATAGTCAGAGATAGAATATCAGGCTCTGTGGATAGGGTAAAAACGCTTTTTATGAGAAACTTGTGGCATACTGATCATGGAGGAGATGTTAATAAAGGTGTAGGCAGGATTAAAGAAAAACAGAAAGGATTCAGCAGTACCCGCAGCAATAAGGAGTTATCACCTCTAAGCCCTAGCATCAGAAGAGAGTTGCTGTGCAGAGAGGGCCACTTGACCAGAGTGGGAGACTTCAAAAAGGGGCATAGCCAACACACTTAATCCTTGTAGGATGGGAGCTGGTGAGCAAAGAGCCTGACTTTATTCTCCTCCACCCTCTGATCTCCTAATATATGGGTTCCATGAGAATGGAAACTTTGTCTTATTTACTTCTTTGACTAGCATAAATACTTCCAGGCACTCAGTAAGTGCCCCATATATTTTGTTTAATGAATGAATGGAAAAGAATGGACGGATAAATGAAATTGACTCAGAGGACTCATTTTAAGTTTCCTAGTTGGTCTTTTGAAAATCCAAAAGCAAATTCTACATTCTTTGCCTTATTGATATGTATCAATGCCATGAAATCTCATTATTTTATTTTTAGAAAAGGTGATCAATGAGAACATTGTACAAGAGGACCCTCAGTGGGACTTTTGAGTTGAATACATTACTTAGCAAATGCTAACACAGGGACTTGAGGATATTTAGTGAGCCTGCTGAAGTCAACGTATTACTGCAACTGAAACCAGTGGAGAAGTTGCCATCTGTTAACCTCAGCATTATGGGGTCTAAAAGAGCTTTTGTCCACTGTTGGGCTTGGTGACCTGTAAAATAAATCAAAACATAACAACAGTTAACCTTGAAATTATTTTGATTACCTCCCTGGGGTTAGTTTTTTTGAAGGCAGCACAGTGTGGTAGAAACAGGCTATGCCTTAAAATTAAGCAAAACCCTGGCTCTGCTATTTACACATCATGTATCATAGGCAAATTACTTACGTTTTAAAATAAATTTCCATTTCCTCATTTGTTAAGCCAGATTTTGTAAAAAAAATATATGCCAAAATATATTTCAAATGTCTTGCACATGGCACAACCTCTATATATGTGTTTTCCCTACTTACTTTGAGATTCATTAATTTTGTAAACTCTCCTTTTATTTCTCTTTGTTTTTGTAAACTTTTGGAACTTTCATTACATTCTTACATAATTTATCAAATTAGAATCAATCAAAAAGTTTTATCAAAGAAACAAAAAAGGGGAAGAATTGAATGTTTTTACATAATTATGTCCCCTCTTTACATTTATTTTTCCAAACCTGAGATCTAGAAGTGGCCTTCATCCTGAGATCAGTTGGTGATAGCTACAAGGCCCAATTTAAAAATGTATATAAAGGGAAATAATTATCTGGGTCCATAGAAATCTTTATTCTTACCGTACAAATAGCAGTAATGAGCATAAATCCTAGAGTTTTCTTACATAAAATTTAAATATTTTCATATTATTATTATATTCTATTTTTCCTGCTGGGAAGTGCAATATAATCAGTTTTTGAAATCTTTTATTCTTATTCACAGGGCCGTCAGTCACCAGTAACATTTTGTGACATAAAATGAAATACCAGTAGCTTTTGTGGGTATTATTCTCTTTGTAAAGGATCACATTCACAATAGAATTAAGATGAACTAACCACTTTATGGATTCTGGGGTATCATTCAATTTTTGGAAAGAGAAAATAGCCAAATGGGGATCTAGAAGAACAAATGTACATTATATGAGTAGGTATTTTACCGAAAGAATGTTTCATTCTTGCTAGTTTTTAGAACAGGAAGCTTTTAAGTTCTTTACAGATAAATTCCATTTGTAATACTTTTTGAATTAATCTCTTCTAATTAATCTTGTGTTGACCACTTCTTATTTATTCAGAAACTTTTGTTATCTCAAATTTTAAATCATCACATGATCATGCAGTGTGATTTCCTCTTTGAAGCTAAGCTCTCTTCCACTTAGGATTCAGAAGTGTCCAGTCACATTGGTAGGCTGATGGTATTCTCCTTGCAGTAGGTTCTGAGGAATCCATCTGGGAAAGACTAGTCATAAAGGAAGAAAGAGTGCAACTGCATAAGCTTAGTCCAAGGAGGAAGCTGGTGCCCATTTCTCAGAGAGACTGAAAAGCGAAGGGAAGGAGAATGGAGTGGGGATAGGGGATGGGAGGGGTAGAGGGCTAGTTTTGGGTGCTTGGAATGGCTGAGCTGCCCAGTTTTCTGATCAATATTGTTCCTCTGCTGTGAGTCGTGGATAAGTTAATTAGGGAATTCTGAAGGCCCTTCATACCTTCTTTCAGGATAGGAGGTTCAGAAAGCCCAATTATAATAAGCCAATGTGTGTGCATTTCAGTAATGTCCCTTTAGTTTTCTAATTTTTGGAGACCTCTTCCTGATTCTGAAAACAGTTTGAAGACACTTTTCAGTGTCAGTGACTTTTCACCTTTGTTTCAGTCTACAAAGGTGGTTGAATGGGAGTCAGAAGAGGTGTCATCAAGTTCTGCTGCTCACCTGTCATTTGCAATCACAAACCTTCCCCATTTTTAAAACAGTCATATCTCCTAGCACTTCTAATTCAACTATAAACTTATAGGTATGTGTTTTGCCAAACACTCTCCTGCATGACCATATAATGGGTTCATTATAAAGTCGAGGATTGTGCATTATTCATGTCTGTGTTCCTAGCACCAAGTACAGTGTTTGGTATGTAAGAGGCACTTCCGGCTCTCTGGGGTTGAGGGCAAAGACCAATGTTGGAGGAAACATCCTGATGACAATGAAAGGCACTTCTAGTATCACTGATGTAGGATCAACCTTGCCCCCTATCAGTCAAGAGTGAATTTGGCCTTCAGTGGTTTATCTTTGCTTTTAGGATAAAATTGTCCATATATAGAGTTTCCTTAGGTTTTGGTTTGCCTAGTGCAGTCCCTGTTTACATCTGTTGTTTTGGTGTAAATAAAATAGTGCCTTCTTTCACTCTTTTTTTAAAATGCAATTTTATTGAGATTTATTCATGAACCATAAAATCCTCCAAAGCATACAATCATTGGTTCACAGTATCATCATATAGTTGTCCATTCATCACCACAATCAATTTTTGAACATTTTCATTACCCCCCAAAAATAAAAAATATGAATAAAAATAAAAAAAGAACACTCAAAATTTCCCATACCATTTGTCCCCCCATTATTTATTAACTTTTTATTTTTATTTTCTTACCTATGTGTCCATACAATGGATAAAGGGAGTGTCAGACACAAGTTTGCACAATCTCATGGTCACACCATAAAATGATATTGTTATACAATCGTCTTAAAGAATCAAAGCTACTGGATTACAGTTCAACAATTTCAGGTATTTTATTCTAGCTGTTCTAATAACACTAAAAACTAAAAAGGGATATCTATATAATGCATTAGAATAACCTCCAGAATGACCTCTCAGCTCTATTTGTAATCTCTCAAGGGCTGAAACTTTATTTTGCTTCATTTCTTCCCCCACTTTTGGTCAAGAAGGCATTCTGAACCCCATAACGCCAGGGCTAGGCTCATCCCTGGGGGTCATGGCCATGGAGATAGAAGGAGTTTACCTGCAGAGTTGAGTTAGAGTGACAGGCCACATCTGAGTAATAAAATAATTTCTCTGGGGGTGACTCTTAGGCATAATTATTAGTAGGTTTAAGCTTCTCCTTTACAGGATTAAGTTTCAGAGGGTCAAATTCCAAGATCAAGGGCTTGGCCTATTCAATTCATAGTTCCCAATGCTTGTAAGAATATAAGGAATTTCCCTGGTAGGGAAATTTAATATTTCCACTTTTTCCTCAGTCCCTGAAAGGGACTTTGCAAATACTTTTTAATTTTCTGCCCAGATGACTCTGTGATGTATTGGGGCGTCACACTAACATGTACAAACCAACAAGATCTTACTCCCTATTTAAGGTTCTATATATTTATTGTGTTTGAATAAACTGACCATATAAATTAAATTAGATGGTGTATTACAGAAAAGTAAAATTTTGTATCAAATAAACACCTCTTCCTTTGGTCATTCAGAAGTTGAACTTTTAAAATCTATCAATATCATCCTTCATCCTTTAGTTTGATTTATCTTAGTCCTAACTAGATCAGCTTCACACATATCTCTAATTGAATTCTGATATCTTTTTCAGCATTTTAAATAGTTGTTGTGTGAGGTAATGCTGACTTTCATAGCTGTAGAACTCTAGCTCTGAGTCTCAGGTTTCACAAAGGTACCTGAAGTTTCAGGGGTACCATGCTATACAGAAAATGCTCACCATCTCAGAATTTAGAAATAACTGTTATAACTCAGAAATAGATATGACTGCTGTAAGCACTTACAATCTAGGAACCTTCACAATAGGCCTTCACCTGATAACCTATGTTCTCTGATTCAATAGTCAGAATTTGCACATTATAGTTAGTCCATGTTAGTGAGGCATTATAATATTTGTCTTTTCGTTTCTGGCTTGTCACACAACAAACTGTCCTCAAGTTTCATTCACCTAGTTGCATGCATTGCAACTTCATTCCATCTTGCTGCCACTCAATATTCCATTGTACGCATACACCAAACTTCACCCTTCCATTCATTAGTCGATATACCTTTGGGGCCACCTCCATCCACTGCAAATTGTGAATACTATTGCCACAAAAACAAGTGTGCAAATGTCCATTCATGTCTCTGGTTTTATTTCTTCCAAGTGTATACCTAATGACAGGGTTGCAGGATCATATGGCAACCCTATACTTAGCCTGCTATGGAATGACCACACTGCCCATCCCAGAGTGGCTGCACTATTCTACTGCTCTACCAACATTGAATAGGTACCTCTCTCTCTCCACATTTTCTCTAGCATTTGTATTGTTCTGTTTATTTTTAAAACAGTTTTATTCACATATCATGCAGTCCATCTTAGGTAAACAATCAATTGTTCCTGGTACACTCACATATGCATTCACCACCACAATCTATATGAGGACATTTCTATTTCTTCCTCAAAGAAAGAAGAAGAGGATAAAGATGAAGAATAAAAAATAAAATAAGAAAGAGAAATAACAACAGCACCACCAGGAATCTCATACTTTTATATCCCTTTCTTATTGACATTTAGCTTTGGTATATTGCCTTTGTTACTATTAATGGAAGCATATTAGAATTTTACTGTTAACTATAGACCCTAGTTTACATTGATCGTGTTTTTTCCATATGCTACCTCATTTTCAACATTTTGCAATGTTGACATTCATTTATTCTCCTTCATGGTAAAATATTCTTATATTTGTAAACTTAATCAGCATCACTGTCCACTCTAGATTTCACTGTTATAGAATCCCATTCTTTATCTTCTGTCTTTCCTTCTGGTGTCATACATACGCTTAGCCTTCCTCTTGCAAGCTCATACTCAGCTTTGTTCAGTGTACTTACAGTATTATGCTACCATCAGATAATATTGTGCTATCCATTTCTGGATCTTCACAATCAGTCCTGTTGAACATTCTGTACTCCTTCAGCATCAAATACTCAATCTCGACCAGTTTATAATCTCCTGATAACCTGCGTTCTCAACTTTAACTCTCATGTTAGTGAGACCATACATTATTTGCTCTTTTGTTTCATGGTAATTTCCCTCAACATAATGTCCTTAACTTTCATTCATGTTGTTACATGCATCTGTACCCTTACTGATAGTCTTCATTTATACATTCTTCTTAAAGCTCTCTCTCCTGTCTTTTTCTACCTGCCTGTAGTGTTCATTTTAGTATTTCTTATAGAGCTGGTCTCTAGCTCACAAACTCTCTCAGTGTCTATTTGTCTGAAAATATTTAAAAATCTTCCTCATTTTTAAAGGATGGTTTTGCCAGATATAAAATTCTTGATTGGCAGTTTTTCTCTTTCAGAATCTTAAATATCATACCACTGCCTTCTCACCTCCATGGTTTCTGCTGAGAAATCCGCACATAATCTTACTGAGCTTTCCTTGTATGTGATGAGTCACTTTTCTCTTGTTGCTTTCAGAATTCTCTCTTTGTCTTTGGTATTTGATAATCTGGTTAGAAGTGTCTTGGAGTTGGTCTATTCAGATCTATTCTGTTAGAGGTATGTTGCAATTTTGGATCTGTAATTTTTTTCCCTAAAGATCTATTTCTGAATTCTCAGTTTGATTCCATTGATCAATATGTCTATCTCTATGCCAGCCCCATGCTGTTTTGACCACTGTAGCTTTGTAATATGCTTTAAAGACAGGAAGCATGAGTTCTCCTACTTCATTCTTCTTTATCAAGATGTTTTTGCCTATTTGAGTTCCCTTACCCTTCAGTATAAATTTGATAATTAGCTATTTCATTTGTGCAAAGTAAACTGTTTGGATTTGGATTGGTATTGCATTGAATCTATAGATCAATTTGGGTAGAATTGACACCTTTATGACATTTAGCCTTCCAATTCATGAACACAGAATCTTTCCATTTATTCAGGTCTTCTTTGATTTCTTTTAACAAAGCTTTGCAGTTTTCTGAATACAGGTCCTTTACATTCTTGGTTAAGTTTATTCCTAGGCATTTGATTCTTTCAGTTGCTATGTAAATGGAATTTTTTCTTGATTGTCTCCTCAGATAGCTCATTACTAGTATATAGACACATTACTAGTATATAGACACATTACTAATTTTTGTGTGTTTATCATTTATCTCACCACTTTGCTGAACTTGTTTATTAGCTCTAGTAGCTTTGTTGTAGATTTTTCCGAATTTTTTAAATATAGAATCATATCATCTGCAAACAATGAAAGTTTTATTTTTTCCTTTCCAATTTGGGTGACATTTTGTTCTTTTTCTTACTTAACTGCTCTAGCTAGAGCTTCTAGCAGTGTTAGATAATGGTGGTGAAAGTGACATCCTTGTCCTGGTTCCAATCTTATAGGGAAAACTTCCAGTCTCTCATTGTTGAGTATGATGCTAGCTGTGGGATTTTCACGTATGACCTTTATCATGCTGAGGAAATTTTCTTTGATTCCTACCTAGATCTGTAATTTTATGTCTTTCACAAGAGAGAGGAAATTTCATTGATTATTTCCTCCATTGTTCTTTCATCCTCTTTTCCCTTCCCTTCTTCTGGGACCCCAAAACGCATATATTCATGTGCTCATGTTGTCCTCCAATTCCCTGAAACCCTGCTCATATGTTTCCATTCTTTTCCCTATCTGTTCTTTTTTGTATAGATTTCACACAAAATCCTTTCCTCTAGTTCACACATTCTTTTTTTTGTCCCTTCAGATCTGCTGTTGAAGTCTCCATTGTGTTTTGCATGTCTTCTATTGTGCCTTTCAGTCCCCTAGTTCTATTTTTCTTTTTTAACTTTCAAGTCCTTCTTTATGGTCACCAAATGTCTTCTTTATGTCTTTCATATTTTTGCCATTTCTTTCCTCAACTTGTTGATTTTATTTATTGTGTTTGCTTGAACATCTTTAATTAGTTGTTTCAACTCCTGTATCTTGTTTGAAGTGTTAGTTTGCTCCCTTGACTGGGCCATATCTTTGTTTATCCAAGTATGACTCATAATTTTTTGCTGATGTCTAGGCATCTGATTTCCTTGATTACTTTATTCTGGAGGTTATTTTCACTCTTGCCTAGGGTTTTCTTGTTGATTGTCTTTGTTCTTTATCTGTTCTTTGGCATTCGGTTTTACTTATTCTACACCTCTAGTATAGCTTCTGTTTAACTGCTCAGAATTTTTCAGCTCTCATTTTTCTGGTTGTTGTCCTACCTATATGGAACCCTTTTCTTGAGGAGGGTCTCCCCAGATAAGACTGATCCCCATCAGATTTTCCCAGGCCAGACAGGTCCAGGTCTCAGGAGGAGAGTGTAATCAGTATTAAGTTTCCCTGAGGATGAAACCCAGCAGGTTGTCAGATTTTCCTGTGAAGTCTCTAGGCTCCTTACTATCCTGGTCAGCAGTTGTGCTTGTCACCCCACAGATCCCCACTGTGTAAAGTGGTGCAGTGCCTTTAGTTCTCAGCAGACCCTGTCTCTGCCAGGTCATCATTGAGATGAAGTCTGTGGTAAAATGCAAGTTTAAGCTATTTCTGTTTTCCAGCTCCTGGGGTCTGAATTTCTGAATGAGGGCTGCCACTTGAGCTGGACCCCCTCCACTTTTTCTTGGGTAAAATATGCGCTTTAGGGAATTATCTCCTTCACTTGACTAGTTACTTTGCCTCTCAGACCTATCATAATGCCACTCTTTTCTGGATATTGCTGACGCTGAAAATGCCTGAGACTTCCTCTAATGAGCTACTTAGAATAGTTAATAATAAGAAATCCCTTTTCAAGTCAGTCCCCGTCCCCCAAAGTTTGCCAGTCAAGAGCTTGAGTTGGTACCCAGTTCTATGTGCCCCTTTTCTTGGGGCACAGTGTTTTTGCAGTATTTGAGCCCAGCCAACTCCAAAAGCCTCTGTTGTTTTTCATCAGCCCTGCCTCTTCTCTTCTATGAGACCCTCGGAGTTCCCTTCCTGCTTGTTCTGAGTTTATCCGTGCTTGGAGCTTATATTCAGCAGTCCAAATTTGTTGATTAAAACCACAATTGGAGCTTGGTTGTGCTACCTTCCTTTGCTCAAAGTAGAGACTGCTTCTTTTTCTGAAAGGGAAGTATCTTCAATGGAGCCTGTTGTGCCAGTGGGGGAGGGGCACCCGTCTCTGCAGTTTGGGGGCTTTACTTACAGTTCTGGACTATGATTTCAGCTCTTCTCCCCATTTCAGACTGGTGTATGATTCCTGTCTGGTCACAGATGTCCCCCAGATAGTTGTTTCAGACAGTTCCTGGTTATTTACTAGTTGCTCTAGAGAACTAATTAAATTGCACACCTTCCTATGCTGCCAGCTTCCCATCTCCCTTTTTCAACCTGGAACTCTCCCAGTTTGGATGATAAATTATGTAATCATGCCATTACTAAGGTCTATCATAATTTTGCCCCAGCATCATCTTTTCAGTAGTCTTTATCTTAGTTCCTCTGTCCTAGCTTCTTTTATTTCCTTAAATGTGCCAAATTGATTTCCATCTCCGGGTCTTCAGACCTGCTTCTTCTTCTGTCCAAAGCTTCTTTTCCTCCTCTTTGTTTAATGAATTTCTGTTTTTCTTTCAGATTTCAGCTGAACAGCTACTCCCTCATGGAAATGTATTCTGATCCTCCAGACTAGATCATGTACCCTATATATATATTTTTTTTTTGCATGGGCAGGCACCAGAAATCGAACCCGGGTCTCCAGCATGGCAGGCGAGAACTCTGCCTGCTGAGCTACCATGTCCCACCCTGTACCCTGTTTTTATACTTTCATAATTCTGTGTTATTTTCCTTATAGACTATATCACTAATTGTAATGATATATTTATTTTTCTGATCATTTTATTAATATTGGTTTGTTCCAATGGGCCATAAAGAATGTGAGTGCAGAGATGTTGTCTGGCTTATTCCCCTTAGTATGCTTAGCATTACCAGAGGCCTGATATTAGTGGCTCAGTAAGTATTTGTGAATGAGTAGATGACTTCTGGCTTGTGATATCTTTAGAAACTCCTTGCACGGAGAATGGGATGATCTGGAGCTAGTCAAGGTGGTGAGGAAAAACAGTTGAAGTGATAGACATGGCCCTTTTCCCAATGAGAGGTTAATAAATTGTCAAGTCCAGCTGACATGGTTAACCGAAGTTGGTCCATAATGTGTCATGACAGAGGACTTAGGTTGAAAGGCTTGTCTGTGATATTCAGGGCAGTATCAGGTCCAGCCTGATATCTGTAAAGTTGAGCTTCAGTGGAGAGGTTCTGACTGAGTGAGTTTAAGGCACCATCCCACCTTTCTCATTAGCTAATAGGGATCCAGCAAATGAGGCCGAATGAGGGTTAAAAAGAGAAGCTACAGATTCTACCCAGCATTCTACTGATCTAACAAGGGCTTGCAAATTATTGTCCATTTCCCACTTACCAGTGGAACTGTGAGTTTTTATAAGAGAAAGACTTACCTTTTCCTGACCTTAAGGCCAGGACAGATTTGAGCCAATAGATAGAAGCAAAATAATGGTACTGATAGAGACTGGATCCACAACCAAAATCCCAGCTGTTCACTTGTGGCTGGGGAAGACAAAAGAGGAACAGGAAGGACTGGTCATTTCCTATGTTTTATATTAGCCTTATTTTATTTTATTTTTACATGGGTAGGCTCTGGGAATTGAACCCAGGTCTCCAGTTCGGCAGGTGAGAATTCTTGCCACTGAGCCACCGTTGCACTGCCCTTGCCTTATCTTTTCAAGTAATGAAGTATGAACCATCTACAGTTTGAGTTATCATTTGATATGGACACTTTGTGTTTTTGATGGCAAAGCTGCACTTTTTGAGGTAGAATCTGTTATAGAATTTGCTAACTAAATTAAATTAAATGGGAAAAAGTTAATCGAACTACACCTTTAGCTATAATGAAATGAAATTGAAATCTATGTTTGCTGAAGCCACCAAATGTGTAGTAGGCATTGTGGAGCTCTCTGAGGAATCTCAAGGTATTGTGAAAAACACATGAAGTTTTGCAAAATCTTGCTCCAGTTCACACATTCTAGTCTCTTCAGGCTGATCAATCAGTTTATCGACTTCCTATCACTCACTTTATAATCTCAAAGAAAGATCATTTCCCTAGAAACAATGAGAAACAGTGGGTGTATATGTCCATACATCTCTGTATTACCTGTATAGATTGTTGTCTAACCTCGTGAGAAGTGCTTGCTGGAAAAATCTTTTCAGAAAGCAGGTCATTCCTTTCTTTAAGTTGTTTGAATAATATTGTCCCTAGATTTCAAATCTCACAAAATATATTTCCCTTGCTACATAGCAAATAGTTTGTTTTTCAGTGTTTCTGTGAAGCTGTTATGAGTCTGACATAAGATGCATGTGCAATGTTCAGATGTCTGGCAGATATAATGTAACTATCATGATTGAAACTAACCAAGAAACTCATTTTTCATGCCTCTTCAGTCCGCTATATGAAACATTTTGACCTACATCACCCATTTAGACTTATACAGTTTCACCCTGAATTTCACAAAAGATTACCAAGTTCATGAGTAGGTCCAGAGAAGGAATTCGTTGCAATATTTCCTTGTTAGAAATGAAATTTGCATATATCTTTTCTAGGTATGTTTTTCTAACATATCAGAATTAAAACAAAATCTACTGTGGGTTAGAACTTTTCACAAGGCAAATATTGGTTGAATAAATGAATGAATAAGAAATATTAGCAGATACATAGAGGTGGACTCATTGAGCAGCTGATGAATGACCCTTTGCAAGGTACTCACATGATCTTATGTTTTTGAAAAAAATTTCAAAACAGTACATTCTAACAGTGATTTGTTGTAATGGAATTGCCATCTCATTCTCCTCTGATTTCCCCTGCTTTACTGTCATGTCATTGGCATTGTAGTGGTTGCAGGCACTTTTGGAATCTGACTAAGAGGAAATGGAATTGCAAACACATTTAGTTTTGATTTGGTGAGCTATGTATGTGGTTTTCAGTCATTTCTGGATTTAGCTAAGTTATTGTTAGATGTCAGTGCAGGAATGACTTCCGGTTTACTACTTTCCCGTGTGCCAACTCACCTAGCATTGAGACAGGAATATGCAAGGCCAGAGATGTGGTAATGATTTAACGTTCTCTAAAGTATCTAGCACCAAGAGTGTGTGAGTAAGAGAGAGGACAGGAAGTTTGAAAAGTAGACACTAGAAGCTACTCTGGAGCTAAATTGGAGAGAATTTTTCCAAATGTCAGAATTTTAAGTAAAAGATTTGATTCTCGTTGATGCCTAGTGTGGCAGTTTTGAGCTATATGTGCCTCAGAAAAACATGTTCTTAAACTTAATCCATTCCTGTAGGTGTGAACCCTTTGTAAGTAGGACCTTTTAATGAGGTTACTTCAGTTAAGGTATGGGTCTTAATCCTATTACTGGAGTCAAGCAAAATGAGATTCAGACAGGAAAATCCTCAGGAAGCAGCCAGAAATTGAAATTCAGTAGAACCCAGACGAGAAGAGAGAGAGGTGGGGAGAGGCTGCCGTGTAACAGAGGAGCCCAGGACCAAGGAACACTGGCACCCAGCTCCAGAATGCAGTTTATGGGAAGTAAGCATTGCCTTGATATGCCTTGATTTGGACTTTCTTTTAGAATCAAAACCATGATCCATTAAATTTCTGTTGTTCAAGCCATCCGTTTGCATGATATTTGATCGAGCAGACAAGGAAACTAAAAACAGCTTGTCAAAATTACTCTTTTTGTTTTGGAATATACTTGATGATGGGATACCTAATTATAAATGCATGATACTTTTAAATTTTGAAGTGGGAACTGCATAAAACTGAATGTGTTAGAATTTTTAAAGTCACAGATATTTAATAATACTATAAATTGTAAGTACATCTGTTTTAGTTTGTAGAAGCTGGCAGAATGCAATATACCAGAAATGGAACGGCTTTTTAAAAAGGGGGTTTATTAAGTTGCAAGTTTATAATTCTAAGGCCATGAGAATGTCCAAATTAAGGAAAGGCTATAAAAATGCCCAAGCTAAGGCATCTGGGGAATAATACCTTGGCTCAAGAAGGCTGATGATGTTTGGGGTTTCTCTCTCAGCTGGAAAGGCACATGGCAATGTCTGCTAGCTTTTTCTTCAGGCTTCTTTAGTGGATTTCCTGGGGGCATTTTCTTTATGCATCTCCAAAGGTCTCTGGCTGTGTGGTCTTTGCTGGTTCTAAAGCTTTTTCCAAAATGGTTCCCTTTTAAAGGACTCCAGTAAGCAGTCCCACCTTGAATGAGTAGAGACACATCTCCATGGAACCCATTGAATCAAAAGTTACCACCCACAATTGGATGGGTCACATTTCTGTAGAAATAGTAAAAAAGATCCCACCCAGAAATATTGAAGGAGGATTGAAGGGCATGGATTTCTGGGGTACCTGACAATTTCAAACAGGCAGAACATCTATAATGGCTCATATATAAGAGAAGCATGATAGAAGGCTTCCTCAAATTTGATAACTGCCTTAAATGGTTACATTTAACTATTATAAATATTATTATATTTAATAATTCACAATATTTAATTATGCTAAGGGAAGCTTGTAAAATAGCAATAATATAATCAAATTTCAAGCAATGAGGCAAGAGGAAAGATGAAATTATCTTTTCATTCTTTCTATAGGCAATATTACAAAATCATTGTTGAATGAAGAGTTAATAAAAGAGTGTACAGCCAAATATGTAGAGGAAAGATGCTCTTTAAGTGCATCATGCAGTTATATTTATAAAAATTTTTGTTGTTTTTCTCGATTTTGTGGTAATTTGTAGAATCCGTCAGCTTTTAAAAATTTGTAACGGGGTGATTCCATTTCTCATTTAAAATAAATATTAGCTTTTAACCTAAATAATATTGTTAAATTAGTGTGACCACCCAAATTCTATAAGCTTCAGGACCCATAAAACTCATATACCCCTGTAAATGCAAATTGTCATAAAGTTTTTACGAATAAACTTTATGGAGTTATAATTTATGTAATGAAATGCATGTATTTTATGTGTACAGTTTGAGGGTGTTTGATAAATATATCCACCCATGAAAACACCACTAAAATCAAGATACAGAATATTTCAACACCTCTAACTGTTCCAGGTGTCCCTTCCCATTCAATATCCACTCCTTACCCCAGTTCCAGCCAACCACTGATCTGCTTGCTATCACTATAGATTAGATTTGTCTTTCCTAGAATTCCATATAAATTGAATCATACAATATGCTCTCTTGTATTTGGCTTTTTAAAATGTTTTTGAGATTCATCTATGATGTTACAAGAATCAATAGTTAATTCCTTTTTACTACTTGTTACTATTCCTAGACTGGCATTTGGGTTATATCTAGCTTTTGTCTGTTATATATAAAGTGCTATGATCATTGCTACATATGTCTTTTTATTTCTCTTGGGGAAATACCTAGATGTGGAATTATTGGTTCATGTGGTAAGGGAACACTTACAAAGTTTTAACTTTCAGCCTTTACAATCCAGCCCAAATTTTCATTTATTCATCCCAAATATTTATTGAATGCACTGTGTAAGATACCAGAGAATCAGAGGGGTGAACAACACACACATACATACACAAAGAAAGAAAGAAAAAGAAAAAGAAAATAAAAAGTGCAAACATTTCAATGGAAGAATTTCTCCAGGTTGGTGATCAGGGAAGGCTTAAGCTGAGTCTTGGAGCTTAAATGGGTATAATTTATCAGGCAGATATTGTTGGGTGAGGAGACAGCAGTCAGAGGAGTTTCTGTGTACAAAGATTAGAAAGTATGAATGACATGATTTATCTGGGAAAATGCAAATGGGTTAGTATTGCTGAAACAGAGGGTCTGATGGCCAGATAAGGGTTTTAGAAAATGGTAGAGAGGAAAGCTGGGCAGATTCATATGACCCTAAATGCTATGAAAAAGCATTCCTTTCACTGTGAGACCTGCAATCTGACCCTGGTGCAGTTATTCACTCTTTTCCTGTGTTTGCATCAAGTTTAGCGCCTAGTTTCTTCAACATATCCTATATATCTTTATGTATCTGTCTCCTCCAGTATAATATAAATTCTTAGAGAGATTCTTTACTAATTAGAGTATATCAAAGAATGAATGAGCAAAGAAGTATGAATGGAATGACCTACATTTTTTGCCACTGACCAGGTTTCAGGAAAAAATCTTCTTTATCAGAAACATATGAGTCACCTTTTGAGAAGACACATTAGAAATCCATATTTATTTCTTCATTGAAGCAAGGTCATGCATATAATTTTCTTATGAGCTTGATTTATTAATTTCAGTGTGTTTTTGATCAATACTGATTTCATGGCTTCATTGATTCTGGAATGACTAGCATGGATGGTTGAGATAGTTGAAATGAATGGATCACCTACGCTGTAGTTTCCTTAATTTTGTAATATAATTTACCTTAAAAACTGTAGCAATGAAGAAAAAATGCTTTGTTCAAGAGAAGATAGAAATCTTTACACATTGTGGGCTATCAATTTTTGGGTGTAAATTGGTGCTGTATTGTCTAATGAGCATTTTCATTTGTGTCAGATCTCATAAAATCCTGTTATCTTCATGGTCTTCATTTACACAGTTTTAAACAGGCCAGTCCATGTTTATTTATCAAACAATATATATTTTGGCAACTTGTTCTAATAATAAATAATATTTATTTCATTTCTCATTCACCTTGGTATAGGCAAAATAAATACAGAATGGGAGAGTAAGGCAGTCTGAAAGATAAGGAAATGAAAAAAGTTTAGAAAAATAGAGTGAGAACAGTATCAATTAAGAAGCAGGCTTGAGCTATTCTGAATTATTAATGAATAAAAAATTGGAGTGATCATATGGATAGTCACATAAATCAAGATACTTTTGCGAGTAAAACGAGGAAATGCACATAATTCAGCTGGAACACCTATATATGGGAACTGCCCCAGACAGAGAGGGAAGATTCACCCTACTTAAAGCACTCTTTCCAAATCCTTTTGTTTCAGAGTATTAGCATTTTTTTCTCTGCCGGCTAACTTGCTTATTAGGTCTAGGAATATCTATAGCCTTTTAATTGTTTTTATTTTCTTTTTTCAAGACCCCAGCTGGCACTTCTCTTGGTGGGATGGCCATAGTAGTCCAACAATGAAGAAATATTTAAAAAATTGCTCTGGAGGTATTAAAAATGGTAGTGATCTCAGGGGATAGTTGACATGAAAGTGAGGGTAAGAGTCATGGATAGCTGGGAGTTTTCCACCCAAATAATACCTGCCTTTGAGTGAGAAAGAAGGATTTCTCATTCATTCATTTTTATTCTGCAAACACTGACTGTGTCTCACAGATGCTCTGTCGGCAGCTGGGAATACACAGTAATGAACAAGACATAGGCATCGTGTAAAGGACTTAAGAGTCTAAGAGTGGAGGTGGATAAATGAAAAGGCAATGATACTATAGAATGGCACCTGCTTTCCTTCAGGCAGACACCTGGAGTTGCAGGATCATTGTAGAAAAAGATGGCACCCTGGCATTCCTCTCGGGAAGCCAAGGCTTGAATTTGGTGGTTAACAGTTTAAGATGTGTATGAATTTGTCAATTGCATTCAAATTGCGATTGCCCTCACATTCGAATACTCTGCTCTGTATTAATTCTATAGGCAATGAGAAGGTACTGAAGGGTTTGAGGAGAAGGTATGATGAATATATCTATTAATAATGTCATACAATTGTTAGGGTTATCTTTTAAAGAAAAACCTATTTACATTATGCCAGGAAAAGTTAAATTTGGTTAAGACAAAGGGAAGCAGTGATTAAAGACATGTCTTTGGTCCATGGTGTGGTGAATATTTATGAGAATATTTTGGGGGGTGTAATTCTGAGGTACAATTAGGGAGAAGTTCAAACAGTAATTTTAAATGTCCGCATGCCTGAATTAAAAATACATTCTCCAAAGGGTGATTTGAAAAAAAAAATGCCTGTTTTATGTATATATTCTCTTATGTTTGTTGTTATTTTTTTTTTTTAAAGGAAAGACAGAGAGAAGGAAGGAAGGATAGAAGGAAGGAAGGAAGGAAGAAAGGGAAACATCTTTAAACATTTTCTTGTTTTATTGTATTCTGTTTCTCCGTTTTTGTTACATGGGCTGGGGCCGGGAATCTAACCGAGGTCCTCCGGCATAGCAGGCAAGCACTTTGCCCGCTGAGCCACCGCGGCCCGCCCTGTTGTTATTTTTTATTAACAGTATTTTCTTTCCTTAATTTTCTAGTTTCTAGTCGTAAATCTGCTTGTTTGGGGAAAATTCTTTGATATTCCTTAGTTTTTCTGTGTTTGAATAAGCTTATAATCTTGATATTGCTTTTGAGGTAATTAAAAATATTTTTGGAATCTCATTTTAAAAAGAAATTTGAATTTTATTGATCTGTAAATCTTGAGTTTAGAATGTACAGACAGGCATTTAAATGCATTTTGGTAGTAAGTGTTTTAATATTTGTTGGCTTGAGCATTACTTAAGAGAAAATTGAGTTTAGAATAAATCTGTTGTGAGATTAAAAAGGCAGTTGAGATAGTTGAGATTTGCTTATTTTTGGTGAGAATTCACTTTTTGTATTCCTTACCTTGTTCACTTTTGTACAAAAATTAAAGCATATTGATTTATTCCCTCATTCAACATGTAGTTTTTGAGCATTAGTACTTTGCTAGATGAGACAAATAACGACTATAAACAAGGCAGGGTCCTCTTTTTTTATTCTATTAGAGAAGAGAGATAATTATTTGCAAACAAAGAAATGCTGTGTAATAACCCTGCTGTAATGGTGAAAAGAGAGGACTCTGTGTCTTGAAATTCCAGGTTAGGAAATTAGTCTGCCAAGTCATGCAACAACCCTTGATAACTAATTTAACTTACCCTCATTTACTTTATCTGTGGTCTGTGTGTTTTACTCATACCCACTTTTAGGGTGATGGTGAACATTAATGATGCTCATAAAGTGCTCACCCCAATACTTGACGCACTCTAAAGTGCTCAGTTTGTGGTTGGGTCTATGATATCTTCAGTACGCACAGTAAGGTTCACCTGAGGGAGCAGTCAGCTGCTCCTGACTGGTGGCTTTAAGGAACAGTTCATAAAGAGGTGCAGACAATTTTTGTTGGTATGTGCTGAATCTATTAGATAGTGATTGCCATTGCCCTCAGAACCAAATAATCATGAAGCAACTTGATGATGCTATTAAGCATACTTTTTGTAGATTTCCAAATGTAAAACTGCCGACTCAACAACACCTGATCTGTTCTTCTGCAAATGATTGCACTCTTGCTGTGGGAGTCTCTCTAGATACTAAATCTCTAAAGTACCCAATGATTCTTCACACATTGGTAGCAAAGAACACAATCTTTGATCTTCCTTAGAAAAAGGGAAGGAAACAAGAAGAAAGAACAAGGAAATTGAGCCATTTTACTGAGGGTAAGAATGAAATTTTAGATAACTGCAGGTCATTTGCTTGTTTGATCTCAATCCATTCCCTGTCTGTTCTCTGATTTCATCTGACTTTTGCAAACTACACCTCTCAGGCTTCAAGTTAAGCTTACCATTGGGAAGCACCAGTGTAGATGGTTACATAAACAAGCAATTTAGAAGATGAGCAGATAGTGGAAGGAGGGGAGGGTATTTCTCATTCTCTCTCTGTAACGGGTGTCTCTAGGAGTGACTGCCCATTCCTGTGGTTCCAGCTCTATCAAGTCAGCCTTTTCCTCTCCGGTCCCAGCTCCTGATGGGCAGGTCTGCCAGGATCTGTCTTTTGCCAGTGGCCAAGCTTTGGAGATTCAGCAACTCTTCCTCCTTCCAGGCCCTCCAGGCTTTGCAACTTTTTAGTGATCTTAGCAACTTCCAGGCAATGCTGATCTCAGGATTGCCTCATCTTCCTCTAGAAGACCTTCCTCATCATTCCTTCCACTTCATACCATCTTGCAGTAGTTCAGTTGTTCAGAAATCATTGTGATTAATTTCTCTTACTAAGTTTTCTGCTAAATTTTTGGTGTGGAAATTTTGTTTTCTTAGCTGGGTGCTGACTGATATGGAGAGCAAGTAGTACATGTTGTACTGTTCTTCCTAGTCCTTGACTGAGAATTTCTGTGACTGAGCAGAGTATCTGCAAGGAAAAAGCAACCTTGCACTATAATTAAAAATCACCCAGAATATTCATCAATTTGAAAAATTTGGGTGACTCTTAATTTATTACTGTCATAGGTGTAACTGATAGGAATTATACAGTTTCTTGACAAGTGTCACACATAATATATAGATACTTGCAAAGCAATTAGGGAAGCAAGGTGATGTTATATGCTTCTGATGCTATTTACAGTATGCTAGTAGTTACAACACTACGGAGGATGTGTCCACATAGCGGAATGACTTTTCAAACAGTTTATTACACAGCATTCTTTTCATTTCTTGTATGAAATGGAAAGGGGGCAAAAGGCATCTTGTACCTTTATATTCCCCTCAGTGCCCAGTACAGTGCTTCAGAAGTAGTAGGGGCTCATTAATATTCTTCGTTAAATTGAAGTCAAGAATATACATTTGTAGACATGCTGGTCTTTTGCCTGTTTCCTCCTGAATATAAAATACTGGGTACAAGGGAAGAAGCCAGACAGCAGTAAAGATAAACTGAGGGTATAGCAGAGAAGGAAAAACTAAATTCATTTGCTGTTGTCTTATTTTGATAACGTTCAGATACATGCTGTAGTTATTCTAAAACTGCTACGTAGCCCAGTGAATAATTTGTCCTTGGTGGCAATTTATTGCTTATCGCTTATACCTATTGCTATGTCTGGAAAATAGCCCCAAAATGCCTATGTTGACTTTTGTCTTTTCCATCCCCATCTCATTCTCTAGTCACACCAGCCTCTTTTTAACTCTCTAAATACTCCTTATGATTTTATTTTATCTAGAAAAATCCCTTCCTCAAATGACGTTTCTTCAGTGGAACTTTTTCAAATGTTTTGTGGCATGAACTAATTGCTTGCTTAAGCTTTTACCTCGTAAGCACTTATTTATGGATTGCAAATGATCTCATTTCTGTCTAGATTGTGAGCATTTTGAGAGTAGTGGCCGTTTTTATTCAGTATTTAAAAATCTCTAATACCTAGTATATTACCTGCCATATAGTAATAATCAATGAATGGATATTGTACTACTATTTCATTCTGTCTTATATTTGATAATTTTTACTTATACCTCCTCTACTAGATTGTGAGTTCTTTGGGGAGATGTCAGATTCAGCGGCTCTCTCATTTTATTTTGTTGTGATTCTTACTTTGTGACTAGATCCTGTTCCTAATACATTACCTTGCAATTTTGGAGTTTATCAAGCTTTGAGTTTAGATAAATTTGAGAGCTTAATCCTTATAGGAAGTTTCAGTAATAGTCCGATATAATGTTCAGCTCTTAGAAATCAAAGCTATTCTTGAGCAGATGCTTTAGAAAGATGACACATCACAGATTTCTACTGGCCAATCATGGTTTCAACTTTATAAACAGAATAATCTGGCAATATACAAAATTAAATAAGGCTGATCATTGTATCAGCTTAAGACCAGACAACATTGTGAAGTTTACTTTTAAGATATTAATTATTTCAGCTCCATCTAGACATACATGCATAACAATTCTCAGTTATGGAGCTTAAGGAAAAGCTTGCATATGCATCCGTATTCATCAGCTATATAAGTGTGCAAGTTGATTTGTATGGGGAATTGTAGTAATGGGATCCTAGAAGAAAATAGATTGCACATTCAAGCTGGGTAAATTGAATAGAGGTTAACAAAGGGAATACTTGGAAGGCATGTCCAGGGTTAAGGAAATCAGCAAGGGAGAGTAGAGTGCCCTAGGCTAATTAACTATAGCTGTTACTGAGGAGAAGAAATGGTGACCAGAATCCAGAGAGCAGTGCAAGAAGACCTGTGGGCTTTGGTGGCATCTCAGTCAACCCATGGCTATCTGGTAGGCAGTGAGTCAAGAAGAAAGTATCTTGTTATAATTTCCTCCTGCTCTCTGATCTCCTGATAGTACCCACCATTCATTGAAACCCAAATGAAAGCCAGAAGTAGCTTTCCAGGTCACAGAATGAAATGGCAGAAGGCAGAGGGCAAATATAAGATAGTCAGCATGACACTGATTCTGGCATTCAGATTCTAGGAGAGCGTCCCTCTGCTGTATGTGTTCCCTTGTCTCACAATAAGGACAGGTGTTTGAGAAAGAAGTTAGGATAGGTGTTTGAGAAAGAAGTTAGGATAGCATTTTCCTTGGAAGACTCAGGTACTAATTATCAAAAGATTTTCTTCGATTTTAGTCTCTTAATAAGTCATAGCTGGATTTGAGTTAATTCCCTATTAAAAATTTCTAAGGAGACCCATTGTAGAAATGCAGACTTATAATCCTTAAATCATCATCTTACACACCAATTAATCAGAGTTAGCTCATATAATGCAACCAATTTGCCATTTCTGATTTATTTTATACGTTCTGTGAGGAATCAGGAAAGCGCTAAAGCAACCAAGAATTGGCACTAGAGATAGACCTAAAAGAACTCTTCTATTATTTGTAGCTCAGAAGTGTGCATGCTTGCTTTTTCTCTGAAGTTTTCCAATTCTACTAACTTGGATTTGTATGAGAGTTTATAGAATTAGACCAGCTATACCACATCTTTGCTTTCTTTTTTTTTAAGTCCAACTTCTGGAACATTTTCTGAAATAATTTATTTTCTAAACCTTTGATCATTTTGCCTGTTCTTCTTTGGACCATTTCCAGTTTCTCCACTTTCTTTTAAATAAAGCTTAACTATTATAAAGGGCTATTCTGGGAAATCATTACTTAGTAAAAAATTGTTAAAGCATTTAAATGTTTAATGATAGCTACATAAATGTTAAAAAATGGAATGTTTCTGTCTAATAATACGGATAGTAAATGAAATTATATCAGGTCAGAGCACAAAAACTTGAATGAGAGTCAAGCGTATCAAGACCCAAGAAAGAGATGCTTTGTTAAGAGGAACAGCCAAAAATAAGATTCTAAGGCAAGAGAATTTTCCTTGTAGCATCAATGATTTCTCTTCTAGGATGAGGACCTGAGTCCTTGGTTTAGGAAGTTAAGATACCAAAGTGGACAAAAATCTCAAAGGAGCCCAGATACTTCATTATTTTACAAAAAAAGAAGGAGAATTTCTGAGTCCACCTGAAAAAGTTTGTTACTGTTCATTGGGAGAAAGAAAGCTAACAAGTGAACAATGTATTTTATATGCAAGCACTGTTCTACCTGCCTTATATACTTATTCCATTTATTTTTAATCAATCATGAAAAGTAGAGTATTATTATCCCTTTTTCATTGACTAAGAGACTGACATAGATTTGAACCCGTCTTCTTCCTTGTAAAGCATAACTATTTTCCATTATAAGTTGCTAGGTAATTTTCTAATAAAAATTAATGTGGCTGGAAAGTCTTACCTGTTAGCCTACAGAATATTTTTGTTTGTTTTATAAGTGTACATTTTTGACAATCTGTTTGTGAATTTGTGAGTTAAAGATGCTCCATAGCTATAGAAAATAATATTCAAGGGTCATTATTTACTTGATTTATTGATTTTATGGCATTAAATACATCTCTTTGCAGATAAACAGAGGAGTAAGGATGTTTTTTAGTGAGAAGGGTTTGGGGAATTTCTGATACATGAGAATAAGAAGTTATGGAAAGAGGATTGAAAATGTTTAATTTCATTTATTTTAATAAGATTTATCTAATGATCAACATATGGTTAACTGTGTTTTATTCTAATTTTCTCCTCAAATGAAATGAAGACTGTTTGTACTATCGTTAACACAGATGACCTGAGAAGAAGATCATCTAATTTTTGGGTTTGAGCAAGCTGAATTTTAATTGGATAATGCCTTCTGACCTTCTAGTAATGGAGAGGCATAAGACTTATAGTGTGTTTCTTTGCTTTTGCATGTTTACTTCATATTTTCCTGAATTTTTAATATTCTATATAAGTTCCTTGTTTTATTACATGTTGTTGGTAGACCTGCTTAAAAAAGTCTTCTTCTACTTGTCATTCTGATGTCAACAACAGTAGAAGTTCCAACAATTTGTATTTATTGAGTGCATATGATATACCTGATTTCCTGCTAACCCTTAATTTTTAAAGTATCTCAATGATAAACTCAAGGGCACTTTATATACAAACATTAGTAAGAAGTAAAGTCTGGCAGCAAAAACCCAATTGTATAATGTAAGAGAAACATATACACATTTGATCTCATAGAAGTATATGGAAAACATGAAAAGAAAACACTAAAGGGATCTTGGCGTAACTATGTGAGTCAATTTGAATTTGTGGTGTATCCCAGAAAAAACATGTCCTTTGATCCTCATTCAATATCGTTGGGTGGGAGCTTTTTGATTGTTCCCATGGAGAGGTGACCCACCCAACTATGAGTGGTACCTTTTGATTAGATGGGTTCCATGGAGCTTTGTCTCTACCTATTCAAGGTGAGGTTGCTTACTGGAGCCCTTTAAGAGGGAAACATTCTGGAAAAAAATTTTAGAGTAAAGAGAGGCAAGAGGCACGAGAGCCCACAAAGCTAGAGACCTTTGGAGATGAGAAAAAAAAATGTGCCTGGGGGAGCTTCATGATACAGAAAGGGGGAGAGAAAACTAGCAGAGCTCGCCATGTGCCCTTCCAGCTGAGAAACCCTGAACTTCTTTGGCCTTTCTTGAGTGAAGGTAATTTCTTGTTGGTACTTTAACTTGGACATTTTCATAGCCTTGCTTTAATTTGGACATTTTTACAGCCTTAGAACTATAAACTTGCAACTTACTAAATTCCCTTTTTAAAAAGCCATTCTGTTTCTGGTATATCACATTCTGGCAGCTTGCAAACTAGAACACTGTGCTAGGGTTGGGTTAAATCTGTAGTTGTAAAACTGATGGTTGAGTTATGAGATTTCTGTCTGAGAAAATATGGGAATTTGTTGAACATGCGTTTATATGCAAGATTTTGAAAAACGTAAATTTTATTATTATTGTATTATAATGTGATTTGTGTGCAAGTTTTCTTACCCATTTACCCCTGTGTCCTGCGCTATGCATGCTTTGTCAATTTGTTGCCTTGGGCAGCAATCCCAAGATGTAATTTGAAGAAGCATCAGTGTAACACATTTGAATATCTCTGTGGCTGGGAAATACATACCTCTGCTGTAGCTTTGAACTTTTCTTGCGGCACTATGTGATCCTTAATAATCTGGTCTTCATATTTCTTTCCCACTTCTCCTGACTTGTATATTTTTATGATAAATAATTTTATAGCAACTTTGTCATAACTGGCTAGACATATTAAATTTTAAAAATTAAAAATATTTTCTGCCATTATTTTGTCATGGAAGAAATCTGAAATTATTGGAAGAAATAATAGTAAGTTATTTCTACAGACATTCAAACAAAGTTTAGTTAAATATCTAATTATGCTATATAATATTTTCATTATTCTTTGACCTATGTATTGTTTAGAAACGTGTTTAAAATTTCCAAAAGTGTGAACCTTTCTAGTTATATTTTTGTAATTGATTTTTAAATTATATGAAATATGATATATGATGTATTTATTCTTTGAAAATTTTGTGGCCAGATTTATGGTCTAGCACATAGTCTCTATCATAAATCTTCCAGATGTGCTTGAAAAAAAGGTGTACTTTCCAAATTTATTTTCTGTTGTTGCATATGATATTCTATATAAGTCTGTTAAATCAAACTTTTTGATTTGTTTAAAACTATATTTTTAGTGTTTTTGTCTGCTTCATCTATCATTTACTGAGGAATTTTCAGTTATTTCTCATATTTCTATCAATTTTTGCTTCATGTACATTAATTTCTTTTTATTATAGAAGTTTTGGGCTTACAGAATAAACACACATAAAATATGGATTCCCATACACCACCACACCATCAACACCTTACACTGGTGTGGAGCATTTGTTAAAATTGAACATAGCACTTTAAAAATAATTGTATTTTTTTTAAACAGTAGTTACTTTTATTACAATTGAGGAAAGATTATTAAAACTACTATTAACTATCATCCACAGTTTGCACTAGGTCTGTTTTTCTCCCATACACTGCCCTATTATTAAAACCTTATATTAATGCCATACATTTGTTATAATTCATGAAAGAACATTCTTGTACTAATAACTCTATTCCATAGTCTACTATAGGGTTTACTGTGTTTACGGCCCTATGCTTTAACTTTTTTTTTTTTTCCTCCTATTATTTGTTTATTTTTAATCCATATGTTTTACTCATCCATCCATAAGGTAGATGAAAGAAGCGTCAGACACAAGGTTTTCACGATGGCACAGTCACGTTGTGAAAGCTGTATCATTATACAGTCATGTTCAAGCAACATGGCTACTGGAACACAGCTCTGCATTTTTAGGCAGTTCCCTCCAGCCTCTCTGTTCAAGGTGTTAGCTGTTCAATGTGTAAGAATAACCTCCAGGATAACCTTTCGAGTCTGTTTGGAATCTCTCAGCCGTTGATACTTTGTCTCATTTCTCTCTTTCCCCTCTCGGTTGAGAAGTTTTTCAATCCCTTGGTGCCAAGTCCCAGCTCATTCTAGGATTTCTGTCCCACATTGCCACAAAGGTTCATACCCCTGGGAGTCATGTCCCACGTAGAGAGGGGGAGGGCAGTGAGTTTGCTTGTCGTGTTGATTGAGGGAGAGATGGCCCGACGCGTCTTGCCTACGTATCCTCAGCCTCCATGGCTTTACCTCTGAAGTTATTTTTCCTCCAGTGTGTCCGTTCTCTTAGCCCCCCAGTCCAAACTGGCAGGGGCTCTGTCTATACAGGTCCCACAGCACTGTCGTTGGCTTTCGATGCCGTAGCCTTGGATCATGCCCATCAGACATAAGGAATTTCCACAAATCCTTCCTGGAGAACTCCGTGTCCGGTCTTGGCTTTCTCTGAGATGATGGCTGACTGGTTCCATGTTTGGTTAAAACCTCATGTGGGGCACTGTTCTCTGGGTTCTCCCCTCCTGGAAGCCCAGAATTTTCCAGAGCCTCAGTTTCTGGTTTCTTTGTACCCAATAGTTCAGTTCTCATCTGATCTCTTTCCTGTCACATTCCCTGTAAGCTGCGAGGAGAAACCAGACTGCACTTTCCACATTGAATTTGCAGACCTCTTCTGCTAAATTTCCAAGTTCAATACTTTGAAAATCTGCCTTCCAGCCAAAGCCACTGGTCAATTTTACCAGATTATCTGCTGTTTTAAAACAAGGATTGCCTCCTTTGCAGTTTGCGGTAACACACATGCCTCCTTTCTGTCTAAGGCCTCATCACCGGTTTCTTCGGAGTCCACATTTCTACCAACAGTCTCTTCAAACATTCTAGGCCTTCTCTCTCAAGCGCTTCTGTTCTAGTTTGCTAGCTGCTGGAATGCAATATACCAGAAACAGAATGGCTTTTCAAAGGGGAATTGAATAAGTTGCTAGTTCACAGTTTGAAGGCCAAGAAAATGTTCCAGTTAAAACCAGTCAGTACACATGTCCAATCTAAGGCATCCAGGGAAAGATACCTTGGTTCAAGAAGGCTGATAGGTTCAGGATTTCTCTGTCAAGTAGGAAGGCACGTGGTGAACAGAGGCAAGGTTTCTCTCTCATCTGGAAAGGCACGTGGCAAACACAGCGTTAACTGTGAGCTTTGTCTCCTGGCCTCCTATTTGATGAAGCTCCCTGGGAGGCGTTTTCCTTCTTCATCTCCAAAGGTCGCTGGCTGGTGGACTCTCTGATTCTCCTAGCTATGTCATTCTCTGCTCTCAGGATCTCATGAGTTTCTCGCTTTATCTTTTAATTTTTGTTTGAGCAACATATGCAACCTAAAGTTTCCCCATATAACCACATTCACCTATGTAATTCAGCACTCTTAATTACACTCATAATAATATGCTACCATCACCACCATCTGTTTCCAAACTATTGCAATTAACCTAAATAGAAATTCTGTACTAATTAAGCATCAACTCACCATTCTGTGACCCCAATTTGTCCCCTGGTAACCAATATTCTAGATTCTAATTCTACAAGTTTGCTTATAATAATTAGGTCATATCAGTGAGATTATATAATATTTATCTTTTTGCATTGGGTTTATCACACTCAGCATAATATCATCAAGGGTCATCCATGTTGTCACGTGCATCACGACTTCATTCCTTTTTATGGCTGAATAATATTTCATTGTGTGTATATACCACATATATTTTGTTTATCCATTCATTAGCTGAAGGACACTTGGGTTGCTTCCATGTTTTGGCAATTGTGAATAATGCTGCTTTGAACATCAGTGTGCAAATATCTGTTCCAGTCTCTGCTTTCAGTTCTTCTGGGTCTATACCTAGTATGAAGGTTACTGGCTCATCTAGTGATTCTATGCTTAGCTTCCTGAGGAACTGCCAAAGTGTTTTCCATAGCCGCAACACCATATTACAATCCCACCAACAGTGAATGAGCTTATTTCTCCACATCCTCTCTAATACTTGTAGTTCTCTGTTTTTTTTTTTTTTGGTAGTAGCCATTCAACTGGGTGTGAAATGGTATCTCCTTGTGGTTTTGATTTCTCTAATAGCTAGTGATGTTGAGCATCTTTTTTTAGTCATTTGCATATCCTCCCTGGAGAAATGTCTATTCATGTCTTTTTACTCATTTTTAATAGGGTTATTTGTCTTTTTGTTGTTGCATTGTATATTTAATATATTTTGAAGCTGAATTTTCTGGTGTATCCATGTTTAGGATTGCTATATTTTTTTGTGGATCAAATCATTAACTTATGTATTGGCTTTTTATTCTTTGGACATGGTTTTGTATTATATCTGATAATACAAACCTTTTTTTGGTTAAAATTGAACAGGTATGTATTTCCAGCCTTATCACTTAAAATTTTTCTGCCTCTGTTAAGTTTTCAAAGTATGAATTAGAATATAACTAAAATATCTTAGTTATATGTATATGTGTATTTATATGTATAATATATTTGAATATAGTCTAAGTCTTGTTTTATGCATTTTCCCCTCCCCTTCTTAAAATTCTTTCTTTCTTTCTCTTTTCTTCTTTCTCTCCCCCCCCCCCATGTTTTATTTATTTATTTTTTGTTTTGGAGGCTCAGTTTTTCTTCTCTCTTTTCTTTCATCACATTACAACACTTTGCACACATATTTGGAAGTTATGCTCCTTTATTTACTTATTTAGCCTTTGGTAAATTCTGGAGTGAACCAATACTTTTACCCTCATCACAAGCAAAGCTTTGAAACACTTAGAACACTTGAACTCAGATCACTAGCATCCCAATATGTATGTTAAGTCCGTTACGTTTATTCTGTTCCCCCTTCACATATTAGACATTATTAATATTGTTTTATAATGGTTCAAGTTAGTTTGGATTTACTCCCATATTTATCAAGTCATTGCACTTTATTTCTTCTTGTATTCCAGACCTCATAAAGATTATTTGCTTTCTACTTGAATAACATCTTTTAGAATTTCTTTTAATGAATTCCTGTTGCTGACAAATTCCTTTAGTTTTTGTTTGTGTAAAAACGTCTTAGTTTTTCTTCATTCTTTAAATATAGTTTTACTTGGCATACATAGAATTCTTGCTGCAGATACATTTTCACTTAGCACATCAAAGGCATTTTTCATTGTCTTCTAGCTTTCATTGCTGATGTTGAAAAGTCAAGATACCTGCTGTGGATGATGTAATGCAGTGGTCACTGCTCACCCAGACTGGGGGGATAGCACCAGGTGGATAGTAGGTTATCAGTTTCCTCTGACTGGGACGCACTAGGAAAAGCCCTTCTGTGATCCTGTTTCCTTGGACTTTGATAGTGTTAGAGGACTCCATTCATCTAGTCAGCTTTTCTTTTACTCCATCAAGATCAGAGAGATAGGGCATGCTCACTAGTCAATAATCTTGCTTTGGGCCTCTGTTTTAGTTTCCCAGATGTGAAAATAAATATCATAAAATGATTTTTCTTAAACATGGGAATTTACTGGTTCATGGTGTTAAGGCTAGGAGAAATCTGAAATTAAGGCAAAGAGCAAGGGGATGCTTTCTTCCCAAAGACTGTCATTCTGGGGCTGGTTGCTGGGGATTCTTGGTCCTTGGCTTTCTGTCTCACGGCAGTGCATATGGTAGTGTCTGCTCCTTTTCTTCTGGCTTCTGTTGACTTACAGTTTCTGGTGGTTCCCTGTGGCTTTTCTCTCTTTGGCCTTCTCCATAAGGCCTCCAATAATAATATTAAGATCAATCTTGATTCATTTGGGCCAAATACTTTAACTGAATTAGCCCCACCAAAAGGCTCCATTTACAATAGGTTCATCCCACAGGAATGGGTTAAGATTAAGAACATGATTTTCTAGGGCACATAACTCCAAACCCACATACTTCTGTAATGTTAGCTCCCAGGGTCTCATCTTGCCCAGAGAAGAGAAAATGCCATTTCATGCCTTTCTACAGGAATGCCCAAAGAGCCTGAGATCTCACTTCCCTTTCCATAAGCAACTCATCTATTGGCCCAGAAACTCTTTGATTCTAGAGAGTTTGATGTTTCTGGAAGGCTGTCCCAAATTCAAACTGCCAGTTTTCTCGAATTCAGTACAATTTGAAGGATTGAAGGAGGATTTTAGAAGGGACTTATGATTTGTAGAGCTGCTTTTGAGCAAACAGAACTTAATTTAGGTAAAATAAAATAATAAATTCCTCTAGGCTGCTACTGCCTGTGAGCACAAGCAGAGCTTCCATAACTTCCAACTGGGATCCAGATTTTTTTTAACATATATTTTTGTGTGTTTCTTTATTCTGTAGGAGAATCTTCTCTGTGTTTCTGAAGTTTGAATTGGCACATAAAACCTATCAATAATCCTATATAAGATAATATAAGGATTATTTTAATGTCTGCAAAGTATTTGCTGAGGGGTGGTATAAATTATGGGTTTTGTTTGATTACTCAGAACTAGTTCCTTATGTATGACTCTGTTTCTTACTAGTTGAGTGATGTTATGCAAGTTTCCTTTAGCACAATGTTTTCATTTGTAAAGTGGAAATGATAATAATCTACCTCCCAGTGTCTTTATGAAGATTAAAAGAATAATAGTGCAGAATACACTATTCTTTTCCAGTAGATTGAAGTTATTTCTTTAAGGACACTGATATTTATGTAGCTCAAGCTCTCAGCATAGGCCTGGCACTAGTTAATGCTCAATGAATAAATGAGTGAATGAAAAAGTGTGCATATAACAATTGAGTAACAATATAAGCAGTATGTTTGCATCAAAAGAATGATATAGCTATTACTGTAACTGGTGTTAAAAGAAATGGGAGATTAGTGATGATTGGAATAGGTGGGAAATCTTGTGAAGAGATGAAATATGACAGGTTTTAAGGATTAATGAGGTCAGATAAGAACAGGGCATGAACTGAAGAACAGCATGTAAAAAATGAAGGCTTTGGAAATCACTGTGGTTGAACATAATGAAACATGATCTTGGAGGTGTTGGATTTTATTTTATATTCAGGAAAATGAAGGTTTTGAATGAAATGCTAACATATACTGTAAGAAAATCAATTTGAAGATATCTGTGGAATTTACTGGAAAAAGAATGGAAGTAGGGAGAAAATGAGGGTATTGGTGTAGTCTAGTAATCAGGTGGTAGAGCTTGGGCTAAGGTGGTTGTAGGTAGCATAAATTACTTCCGTGCTTCTTAAGGATTAATTATCTTCAAGAGTAGGGAGTTCTAAAAGAACACTGGGAATTGCTCAACATATATTTTAGACTGGGTTATTTCTAGCATTCCCTCTTATAGATATGATCAAACAAACATTCACAAACTTGGAGTTAATTCATCATCAAATATTTATTTCACATCTACTATGTTTCAAAGTTTTCTAGGCATCAGGAATGAAAACATGAATCAGATACATGAGTCCAGCTGTCATGGATATTATATTCTTCTGGAAAATGCAGAAGTAAACAGTAAATCCAAAAGCCAAAACATTAAAAACATAAAAACCATGACGTTAAGAAGGGTAATGTGATAGAACATGCCGGGAGATGGTGATATTTGGTAAGGTGTTCTTGGAAGGCTTCTTTGAGAATGTGACGTATTATTAACTGAGAGCTAAGTGAGTAGAAGTGGCTACCAAGCAGATATCTGGGGAAACAGAATTCTAGGTAGAGGGAAAAACAAATGGCCATATTCTGAGGTATAAATAAACTTGATATGTTTGAGGAGCTGAAAGAAGATTGGCAAAACTGGAGAAGAGTGAGAAAGGAAGATAGTGGTAGGAAATGAAGTTGGCGAGTTAGTGATTTTGCTGATTTGAGGCTGCTGTGTACCCCAGAAAAACCATTTCTTTTTCCTAATCCAGTCTTGTGAGGGCAGTCTTATTGTAGGGTGGGATCTTGTTGATTGTTTCCAAAGAGATGTGACCCACCCAACTGTGGGCGATGTGTCATCACCCATTCAAGGTGGGTTGCTTATTGAGGTCCTTTAAGAGGCAACCATTTTGAAAAAGGCTTCATTGCTTACACAGACAGACATTTGGAGATGCAGAAAAGAAAACGCCCTGAGGAAGCTATTTGAAATGAGAAGCTGGGAGTGAAAGCTAGCAGACATTACCATGTGGCTTCCCAGCTGATAGAGAAATACTGAATGTCATTTGCCCTGTCTTGAGTCAAGGTATCTTTCTTTGGTTGCCTTAGTTTGAATATTTTTATGGCCTTAGAATTGCAAGCTTGTACTTTAATAAATTTTCTTTATAATGGCCAACCATTTCTGGTATAATGCATTTCTGGCACCATTAACAAACATATTGTATAGGGTTTTATAACGCAGGGTAAAAAGTTTGGATTTTTTTTTTTGACACAATAAGAAAAAGTCTAAGTTTTAAGTTTGAGGTGTGCTGGGGAAGTCGCAGACACACCTGAAGGAAATCTTCCAGTCACTCCTCCCCCTCCCCTTTTTCTATTGTGTACAGATGTTTCACTGTTTCCATTCCGCAGTCTGGGGAAGACCTAAGTCTAATGGAAAGGCCTGATGTACCTTGAACCCAAAACTGGTAATAAGCAATTCCAACTGCTTATGAGGGTGAGAAATCTCAGTGGTAGGGCCTCTTCTTCCATGGGGTATGACAATAGCTCTCAAGGCAGTACAAGGTCTCTCCTCTTCTGCAGGAGGTGGGGCATGTGGAGCTGCCCTTCACTGATGCTGATCCAGGTAGTGGCCTCTCTGGGGACAGGCCACGATGGAACTCTGCCCCAACTCCTCTGAACCCATGTGCAGTATAAGGGATTTTTGTTGAGAATCTTTGTTGTGCCTGATCCTGTGTTCCCATAACACACTGTATAAGAACTCACACCACAGGTGACATGGTCAGGTTTATCTTATTAAAATTTCACTTTGGCTGGTGTGGGGAAAATGGACTGTAGGAGGAAAGAGAGAAAGCAGGGAGAGCAGTTGTCCTGCAGTTGTTTGGGGGAGAGCAGTGGTGATGTGTGCAGGGATAGTTGGAAAAAAGCAAAAAGTTTGGGATATATTTTGAAGGCAGAGTTTACAGGGCTTGCTGATTGATTGGATTGGTGATTTGAAGAAAAGGGAAGACTCAAGAATGACTATTAGATTTTTTATTTTTTTATTGTGAAAAATAACATATATACAAAAAGTAGTAAATTTCAAAATACACCCAAACACTTAGTTATAGATCATATTTCAGAGTTTGGTATGGGTTACAGCTCCACAATTTTAGGTTTTTACTTCCAGTTGTTCCGACACTGGAGCTAAAAGAAATATCAATATAATGATATTTAATTTAACTCATTTATTAAATCCTATCTACTATGTTATAACTCCACCTTCTCCTTTGATCTTTCTTCCAATCTTTAGGGGTATTTGAGCTATACCCATTTTAATTTTTTTTCATGTTGGAAAGGGATATTGATAATATGGGATGGGGGATGGAACTATCTGATGTTCTGGAGAGGCTGGCCTCTGCGTTTCAGGACTTTTCTGGCCTAGGAACCCATCTGGAGGTTATATGTTTCTGGAATGTTGCCCTAGTGCATGGAACCTCTTATAGAATCTCAGATAGAGCCCTCGGTATTCTTTAGGGTTGACAGGAATGGTTTTGGTTAGGGTTCGGCAAACCATGGTAAATAGCTGTACCTAGCTGAAGCTTGCATACAAATAACTTTAATAGCTTCTAACTTTGTTTGAACTCTTTCAGCCACTGATACTTTATTAGTTACAATTCTTTTCCCTGTTTTGGTCAGGAAGGCACTGTCAGTCCCATGGTGTCAGGGCTAAGGAGTCATATTCCACTTTGCCAGGGAGACTTTCATCCCTGGGTGTCATGTCCCTCCTAGTGGGGAGGGTAATGATTTTATTTGCAGAGTTGGGTTTAGAGAGAGAAAGTCCACATCTGAGCAACAAAAAAGTTCTCTGGAAGTAAATCTTAAGCATAACTATAGGTAGGCTTAGCGTCTCTGCTTCATTAATAAGCTTTACAAGAGCGAGCCTCAAGATTAAGGGCTTGGCCAATTGACTTGGGAGTCCCTAATGTTTGAGACAGAATCAGGGGTTTCCCCGATGGTAAAGTTTAATAGTTCCACATTTTTTCTCCTATTCTTCAAGGGACTTTGCCAATATTTTGAAATTATTTGCTTAACATACTCTAGGATATATCTGGGCATTACATTAAGCTATACAGGAATTAAAAGCCCTTATTCCCATTCTGGGCTCCCTGTGTTTGGGGTATTTAAATGACCTATCCAAACTAGTCGAGTTATGTGCTACAGAAAATTTAGGTTTTTCACACAGAAAACCTCTCTTTCTTTGGTCTTATAGAGTACATAAAGTTCTAAAACATAGACAATGTCTTCCTTACCCCGTATTCTGATTAACCTTAGTCCTGACTCGATTGGCTTCATTCATATATCTAATTGAAGCCTAATTCCTTTCTCTGCTTCTTTAGCAGTTGTTTTATGTGGAAATGCTAACCTTCAGAACTGCAGAACTCCTATTGTTAGCCTTAAGTGACACACAGGTACCCAAAGTTCCAGGGAAATACCAAGTTATACATATATAGCACAGCCTCTCAAAATCTAGACATAATAATTACAGCTCTGGACTAAATGTTACTGCTGTAAGAACTTACAAGCGAGGCCCCAAGTTTCTTCAAGTATTTTCTAAATGAGCCCATACAATATTTGCTCTTTTGTTTCTGGGTTATTTTATATCACGTAATGTCCCACAGGTTCATTTACTATGTTACATGCCTCACGACTTCATTCCTTTGTGTAGTGGCACATTTGATCATATGTATATACCATAGTTCACCATTCTGCTTCTCAGTGTCTCCTTCAGCACCTCCATCCAGTTGGCACCATGTAAAATGTCCACAGTCAACCGTCCATGTCTCACATTATCCTCACTTAGTGGTATAATCAACAACAGTCTCTATTTTAGACAGTTTTCATTGTTTCAAAGAGAAAAATAACCAATAAACACACTCTCACCAAATAGAGAATTCAAACCTCCCCTTAATTCTTGTCCTCACCACTCCCCCACCCCCATTATTTAACCCTGATATTACTGTGGTACTGTTGTCTTCCTGTTAAACATAGCCCATAGCATGCAATAGTAGTTTCCCCCCTATACCCCAATATAAACTCTTTGTACAAGAGTCATTACCTTTGAAGTAGTTCATGCAGGAACTTATTTATATTTGTAGTGTTAATTGTTGGGATACCTGGCTCTATACAACCTCTTTCAATCATGTTCCCCTTCAATATGGCAATATTACTTATAAACCCACTAATGAACTGCCTTCACTTCTATCCATACCCTTACATTCAAGTTCAACCTCATTAGCTAACCATTCCCCCATCTTTAGCTTCCTTGTATTTCTAGGTTCACTATATTATGTATTATAAGCCTCTGACTTTACCTTTACCGTGGTCATAAAAGCAAACTCATACAGGATCTATCTTTTTGTGTCTGGCTTATTTCACTCAGCATTATGGTCTCAAGGTGAAACCATTTTGTCATATGCATCAGAATGTGATTTCATCTTACTGCTACATAATATTCTATCATATATATATATATATATATATATATATATATATATATATATATATAAAACACCACATTTTATTTATCCACTCGTCTATTGATGGGCATTTGGATTGTTTCCATCTTTTGATGGTTGTGAATAATGTTGCTATGAACATTGGTGTAAATATCTGTTTGTGTCACTGCATTCAGCTCTTTTGGGTATATACTGAGTAGTGGTATTGCTGGGTCATAGGCAACTCAATATTTAGTTTTCTAAGAAACTGTTGAACTGTCCTCTATAGCATCTGTACCATTATACATTCCCATCAGCAATGCATAAGTGTCCCAGTTTCTCCACATGCCCTCCAACATTTGTAGTTTCCTGTTTGTTTAATAGCAACCATTCTTATAGTTGTGAGGTGGTATCTCATTGTAGTCTTGATCTGCATTTCCCTTATAACTAGAGAAAATGAGCATCTCTTCATGTGCTTTTTAGCCATCTGTATTTGCTTTACAGAAAAATGTCTAATTCATGTCTTTAGCCCATTTTATAATTGGGTTATTTGTTCTTCTAATGTTGAGTTATATGATTTCTTTATGTATACAAGATATCAAACCTTTATTCGATCCCTGATTTCCAAATATTTTCTCTCGTTGAGTTGACTGCCTCTTCATCTTTTTGACAGTCTTTTCAGGCTCAAAAACATTTGATTTTGAGGAGTTCCCGTTTATCTATTTTATCTTTCATTGATTGTGCTTTGGATATAAAGTTGAGAAAGCTACCTCCTATTACTAGGTCTTAAAGTGCTTCCTTATAGTTTCTTCTAAGAGTTTTATGCTACTGGTTCTTATATTTAGGTTTTTGATCCACTTTGAGTTAATTTTTGTATAGGATGTAAGGTAAGGGTACTCTTTCATTCTTTTGGCTATTGATGTCCAGTTCTCTTATGCCCCTTTATCAAAAAGACTATTTTGTCCCAGTTCAGTGGATTTGGGAGCATTGTTGAAGATCAATTGACCATAGATTTGCAAGTCTATTTCCACACTCTCAATTTGATTCCATTGGTCAATACTTCTATCTTTGTGAGAATACCATGCAGTTTTGACTACCGTGGCTTTATAATAAGCTCCAAAGTCAGGAAGTGTTAATCCTCCCACTTTGTTCTTTTTAAGGATATTTTTAGCTATTCCAGGTCTCTTTCCCTTCAAAATGAATTTGATAACTAGCTTTTCCAAGTCTTCAAACAAGGTTGTTGGAATTTTGATTGTTATTGCATTGAATCTTTAGATCAATTTGGGTAGAATTGACATCTTAACTACATTTAACCTTCCTGTCCATGAGCAGGGAATGCCTTTTCACCTATTTGGATCTTTGATTTCTTTTAGCAGTGTTATGTAGTTTTATTTGTATAGGTCCTTTATATCCATAGTTAAGTTTGTTCCTAAATACATGATTCTTTTAGTTGCTGTTTTGAATGAAATTTCTTCCTTAATTGTTCCCTCAATTAGGTCATTGCTTGTGGATAGAAACATTACTGATTTTTTGCACATTAGTCTTCTGTTCCATCACTTTGCTGAATTTGTTTATTAGCTCAAGATTTGTCACAGATTTCTCAGGATTTTCCAAGTAGAGTAGCATGTCATCTGCACTAATGAAAATTTTACTTCTTCCTTTCTCGTTTGGATGCCTTTAATTTCTTTTTCCTGACTGACTGCTCTAGCTAGAACTTCTAGCACAATGTTGACTAATAGTGTGACAGAGGGTATCCTTGTCTTGTTCCCGATCTTAGGAGAAAGGCTTTCAGTCTCTCTCCATTGAGTATGATGCTGGCTGTATATATTTTTCATATATGCCTTTTATCAGGTTGAGGAGGTTACCTTTGAGTCTTACCTTTTGAAGTGTTTTTATCAGAAAAGGTTGTTGAATTTTCTTGAATTATTTTTCAGCATCAATCGAAATGATCATGTGATTTTTCCCTTTCAATTTGTTAATGTGCTGTATTACATTGATTGATTTTCTTATGTTGAACCATCTTTGCATTCCTGGTATAAACTCCACTTGGTCGTGGTGTATAATTCTTTTAATGTGCTATTGGATTCTATTTCTAGTATTTTGTTGAGAAGTTTTGCATCTATATTCATTAAGGAGATTGGCCTGTAGTTCTCCTTTCCTATAGCGTCTTTACCCAGTTTTGGTATTAGAGTGATGTTGGCTTTATAAAATGAGTTAGGTAGTGTTACTTTGTCCTCAGTTCTTTTGAAGAATTTGAGCAGGAATGCTGCTAGTTCTTTTTGGAATGTTTGTTAAAATTCCCCTGTGAAGCCATCTGGCCCTGGGCTTTTCTTTATAGGAAGATTTTTGGTGACTGAATCTCCTTACTTGAGATGGGTTTGTTAAGATCTTCTCTTTCTTCTCAAGTCTGTGTAGCTTTTTGTGTGTTTCTAGGAATTTGTCCATTTCATCTATGTTGTCTAGTTTGTGGGGAATAGTTGTTCATAATATCTTCTTTTGAGGTTTTTTATTTCTTCAGGGTCCATGGGAATGACCTCCCCTCTCATTTCTGATTGTGTTTATTTGAATCCTCTCTCTCTTTTTTTTTTCTCTTTTTCCTTTGTCAGCCTAGTCAATTGTTTTTTTTCATTTCATTCTTTTTCCTTGTGAGTTTCTCATTATTGCAGCACCATTTGTTTAATTTTTTTGTTTGTTTGTTTTTGTTGGTTTCTTTGTTTGTTTTGGGAAGTGCATGGGCTGGGAGTTGAACCCTGGTCTCCTGCATTGGCAGGTGAGAATTTTACCACTGAACTACCCTCACATCCCTGCCTATTAGGTTTTTGATCTGAGTACGTGGGTAAATGGTTTTGCTACCTACTGAGATTAAAAATATGATGGGGTGAGATGGATTTGGGAAAGACAAGTCAAGAATTTTGTCTTAGAATTTAAGTTGCAGAAGCCTGGTAGAAAGCACATGGAAATGTTAAATGGACATATTTATGTATGAGCTTGAAAAGTAGAGGAGAGGTCACAGTTGCACATATTTGGAATTTTCAGCAAAGAGTTGATAATCAAAGTAATGGGGGTAAAGTGAGATTACCTAGGAAGACACAAAAGGTAGAGAAATGGGACTCTCCAAAGTTTACACATGACATAAGTAGAGGATAAACAAGAAAGTAAAACTGAGAAGTAATGGCCAGGAAAGTAGGAGGGAAATAGAATAGTATAGTGTCAAGAGAAGGCATTTCATGAAAGAATGAATGGTAAATTGTCCAAAAGGCTGCTGAGAGTTTGAGTAAAACTCAATGTTACTATTGGATTGGTAATGAGGAGATTGTATGTGACTTTAGAAGAAATTTTACATATTATAGAAGGGCTGGGATCCTGAGTCATATGTGATGAGAGAAGAATAGATGGTAATAAAGTGGAAATTATGGTAATAGTCACCAGTTTTCACATCTTATTCTAAAGGGAAGGGTTGCAGAAAAATGGGGCTTTTTGAGGTCTCACTTTCCTAGAATTTTCATAACTAAGTATCACAGGCTGGGTGGCCTGAAGCAGTAGAATTCTCTTGTCTTACAGTCCTGGAGGCAAGAAGTCTGAAAACAAGCTATCAGCAGAGCCATGCTTCCTTTAAGGTTTGTGCAGTAGACTCTTTTCCATGCTTCTTCTAGCTTCTGATGATTTGGCCACAATTCATGGTGTTCTCTGCCTTAATCTTCTCATGGCTTTCCTCTCTTTGTATTTAGTTATTTCCTCTCTATGTATTTTCACATGTCCAATTCTCCCTTTCTTATAAGGCCAACAGTCATATTGGACTAGGCCCAACCCTAATCCAATTTGGCTTCATTTTAACTAATATCTTCAAATATCGTATTTCCAAATAGGGTCATGTTCATGGAACTTAGAATTTGGACTTAAGCATATGTTAAAAATTTTTTTTTTATTTTAGTAACGTATATACAATCCAAAATGTATCATTTTAACTACTTTCAAGTATATAATCCAGTGGTATTAATTTATGGGGCAGGGGACACAATACATTCCATAGCAGGAGGTATTTTTTGTTTGTTTGCATTTAAAAAATTTTTTTCAAGTTGAGTGAGAGGGTTAATTGAAGGCAAGTTTTAAGAAAGTGAGAAGACATGGGATCTAAAGGACAACTGAAGGGGTTTTCTTGTGACTAGAGTGGGGCATTGTCTTCCTCTGAAATAGAAGTGACAGCTAAAAAGGAAGGGAACATGAGCAGCAGACTGGTAGATTTGGTGGGGAAAAATGGTGATGTTCTCGTGAGATTGCTTCTATTTCTTTCAGGGAGATGAGAGGCAAGTTGGAAAGGAAGATTGAGGGTAGGGGTGAAAGTTTGGGGATAGAAGAAAAGGAAGAGAAGGTATATATGTTAGAATCCCCTGCCCTTAAAAAGATCTATTTGTCAATAAATTCACAACCATTAACATGGTACTCTGAGGATTTTGGAATCTGAAGACCTGCTTTCCATTCCCTGTTGGACATTAAACTGTGTGACCTTGGAAAAGGGAACTTAATTTGTCTAATTTGTCAATTTTCTTTTCATAAAAAGGGAATAGGATTAAAATCTGACTCATGATATTATGAGAATTAAGTGAAATGGCATATAAGGAAAATGGTTCGTAAATCATATAATCCTATATAAATATACATATTAGTTGTGAAAATTGTTATCAGGATATCAAACATCATTACTGCTAGTTGTAGTATAGTATTATATGAATATTACACTATGTACTTAAAAAGAAGTTGTCCTCTGTTACCCAATGGAATTAATATAATTTTGAAAACCTTAAATAGATTTAATAGAATATTTCTTTCTTTGGTTCCTGTGCTGGTTTGATAGGATTGTGTGCCCTAGAAAAGCCGTGTTTTAATCCTGATCCATCTTGTGGAGGCAGCCACTTCTTTTAATCTCTATTCAGTATTGTAGTTTGGAAATTTGATTAGATTATCTCCACAGAGTTACGACGTACCCAGTTGTGGGTATTAACCTTTGAGAAGTGGGAGATGTGACTCCACCCATTCCAGGTGGGGCTTGATTAGTTTACTGAAATACTTTAAAAGAGGAAACATTTTGGAAAAAGCAAGAGACCCACGAGAACTGTGAGAACTTCGAGAGCCTATGCAGCCAGAGACCTTTTGCTCTGTTTTCTAGCTGCCAGAATGCAATACCAGAAACGGAATGGCTTTTAAAAAGGGGAATTTAATAAGTTGGTAGTTTATAGTTGTAAAGCCGTGGAAATATCCCAATTATAGCAAGTCTATAAAAAATGTCCAAATTAAGGAACCAAGAAGAGTATACCTTCACTCAAGAAAGACTGATGAAGTTCAAAGTTTCTCTCTCAACTGGAAAAGCATATGGTGAACCTGGCATCTGCTAGCTTTCTCTCTAGGCTTCTTGTTTCTTGACGCTTACCCAGGGGCATTTTCCTTCTTCATCTCCAAAGTTCTCTGGCTGTGTGGGGTCTGATAGTTCTAGTGGCTCTCTAGCTTTTTCCAAAATGCTTCCTCTTTTAAAGGATTCTGGTAAACTAATCAAGATCCACTTGGAATGGGTGGAATCACATCACCATCTAATCAAGGTTAATACCCTCAACTGGGTGAGTTCCATCTCTGTGGAGACAATCTGATCAAGTGTCCGACCTATAGTACTGACTAGGGATTAAAAGAAACGGCTGCCTCCACAAGATGGATCAGGATTAAAACGTGGTTTTTCTAGGGTACATATAACTTTCAAACCATCACATCTTTGGAGATGAAGAAGGCATGTGCCCCTGGGGGAATTTCATGAAACAAGAAGCCTGGAGAGAAAGCCAGCAGATGTCCCATATTTGCCATGTGCCTTTCCAGTTGAGAGAGAAACCCTGAATTTCACCGACCTTTCTTGAATGAAGGTAACTTCTTTCTGGTGTCTTAATTTGAACATTTTTATAGACTTGCTTTAATTGTGACATTTTCACAGCCTTAGAACCGTAAACTTGCAACTTTAAAGAAGGTCCCCCCTTTTAAAAGCTGTTCTGTTTCTGGCATATTGCATTCTGGCAGATTACAAACTAGAACAGTTCCCAAAGTGTGTATTGAAGAAAAAATTATTAAATTCTAAGATACCAAAGAATAAAATAAACATTTGTTTGTAATTTGTACATTATTTAAAATTTGGAAAAAACCAGACATCTGTATTATTATATTTAGTTTTACCATATTTAATATATTAATTATAATGATCATAATTACTAAATGTTGCAAAACTGAACTTGAGAGAAAACTATTCTTCTTCTAGTTATATATATTTCATCAAAATGAATCTTTATATTTTAATCCTGCTAACTTTTGTTTGTCTTTATAAAAAAAATAAAATGAATTTTATATTAATCAAATTATTTAAAATCCAACAGTTCATATTATTTAAAAATTGACATAGAATTCACCATGTTCAAAAACAGGTATCTTAAGAAGTCCTATAAAAATCTTTATTTATTTTTCCAACTCTCTCCGTGTGATATAGCCTAGGATTAGGAAGAGTAAAGTCTGGCAGCTCAGCAAAGTGAAATTTTCTTATTTATCTGCTGACTAGCTCCACTGTAGGATTCTTTATGGTACTTGCATTTGCTAAACTAGGACCTGAGGAGACCTCTTAAATAACAAGAAGGAAAAAGGGGTCTAGTGGCTAACGTACAATCCTGGCATTAGCACTTCTGGGATTCTCTCTACCTTTTTTATTGAATTATTTCACTGTCATAATCCCACTCTTTGTGTATAAAAAAGAAAATATGATTTCTTTTTTATACACATGTAATATTACATGCCTTGTAAATGTTCTAGGGCTTAATTATGGCTTGCAAACTTGTCTGAGCTCTCTGAAAAAGCGTGGGCATAATTATTCAAGGTGGGTCTTGATTAGTTTACTAGAGTCCTTTAAAAGGTAAATATTTTGGAGAAACCTCAGATGCAGACATGGATACAGTCATTGGAAATGCAGAAGCCCCAGGAGACATAGTTGCTTCAGAACTGACAGAAATCCTAGACACGGACACTTGGAGATTCAGGCCCAGCAGAGGCATCATGTGCCTTCCCATGAGATAGTAAGCAAGCCATAACCTGGAGAGAGCAAAGGGAAGCCAAAAGATGAAACCCAGCCCTAGAGAAGCAAAGTGAGGAACTCCCACAGGAAACAGAGGCTGAAAGCAATGGAGCCCAGGAGCAAGGGACAAGAAGATGCCAGCCAGGTGCCTTCCCAGCTGGCAGTGGTGTTCTAGATGGCATCAGCCTTTCTTGAGTACGGATAACCTTTTGTTGGTGCTTTAATTTGGACTTTTCATGGCCTTAGAACTGTAAACTTGCAACTTAATAAATTCCCTTTTTTTAAAAAGCCATTCCATTTCTGGTATATTACCTTCCAGCAGCTTTAGCAAACAAAAACCCCAGTTCAGCCATTTACCCTAATTAAGACATAGGATAATGGAATATTATGTAACTATTAAAAAGAATGGAGCGACTCTATACCAACTGAGTAAGAAGGATTTTGTTATACAGGAAAAGTGAAATGGAGAAAATTCCATATAATATGATTCAATTTTGTAAAGTACATGTAGAATCAAATAATCCAGGATACACAGAGGAGACAGAGGGTTGGGCAACAATTAAACAAGCAACCATTACAACAAGTTTAAGTCATTAAAGCAGGAATTGTATAGGTGCTGTATAATCTAGAATCAGAAAACATATTTTTTTCAAATTCTGACTTCAATTCTTACTTGACTTACTTGCCCATTATGATCTTTCATGCTGTTTTCAAATGTGAAGTTAGTATCATCACCTGGATGTCCTACAGGTGTTTCACATGTAAAAATAAGTTTATTTTCTTCTTGGGAAACAACAAACAGTAAACATGTGTTAAGCTAGTATTTCTAAGCACCTTCAAAATATCAGGACTTGTGGTACATGCTGGGTGATAGAAAAATAAAATTAAAAAAAAAAAAACAATGTCTTCTTTCCAGGAGTACATACTTGGATGAAAAAGGAGTGATACAATGCAGAAAATACATTAATATAGGTATGTGCAGAGGAGATCTAAAGAAAGACCCCCTAACTCAATTTCGCAGATTCAGGTGCCAGGCTGGTTTTACAGTATAAGTAGCAATGAGCTTTGTGAATCTTTGTGTTCTGATGGCTCATCAACTTCCTACTTTAAGAGCGTTTATCATGTGGTATTATTGCTAATTTACTTGTAGGAGGTACATATCTGTTATGTTCACAACTGCCTTCCCAGATGAAGTACCAGGGATACACTGTGCTAGGGAATGAGGTAAAGAGATGAAATAAACATGGTTCTTGTCCTCAAGAAAGTCAAAGACTTGTGGGCAACCAAGACATGTAAGGGAAAGATATCATCAAATGTCATAAAAAACTGAGACTCATTGGAGTATTCTTTTTTATTATAACAAATATTTATAAAGACTAAAATACAATTCTCCTGGGTTTTTGTCCACGGCTGCTCTGTAATGTTCCATTAGTGTCACTGGAGCAACACCCTAATACACTGGACTTGAGTGTGTCTTGAGAGCTAATGGGAGCCTCCGGATCCTGAAGGCAGGAACCAGGACCTCGATGACTAATGACTGAGCAATATGGGAAGAATTGACTCTATAGGACACTGGAATTCTTTAAGATGGCCATGGCTCAAACATATGGGGCAAAACCAACCACAAAATTATTATAAAGTCATGAACTTTCTTATTTATACTCTTATTTGTATTTCTCGGGGAATGAGGACAAGAATCACAACTTTTCACTGTCACATGCTTTGGAAACCATTCAAAAGGAGGCAATGCTTGATGGATGGCATCCTTAACTGCTCAGTGAAATCTTCTTAGAACTAATCTACCATCCTTCTCTGCTGAATAATGACCCCAGAGAGAAATAATCTTAACCATAGAGCTATAAACATTCAAAGTTGGTGGTATTTAAAGGTCATCCAGTTTAACCATTTACTTGAAACTTTAGTTCAGGTTTCTTATGATAGCATTTCAGGTCTTCCACAGACTGGCCCCAAAGCTCCATCCATGCACCTCATATCACTCTTCCACAAACCTTCTGCACCAGAAGACAGTCCACTAGACATGGTTCAATGGCTTGATTGGTATAACAGATTATCTTTAAGATGTCTTTCAAAACTTAAGAATGTTTTCAAGAACTGACTATCTCCATAACACACCTTAAAGCTTTCTCTGTTTTTGTTTTATATCTTCCATATTGCTGTACTGTATTGATAGATTTTTCTTCTTCTAATACCACTGCTTGCTACCCTTATCTATGCTAAATGCTTAGGTTGTACTTTGAAGTAAAATTGTTTAGGCAACCTGATTGTGATTCAAAGATCAGATGGAAGATAGGACTTCCTATTTTTAGTCATACCTTCCTTCTTCTGTTCATTGGATAGTTATTGAAACACAACATGCGTACCATTCTCAATGTCGTAGATATTGAGAATGTTGAGATGAACATGTCTGGCCAGTTCATCAACCTCATGGAGCTTAAATCCTAGTGGGGATATGAATGATTCATGAGCTTCTACACTAATTCTTTTGGAATAGTTATTAATAGACTAAAATAAATTTGCCTTGCTTTGGGTGTGTTTGAGTGGCTGAAATATATGTGACCAGGGATCATTCAGAAACACAATTTTTCAGTGGTTAAAAACTCAGATTCAGATATTGATCCCTGATGAGATATTAATTAAATGTATGACTTTGGGTAAATTACTTACCCTTTCTTAACTTTCTTTAGTATTTTATTATTTTTGTTGTGATTTCTTCTTTAACTCATTAGTTATTTAGAAGATTGTCTTTTAGATTTCAAACTAGTGAGGGATGTCCCACAGTTCATTTTCACATCAGTATTCAGCTCTAATCCCTCTTGATCTTAGGAAGACTGTTTATCTGAATGTCCCTGTAAAGTAATTTCTGGCATGTTCATGTGCATATAGAAGTTACCACATAATCTCATCACGTAACCACATCAGTAATGAACAGAGAATGCCATTTGGATTTATATTATCTGAAAATCTCACTTTCAAATATAGATAAGCATGTGTCTGCAATGAAATGCAATGTTTTCCTACATACATTATATGTTGAAATCTCCATCAGTCACTTGGCAGTATAAATGTAAATTTACTACTGCAAGAGAGAAATTGATGGTTGTGAAAGCTGCTAAATTTTTGCATAAACTCTGACTATTAAGGATATTGAAATAATATGAAAATTAGAGAAATGGTTAAATAACTTTAAGAAAAATGTTATACCCTTTTTGTTCACAAAATGTATATTGAATTTAAATTATACAAAACAGAAAAATAGAAAATAGTTTGCAATATCATCCTACTCTCAGTTGAAATATTTGGTGTTTGTGCTGGTTTGAAAGGAAGTATGCCCCTTAAGAAAAGCCATGTTTTACTATAAATCTCATTTCTTAAAGGTAGAATAATCCCTATTCAATACTGTATATTTGAAACTGTAATGAGATCATCTCCCTGGTTGATGTGATTTAGCTAAGAATGGTTGTTAAACTGGATTAGGGGATGACGTGTCTCCACCCATTTGAGTGGGTCTTGATTAGTTTCTGAAGTCCTATAAAAGAGGAAACATTTTGGAGAATGAGAGACTCAGAGAGAGCAGAGAACGCTGCAGCACCACGAAGCAGAGAGTCTACCAGCCAGCAACCTTTGGAGATGAAGAAGGAAAACGCCTCCTGGGGAGCTTCATGAAACAGGAAGCCAGGAGACAAAGCTAGCAGATGACACCATATTCGCCATGTGCCCTTCCAGCCGAGAGAGAAGCCCTGACTGTGTTCGCCATGTGCCATCTCACTTGAGAGAGAGACCCTGAACTTCATCGGCCTTCTTGAACCAAGGTATCTTTCCCTGGATGTCTTTGATTGGACATTTCTATAGACTTGTTATAATTGGGACATTTTCTTGGCCTTAGAACTGTTAACTAGCAACTCATTAAATTCCCCTTGTTAAAAGCCATTCCGTTTTTGGTATATTGCATTCCGGCAGCTAGCAAACTAGAACAGTGTTAAACAACATAACTTTTAAAAATTGCATTTACTTTTTAAGTTATTTGTGCTGGTTTGAAAAGATGTATGTCCCCTAGAAAAGCCATGGTTTTTTTTTTTTTTTTTTTTGATGGCCAGGCACTAGGAATAGAACCCGGGTCCCCGGCATTGGCAGGTAGTAACTCTGCCTGCTGAGCCACAGTGGCCCACCCTGAAAAGCCATGTTTTAATCTAAATCCCATTTTATAAAGGTAGAATAATCCCTATTCAATACCGTATGTTTGAAACTGTAATCAGATCATCTCCCTGGGGATATGATGTAATCAAGGGTAGTTGTTAACATGGATTAGGTGACGGCATGTCTCCACTCATTTGGGTGGGTCTTCATTAGTTTCTGAAGTCCTATAAAAGAGGAAACATTTTGGAGAATAAAAGATTCAGAGACAGCAGAGCAGAACAACATAGCCACAAGAAGCAGAGTCCACCAGCCAGTGACCTTTGGAGATGAAGAAGGAACCTGCCTCCCAGAGAGCTTCATGAAGCAGGAAGTCAGGAGAAGAAGCTACCAGATGATGCCGTGTTCGAAGAGGAGCCCTGACTGTGTTCTCCATGTGCCTTTCCAGATGAAAGAGAAACTCTGACTGTGTTCACCTTGTGCTTTCTCACCTGAGAGAGAAACCCTGAACTTCATCAGCCTTCTTGAACCAAGGCATCTTTCCCTGGATGCCTTTGATTGGACATTTCTATAGAATTGTTTTAATTGGAACATTTTCTTAGCCTTAGAACTGTAAACTAGCAACTCATTAAATTCCCCCTTTTAAAAGCCATTCTGTTTCTGGTATATTGCATTCCAGCAGCTAGCAAACTAGAACATTATTTTATATCAATTTATGTTACAATGATATACCTAAAGTCCAGTGGTCAATTTTCAGTTTTCATATTACACGAAATACTGCCATTTGGTGTGGTTGATTACTACTTCTTCCTTGAAATATTTCTTTGTTTGAATTTCAGAACTCTGCACTCTTGGAAATCCTCCTACTCCACGGTTACTCTTTTTCATTCTTCTTTGTAGATTATTCCTTATCTAATGGACCTTGAAATATTAGCATGCCCTGATTGAGTCTTTCGACCTTAATTTTTACTCTTCATCATGATGATTTCATTTTATCTCATGGTTTTAAGTACAATATAAACACTGATGACTTCCAAATTTATCTGTCTAACCTATAGCTACTTTGAGATCATATTCTATATCTAACTACCTCTTTGATATCTCCACTTGGATGTTTAAAATCCATCTAAAATATAATGTATTCAAAAGTGAGTTCTTAATATACTTCCCCTAAAACCTACTCTTCCTTTCATCTTTCCAATCTGTTTTCCTGATTCCTAGGAAAACGTTGCTCAGGCTGAAACAATTGATGCCAATATTGACTCCTACCTTTCTCTTTATACTCTGCTATTCATTCCATTAGCAAATTCTATAGTCTTTTATCTTCAAAGTATTTCTAGCATCTGATCACTTTTTTGCACCCCCTCCATTGATATCCCCAGGTCCTAAATTCTGGATTATTTCAATAGTTTCCTAACTGGTCTCCTTGTTTTTATCTTTGCCTCCCAAGTATCAATTTTCTTCCACTTCCAGAATGATTACTTGCATACATAAGTCAAGTAATATTACTTTTCTGTTCAGAACTTTCTACTGACTCCCCATTTCACCCATGGTAAAAGCCAAATCTCTTATAATTACCTATAAGGCTGAATGATCACCTCTCCCCACCAACCATTATCTCTCAAATTGAGTATACTGCTACATCTCTTTTTGTCCCAGTCCTATTGGGTTCCTGGATATTCTTGGATCGGAGTGAGCATGCTCCTACCTCAGAGTCTTTGTACTTGCTATTCCCTCCTAACAGAAAACTCTGTCCTTGAATAATGGGGAGACTTATTCCCTGTGGTAGCCAGCTTCTAAGATGGCTCCCAATGATCCCTGATGCTGGTATTCATGACTTTGGTTCAGCTCTCACATGGTATAAATCTGATTTTGGAAATTAATAGGATGCTGCATAAGTGACAAGGAGTGTTTACCCACAATAGACACTAAAGATTTTGCATCTTCTCCCTTGCTGTCTCTTGGATTACTCATCAGTTGTCATGTCATGAGGACACTGAGCAGCCTTATTCGGAAGTTAACATGGAAGGAATTGAGGCCTCTTGACAGCATTCAGCATCAACTCACCAGCTGCGTGAGCAGTCTTTGGAAGTATATTCTGTAGCTTCAGTCCATTGTTCAGATGTTTAAAATGTCCAGAAGGTTACAGTTGAGATGACAATTTGAAGTGCAACCTGAGAGGAGACCTGGTGAAAGAATCATCCCATTAATTTGCTCCCAAATTTCTGACTCTAAAAGTGTGTGAGATAATAAATGCTTATTGTTATTTTAAGTTGCTATTGGGTAACTTGTTATGCAGCAGTAGATAATTAATATATTCCCTCACATCCTTGAAATCTTTGTTCAGATAACTTCTCAGAAAGTCCTTATCTGACTTTTGTATTTAAATAGAAAGCCTCGCTGTGATTATTGTGTTTATTGTCCATTTGCCTACTAGAATATGAGCTCCACGAGAACAGGGATTTTTGTTATTTTTATTCACTTTTGATCACAGTGGGCATGGTGCCTGGAATATAGTAGGCGCTCAAGAAAGGTTTGAGTGACTGAATAAATGATGATGTAAAGAGTCTTTTTTTGAGATTTCTTCACTCTTCTGAGGATGAATTTTTTAATTAATAAATTATGCTAATTTTTTCTGAGAGAAAAAAGTACAAAATCATGCAGAACAAAGTTACAATAAATCATCTATCAAAATCTGGCTTAATAAAGTTTATGGAGATTATAAAACAAAGAAGAAATTGTTGGAGGAAAATGATGCACCCCAAAGTATCTCACTTCTTTACTGACCTCAGTTGAAAGAGAACTTCTATTAAGTATCACAATGTGAAGAACTGTGAAAGCAGAAGCAACCTAGCATCGATAGTGCTGAGAGGTTATTGTTCCTTCACTGTACTGTCAGACTTTTAAACAGTAATATCCAAGATTTTGACTTGTGTTATTAATTAAAATTTTAAAGTATAAATTAAGATTTATTTTTGTATCCAAGAAATCCATCCTCTGACAGTGATTTCTGGTTTCCTCCAACTCATTAAAATTTGTTGAGAATTCCTTTATGACCTAGCGTATAATTAACATTTTTGAATGTTTAAGTGTACTAGTAAAGAATGTGCATCTTTTTCATTATTTAGTGTAGGTTTTTAATCTTTCTCTATCTCAAATTCTACCAGATCCAATTTGTTAAATGTTTAGTGCTGTCTGTTGATTTGACAATGTTTTCTTTATTCCCACTTTTTACTCCTGCTATTTTTGATGTTATAGATATTTATTCCTGTTTCTTTAGCAGTTGGGCTGAACTTTTAAATTAATTTAAAAATGTATATATTTGAAATTAAGGAATCATTACATATTGTAAAATGTGTGATTCAGTTTGATGAGTTTGGGCAAACATATCACGGAAAAAACAATAACCCAATAAAAATTTAGAACATTTCCATCATTTGAGAAAGTTTCCTAATGTGCCTCTTCAGTCAATCACCTTCCACTTATGGAGAAAATTGTCTTTCTAATTTTCATTAATTTGCCCTTTTCTTGAAACTTCATATAAAGAGACTCACAATATGTTCTTCTTTGTGTCTGGTTTCTTTGTGAAACAATGTTTTTGATATTCATCTATATTCTTGTATATTTTGGCACTATGTTCTTTTTCTATTACTGTATATATTCCATTGTATGAATACATCACAATTTATTTATCCTTTTGCCTATTGATAGACATTCCTTTTTTTTCATTACATGAATAAACATTTTTGTACAAATCCTTCATGTACTTACATTTTCAATTTTTTTTGTAAAGACCTGGGAGTGGAATTGCTAGATCATAAAATGTACACATAATTTCATTGAATAAAGAAAAAAAAAACTCTGCTAAAAAGTTTTTCAAAGTGGCTGTACCATTTTATATTCCCACGAACTATAAATAAGACATCTGATTGTTTCACATCCCTTTGGCATTGTTGATCTTTTTAATGTTGGCCATTCTAAGTGGGTATGAAGTTGGTAAATCATGGTTTCAATTTATATCCCACTGCTAATCAATGATAGTAAACATCTTTTCATTTCTGTGTCCTTTTTTTATTTGTATATTTCATTTTTTGAAGTATCTTTCCAGTTATTTTACCAATTTTAAATTGGGTTGCTTTTTTATTGATATATATATTGTTAAATATATATATATATATAGTGAATATTTTTTCCAATCTGGTTTATTTTTTTCTAAACAATGTCTTTTCATGTGGTTATTCACATTTATAATGTATAGTTTATAGTTTTTAAATTTTAAGTTAATATTCTTTGGATTCTAGTTAGGAAATATTTGCCTACTCCCTTTTAGGTATTTTCACATTTTCTTCTAGAAGCTTTAGATTTTAGTTTTCACATTTATATCATAATCCATTTTGAGTTAATTTTTGTATATGGTATAAGGAAAAGAGTGAGGTTCATTTATTCCCATTTGTATAACCATTTGATCCAGTCCAATTACCAATGTTAAAAAGACTTTTCTTTCTTCATTTAATTGCTGTGGACCTCTGTCAAAAATCATTTGACTGTTTACATGGGGTAGGCAGTTAAGATACAGAAAGTCCAATTAAATTAAAGTTTCAGATTTACCACAAATAATTTTTAGTATAGGTAAATCTATTTAGCTTATGTTGCAAATACTGCATGGAGCATACTTATGCTAAATTTTTTCTGTTTATCTGAAATTTTAATTTCACTGGTCATCTGCATTTTTATTAGCTAAATCTGTCAATTATGCCTCTTATAGTGGTGCTATTTCTGGATTCTGTTCTGGTCGACTATCCTATTGTTTCTATACTTAGTACTGTACCATCTTAATTAATATGGCTTTATAGTAATTCTTTGACTCACTTAGTTCTTCTTTTTTCAGGATGCATTGACTATTCCAGGTCCTTTATTTATATTTCCATATAATTCTTTTGGGGGGCATGGGCAGACACTGGAATCGAACCCTGGTTTCCAGCATAGCAGGGGAGAAGTCTGCCACTTCGTCACCATTGCCAGGCCTATTTCCATATAATTTTTTGAAAGCTTTTCTTAATGAAAGAAGTTGTATTATTTACAGAAAAGTCATGCAAAAAATACAGAGTTCCTAAACAACCCCCATAATTAGCATCTTGCATTAGTGTGGTTCCATGTAAATTTTCATATAATCTAGCTGATTTCTATTTAAGAAAAAAGTCTGCTGGGATTTTGATTGGAATTGTGTTAAGTCAACAGTTCAACGTAGGGAAAAATGACATGTTTATAATATTGAGTCTTCTAAACAATGTGTTAAGTTATATCTCTGTATTTATTTAAGGTTTCCACAATTTCTCTCAGCAAATTTCTGTAGTTTTCTGTATAGAGGTCTTCTGTGCCTTTTGTTACATGTATTGCTAGGAGTTTTGTGTTTTTTCATGCTGCTAAAAATGTGTTAATTTAGAAATTTTCAATCTCCAATGCTTGTTGTTAGTATAGAAAAAATACAGTTGATTTTATAAATTGACCCTGTATGCCAAAGACTTGGCTGAATTCACATATTTGATCTAGTAGTTTTCGCTTATCAGAATCCAGTGGATTTTCTACATTTACATTTATTTGATTTGCAAATAAAGCCACTTGTGCTTTTTCTTTCTCAATCTTCATGCTTTTCATTGAAAACTTTTACTGTATTGCATTAGGATAGAACCTCCAATACAATGTTTGAATAGAAGTGCGTTTTTTGTGTGACCTTAGTAGCAATGTGTACAGAGTTTACAACTAAATTTGATGTTTGCTATAGATTTTTGTAATATATGGTCTGTTTCTTCTTGTTTTAGTTTTGGTAAGTTGTTTCAGAGAATTTGTCCATTTAATCAACATTGCAAAACTTATTAGATTTAAGTTGTTAATTGTACTTTATTAGTATCTTTGATAGTTAAGCTTATGTGTCAACTTGGCCAGGTTATGTTATCCAGATGTTTGGTCAAGCAAGCACCAGCCTGATTGTTACTATGAGGATATTTTATGGGTTTAAATCATTAGTAAGTTGATTGCATTTATGGCTGATTATATCTATAATCATCTGAGGAGATTGCCTTCAAACAATGAGAGACATTTCATCCAATCAGTTGAAGGTTTTAAAAGGAGAAGTGATTATTTCCGTAGTCAGAAGAAAGAGTTTCCATCTCTACTTCACCCAGCCAGCTTCTCCTGGGGAATTCATCGAAACCTTCATCAGAGTTGCCAGCTTACGACCTGCATTTCAGAATTTGGACTTGTGCATCCCCACAGTCGCATGAGAAAATTCTTATCAAAATATTTCCTGTCAATTCTGTTTCCCTATCAAACCCTGACTAATAAAGTATCATTTTAGCTGGTAGGATCTGTGTGGATGTCCCTTTTTAAAATTCTTGATATGGCTAATTTGTATTTCTTTTATGAGAATTGCCAGGGTATTTTTGTTTGCAAAAGCTTCTGGAATGTAATATACCAGAAACAGAATAGCTTTTTAAAAAGGGGAATTTATTAAGTCATCAGTTTATAGTTCTGAGGCCATGAAATGTCCAAATTAAGGCAAGGCTATAAAACATGTTCAAATTAAGGCATCTAGGGAAAGATAACTTGTCTCAAGAAGATTGATAATGTTCTGGGTTTCTCTTTCAACTGGAAAAACACATGGTAATGTCTGCTAGCTTTCTCTCCAGCCTTCTTCACTGGCTTCCCTGGGGCTCTGTCCATTCTGTTGGCTCTGTTGATTCTAAAGCTTTTTCCAAAATGGTTCCCCTTAAAGGGCTCCAATAAGCAACCCCAGCTTGAATGAGTGGAGACACATCTCCATGGAAACCATTTATTCAAAAGTTACCACCCACAATTGTGTGGGTCACATCTCCATGGAAATCAATATAAACAATCCCACCTAGCAATAGTGTATGAGGATTAAAGAACATGGCTTCTCTGGGGCATATAATGACTTCAAACCAGCATACAGGGATTTGTCAATTTTATTGATTTTGACAAAAAAGCCAAATTTTGGCTTTGCTGCTTTTTCTTTATGGCTTGTCTATTTTCTGTTTAATTGATATTTATTATGTTATTTGTGATTTTTAAATTTTCTTCTATTTTATTATCTTTAGTATTTTCCTTCTTCTATTTACCTTAGGTTACTTTGTTCTTTTTTCTTTTGTAGAAGCTCAGATAGAGCCCTTGATGATCTTTAAGATTAATAGGAATGGTGCTGATTATGGTTTGGCAAACCCTGGTAATTAGCAATATCTAGCTGAAGCTTGCATAAGATTAGCCTCCAGAATAACCTCTCAATTCTATTTGAACTCTTTTTTTTCCACAAATGCCTTATTTTGTTATATTTCTTTTCCCCTTTTTGGTCAGTAAGGCATTGATGATTCCATTGTAGGGAGCCAGGCTCATCCCTGGGATTCATGTCCCACGTTGACAGGGAGAGTTTCACGCCTTCTCCCTCACTTTTTTTTTTTTGCATGGGCAGGCACTGGGAATCGAACCTAGGTCTCTGGCATGGCAGGTGAGAATTCTGCCTGCTGAGTCACTGTTGCACCACCATCTCCCTCACTTTTGAAGTACAACGGCTGGATAAAGAATTCTTGGCTGAAAGTTTTTCTCTTTCAGAATCTTAAATATATCATACCACTGCCATCTTGCCTCGGTGGTATCTGGTGAGTAGTCTGAACTTAATCTTATATAGCTTCTCTTGTTTGTGGTGAATTGCTTTTCTCTTGTTGCTTTAGGACTTTTTGCTTTTCTTCAGCATTTCACAGTCTGAATAGTATGTGTCTTCAAGTGGGTCTAATTGTATTTATTCTATTTGGAGGTCCTTGGGCTTATTGGATTTGCATATTTATGTCTTTTATAAGGGTTGGGAAGTATTCCCCAACTATGTCCTCAACTAATATTCCTAGTCCTTTACTTTTCTCTTCTCCTTCTAGGATCCATTAATTCTTGTATTTGTGTCCTTCATATTGTTTATCATTTCCCTGAGATCCAATTCAAAATTTTCCATCTTTTTTGCTGTTTGTTATTTTGCACATTCAATTCAGTTGTCCTGACCTCTGATTTGCTTATTCTTTCTTCTGCATCTTCTAATCTGCTGTGTTGTGTATTTAGTGTATCTTTAATTTGATCTACTGTAGTCTTCATCTCCATAAGATCTGCTATTTTGTATTTATTCTTTAAATTCTTTATGTTCTTCTACTGTCTTCTTCTTGACATCCTTTATGTCTTTAGTCAACCCATTGAACTTATTTAGGAGATTTTTATGGACATGTTTGATTAGTTCCAAATTCTGTGTCTTCTCTGGTGTGTTAATTTGGTCATTTGACTGTTCCATATTTTCTTGCATCTTCATTTGCTTTGTAATTTTCTCCTGCCTTTGAGCCATTTGATTATCTTGATAAGGTTATTTTGAAAGTTGATCTCCTTTGCTTATCTAGGATTTTGTTGTTTGAGTTCATGTTGAAGGCCTCCTTTTGCATTTGGCTTGTTAGTAATTCCCCACCAAACCAAGGCCGAGAACTCATGCAGGTGGTGCAACTCCAATTAGAGATTTATTAAAAGCTAGGGAGAAAGGCAATTTCTCAGACTGCACTTTCCATGTCATCCCAGAGGGTACTCTTAAGCCATCTCTTCCCCTCAGACCCATCTCTCCTCTAGTAAGTCAGGGGGCTGGGCTAGGGCCCAACTAGGTGCAAAGCCAGTTAAGGCCTCAGTTCTCCGTGCATACTGAAATCTACCATCCCTAGGGCTGTGGGGTGGGCAAGGTGTACCTTGGTGGAGAATCTGCTTGTGGGCACAATTAGTCTAGTGATCCCCACACTCCTGTGTGGAATGACCTTGGGGCCATGGAACTGAGTTTTTCAACTACCCTCGTCCACATCCAACCTATGAGTGCCTGGCAATGCAGCAGGGCTAATTCCCAGGTCCCTGCCTCTTCCCCCAGGCATATTGTGAGTGCTCTGAGTCTATGAGTGCCTGACGGTGCAGCATGGCTAGCTCCCTTATCCCACCTCTCCACTCATGCTCACTATGAGTGCTCCAGGCCTCTGTGGGAAAGGATAGAAGCAGTGGTACCCTATGAGTTTCTTTCACTGGCCAATTTTCAGATCAACTCAGCTCTATGTCCCAGCGTCCTCCCATGGGGAGGGCCCCCCAGTCTCAGCCACAGTTAGGCTCCCCAAAACCAGCCTCGGCACTGTGCTCCACAAGGTCTCTGTTCGTAGGTATACCAAGTCTGCTGGCTTCTGGGTTCCCCACAAGAGCTCCTGGCTGTGGAGCTGAGAGGGAAGATCTCTCAAGCTGATACGGTGGTGGGAATGTGGGAGCATGGTGCTCCTTCAGCTCCCGCTCCAGCCGGTGTGTTGCATCCCGCCCCAGGTACAGATAAATTCACCCCATCTTCTCAATCATACTTTCTCTGTTTTTTATCCAGGTTCTCCTTATGTAATGTAAAATTACCTCTCTAGTCTCTTGTACCCTGGAACCACTATCTCAGTCATTTTTCCATCAGCCTATCCTATTCCATCTTCCCAGAAGTCCTACTTACTGCTTTTTTTTTGTTACATTTCAGGTCCATAGACATAATAATATTTTTGAGAATGGTTGCAAGTTATAATATTTTCTTTTATATTTGCTCTCTCTTTTTTTGTGGAATGGGCCGAATACTTACATATGTGTCCGTATCTGTATGAGTATATGTGGCTCACAGAATTTACTGTACATTAGTGGCTAGAACTTTTGTTTCTTTATCTATACAATGGGATAATAATGTATCCTTTATTTTATGTCTTAAATTATATAATGCATGCACAGTACTTGCTAAGATGTGTAGCATGTAAAAAGACTCAATAAATACTATGGAGCATCTTACCATGGATTAGAGTCACTCAGTTATTACAAAGTGGTAGATAACCAAGCCATCAGGAGACAGCAAATGCATCAGATCCTTCAAAGTGCATTTTATGCATCTGTTTTTGAGACAGTATCTTTCTGAAGGACGGTGAATATGTAGTGGGATTGGGTTGCTTTGGCCTATGAACATTTTTTTTTCCTGAAGGAATATTCATCGCTTGGACAGCCTTTTGGTGCAAAGAAGTGTTGTGAGACAATCCTTCATGAGTATCTTGAATTTCTGCATGTCTTGTAAAGAGAGCCACAAAATGCCCTTTGTTCTTTTTGGAGATGTCTGTGTAGTAAACAGCCTTGGAAGTTAGTGTCTTCCTCCAGAGCAAAGAGCAGACGTGCCAAGTGCTCATTATAAAAGATCCAAGTTCCTGGAGCTCAAGGTTTCTCTCCTGTAATGCAATCCAATGCATGTGCAGGTGTCATCTGTGTAAGGCATTGTCCATTGGGAATGGGGCTTATAGATCCAGCACAAAATATATGGATGCTCTCATATTTTTTATTGCTGGGAGCTGTAAACTGTCCTTGGTCTATGAATCAGGAGTTTCGTGTTTTCTGCCAGCATCCATGAAACTATGGTAGGTTAAATTGTTAACTTGCAAATAGGTAATAATTTGAGAGCCTTCACAGTCCTAACAGGTGATATTTTCATGGTAGGTGGATTGATCTCAACTGGCTCCTGCAGTTCCTTTTCCTGCTGATCAGTTTTGTATGCATTAAATGTGCTTCTCTGTAGTGTTCTCCACTGATGAAAGATACAGTTATGCTATTACTTCTGTCACTTGGAGGCATTTCAATGTTAGCCCCAGACTTTGGGTGAGTAAAGTCTCTGTTATAATATTGGTCACTGAGATTAGGTCTAGATTTCTCCTATCCCTTTATTTGCCTTGGTCACAGAAAGCATGACCAAATGAATAGCTGTCTGGGACCAGGAATGGCAGGGGAAGCCACCCCCCTCTAAAAGTTGGGGTTGAAGGTCAAGGTTGTTCTGGGGTTTCTCTGAAGAACAAGCACAGAAGCTGGCCTCAGTTTTGGCCTTCTGGGCAGCTTCCCACCAACAACCACCTGGACGTAAAGAGCTTGTTTGTGAACTTTGGCTGTTTTTTTTTCTTTTGTGTGTGGGTGTTTGCTGGTATGGCAGATCACTGAGGCTCCAGCATAGACTCACCCTTTGTTTCAGCCCTCTTGGGGAGCAGTGGCTTCTGGCCTCATATCAGCATCTACCAAGACTTAAAGACCTAATACACTTTTTTAATTGGTGGAGTTTCTTCTTTCTCTTTCTTTTGTTGTTTAGTCCAGTGAATCCCTGATGGTCCAGTGCAGATGCCAGCCTCAGTTTCTTTTAAAAGCAGCTCTTCTGGCCTTACACCAGCATTTACAGGGACATAAAGAGCCAGCACACCTCTCTCCCTCTCTTCATCTTTGTTGTTTTTCTCTCTCTTTATTATTATTATTTTTTGGTTCACTGGTTTTGTTCTTTCTCTGGTATTTTTGGGTTTGGTGAACCCCTGAGGGAGAAGAAGGGATGATGGACTAGGTTATGCCTTGGTTGCAGCAGTTTCTGACTTCCCACCAGCCTGTCACAGGAGACTTGGAGAGGCAATGCACTTCAATTTTTTTTTCTTTCTTTCCCCATGGGTGTTTTGGTTGTTAGTATTTTTTCTTCTTTGATTCCCACCCCCCTCTCTAAACATTTTCTTCTTTTCATTCTTTGTCTGGTTGACTGAAGAATGGCAGAACTAAATTTCCAGAGTAACAACATAGTACCAGTTCTCAACAAAAATTATAAAACATACAGGAGAAAGGAAAGTATGTCCCATTGTCCCAGTCATGGGTAAAAAGGTATTTGATGGAAAATATTCTGGAGGAAGTGCAGTTTCTGGAATTACTATTGAAGTATTTTAGAACATCTCTCATTAATAGGATCAGTGAATTAATCCTATTAAGATTAGTTAGTGGACAAAGAGCTAAAGGAAATCAGGAAAATAATATATGAACAAAATGAGAATTTCAGTAATGAGATAGCAATTATAAAGAAAAACTCAATGGAAACTACGGAACTCAAAAGCACAATAACCAAAGTGAAAAATTGAGTACAAACATTCCAGATCATATTGGAGGATATGGAAAAAAGGATGAAAAAAATGAACAGAGCCTTCACAACCTGTAGGACACCATAAAGGATATCAATATATGCATCATAGGAGTCCTGAAAGAGAAGAGAGATAAAAGTCCAGAAAACAGTATTTGAAGAAATAAAAATGAAATAGTTTTCATCTAAATTTGATGAAAGATATGAATATACAAAATCCAAGGTGCTCAATGAATACCAAGCAGTATGAACTCAAACAGATCTATACTGAAACACATTATAATCAAAATGTCTAATGCCAAGAACAAAGACAAAATTTTCAAAAGCAAGAAAGAAGCAATATGTCATACATAAGATTTACGTACAATATCTCTCTAGGAACCACGGAAGCCAGAAAGCAGTGTTACACATACTTAAAATTTTAAAAGAAAAAATAAATTACTTGGAAATAATATACTCAGCAAATCTGTCCTTCAAAAATTAGGGAAAATTACGATATTTCTTGACAAATGAAAATGGAAGGCATTCATTACATTAGACCTGCTTTACTGGAACTGCTAAAGGGAGTTCCTACAGGAGAAGAAAGTAGATGGTTTATCAGTGCTAAATGAAAAAATAAAGACCTTTGGTATAAGTAACATTGTGTGTCAATATAAATGTCTGTATTATTTATTTTTACATTTGTGATGCTATCCCTCATTTCTTATAAGGCTCAGATTGTGACTGCACAAAAAACCAAACATAAATCTTTGTTTCTGGGCAGACGATGCATAAAAGATGGTAATTTGTGACCAGAATAACATAAAAGGGAAGGACAGAGAGCTATAGATATAGTTTTATGTATGCTAATAAAGCCAAGTTGGAATCAATGAAAACTAAACTGTGATAGCTGTAAGATGTGAAATGTAATTACCTTGGTAATAATACAGAAAACATCTAAAAAGCCTTCACAAAAGTTAAGGATAAGTGATTCAAAATTGTTCATTATAAAAGAGCATATAGGGCGAGAAATGGGGCACACTGGCAAAATTCTCGCCTGCCATGCTGGAGACCAGGTTTCGATTCCCGGTGCCTGACCATGCCAAAAAAAAAAAAAGCATGTAAACAAAATGCAAGGCAGCAATGGAGGAAAAAAGGGCCGAAAAATAAATTTGATATACAAAAAGAATTACAAAAATGGCAGCAGTAAATTTTGCCTTATCAGTAATTCCTTAAATGTAAATGAATTAAACTCTCAAGCAAAAGGCAGGGAATAGTAGACTGGATGAAGAAACATGACCCAATAACATGCTGCTTATAAGATACCCATCTGAGATTTATAGATACAAATAGGTTGAAAGTGAAAGAATGGAAAAATATTTCAAGCTAAATATAGTGACCAAAGAGAGCTGGGGTGGCTATATTGATATAAGCTCACATAGACTTCAAGTCATAAACTGTTACAAGAGACAGTGACATTATATATTGATCAATGAGTCAATTTAACAAGAAGATTTTATAATTATATAATTATAAACTAAAAGCAGAGCACCAAAATATATGAAACAAACATTGACAGAATTGAAGGGACACGTATACAATTGTACAGTAATATTTGGAGATTTCAATACATCACTTTCAGTACTGGATAGATCATTTAAACAGAAGATCAGTAAGGAAGCAGAGGATGTGAACAGTATAAACCAAAAAGATCTAACAAATACATATAGAAAAAGTTTCTCCCAAACAGCAATTTTTTTCAAGTACATATATATGGTCATTTTCTAGGAGAGACCATATGTTAGGGCAAAAGAGAAATTTAAATATATTTAAAAATACTTAAATCATAAAAAGTAACCTCTCTGAACCACAATGGAATGAAACTGGAAATCACTAACAGAAGCAAAATTGGAAAATTTGCAAATATTTGGAAATTAATCAGCCACTCTAAACAACTAATTGGTAAGAAAAAACTAAAAGAGCAATTAGAAAAAAACCTAGACACAAATGAAAACAAAGATACAACATCTAAAAACTTAAGGGATACAGTGAAGGCAGTACTGACAAGAAAATTTATGTGTACCTATATTAAAAAATAATGATCTCAAATTAATATGCTAACTTTCAGGTTGAGAAACTAGGAAAAGATGAGCAAGGTAAACCCAAAGTTAGCTGAAGAAAGGATATATTTAAAATTAGAGCAGAGATCAGTGAAATAGAGAATAGAAAAACAACAGAAAGAATAAACAAAACAAAAATTTGGTTCTTTGAAAAAATGCAATAAAATTCGTACAACTTGAGCTAGACTAATGAAGAGAAGAAAAGATAAAAATAGCTAAACCAGAAGGAAGATGTGATATCACTACTGTTCTTACAGAAATAAAAAGGATTATAGGAGATTATTAGGCTATTATGAACAATTGGATACTAACTAGATAATCTAGAAGAAATGGAAAATTCTTAAAAATTTCTCAACTACCAAAATTGAATGAAAAGAAATAGAAAACATCAACAAACCTATAATAAGTACAGAGATTGAATTAATAATAAACCTTCCACCAAAGAAAAGTCCACCAGATAACTTCACTGATGAATTCTACCGAACATTTTTAAAAAGGAACTAATACCAGTCCTTCACAAACTCTTCCAAAGAATTCAAGAGGAGAGAACACTTCCTAATTCATTCTGTGAGGCGAGGACCTGGGAAAGACATCATGAGAAAAGAAAATTATCCCTTATAAATATAGATGCAAAAATCCTTTAAAATATTAGCAAACAGAATCTAACAGTGTATTAAAAAGATTATACACCAAGATCAAGTGGATTTCCTCCCAGGGATGCAAGAGTAGTTGAGCATACAAAAAACAACCAGTATAACATAGATTTGAGGAAGAGAAAGAAACCACATAATTTTATCAATAGATGCGGAAAAGGCGTTCCTCAATATCTAGCACTCTTTCTTGATAAAAGCATTCAGAAAAGTAGGAACAGAAGGGAACTTTCTCAACTTGATGTAGTCTATTTATGAAAAACCTACAATTAATGTCATAGTTAATGGTGAAAGACTTAAATCTTTCCCCTAAGAGCAGGAACATGTTGCAGATGCCCACTTTTATCACCGCTATTCAATATTATACTGTCAGTCCTTGCCAGATCGATTAGGCAAGAAAAAAATAAAGAAAAAGGTATCCAAATTGGAAAGGAAGAAGCAAAACCATCTCCTTTTGCAGATGACATGATCTTATATATAGAAAACCCCAAAGAATCCACAAGAAAACCATTAGAGTTAATAAGTGAATTCATCAAGGTTACAGGGTACAAGATTAACACACAGAAAACAATCCTGTTCCTATACACTAGCAATGAACGTTCTGAAAAGGAACTTAAAATATTTCTGTTAACAGTATCATCTAAAATAACAAAATATCTGGGGATAAATTCAAGTAAGGATATAAAAAGTGTACACTAAAAACTATAAAATTGCTGGAAGAAATTAAAGAAGAACTAAATAAATGGCATTTATTTTCATTGATTAGAAGAATAATATTATTAATATGTCATTCTTCTCCAAAGTAATATACAAATTAAATGCAATCACTATTAAAATTCTGGCAGAAATTTTTCAGAAATGGAAAAATCAATCTTCAAATTTATGTGAACTGCAAAGGGCCCGAAACAACCAAAACAGTCTTGAAAAAGAAATTTCAAATCATACTACAAAGTGACAGTAATCAAAAATAGTATGGCACTGGTACAAAGATAGATAAATAGATCAGTGCAGTAGAATGGAAAGTCCAGAAACAGACCTAACATCTATGGCCAGTTGATTTTTGACAAGGGTGCTAAGTACATGCATCAGGGAAAGAATGAGTTCTTCAACAAATAATGTTGAAAAACTGAATATCCACATGTAGAAGAATGAAATTTAATGTCTACCTCCTATCATATACAAAAATAAATCAAAATGGATCAAGGACCTGAATATAAGAGATAAAACTATAAGACTCTTAGAAAGAAACTTAGGGGCAAATCTTCATGACCTGGGATTCAGCAATGGATAATTGGATAAGACCCCCAAAGCACAAACAACAAAATAAAAAAAAATAGCTAAATTTGATTTCAACAAAACTAAAACCTTTTGTGCATAGAAGGAAATAGCCAACAATGTGGAAAGATAACCCACAGAATTGGAGAAAATAATTTCAAACCATATATTAGTAAAGGGTTTAAAACCCAGAATGTAAAATTTCTACAACTCAATAGCAAAAAAGACAAACAATCTAGTTTAAAAATGGGCAAAGGACTTGAATAGAGATTTCTCCGAAGACGATATACAAATGGCTAACAAACAAACAAAAAGATGTGCAACATCATTAGCCATTAGGGAAATTCTTATTAAAACTATAAATGATACACCATTTTATACCCACGAGAATGACTACTATTAAAAATGGAAAATAAGAAGTGTTGGAGAAGATGCAGAGAAATGGGGACTCTAGTGCATTGTTGGTGGGGATGCCTCTGTGGAAAGCCATATGATGGTTCTTCAAAAGTTAAATATGGAATTAACATTTGATCTAGCAATCCTACCTCTCTCTCTCTCTCTCTCTCTCTCTCTCATACACACACACATGCACACACACACCCACATACCAAAAAAGAGTAAAAACAGGGTTACAGAGTATTGTACACCAATGTTTAGAGCAGCATTATTCACAATAGCCAAAAGGTGAAACCAACCCAAGTGTACATCAACAAATGAATGGATCAACAAAATGTGGTACCTTCACACAATGGAATATTGTCTGGCTATTAGAAAAAATAAAGTTATGAGACATGCAACAACAAAGAACCTTACTAACATTATGTTTAGTGTAATGAGCAAAACACAGAAAGAGGAAAATTGTATGCTATTACCTATAAGCGGTGACTAGAAGTAGCAAATTCATAGAGAGAGAAAACAGATTAGAGGTTACTAGGGAAAGGGGAAAAGAAGGGAGGGGAGAAGGGGCAGGGTTTGCTATAAAAATAGCAAAACAAAACAACCTTGAGCTATCGTAGCCTGCTTCTGTTTCAGTCACAGCTTACAAAAAATGTTTTTTGGGGGTTTTACAACTCTAGAGGCTTGATATTAAAAAGAAAGACTCCCTCCCTATTTTTCATACTAAAATGTATTTAAAAAATCACAATAAAATTTGTGATGTAAGTTCCCAGATTTCCCTCTTGTGTGCTGCAGTTTCTTATTTGAAATGTTTGGTTGATATTATTTTTCTTCCCATTATTCAGTAATAATTTCACAGGAACATCACTTGTCAGTCCTGAGTGCTCTTTGCCGCCCCTCGGTCCAACACTGGCTCCTTGGTGGGGGTGCTTAGAAGACCCACGGCAGAAGCATGATACAGTGTTTCTTTTTTGTTTTCACTCTATTCACAGGATGATTGAATTTGTTTTACAAGCTGAAAGTGGAGCTGCCTCTGCAAGAAATTGTCTTAACCAAACAAATGTAGTCTGCAGTTTCCACACAACACGTTGTTTCACAATTATTGCATCTGGGGGTTTGAGAAAAATCACACATTCAGGCAGTATGAGATGAGTTTTACCAGACTAGCAGGAATTCAATATTGTGTAGAAAGTTAAGTTGGGCAAAGTACTGAGAAATGAAAAGTAAATAAGTGTAAGAGAAAAGTACATGGTAGAATAGGGAAGGGGAAATAAAAATAAGGGCAAATAAGACCTTGCAGGAAGAATTAAAAAGGATGAAATATCAACATGTCCTAACAATACAGATTCTCCTTAAGTCTGCAATTTTGGACACTGAGCACTGTCAGAATTCTGTATTCCAATGATAAAATGTATTTTAGTTTTGTTTTCCTGGGGTACTTTCTGTTTCTTTACAATAGAACCTTAGAAACATAATTTTAGGAGGAATTTACTTTAAGTTTACGTTTTTGCCTAAGCGGCGAAGGATCTCAAAGATGTTGATGCACTGGTCTGCTTTGCTGGGTCTGAAAGCGTCTCACAAAGCTGATAGGCTACACTTGACAGGAAATTGATGCTACAAAGATGCTGGCCCCCAAGGTAGAAGATAAATCCGCTACCCCTGTACATTTTCTTATCCTCATACTAAATGATAACTGGGGTACTCAGAGACAACTCTCCAGTCATTTTGCAAATTTTCTGAACAATGGCACACATATTTTGTACCTGTTCTTCTTTTTTTTTTTTTTTGATACTGGCAGAAGAATAAATGTTGGTTTGTCAGAAAAAAAAAAAAGTCTAAATAAGCACACTTTTCTGAAGCTCTTGCTGCATAATGATTATAAATATATATTTCAAATTTGATGACCTTGAAGAAATTCTTGGTCAGATTAAAAAAGGGGAGGAAGGTTGTCAAAGAAGAAGGCATTGAGGGAAGACTTACAGGCATCCTGGGAGGGGATTCATGGCCCTTCCTAATAAAGCTGTTATGTGGAGCCAAGAGAGAGCAACACTGCTGCATGTAACATTCCAGAAAGGAGCAAAGGAACGTTAATGTGATAAGAAAGTAGGAGAAAAATTGGAGGAAAATTAAATTATAGTAGAGTGTAAAGAATATATATAGTACATAAGAATCTCCATTCTTATCCAGTGTGGGCATTTTATGGTAATAGAACTACTTTTCCTTTTTGAAAAGGTGCTTTCTCTTTCCTGAAAGTAAATATGCATTTCAGAAACTATTTCAGAAATATTATCAAAATAGCAACAAAATATGACCCTAAACAGAATCCGACTGATGATGTGGAGATCTTGAGTTGACTCTGAGTGAGAGTTCACCTCTGAGAATCAGCAGTAACTGGGAAGGGCAGGTAGCTCTGCAAGTCAGCGCTGAATAGAACTGCAGAGCGATAGGAGATGTGGTAAGGCTAGAGCTGCAATAGGTAGGAGTGATGCTCTGCTGGTTACCCACTGTATAGTTTTAGACAAGCCCATTTACCTCTTTGAATCGCAATTTCAGCGTAAGTAAATGTGATAAGTATATTTCCTTTCCTATCTCTCAGGATTGCTGATCAGATCAATTTTTCATCATCAGGGACCACAGTTCATTGAGCCTAACACCTTTTTATTATCCCTTATCCCCTCCCTTTATCCTTTTTTCCTTCCTTATGCAGCATAATTTCCATGACCTCCCTTTCATATGCTCTCAACTCCTTTCCCCTTTTTGCTTCTTCAGATTTGCTTGGCGAGACCACCACCCTGGTTTACTCTCACTCTACATACTCTACACCTTCACTCATGAACTGAGTGTGGTGGGAAGAGCAATCATGCAGAATGATTTCATCTTAGATTTCTGACCTCTAAATTCAAGTAGGTCGTTAGTGCTTCTGTGATAAACATACTGGATTTTAAAAAGAAAACAAAATTTCTTTTTTCAAGTTGGATTTTGTGACGACTAAGATTATATTAACAGTATAAAATGGGTGGAACAGTGCTCTTACTTATCTACTTTCTACAATTTAGTCTAGGATAAGAATGATCTGTTTTATAATGTTTGGTAGAATTCATCTGTAAAACTCTCTGGGCCTAGTCTGAAGTATGTGTGTAGATTTTGCAATACCAATTCAATTTGAAAAATGATTATAGACTTAGTCATGTTTTTTACCTCTTGAACTCAGCTTTATAAGTGACTTTCTTTTTCAAAGTGATACATTTTCAATTGTATCTTCAATTTTGATGGCATAAAGTTGTGCATAGCATTCTTTTTTAAAAAATCTATTCTAGCTTAGGTGGGTCCCTTATTTCATTTCCAATGTTGTCCACTTTTGCCTGCTTTCTTAGTTTTCCTGGTCAATTTTGCAAGATTCATGTATTTTTTGCATATCTTCAAATATTCAATATTGATATTCCAATCTAATATAACTTTTAAAAGGCTTTTATTGTGAAATATGACATATACACAGAAAAGCAATACATTTCAAAGTACGTTTTAACAAGTAGTCATAGAACAGATTTCAAAGTTTGGTATAGGTTACAATTCTACAGTTTCAGGTTTTTCCTTCTAGCTGCTCCAAGAAACTGAAGACTAAAAGAAGTATCAACATAATGATTCAGCACTCATACGCATTTGTTACCATCTTCTCTGTTATAACTCCTCCTTCTCCTTTGATCCATCTACCAATCTTTAGGGATAATACCAATTCAGTATAACTTTTTTGAAATTAGTTTTTCATTTTATCTCTCTCATTTCATTCTTTATGTTATTCTGTTCTTTTCATAACTTAATATTTGACTCTTTAATTTTCAATCCTTCTTTTCACGTTTTTCTATCAACTGCGGTTCATGTATTCTGGATCTATGTTATTAAATGCATTATCTTTCTTGATAACTGTACTTGTTATCATTATGCTATGCCTTCTTTGTCCTTAAGAATTTGCTTTACAGTCTAGTTTTATCATATTAATATAGATTTCCACCTTTATATTTAAAGCGTTTTACTAGTATATATTTTTTCTATGCTATTAGCTTTTAATTTCTGTGGTCATATGTTTTAGGTTTATCTCATAATGTGGACTTTAAAAAATCTGAGCTAGTTCATTTACTTTCACTCTGCCAATAAATTTTAAAAGTTCTACCATTTTATTTATACTTTTTATTGTAGTTTCTCTGTCCTTTATTTCCTTATTCTTGTTTTTATAATTAATTGAGTTTTTAAATTACATTTTTCTTCATCCACTGATTATAAAGTTTATATTCTTTTTTACGTTTATATTCTTTATGATATATCATTGATTTCTCTAAAAATATGTTACTTAATGAAATCTAAAATTAATTGGCAAATCTACCTTCTTCCTAAATAATACCAGAATCTTATAATATGCCAGTTATATCCTTTCTTCTTACATGTAATTATAAATTCAGTGCATTAGTGCTACTTTATATTTTATTCCTAATTATGTGATCATAATAATTTATAGTTTTTTACACATTTAGTTTCATTTTAGATTTATCTACATATTTACTAATTACTTTATTCTTTTATCTCCTACATTCTCTCTGGCATCATTTTTCTGCTTATTGATATACAATCTTTAGAAATTGCTTTTGTAAGGTTAGGCTGGAAACTTGTTTTGGATTTGCCTTGTCCAAAAGTGCCTGTAGTTTACCTTCCTTCTTGAAAGAGAGCCTTCCTGGATACAACATTTTAGGTCTACCTTATATTCTCTTAGCTTTTTCTCATGGTTTTGTGGATGTCATTGTTTCTTTTGAAAAGACTGCTGTCAGATGAATTGTCATGCCTTTGTAGGAACGCTTTCTTTTTATTTTGGCTATTTTAAAGATCTTCTGTTTGTCTTTTGTGTTCTACATTCTACTACACATGTTTAGTTGTTGTCTTGCTGGTGGGTGGTTAGCTGATGGCTGGGGTTCAGCGGCTGTACTGAGTCACTTACACAGACACAGACACACAGCACATGACTCAGGAGACAACCCTCAGAGGAAAATGGAAGGCGTCTGCTTTATTCAGGAAGCGCACAGGCTTATATAGGCTGGGAAGCATGCAGGGACAAATGTCGGGCTGGGATTGGTGGTCGTTGTTGCTAGGGCAGAGGGCAGATTTCAGGTCAGCCATTTCGTGTTGCCTTGCATCAGGCACGGCAGCCATGTTAGCGACATTATATGATTTCTCCAACATTTAGTAAAATACATTGCTTCTATTTTTATTTATCCTTCTTTGGATCTCTTTCACACCCTGAGTCTGATGATTTTTACCTTTCATTTATTCTTAAAAAAATTCTCTACTATTTTCTTTTTAAATAGTACTTATTTTCAGTCTCTGTAGATAGAATTTACAGTAGAGCTTTTCTTTTCGTCTCTTAACATCTTAACATCTCTTGCATATGTTCCCTCTTTTTCTCTCTTTGCTGCTATATTCAGTAATTTCTTCATATCTGTTTTTCAATTCATTAATTCTTTCTTTAGCCATCTATATGCTGAGTTTAAATTTCAATTATGTTTTTCCATCTTTTAAAAATCTGCCCTAATGTTTATAACATTTGTTCCTTCCTCATGGTTTTAGTACCCTCTTCTATTTCTTTAAAAATAACTTTATGCATAATGATTTTATATTCTGTACCTAATCATTCTATGTGAGGCCAACAAAGGTTTAATTCTGCTGTTTGCTGTTTTCACTACTTTAGAATAAGGTGTGTTGTGTCCTCACGTGTTTTATAATTTTGGATTATGAGCTCTATCTTCCTTGGTTCTATCTGTGGCAATTATATAAAGACTGAATTTAAAGTTAATCTTCCAAAAGAGATTTTCTTTTGACTTTCTGAAGCAAGGATCTTGTTAAGCTAACTTTTCATTGCGGGGCTTCTTGTAACATGAAATTACAACACATGTGAACTCTCATCGCATTTCAGGAAAGGCCTGTGGTCACACCCACATCCAGCTGGGTCAGACAAGATTTCTTTCAACCCCCATTGTTGGAGGAGTATGTATTTTTCAAGGCCATTTTTCCATCGAATATGTATAATTTTGATGTTTTTGCTTGATAAGGGAGATCTAGAATCAAATTTTCCCACTCCACTTAGACCTAATGCCCTTATTTTCTGTCTCCTCCATCCCAGAAGTCAGCCAATGATTTTGAGATAACCACAGCTTTGTAGTAGCTTTAAATCTCTTGCAATTGTTCATTTTTATTATTTACTTAGTGTGGTAGTTAGGTTCAGGTGTCAGCTTGGCCAAATGATTGTGCCCAGTTGTTCTGTTGCCATGGACTTAAATCATCAGCATGTGAAATACATCTATGTCTGATTACATCTGGGGTCAGCTAAGGGGAGTGACTTTAATTTATTTAGTTGGAGGCTTAAAAGAAGGAGTCAGAAGAGAGGAAAGTAGTTTAGCACACCTTATCTCAGCGCTCAGAGCTAACAGAGACCCTGACGTTTGGAGGTGCAGGGAGGAAATTTCCTGGAGTAAACTGTTTGAACCCTGAAGCCAGGAGAGAGGGCCAGCGGATGTCACTGTGTGCCTTCCCATGTGACAGAGAAACCAGATGAAAGCCTTTTCTTTGAGAAATTGTAAATGTGTAACTTAATAAATCCCCTTTATAAATGCCAGTCCATCCAGAATGCAGTCATTCTGGCAGCCTTAGCAAACTAAAACACATATCTATATATATACCTATCTCTGAATGTATCTATTTATCAAATTTCATCTACCTCATCTATTCACTTATTTTGGTGTTTAAGGGTTTTCTTTATTTTTACTAGTTCAGCTTTATATTTAAAAGGATTTCTTACCTGAATTTGTTAAGTTTTTTGTACAGAGATATTTTCTCAGGGAATCTAATCCTCAGTATTACCCCAAATGGAAATATTTCTTAAACAGTTTGTCACATCATTTTTTTCTCTTTTCATACATAGCAATTATTTCTGTTGCATCCCATGATGAATCTTTCATATCTATCATTTATATTTGATTGTTTTTCTTCCCTTCTCCATCACCTTTGCCTTCCGTATGAGTGGCTTAACCTTGTTATCCATCTCAAGGTTAAGTTTCTACAGTGATTTTTCAGATTTCCTTTAGTTTGTTTTCTTAGTATTGCTGTTTGCCTTTTCCTCAAAGTTTGCATGTACTCTCCTCATCCATCTCCTGTTTTATGGAATCTGCATTTTGTTTTATGTTGTGGCTAAAAATATTTGTAGGTTGGCTCTTCTTGGGTCCTGTCATGCTTTACTTGAGCATCTTTTGAACCCTCCCTTTGGAATACAATCTGTAAGACAAGTTTATATTAATCATTTCATCATTGGCATGTGAGGAGGAGGAGGGTAGGAAGCTGGCAATATGAATCATTGCTGCTGCAGAACTCAGTTTTTGCAGGAATGTACTTCTTTTTATTAATTCATTTATTTTATCCTTTCTCTGAGCAAATTCTCTGCCAAAGCGGGCGACCTATACTATACGTTGAGAGGAAGCATTCTCTTTATTGTTCTCCTAAGTCGTAGTGTCCTGGACGTTTGGGAAAAATTCTGTTTAGGAAATACATGTGGTATATAGGTTACTTGTTTGGTGAATGTGAGAGATACTGCTAGTTGCTCACTCAGTAATTATGTAGCCATTCTTTCTTTCTAAAAGAACTTGGGCTCTCTTCGGAGTGGCAGTGGATCCAGACGAAGCACGTGATCTCCCATTCTCTCCTCCGGCTAGTGGTTGCCTAATGACATACTAGATTGAAATATATGCTGTATTGATTTTGTAAATAAAAAGTTGGTTATCAGCAACTTCTTATTGTTGGGCCTAATAGTTTTGGTCAAGAAGATGGAGGTACAAGTAATTAGATGGGAATTTTGTGAAGACTATTTTAAAGAAGCAATATTTTGCTGGTTTGCCTCTTTAACCTTTTGTCTTTTTCCATTTACTCTCATTCCTCCTATAATCTTAGACTGATGCCAGCCATTTTAACAGATCTTAAAATTAAAAAAATTGAAAGATATATCTTAAAGAGAGCAGGGTGGGAGGAATTAAAAAGGTCTAGATAATTCTCTTAAATGATTGTACCATCTCTGCAGAGCACACCCCTGGATAATTTGATACATGATAAACCTAAGTCTTATTTGATTAGGCCACTCCTCCCATGCCTTACTATTTTAATAACTGCTTTTGCTGATAATGGCCCATAGCTGAGTAAATGGCTGCAAATAGATTGAACTTTTCTAATTTATTTCTTGTGTACAGGTCCTCTCCCTTATTCTATTTCTCAGCTCTCCCTATTGAAAATTCTTTCTTGGACAGAAATGAACCCCTGACATTATTAGAAATATACCTGCTGAATGAGAAAGAACAAGGAAAAATTTCTTTTTTTATTCTCCCCTCTCCAGATACACTAAAACTTTTAAATATCTGATTAGTGGTGGGGAAAAGACTACAAGTGTAGCTACCTGTATCTCAAACCACTGCTTATTTAAATGAGAAGATATTTTAAAAGATTTTCAGATTTCCTCCATTTACTTCCAGACCTACTTCACTGCAGTGTTTGGATAGGGAGTTTTATGTTGGGGTCCTTTGCACCAAGCCTAATCTGGAGCCTGGCAGATGTGTTTGGAAATCTGTGGGTTGTGGAGTGCTTATAACTCATTCTGGTCCTGAATTTTAGGGCATGAAAATGGCTAATCTTTATTGCGTTCCTACCATGTGTCAGATACTGTTCTAATCATTGGACATGTATTAACTCATTCTATTCTTATGGAAGTAGGTAAGTTCTGTTATTAACAATCTCATTTTCCAAATGAGGCAACTGAGACAGTGGCAGGCTAAGTAATTTGCAAATATCACTTGGCTGGAATAGGGTAGAGCTGGGATGGAACTCTGGCAGTCAGATTTTAGAGTCTCTGCTCTCACCCATGACATCAGGGCTGCTGTTTCTGCCTCTGATAAATAGTTGTCTCCCTGGAGTATTGAACCATATACCAAAAGAAATAGTGGTGGGAGATAGAGGAGAGAAGCAAAGAGAAAAGTAAACAAATACAAACTATATTGGAGAAGAAAAGCCACTGTTGAAGAGGCTTCCTGAAAACAAATGAGAGGCTTTCCCTACCCTGATGGTTTCATTTTATCCTAATTTGAACTATTCACAGAAGTAAAATTTTCTTTTCTAGTATCTTTTGGTGGTTTCATGTAGGAATATGTGAACATTTTCTCTCCCACTGAGGTCCTTCCATAAAAAATCTGAAGCCCTTCTCCAAGGCTTGGTTTCATTGTTCCATGGAGCAGCTCGGTAAGTAGGAAACGTGATTCTCTGAAGCCAATGAGTCTTGAATATTATCTCTCTTCAGCTCTTTGCTACCTGTGTAATTGTGTGACGTTAAAAGTCACTTACTAATTTTGAGCCCTAGTCTCCTTGTTCATCAAATGGGGATATTAATTGTTAGCACCTTGTCTTATTCAGTCACTCATTTACACATTCAGTCAACAAATATCTATTGATCACTTGTCTTGTGCTGGTCACTGATCGGTAATATTTGGTAATGGGTAGATAATAAATAATATTTGTTTTCACACTCAATGAACTTAATGTCCAGTGGAAAACATAGGCAAGTAAGCAAATAATCACCATACATGTGATATGTGCAAAGATAGGTACAAATGCTGGTTTGTGGTAAGGTTCATAAAGCACCTGGCTCAGTAAAGGCACAAAGGAAATGTTGGTGCTCATTAATTTCTTCCATTCTCTCCCTTATTCTGAAGAAGTACCTATGCCTGTCTATTGCTTCCCTGCATACATGTATGAATTAAATGTGTGAGTAGACTGGGGTAGAGTGAAGGAAATTTTGAGGGCAATATTAAATTTGTAAATAACTTTTTTCAAAATGATTTACTAGTTGATTATCAGGATGACTGGAAAAGCTCTTTATCTCTAAATTGACAGAAACTACTGCTTCTGAGTGGTTCACGTTAGTAATTGCCTATAGAAATCATCTCTGTGAAGGACCATTTAATGAGATACTTATATTTACCTGCCACGCTGGCAGTGCTGAAACCACAGAAGACCAGATGCATCGAGTTTTGTAAGTCAATAGCAGCTCCAAATTTACCAGGGAATCGAGTGGTGGGATTGGGGTGAGTGGTTTGCTTATGTAGGGAAGGGGCCTGAAAAGGGTCTTCAAATTCACTCTACTGAAAATGCAACCTTTCATGACTTGAGGTATTTTTCAATAATTAGCATAGCTTAATATTGAATTTTTAGGATAACTGTCCTATTTAGAAGACAGTATAGGAAGGGTACAAACTATTACCATAGTTCAGTTTGTGCAATATCTTTAAACCAGTATCCTTTTAAAACTCTTTTAGTCAATGACTGCATGTTAGAGAGTTTCACTCTGTAATAAAATCTTTATCAAGATTTAATAATCATGAAGACAGAAATGTAAAGGTAGCTGGGGATTCTTCTATTAAATTGTATCGAAAACCCATGTGTGGTTACTCACAGATTTGGGATTTTATTTTATTGATTTAAGATAAAAATATAACTACTGAGTGACAAAGTTCATTATACAACATCTCAATTACTATTATAGTCTAATGATTGCTCAGAAAATTCAGGAAGCTGTAATCACACAAATATATCTGTTCATATAATTTATATGTCTATATTATTTTGTTTTCTTATTTAAGATATATATATATATATGTATAGCTGTAAGGGTGTGTGTACATCTGTATGTGCCTGTCACATATTACGTTATTTTTTATAGTTAAATTTCCTTTTAGAAAAATAGGAATAATCTTTCAGTGAAGATTCCATTCTCTCTTTTGAAGTTAGCTATGGAATTTCATATTCTGCTTTCCTTTGAGACCCATTTTATCCCTTAGAGCTCAAAAATGGAATTGTAATATAAAAGTATTAAACTTTCTTTGCTGGAGTTAGAAAATTGCACAGTGATATTCCCAGTAAACAGCCCCATAAAGTATGACTTGTTTTATGAGCAGAGATGTTCAAAGAACTTAAAGCCGACTCTTGAATTTTCTGGAAAATTTTTACTACTAAACATGCTTTGCTGCATTATTCTATTCTCAGTTGCAAATACTTGATAGTGAAGTTGGAGAAAAGGAACAAGTATTAACCCAAAGAACACACAAAATAAAGCAAAGTGGTTGGGTGTTCCAAGGCTAAACACTGAAAATGTAATTATAGCAGGTCAGATGGAGGGAGTTAGAGACTGGAGATATCCAAAAAGGAACCTGGCACTCGCCCCAGCCCCAGAGGAGGAGATTTCAGACTCTTTGCTGTTAAGAGTGTGATTGGAAACCTTTTGCTGTGTGAAATGACTTTTTTTCTAAATAGACTGTAGAGCTCATTATTTCTAATGCTGAATCGGAAGCTTGAGTTCAAAAGAGAAGATACAGACTCAACAAATTCAGATGTAATAAACTCAATATAATTACATAAAATCCTGAGAAAAACTCAAAGTAAAGAACAACTACTGTGGACCTAGTTACATGGCTATTAATATGCTTTGCCTATGGTAGCGCCATATGTTTTGTGCTATTGTAATGAATAGACCTGTAAAAGAAAAATAAACTTTTGTGTACCCTCGGTGTCGATTTAAATTTTTATTTTGGTGTTATTTACGTATGTACAAATATAAACTAGCTATAAACTTCTCAAAGATATGGCTCATATTTGACTTTGAAAACTCAAACAATATTACAAATGAAACAAAGCACAATTATAGGACAATTCAGTTGGAATCATATTAATTCAATTTGTCACATGAAGTTGACTTTCTGAATATAAATGGCAACTGAAGTGGGTATATGGGACTATGTGTTCTGTAGTAAGTTTACTAAATTCTGCATGTGTCCTCTTATTCCACTACTTTATTAAAACAGTGTCTCTATAGAGCTCTCAATGCCATTTGTTTATCCACTTGCCGTGGATTTATCTTCTACTCATGAATTTTCTTCAGTTATTTTTTTCATTAGATTGTAGCAATTACAGTAGCACTAAATGATGCTAAGTAAGTACAAGTATAGACATCAAGTTTGTGTGGCTGTGCTTGGTTATTAAAGTGTTGTCTAATGATCTAAAATAGCACCACTGTCCAATAGAACTTTCTTCCAAAATGGAAATGCTCCATATCTGCACTGTCTGTGGGATAGCCTCTAGCCACTACTAGGGGGTGGCTGTTGAGCATTTGAAGTATGGCTGGTGAGGACCTGAATGTTTAATTTAATTTAACTTAATTTGTATTTGGATGTAAATAAGCACGTTTGGCTAGTGGCTATAATATTGAAGTGTGCACGGTTAGAATATGTATATATTAATATTTCTTAGTTATCATCAAAATGAAAAATAAAGTAAGTTAAAATCTTGTAGAGAAACTTCAAATGCCTGAGAATATGTGGATTCTTGTTTGAGAATCAGTGCTGTGGGTCATCACTTGATCAGTTTTGCCCATAAATGTGTCCAGCTGTGTACATTCTTAGCTTAATGAGTACAGTTAGGCTATTTGGAAACTTTGAGAGTTACATGGAATGAATCTAGTGCACTTAAAAGGAATCATGAGAACAATGGTAATTGGAATTTTCAAGGAAAGGAACTTTGAGAGACAGGAAAAGTTGCTGCATCTTTAAACAGCTATGGAAAGCCATGAAGTGATAGACAAGTATAGTTCATCCTAAAGGAACAAAAGAGTTCAATGTCAAATAAGAGGTGTTTGAAAATGACAAAACATTTTGCGAGTCAATCTCTTTTCTGCCATAGAGCTATTTTCAGTCTTTCCCTGTTCTCAGCCCCTGAACTCGTCTGTGAGGTCAGCCTGGCCAGTCCCTATTGGGAGATATTTCAGTGACTCAGATGAAGGCTTAACAAGGCTAATTCCTTATGAGGTAACAAATCACTTCCTCCTTCTTCACTGAGTGCTTAACAGGTACAGGTGTGGCTCAAGGCATTGTAGGGGAGATCCAGAAGTAGATACAGAGTCCTTTCCTAAAAAGATTTATCATTTAGTAGGGAGATAAGATGTAAGCAATCTTTTGCTAGATGAAAACAATCATAGATTCAGGAAATCGTTTGCTGAGATCCAAATGTATTATAGGGTGGCTCGGTAGTTGAGCAGAGGGGAGACCTGGGTGGCAAGGATGCTAGGCTCAGTTACTGAGAAGACATGTATTCAGTGCTCACTATTTCATCATATCGCTCATGGCCCATAACTTTTTAAATTGTGCTTTTGAAGTGGCTGGCCCAGGTTAGGCACTTATGAACAGCAAGCAAATATTCTTTGGTGATAAATTGTGATGTGATAGAATCCAAGATATTTTCAGTTCATGTAAAAGAATTATGAAAAAGCATCAGAAACTAAAGAGAGGTTATAAAATACAAATACAGAAGGCAGAAAGCTGAGAGTTTCTACAAATATATGTGTCACAAGCATGCTTTCAGGTGGTGGAGAAATATTTTGCTATCAATATCAAGGTGGTAATATAAACATACGAGCAGAAAATATCTGGAGGGAACAAAGTATAATAATTATAGAGAGGAAATGAAGAAAGAAAAGGATGTGTTCTCATGGTAAACTAATGGGCTGCAAGTCAACAGTCTAAATGCCCACTCATAGAAAAGAATGTTATCTCCCACTGAATATGATTTTTATTATTATTTTCAGAACCACAGTGTTTATTACTAAATATTTAGAAAATATTTTCAAGGTGGTGGCAGCAAGGAAATTGCCAAGTTTATGATCCATTCTTTCCATCAGTGTTTCTCTGACAGTGGTTCCAAGCTAAGGCCTATGGGAAGGTGAGCTATGCACGCTCCACAGTGTGTCTTTAGCAATGAGCGGACATCCCTGATCCCTGTATATTTTTGACATATCTGAATGTGTTCAGACAGTTAATGACCAGTTCTAATCTCTGGTTTATAAAATCTCTTCAGAATAATGAGAATGGTATGAGAGAAGGCTGTGAAAGCCAAGTGCTGAATTAACACATTCTTCCTATTGAGAAGAATGAAGGGGGAGAAAACCGAGCATCTTATATATTGAATGCTTTGATAATTAGAATCTTGAAAGAAGACAACAGAAGAGAGATTCAAACATTAGTAACAATACTAAAATGCAGACAAATTAATGTATTCAGTTAAAACTGCAAACCCTCTGGGCTGGCACTAGACCTAACTTTATGCTTTTAACATTATCAGATACTTGACAGTTCAAGTTTTCCAAGGGGTAGATACCAAAATAGGAGTAGACATGCTGCTTTGGGGAAGCATGGCCTGGTGTAGATGCTGCTGCTGTGGATCTAAAGTGTGGTTGCTGGAGCCCTAGGTCAACCAGAGGCCTTGCTGCAGCATCTCTTGCAGAAGTTGTGTGTGAGGCACCTCCTTGGTTGATACAGGTAGCTGGCACTGGCTCAAAGCAAAATTGTCTTCTTTTTTTTTAAATAAAAGTTCTGTTTTACATATATAATCGGTAATTCACAATATCATCACATAGTTGAATATTCATCATCATGATAATTTCTTAGAACATTTGCATCAATTCAGAAAAAGAAATAAAAAAACAGAAAAAAATTCAAACATACCATACTCCTTACCCCTCCCTTTCATTGATCACTAGCATTTCAATCTACTAAATTTATTTTAACATTTGTTCCTCCTATTATTTATTTTTATTCCATATGTTTTACTCATCTGCTGATAAGGTAGATAAAAGGAGCATCAGACACAAGGTTTTCACAATCACACATTCACATTGTGAAAGCTATATCATTATACAATCATCTTTAAGAAACATGGCTACTGGAACACAGCTCTACATTTTCAGACAGTTTTCTTCAGTCTTTCCATTATGTCTTGACTAACAAGGTGATATCTATTTAATGCGTAAGAATAACCTCCAAGATAAACTCTCGACTCTGTTTGGAATCTCTCAGCCATTGACACTTTATTTTGTCTCATTTCACTCCTCCCCCTTTTGGTCGAGAGGGTTTTCTCAATCCCTTGATGCTGAGTCTCAGCTCATTCTAAGATTTCTGTCCCACGTTGCCAGGAAGGTCCACACCCCTCCACATAGACAGGGGGAGGGTGGCCAGTTTGCTTGCTGTGCTGGCTAGAGAGAGAGGCCACATCTTTGCAACAAAAGAGGTTCTCTTGGGGGTGACACTAAGGCCTAATTTTAAGTAGGCTTGACCTGTCATTTGTGGGGTTAAGTTTCGTATGAACAAACGCCAAGATTGGGGGCTCAGCCTATTGCTTTGGTTGTCCCCACTGCTTGTGAGAATATCAAGAATTCTCCACTTGGGGAAGCTGAATTTTCCCCCTTTCTTGCCATTCCAAGGGGACATTGCAAATGCTTTTTTACTGACTATTCAAATTACTCTGGGATTTTTAGGGGCATCACTCTGGACAAACCTACAAAATCTTATGCACTACTCAAGGTTCCATGTACTTATGGTGTTCAATTAAGCTGTCCACATAAGTTATATTAGGGACTGCACTAGTCAAAATAAAAATTTTGTACCAAATAAACATTTTTTTTTACTTTAGTCTCACAACTTAAAAATTTAAAATATTAATTACCCTCTATTTTCAACACCCTGCAGTAATAACATTCCTTTGTTCTTCCTCATGCAAAAACATTTTAAAATTTGTACATTTGGTCACTATCATTATACACTCTAGGCATTCCTAGATCATACCATCTCAGTCTTTATCGTCTATATTTCTTTCTGCTTTCATTTGTGCCCCCAGCTCTCCTCCCTCTATCATTCTCACATTCAGCTTCATTCAGTGTTCTAACATAATTGTATAACAGTTAGGTAGTATTGTGCTATCCATTTCTGCATTTTTATACTCAGTCCTGTTGTACCATTTGCATCCCTTCAGCTCCAGTTACCCAATTTCTTACCCTATTTCTATCTTCTGATGGTCTCTGTTGCCAATGAAATTCTCCAACTTTATTCACTAATGTTAGTTCATATCAGTGAGACCATACAGTATTTGTCCTTTTGTTTCTGGTTAATCTCAAATCAGCATATTGTCCTTAAGGTCCATCCATGCTGTTACATACTTTATAACTTTATTCTGTCTTATGGCTGCATAATATTCCATCATATGTATATACCACAGTTTGTTTAGCCACTCACTTTGATGGACGTTTTGGCTGTTTCCATCTCTTTGCAATTGTAAATAATGCTGCTATAAACATTGGTGTGCAAACGTCCATTTGCGCCCTTGCCCTCATGTCCTCTGAGTAGATACCTAACAATGGTATTGCCGGGTCATATGGCACTTCTATATTTAGCTTCCTGAGGAACTGCCAAACTGCCTTCCACAGTGGTTATACCACTTGACATTCCCACCAACAGTGGATAAGTGTGCCTCTTTCTTCGCATCCTCTCCAGCACTTTGTCATTTTCTGTTTTGTTGATAATGGCCATTCTGGTGGGTGTGAGATGATATCTCATTGTGGTTTTGATTTGCATTTCCCTAATAGCCAGGGAAGTTGAGCATCTTTTCATGTACCTTTTGGCCATTTGTATTTCCTTTTCTGAGAAGTGTCTGTTCAAGTCTTTTGCCCATTTTGTAATTGGATTGTCTGTCTTTTTGTTGTTGATTTGAACAATCTCTATATATATTCTGGATACTAGACCTTTATCTGATATATCGTTTCCAAATATTGTCTCCCATTGTGTAGGCTGTCTTTTTTACTTTCTTGATGAAGTTCTTTGATGCACAAAAGTGTTTAATTTTGAGGCGTTCACATTTATTTCTTTCTTCAATGCTCGTACTTTGGTTGTAAGGTCTAGGAAACCACCTCCCATTATAAGACTTATAAGATATTTCCCTACATTTTATTCTAACAGTGTTATGGCCTTAGATCTAATGTTTAGGTCTCTGATCCATTTTGAGTTAATTTTTTGTAGGGTGTGAGATATGGATCCTCTTTCATTCTTTTGCATATGGATATCCAGCTCTCTAGGCACCATTTATTGAAGAGACTGTTCTGTCTCAGGTGAGTTAGTTTGACCGCCTTATCAAAGATCAATTGTCCATAGATGAGAGGGTCTATATCTGAACACTCTATTCAATTCCATTTGTCAGTATTTCTATCTGTATGCCAGTACCAGGCTGTTTTCACCACTCAAAATTTTCTTCTTAATTCTTTGCTCTGAACTAAGAAATGTAATTTCCTTCAGTAAGGATTTGAGAAAATTGATCTCCAAATTTTCTCCATGTCTCATATCCAAACCTAGTCTTTAAAATGCCCCTACCCATTCTTTTCTCCTGGATTTTATGCACAGGTACTACAGACAGTCTCTTGGAGTAGATTTCAATATAAAGAAACATCTTCCCATAACATAATTGCTCTGAAATGGAATTAAGGCCTCTCTGTAGACAATATGATTTAATAAAGGGCCAAAAATACATCTTTCTGAAATAGTCTCACCTGGAAGAATATAATACAGAAAGAATCCCTAGAATCCATGGGGTATAAAGCCATAGGCAGCTGCCAAAAATTTGATCCCTGGGTGGCAAATTCAGGCTTTCGATATTTGGATGATCATTTCTGGTTGAGAATGAGCTACTTATCCATTGCTGCTTTGTGGCTTGTTTGTTATCCTGGGAGATAGCACATGCAGCAACATATCATTGATTTTGGGCAACCGGAGTAGTTGACAAAAGCTATTTGGATTGTAATGGATAAAACTGTTGGCAGGTGTGTGTCCTGAATAAATTAACACATTGATAATTACACACCTGGAACCCACACAGCAAAAATATGATGGTGACCTGCTGGAGTGGAGGCTGATCACTAGGGCTGTTTTGAATGTGTCTACGGATGGTTCCCACTTCCTAGTTCTGAATTCACTGGCAAAAATGTTGCGTCTCACAGACCAAGGCACTGGTCTAAATTGTAATGCTACTAAATTGTAATGCAACTCTTTTCCAACTCTGCATGAAATTGTATCTGAATTATACTTTCTACCACTCTGGATTGTTTGCCTGGTGTCTGCTATTTGGCATAAGAGGAAGCGGCAATGATTCTAACTCAAACTCAGAGGAATGGCTTTAGAAATTACTTCAGTATAATAAAAAAAAGTTTGGATAAAAGATTCTTCTTCATTGCAAAGGTATTCATTCATTGATTACACATTATTGAGGAACTGCTGTGTGCCCGAATCTATGGGAGATGTAGAATCATAGATAAATGTGTCCTCGGGCCTTTGAGAAATGTGGCTTGGGGACAATTATTCAAACAGCTAATTATCAGCTCTGGTAGTAGGTGACATAATCAAATGCTTTCTATTTCTTGGAGTGAATCATGACTAGTATGAGTCCAAGGTGATCATATTATACTTCTGCTTAAAATTCCTCAGTGGTTCATAGTTTTAAGGAAAAGTTGTAAATTTCTTTACCTAAAAACAGTATTAGCTAACATTTATTGTCTTACCAGGTGGAGGGTCCTATTCTATGTTTTGTAGATTAATTCACTTTAACATCACACAAATTTGATGTAGGTATTTGAGAGGCAAAGAATGTGAAGCATAGATTTTTCATATATTATATGAAGGTATTTTGGGTGATGAGGTACAAACATAGGGAGCCAGTCAACTGAGAATGCATGAGCCTGGGTGAGGAGAGCGGAGAATGAGGTCAGCAAAAGGGCCCTCTGTTACTTAACCTAGGCTCCTGCAAGGATCCGTGGAGCACAGGGGAGGGAAGAGCACATGTGGGTCCTGGGGTCTTGCTTTTATTGTGAGCCAGAGCAGGGTGCCTAGGATTTTCCTTCGTATACTAGGGATTGGAAGTTTCAAATTATGCAGCTGGAAAGGTAGAGAGCAAGAGCCATTTGGAGCAGCTGAGGTCAGATTCTTATGATCCAAACCATATGGAATACCTGCCCTGCTAGTAATTTATGTGGCCCAAAAGGGCAGAACTGGCAAGGAGCCAATAGGAGAAAAAGCAGCAGGGGCTTTTTGGAGAAGCTAGGGGCAGCCCTTATCGTCCAAACCAGAGAGAGGTGCAGGCCATGCTAATTGTGATTATGCCCAGGACAGGGCTAACTGGGGTGGTCACTTAGAAGGGAAATTTATGACTAGGCCTGCAGGGATGACGAGGCACAAGATATCATTTATTTTATGCCATTATAATAGAGAGATTACATATCTTTCCCAAGGTCAAACAGCTAGTAAATTATGGAGTTAGGATACAATCCAAACAGTTTAGCTTTACAACTGTAATTGTACCCATTATTCTATGCTGCCATATGATCGCAGTTCTTGTCAAGGATTACAGCTACAATAATTTCTCTCTTATACTTGCCGTACATTCCTCTAGACATACCAATTCCTTATAATGTTGTTTTGCATATTTCTGGGTTTACAAAATAATCTTGCATAAAATACAAGGCTCGCATGTACTACCCTGTGATTAACACCTTGCAGTGGTGCAGAATATTTGCTGAAAAAGATGAAAGCACATTTTTATAATTGTACTATTAATGAAGTCCACCATTTAACTTAGGGTTTACTGTTTGTGTAGTGCAGTTCCATGGATTTTTTTTAAAAAGTTTTGTTCTGTTAACTTATATACATCCCAACATTTCCCCTTTAACCACATTCAGATATATATTTCTGTGCTGTTAATTATGTCCACTAATGTTATGCTACCATTACCACCATCCATTAATCAAAATATTTCTACCATTTCAAATAGGAACGCCATACATTTTAAACCTTAACTTCCCATCCACTATCTCCATACTGTCCCCTGGTAATTTATGTTCCGGATTCTGACTCTATGAGTTTGTTTATTCTAATTATTTCATGTCAATGAGATCATACAAGTTTTGTCCTTTTGTGTCTGGCTTATTTCATTCAACATGATTCCTTCAAGGTTCATCCTTGTTGTATCAGAACTTCATTCCTTTTTAAAGCTGAATAATATCCCATTGTGTGTATTTACTGCATTTTGTTTATCCATACTTGGGTTGATGGACACTTGGGTGGCTTCCATTTTATTGACAATTTGAACATGCCACTACAGCACCAGTGTGCAAAAACCTGTCTGAATCCCTGGCTTTCAATTGTTTGGGGTATATACTTAGCAGTGCAATTGCCAGGTCAGATGGTAGTTCTATATTTTAGTTTTTGAGGAACTACAGAACTGTCCTCCATAGTGGCCGCACCATTTTACATTGCCACCAGAAATGAGTGAGTATTTCTATTTCTCTGCATCCTAACAGTTGTAATTTTCTGTTGCTTTCTTCTTTTTTTTATAGCAGCCATTTTAATTGGTATGAAATATTTCTAATTGTGGCTTTGATTTGCATTTCTTTGATGACTAATAATGATGAACATTTTTTCATGTGCTTTGTGGCAAAAATTTTTAGTTTTGATAACCTCTCACTTACCTATTGTTTCTTTTGTTGTTCTTTCTTTAGATGTAAAGTCTAAGAAACTATTGCCTAACACAAGATCATGAAGTTGCTTCCCTAGGTTTTCTTCTAGGAGTCTGATAGTTTTGGCTCTTATATTTAGGTCTTTGATCCATTTTGAGTTGATTTTTGTATAAAATATGAGGGTCTTTTGCTTAACCTTAATTCGGCAGGAGTTTACTTAGCTCATGTATTATGTCAGGCACTATTCAAGACAGTGGGGATTGTAAAGTTATAAAAATGACAGATGCAGTCATTGCCTTCATAAAAGTTCCAGACTGTTGGAACTTGAAAGCAAACAAAGAGATATTATAGTACAGAACAACCAATGGACATAAATAAAGAAGTTAAAGTATAGTATGATCATGAGAATTAAAAAGTCACAGAAAAGCACACATTGGGACACAATTTGAACTTGGAGGACTAGAGAAGGCTAAGGGTCTAAACAGCTGAATTCATCACATTTTCAACACCTTCCCTACCTGACTACACAGTCATCTATCTAGGTTCATTTTTTCTCTTCTTCTAGAAGCCAACATTTTCCCCAATATGATTAAGATGCCTTTTATTCATGCTTCCTTAAAGTTTGAACGTAAAACACTTTATTATGTTGCACTGCTATTGTTACTTATTGCCTATCTTTTCTTCCCACTAAAGTACAAACCCCTTGAGGAAATTGTTATGTGCTTATTTTTGTACCCATTTTATCTACTATGGTACTGATTTAGCATGCACAGTTCATAAACCTTTGTTAAGTCAACAAGGGAATGATTGAAGATGAGGTGAGAAGTGAAAACACAGCAATTCAAGGTGGGTCTTTTTTATATCTTGCTAATTATTTTAAGTTTTCTGATGATTAGACACCCTTAGAGAATTGGTAATAAAAATGATTTTTTATTCCTTTCCTATTGTGTGTGTGTGTCTGCAACTTTAAATCAAACTGGTTTGCTCGGTGGGCTAAAACATCATGTTGATGAGGCTGAGGAAATAAGTTTGGTCTTTGTATTGGCCAATTTGCTTTGTTCTCCTCTGAAGCCAGAGGTTGCCACATGCACCCTGGCCACCTGCCCTTTAGATGTATATACGTGTATATCTTTGGTTACAAGATGAATCAATGTGAAAGCATGTATGGATCATCCCAAATCCATTTCCATTCATGGGACCACAGCCTTCATGCAAACACTCTAGTGATGAGAAACCAGTAACTTCTTCATATACACTAGGTAGCATATTTCATACATAATGTCAGGTAGCTTTCCTCATACCATTATAATATGCTTAAAAATAAAATGATAGATAAGCCTCCATAGGGTTAACATAATACAATAATCCCATCAATGCCATCATAGCCTTAGAAAAGTTACTTTATTATATTATATACTTCCTGAATTGTTAAAATAATTTTGATTATATTGTTTTAAATAAAATGCTTTTGCTTGGCATTTAATTTTTATTGCCAATTCTCTAAGGATTTCTAATAATCTAGAATAATTTAAAAATAATAAGCAAAAGTGTATACAAGACCCTCTTTGAATTTGGTGCCTTTCCTTGACATATTTAGCTATAGTGAGTTGTAAAAGGCTTCTTTTTTTATTTGTTTCTTCTGTGAGTAACTTAACAGTAGAGCATAGCATTTACTTTCCATAATCTCAGATTAGATCCATAAAGTATTTTTTCTCTGAAAACAATTGATTTTGAAAGATACTCTCTATTTGTTGCAGATATAGCTTTTTTTATTTTTTTGAGGTGAAATTCACATAACATAACAATAACTATTTTACAGCGAATAAAAGTGCATTTTGTGCATTGACAATGTTGTGTAGCCACCACCTCTATCTAGTTCCAAAATATTATCATCATCTCAAAAGGAAAGATAAAGTTTTCAGATCACAAATATGGATACTTTTAATCTGGAAGGAGCAACAAAATTACTTAGGCTTAATACCTTGAAAAAAATATGACTACATTTAAATGACCTTCGTGGTTGCTTTGTAGAAAACTGTGAATTACATTAGGACTGAAAGCTAAAGACTTTCCTTTTGAATAATGCTAAGATTCCGATTTTATTTTATTAGTAACTTCTGGGGAACTAGAACTGTAGAAATATTTTACCTTATATTTTAAGGAACAGAGAGTGTTTTTTCATTGTCAAGTGCTGCTTTATCATTTATCAGACATTCTTAGTTCATTAGGTTGTAGTGATCCTGAGACTATTTTTGGTGACACATATAAAGTGTATGAAGATAAATGTATCCTTGTGCTGTATGTCAGATAAGCAAGTTGAAAAGATTCAATCAGAGATGTGACATGCCGTGATAGGCACAGACAGATCATTGATTTTCACTCACTGTGCATAAAACACAGTTGAATTTCAGGATTCTATTGAGAGGGTGCTTTAAATGGCCCCAATAAGTAGGTTACTCATGGTTCTAAGTATTTGAGCATGCTTATTCAAAAATAAATATCAGTCCTGATTTGAGGGGATATCCACATGGATGGAGAAGAAAAGAAAGGGGAGGAAAACCAATTGGTTTTTACTGAGTGTTCCCATCTCCTTTTTACCATCTTCACTATAAAGAATAACAGAATGGGAAATGTTTTCTGCTCTCCTGAAACTTACAATTTCTCTAACTTATAATAATTACAAAAGCAATAAATGATTAACTCATGCTTGTACTCATCTGCCTTTTCTCCTTAATTGAGTAGATAAAGAATTAGCTGCAAAAAGAAAGAAAAGAAAAAAATCTCCCAAAGGAGATATAGTCAGTGATTGGGATGCTATGTGGAAGTTCTTTGGGTGATGAGATGCAGACACAGATAGCTAGCCAGTATAGAATGCATGGAAGGACAGCTTCTTTGTAGATCAAAGGCTCTGGAATGGGAAAAGGGAGAAAGAGGGCAGCCAAGGGGCCTGGAGATTATTTAACCTAGTCTCTTTCTAAGGTCCTGGAGGGGTGGAGGGAGTAGAGGGAGAAGGAGCACAAAACGGCTCTTGCCTTTTTTGAGACCCATAGTGGCGGGTTAACACTTTCCTGTGGATACTGGGGAGTGTACATTTCAAACTCAACGACAAGAAAAGCAGTAGCAGCAGGAACCATTCAGAGAAACTGAGGGCAGTGCTTACCAGCCAAACCATATGTTGGTGCGTGCAGACTTGCTGGTTGTGGTTATGCCCAGGGCTGGGCTAACCTGGGGTGTCCAGGCAAAAGTGAACCAGGCAAAAATGATGAGGCACCAAATATAATTTCTTTTTTGTCATTAAAGTCAGCCTAAGAATGAAAGGTTTTCAAACTTGTCAAAAAATAGTGGAACTTTTTATTTTCCATTCATACAATGTGTTATGGTGAAGTCCAAAGTCAAACTATAATGACTGTAGTTGAAGCTGAGGTCAACATCCCAGCCTCAAGGCCCTGTGTTCTTGTGCATTTCAGTGGATACTGAGGCTCCTTCCTTCCTTCTTTAAGATCTAGTGCTCAGAGAAGCAACTTGAAGACACCTGTCTTAGATCATCGCTAAGATGCTTTTGTTGTTGTTGTTGTTGTTATTTTGTTTTTGTTCTACTAACATACGAGAAGATATACTTGATGTTAAAAGCACTTAGGGAAGGAAGTGCTGGTTTTTGGGAAGGATTCCGTGATAAATGAGACTGATCGAAAATTTCTATATGGCAGGTGGGAAAGAAAACCTGAATTGTGAGATCCAAAAGTGCTATAAACCTACACTGTATCTCATCTGAACTGTATATCGTTGGATCCATACTGACTCTACCTTCTCAGGTAGAGAAGTGTGCTAAGAAGTAATAAAGTAAAAAAAGAAATATGCTTATTCCCATTAGAGGATTTTAGCTTGGACCACACTAAGTTGTGTACCATGTATACTGAAAAAAATATTTGGAACAAGATCACATTAATGAAAGGATCCTAAGATCTTTTGCAATTATTATTTGATGTTTCCTTTAAAATTATTTTGTTAATGCTTGACAGTAAATTTGTGACATAAAAATTTATTTAAACACCAGCACTTCAGCACTTCTTTTAAATTATAAAAGAGTAAATGAAACATTATGAAAGTATACATTTACCCTCAATAGCTTTAAGTTATACATGTTTACATTTTTTTTTACATACAAATACATTCTTTTTATTTGTTTCTTTCTAGTTAGACGTTCTTGCTACACTGCATTTGACATTTTCTCTTATCTAGTGAATTGAGATGATAGTTTGTTTCCATATACTAAACATTTTTGGAGAATCTGGTAAAACGGAGGGAGAAAAAGGAAACTCAGATTTCCAGTATTAGATGCCTATAACAGAGCAAAAAATTAAAATAACAAAATTAATCATGTCACTTTAAATACCCTTGTTAATTTTTTATCAGGGAAAAATTTAGCTTATGGACTTTGTTTCTGTTTATAAAATATTCATGTGCCCTGACATTGAAAAATGAAATGAGATTAAATAACTGTTGTGTCTGGGGTAACACCACTCGAGAAGTTAAGTCTGAGTTGGGAAGATGATGACTGGGAGATAAGCTCCCCTATAGCATCAAGAAGGCTTTCTCGAATTTCAGAGAGATTTCTCTGCCTAAAAACCTTCCTTAATAATATAATAGAGCCTGTACTAATGGGCTACTTTAGATTTCCTATAATTAAACAAATCAGCTGAGTGCAGGACTAAATTTCCAGCTCTTTGCAGAAAGCTCTCCTTTGTAATTCAATGGATACATAATCCCTTTCATGTACTTGACAAGGTTTGTGCACTAGACCTTTTTTCCTCCTCAGAAATCCCTCACTCCCTAGTGTACACCAGGGATCCTTGCCTTCCAACAGCTCTACATGCCCAGGTTTCAGTCTCCTGGCTGCAGTTCTCACCCTGTGGCTAATTTCTTTTGGCCTTGCTGTGGCTGCCAGGGAAACAGGAGAGGATTGTATTGCTTGGGCAGTGATAGCCTTTTCTCTTTCAGCAACGGTATCTGGTTAGAGGGAGAGACGTCTCAGGGCTGAATGGTGTACAGTGTTAGGGGTAGGGAGAGCCATGTGAATCTATACTGCGAGCCAGTGAATCTACACCATCAAGAATTCCACACAAGTACATTTTAGTTGCAGACTGTACCCTTCTTCTATCCTCTTGATATTAATAGTTAATATGACTCATGAATTAAAGAGAGAATATTTCTTGAAAATTTTTACTTATTAATGCATTCATTTGATATTTTTCAAATGATCAAATATACTTTTGCTAATTTATTCTATCACTTTGAGATGCTGTCTATGTGAGATATAGAAGCAGCCTGGGTCATTGGCTTCCAGATCAGAGATTTGGTTTTCTGTCACTTAATACCCTGCTCACAACATACCCAGACCCACTTTAGACACAATAATCACTGTCCTAGGTGCTTGTTGACTGACTGACCTAGAGAATAGGTGGAGAGTTCTGTGCACATAAAGTTCAGTCCTAAAAACAGCAAATGAAACAGAGGCTCAAACAGCTAAAGAAAGAGGGAAATATCCTCTACTGGCTATTGCTGTCCGGTCATATCTGCCATTTCTTAGCCTCCCTCAATCCATTAAACCATCTTGAATTAGTTCAAAGAAAAATCACTGCTTCTTTGCTTATGTTGAGGCTGAAGCTCCCATTGTTAACTTTGTTCATTCTTCTTTATCCTTTAATCCAAAACATAAACCCATTGGTCTATATATAGTTACATAAAATTATCCACTTGTGGGATCCGTCGTTAACATCAGTAGTTGCAAGCTACTTTTTCAGCTTGCCGAAAAACTTAGTTAATCTCAAATGAAGCTAAAGTCACATTAGTTAACAAAGAACATGGAAACCTTTCTAACTCAAGGCTACATTGATAGTATACTGTTGATAAAGCAACCGCTCAAACCACAGATTTTCCGACTGTTTCTAGAAATTTTGCAAGGTTGGTCAAGCATTGCCTGTAGACTGAAAAGTCTGTAGGTAGACTTCCTAGTAGAAAGCTGATTTCAAGCCCTTAGTAATCCTGCTATACACAAGCTTTAGTTTATCAAAGTCATATCTTATTAAGTGGCTTGTTGATAACTAACCCACTTTTTCTTTTTTTAAAAACTGGAAGTCCATATAGATGTTTTACCATTCACCCAAAAGAACTGCAGTAAGAATGCTCATTTTTGGGGATGCATTTGTGATTCACCAAGACGCCCTCTCATGTGTCACTGGGGACTGTGGATCACTCTTTGAGTATCACTTATATCTATGTCTACTTTATATCCATGTCTTTCTACATTTGTCTCTTAAACAGCATCCAGGAAATACTATGATTATAACGTTTTTAAGAATTCCAGCTTTGGCTCATTATAGTTTAGTATTCGAAAGGAGATCATAAAATACCTAATATAAATGAGAATGTAGGATGTTAGAGTTAGGGAATAACCATGAAGATGAACAGAGAGAAAGGACATATAATTCTTAGCAGGTGAACTTCAAACCTCTGTCGATTAATGGAATAAATATCACAGCACTTTACCCTGATTTCAACTTCTACTTTTATGTCTCCTTAATCTTCTCTCTTTGAGAAGTCTCCCACTCTACTTCATTTCTATTACTGCTGGCATTATTTCTAGATTCTTAGACATGGTTTGTCTCTGAAAAATCTGCAAACTCTTTCTTTTGTCACTTTGCACAATGCTACCTCTGCACCATTATTGTATTAAGTGGCAATAGTGCCTCAGTAATGTTATTACTATTGGGGAAGTCATACTCCTGGAAGCACACATCAAATACGGAAACTTGATGAAAAACTACTGCATGTGTCATTGATTCTCAGCCCATGGAAAAAACTCTGATTTGGCCACAGGTTTAGTTAGCTTCTTTAGGAGCTGCCACTATCTCAGGAGCTAAGACAGTGGATAAGAGATCAGAGTTTCAAGGATTGAGTTAATGGAGGAGATATTGGGATGCCTGAGTGGGTACCAGGCATCTGGTGCTGAGCATTCTAAGGAATGCTACTTTGCTAGTGCTAGGGACTTGTCACGTGGCGTGTTCTGGGAGTGCTGAGAGATACTGAAGTTGCAGTTATCAATTGCTGTTGAAGAAGAATGCTGACAAAACTTGGAAGCAGGACTTGACTTCCTTCTCCTATTAAGCTTCCTTTCAATGTCCTTCCAGAGCCCATTGAAAGGACCTAATGAGAAATGATCTGGCAAGTGAACTGAGAATGGACTTTATTATAAACTCTTAGCCTCATCAAAGTACAGCAGGTTACAGAATGGTATGTATGAAACAGAAGATTATAGACTAATAACTGGCACAATTCACCCCATTTCAGTACTCAGCATCTATCCACACATTTTTAGCCATACTTCTACATACATGTAACAACCATTAGAACTTCTAGCTTCCACTTAATCAGTTGCAACTATTCTTTATGAATACAATGATGGTGCCATCCTTGGCTCAAAACAAAAGTCTCAATAGTCACTATCAATGTTTGATTAATGTTAGTTCCTCTGCTAATTCATGTTTTCACCTAAGTATTCTCTAACCAAAAAACTAAATTATAGTTAACTACCATCAATAGTTCTCATGAATGTATTAAGAAAAAAGAGAAAGAATGGAAAATAATTTAAATATATACTTAATAAGCAAGGACAAAAATATTCCTGTACTTCTCAAGTTCTGATTTATGTAACTGGTAATTGTCCTTCTATTACTATTTTAGAAACTATTTTGTTTCCTTTGACCTCAGGCCTCAGGGCAAAGGAATCCTGAGGTTAAATTTCTTTTCCTAGTAGGGGAAACCTAAAGTTTATTTCTGAAAGTTCTGAGTCCTTTGCAATTCTACCTTTAGGAAGAATATCTCAATTTCCAACAAACTTTACCTTTAGGCTTAGAAGTATTAAGGACCCATTAGAATCCCCTGTGTTCTAGACCTGGTCTTCTGCTTGTCCTTTATTTTGAAGAAATACTAGGGCATTCTCTAAAAGGCTGCATTCCTAGAAAGTGCAACAAAGTGGTGGATATTAGAATTGCCATGGGGTTTGTCTCCCACCCTTTGGAACACTTGTGTTTTGCTACTGCAGCTCTTGTATTTCCTGTTTCCTGCTTAGCAGTCCCAATCAGCATGGCTTTAATGGAGTGGAACAGTATGATGATCTGTGGGATATCAAGACTATCAAAATTCTTACAGATTATAGCAGAGTGTTCTCTGGATTGAATCAGAGAGCATAAAAGCAAAATTTAGCCCTGAGGCAATACAGTGAATATGTACTGCTGTAGCTGCCACATGAAAACAAACACTTTTGGCTTGTCCTGGGAAATTGAGATAAAGAAAAAAACATTTGTCAGGTTAATAGCTGAATATATCAGGGGCTGGGAGCGTTTTTTTTTTTTTTTTTTTTTTTTTTTTTTCCAGGAAATGCCATGTTTGAAAGAGCAGCTGAAATTGAGGTTGCCACCTGATTAAAATTAAAATAATCACAGCAATTCTACAAATTACAGTTATTTTCTGCATAGTCCAAACAGACAAACAAAAATGAGTTAGTGATAGGAATCATTCCTCTTACATATTTTAAGACTTTGATTGCATTTATTGTAACCATTTCTCCAGATATGACATTTTGTTTTTGGCTTGCTATTCCTGGATGGGAGAAATTTCCAAGCTTTTTGCTTGGTTCTTTCCATTATAATAGCCCTCACCCCACTCATCATGGAAATAGAGTAGGGATTCAGCCAGTTGCCAAGTATGTCTATTGAAATAATACATTTAGAAACTGAGAATGTGATGCACAATGGGTTGTAGAATTACTGTTCTCACTGTGAGACTTGAGCCAAAACTGTTTTTAATACCTGACCCCAGTAATTCTTCACTTTGCTGGTGGACCTCTCTTATGCTTCGGGTTCTAACAAATTAGTATGAACTCAGAGCCATGTTTCTTTCTTTTGTGGAAAGTCACTCTGAATAAAAGCTGTAAGTGCCTTCAGAGCAAGCTTGGCATGATATTTACAATATATTCTTGGGTGGCATTGCAGGATCTCCCTTGGAGGTATCCCACTAAGGTTGTGTAACTGGATGAGAAGCCATGGCTTTCCATTATAGTGCCCACCAGAACTAGAGTTTCTCTGACTGTATAACTCATGTAATGCTCTCATAAAATTCCCATCAATTTTCTTTTTGGGGATAATATGATCAATTAGCCACTAAAGGTACCTATAGGTTATAACCTCCTGATTGCCACTCTGACTCTATTTCCTATTGAGTTAATTGTGCCCTCCTTGCCTCTGGAGTTTAATGCTGATCCTGGGCTCTTGCCATTCTGAGATCCAATTATTCTCATTACAGTCAGGAAGCTGATTCAAATGGCTGCATCTCCCACTATCATCCCAATTCTCAAAGAATAGCTCACCACAGAGCTTTCCACTGGGTACAAAGCTTCCCTCAATAATGCGTTTCTCAATGCTTTGTCCTATAGTTCCTTTATAGAGGACAGAGTGGGATGTGAATGTTAAGGTTCGGCATGATAAATAAGCTCCAACATTGTGATCTTCTAAGTTTTTTATTCCATTTACATTAAATCAGAAAATGCTATCTTAACTTCCTCGAAGGTAGGTCACTGCTGAATCCATATTTCGATAAACTAATCAAGTAAACTGTTAAAGCTCAGCTGCTCCAAGGTTTAGAGTAATAGATTAATAGTCTCTGGAAAGTGGAATACACACACACACACACACACACACACACACACACACACATACACATATAGGCATACCTCAGAGATATTGCCAGTTTGGTTCCAAACCACTGAAATAAAGCAAATATCACAATATAGTGAGTCACATGAATTTTTTTTTGTTTCCTAGTGTGTATAAAAATTATGTCTGCACTATAGTCTGTTCAATAGTGTTATGTCTAAAAAACAATGTACATACATACACACGAAGTGAGCAAATACTGTTGGAAAAATGGTGCTGTTAAACTTGCATGATGCAGGGTTGCTACAAACTTTCAGTTTGTAAAATAAAAAACGCAGTATTTGGGACTGTGTGACAGTGTGACAGTGGCTCCTGTCATGTGGGAGACCCAGGTTTGATTCCTGGTGCCTGCCCCTGTAAAAAGAAAAAAAGCAATATCTACAAAGCGTAATAAAGCAAAGCACAATAAAATGAGGTACGCCTGTTGCCCTAATGTTGAACTGCCTTGGTTCAACACTGTTAGAATCCAGTTATACATAGATTTATAAAATATTTCTTCTCGATACACATTTTTAAAATCTTTCAAAGTTTAAGAATACAAGTGTGTTAGTTAGATTCAGTTGTCAACTTGGCCAGGTGAGCATACCTATTTCTGTTGCTGCAGACACAAACCAATGGTACGTGAATCTCATCTATTGCTAATTACATCTGCAGTCAGCTAGGAGGCGTGTCTGCTGCAATGAATGACGTTTGACTTAATTGGCTGGTGCTTAAATGAGAGAACGCAATGTAGCACAGCCTAGCAGCTTGGCATTCCTCATCTCAGCACTTGCAGCTCAGCCCGGGCCCTTGGAGATGGAGAAAGAAATCACCCCGGGGAAAGTTGTTGGAACCCAAGGGCCTGGAGAGAAGACCAGCAGAGACCATCCTGTGCCTTCCACGTAAGAAAGAACCTCAGTGGAAAGTTAGCTGCCTTTCCTCTGAAGAACCAACAAAATAAATCCCCTTTTATTAAAAGCCAATCCGTCTCTGGTGTGTTGCATTCTGGCAGCTAGCAAACCAGAACAGAGTTGGTACCGGAGAGTGGGGTGCTGCTGCAGTTTGCAAATGCCAGATCTGTTGGAACTGTGTTTTGGATGGCTAAGGGGAAGACTTTGGAGGAACTGTGAAGAGATTGATGGAGAAGTCCTGGAGGGCTTGAAGAGACTGTTGGTGTAAATGGAACCACTGCCAATTTTGGCAAAGGAGGACACAAAAGGGAAAGATTGGAGTTTGCAGAGTAAGAACCATGGAAGCTTGGGTCTGAAGCCAAGAAACCTGGGCCAGGAGAGTGGACCCACCCATATACATGGAGAGGGTGAGTTTACCCTGAAGGGCGAGGATGAATCTCCCCTCTCATTGTAGTGGAAGAGTTGCGCAACCTCAGGCCTTGGAGAAGGCAGAGCACGCTCCTTGGGGGACTGGGAGAGCCTGGCTGCCACCATGTGGAGGGGTTGAGCGTGTGCCCCAGAAATGGCAGAGAGCCCAGGGGTGGCCCTGATGCCTGGAGAGAGTGGAGCCCAGAGGTGGTCTCCTCGATGTTCCCCGAGGTTGATTTGGAAAGAGGCTGGCCACTGCATAGGCCCTTAGAAGGGGTGGGACTGCCACTTCCTATAGCTGAAGGATGAATGACTTTCAGACTTTGAAATCCCACGGCGCTTGCCCTGCAGGTTTTACATCTGTGTTTCTTCCAATTTCTCCCTATGGAAATGAAAATCTGTATCCTGTGAATATCCTCCTTTGCTTATTGGCACCAGTCTTGTTTTGAGATTCACAGGTCCACAGCAAGAGAATTTTTTTTTCATCTGTTTAAGGTGATGCTTGAAGTTGCCAAGTTGACAAGGGGTGGACAGTTAGATTCAGTTGTCAACTTGGCCAGGTGAGCATACCTATTTCTGTTGCTGCAGACACAAACCAATGGTACGTGAATCTCATCTATTGCTAATTACATCTGCAGTCGGCTAGGAGGCGTGTCTGCTGCAATGAATGACATTTGACTTAATTGGCTGGTGCTTAAATGAGAGAACGCAATGCAGCACAGCCTAGCAGCTTGGCATTCCTCATCTCAGCACTTGCAGCTCAGCCCAGGCCTTTGGAGATGTAGAAAGTCACCCCGGGGAAAGTTGTTGAAACCCAGGGGCCTGGAGAGAAGACCAGCAGAGACCATCCTGTGCCTTCCACGTAAGAAAGAACCTCAGTGGAAAGTTAGCTGCCTTTCCTCTGAAGAACCAACAAAATAAATCCCCTTTTATTAAAAGCCAATCCGTCTCTGGTGTATTGCATTCCGGCAGCTAGCAAACCAGAACAAGCTATAACTTTTTTTTCAGCTATGACTCTGCACTTATTTTTCTGTGTATGTTGAAGTCTAGTTATAGACTAGAGCATTGAATGAAGGGTAATGAGGTGTGGGCTTGAGAATTCTTTGCAAGCTAATTACCTCAGCTGAGGACATTACAGTATCTTCAAGAAAGGGAAAACCCATCTCCTTGGATTGGGGAAGATGGCCTGCTTACACTGGCAAGGAAGGTCTGGGAAATTTCAGGACCCAAGTATCTTAACTTCGTGTGAGAGCATTTAAATATTGAATATTTTCATATGAGATTCGTAAGGTGTGAATTCAAATTGTCATAATTCTGCAACCTGCACAATTAATTTGGGGTTTGATATTCAACATTATTGTCCTCTACTATAAGAAATAAGAGATTTTGTTACCTTTCCATAATTTGAGATGACTTTTTAAATTACCGAACTTATTTATTTTCTGTAAATTTTCCAGGACTGTCAGAAATAGCCAGAAATACTTGGGGTTCTTGTGGCCATCACTCTTCTGTTATAGTGCTCAAGTACAGTAGTACCCTGGACTCCCAAAGCTTTGCTTTCAGGAGAAACTGCATTGCAGGAACACACATGTGATCATTTAAGTAATCATGATGTCATTGCATGCCACAGATTACTAATGTTCTCTTTTATTTTGACAAGAAAGTCATGACTGCATTCAAGCTCAATAAAGGTAAGCGACCCAGTCTGACATTGCTGCCTTATTATTAAGTGCATATCAAGCAGAGACCAGTAAAGCCTTAAGAAACTACACAATCTGTTTCAGAAAAGGGAATTCAATACAGGGAATTTATTACACAGATATTGGAAGGCTAGGAGAGCAAAAGGAAGAAGACAAAACTAGTAACTGCAGGAACCAGCTATTATCACTTTGAGCTAAAGAAACAAAAGGAGGAGGTGGGGTTACCAGAATGTAGGAGCATGGAGGAGGGACAGTCTTGTGGCAGACTGGGGATTAGAAGTGGTTCCCTTTCCCTCTTTTCCATTCTCCCTCCAGTGCCGCCATTGTAGAACCTAACTCAAGTCAGCAGGGAAGTGTCTCTGTAAAGTGCAATTTGCAGATTCTAAACTCTAGGCCCTCAGGGTGGAATTCAGTAGGATGAACTTAGGGTTGAGAGACAATTGGCAAATAATCAGCAATAAACAAACTATGCTTTCTGAGCCTCCATTTCTTATACAGCCTACTATGATCCAGTCTGTAAGACTCAATTCACTCAAACATTCATTCCTGCTCAATCCCTTTTGCCTGATTCCCCCAGCTGGCACGAAGTGCCCCTCTCTTTTTGCTTCCACTGAAACTGGTACTAACAAACATTTTTCATTTAACTCTGCATGGTCTTTCCTTGTATATTTCTCCCTTTGATGTTGGCCATTCCTCCTCTTTCATCAAATACCCATTATTATGATGATGATGTTATCTTTATTTTTCTTATTAAAAGAGCTACTTCAAAAGAGTACCTAATAAATGTGTGTGCTACTTAATATACATTCTTAGTGATGTTTTATATTGATTATTTACATGTTAATGGGGGACAATGTTAGAATCAGACTAATTCTAAAATGGTAGAATTTTTTACATTCCATTATTTTTGCATGTGTGCTGATCTTTTTTATGTCTCTGATAGTGTGCCAAATAGGTAATATCTCAGTGGGGAAGTTTAGTTTACAGGGCCATAAAACAAATAGTGTAATCATATGAACTATTCAGGGTGATCTGCTAGGGGCTTAAAGTTCGATCTTGTAGCTTTAAATGAGCTATAATTATTGATACATAATCTTGTAGGGCTAAGTGGAAGTTTCTATTGCATTTGGTAGTTGAAACTAAGAGGGCACATGCCTGGTATAGATATTTTGAAACAGAATTAGTAACTCCCTCAGACAAAACCTGATTAGGTTTGATACCATGAAAGTTTAATAATAATCTGCTACAGTAGGCTTCTAAAAATAATGTAGAGTTTTGAAGTATACTGAGGGTGAAGACATTGGGAATTACCGGTGAAGGATTCTTACCGTATGTCTAGTACCAGCTTAACTCTGTGTATGGGGTATGGGTCTTCATTCAGTAAAGTTGTACTTGCTTTGGTGTGTCATCTCTGAATCATTAGTTAGTTCTAGTTTCTGTCTTCCTGTTTCACATCATCAGATCTGAAATCCCAGGGGACATGAATCTTCTCAGCCTAACATCACACACACACACACACACACACACACACACACACACACATTGTCTAAAGCCTGATTATAGGGTGTCTGGAATTGTTCCTGTTTGTTCCCCATCCAAGAGTTTTATCTCTCCAATTTATTTGAAAGCTTCTGAAGAAGAAGATTCTATCTTATACCTTTTTCTTTGTCCTACATCTAATGCAAAGCTGAGGTCACATTTGGTACCAGATATTTGTTGGATAAGTCATTGATAAACATACCTATCTTACTTCGTTACCAGTCTCTGTTTTAAGCACTGTTTAGAATTACTGGGGCTGGGCTGAGCTGGGCTGCAAAATGTTACTCAGTAACTTCCTTGTCCAACCTAAGGCAGAATCAAAATGGAAGTAGGAAGAACTTAATTTTCATATTCTAGATTAAGACAGAAAGCAGGAGATAGACACTAATTTTAGAAAAACTCTGTGGGTATTTGCATTCAGTTTGAGTAAACGTAATTTACGCTCAAACATTTCATTTATGGTATGCTTTGGATACATCAAAAGATGTATATTGAAAGATATTACAACAATATACATTTATTTATAAAGAAATGAGTTTGAATGTAACAGATGGTAAATTAAGTTCTAAAAATAAAGTAGATGGTTGTTAATGTTAGGCATTGTTTTTATTAAGACATTTAGAGTTTCTACACCTCATAAATCTTTGTCGGTGTTAAAATTCAGTGGCAAGGTGCTTATACATAAATATTTTAATTTAATTTTGTATAACCTTTAAAATAACATTACTTAAAAATAATCCATGCTCATCACAAAATAATTCAAAGAGTATAAAGGGCAAAGACTAAAAAAAAATATCCCTAAACTGCATAATTCAGAAAGCATCGCTACAAACATTTTGGTATCTATCCTTCCAGGTGCATCCACTTATGTAAGCATGTATGCAAATTTTACATAACACTTGCTAGATATGATATATTAATCTGCCTTATAAATTCAATAGATTATTATTGACCACTTTCTTTGTCAATAAAGTAGGTGGGTTTCATTGTATCTAATATTGGCATAATTTTTCAGTGTACTGAAGCATATTTGTAGTAATGGATATATAGGTTATTTCAAAAAAAAATTTGCAAGTATGCACTATGCTACAGAGAACACTTCTGTTCTCAAGTAATTTTTTTTCAATTTGTCCCAACATTAGTTGAGTTGCTGGAGTCACTATTTTTATTTGGAATGTCATGGCTTGCTCTTACCATTTAATTATTTGTGATAACTAGGAAGCATTCCTGCTGTCTCCCCACCATGACAACTCAGTTGTCCAAATGACCTTTACTGAATAAGTCACTTTGTAATTCTGCTTGGAATTTGATCTAGATCCCAGAAAAACCAAGGGGAGATTATGTTACAATACCGAGGCTTTCTATTTAAATAAAACATATTTATGTCGATTTATTCAGTGTTTTCCCAGTGTACTTTAACATTTAATGCTTTTCCTTGAGATAGTTCTATTTCTTGCTAAATTATCCCTAAGTATTTAAAATTTGTAGTTGCTATAATGAATAGGATCTTTCCTTTTTCTCTTAAGAACCTTAGATACAAGTAATGGATTAACCATAATCCTTGTTTATGACTCACGGTCCTCTTCAGTTAATACCTAGCCATCTCTTATCATGCTCACTTACTTGTTTAATAATATAGTTCATTTTGAAAATTTAATAGCTCACTATATAACCCTGTAACTCATAATTTATATCTATCTCTATGCCTCTCCCCATTTCATTGTCCTGCCTCCATACCTGCATTTATCATTTCTTTGACATTAAGAATTTTAAATTATATATTTATATATTTAATTGATTTTTTAGTTTTATTACATATCCATATAATATATTGCTTAGATTTTTTTCTCTTGTTGAATTTTTCAATAAAGATAATTATATTACATGTTGTTTTCAGGGATTTTCTCTAACATCAACATTATGTTATAAAAATCTATCCATGAGCCGTGAGATGGTGGCTCAGTGGCAGAATTCTTGCCTGCCATGCTAGAGACCCAGGTTCTCTTTCCAGTGCCCACCCATGTGAAAAAAAAATCTATCCATGTTATTGCATATAGCTGTATATTGTATAATATTCCATTGTGTGATTCTTGATGGACATTTGGTACAGTTAATTTTTGATGATACAAACGTTCTTGTACATGTTCTTTGGTATATATGTTGAAATTTCACTTGGGCATAATCCCAGTTCTCTGATTACTGAACTGTGGATATATGATGGTTCAAATTTATAAGATAATGGCAATTTATTTTCCAAATTACTTGTGTCTTTTTAAAGTTCTGCCAGCCATTTATAAATGATCCCATTGATTAAAGCCTCACTAGCACTTGATATTTTCAGACTTAATTTTTTGGCCAGTTGATCACATAGAATGCTATTTAATTGTGGCTTTTATTTGCATTTTTCTAATTGCTGGGAGGGCTGTGTTTATTATAATGTTTCTTTTTTCTGAAATGCCTATTAATTTTTAATTTTATATTGCATTTTTGAAATTATTCTGTTGACTTACAGAGGTTTCTTTCATGGGTTATTTGTGCTGCATATTTTCTTCCAGTTTGTATCTTGCTGTGATGGTTTAGAGCTGTATGTACCCCAGTAAAACATGTTATTAAACTTAACCCATTCCTGTGGGTGTGAACCAATTCTAAGTAGAACCGTTCGATGAAGTGACTTTAGTTAAGGTGTGTTCCATTTCAGTTAGATTGGGTCTTAGTCCTATTGCTGGAATCCTCTATAAGCAGAATAAAATCCAGACAGAGAGAAAGCCATGGGAAGCAAGTGGCGGAAATTTAGTGGAATCTAGAAACGAAGGGAGAGCCTAGGAGAGGCCACCATGCTCATTGCCATGGGACAGAGGAGCCCAGGACCAAGGACCACCAGCAGTCAGCCCCAGCATGTCGGTCTTTGGGAAGAAAGCATCACCTTGATGATGCTTTGGTTTTGGGTTTTGTCTTAGCCTTAAAATCAGGAGTCATTGCATTCCCATTGTTTAAGCCATTCCTTTGCCTGGTAGTTGCTTAATCAGTCTAGAAAATAAAACACCTGCCTATTTATAGCAAATTTATTGTGATATATTATATATTCACATACCATATAATCATCCAAAGTGTACAACCAGTTGTTCACAGTATTATATAGCTTTACATTCATCATAATAGATTTTTACGTTTTAATTGCTCCAAAAAAATAAAAATAAAAATAAAAGTAAAAATGAATATCCCAATATTCCATACTCTCCATGCCCCCCATATCATGTATTTATTTATTTGTCTTTGTTTTCTTATTCATCTCTCCATACACTGGATAAAGGGAGTGTTCACCACTTGTTTTTCATAATCACACAGTCATACCTAAAAGCCATATAGTGAAGAAATCATCTTCAAGAGTTAAGGCTCCTGGTTTACAGTTCAATAGTTTCAGGTTATTTCTCTCTAGATAGTCTATTACACCACAAACTGAAAAAGGATAGCTATATACTGCATAAGAATAAACTCCAGAATGACATTTTGGCTCTATTTGAAATTTTACAGCCACTTAAATTATATTTTCTTTCATTTCTTTCCCCTGTTTTGGTCAAGAAGGATTTCTCATTCCCTTGATGCCAGGACCAGGCTCATCCCTGGAGTCCTGTCCCACATTGCCAGGGAGATTTACATCCCTGGGTGTCATGTCCCACGTAGCAGGGAGGATAGTGAGGTCACCTGTGGAGTTGGCTTAGCGTGAGAGGCCACATCTGAGCAACAAAAGAAGTTCTCTACAGGTGACTCTTTGCATAATCATAAGTAGGCTTAGCTTCTCCTCTTTAAGAATAAGTTTCATAAGGGCAAGCCACAAGATCTATGGCCTTGCCATCAATCGGGCTGTCCCCGGTGATTGCAAGAATATCAGGTCTTCCCCAGGTGGGGAAGTTTAATATTTCCACATTTTCCCCCTGTCCCTGAAGGGGACTTTGCAAATACTTTTTTATTTTCTACCCAGATTACTCTGGGATATATTGGGGCATCACACTAACCTGTGCAAACCAACAGGATCTCACTCCCTATTCAAGGTTCCATGTAATTATGGTGTTCAAATAAATTAATCAATCAAGTTAAATTAGATAATGTGCTAACCAAAATATAAATTTTGCACCAAATAAACATCTCTCCCTTTGGTTTCACACAGAAGTTGAAGTTTTAAAATATGGACCATATCATCCTTTACCCTGTATTCTGATTTACCTTAGTCCTATCCAGATCAGGTTCATTCATATCTCTAGTCAAAGTCTGATTACTTTTTCAGTTATTTTAAACAATTGCTATATGGATAATACTGACTTTCATACCTTCAATGCTCTAACTCCGAGTCTTATGTGTCACATAAATTCCGAAAGTTTCAGGGAACGACCAGGTTATACACAAATGGCTCAGTATCTCAGAATTTAGAAATAACAGTTACAATTCCTGAATATATGTAATTGCTGTAAGAGCTTGCAATTTAGGACCCTTTACAGTAGGTCCCAACCTGATAACACATGCTCTCGGATTCCATTGTCAGAGTTTGTATATTGTGGTTATTCTGTATTTGTGAAGCTTTGCCATGTTTGTCTTTTCATTTCTGGCTTATTTCATTCAATGTGCTCTCCTCATGGTTCATGCACCTCATTGCATGCCTCATATCTTCATTCCATCTTGCAGCCCCTCAACAGTCCATTAATGTGTACACCAGAGTTCTTCCAGTCCTGAGATGACACATGCCTTTTGCTTTCTCTAAGAAGTCTTTTGATAAAGTAATATTCTCAGTTTTTGTATAGTTTAGTTTACCATTTTTTCTTTTTTGTTTTATTGTTTATTATTATTCACTGGTTTGAGAATAGAAAAATATTCTTGAGAATTTTTCTAGACAGTTTTAATGCTTTGCTTTGGATATTTATGTTCTTATATTATACATCTGAAAATGATAATTTTGTAATGCAAAGTAGAGATCAATTTTATTTTTCTCAATATTGATTAATCTTATGTTCTATTTGTTTGTTATTTCCTTCTCTCCTCGGTGCTATGCATGATGTCAGCACTGTCATATATTAAAAAAAAATGTATGTTTGGATCGGCTATAAGTGACTCTCATTATTTGATGAAGCAATTTTTACCATCTCCTTTTATTTATTAATTTTATTTATGAATTATTAATAATATTAATTTTATTTATGAATTATGAATTATCTTAATCCTTTTGCTATTACATACAATTTGAAATATAAATCTTTCAAGCTCTATAAGAAAATCAACTGGGTTTGCATTGAGTCCTATAGACAAATTTAAGTAAAAATGACATCTTTAAAATACTAAGTCTTTCTATTCATGCTTATCAGATATTTTATTTTTATTATTATCTACTTTTTAAAGTTTTTCTATATAAAGTTTTATAACTTTCTCCATGGAAAGCTTGAGTTTTTTGTTAGACTGTTTAAATTGATTTGTTAGATTTATTCCTAGGCTCTTGATTTTTTGATATAAAAATTTTGATTTAATTCGGCTTATGGATGGAAATATAAACAACATATTAGAAAACAGTTGCAATTATTATTTTTCCTTTCATGTTCTTATGTCTTTAATTTATTTTTCAAGTCCTAACTTCAACTGTCAAGGAACTTCAATATAACGTAGATTGAAAGTGGTAATGAGGGACATTCTTCTCTTGTACTTTATTTTAAAGGAAACGTGGTTTATATATCCCTATGTAAATTATAATTTCTTTGTGGGCATTCTCTAGCAGGGTGAGAATTTCTCCTTCATTCTTGATTTATTGAGTGTGTATATATAAAAAATTGTTTAATTTTTATCAAATGGTTTCTTTGTGTCTGATGATCATTTTTATTTTTACTTTTAATTTGTTAATATAGTAAATGGTGATTACAGATTTTCTAATGGTAAATCACTCATGTCCTCTTGGAATAAAATGAACTAAGCCATGTGCATTTTTCTTCTTATCTACTGCTATATTCCATTTTCTTTTTATATTAGGTTATAAATTTTTTCTTTTGAAATAATTTCAAACTTACAGGATAGTTGCAAAAATAATACAAAATCCATACGGAGAACTCCAACCACCCCCCAGATACCCAGATCCGCCAATGTTAACATTTTGCCATCACTGATGTATCATTCTGACATCTATCTATCTATCTATCATCTATCTATCTATCTATCTATCTATCTATCTATCTATCTATCTATCTATCTATCTATCTTCTGAACATTTGAAAGCAGGTTATACACATAATAATCTTTGAATAATTGTCATATTAATTTCCTAAGAACAAGGATTTTCACTTGTAGTACCTTATGTGCAATTATCAAGTTCAAAGAAATTTAACATTGATATAAAGCTTTCATTCTGGATTCCAGTTTTTCCTTATGTCCCAATAATGTCCTTTAGAGCCTTTTGTCCTCCATTCTTAGACCGCATCCATTATCATGTATTGCATTTAATTGTCATTATCTATGTAGTTTTATTTTGTTTGTGGAAACTTACGTAAAACACATCTTTCCATCCTAACCCTTCCCAAGCATACTCCACAAGTATCCATTGACAGAACTTTACTTTCATGCCAAAAAAAGCTCTACTCTAATTTTGCATAAAATCTGTTTTGTCTCTGCCCCCCACCCCTGGTAACCTGTACTCTACTTCTGTCTTTATGAGTTTGCATATTCTCTAATATTTTCTTCATGGCAACTTAAATTTAATATCTTAAATCTATAATAATCTTGTTGTCTTTGATACCAACTGTTCTGGTTTGAAAGGATATGTGTCCCCTAGAAAAGCCATGTTTTAATCCTAATCCCATTTAGTAAAGGCAGCCATTTCTTCTAATCCCTATTCAGCATTGCATGTTTGAAACTGTAGTTAGATCATCTCCCTGGAGATGTGATGTAATCGAGAGTGGTTGTTAACTGGTTTAGGTGACGACATGTCTCCACCTATTCGGGTGGATTTTGATTAGTTTCTGAAGTCCTATAAAAGAGGAAATATTTTGGAGAATAAGAGATTCACAGAGAGCAGAGAATGCTGCAGCACCACAAAGCAGAGAGTCCATGAGCCAGTGACCTTCGGAGACGAAGAAGGAAAACGCCTCCCGGGGAGCTTCATGAAACCGGAAGCCAGGAGAGAAAGCTAGCAGATAATGCTGTGTTCGCCATGTGCCCTTCCAGCCAAGAGAGAAACCCTGAACTTCATCGGCCTTTTTGAACCAAGGTATCTTTCACTGGATGGATGCCTTTGATTGGACATTTCTATAGACTGCTTTAATTGGGACATTTTCTTGGCCTTAGAACTGTAAACTAGAAACTTATTAAATTCCCCTTTTTAAAACCCATTCTGTTTCTGGTATATTGAATTCTGGCAGCTAGCAAACTAGAACACATGGTATTCCACACAGCATTGCTCCTGATCAAGGAAACCATTTCACAGCAAACGAAGGGTGGGAATGGGCACATGCTCATGGAAATCTCTGATCTTACATGTTCCCCATTATCCTGAAGCAACAGGATTGATAGAATGGTGGAATGGCCTTTTGAAGACTCAATTACAGCACCAACTAGATGGCAATACCATACAGGGCTGGGGCTGTGTTCCCCAGGAGGTTATGTGTGCCCTGAATCAGTGTCCACCCTATGGTGCTGTTTCTCCCATAGCCAGGATTCACAGGGCCAGGAATCAAAGGGTAGATATGGGAGTGCCATTACTCACTTTCACCACTAGTGATCCACTAGAAAAATTTTTGCTTCCTGAATGTGCACTTTAAGCTTTACTGGTCTACAGGTCTTCGTTCCAAAAGGAGGAATGTTCTTACCAGGAGGCACAACAATGATTGCATTGAACTGGAAGTTGAGATTACTACCTGGTCACTTTGGGTTTCTCATGCCTCTGAATCAACAGGCAAAGAAGGGGATGACTGTAGTGGTTGGAGTGATTGATCCTGACTATCAAAAGAAAATAGGACTGCAACTTCACAATGGAAGTAAATAAGAGTTTTCTGGAAATACAGGAGATCCCCCAGGACATCTCTAAGTACTACCTTGCCTTGTAATTAAAGTCAATGGAAAACTGCAACAACCCAACCCAGGCAGGATTACCAAAGGCCCAGAAACCTCAGGAATGAAGGTTTGATTTATCATTACATTTTATGCCTTTGCCCAACCAGGCAAAGAACCACAGCCAGCTGAGGTGCTTGCTGAGGGTAAAGGGAACATGAAATGGGTTGCAGAAGAACACAATGATAAATATTAACTATGACCACATGACCAGTTACAGAAACTAGGGCTACAATGGTATGGATATTTCTTCCTTGTTCTGTTCTGTTATGTTTGTACTTGTACATAAAGTACATATCTTTCTTTTCTTGTCTATCTTATTCCCTTATTATATGATGTAAGTTATATTGTTCATGTCATAGTACTTAAGTAATAGGATAACAAATTTAAGAGTGAATATTACTTAAGGACTTGTATGCTGTTCTGGAGAGATTTAGTGAATTTCCTGTTGTATGCAGGGCAGTTGAGTATTGTTAAGTGAGTGTGGTTTAAGGTGATGTGTATCGATGCCACATTGACAAGGGGGGGACTGTGATGGTTAGATTTATGTGTCAAGTTGGCCAGGTGATGGTGCCCAGCTGTTTAGTCAAGCAAACATTGCCCTGTCAGTGTGAGGACATTTTGTGGACTTAAATAATCAGTAAGTTGATTGTGTCTATGACATCTATAATCAATGGGAGAGCACCATCAGCAATGATAGACATTTAATCCAATCAGTTGAAGGCTTTAAAAGGAGAAGTAAGAAGAGAGAATTTTCATCTCTACTTCAATGAGCAAGACATCTATTGGAGTTGCCAGCCTGCAGCCTACCCTATGGAATTTGGACTCTTGCATCCCCAGGGTTGTATGAGACACTTTTATGCAATCTCATATTTACAGATATCTCCTGTTGGTTCTGCTTCCCTAGAAAACCCTGACTAATGTATCCTGTAATCCAGCTTCTAGGTTTTGCCCCAAAGAACTGAAAACAGGTATTTCACACAGATATTTGCACATTGATGCTTATAGCAGTGTTATCACAATTGCCAATAGTTGGAAACAATTGGAAGATTTTAGATGATAGAGCTCATCTAAATTCTGCTTGTTAAACCAAATAGTTCATTATAGTGACAGTTTCATCTCTTATGCCTGTTTTCTCCAATGAAATATTTACTCTCTAAATCTAGATTTAAACTCCCTCATGATACTTATAAATTAGGAATGCTATGTCTTTTTTTTGTTTGTTTCAGTAATTACTGACAAATGTTTGGAGAGAAGATCACAAGGAGTGAAGGAAAAATGCATAAGCTTAATAATATACTTGAAGTATATTATTGAAGTGAAGGACTATAGCAGCAGAATATTTTACTGCTTGTCATTACCCCTAGTGCCCACTTGGAAAATTTTTTCTTCTTGTAGCACAACTTTAGGCTGTGTGAGTTTAGAGACCTTTGTTCCCATCTGGGTATATATTTCCACTAGAGCACACTTGGTACACAGTAAGAGTCCTAATGAACTTTAAGCTATGGAAAGTTGGACCTGCCTCATCCAAGGCTATGCATCTTCCCACCAAGTATAACAAATATATTCACTTCTAACAGCATCAAATGATTTTGTCTGTTATGGAAGTTAATATAAATGGATTCATGCTATAGGTAATCTTTTCATGTCTGGCTTTTTTTCACTTAACAGTATGTTCATGAGATTCATTTATGTTCTTATGTTTAGTTGTATTTTATTCATTCTTATTGCTGTATACATTTTTGCTGATTTGTGACTATATCAAAATTTATCTACCATTCTATATTTGATATGCATTTCAATTTTTAAAAAAGTTTTGGCTATAGCATATAGTACAATGGTTACAATGGGCTTCTTGTGCCAAGAGATTAGCAGGCAAGGAAATAACTGACAGTTAAAATAGACCCTGATCATAGAAGGATGTGGAACTGATGTTACAAAATGGGCAGAGGGATTTGGGTGATTGAGGGGAGCACATTGGCATATGCTTCACCATTTTCTATTGTAAATGGATAAGTGCAGCAGGCACAGCCTCTAAAAGACAGTGACAAGGATTTAGACCCTAGAGGGTTCTGAGTCATAGTCACCCCATCTGCCATCTAGACTAGCAGAGGTGCCAGCCAAGGGTGAAGACTATCTAGAACTAGTGGTGAAAACAGGGGATGACAAATAGAAGTTCTGGTGATGCAGGCTATGGTTTGTTCCATGAATTGTCGTCCTCTTATACATGTCCCTAGAAAATGAGATGAACCATAATTATGATGGATCCAAGCAACACAAAGGGTGGACTCTAGTTGAATATTACAGTGTGCCACCCTTGATCCCCTACAAGATTTATTCTCCAGCTACTAGGAATGTTGGCTGCAGAGGACTCACAGCTACATCACTCCTCAGGAAGGGCCTTTGCCTAAAAGGACCTGCCTCATCCAAGGCTATGCACCCTCCCACCAAGTATAACAAATATATTCACTTCTAACAGCATCAAATAATTTTGTCTGTTATGGAACTTGATATAAATGGATTCATGCTATAGGTAATCATTTCATGTCTGGCTTTTTTCACTTAACAGTATGTTCATGAGATTCATTTATGTTCTTATGTTTAGTTGTATTTTATTCATTCTCATTGCTGTATACATTATTGATTTGTGACTATACCAAAATTTATCTACCATTCTATATTTGATATGCATTTCAGTTTTTTTTAAGTTTTGGCTATAGCATATAGTATAATTGTTAATATTCTTGTATATGTCTTCTGGTAAGCACAGGTTTACATTTCTATGATGATAGAACTAGGAGTAAATTTACTGTGTTATGAGGGCCTATATGCATTTAGTAGGAAACCCTGCCAAACAGTTTTCTGAGCAGATGTATACCGGTATTGTATTTTGGTATTAATTAATGTTCTCTGATAATTAATGAATTTGAACATCTTTTCTTGTGTTTATTGACTTTGGGAACTTTTCAAAATACAGATATTCAGGTCCCATTATAGACTTACAGCATCAGAATCTCTAGGGATATCACCCAGGAATCTCTATTTTTAAAAACTCTCAGGGTGATTCAGATACCACTAGTTGTCATCATTCAGAGAGTAACTGAGTACAGGTGCAATTTTAACTACCATAGTATGCTGGTTTGAAAGGATGTATGTCCCCTAAAAAGCTATGTTTCGATCTAAATCCCATTTCATAGAGGCAGAATAATCCCTATTCAATACTGTATATTTGAAACTGTAATCAGATCATCTCCCTGGATGATATGATTTAGTCAAGAGTTATTGTTAAACTGGATTAGGTGACGACATGTCTTCACCCATTTGGGTGGGTCTTGATTGGTTTACTGGAGTCCTATAGAAGAGGAAACATTTTGGAGAATGAAGAGATTCAGAGAGAGATTCAGAGAGAGCAGAGAAGAATGACATAGCCGCAAGAAGCAGAGTTCACCAGCCAGCAACCTTTGGAGATGAAGAAGGAAAATGCACCCCAGGGAGCTTCATGGAACTGGAAGCCAAGAGAGAAATTTAGCAGATGATGCCATGTTTGCCATGTGCCCTTCCAACTGAGAGAGAAGTCCTGACTGTGTTTGCCATGTGCCTTCTCACTTGAGAGAGAAACCCTGAACTTCATTGGCCTTCTTGAACCAAGGTATCTTTCCCTGGATGCCTTAGATTGGACATTTCTATAGACTTACTTTAATTGGGACATTTTCTTGGCCTTAGAACTGTAAACTAGCAACTCATTAAATTCCTCTTTTAAAAAGCCATTCTGTTTCTGCCCATTCCAGTAGCTAGCAAACTAGAACATGTAGGTAGACTAGTCAACATGTATGGTAGCTAAAACAAATCAACAGAAATATTCGATATTCCTTATCTGATATAGAAAATAGCTGGGTTTTTTTTTTAATACAATAATTATGTTGAATGCTTCTAACTATTACAATTACTCACATCTACTATGGACTGTAGAGACCCAGTATATTAAAAGCTATTATTGGAACTTTTGATTTGCTTCATGTTGGGAGACAAATCACCATGGGTCTCCCATATTTCTGTTGGTCTTATAAGCATAGGCATTGGCTTACTTTGTTCTGGACTAACTAAGAATGTTTGTATGGTGAATAGCTTTTGAGGGATATTGTCTCTTGCTGGAGCAAAGGGTAGGTTGTTCATTGTCTAGCATAATAAAGACATCTTTCTCTGTGGCAAAGATCAAGCAGGCTCACCCTCTGTCTAAAAGATTCAGGTTTTCTAAGCTTGGGATTCTTTTCCTATAATGCAATCTACTGTGTGTATAAGCATCAACTGTCTTTCTTTGTGTCAATCTATGGGAATGAGGTTCAAAAAACTATTAAATGCCCATATTCTGTCTAGTGCTAATTCTTTCAGTCATTATGTGCTTTGTTTCTGACCCAGGGGGCACTTGTCTTCTGCTACACCATCACTGAACCTCTTGTTAGTTTGCAAGTAAAGTGAGACTTAAGACCTTTCCCATTTATTAACATTGTATATTTCTTCAATTTAATGAAACTGTTAGGCATTTAGTAAATATTGATTGAGTCAATTAACTTTGATGAAACTTATAGATGAGTTTACAAAAATGTGTGAAGATTTTATCTTTTTGTTTTATTTTTAGAAAAAAAAGTACATAAAATGGTAGACTAAGAAATTGACCCAGTACACTTTCTCTATGGTGGAATAAAGGAAAAGACCTCATCATTTCATTTAGTTAACTTCTACTAATGTTTGAAACCCTACATAATTTATTCAATTTTAAATAATCTCCTATAGACAACAAATTTATGAATGCTTTAGAAATAATACACTTTATTTATTCAGTATAAATTCAGACTAAATATTATGAATGGGACTTCTGCATCATGGTGCCAAGGTCTAATGAGCTATAATTACAGGCCCTAAGATTTGTTTGAGGAGAATAGCTTATTGTACACCATTAAAGTGTTTTATATATGATGATGACTGACATAATCCATTATGAAATTTGAATACGCTTAATTGTTCAAGAAAAACTAATTGAAAATAATCCTTTAGATGTCAAAATATAGGAATTTATCATATGATCTGTCAGTTGATTGTACACTCATTGTGGCTCCTTAGTTATGATCAGGAAAATGCTATTTTTAGCATTATTCAAGATTAAGCCTTTATTCTCAATGTGTAGAAATAGAAATTCCATGTGAACTTTGGCATTAAAACAATGTAGAATTATCAGTGTGACCTAAGTGCTTTAGTAATTAAAATTGTGAAGCCAAAAATAGATATGAGGAATGATAACTAGGCTGTATTTCTGAATATTTGCACACAGCTTAATTATGTTTTGGAAAATTTCTTTAATTAATTTTCCATGTGTTATTTAGTAAAGGATATACCAATAATAATAGGTCTACTTTTAAAGAGTTTGTTTTACCTTAAACTACAGGTCATTGAGAGGCATAGGGTCAAAGGGAAAAAATCGGTAGGAAATAATGAACCCTGAGGCTAAATTAGCACAGAGAAATATATGTTTCTGTGCAGGTCCTAAAAGTGAGATGCAAATTTGGTTCTTCGATTTATCAGGCAAAACAAAGATGAGAATAAAATCACCTACAAGATTTAGAATAACCAAAAGTTAAAGCCTGTCAGTTTATTAGAGAAGTCTCACTTTTTTTTGTCTCTGATGTATGTAGAACTATCTCTGACAGAGCTATTTATTTAAATAGTCCAAAAACACACAGAAAAAGCACAACTTCAGTTGCAGAAATTCTTTAAGGGGCAGAAAAATGGTCTTGAACATTAGCATTGGTGTTCAATGTCAATTAGGAATTGATGAGGGAATAGATAGACTGCCTGTCCTTCAGACCATCATCCATAGATGTGTCTGGCAATCAGGCTATTGACATGGGTTAAATAGCAAATAATTCAGAGTTTTATTTTCTGGGAAGGATCTGGGTTCTAACTCTTCTGTATAGTCTTTTTTTAATATACTGTATATTGGGGTCATATTTCATTATTTTTCCATGTGAGTATCCCGTTATTGCAGCACCACTTGTTGAATTTTTGTTTGTTTTATTGATTTGTTTTTTGGGGGAAGTGCATGGACCAGGAATCAAACTTGGGTCTACTACATAGCAGGCGAGAATTCTACCACTAAACTACCCTTGCACCCCCTTGTATAGTCTTTTAAGGGGTTAAATATATGCTTTTGCAATTGGCTGGTAAAAAGTAGATTTAAAGTGTCTTTAAGAAAATGAAGGAGGCTAAAAGATATACTTTCCTGCATAGATGGTACCTCACTTCCTCATGGAGGAGGCATGAAGGTTTATGTATGGGCAGAGTCAAATGTAAACTATGAAGCTAACAAAATAACAGCACCCACAGTATTCTAGGTTATAGTATGTTTCTGAGATGTTATATTAGATGTTCCTTTTAGGGTTGAAAGGCTTCTTTTCCTTAGCATCTGATTCATTTGGATGAAGATATGTGAGTCTTAATAGTTTATTCTAGACTGTTATGGGATCCTGTTTCTCTGCTTTGTATTGAGTGGGGATAAGAACTTTTTTTTAAAAAGATTTTTCCATCTGCACAAGCGGTCATTTTGCTGTTTTTATTTCTGGACATTTTTGCTTTTGCTTTATGACTACCACTTCAAAAGTGATAGATTTATTTCCAAGTCATCCTATTTCATCTGCAAAGAAAAATTTCTTACTGCCTCCAGAGCTCTGTTGCCTTTTTCTTTTTTCCCTTAAATCCTTTTTTTATTCTTTATCATTACATCAACTTTAAAGTCCTGCATTGGACTTTAAACTTGTTTTATTGCTATTCGGATTAGAAACAACCCTTAAGAGCCTACTACTGCCAACTTTCCTGTGAATTCCTCCCCTCCTATAGGGAAGGAAAACTTAGAACAACTTCCTTCTCCAAATTCTGTCCAAGATTGAATGAATAGTAACATTTGCTTTTTCAGGATTTCCAGCGCTGAAAAGATTGCATATGTGATGGTTAGGTTCTGCCCAGTTGTCTGGTCCTGCAAGCACTTGTCTGACCATTGCTGCAAGGATATTTCATGGCTGGTTGATAAACTTGAAGGCTGGTATATTAAGTAATCAGTCAGCTGATTGCATCTGCGACTGATTACATCTGCGATCAACTAAGATGTTCCTCCCACAATGATATCATCCAATCAGCTGAAAGCTTATTTAAGTAGGAGAGAGACTATTTCACTGCTTCTCCAGCCAGCGAGCCTCGTGGAGTTCATCCAGACCCTTCATCGGAGCTGCCAGCTTCACAGCCTGCCCTACAGATTTTGGACTCTTCCATGCCCACAGTTGGGTGAGACACAATTGTGTCTTTATAAATCTCATATTTACAGGTCTCTCCTATTGGTTCTGTTTCTCTAGAGAACCCTCACTAACACAGCAGAGAAAGGTAAATTCAAGCCCCATAATTGTAATTTTTAATATTAATGGCCATATTACAATGAACAAATATATTGAATCAAAATCAACTAATATAAACTTCTAAACAAAATAATGTAGCTTGTAATTAGACTTCAGAATCCTCCACCAAGTTTTAAGACTCTTTAATTTCTCATATGTGTTGAATCTCCTATGACTGTTAACCACTTAGCAGACAAAGGCCATAAGAGCTCAGAAGTCTTTCCTGGTCTATTATTTAGCAAATCTGCTGAATTTGGCATGAGGAAACAAAGGATCCTATTTGCCTTCTTCGCCTTTTTGTCACGCCTCTTTAGGAAGAGTGTTGATCTGGATTTAGTTTGTTTCCAGGGCACTTGTCATGTATTTTTTTAATGGACTGAGGTCTTAAAGTTATATGTAAGTTATTATGAAATAACCATTCTTGATTATTCACTTACTTATGCTTGTCCCATTTGAGTGGGAATTTTTGAGAGAAGGCTCTAGGCTTTGTGGGGGAGGTGGATAACAGGCTTAGGGCTTGCTTTGGTCTGATGCTATTTATACTTAAGGAAAAGACTCTTTCTATATAGTCAGATGAAAGTATTGGCATTTTATAGTACATGGGTTACAATAGGGCAGGAGTTAAAATGATAAAACATTATCAGAAACATGTTATCTGATAAAATGCTTCTCTACCTTGCTTTGCTTCTTTTGTAGAGACTGCAGATTTTGTAAAGGAGAGATCAGATGGTTAAGGGAGAGTTCCAATAGTTCTAGGTACCTGCCCTTGATCATCTTAATAATATTCTTTAACAGTACATTATTATAATAAATTTTATTAGTTAATAATATGGATATGTGCTTCTGAGCAAAGTTCTTACTTATATCTGGATTGAAGTAAGAAAATGATTATTAATAAGATACGATTTCTCACATTGGTTGGTTATATTGGTCAAATTTCTAAGTAATTAATTGTCAAAAACAAAAATTGGACAAGAACTTAGATTGATTTTGTTCAGGTGATTACAATAAGGAGAAAATCCCAGCTCCTAAGATTAGAGTGTCTCAGTAGGGTGGCTTCTCCCTATGCTTTTGTTAGGGAGAAGTAAACAGGTTGCCAATGGTGTAATTTTTTTCTTTTTTTAGGCAAGGAAGGGAAGGAAGAAAAAGAGAAATAGAGAAAGCGAGGTAGAAAAAGGAAAAGAGAGGAAAGGAGAAGAGAGAGAAGAAGGGTGGGCGGAAGGGTGCAGGAGAGCGCTGCAGTCCACATCTGTCCCCCAAATCTTCAACCAGATCACTCTTCAGCACAATATCAGAGGAAGCTGCATTGATTTTCCATCCACAGCTCACCTGCGTCTTGGCTCACCTGTGTCTTGATGCTGTCGTCTTTACCAGATTGACAACATTGACATCATGCAGTATTCTTTTGTGTCTGGCTTATTTCACTGAAGATTATGTCCTCAAGGTTCATCATGTTGTCATATTCCTCAGTACCTCATTTCCTCTTATTGATGCATAATATTCCATGATATGTATGTATGAGTGTATATGACATTTTGTTTATCCCTGTCTGTTGATGGGTGCTTGTATTGCTTCCATCTTTTAGCTATTGTGAATAATGCTGCTATGAACACTGGTGTGCAAATATCTTTTCTTCTCACTTCTTTCAGCTTTTGTGAGTATATACCAAGTAGTAGTGTTGTTGGGCAACTCAATGAATAGTTTTCTGAGGAACCTCCGTATTATCTTTCATTGTTGCATATACAGTCCCATCAGCAGAAAATGTGTCCAAATTTCTCCACGTCCTCTCTAACATTTGTTGTTTTCTGTTTGTTCAATGACAGCCATTCTTACAGATATCTCATTGTAGTTTTAATTTGTATTTCTCTTATACCTAAAAAAGATGACCAACTCTTCATGTGCTTTTTAGCCATTTGTATTTGCTCTTCAGAAAAATGTTTACTCTTTTGTTAAGTTGTATAATTTCTTTATGTACATGGGATATCAAACCTTTATGGTTATGGCTTCCAATATACTTTTTTTCCTGTTGAATTGGCTGGCTCTTCACTTTTTTTGACAAAATCTTTTGAGGCACAGGACTTTTGATTCGAATGCACTCCCATTTATCTATTTTTCCCATCTTGCTTGTGCTTTGGGTATAAAGTTCAGGAAACTACCTCCTATTACTAGGTCTTGAAGATGTTTCTCTATATTTTCTTCCAAGATTTTTATGGTACTGGCTCTTATATTTAGGTCTTTGATCCATTTTGAGCTAATTTTCAAAAGGGGTATAAAATATGGGTCCTCTTTCATGGTTTTGACTATTGTTATCCAGTTTTCCCAAACCCATTTATTGAAAAGACTATTCTGTCCCTATTCAATAGATTTGGGAGTCTTGTTGAAGATCAGCTGACCATAAATTTATTGGTCAATCTCTGCACTCTTGATTTGGTTCCATTGATCATTACTTCTATCTTTGTGACAATAACATGCTGTTTTGACGACTGTGGTTTTGTAGTAAGCTTTAAAGTCAGAAAGTGTTAATCCTCCCACTTTACTTTCCCTTTATAGAATATCTTTAGCTATTCGAGGCTTCTTTCCCTTCCAAATGAATTTGACAACTAGCTTTTCACCAATGGTGTAATTTACATTTGAGCTACTTTTTCAGTAGGAAAAGTTTCTGTCAGGTATCTGAACAAGAAATGTTTTCCCATGTAGGTAGCTAGTTTCAGGGGAACAAGCATTTATAATCTTAGCTAATCCACCAATCATGGAACAAAATATGGGAAGTTGGAGAGTCTATACCTGGCCTCATCAGCAGGTAAGCCTAATGGGAAAAGGTCTCTGTATGCCCCTGTTGTTCAAGACAAACATTATTTCTCTTAGAGAAATCTTAGGGATTTAAAGAATCCTAAAAGGTACTTTCTTTAGGAACGCTGATCAAGTGTGAGAAACTGCTTATGGCACCGGCAGTGTGCTGGCCATCTTGTGGTCTGACGCCATCTTAGGTACTAACTCAAGTTAAGTTTCTGTCTCAAAGTTAAGTTTCTATTTCCTCACTTTTGCTCTGCCCTTCCCCGAAATCAGCTGACCAAACTTGGCTGATCTGCCTTTCCCAGCTTAGTCTCTGCTGATTGGTTGCTTAACTGCAGGGTAATGCCCAACCTCTGTTAGCACCCAATACAAGTCACTTCCCCTTTTTTGCTCTATAAATACCCTGGATTTGCCCTCAATAAACAACTTGATCAGAATCCTGTCTTGTCTCCATTCTCTGTATCTTTTGTCCCCCATTCTACCTCCCTCCCTCAGGTCCAGGTTCATCTGTCCCGCGGGTCGGGTCAGTCAAGGTTTGGTGATGTAATCCATAGAGTTAGCAGTTCCTTATTGGCATTGTTCTTGGGGAGTTACCTGTTGTGTTCTGATAGTTGCTCTGGAACTGATACAGTGTTTTAGAGAAAGTCATTTAATTTTGGCATACCTGTGAACAAGGAGAAAAATGATTATGGGGCACTGGATTAAGGAGTAAAACCCAGACTTCAAGGCAAGCAGCAACCAGTCTGATGGATTCTAAGAAATTGATGAAGACAAGTTGTTTTATCATGGCATGTTAATGTGGCGAGTTTCTTGGTTGGTATCTTTGATGTTCCTGTTTATATTATAGAGGTCAGAATTTTGGGAAACAAATGTGCAGCAGTCACTTCTGACCACAGCACTTATTTTCTCTTTGGATGCCAAGATTATATACAGTGCTGGTTGGTTGTGGAGCACATTATACATCAAGTCTCTTGAAGTTCTTGGGTGAGGAGGTCAATGTTTTTTGTCACACTGTCCGCAGTGATGGTTATCTCCTGTAGTGGAACATGAAAGATGTGAGAGAGTCATCTCACTTCTTTAATGTCTCATAACTGCAGCTGCTCTTGGCACAGCGGTGGTTCAAGTGTGCTTTGATGTAGCCATCAATCCTCCCAACCACTTAGCTTCCTTTGTAAGAATGTCTTCAGATCCCGGAGTGAAAGGAAGACCACAGTCTGTGTTTTGAAGTTAGATGCAGCATTTTGGGGAGAAATGGTAACTAGTTGACATTGAGGCTGATGATGAGGTATTAATGACAGAGAAGAATTTAAATAGCTTACATATATATATATATATATATGTAAGCTATTTATATATATATATGTAAGCTATTTATATATATATGTAAACTATATATATAAAATGAAGTTGAGTTAAAGATCTGATAAGGACTGATAAGATTGGCTAGCTAACATTTACCTATCTCGATTGCTGGGAGATACCAATCGGCTTGGTTTCCACAAATGAAATAGGTATCTTTTGGGAATTACTAAGGGAAATGGAAGTAATTTTTCTTCATAAGGTTGTCTTTTCTACAATATGGATGTAAGAGGAAATCCTGACTGCAACTTTACTATATGCAAAGTTTTATTGCAATCAGAAATCAGTACCCCATGGATAATTTATTTGATATAAGATTGTGTTTTCTATGGGAAACAACAAATAATTACAAGTTCTGTTGTCAGATTTGACAGAGTAAAAGGCATGCCAACAGAAACTGGATCAGAAAAAAGACTGTGAAATTGTGAGTGAAGCACATGTGACCTTTTCTAAAACTGGCCAAGACTGGATTTGGATCTTCATTTAATCCATATCAAAAGTCAGAAGAGTTTCATATTGTGTGTGGGAAAATGCTCAATTCATAGCTTATGGCAATTTTAAGGATGGTAAGAGGAATTTGGGGAAAGAAGGCTGAGCTAAGAGGAAAGAGGAACAAATCCAATGATTGTAAGAAAAAGTAAAAGGTTGAATAATTAGCTCAGTAAATGCTATCCAAAGGTTTTAGTGATCCTGAGAGTTAGTAGGTAGATGAGGAATAAGGAAAAAAGAAATGGAAGGGAGGGCAAAATGAAAGAGAAAGGGAAGGCATGGCTCAAAGAATATTTGAAACTAATGGGCAATAGAAAAATGAAAGGAGTTCCCAAAGAAGATATACAAATAACTGGTAAGCACTTGAAATGATGCTCAGCAAAATTAGCCATTAAGGAAATATAAACTAAGGCCATAATGAAATGCCATTTTACATCCTCTAGGATGGCTATAAAAAAAAAAAAGGATGGACTATAAGTATTGGCAAGAATGTGGAGAAATTGTAACCCTCATGCATTGGTGGTGGGAATATAAAATGGTGCAGCTGCTTTGCAAAACAGTTTGGCAACTTAACTTTTTTCCTCAAAAAGTTAAACATAGAGTCACTATGTCATCCAGCAAATAGCTAAACAAAATATGGTATATCCATGCAATGGAATATCATTCAATCATCAAAATGAATGAAGTACTGATATATCTTATGACATGGATAAACCTTGCAAACGTCATTGTTAATTGGAAACAGCAGACACAAAAGGGCACATATGGCATGATTATTTTTAAATGAAATGTCCATAATAGACAAATTTATAGAGACAGAAAGTACATTAGTGGTTGCTAATGAGAATGGGATTTCTTTTCATGGTGATGAAAATATTTTGGAATTAGATAGTTGTGATTCTTGCACAATCTTGTGAATATACTAGAACCACTGGATTATACCATTTAAATGGGTGAATTTTATGGTATGTGAATTATATCTTAATTAAAAAAAGGAATATGATGCTGTGTTTGGGTTCTCTAAAAAAACAGAACCAACAGGAGAGATCTGTAAATATGAGGTTTATAGAGGTATCTCATGCAACCATGGGAATGGAAGTGTCCAAAATCCATAGGGCAGGCTGTGAAGCTGGCAGCTCCAATGAAAGGTCTGGACGAATTCCACAGGGGAGGCTCGCTGGCTGAAGCAGCAGCGAAAGAGTCTCTCTTCTTTCTTAAAAACCTTCAACTGATTGAATTATATCATTGTGGGAGACATGCCTTGGTTGATCGCAAATGTAATCAGCCATGGATACAATCAGCTGACTGATGATTTAATATAGTAGTCTTCTGATTTATCAACTAGCCACGAAATATCCTTACAGCAACAGTCAGGCCAATGCTTGCCTGACCATACAATGAGGTATAATCACTTGGTCAAATTGACACCAGAACCTATAACCATCACAGATGCAAAAAGACACTAAAGATGTATATGGGGGAAAATAAATAGAGAAAACCTAGAAGATCTTCTTCCAACATCCTGGAGAAAGCTGATCAATTCATAATGTCATGTGCTTGGTCCAAAGCTCTTGAGAAAATGTTCTACCTCCTATTGTCATTTGTTTCTGGGAGCCCTTGAGAGAACTTCAGTTTAAGATGTCCTGTTGAGAAGGATTTTCACTCAGAGTAAAGTTTATATTTTTTCATGTTCAACATTAGTCCAAGGTGGTACTCCTTGTAGGTTTATAGCCAGTATTGATGGTTAGGAGGACCCTTCCACCTGGTCTCAAGATTGATCTTTCAGTGGTATCTGTTCCTGAAGAATGAGTCTCTGACCTTAACATCATGTAAAGTCTGTGATGGTATGTCTGGGAAAGACATTCCTGACCTGTTGGTGAAAAGTTTGAGTGTATTTAATAATATCATGGCAGTGTCTAAGGATATCATTTTGGATCAGAGAGGTCTTCTAAAGTCCAGATAGAGAAAAGGCTCCTCATTGACCTGTGGGTAATTATTTCCCAAGGGGATAATAATGTTGTATCAAGCAGGAGAGCTAAAATATTGTCAGGGCAAAAGGCAAACTTTGGACCAAGGAAGGTGGGGTTCCTCAGAGATTTTGCTAATTTGAGTTTGCGTGTTATTGACTCATTCTATTTTTGCAGAGTGTTGAGGGTGGCAAGGATCATATAGTTTTTATGAGAATGTAAGTACTCACTGAACATCTTGAATAACTTTGCTGCTGATGTGACTTCCTCTATTGTTAGAGAGGAGATAAAGGATTCACCAAGTCAGAAAAACTGTTTCTAGTTGCAGCTTAGCTACATGGGTGGAAGGAAAAAATTGGTGGGAAAGCTATGTTGTATAATCTTATGGAGGCTATGGACTAAATTTTAGGCAAGGGAATAAGGGGAGACCAAGTGGCCATTTGGGTTTCTCTAAAACCCATCTGAGTAGATAAAGCGTTCAACTTGTTTCCAGTTAGCTTTTCAGGTGCTGGCAGGTGTGCCTTAAATTCCTTAAGTAGAGTTTCTGTTGGTAAAGAAGGTTGAGCAGGGGGAAGTATGAGATGGTTGAGGAAGAGTTTTCTTTTGAAGTGGCTATCTTAACACATTTGTCAATCAAGTAGTTCCTTTGAGCTTCAAGGGTCTGGCTATGAGTGTGAGCTTTGATGTTGAGAACAGATAACTCTTTGGGCTGTACTAAGGTTTCTGATAGGTTAGCTACTTGTGGTCCGTTTTTGCTGGGTGCCCCTGCAGCTATCATAACCCTCTTTGTTTCCATAGCTTACCAGAATCATGCACAGCTCCAAAAGCTTATCTACTCTTTGTGGAAATGTTAGCTCTCATCTTGTGCTAGTAAGCAGCCTCTAGAGAGGGCTTCAAATTCAGCAACCTGGCCAATTTAACCTCAGGTAGGGATTTCAACTTAATGGGTTGTTGAAAATCTGTGATAGCATATCCTGCTTGAATTTCCCCGTTGGTATGCCTGAAGCAAGAATCAGGTACAAAGAAGGTGACAATGGGTCCTTTAGAGGAGTTTTGGAAAGGTCTAGGGTGAAGATTATAGACTGTGTCATGGTGATGCAGTCATGAGATTGCCCCTCAGATGGATGAGTGTATTTTAAGGCCTGTAAGTCCATTTGCTGCCTTAACAACTTTCAGCCTTACAGGGCTGCAAAGTAGTGAGTTCTGGTAGTGAGTTCTGCTGCTTTTACCTGATATATACCTCAACCAGCAGGAAAGGCTTTCCATATGCCTAGTTCCTCTCTCAGCTGGACCAGCTGCACTCCACTTGATTCTCAACCTAAAAGGGTTTGCTTTCCGTTAACCCGCAACATTATTCAAACAAGCTAATCATGTTATTTAGTGGAAATTTAGGGTCTCTGCACCTTCTGGACATGACAATCCCATCTCCCACAGGTACTGCTGGTTCCCTGTGCTTCTGAGTGCAATCCTTTTGTGGCTCCGCATGGTACGTGGTATTCTCCTCCCCTTGACTTTAAGTATATTTGATTAATAAACTGTTGTCAAACTCATCTGTTCAGTGTTGGGTGTCGTATGTCTGGCCATCTTCTACTGTTTTGGGGAGCAGATCCCCCCTTTACCAACAGGGTAAAGAGGAGGCAGGACAGTGGGAAGAAGAGCAGCCCGATTATGAGATTTTGTCAGTGATATAAGGATGAAGTAGGATTTCATAGAAACTGAGTTAGGAAGTATTGGGTGTTGGATGTTCTTAATTTGTCCTAGGGCCTGAACTGTGAGGTTCAGGTTGAGTAGATAACTTGGAATGAAGTAAATAATTAAATTATCCTGGACCAATGTGGTGACATCAGGAGCTGTGCACAAGAGAGGAATGCCTGAGCCCCTGGATCTAAGGTGGAGGTAAAATACTCAAATGATATTTGACTTCTGTTATGTTTTATAGTGAGGACAGCTAAAGCATGTCCTTCCATTTTGTGTATAAAAAGAGAAAAGGGTAGTGAGTAATTGGAGAATTCAAGAGTGAGAAAAAAAGGATAAGAGAGGAGTAGAGATTTTATAGGACACACATGAAAGGAAAGTTCTAATTAAGGGATTTGAGCTCAGACTCCTTAATCATAGCATAAAAAGGAAACGCAATAGTGGAAGAGTTGGGAATCCAGTTCTGGCAGTAGTCTGCTAGTCTGGTTAACAGTCTACCCTTGGAATTGTTTTTTTGGGCTCAGGCAGAGGGAAATTGATAATGGTGTTAATTTAACTAGGGGATAAAGTCTTCCCTTCAGGGGAGATATGCTTTAGGTAATGCATTTAAGGATGCATCATTGTATTTTGACTTTTGAGACCTTATGTCCCTTGTGGGCAAGAGCACAGAGTAAATGTATATACAAGTGAGCTGTCAAAACTGGATGAGCAGAGAAGTTTATTTTTGTAATGGATACAGACAGAGTTGCAGGAAAAGGTTAAATTTCTCATGTTTGCATGTTGGGTCCTAGAGAAATAAGTATGGACTTCGTAAATCCCTGAGGCATAACAGTCCATGTGAATTACTGCTTTTTTTCCATATTAAAGCAAAAAGATATTGTGAATTGGGGTATATTGAAAATAAATATATATTTTTAAAAGCAGAGCTTAAGTTGACGACTGTGAAGTGAATGATATTCAGTGGGCTGGAAGCCAGAATGGTGCTGTGGTTAGGAGCTTGGGAAAACCTGGACTTGACTATTTTATTTATTGCTTTCAAGCCTTGGACTAGCAGGTATCTTTTGCCATTAGTCTCCTTTACAGGGAAGATGGTGGTATTATAGGAACCAGGGCTTGGTGGTCTTGAATTATAGGTTGAAGGCCTTGGAGTGCTCCTGATTTAGAGGATATTGTGTTAATCTTGGGAGTGTCTATTTCCTCACTGAATGGTCCAGCCTCCCAGATACAGCCTATGTCAGTGAAGTGAACAACCCAAAGGGAGTCAGGTATCTTACATATTGTGGTTTTAGTTGAGAGTTTAAAGGAAGTTTGGGAGCTTTGACAGGAGCAGGAAAAGTGGGATGGTAAAAAAGAGTCATTAAAGGGCAAAGGTGTAAGGCATAGAGTTAGAGACTTCAAGGGTGAGGCCCTTGGTAGAAGGGGTGTTACTACTATTCCAGTTGGAAAACAAATCTCTTCCAGAAGGTTTACCAGTGTAGTGGAACTCAGTATAAATCTATAGTGGGTAGTGAGGGGTCCTGGTGAGACAGGAAGAAGTTTGGATAAAGGCAAGTCTTGTGATAGATTATCAAGTCCCACACAATATGATTTGTATACTATGAGGGAGGGAAAATAAGAGGCATTAATGGTGGAATATGTTGCTCCCATGTTCACTAGGATGACCTTATGTCCATTGATGGGATGATAATTTCCCCTTAAATATTGAGAGCTACTTGTGTATGCAAGAGGGAGGGTCCCTTAGAGGGAGGTCATAGGGAGACTGATTTTTAGACACATGTCCCCTTTTGCATTTTAAAGCCAAGCAATCCTGAGGTCAATGTCCTTTTCTTTGCAATATGTGCAAGTGTCCCCCCCACCCCCCCAACATTGTAGGGTTTTGGAGGGGGCAGATTGCCTGGGTTGTTTCCTTGGAATTGTTTAATTTGTAAAGCCATGATTTTGTGTTACATTAAACTGACTCTTTCTGAAGTGGAGTCTTTGTAGTGTTGAGTTAGTGTTTGTATTACAGAAAGAGGAACATTTTATCAATTTACACTGTTCTGGGTCATTGAAAATGAGATTGGAATAGTCCTTCCAAACATTTTCTAATATGTGTCTGTATTTAGAATTGGATTCATCCTCTTGTGTGCAATCTTGAATCTTCGGCCAATCAGTTTTTAAAAAAATATTTTTATTGAGAAATATCTACACATGTTATAGTCCAAATATATTATACAATCCATGGCTCACAGTATCATCACATAATTGTGTATTCTTTACCCTGATCATTTTTATAACATTTGCATACTCTAGAAAAAGAAATGAAATAAAGCAGAACTCATACATGCCATACCCCTTACCCCTCCCTCTCATTGATACACATTATTTCAATCAACCCAATTTTTACCCTTTATCTCCCCCTATTTATTTACTTTTTATCCTTCTTTTTTGTTTTACTTTTCTGTCTGCACCCTGAATAAAAGGAGCATCAGACACAAGGTTTTCACAATCATACAGTCACATTGTAAAAGTTATACTGTTACTCAGTCTTCTTAAAGAATCAAGGCTCCTGGAACATGGTTCAGCAGTTTCAGGTACCTCTAGCCACTCCAATATACTGTAACCTAAAAAGGGATATCTATGTAATGCATAAGAATAACCTCCAGTATAACTTCCTGACTCTGTTTGAAATCTCCCAGCCCCTGAGACTTTATTTTGTCTCATTTCTCTCTTCCTTCTTTTGGTCAAGTAGGCTTTCTCATTCCCATGATGCTGGGTCCTGGCTCATCCCCTGGAGTCAAGTCCACATTGCCAGGGAAATTTATACCCCTGGGAGTCATGTCCCAAGTAGGGGGGGAGGGCAGTGAGGTCACCTGCTGAGTTGGCTTAGAGTGAGAGGCTACATCTGAGCCACAAAAGAAGTTCTCTGGAGGTGACTCTTAGCCCTAATTTTAAGTAGACTCAGCCTTTTGCAGGAATAAGTTTCACAGGGGTGAACCTCAAGATAGAGGGCTCGGCCTACTGATTTGGTTGTCTCCATTGCTTTTAAGAATATCACAAATTCTCCAAATGGGGAGGTTGAATATTTCCTCCTTTCTCCTCAGTGCCCCAAGGGGACCTGACAAATACTTCTTTATTCACAGCCCAAATTACTCTGGGCATCACACTAACCTGGGCAAACCAACAAATTCTTACCCACTATTCAAGATTCCTTGTACTTATGGTGTTCAACTAAACTGACCAAACAAGTTAAATTAGGAGATGCACTACCCAAAACATAAATTTTGCACCAAATAAACATCTCTCCCTTTGGTCTCACACAGAAGTTGAAGTTTTAAAATATGGATGATATCATCCTTTACCCTGTATTCTGATCTACTTTTGTCCTGTCCAGATCTGCTTCATTCATATCTCTAGTCCAAGTCTGATCACTTTTTCAACTTTTTAAACAGTTCCTTTATAGGTTAGTGCTGACTTTCATAGATTCAGGGTTCTAACTCTGAGTCTCAGGTGTCATATAAATACCTGAAGTTTTTGGGAATGACCAGGTTATAAACAAACATCTCAAATATTTGAATTTAGAATCAACAGCTATACCTGAATATATGTGACTACTGTAAGAGTTTATAATATAAGACCCTTTACAATAGGCCCCAACCTGATAACCCATGCTCTCAACTTCAGGTCACTGAGTTTTTATATTAGCCCATATGAGTGAGGCATGATAATATTTTCTTTATGTTTCTGACATTTCATTCAACATATCCTCCTTAAGGTTAATTCACCTAGTTGCATACCACACATCTTCATTACTTCTTGCACCCTCTCAGTAGTCCACTGTATGTAAACACCATAATTCCCACCTCCCTTCCCCAGTCCTTGTACCCTTAGGCTGCCTCCATCCATTGTGAATCACATACACTGCTGTCATAAACATCAGGGTGCAAATGTCCAGTCCTGTCCCCACACTCAGTTCCTCCAGGTATATACTGAGCAATGGGGTTTCAGGATCATATGACAACTCCACTCCTAGCCTCCTGTGGAACTAACTCACTGCCCTCCAAGGAGCTGTACCTCTCGGTTTCCCTACCGACAATGAGTAGGCACATCTATTTTTCTGCATTTTCTTTTGCACTTATTTCTCTCTGTTCTTTTTTAAACAGTTTTAGTCACACATCATACAATCCAACCTAAGTGCAGAGACATGCATTCGCCACCATAATCTATTTGAAGACTCTTCCTTTTCTTCCATGAAGAATCCATACCCGCTTCCCATGCCCTCTACCTGTTGACAATTAGTTTTGGCATAATGCCTGTGTTGCATTCAGTGGAAGCATATTACAGTGTTATTGTTGACTGTAGACCCTAGCTTGCATTGACTGTACTTTTTCCCTTATACCATTTATTTTTAACACCCTGCAATACTGACATTCATTTATCTCCCTCATGCAAAAACATTTTTTCTTTGTATATTTAATATCACCATTAATATCCACTCGAGGCATTCCTAAATTATACCATTTCAGTCTTGATCCTCTATCTTCTGATTTCTTATGCCCCCAGCCATTCTTGCTCTATCATATTCATATTCAGCTTCATTCACAACTTATATTATTCTGCTATAACCAGGTAATATTGGGCTATCAATTTCTGAATTTTTACAATCCTTCTTGTTGCCAAATCCGTATTCCTTCAGCACCAGTTACCCAATCTCTACCCAATTTCTGTCTCCTGATAACCTGTGTTCTTCAATTCTCCAAATTTGTCATTAATGTTAGTGCATATTAGTGAGACCATATAGTATTTGTCCTTTTGTTTCTGGCTAATTTCACTCAGTATATTGTCCTTAAGGTCTATCCACATTGTTACATGCTTCATGACTTTATTCTGTCTTACAACTGCATAGTATTCCAATGTGAGTATATAAAACAGCTAGTTTAATCACTCATCCATTGATGGACAGTTGGACTGTTTCTATCTCTTGGCGATCATAGATAATGCTGCACTAAACATTGGTGTGCAAGTGTCTGTTTGTGTCTTTGTCCTCAGGTCTCTGAATATATGACTAGTAATGGGATTGCCAGATCATATGGCAGTTCTATCCTTAGCTTCCTGAGGAACCACCAAACTGCCTTCCAAAGTGGTTGTACCATTTACCATTCCCACCAGCAGTGGATAAGTGTGCTTTTTTTCCCACATCCTCTTTAGCACTTGTCGTTTTCTGTTTTTTTTTTTTTTCAAAATGGCCATTCTAGTGTCAGATGATATCTCATTGTGGTTTTGATTTGCATTTCCCTTATAGCCAGTGTATTAGTTAGGGTTCTCTAGAGAAACAGAATCAACAGGGAACACTTGTAAATATAAAATTTATGAAAGTGTCTCACGTGACCGGAGGAATGCAGAGTCCAAAATCCACAGGGCAGGCTGCGAAGCTGACGACTCCAATGGATGGCCTGGATGAACTCCACAGGAGAGGCTCACCAGCCAAAGCAGGAATGGAACCTGTCTCCTCTGAGTCCTCCTTAAAAGGCTTCCCATGATTGGATTTAGCATCACTAATTGCAGAAGACACTCCCCTTTGGCTGATTACAAATGGAATCAGCTGTGGATGTAGCTGACGTGATCATGACCTAATCCTATGAAATGTCCTCATTGCAACAGACAGGCCAGCGCTTGCCCAATCAGATGAACAGGTACCACAACTTGGCCAAGTTGACACCTGTCCCTAACCATGACAGCCAGTAAAGTTGAACATCTTTTCATATGCCTTATAACCATTTGTATTTCCTCTTTTGAGAGATGTCTGTTTATGTCTTTTGTCCATTTTTTAATTGGGTTGTTGTCTTTTTGTTGTTGAGTTGAAGAATCTCTTTATATATTCTTGATACTGACTCTTATCTGATATGTGGTTCCCAAATATTGTCTCCCATTGCATAGGCTGCCTTTTTACTTTCTTGACAAAGTTCTTTGATGTACAAAAGTGTTTAATTTTGAGGAATTTCCATTTATCTATTTCTTTTGTCAGTGCTTGTGCTTTGGCTGTAAAGTCTAGGAAGCTATCTCCTATTATAAGTTTTATGAGATATTTCCCTATATTTTCTTCTAAAATTTTTTTGATCTTAGTTCAAACATTTAGGCCTTTGATCCATTTTGAGTTAATTTTTGTATAGGGTATTAGATATGGATCCTCTTTCATTCTTTTGCATATGAATATCCAGTTTTCCATTCCCCATTTATTTAAGAAGGTGCTGTGTCCCAGGTGGTTTGACTTGGCTGACTTATCAAAGACCAGTTGTCTATAGATAAGAGGGTCTATATCTGAACACTCTATTCAATTGCATTGGTCAATATATCTATCTTTATGCCAGTACCATGCTGTTTTGACCACTGTAGCTTTGTAATATGCTTTTAAGTCACTTCATTTTTCTTTCTCAGGATATTTTTAGCTATTTGGGGTATGCTTCCCTTCCAAATAAATTTGGTTATTGGTTTTTATATTTATGTAAAGTAAGTTGTTGGGATTTTGATTGGTATGCATTGAATCTATAAATCAATTTGGGTAGAATTGACAACTTAATTATATTTAGTTTCCCAAATCCATGAACATGGTATTTCCTTCCATTTATTTAGGTCTTTCACGATTTCTTTTAGCAAGTTCTTGTAGTTTTCTGGGTATAGGTCTTTTGTATCCTTAGTTAAATTTATTTCTAAATATTTGATTCTTTTGATTGTTATTGTAATGGATTTTTCTTCTTGATTTCTCCCTCAGATTGTTCATTGCTAGTGTATAAAAAAACACTACTGATTTTTAGGAGTTGATCTTGTACCCTGACACTTTTAGATTTTTTTGGATTTTCAACATATAGTATCATATCTGCAAACAGTGAGAGTTTTACTTCGTCCTTTCCATTTTAATGCCTTTTATTTCTTTTTCTTGTGCAATTGCTCTGACTAGAACTGCCAGCACATTACTGAGTAACAATGGTGACAGTGACATCCTTGTCTTTTTCCTCCTCTTAGAAGGAAACTTTCAGTGTTTCCCCATTGAGGATGATGTTAGCAGTGGGTTTTTCATATAGTCCCTTTGTCATGGTGAGGAAGTTCCCTCCTATTCCTATCCTATGAAGTGTTTTCATCAACAAAGGATTTGAATTTTGTTAAATGCCTTTTCTTCATCAATAGAGATGATCATATGTTTTTTCTGTTTTGATTTGTTGATATGGTGTATTACATTAATTGATTTCCTTATGTTGAGCCATCCTTGCATACCTGGAATAAATCTCACTTGGTCATGGTGTATAATTTTTTTAATGTGACGCTGGATTTGATTTAGAAAGTATTTTGTTGAGGATTTTTGGATCTATATTCATTAGAGAGATTGGTCTGTCATTTTCTTTTCTTGTAATATCTTTGTCTGGCTTTGGTATTGGGGTGATGTTGGTTTCATAGAATGAGTTAGGTAGTTTTCCCTCCTCTTCAATTTTTTTTTAAAGAATCTGGGAAGGTTTTATGCTAATTCTTTCTGAATACTTGGTAGAATTCACATGTGAAGCCATCTGGTCCTGAACTTTTCTTTTTTGGGAGCTTCTTGATGACTGATTCAATCTCTTTACTTGTGATTGGTTTGTTGTGATCCTCTATTTTATTTTGAGTCAATGTTCATTGTTCATCCCTTTCTAGGAAGTTGTCCTTTTCATCTAAGTTGTCCAGTTTATAAGAATATAGTTGCTCATAGTAACCTATCATTACCTCCTTTATTTCTGTGGCGTCAGTTGTTGTTTCTCCTCTTCCATTTCTGATTTTATTTATTTGCATTTTCTCTCTCTCTCTCTCTCTCTCTTTTTTTTTTGTCAACCTAGCTAAATTCCCATTGATTTTATTTATTTTTCTAAAAGAACCAGCTTCTGGTTTTGTTGATTTTCTCAATTGTTTTCATGTCCTCAATTTCATTTATTTCTGCTTTAATCATCATTATTTCCTTTCTTTAGTTTGCTTTAGGGTTAGTTTGCTCTTCTTTCTCTAATTCTTCAAAGTGAACAGTTAATTCCTCTATTTTTGCTCTTTCTTCTTTTTTAATATAGGCATTAAGGCAATAAATTTCCCTCTTAGCACTACCTTTGCTACATCCCATAAATTTTGATATGTTGTATTGTCATTTTTATTTACCTCAAGATATTTGCTGATTTCTCTTGTAATTTTTTCCTTGACCCACTGGTTGTTAAAGAGTGTGTTATTTGTGAATTTTCTATCCCTCTGCCTGTTATTGATTTCCAATTTCATTCCATTATAATCTGAGAAAATGCTTTGCATGATTTCTGTCTTTTTAAATGTATTAAGACTTGCTTTGTGGCCCATTGTATGGTCTGTCCTTGAGAATGATCCATAAACACTTGAGTAAAATGTGTATCCTGCTGTTGTGGGGTGTAATGTTCTATAAATGTCCTTTAAGTCTAGTTCATTTATTTTATTATTCAAATTGTTGTTTCTTTATTGATCCTGTGTCTAGATGTTCTAACCATTGATGAGAGCAGGGAATTAAAGTTTCCAACTATTATGGTAGAGGTGTCTATTTCTCCTTTTAGTGTTTGACTCATCCACTTTACAGCACTCTGGCTCAGTGAATACATATCTATGATTGTTATGTCTTCTTGTTGAATTGTTCCTTTTATTAATACATAGTGTCTTTCTTTGTCTCTTTTAATTGTTTTACATTTGAAGTCTAATTTGTTGGATATTAGTATTGCTACTGCTCCTCTTTTCTGATTGTTGTTTGAATGAAATATCTTTTTCTAATCTTTCACTTTCAACCTATGTTTGTCCTTGGGTCTAAAATGAGTCTCCTGTAGACAGCGTATAGATACATATTGTTTTTAAATCCATTCTGCCAGTCTATGTCTTTTGATTGGGGAGTTTAATCCATTAACACTTAGTGTTATTACTGTATAGGCAATACTTTCTTCATCCATTTTGTCTTTTGGATTTTATGTCATATCTATTTTTTTTTCTCTTTTTACCCTTACTGAGTCTTCATTTCTATGCTCTTCTCCAGACCTCTCTCTTCTGCCTTTTCCTATCTTTCTGTAGTGCTCCCTTTTGCATTTCTCACAGTTCTGGTCTCTTGGTCACAAATTCTCTCAATAATTGTTTGTCTGAAAATATTTAAATCTCCCCCTCACTTTCAAGTGCAACATTGCTGGATAAAGAATTCTTGGTTGGCCGTTTTCTCTTTTTTATTTATTTATTTATTTATTTTTATTTATTTATTTATTTATTTATTTTATTAATTAAAAAAAGAATTAACAAAACAATTAGAAATCATTCCATTCTACATGTACAATCACTAATTCTTAATAACATCACATAGTTGCATATTCATCATTTCTTAGTACATTTGCATCGATTTAGAAAAAGAAATAAAAAGACAACAGAATAAGAATTAAAACATTAATAGAAAGAAAAAAAAAAACAAAAAACCTATACCTCACATGCAGCTTCATTCAGTGTTTTAACATAATTGCATTACAATTGGGTAGTATTGTGCTGTCCATTTCTGAGTTTTTATATCCAGTCCCGTTGTACAGTCTGTATCCCTTCAGCTCCAATTACCCCTTCTCTCTTTTTTTTTTTAATTAATGGAAAAAAAGAAATTAACCCAACATTTAGAAATCATACCATTCTACATATGCAATCAGTAATTCTTAACATCATCACATAGATGCATGATCATCATTTCTTAGTACATTTGCATCGGTTTAGAAAAACTAGCAACATATCCGAAAAAGATATAGAATGTTAATATAGAGACAAAAATAAAAGTAATAATAGTAAAGTCAAAACAAAACAAAACAAAACAAAACAAAAACCTATAGCTCAGATGCAGCTTCATTCAGTGTTTTAACAAGATTACTTTACAATTAGGTATTATTGTGTTGTCCATTTTTGAGTTTTTGTATCTAGTCCTGTTGCACAGTCTGTATCCCTTCAACTCCAATTGCCCATTATCTTACCCTGTTTCTACCTCCTGCTGGACTCTGTTACCAATGACATATTCCAAATTTATTCGCGAATGTCTGTTCACATCAGTGAGACCATACAGTATTTGTCCTTTAGTTTTTGGCTAGACTCACTCAGCATAATGTTCTCTAGGTCCATCCATGTTATTACATGCTTCATAAGTTTATCCTGTCTTAAAGCTGCATAGTATTCCATCGTATGTATATACCACAGTTTGTTTAGCCACTCTTCTGTTGATGGAGATTTCGGCTGTTTCCATCTTTTTGCAATTGTAAATAACGCTGCTATAAACATTGGTGTGAAATGTCCGTTTGTGTCTTTGCCCTTAAGTCCTTTGAGTATATTCCCAGCAATGGTATTTCTGGGTCGTATGGCAATTCTATATTCAGCTTTTTGAGGAACCGACAAACTGCCTTCCACAGTGGTTGCACCATTTGACATTCCCACCAACAGTGGATAAGTGTGCCTCTTTCTCCGCATCCTCTCCAGCACTTGTCATTTTCTGTTTTGTTGATAATGGCCATTCTGGTGGGTGTGAGATGATATCTCATTGTGGTTTTGATTTGCATTTCTCTAATGACCAGGGACATTGAGCATCTCTTCATGTGCCTTTTGGCCATTTGTATTTCCTCTTCTGAGAGTTGTCTGTTCAAGTCTTTTTCCCATTTTGTAATTGGGTTGGCTGTCTTTTTGTTGTTGAGATGAACAATCTCTTTATAAATTCTGGATACTAGACCTTTATCTGATATATCATTTCCAAATATTGTCTCCCATTGTGTAGGCTGTCTTTCTACTTTCTTGATGAAGTTCTTTGATGCACAAAAGTGTTTAATTTTGAGGAGCTCCATTTATTTATTTCCTTCTTCAGTGTTCTTGCTTTAGGTTTAAGGTCCATAAAATCACCTCCAGTTTTAAGATCCATAAGATATCTCCCAACATTTTCCTCTAACTGTTTTATGGTCTTAGACCTAATGTTTAGATCTTTGATCCATTTTGAGTTAACTTTTGTATAGGGTGTGAGAGATGGGTCTTCTTTCATTCTTTTGCATATGGATATCCAGTTCTCTAGGCACCATTTATTGAAGAGACTGCTCTGTCCCAGGTGAGTTGGCTTGACTACCTTATCAAAGATCAAATGTCCATAGATGAGAGGGTCTATATCTGAGCACTCTATTCGATTCCATTGGTCGATATATCTATCTTTATGCCAATACCATGCTGTTTTGACCACTGTGGCTTCATAATATGCCTTAAAGTCCGGCATCGCTAGACCTCCAGCTTCGTTTTTTTTCCTCAAGATGTTTTTAGCAATTCGGGACACCCTGCCCTTCCAGATAAATTTGCTTATAGGTTTTTCTATTTCTGAAAAATAAGTTGTCGGGATTTTGATTGGTATTGCATTGAATCTGTAAATCAATTTAGGTAGGATTGACATCTTAACTATATTTAGTCTTCCAATCCATGAACACGGTATGCCCTTCCATCTATTTAGGTCTTCTGTGATTTCTTTTAACAGTTTTTTGTAGTTTTCTTTATATAGGTTTTTTGTCTCTTTAGTTAAATTTATTCCTAGGTATTTTATTCTTTTAGTTGCGATTGTAAATGGGATTCGTTTCTTGATTTCCCCCTTAGCTTGTTCATTGCTAGTGTATAGAAATACTACAGATTTTTGAATGTTGATCTTGTAACCTGCTACTTTGCTGTACTCATTTATTAGCTCTAGTAGTTTCGTTGTGGATTTTTCCGGGTTTTCGACGTATAGTATCATATCGTCTGCAAACAGTGATAGTTTTACTTCTTCCTTTCCAATTTTGATGCCTTGTATTTCTTTTTCTTGTCTAATTGCTCTGGCTAGAACCTCCAACACAATGTTGAATAATAGTGGTGATAGTGGACATCCTTGTCTTGTTCCTGATCTTAGGGAGAAAGTTTTCAATTTTTCCCCATTGAGGATGATATTAGCTGTGGGTTTTTCATATATCCCCTCTATCATTTTAAGGAAGTTCCCTTGTATTCCTATCTTTTGAAGTGTTTTCAACAGGAAAGGATGTTGAATCTTGTCGAATGCCTTCTCTGCATCAATTGAGATGATCATGTGATTTTTCTGCTTTGATTTGTTGATATGGTGTATTACATTAATTGATTTTCTTATGTTGAACCATCCTTGCATACCTGGGATGAATCCTACTTGGTCATGATGTATAATTCTTTTAATGTGTTGTTGGATACGATTTGCTAGAATTTTATTGAGGATTTTTGCATCTATATTCATTAGAGAGATTGGTCTGTAGTTTTCTTTTTTTGTAATATCTTTGCCTGGTTTTGGTATGAGGGTGATGTTGGCTTCATAGAATGAATTAGGTAGTTTTCCCTCCACTTCGATTTTTTTGAAGAGTTTGAGGAGAATTGGTACTAATTCTTTCTGGAACGTTTGGTAGAATTCACATGTGAAGCCATCTGGTCCTGGACTTTTCTTTTTGGGAAGCTTTTGAATGACTAATTCAATTTCTTTACTTGTGATTGGTTTGTTGAGGTCATCTATGTTTTCTTGAGTCAAAGTTGGTTGTTCATGTCTTTCCAGGAACCCGTCCATTTCATCTAAATTGTTGTATTTATTAGCATAAAGTTGTTCATAGTATCCTGTAATTACCTCCTTTATTTCTGTGAGGTCAGTAGTTATGTCTCCTCTTCCATGTCTGATCTTATTTATTTGCATCCTCTCTCTTCTTCTTTTTGTCAATCTTGATAAGGGCCCATCAATCTTATTGATTTTCTCATAGAACCAACTTCTGGTCTTATTGATTTTCTCTATTATTTTCATGTTTTCAATTTCATTTATTTCTGCTCTGATCTTTGTTATTTCTTTCCTTTTGCTTGCTTTGGGATTAGTTTGCTGTTCTTTCTCCAGTTCTTCCAAGTGAACAGTTAATTCCTGCATTTTTGCCTTTTCTTCTTTTCTGATATAGGCATTTAGGGCAATAAATTTCCCTCTTAGCACTGCCTTTGCTGCATCCCATAAGTTTTGATATGTTGTGTTTTCATTTTATTCGCCTCGAGGTATTTACTAATTTCTCTTGCAATTTCTTCTTTGACCCACTCGTTGTTTAAGAGTGTGTTGTTGAGCCTCCACGTATTTGTGAATTTTCTGGCATTCCGCCTATTATTGATTTCCAACTTCATTCCTTTATGATCCGAGAAAGTGTTGTGTATAATTTCAATCTTTTTAAATTTGTTAAGACTTGCTTTGTGACCCAGCATATGGTCTATCTTTGAGAGTGATCCATGAGGACTTGAGAAAAAGGTGTATCCTGCTGTTCTGGGATTTAATGTCCTATAAATGTCTGTTAAGTCTAGCTCCTTTATAGTAATATTCAGATTCTCTATTTCTTTATTGATCCTCTGTCTAGATGTTCTGTCCATTGATGAGAGTGGGGAATTGAAGTCTCCAACTATTATGGTATTTGTGTCTATTTCCTTTTTCAGTGTTTGCAGTGTATTCCTCACGTATTTTGGGGCATTCTGGTTCGGTGTGTAAATATTTATGATTGTTATGTCTTCTTGTTTAATTGTTCCTTTTATTAGTATATAGTATCCTTCTTTGTCTCTTTTAACTGTTTTACATTTGAAGTCTAACTTGTTGGATATTAGTATAGCCACTCCTGCTATTTTCTGGTTGTTATTTGCATGAAATATCTTTTCCCAACCTTTCACTTTCAACCTATGTTTATCTTTGGGTCTAAGATGTGTTTCCTGTAGACAGCATATAGAAGGATCCTGTTTTTTAATCCATTCTGCCATTCTATTTCTTTTGATTGGGGAATTCAGTCCATTAACATTTAGTGTTATTACTGTTTGGGTAGTACTTTCCTCTACCATTTTGCCTTTTGTATTATATATATCATATCTGATTTTCCTTCTTTCTACACTCTTCTCCATACCTCTCTCTTCTGTCTTTTTGTATCTGACTCTAGTACTCCCTTTAGTATTTCTTGCAGAGCTGGTCTCTTGGTCACAAATTCTCTCAGTGAGTTTTTGTCTGAGAATGTTTTAATTTCTCCCTCATTTTTGAAGGATAATTTTGCTGGATATAGGAGTCTTGGTTGGCAGTTTTTCTCTTTTAGTAATTTAAATATATCATCCTACTGTCTTCTAGCCTCCATGGTTTCTGCTGAGAAATCTACACATAGTCTTATTGGGTTTCCCTTGTATGTGATGGATTGTTTTTCTCTTGCTGCTTTCAAGATCCTCTCTTTCTCTTTGACCTCTGACATTCTAACTAGTAAGTGTCTTGGAGAACGCCTATTTGGGTCTAATCTCTTTGGGGTGCGCTGCACTTCTTGGATCTGTAATTTTAGGTCTTTCATAAGAGTTGGGAAATTTTCAGTGATAATTTCTTCCAGTAGTTTTTCTCCTCCTTTTCCCTTCTCTTCTCCTTCTTGGACACCCACAACACGTATATTTGTGCGCTTCATATTGTCCTTGAGTTCCCTGATACCCTGTTCAAATTTTTCCATTCTTTTCTGGATAGTTTCTGTTTGTTTTTGGAATTCAGATGTTCCATCCTCCAAATCACTAATTCTATCTTCTGTCTCTTTGAATCTATCATTGTTGATATCCATTGTTTTTTCTATCTTTTCTACTTTGTCCTTCACTTCCATAAGTTCTGTGATTTGTTTTTTCAGTTTTTCTATTTCTTCTTTTTGTTGATCCCATGCCTTCTTCATGTCCTCCCTCAATTTATCGATTTCGTTTTTGAAGAGGTTTTCCATTTCTGTTCGTATATTCAGCATTAGTTGTCTCAGCTCCCGTATCTCATTTGAACTATTGGTTTGTTCCTTTGACTGGGCCATATTTTCAATTATTTGAGCGTGATCCGTTATCTTCTGTTGGCGTCTGCGCATTTAGACAGATTTCCCTGGGTATTGGATCCAAAAGTTTGGAAGATTTTTCTGTGAAATCTCTGGGTTCTGTTTTTCTTATCCTGCCCAGTAGGTGGTTCTCATGGCACACGTTTGTCTGCCGGTCCCACCAGTAAAAGGTGCTGTGGGACCTTTAACTTTGGAAAACTCTCGCCGTCCAGGAGGTTCGCTAGCTGAAGCAGCTTGGAAGGGTTCGAGCCGGCCCGGGGTCCGAATGCGGGGAGGGTTGCTGACCGCTGCAGCCCGGGCGACAAGTGTGGTGGGAGGACGCCAGCGGCAGCGGCCCGCCCGGGAGAGTGCACGTTCCCGGGGAGTCACGGGTTTGGAAGGGGCCTCCCCCACACGTCACCGTTCTCCGTGGCCTGGGGATTTGCGATCCAATTCTCTCAGTTGGTCCGGGGGGTCGCGCGTGGTGTGGGCGCCAGCCGCCGCGGTTTCAGGGGACCACCTCTCCAATTCTCCCAGCCGGCACGGGAAGGGGGAAGGGAGTGACTCCGGCCACTTGCCGCCCCACCCGGTGAAGCCCCCGCGCCTCAGCGATCTCACCCGAGCGGGTTCTCTCAGCCAGCCAGCCGTTCCAGGATGGGGTACGCTGTCTTTTTTATCTCTGTTGTGGCTTTGGGCGCTCTTCTGTATCGTTTCTACTCCCCTAGTAGCTGTCCTGGAGAAGAAACTAAGATCCGCGCGTCTTACTAAGCTGCCATCTTCTCCGGAAGTCCCGTTTTCTCTTTTAGAAACTTAAATATATCATACCATTGTCTTCTTGCCTCCATTGTTTCTACTGAGAAATCCACACATAGTCTTATTGGGCTTTCCTTGTATGTGATGGATTGCTTTCCTCTTTCTGCTTTCAAAATTCTCTCTCTGTTTGACATCTGACAATCTGATTAGTAAGTGTCTTGAAGTATGTTTATTTGGATCTGTTCTGTTTGGGGTACACTGCACTTCTTGGATCTGTAATTTTATGTTTTTCATAAGAGATGGGAAATTTTCAGTGATGATTTCTTCCATTAGTCTTTCTCCTGCTTTTCCCTTCTCTTCTCCCTCAGGGACACCCACACATGTATATTCATGTACTTTGTGTTGTCATTCATTTCCCTGAGACCCTGCTCATATTTTTCCATTTTTTTACCTATACTTTCTTTTGTGTATTGGATTTCATATGTCCCACCCTCGGCTTCACTAATCCTTTCTTCTGCCTCTTCAAGTCTATTGTTGTAGGTTTGCATTGTTTTTTTTTTTTTTTTTCCCTCTCTTCTACTGTGCCTTTCATTTCCATATGTTCTGTGATTTGTTTTTTCAAACTTTTGATTTGTTCTTTTTTTCACCTAGTGTCTTCTTTATATCCTCCCTCATCTCATTGATTTTTGATGAGATTTTCCATATCTGTTTGAATATCCCGAATTAGTTGTTTTAAGTCCTGTATTTCATTTGAATTGTTAGTTTGTTCCTTCTACTGGGTCATATCTTCAATTTTCCTATATGATTTGTAAATTTTTATGGCATCTAGACATTTGATTTCCTTAAATGGTTTATTCCGGAGGTTAATTTTATAGTCTTTTGTCTAGGATTTTCTTGTTGGATGGCTTTGTTCTCTGTGTGTTCTTTGACAGTCAGTTCAGCTTATTCTGGACCTCTAGCATAGCTACTGTTTAACTGATAAGAATTTTTCAGTTCTTGCTTTTCTGCTTCTTTCCCTACCTATATGGAGATTTTTTTTTTTTGAGGCAAGTCTCCTCAGATATTATAGATCCCAGTCAGATTTTCCCAGACCAGACTGACCCATGTCTCAGGAGAAAAGAGTAGCCAGCATCAAGTTTCCCTGGGGGTGAGGCCCAACAATTTGTCAGACTTTCCTAAGAAACCTCTAGACTCTGTGCTTTTCCTTTCCTGTCCAGCATGTGGTGCTTGTCTGCCCATGGCTTCCCCCCAATGTAAAGTCATGTGGTGCCTTTAATTTCAGCAGACTCTCCTTACTGGGGTATGGTTGAGACAGAAGTGAGGTTGTAACTTGGCATTAATTGCTTCAGTTTTTCAGTTCCTGGAGCCTGAATTCCATGAAGGAGGAATTCCACTTGAGCTGGGTTCCACCTTGCTCTTGGAAAATACACAAACTTTAGGGAGTTACCTCCTTTCACCTTACTAGTTACTTTGTCTCTCAGACAAGCTTATTCTGCCCTTGCCTGGGACACTGCTGGAGCCTGAGAAGGCTTCCAGTTCTATCTAATGAGCTGTTATGAATTAGAAAAAGCAAAAGCACAAAAAAGCCTTTTTCAGCATGGGACCTTCCTTTTTGGGTTTGTCAATCAAGAGCTTAAGTTGATATTTGGCTCTGTGTATCTCCAGGCTCTATGTTTCCCCTTCTCTTAGGGTCCAGTCCTTTTGCTGCATTTTGTGCTGTCTCACTCAAAAAACCTCTGTTTTTTTTTTCCATCAGCCCTGTCCCCTCTCTACTGGAGTAGAAACTTTTAGTACCTTTAGTACTTATTCCAGGTTTATCTGTGCTAGTCAGAATTTATCAATTAATTCTGCAATTGGAGCTTGGTTGAGCTAGGCTCTTGCTGCTAGTAAAGTCTGTTTCCTTTTTCCCTTGGGGAACCAGCCTGCCTCATGCCATGGGGGAGGGGCACTGGCCTGTGTGGTTTGGGGGACTTACAGTTCTGTGTAGGGTTTCAGCCAGTCCTCCTCATTGAGACTGGTGTATGCTGGGTATCTTGTAACAGATGTAGCTCCAGCTGTTGTTCTTTACTGTTCCTGGCTATTTGCTAGCTGTTCTGGAGAACAATCTAAATTCCACACCTCCCTAAGCTGCCATCTTGTCACCCCTGATTGGGAATGGATCTTAAAGATCACTCCCCTATAATTTTAGGCTGCATGCAAGGTTGCAGGTGTTCTGAATTTTTTGGTGGTCCCTAGTTCTTTTGAATAGTTGACCATTTGGCTTTTTAATATCAAAGTTACATGTCTGGGGCCTACTAGCAGATGAAGAGGGTGTGGTACACCAAATACCTTATGACAACCTATATGAACTTACTCCCTACTGATAATCCTATATCTTCTACTTTCTGTTTCTGCAGTCTTCCTTGCTTTTCTTTTAATTCTCAAGGTCTTTACATCTATTTTTCCCCTCTAAAGGAAATGCTTGTTATCCCAGATAGTCATATATATAGTTTACCTCCTCTTCCAATCTGTGTTAAAATATATTCTTAGAAAGATCTTACCTAGTTATTTCAAATTCAGCATTCCCCTGCCCTCACTCTTCCTCCCCTTCTCTGCTTTATATTTTTCTACACCCTTTAACAAATTTCAAATGTACAATATAGTTTTACTTATATATTTTATTCATTGTATGTTTCTTTCTACTAGGATGAAAGCTTCACGAGTACAGAGACTTTTGTCAGTTTTATTGATGGCTGAACCACCAGCAATTAGTAAAGCTCCTGCCATATGGTAAGCACTCAGTTAATGTTCGGTAAATGAATTAATGAATAAATGAATGAGCAAATGCTTGATTTGTGAAAAGTTTAATTTTACTGTCAGATCTGAAAGGTTTTGATTCGATTTAAAATCTCCATTTTAAATTCTCTATACTTATTTGCAAACGGGAGCATAGACCCTGCTTTCTCTCCTATGACTTGGTAGCAAAATACATTTATGTAGGTGACTATAGCATTTGTGAAGAGTAGGACTAAAATCAAACCTTGGTTAGGAAAAAATCACACACAAAATGACGTGGAGGAGCCAGACAGCTGCAAATTCTTAACTAAAGTAAATTTTGCTGCTATAAATTCTCTTATGGCACATTACTCGTTATGGATCACAAAGCACTCCTCCATCTCTAAGTCTGTGCATATTAAAGTATTAATTTGTATGAAACAAAAAAATAGTCAAATGTCAGTTTTGCTCAAATGAAAAATCTACCCAAACATGTTATTACTCTTAATGATTCTTTTTATGCTTTCTCTTTTCCATAACACCCACTTTAATATGGTAGTTACCAAGCATTTAATTGCTTAACTAATAATTTCTTTTTTTAAAAATAACGAATATTATAATGATGTTTTCAAGGATTTTTCATATCTCAAATATTCACATTATCTCTTCATATCATCAAAAACAAGAGAAACATAACTTCAGAGAGGAAAGTACAGTTGCAAAGCCAGAGATACCAGGGTTTGAATTCTGACCCTGCTATTTATTATGTGACTTTGGTAAAGGTACTTAAACTTTTTCAACTCGCTTGAATGTCAGCTCCACAAAGGCAAAGTCTTTTGTTAGAATTCATGAAAGAACATTTTAATAATTGTACTATTAACTATAATCCATCATTTACAACATTGTTCACTGTGTTTGTACCATTCTTTTGTTATATCTTCTATTTGTTTTATTCTGGTAACATATATACACCTGAAATTTCACCTTTTAGCCACATTCACATATATAATTCACTGCTGTTAATTACAGACATAATGCTGTGCAACCACTGTCACCATTTCCAAAACTTTAAAATTAACCTAGTAGACTTTCTGTACCAATCAAGTATTAACTACCCTTTCCCTACCCTCAACCCAGCTCCTGGTAACCTATATTCTAGATTCTATATCTATGAGATTGCTTAGTCTATTTAATGCCAGTGAGATCATATAATATTTTACCTTTTGTGTCTTGCTTATTCCGTGCAATTTGATGTCTTTAAGGATCATCCATGTTGTCACATGTATCAGGCTGAATAATATTCCGTTTTATGTATTTATCACATTTTATTTATTCATTCATCATTTGATGGACACTTGGGTTGCTTCCATCTTTTGGCAATTGTGAATAATGTTGCTATTAATATTGGTGTTTAAATAGCTTTTTGTGTCCCTGCCTTCACTTCTTTTGGATATAAACCTTGTAGAATGATTGCTGGGTTATATGGTAATTGTATAATTAGCTTTCTGAGGAACCCCCAAACTGTCCTCCACTGTGGGTTGCACCATTTTACATTGCCACCTGCAATGAATGAGTTTCTTATTTCTCTGCCTCTTTTTCAGTACTTGAATATTTCTGTTTTTTTTTTTTTTAAATAGCAGCCATTCTAGTGGGTGTGAAATGGTATCTCATTGTGGTTTGATTTGCATTCCCTGATGACTGATGATGTGCATCTTTATGTGTTCTTTCTGGCTATTTGTTTATCTTCTTTGGAGAGATGATTATTAAAGTCTTTCACCCATTTTTAAATTGGGTTGTGTTTTTATTAAGTTGAAGGATTTCTTTATATATTCTGGGTATTAATCCTGTATTGGATATGTGGTTTCCAAATATTTTCTCACATTGTTTAAGTTGTAATTTTACATTCATGATAAAGTCCTTTGAGAAGCAAAAGTTTTAATTTTGATGAGATGTCATCTATTTATTATTTCTTTTGTTGCTTGTGCTATGGGTGTAAAGTCTAAGAAACCACGTGATGTCTTGAAGATGCTTCCCTATGGTTTCTTCTATAATTTTGATAGTTCTAGACATTTTGAGTAGATTTTTGTCTATGCTATAAAATAGGGATCCTCCTTTTTTTATTTTTACAAATGGAGATCCAGTTTTCCTGGCACCATTTGTAAAAACTATTCTTTCCCAATTAAGTGGTCTTTGTCACCTTGTCAAAAATCAATCAACAAAAAATGTAAGGGTTGATTTCTGAGCTCTCTATTTGATTCCATTAATCTATATTTCTATCCTTGTGCCAGTTTCTTGCTTATATGGATTACTGTGGCTTTGTAATAAGTTTTAAGGTTGGGAAATTAGGGTCCTCCAACTTCATTTTTCTTTTTCAAAATGGCTTTAGCTAGTCATGTCTTCTTACCTTTTCATATAAACTTTATGATTGGCTTTTCCATTTCTGCAAAGTACATTGTTGAAATTTTGAATGGGATTGCATTGAATCTATAAATTGGATTGGGTAGTATTGACATCTTTACAATATTTAGGCTTCCAATCCATGAATACATAGTATCCATTCATTTAAGTCTTGTTTAATTTCTTTTAACAAGGTTTTGTAGTTTTCTTTGTAGAAGTCCTTTAATACACCTGGCTAGATTTGTTTCTAGATATTTTACTCTTTTAATTGCTATTGAATGGATGTTTTCTTTATTTCTTCTCATTATTCATTGTTGTGTATAGAAACACTGATGATTTTGGGGTATTAATTCACTTATCTCTAGGAATGTTATTGTGGATTTGACAGGATGTTATGTATCTAGGATCATATCATCTGCAAATAGGGAATGTTTTACTTCTTTCTTTCCTATTTAGATGCCCTTTTTCCCTTTTTCTTGCCTGTTAGGAACTTCCAGTTCAATACTGAATAACAGTGCTGACAGTAGGCATAATTGTCCTTTTCCTGATCTTGGAGGGAAAGCTCTTTTCTTTCACTGTTAAATGAGATTTTAGCAGTGGATTTTTAATATATGCCCTTTATCATGTTGGAGGATTTTCCTTCTATTTCCTAAATGTTTTTATCAAGAAAGTGTGCTGTATTCTGTTGAATGTCGTTTTTGCATCAATTGAAATAATCATGTGTTTTTATCCCTTTTGATCTGTTAGTGTGGTGTATGACATGAATTGATTTTTGCATTTTGCACCAATCTTGCATACCATCAATCATGGTATATAATTTTTTTAGTATGTTATTGAATTCAGGGTTTTTTTTTTTTGCATTTTTTGAGGATTTTTTGCATCTATATTAATAAAAGACATTGGTCTGTAGTTTTCTTTTTATGTAGTTATTTATCTGGCTTTGATATGAGGGTAATGGCCTCATAGAGTGAGTTAGGGGTGTTTCTTCAATTCAGTTTTTTTGAAAAGTTTGAGCAGAATTGGAATGATGTATTCTTGGAATGTTTAGTACAATTCCCCTGAGGAGCATGTTTTTGTGAGATGTTTTTTATTACTGATTCAGTCTTCTTACTAGTAATTTGTTTGTTGACATTTTCTATTTCTTCTTGAATCAATATAGTGGTTTGTGTATTTCTAAGAATTTGTTCATTTCATCTAGGCCATCTAACTTAATGGCATATGGTTGTTTATAGTATTCTCTTATAGTCCTTTTTATTCAGTGGGATTGGTAGCAATGTGCCCTTTTTCATTTCTGATCTTAGCTATTTGCATTCTCTCTCTCTTTTTTCTTTGTCATTGTAGCTAAAGGTTTGATTTTATTGATTCTCTGTTTTTAAAATGTTTGTTTCATTTATCTCAACTTTAATCTTTATTTCCTTCCCTTTGCTCACTTTAGGTTTAGTTTGCTCTTCTCTTTCTCAAATTTCTAGTTTTGAGGTTAGGCCTCTGATTTTGACATTTTGCTTCTTTTTTAATGTAAGCCTTTAGAGTTATAAAATTTCCTTTCAGCACTGTCTTTACTGCATCCCATAAATTTTTATATGTTGTATTTTCATTTTTATTGGCCTGAAGCTATCTCAATACTTCACATTTGATTTCCTCTTTAACTCACTGGTTGTTAAGAGGATGTTGTTTAATTTCCATGTATTTATGAATTTTCCATTTCTCCTTCTGTTATTGATTTCTAAGTTCATTCTGTTGTGCCTGTAAAATTTACACTGTATGATTTCAAATATTTTTGAATTTATTGAGACTTGTTTTATGACCCAACTTATGGTCTATTCTTGAGAATGATCAATGTGTATTTGAGAAGAATGTGTATTCTGTTTTCACTGGGTGCAGTGTTATATATATGTCTTTTAGATCTAGATGGTTTAGTGTATCATTTAAGTCCTGTAATTTCTTACTGATATTTTCATTAGAAGTTCTATACATTATTGAGAGTGGTGTGTTAAAGTCTCCTACTACTAATGTAGAACCATCAATTTCTTCCTTCAAGTCTGTCAGTATTTTTATTTGGGGGCTCTGCTGTTAGGGGCATATATATTTGCAATTGTTACATCATCTTGTTGAATTGTCCCATTCATCAGTGTATACTGACCATCTTTGTCCTTTGTAACTGTTTTTGACTTAAACTCTATTTTATCTGATATTGGTGTAGTCGTACCATCTCTCTTTTGGTTACTACTTGCATTGTATTTTTTCTCATCCTTACACAGTCAAACTATTTGTTTCTTTGACTTTAAGGTGATTTTCTTGCAGACATCATATAGTGGGGTCCTCCTTTTTTATCCATTTTGCCAATCTCTGCCATTTGACTAGAGAGTTTAATCCGTTTACATTTGAAGTCACTGCTGATAATGCAGAACTTTATTCTGTCATTTTGCTATTTAGCCTTTGTAAGTCTTATAGCTGTTTTGTCCCTGTCTTCAGTTAAAGCCTACTTTTATATTTATTTGTTTTTTTGTGTTGTACCATATTGAGTGCCCTCTCATTTTTATCAGGATATATTTTTTTCATCTGTCTTTCCCTGTGGTTACTATAGGGCTAAAATGTAGCATCCTAAATATATAGACATTATATTTGGTTTGATACCAACTTCACATCAATAGCTTGTACCCATACCCCTCTGTTCCTATTCCCTTCTGTGCCACCACCATTTTTTGGTACTGTTACCATTCATATCTTTGTACATTGTATGTCTACAAACCTAGATTTATCATTAATTTTTACTCATTTGCAAATTAGCAACTGTAGGAAGTAAGAAGTAGAGTTACATACCAAACAATATAATGTAGTAATATTAGCATTTATATTTACCCTTATAGTTACTATTTTCACAGGCATTTATTTCTTTATACTGCTTTGAACCACTGCCTAGTGCCCTAGTGTTCTTTCATTTTATTCTGAAGAACTCCCCTTAGCATTGCTTGGAGTGTAGGTCTAATTGAGATATATGCCCTCAGCTCTTGCTTATCTGAGAATGTCTTAATATCTTCCTCATTTTTGTAAAAGAGTTTCATTTGATGTAAAATTCTTGAATGACAGCTGTTTTTTTTTTTCCAGAACTTCAAGTATTTCAACTCATTGCATTCTTGTCCCCTTGGTTTCTGCTAAAAAATCAGAATAAAATTAAATGTGATTCCCTTGTATATAACCTGTTGCTTTTCTCTTGCAGCTTTCAGAACTTTCTCCTTGTCCTTTGCATTTGATAATATAATCAGTATATGATGGGGTGCATTTTACTTCATGTTAATCCTGTTTAGTCCTCTTGGATGTGCATATTCACATCTTTTGCAGTTTTGGAAGTTCTTTGTCATTATTTCTTTGACTATTCCTTCTGATCCTTTCCCTTTGTCCCAGATCATCTACGTCTATAATTTTTTGTATTCTTTTCATTGTCTCAGGCTCTTTTTACCTGGAGAGCAAATTTTGGGTGGAGGGTCACCTCAGAATGGATTTTCCAAGTCACTCATTCCCAGCCAAAACATGACCAAGGATTCATGAGGGGGCACAGACAAGCTCCAGAGAGTGAAGGGAAGGGATCAGGAAGGGCACCTAAAGCTTCTCTGACCATTCTCCAAAACTGAACTTTCCTGGCCTGCTCATTAAATGCAGCCTTTCAGCCAATTGTCCCCTGCAGCAATGAGGATGTACTGCATCTTTAAATCTCCGCAGCCTCTGCCCTTGTCTTGGAAGGGTTGAACCAATGGCTGTTACTGCCTTAATTAGGGGTGGGTTGGGACAATAGCTGCCCTTATAGCCAGGACCCAGCAATCAGAATTTGGTAATCAATAGCTATGATCAGTGATTGGCTGAGTCCACCCCTGTTCTTGGGGAAGAGAATTTCTTTGTCCCTCTCTGTAACCAGCAGCTAGCCAGGGTCTAGACCCTTGGCAAGCTGCCATGAGAGTGGAGGATGGGCGCCAGTAACCATGCAAGGAGAAAGTAATTTACATTTCTTTACTCTAATTTATCAGCCTCTTCCTCCAGTTCTTCCCTGGATGACGTACAGTATTCTTCTGACCTGTTTAATAGTTGTTTTGGTAGAAGGATTGAGACCTGTGGCTCCCTACTCTGTCATCTTCCCTAGAAGTTCTAAATCTAATTTTTTGTAGGACCAGAATAGTTGTTTTCCTTCACTCCTCTCTGATTTAGCAATACCTATCGAGTGTGTCATAGCTTTTACAGTATTTGTTGAGGGCTCTTTACATGAAAATAGAAAGCCAAAAAGTTTAGCTTTCTGAAATACCTAGTAGTTATTTCTAAACTGATTTATCTCTGTACCTGGGTAGTGTATTTTTAGTTACACTTGGTGTTTAGGTGTCCTCTTTTGAATCACAGAATGCATGTGTGGTGTATGTGTGTGTGTTTGTATCTGTGTGTGTGTTTGTTTTAGATTCACCATATACATAGCAGATCAAAGGGCAGTCTTATTTGTCAGAGCACCAGGTCTGTCTTGCTTCTCAAGTGGGCACTAGGGGACCTACAGAAGAATGCTGAGAGTAGCTGTGGTTTTTCAGTGCTTTACTAGGTTGCCATCTGCTATAGTTGGCAGAATCTGGGCCATTGCTCCAGAACAAAATATCCCCTTTTCCTCTGACTAAACAATTCTGAGTGTTTTGTGCCCAGCATTCTCTGTATTAGATTTTAGTTTCAGTTAACTGAGGACACATTTTCATTCTCATTCAGATGGGTATTCAGGAGGCTGATCTGTAATGTTCTCTGGTTTTCAACATGGCCAAGGCTGAATCTAAAGTGCTCAAATAATTTAGCCACGTACAATGAGTCCTGTAATACCCTTAGAGGCTAGGCCCCTAAGCAATCTGTTTTCAAAGGTATCAGTTGGTTGGCCTTGTAAAAGACTTGCTACTTTAGCACCTGAGTGATGTGTCCTTTCCAAAACTCAAATATCATCTCCTCTCAAACTGGATTTTCATTCCTAGGAAACGCCTCCGTTTTCTAGAAGTTCATCATTTCTGTCAGAGGCTGAGGGTATTTTACCGAAACATAGACTTAAAATATTAGATCTTGTCTGAGTTTACATTTAAGTTTGGGATATCACAATATTCATCTATCCAAGACTACTGCCTCATTGTCTTCAGGAAAATGTTTTTTCTTAGAAATTCAGGGCCTTATAAATGGGCCTTAAGGATCATCTTCTGTGATTTTTTTTTAGCTTTTCTGGAATTGTTAGATAAATTTAATTCTAACAAGCTATTCTTGTTCCCTCTTCTTTTCTGAACCTTCTGCCTCTCAATTTATATGTACTAGGGTGTTTTTAAACATTTGAAAAAATATTTTCAAACTGGATCTCAGTATGATCCACTGATTTTGTTTATTCTTCTTAGAAGTTAGAAGCAATTATGAGCATTACTCATGTATCTGTACGATTTTTACAGCAGGGTCTTGGCTATGGTTGAAAGTACAGTAGGCTCAAATTATAGGGGTTTTGATTAGTCTATGATGCAAATATGATCTGCAGGATTATTTTTGATAATCTGAGCTGAGTCTTAATACATAACAAATATAAACATCTCAATAATATTTGAGGTCTATGGAGGAAAATTAATTTATTAATCTATGTTTGTCCCTGAAAGCCCATTAGCTAATATGGTAAAAAAATCAGATCGTGATTTTATTTGACATACTTCTTTACTATATAGGTTTAGTAACAATTTGGGTTTGGAAGGAAGCTAGATTTATTAAGAAAGTAAGGGACTTTTTAGTTCTCAGAAGGATTATTGGTGCCTTGTTCCATCTGTTGCTTGATGCTACTGTTGAGGTTGGACATTTGTCATCATCTGAGCATGGATCCATTAGATGGGTTCAGAGACATTCCTTTATGTGATCCTCTCCATTGCCCGAAGACTGGGCTTATAGAATTTCATGGTTCTTAAGACTTTGATGCTTAATCACAAATAACTTTCAGTATCTGATACCTATCATAGAAATTCCATCATGGCAACTAAAAGCATGAAGGGCATAAGTATCTCCACTATTAATGGAAACTCCCAAGTGCCTTTCTCTCAGTGCAATTCACCCTTTCTCTCAGAGATTACATTTCCTTTTCTCTTTAAACACTTATAACCATGGTCTTTCTTTTCTCTCTGAGTAGGACTCTAGTTCTCAGACAACAGGGCAGATGTTTCTTCTCGGTAACTGGCAACTTCTGTTCCTAGGTATGCAAAAAAAAAAAAAATGAAAAATAGCCTCTGAAGGAGAAAATCTTGACTTTTAGGATATGAGAAGGGAAAATATCTCTCATTTTTGGCATCTTTTTCGGTGACAAGAACTGAAAATTCAATGAAGTTTCCCAAAAGAGTATGAATCCATTGAATTCATTTTCATGAAGGCAGCTAACAAGTCACTCCTCAAACCATTTTATCTCTAGCATTGTTCAGGGTACATGGTAGATATTAGTAAATACTGAGATAGAAGATTGAATCTTTCTTTGGATGGTTTTTATCTTCCATGCAGATAGATCCACAGTGAAGAAATGGAGGAGGAAGGTATGACTAGATACCCTACTGCTGACTACATCCACTCATTATGGATACATGAATGTCACAGAAAAGAATCCCTCTCTTTGTGGAACTTACATTGTGGTGGAGCAGTGGAGGGAGATAGATAAAATAAATAATTGAAATATATAGGATGACTGATGGTAGCAAGTTCTGTGGAGAAAACTAAAGCAAAGAAGACAGAAAGAAAATGTGAAGAAGGCAATTACAATTTTTAACGGAGTGAGTAGGAGTGCTTTCTTCAGTGGCAGGATGATATTTGAGCAAAGACCTGGAGTAAGTGAGGGAACGAGTCAGATGTGCAACTCCTAGGTATAGGGAAAAATAAATGGTGAGCCATGAGAAGAAGGATGCTTGCTTGTTTGAGAACTAGCAAAAAGGCCTACGCAACTGGAGTGGACTGACTGAGGAAGAGAGTGATTGGTGCCATAGTCAGAGCAGGGAGGAGGATTGGATTATAGGGGGCTTTGCAGCCCATTGGGAGGACTTTGGGTTTTTATTTTAATGGAATGGTGAGCTCTAATATGGTTTTGGGCAAAAGAGAGACATAGCCTATTTAACAGCATCTCTCATTGCTCGTTTGTTGAGGGTGAGAAGCAAGGCAGAGGCAGGAGGTTTTGAGGCTATTGAAATAATTCAAATGAGCTATGTTGGTGCCATTCACCTGGAATGTACATGGACAGGTAGTGAAATGTGGTGAAATCCTGGAACTATTTTGACGGTAGAGTCAATAGAAATCTAGAGCTTTAATGACCATGTTAATGGATTCATATTCTCTTTCTACTATGAGTATTGCATTCTTAATCAGTGTTTCCAGTGTATTTCTCAAAGAAAGCATAAGAAAGGAAGTAACTAATTGAGTTGGACCTGTGAATCAACTTGTTAAAAATGCCCATGTTAAACAGTTATATGATACCAAGTCAGTAATGGTTTTACTCAGGAAGAACGGAAAGTTAAATCTCTCACTAAATTCTTCGTTTACTGTACCATTTAGACTTCACTGTGTGTTTTACAACATCACAACAAAAGTATTAGCAGTAGATGAATACTTGTGGAACTGCAACACAGCATGAATGCTTCCTGATACCTGTTGGGTTATATACTGCCATATCCATAAAAGAACTCCAGCTAGCCCAGTCATTACTCTTGTGAATGAGAAAACACCTACTCTCCTTAAAATAATAATAAAGAACAGTGGGATACAAAGTCTCATTAGGAAGATAACATGCAGGACTTTGCTTTACTAATTTGCAGAAGAGAAAACATACTTCAGCAAAATTTGTCAGGGCAATGCCACATGGGGCTCTATCATGAGAAATTAATAAAGAATCAAAGAAAACCAGAAGGTTCCCATTTTTTGTAGATTCAGAGCTAGGCACTCATTTATTTTTGTAGTTTTCTCTTAATAGTCCAGTAGTTTCTGCCATGCAGCAATTTCATTAAAGCTTTGATCATACCAGTAATATAAACTCAAGCTTTCTGCAAAGGCTTCATTGCCCTAAAGAGTAAGTAATAGGCCAAATGGCTTTGAGTTTTTCTTGGATTCATCACAGCATAAGTAAAAATTAATTACCCCCACAGTTTCTGCAATGCTATAATATAAGGGTGTCAAAACTCATCTTTCTAAATGGCATTTTTAGATCACACTGGATATGGGGCTGGCTATAAATGTGATTTGTGGAAACCATTAATGAAGTATGAGACCTAATTGACTTCTCTTGGCTTTATGACAACATTAAAAAAAGTTCTGTACTAGTGATGATAATTCTTTGAGGTTCTCCATTTGGAAATCCATTGCTGTATATTTTTCCAGTGAGGCAATAATTAATGTTGTTTAGAATTTAAAATGCAGCTGTAGTTAAGGAACAATATGGTAGACATAACTACTTTGATTTCTTATCATTTTTACCATCATTATCTTTATCTGCGATGTGTGCCGAGCCCCTGCTGTTTTAGACCTGGTTGTGGAAATTGGGCATTAGGGATCAGGTATAGCAAATAACTGGTGCACATTGTTGTATAAGGGAGTGCATTTTTTATGGCCACTGCTAAATCTGATTTATAACAGAAACTTTAGTATTGGAAGGCCTGTGTTTTCCTTATAAATACAGGCAGCTTTGTGATGGGAGTTGAGCATCTAGGATGTAAGTGGAAGGAATTTAAGATTCTAAGAGAGATGCTTTGTTGTAACTTTGAGGTTATAAATATCTGAAAATAGACAAAATGTTTATAAATTGAATATGGTTTTGGATACTACACTAGGATCAAAATTCATGTCTAATAGTCCTCTCTCTTTTGATCATTTTTCTATGTGTATATCAAAAACTCTGCTAATCAAGGCATACAAATCAGTTTTTGGTAGAGATGAAAATGCAAAGCTGTATTTTGTAAAAGGAAAAAAAAAGTATGTGAAGATGGTAGCAAAATGTGGCAATGGGTTAAATCACAAAACAAACAGTGAAGTGGGGGGAATATTTGCTGGCTTTATTTGAGCTTCATTTCATCCCCACATTCCCATTTCTTGTGTTTTTCTTGGGCCTGTCAATAATAAGATTCCACCTTTCTCTGGTTGCAGAGTTATGCAGATTACCTGGTCTTGTCCAGTCTCCGTGGCAAATACTGATTGGCCAAGGGGACAGGATCATGACTTAAGAAGATGAGTTAATTTTATGTTATATTTATAATATAAAAATTACTAATTTTATATAGAAAATATACAGATTTAACAGTTTTATTATCTTCTACATGGAGGAATGTATTATCTTCCAAATGGAGGAAATGTCATTAGAGTAAAAACACTCCTAGATTATCTCTGTGCTCTCATTCATTTCTCCCCCGGGACAGGAGGAGCAATTTACTCAATCGAGAAGGTGGGCTGAAGACTTTGAGCATACGTGGCTCTTCCTCTTCTCTTCTCCTCTCTGTGGAGGACATCTGTTTTAGCTTGTTCTTGACCAGGTGGTACACTAAGAAGTAGAAGCCCTTTACTTGCCAGGAAAATGGCTACTGTTGCTTTGCTCTCCTGGGACACTGAGGTAACACTGCTTGTTTCAGGGGAACAGTAACAGGAAGACTGTTTGTATAAGAGCTAAAATCACCCTCTCTAGTTTATTTTATTAGTAATAAAGTTTATGTTTGATATCTGTCTGTCTGTATCCTGAGTCTGTCTTTCAACTAACTGCAAAGTCAGATGGGAAAAAGAAAGTGCATGCATAAATGATGCTGGAGATTCAGGTGGATGCAGAATTGGATAATTTAATGAGAGTATGTGTTGTCTCCCCTTAGTTTCTCTTTCTAAGTATGTGATAGTTTTATTTTAATAGATGAGTATATTCTCTAATTATATTTATAGGAAGTGTGTATTGATACTTGCCAACTAAAAGGTAGAATATAGTGACCAAACATTGGATTTTGTACGCTCAGATTTTCTTCCTGAGAAGAAATAATGGCATAATAAGTCCAATGGATCTGTCAGTCAATGCAGTATGCCCTCCCCCTCCACCTGGCATGGATCCTAGGCTTGGACAGTCATAGTATCCTATGCCTTTGACAATAGTGAGTAGTAAAAATGGGGGCCCCTGACCCACATAGACCAATCAGAGACCTTCCTTGGAATTGATCTATAGATTCAGGAATAATGATAATAATAATAATAAAACTTGTTTCTTTTTGTGAAGTTGGAATGTAGGTAATGAAAAGAAGAACTGCCAGTGACCATCCTCATTAGCTGCATAAACAACATTAATCTGTATTCAGAGCAAATAATTCCCACATACATAGAGAAGCAGAGTTTAGAGATGGAGAGAGAAAGAGTGACATTTTTTGAGCTCACGTTCCAAGATTTCTGGCATCTAGTCCATCCATGAATATCTCAATTGAATAACAAAGTGTTTTTTTTTATTGAGATAGTTTGAGTTGGGTACTTGTCACTTGCCAGTGATAGAGTTTAGTTGAATACAGAAGACTATAAATGATGAACTTAATACCCTGTAGTTGTAAGACTGGCTGGGAACATTTTATTGTTTCTGTTAATACAAACTTACTTGTGGGAAAAATGTAATGATGATGAAGAAAATACTACCGTAAATGATTTTATGTTATTTAGGTCAAGACAATTCCTAGACAATAGTGGAAATGGTATAGGAAAAGGTTTCTTTGATACCTTATATAGGTGGTAGTGGGAATGGTCCAGATTCTCAAGGAAAAGAAAAAAAAAAATGGTACTGAGAAATTTATGGATGGATGAAAAAGTATGTAAAGAGACACAGGACTATTGAAGGTTTTTGATGGGTATCCCTAAAAGGAAGGATCAGATTTTGGAAAAGCACCAGGAAGAGTCAACATAAGGGTTAAACTCAGAAAATATGTTGATTGGAATCCAAAAGGAGAAAAAATGGATCAGAAGTTTAAATAGCGGTTATGTCTATGGTGAGAAGAGGTTGGCCAATGAAGGAATGTTTAAGAAAATAAAGAGCCAAATTATGAGTACATTTGATACCTGAAATGTACTGATATAATACCAGCTTGACTTTTTTTGTGTGGCTAAAGTAAATGAGTGACACCTGTGTAAATCATCATGCCATGTTGTTTGAGCAATGAAAAACAACTGTTGCTCTAGGAGATCCATTTTCCATGCAATAATTTGAAAAATCTCTGTTAGTACTAGATAGTAATTTAGAAGAGTACATTAACTCACCTTCCTTGACTGGAGTGTGGTATTATTTAGCATAGCTGGTTTTGATGCATTGGTATTGGTAGTGAGTGACCACATCTGAAGTGCAAGCAATAATTATATCATGTATGTCTACCAAAATGTGTAATAAATCTTTGACAACAGACTGGATCTGAGTTTAGAATCTGACTTTAAGCTGTGTTGTCATATACAAGGTACTTTGAGACTTAAATCCGTAAAAAATGGAGTTAATAATACTTATTTCATCTGGATGTTTGGGAATTTAATGAGCTAATAGAGGTTATGGTGTTTGGTACTCTGAAAATGTTGATGATGATGATGATGATGATGATGATGATGACTATGTCAGAGTTAAAGTTCCAGAGAATATGATCCTATGCCCAGAATTTCAAATAATTAATATGTAAGGGGTTAGTTTCCTCACAATATACTTATTCTCTTCAGTGGACTCTAATTCCTACATTTTCTCCCCTTCATTTGGGTTTTCTCGTGCTCCCATTTATTCCCATAGAAATCTCTATCCCATTTCTTTAGAAAACGGTCATTCTACCCACAGGTGGAGGTTTACTGCCCTCAAATACCAACCCCTTTCCTTATTTTTCTTCTAAGGTCCAAATCATTCAATATAAATGATGCTTTTGAATTTCCACTCATCATCAGTGATGCCTACTGATTGCAGGACCTAAGAAATTCCAAAGTGAGCAATCATCTAATAGAGATGGAAAGTAGAAGGTCTGTCATTCTTCTCCCCTTTCAGGAAGCAGACAGATAAAGAGAATAGAAATTGAGCTGGTGAGAAGGGGAATGATTCAGAATGTAAATTTCTGCAAATGAAAGTGGGGGAGAATGTTTGAATGTCTACAGACACCACACTTTTCAACAGAGGAATTCTAGCTACCAAAGGTCAGTAAGATTGCTCATGCTTCATTTCATTTATTCTTTATAAGGTATTCTTTACATCTTTATTTAGTCAACTACATTTATGGAAACCCACCATGGTGAGGCACTGTGCTTCATATATGGGCTATAAAGACCAGCATGGCAGACATGGTCTCTTCTTTATGGAGTTTACAACTCATTGATCTTGGGGCACACCTTTGCTTAAACAATAGGGGACTATCAGTTTGTAGCTGGAAGACTGGCTTAAAGCCAAAATACAAACATTTTCCTATTCCCATTTCTCTCTTTTAAAACCCAGACATTCTGACCTTCATATATTTTGAAATTTTAAAACATTCCCTCTTTTATAACACAAGTATATCACTTCCAAACGATGGAGTTGTCATGGTGAAAGAATAGAAAAGATAGACGGTTAAATCTCAAATTGCTAATCTGCTGCTAATTTACTTTGAAATCTTGGGTAAATTTCTCCCTGAATTTATTTTCCCATCTCTAAAATGCCAAAAAGTATTGCTGAACAGTATTGCATTGGAAGTGGGAGGATTCCTAAATGATTATAAAGTATTTTGCAGATAGAAAATCATGTGTGTACCAGAGATGATAATACTGAGCCATTAATCCTCTTCATGTCAAGGAGAATGTTGCTATTTAGGGAGATGTTCTGTGAGGGGAAAAAGAGGAAGGAAAAATAGAATGGAAACAAGAGGAAAAAGCAGGCTTAGAAAGGAAAGCAGGAAAAAAAAAAAAAAGGCTGAGAAAAGCCTCCTTATCTAAAGTAAGACGGACTTACCCAAAGGTCAAATTTGTTGACTTTACTTCATTTAAAATAAAGTGTGGGGAAAAATATCTTATATGGACAAATTTAGTTTTAATTTATGTCAATTTTACCTGTGTTTTTCAATAAGGGTACTTGATATTTTATTTAAGCAACATTTAAACATTTAGCCAAAACTACTCTTTCAGACCAATTTATATGTATTCATAGAACAATTTTTTTGGGGTAACTGGCACTCTTCTGTTTCATTATCTGGAAAGGAAACTCCTGTCTAATGCCTCATTTACGATTCAGTGGAATCTTTCTTGCTTCGGTAATTTTCCTATTAAATTGCATCTATTAGTGCTAGTTCCTCATGCTAAAGGAAACCAATAAAATCACCCAAACTAATGAAGTTGTTTCCAACAGCAAGTTCTTCATTATGGGGGTACTTCTAATTACTGTTAAAATGAACTGGAACGGAATGTCTCCAGAATGGGGTGTCCCAGAGCTATAAACCAAAAACCATAAACAGCTGTGCAACTCATAATCTATTCATTTCACCTTTGCAATCACAACAGAACATCCACTAATTTTTAATTGTTGGTAGACCAGAAGAAGAATGGATTTGGAAACCAAATGGGAAATATTAATAAGGATTTCCTCATATTATTCTAACAATGGCATGCTGGTTATATTTTGTTTTGTAGCTAGGATTTATTTTCTTCATGTTATCATATTTGCTCGCACATTTGTGATCTTCTGCACTAATTGCCAAGCTTAGGCAGCACCTCAGTCAAGATTACATTAACAACAACAAAAAAAGATTATATTAACAAGAAAAGTGATGCAGCTTATGCAGCGGAAAACAGTGGTGGTGCTAGAGTAGCTTGTACAGGAGGATGGCTTTAGATCAGATCTAATTAAGGTATGCTTCCCTGTCCAATATAATTTTATGCCTAAAGCTGTACAAAGTTAAACATCTATCCAAATCTGAAAGAAGCCACACGGTACATAAACAAGAAAGAAGGCTGTTTTTGTTGAACCTAATTCATTCTCAACATGCATTTTGAAACAGAAACACGTGTTTCTTTAGTTGAGAAATTAAAATAGTTGTACAAATCCAACACACATAAGACAAAAAGTTAGGAAGCCTTAGTAATATTTCTTGAAACCAGAATAAAATTGATAATGCTTTTTAGTAACAGCACAAACATTTTTCTATCTTTTTTTTGTTGATGAAAGTCTGGTCATAATTTTATATTCCATAGAAAAAACAACTGAATATTGAAAGTATTTTTTATGGGAAGGTGTTATTAGGTTGGAAAAGGTTATATGTTGACTTTGAGTGGGAAAAAGGATAGAAAGCTCAGAAGGGAAAGTGGTGAGACTTATTGTCCAGTAACTGACTTAAAGGGTCAAAATTATCTATAATATCATGAACTTACCTCTATGGTTAGGTCATAAGATACTCTCCTACATCATGCTATTTGTATTCATTGCTAGGATTACTTAATTTTATGTTCAGGGTTACCTGCTTAAATTTTTGTTATTATGAAAATAATTTATAGACTCTTTGAGCAATTATGGCATGATTAGAATTCTTTATCCATTACACAGATACCTGTAAATTCACTTATCTCTTTATCTTTGAATTTTAGTTGCTGTTCTTTGAGGAAAACATGAAAACATGAATAGTTTTAAATAGAATCTCTGGGATCCAAATGCAGCAGCATAGGAAGGTGAATATTCAAGAATCCTTAGCAAAACCTACCACAAGAATAATAGGACTCCTAAATGGGTTCTTCTCCCTTAATATCGATGTCTTGTGAGTGAAATAGAAAGCGATGTATAAGTAGAAGCAATGCACTGGCTCACACACCATCTTGTATTTCCATGTCTCTTAAGTGGGAATCCCTCTGCCCAATTTATGTGCAAGAGGAGCTGTTGAATTATTTGGAATGTCTCAGTTTCTTTTTATAGACTATTGGTTGAAATGGCTTTGGTGTGAGTGAGTGTGTGTGTGTGTGTGTGTGTGTGTGTGTGTAGACATTGAATTAGGCCATGTGTAAAAATACTGCAAAGTTGAGAGTGACAGGTTAATTAAACACTTCAAAATGCTTACTTCTTTAAACTAAGATTGTGATATCACTTTGCCCATATGTTTGAAACTTGTGTAATCACAAAGCCAATAAAACCTTAAAACCTTTAAAGATTTTATAAGTCAGACTGTCTTTATTTCATAATTTCCTCTTATTCTTGAGCCACCATTATATTGAATTTAACTTCAACTTTCAGAAACATATAGAAACTGTAAAACTTCTATCATTAGATAATGTCATATTAAATTTTTTTCTTTGAGGAATTATTAATGACATTTTAATATATGGATATGCATATATATACTTTATTTTCCCTGTCGAAAAGGGAGGAACTCTATGACAAATTATCTAAACCTATCTATCTATCTATCTAGACATATGAGGCTGTACAAATACACATACATGTTTAGCCTGATTAAAATAAGTGAGGGACGAAGTGAGAGGGTAAAAGAGAGAATGAATTACAATAGATTAATAAATGAAGGGAAAACTAACTCTGATCTTATAGAAGAGCTGCTTTGTGCAAACTGCAGGCCTGAAGAGTTTCTACAAGATTTAATTTTGAAAGAGGTTTGGCACATATGAATATCTACCTGACGTAAGTGTACATTTACTTGCTTTCTAAATCAGTTACCCAAAATGTCAGACGATTTAAATGAGAAGTTTTGCAACAGTTTGTAAACACATATGTACTTGCATTAGGGTGAAAATCATGCCACCTCTTTGTGCTCTTCTGACATTTTGCTGACTGGGATTTTGTCATTATTTAGTATTACTATGGATGAACTATTTTTGAATTTTAGCTTACTATTCTTTCTATGTATCAGATTATTTGATGACTCATGAAAGTATATCAAATTAACATAATTTTCCCCCCAAATCAGAATATGTTAAAACAATGAATCTATCTAAGAAATGTAAGAGGAGTGATATTTTGTATAGAAGCCTCAAGACAATCCTATAATCTGTGCTTTATATGATATGGAAAAGGAACAATTTAATTCAGCAATCATTGGATATCTACAATCGTCATAGGTTCTGGAGACAAAAAATGAATAATATTATCTCCTCCTCTATACACTTCTATATGCTGGGTCCTGGGACCCATTTCTCTCTTTGTTAGAAATCCTATCTAGTTCCAGTGGATTTAAACTTCTGTGTCCATGGCTTTCACATTTGATCTCCATCTAATACTTCCCCCCAGAACCCCAAACCTGTGTGTACAACTTCCTAATTGAAATAACTATCTTGTCATTGAATAGATATCTTATAATTAACATGTTTCAAATAAAAATCTTGTTCAAAACTTAGCACAGGGCGGGCCACAGTGGCTCAGCAGGTAAGAATACTTGCCTGCCAAGCCCGAGGACCCGGGTTCGATTCCCGGTGCCTGACCATGTAAAAAAAAAAAAAAAAAAAAAAAAAACTTAGCACAAAATCTCTACTCAGTTTGACCCCACCAGTAAATGGCACCATCACCTGTCTAGGAGATAAATAAAACCCAATCTTTATTCTTTTTTTTCAGTCATAATTGTGGCTATCATTTATTGAACCAGGCACTATGTTAAGAATGATACATGTATCATCTCAATTTAATCATCAAATCACCCCTATTAGCCTTATTTTCAAGTAAAGAAACTGCTGTTCAGATAAACTAAAAGATCCACTCAACATCCCACAGCTGATAAGGGGTCAGAGCCAAGACGTGAACCCAACTCTGTTGCACTGCTCAGGGCTACTTTTCCCTTACTGACCCCAAGCAGTTTCCCACAGTCCCCTACCCCTAACAACACTCCACTGTTTCCCAGACACTCCTGCTCACTCTCTTCTACAAAGCCTAATCAACCTGCTCATGACTCATGCATTCACTTCTCCACAAAGTGCCAAGCTTTATTCTTGATCCCTTCTTTTCTTATGTTCCATATCCTGTCTTTCACTAATGCTATTGACTGTTTCTCCAAAGCATCCTCAAAATGCAGCTGCATCTTTTCATTTTGCACATGACCTCATTTGTCTAAGCCATGATTCTTCCTTACTAGATGACTGTAGTAGCTTCCTAAGTGTCTCCATTTTTCCTCTCTCATGCATTTCCAATCTATTCCTCTCTTAACAGACAGAATGATTTGTAAAAATATAAACCATGTCAAGTTACTGCCTCGGCTTCTCATAACATATGAGTAAAAACCAACCTCTTTGCCAGCTTCTCCCACCTCATGCCACACAGATTTCTCCACTGTTCCCTCTGCTCCAGCCACGTGGAACCTCTCACTTTTTCAAGCATGCCAAGTCCATTCCTTTAATTGGAACTTAGACAGTGATCACTGTTGCCTGATTCTGGAATTCCCATGTTCCATCTTTTGCATGGCTGACCCCTTATAATCATTCAGATTTCATGTTAGATGTCACCTCCTCAATGAAACAGTCCTCTATAACACAACTAAGGAGCCACCGTACCTACATTCTGTAGTTCTCTTAACATTATTCAGTTCTATTTTTACCCAGTATTTACCACTCTGGATATTTTCTTATCTGTTTGTTTATTTGTTGTCCTCTGCCTCCCTCCATTAAAGTATACATCCCTTTATTTTTGTTAAGGCCATCTTCTTTGGTCCTGTATTCTTTCAATTTTATTCTTTAAAGGCTTTACACAAAGGAGTGCTGTATGATTTGCATTTTAGAAGGATTATTCCTGTAGAATATTGGAAGAAGTCAAGAGTGAAGAAGGAAACAGGCTGTTGGGAAGCGAGTGAATTTCTTTATTGGTGAAATGATGAGAATCTGAAGCAGAGCAGTGGTGATGGTGGTGGAATAAGAAAAAAATTTGAATCATATTTAGCAATAAAATGTAGAATTTGGTAATAGCTTATATGTGAGGACAAGCTTAAGATAACTGCTTAGTGTTCTGTCTTGTCCAAGTGTTTTTGGTGCTACCAATAAAGCAGATGGGGTAAAATAAGAAAACACATTTGTGCAGGAATATATTGATACATTTTGGGCATGTTGATTTTGGGGTGTGCTTGGAATCTTTAGAATGAATGATATATTCATTTACTTGTCTCTATTCCTACAGCAATGCATTAGTTCAAGCCAATGTCATTGATTACATAGACTTCTATATAATCTTTTAAATGGATTCCCTGATTCGTAACTTGCTGACCTCCAGTTCCTTCTCTGCAGTAGGGCTTGGCAAATGAAAACCTGCAGGCCAAATCCAGCTGGTCACCTATCCTGGGAGTTAGTATGTCCTGGGAGTAAGAACAGTTTTGTTCAAGTTTTTTTTTTAATAGATGGAAAAAGTACGAGGAAGAGCAACATTTTTGACCAATGAAAATGATAGGAAATTCAAATTTCAGTGTCCACAAATTTATACATTGTCTATTGCTAGTTCTGTGCTATCATGGTAGAGTTGAGTAGTTGTGACAGATTATGTGGTCCACAAATCCTAAAATGTGTACTTTATGGCTCTTTACAGAAAATCTTTGCTGACCCACTCAGCAGAGAAAAATTAAAATGATCAAACATGTAAATCACTACCAACAACACAAATAAGAGCAAATACCCATCTGATCATCTTATGCCATATTTAAGGCTCTTTAACGACGCCTCATTGCTCTTAAACTGAGGTCCCAGACTCCAAACGCCTCACCTGATAGGCCAGAAAATGAGGTCTCTGGCATCACTCCAGCCTCATCCTGAATATTTCTCCCCCCTTGCTCTGCAAGATCTACTTGAATGTACCAAACTTCTCTCATTTTAGGATTGTCATACGTGCTGCTGCCTTTTCCTGGAATGCTATCGTACCACCCCTCCCCCAAGCATGCCTTATTTAACAAGTATTTAATATCTGCTATGTCTCAGACATCAAGAGCTAGGTATTGGGTTATGAACAGAATTGGCGAAGACTGCCTTCATTGCTATTCTACTTGGAGGAGGTAGACAATAAATAAATGGCTTTGGATATGCTAAATTAGAGCTCTCAGCTTAAAAGTAACTTCTTCAGTAAAGCCCTCCTTGATGCCCAGGCTTGCTTAATAGCCCTTATTATATGTTTTCCCTACATCCTGTAATTGTTCTATATACGACTTATCCATTATTATTTTGTATGATTATATAATTGATATTTACCACCATCACTAGACTTTAGGCTTATTGATGGTAGCAGCTGTTTATATTTTGATCATCCTGTATTTCTAGAATTTACTCCCATGCCCTCTTTCTGACAGATGTCCCTCTAGATCTTGCTCACAGATGCCACAGTTTCCATAAATAGAATACCTGCTGATGGCAAAGGCTGAAGCCAATTTCAGGCAACTCCCATTGCCTCAAGTCCAGCTTGCTATTTACTTCATAGCCCTCTCTGTAATTGATCATTTCAAAGAATATTTGTATTTTATCATCATAGCCTGGCCACGAGTAAGTTGCCAGGAAGTTTTTTGAATGGAAGTTCTCCAACTTTGTAGAAACTGTAAAATTGTCTGAATCAAAGGAAGTTATCAGAGTCTTTTGGGTTGGAAAATGTAGATCTCTATGCCATCTATGAAAGAAAATCTAACTGGTCAATGTGAAACAGGCAAGGATGATTTTATTCATAGCTTTCATAGAAGGAGGAGAGTAGAACTCAACTCCTTTGAAACAAAGGATAGCAAACTTTTTAAGGACTATGGGTGATTCGTGGAAAAGCATTGGAAGGTTGTAATGGGGTGTTGATTACTGGGTGAGTGATTTACTGAGGTTGTAATTGGAACCACCAGGTCCAGAAGGTTTTCCTTTGCAGTAATTAGGCCACCCAGAGTGGGAGGAAGGAAGAAAGAGATAAGGAACTACCTTAGTAGGAGCTTCTCAGGCACCTAGATAGCATAAGAGCAGGGGTGAGAGGGAGGTCAGGGACTTAGAGTCAGGGTGAAGCCTTTCTAAAGCTTAGTTAAGTCAAGGGTAAATTAAGACTGTCTGATAAGTCCCTCCTTTTGTTCAAGATGAATGATATTCTTTCATCACTGAACTATTCAGAGGAATCAGATCTGAGTAGATTGTAGAAGGGTTTAAGAAATAGTCTCTTGAAAACTCTCATTGGCATTGATCGTATAAAATCAGTTGAATAATCTGTTGGTGATAAATGTCATTGTTGTAGGTTTAGGCATTGAAAAGTGATATCCAAAAGGAAAAATATATATTAATATAAAAGGTGGTATTAATGTCTAAGAAGCTGGTGGATGAAAATTTTTCTATTATTTATTGAGTTTCTTGAAGCTAATATGTAGATGCTTTTGGTGATTGTTCTAGTTTGCAAGCTGCTAGAATGCAATATACCAGAAATGGAATGGCTTTTAAAAAGGGGAATTTATTAAATTGCAAGTTTACATGCATTTTCTAAGGCTGTGAAAATGTCCAAATTAAATTATTTGTTCAATCTAAGGCATCCAGGGAAAGATACCTGGGTTCAAGAAGGCCGATGATGTTCAAGTTTCTCTCTCAACTGGAGAGGCACATGGCGAACATGGCGATGTCTGCTAGCTTTCTCTCCAGGCTTCTTGTTACCTGAAGCTCCCCCAGGGGCTTTTTCCTTCTTCATCTCTAAAGGTCTCTGCCTGAGAGGGCTTTTGTAGCCCTGAAGCTTTTTCCAAATGGTTCCCTCTTAAAGGGCTCCAGTAAGCAACTCCACCTTGGATGCATGGAGACACATCTCCTTGGGAACAATCAAAAAGCTCCCACCCAGCAATATTGAATGAGAATTAAAGGACATGGCTTTTCTGGGGTCCATAACAATCAAATTGAACAATGATATTGTCACAGTAATGTTGCCTCTCATATAAGGGCATGCATGTCCTGACCATTTTACCAGATTTCTGCAGTGACTTAGACTGTGGCATGTCCAGGGAGAAATCCAGCCAACACGTTTTCTGCTGAGGAAATGATTCTTTTACAGTATATAGGGAGTCGTTGGTCCATAGTTTACCCTGCTTCTTTAGTTTCTGGGAAGAGCCAGCTTCAATACAACCTAGAGTCTAACTAAATATTTGGGCAGTCAGGTTTTAGTTTTCAGTGATAACTCAGGAGATGGGAGTAAAATTGGAAAATGTTAGTTTGGAGAGTTGTAGCCAGATATTGAAGGAAACTGTAAGAATTGAAAGTATGGTAACAGTAGACAATGAACAAGATGACAGGATCCAATTCAATTTACAGGTAAATATTGTTTACAGAGGTAGTGCAAAATAGCTCAAAGACAATAAATAGGACTAGAATCTGATAACCTGCAGGCATGTGCTATCATTTTCTATTGGAACACAAAATTTCTCTCTAAAGACACCCTTCTTTTGATCAAAGATAATCCCAAAGAAAGATTATTCTTGATTAAACCCAAGGCTAGTTTTATTAGGTTCAGCCTGATTATTTTCAGAGGTGCAACAAGATTGGTAATTCACCATATAGACCTTTTTTAAGTTTGCTTTGCTGGAAATTTTTACAAGGAATGTTAGATTGAACTTTTAATAGTCTCTAGAGGTGAAGAAGCCAAGCAAAGAACTTGCCACCAGATTATACATACAGTACCTATAACTTTGGGTGAATTCCTCTTTTCTTTAGGTCCCCCAAATATCATATAGTTCGTGGGCCTGCCAGATAGTGACCTTTACTCACCTATAAGGCAGGGGAATGCTATCAGCCAGATAACAGGCCTGTTTTTCCAAGAGAGCTTTATGAGCACTGGCTCCATAAAGTTAACCTTAATTCCTTAAGTGTCTGGTCATATCTGATTGAATGAGCAGTGGGGTAAGGGTTAAAGAAGTATGACAGGTAGTATTGTCTCTTATCATGCTCTAGGTCCTAATGATAAGATTAAAGTGCCAGGAACATGGTAGGTAGTTACAAACAGAGTATTTATTTTTATTATCACTGTAAGTATGAAAGTCCCCAAAACTGAATTTTATCCCCTCTGCCCCTGAAATTGGGGGTGGAGTGGGATGGATGGATTCAATTCAGTGAATATAAACAAATAAAAGTAGTTTTCTGTCTTCCTTTAAGTGAACCAATTTCATTGTTGTTCAAGAAGTCAGTCTTTGGGGAAAGGTTGAGTGATTTAATGCATTCAATTTTGAACTTGGGTTATGAAATTTGTTTTTACTTCCAACTCTAATACTTATCAGCTGACTGGAGTACTGCTGGTAGGCATTTGCTAAATAAGCAGTTTTCTTTCAGAAAATGCACATATTGCTTAGATTCAATCTATTAGTGAAAATGTTTGTTTCCATTGCATTTTTTTGTTTTATCTGAAAGTTTATTCTGACTCCAAACACTTCCAGTCAAGTAGCTTATTTTGATAGAGACTTTTTCAAAGGAACTAACAGCATTCATGAATAAAATAAGCAATAAAATAAAACTTCCTCTTGGACAAGATCTTACCTTATCAAAGCACGCATCTGATAAAACATTCTTGCACAAGGGTATATATATAATCTATCGTTTATCTGTCATCATCATCTATCTATATTATCTATCTATATCATCTATCTAATAGTCTATCTACACACACATGCACACATATATATGGCTACATTTATGTATGCATCTTTAATATTTTTCTATTTCATGTGACATAATCATCATCATTAATCAGCATTCATTAGATACTTGTTCTGCTCAGAACATGATTTTAGAAACTGGAGAATAAGTGCAGAGTTTTAGAAATGGCTTTTTCCTCATAGAACCACTTACTTCACTTTGAGTAAGATACTTGCTCTTTTTTTCTTACTCTTTAAAATTGCAATAAAATATTGGTTTCTTCATGCTTATGTGAAATTATCATGAACATTAATAAAAAATCACATTTAGATGGGAAACTGGAAGTGTCTCCTGGAGACAGTGATTATTTTCATGGACCATTCTAGCTCAAATTTCCATGATATAGCTTTAAATAAAAATTGTTAAGAAAGAATATATTGAATCATTATGATTTTCTTTTGGAGCCACTGTGAATTACTGTGGTTACTGAAGTGAACAAGGACACATTGATTGTCTTCTAGTAAAAAGAAAGATAAAAGCTGATATGACATGATTGATCTTAGGGTATAAAGGTTGGAGAAATTGTTAGGGAAGTCACAGACAGTGTTAAACAGCCATTGCCCAGACCTCCCTTCATTTTCTGGGGAAGTCACACACTAAGCAGCTATCCTCCAGACTCTATTTGACCTTTTGGACTCTTTATGGTGTGCAAGTAATAAAAAGGTCATTTGCTGAAAGTTTCTGTTGTGCCCTGAACCTGTGTTTCTATTACACAGTGTTGTAGCAATACACTCCACAGAAATGATTCTGTTTTATACCATTTTCTCGAAAGGACCTGGCTGTAGCAGAGCACATTATGTGTTAATCACATTATTTCCATAGAGAACTGTGGAATATTCATATACTGACGACTTTATTGTAAACACATGGTATTTAATGGTGCCAGAATATATTATTAGACTTATTTGAAGATATAAAACTTTGGAGAAGAGCTAAGTTGCATTTTAATGGAAAAAGAAGTGATTATCCATGCTGTGATGGGCTTACAAATCAAGGCAATTCTTTCCTGATACTTTTAGTCAAGAACCTTGAATGATACTGATTTAAAAATCAAAGTGATGTCTTAGACATATTGAACTATAATATAGATATATAGACGGAGATAATTTGTAATTATGATACCTTTATACAATGTTTGAAAAAATTAGGCAGATATTCGGTAGTTTCTTTTTTTTGTTGTTGTTGTTAACATGTTTGTAATAACTGCTTTAATGTACCTGAAAATTACAAGTCTGGATCATGTTAGGATTATTTACTAATTAAAAAAAATTTTTACAAACAAATATTCATTACCCCTCCATCCCTCCCTCCCTCTCCCAATGACCTCTGATCTGTTTTCTATCTCTGTGATTTGCTATTTCTTATAAGTGACATCAAACAATTTTTGTCCTTATGTCTTGATTATTTGAATGAGCATAATGTTTCTTTTTAAATGTTTTTATAAGAGAAATTGTAGGTTTACAGACTGAGCATGTATAACATACATATTGTCATATACCACCCTACCTCCAACTCCTTGCATTGATGTAAAACATTTGTTAAAATCGATGATAGTACTTTTTCATAATTATGCTAATTTTTAAGTGGTTGTCTTTGTTACAATTGATGAGAAATTACTAAATTAGCTCTATTAACTACAGTATATAGTTTACATTCAATACATTTTTTTCCCTATGCCACCCTATAATTGACATCTTGTCTTAGTATACATCTGTTATATTTCATGAGAGAACATTTTTATACTTGTATTCTTAACTATAGTCCATTATCTACAATTGGGTTCACTGGGTCATACAGTCCTATGCTTCATCTTTTAATTTTTATTCTAGTAACATACATAACCTGAAGTTTCCCTTTAGAAATGCATTCACCTATATATTTCAGTACTGTTAGATACACTTACAATAATGTGCTACCATTACCACCATCCATTTCCTAACCTTCACAATCAACCTAAATAGAAATTCTGTACAAATTAATCATCAACTCTCCATTCTCTAACCCCAGCCTATTCCCTGGTAACCCATATTCTAGATTCTAACTTTATGAGTTTCCTTATAATAATTAGTTCATATCAGAGATCATACAATATTTGTCCTATTGTGTCTGGCTTATTTCATTCAACATAATGTCCTCAAGGTACATCCACATTGTTGTATACATCAGGATTTCATTCCATTTTATGGCTGAATAATATTCCATTGCATGTATATACCACATTTTGCTTATCCATTCATCTATTGATGGATACTTGGGTTGTTTCCATCTTTTGGCAATTGTGGGTGGTGCTGCTGTGAACACTAGTGTGTAGATATCTATTTGAGTCCTTGCTTTCACTTCTTCTGGGTATATGCCTAGTAGCGGGAAGGGTCATGTGGCAGTTCTATACTTAGCTTCCTGAGGAACTGCTGAATTGTCTTCTACAGTGGCTGCACCATTTTATATTTCCACAAGTATTGAATGTGTCCTTACTTCTTCACATCCTCTCCAACACAGTTTTCCTTTTTTTTAAATTTATTAATAGCCATTCTAGTGGGTGTGAAATGGTATCTCATTGTGGTTTTGATTTACATTTCCCTATTAGCTAGTGATGTTGAGCATCTTTTATGTGCTTTCTAGCCATTTGTATATTCTCTTTGAGAAACTTCTATTCAAGTTTTTGCGCATTTTTAAATTGGGTCCCTTGTCTTTTATTGTTGAGTTGTAGGATTTCTTTTTATATTCTAGATATTAAACCCTTATCAGATATGTGGTTTCCAAATATTTCTCCCATTGAGTCGATTGTGTTTTAACTTTCTTGACAAAGTCTTCTGATGTGCAGAAGTTTTAAATTTTGATGATACCCTACATATCTATTTTTTCTTTCATTTTTTTTATTCTTTGGATAAAGTCTGAGAAGCTATTGCCTAACACCAGATCCTGATGATTTGAAGATGCTTCCCTGCATTTTCTTCTAGGAGTTTTATAGCCCTGGTTCTTATATTTAGTTCTTTGATTCTTTTTTTTTTGTATGCTGTATGTTGGGGTCACATTTCATTCTTTTTCCATGTGATTATCCCATTATTGCAAAAAATGTGTTGAATTTTTGTTTGTTTTTGTTGGTTTCTTTGTTTGTTTGGGAAGTGCATGGGCTGGGAATTGAACCCGGGTCTCCCACATGGCAGGTGAGAATTCTACCACTGAACTACCCTCACATCCCCGCTTTGATTCATTTTGAGTTAGTAATTGTATACGGTGTGTGGTACGGGTTACCCTTCATTCTTTTGCATATGGATATACAATTCTCATAGCACAATTTGTTGAAGAGGCTACTGCCTTGAAAAAATCAATTTGGTTATAGATGTGAGGGTCTATTTCTGAATTCTCAATTCAATTCCTTTTGTCACTATATCTGTCCTTGTGCCAATACCGTGCTATTTTGACCACTGTAGCTTTTGATACTTTTTTTCCCTCATGGGCAGGCACTGGGAATCAAACCTGAGTCTCCGGCATGGCAGGTGAGAATTCTGCCATGAGCCACCATCACACCATTCTGACCACTGTAGCTTTGTAACATATTGTTCTAGTTTGCTAGCTGCCAGAATGCAACACACCAGAGATGGATTGGCTTTCAATAAAAGGGGATTTATTTTATTAGTTCTTCAGAGGAAGGGCAGCTAACTTTCCACTGAGTTTCTTTCTTACGTGGGAAGGCACAGGATGGTCTCTGCTGGCCTTCTTTCCAGACCCCTGGGTTCCAACAACTTTCCCCGGGGTGACTTCTTTCTGCGTCTCCAAAGGCCTGGGCTGAGATGAGGTATGCTGAGCTGCTTAGGCTGTGCTGCATTGTGCTCTCTCATTTAAGCACTAGCCAATTAAGTCAAACGTCATTCATTGCAGCAAGCATGCCTCCTAGCTGACTGCAGATGTAATCAGCAGCAGATGAGGTTCACGTACCATTGGCTCAAGTCCACAGCAACAGAACTAGGTGCCTTCACCTGGCTAAGTTGACAACTGAATCTAACTACCACACATGTTTTAAGACAGAAAATGTGTGTCCTCCAACTTAGTTCTTTTTCAAGATGACTTGGGCTATTGAAACCCTTTACCTTTCCAAATAAATCTGATAATTGACTTTTCCATTTCTGTGATGAAGGCTGCTGAAATTTTCATTGAGACTGTGTGGTATCTGTAAATTAGTTTGAGTAGAATTGATATCTTTATGATATTTAGTCTCTCAGGCAATGAACATGGAATGTCCTTCCATTTATTTGGGTCTTCTTTGATTTCTTTTAGCAATGTTTTGTAGTTTTCTGTGTATAACCCCTTTATATCTGTTATTAAACTTATTCCTAGAAAGTGTTTTATCAGGTAAGGGTGCTGGATTTTGTCAGATGACTTTTCTGCCTCAATGGAGATGATCATGCGATTTGCCCCTTTGTTTTGTTAATATGGTATATTGCATTAATTGATTTTTTTACATTGAACTACCCTTACATTCTTAGGATAAAACCCATTTAGTCATGGTGTATAATTCTTTTAATGCACTGTTTGATTTGCTTTGCAAGCATTTTTTTGTGGATTTTTGCATCTATATTCCTAAGAGAAATTGGTCTGTAATTTTCTTGTAGCATCTTTATCTTGCTTTGGTGTTAGGGTGATATTGGGCTCATAGAATGAGTTAGGGAGTGTTCCCCTTTTCTTTAGTGTTTTGGAAGAATTTGAGGATTGATATTAGTTATTTTTGGAATGGTCAGTAGAATCCACCTGTGAAGACATCTGGTCCTGGGCTTTATTTGTTGGGAGGTTTTGTGACTGAATTAATTTCTTTATCTGTTATTCTTCTGTTAAGATTTTCTATTTCTTCTTGAGTCAATGTAGGTAGTTTTTGTATTCTAGGAATTTGTCCATTTCATTTAGATTATCTAATTAGTTGGGGTATAAGAGGTTCATAGTATCCTTATAGTATTTGTGGAATCACTAGTAATGTTCTCCCATTCATTTCTCATTTTAGTAATTTGTATCCTCCCTCTTTTTTCTTTGTCTACCTAATGTTTTGTTGATTTTACTGATCTTTTTAAAGAAACAACTTCTGCTTTTGTTGATTTTCTCTACTCTTTGTTTTTAATTTCATCAATCTCTTCTAATCTTTGTTATATACTTCCTTCTGCTTGCTTTGAGTTTAGTTTGCAGTTCTTATCCTATATCCTCCAGTTGTGATGTTAGGTCTCTGATGACCTAAGAAAGAAAAATATCTTTCTTCTTTTTAATGTAATAATTTATAGCTATAAATTTCCATTCCAGCACTGGCTTTGCTGCAACACAGCACTGGCTTTGCTGCAACACAGCACTTTCATATCTTCTGTTTTCATTTTAATTTGCCTCAAAGTAGATCCTAATTTCCCTTGTGATTTTTTTCTTGATCCATTACTTTTTTGAGTGCATTGATTAATTTCATTATATTTGTGACTTTTCCAGTTCTCCTTCTATTATTGATTTCTAGCTTCATTCCATTGTGGCCAGTGAAGATATGTTGTATGATTTTAGTATTTTCTAATATCTCTGCATCTTGACTAGAGAGTTGAATCCACCTATATTAAAAGTCACTACTGATAATACAGGACTTTCTTCTGCCATTTTGCCATTTTATCTTCGTAAATCTTATACCATTTTTGTGCTTCAATTATTCCATTAATGCCCACTTCCCTATCTGTTTGATTTTATTTGTATTACAGAATTATGAGTCTCTTCTTATTTCTTTATGTGTATTTTTTGTATGTGTGTATATATATACACACGGTTATATCAATATTATATATATATATAATATATATTGTGGTTACCATGGGGCTAAAATGTAACAACCTAAGTTAATAACAATCATGGTTCAAGTCTTTTTCCGGTATGGCCATCAATTCCGGTTTATTTGTCTTGTAATCTTTTTTTGCATACTGTTCATTTAAATATTTTTAAGTGTTAACTCTGGGATTTATTTCCTGCCTTTTATGTACTTTAAATTTGTATCCAATTAGCAATGTGAGTGCCAAGGACTAACAGAAACAGACGAATCAATGCAAAAAGCATCTTTCACAGTCCTTGCAAATGAACTCAGCTTTGGCTGGTGTTATCCTTCAGAGTTTAGACCTCCTATTAAGAAGGTTAGGCCAATTTGAAGTTCATGGCCTTCTCAGTCTTATATGAACCTTAGTAAAACCTGCTTTTTCTACTGGGCTTGTGCTTGTTAGTGACTATAGGGATTCCCCCATTTACAGGAATTCTAATATTCCCTTTACTCCTGATGAAATAGACTTTCAGCCCCTCCTGGGTATAGTCTATGACAATGCAAGTCATTCTTGCCCCAGGCTGCTGTGACTTAATTATTTCTTAAAATGCTTTAGCTGTGTGCAAGGTGTTTCTTTCTGAAGGATAAGTTCTTGGAGGGTGAGCTGGAGACAAATTTCCTCTTTCATTCTTTCATGCTTCTACCTGATAGGTTGACACTGAGTTACAGGGACATGTATAGGGGTAACTGCTCCCTCCAGAATAAGACCAGAGACTCACAGTGAGAGCATAGGCTGGGTCCACACATCACTGGGGAGTCAGGGGGAAGGACTAGCACAGATGTCACGAGCTTCACCTACCAGTTTCCACTTTTCAAGCTGAGTGTTCTTGATTTGTCACCCCCCCTCCCCCCCAGGTACTGCAATCCTTTAACTATTTTCTGGAGCTTTGAGGAAGATGGTTGCACTAATTTTTGGTAGTAGTTCATAGATTCTGTGGAAGAATGTAACCCTGGAGAATCTTATAACGCCATCTCCATTGTCTGGCTCTAGCCTTGTCACTCTTGATGGAAATGTCTCTTTACCCTTCCTTTCCCTCTTTCAATCATCATCTTGGTGCTTTGTAAAAGGCAACTGAAAATACTTCATCTGCCACAATTAGAATTCATTATTGACCCTCTTACGAGTTATTTTGTGAAGTTCTATGGATATTTAAAATATATCACATGGTTGATTCGGGCATTCTTATAACAATTGTTTAACCTGAGTTATGTAACTTGTGAATAAAATTTATAAACATAAAATTTAGGTTTGAAAGTTATACTACAAAGTTATGTGCTTCAATTGTATAGAAACTACACAAGGGCATAATTTTAGGCTCTAGCAGAGCTGGGAATTGAACTAGGGACCCATAATGACATGTTGTCTATTTAGAAATAGGTAGGTCAGTTAAAGGAAACGTCTCATTGGAAGATTTTTGTGTATTGAAGTAAAATGAACACATGTTTAAAAATCTCTGTACATGACAACTTTAAGTGCACAATATGTAGCAGGGGACAAATGCATACATTTATGTTACAAACATTCTGGTCAGTGTAGAGAATTTTCATCACCTTCAAAAATTTCCCAGTTCCCCATGGAAATCACTATTTTGACAGCTATCGCAATTGATTAGATTTGATTGCTCTAAAACTTTATGTAAATAAAATTGTATAGTAGGTAATCTTTTGTGTCAAATGAATTTGAGAATCAATCTTATTGCTGAGTTGTGGGGATATTTAATAATTTACCATAACCTTGTTGATGAACCTTTGAGAAGTTTGCAATTTTAGGTAGCATGGGATAAATACCCAGGAGTAGAAATGCTGGTGCATTAGGTATATATATACTTCTATAAGAAATTGCCAGTTTTCCAAAGCAGTGGTATCATTTTGCATTCTCACTAGCAATGAGATGAGACTCCAGGGGCTCCATGTCCTATCAACATTTAGTGTCGAGGCCCTTTTGCTTTTACTGTGGTAGTGATTATATCTGCTCAAAATTTTTGCCCATTTTAAAAATAGGGTTGTTTGTGTTTTTATTGTTGATTTGTAGACTTTCTGTGCATATTCCATCAGATATATGTATTGAAATATTTTCTCCATGTGTGAAGCTTCCTTTTTCACTTAATGCTGTCTTTTGATGAGCAGTACTTTTAATTTGCATGCGGTCAGATTTATAATGTTTTTAAATGGTTCAGCTTTTTTAAAAAATCAACCCTAAGAAATCTGTAGCTACCTATTTCATTAAGATATTTTCTTTTGGTATCTTTGTGAAACACTATAATCTAACTTTTGCATTTATGTCTATTGTTACATGGTATTGAATTGAAAAAGTCTTTCATGAATTGGTTTATTTTCTGAAAGAGTTTAAAATTATTTTTTTCCTTAAACAATTGATAGATCAACATCTCAAGTTAAATAGAAACTGAAATTTGTTAGAATTAGTGTTTCTTTTCAATACTTTTTTCATTATAACTTTAATATTTTTAATAGATATAGTTACTCAAGTTTTCATTTATTCTTGTGTCAATTTTTATAGTTGAACTTTTCTAAGAATTTTTCCATTTCTAAGTATTGGTAGAATATTTTTCACAGTTGTCCTTTAATATCCTTAATGTCTGCATATCTGTAATGTACTGTTATGAGTTCTTCAGTTATTATTTCATTATTTGTGTTTTCTCTCCTTTTTTTAGTTTTACTAAAGGTAATTTGGTTTTATTAATGTTTTCAAAGGAACAACTTTTGGTTTTTTTCTTTCTTTCATTATTTACTATTTCATTGACATTAATTTTTTCAGTTATCTACTTTGGGATGTATTTGTTCTTTTCCTCACTTCATAATGGAATCATATATTTCTCAATAATATGACAAATACACATTTTTAGCCTTTTGTGTTTTCTAAGATACATATATTAAGACTTTAAGTTTTCCTCTAAGTACTTCTCTAGATGTATATCAGGAATTTAATTTGTTGTCTTATCAACATCATTCAGTAGATTTGGATTAGGTAAATCTAATTTCCTTTGTGATATCTTTTATAATAATTTTTCTATTAAGTATTGTGGTTTTAAAAATTTTCTGGATATTTTGTTATTCTTTTCTAATTAATTATGTTGTGGTCAGATAATATTGCTATATATTTTCCATTTTTAAAAATTTATTGATTTCTGCTTTATAGTACAAGATATAGACTTTGTGAATATTCCATGTTCATTGTAAAGAATACATACTCTGTAGTTATTTGTTTTAGCATTCTATAAACGTTAATTAGGTAAATTTAGTTGGTAATGTGCTTATGAATCTTCTAATCCTCTGTTTTTAAAAATATTTTACTGACAAATCTTCACACACATATAGTCCATAAATGGCATATGTGCTGGTTTGAAAAGATGTACGTACCCTAGAACAGCCATGTTTTAATCCAAATCCATTTCATAAAGGTAGAATAATCCCTATTCAATACTATATATTTGAAACTGTAATCAGATTATCTCCCTGGAGATGTGATTTAATCAAGAGTGGTTGTTAAACTGGATTAGGTAGAGGCGTGTCTCCATCCATTTGGGTGGGTCTTGATTAGTTTCTGAAGTCCTATAAAAGAGGAAACAGTTTGGAGAATGAAGGAGATTCAGAGAGAGCAGAGAATGCCACAACATCTATGAAGCAGAGTCCACTAGCCAGCGAACTTTGGAGATGAAGAAGGAAAATGCCTCCCGGGGAACTTCATGAAACAGGAAGCCAGGAGAGAAAGCTAGCAGATGATGCTGTGCTCACCATGTGCCTTTCCAGCTGAGTGAGAAACCATGACTTTGTTCACCATGTGCCTTCTAACTTGAGAAGAAACCCTGAACTTCACTGGCCTTCTTGAACCAAGATATCTTTCCCTGGATGGATGCCTTTGATTGGATATTTCCATAGACTTGTTTTAATTGGGACATTTTCTAAGCCTTAGAACTGTAAACTAGCAACTTACTAAATTCCCTTTTTAAAAGTCATTCTGTTTCTGGTATACTGCATTCCAGCAGCTAGCAAACTAGAACAGTATACAATTGCAGGCTCATGATATCATCACATAATTGTGTATTTATCACCATGATCATTTTTAGAACATTTGCATCACTCCAAATAAAGAAATTAAAAATAGAAAAAACTCAAACATCCCATATCCCTTATTCCTCCCTCTCACTGACCACTAGTATTTCAATTTACTCAAATTTTTTTACCCCTTATCTCCCCTATTACTTATTTACTTTTTAGCCATATTTTTTTCACTCATCTGTCCATACCCTGCATAAAAGGAGCATCAAATACAAGGTTTTCACACTCACACAGTAACATTGTAAAAGCTATATTGTTATAGAATCATCTTCAAGAATCAAGGCTGCTGGAATACAGTGCAGCAGTTTCAGGTACTTCCCTCCAGCTACTCCAATACATCATAAACTAAAAAGGAATATCTATATAATGCATAAGAATAACCTCCAGGATAACCTCTCAATTCTGTATGAAATCTCTTAGCCACTGAAACTTTGTTTTGTCTCATTTCTCTCTTCTTCCTTTTGGTGAAGAAGACTTTCTCAATCCCCTCATGCCAGGTCCCGCTGAATCCCAGGATTTCTGTCCCACATTGCCACGGAGGTTTACATCCCTGGGAGTCATATCCCATGTAGCGGGGAGGGCAATGAGTTCACCTACTGAGTTGGCTTAGAGAAAGAGGCCACATCTGAACAACAAAAGACGTCCTCTGGGAGTGACTCTTAGGCATAATTATGCTGTCCTTTGCAAGAATAAGTTTCATAGGGGTGAACGCCAAGGTTGAGGGCTCAGCCTATAGATTTGGTTGTCCTCACTACTTGTAGAATATCAGAAATTCTCCAAATGGGGAAATTGAACATTTATTCCTTTCTCCCCAGACCCCCAAGGGAACTTTGCAAATATTCCTTTATCCACTGCCCAAATTACTCTGGGATGTATCCAGTCATCACACTAACCTGGACAAACCAATAAGATCTCATGCTCTATTCGAGATTCCACGTAATTGTTGTGTTCAATTAAACTGACCATATAAGTTAAGTTAGGTAAAGCACTACCCTAAATATAAATTTTGCACCATGAAACATCTCTTCCTTTGGTCTCACACAGAAGTTGAGGTTTTAAAATATGGACAATATCATCCTCTACCCTGTATTCTAATCTACTGCAGTCCTATCCAGATCAGCTTCATTCATATCTCTCATTGAAGTCTGATCCCTTTTTCAACTTTTTAAAGCAGTTCCTGTATGGGGTAGTGCTGACTTTCATAGCTACAGAGACTTCTAATCCTCTTGATTCTTTTTTGTATCTTCTGGCAAATGTTTGACAAAGACTATTAAAATCTGAAACTGAATTTGGCTTTATCTTTCTTTATTTTGGTCATAGCTTTCTTCATGTATTTTGAAGCTTTGTTATGTGTTGCACACACATTAGTATTATGTTAGATTTATTCTTTTATCGTTATGATCTGTCTTTTTTTAATACTGAAAATACTTTTTGTCTTTACATTTATTTTTTCTCATGTTAATATATACTTACCAGCTTTCTTAATATCTCATAGTTCTTTTTCCATATTTTTACTCTCCATCTGTGTCTTTGTATTCGAAGTGCAAGTTTTTATACAGCAAATAGTTTATTCTTGAATTTTTTATCCAGTCTACCTATCTCTGTATTTTAATTAGTGTGTTTAGTCCATTTACATTTAATTTAATATTGTTTTATTTGTTTGCATACTTGTATTTGTTTTATTTTTATGCCACTTCTCTTCCATTTTTTTCTCCTTCCTACCTTATTTTTTGTTAATAAATTCTATTATGGATTTTAATTTAATTCTCTATTGTATTTTAATATATAGCCTATACCTATTAGCATTATGTTTTTAGTAGTTTCCGTAAGGAGTATAATATGCACCCTTATTTTATCACCATCTATTTAGAGTTAATATTATACCTCTTCGTCTAAAATGTAAAAGCATTAGAATAGTATGAAAATATTTATCCCAACCACATCTTTTATGAAATGGTAATATGAAATGGTATAAAATTGTAATACAATTTATTTCTACATAGTAATGAATCCCGCAGTGAAATGTTAGTATTTTACTTTAAACAGTTAGTTGTATTTTAAAGGATTTAAGAAAAGAAAAAAAAATACTGTGTTTTAATTTATATACAGTTTTCGGTGCTCTCTTCTTCCCTTTAGATCTGAGTTTTCCCATCAGAGTTTCTTTCCTTCAACCTGAAGACCTGTGTTTAGAATTGCTTCTAGCATAGGTGACAAATTCTATCAGCTTTCATTTATTAACCGTAAAATATTCTCTTTAACTTTAACTTTTAAAGGATATTTTCACTGCATATAAATTTAATGCTTACAGTGTCTTTTTTTCTTTTACCACTTTAAGAGATATCATTAGTTTTATCTTGGCTTCCATTTTATTATTCTGGTGAGAACTTACATGCTATTCTTGTCACTGCTCTCCTGCTTGTAATGTATCTTCTCTCCCTACCTCCACCCCTACTCTGGCTGCTTTTATGATTTGTTCCATTTTTTCCCTTTGATTTTCAGCAGTTTGACTATAACCTGATTTTTAACTTATAGTATCTACCGACTGTTGTTTATTTCACCGAATTTGGAAAATTTTTGGCCATTATAACTTCAACATTTTTTCTGCTCCATTCACTCTCTTTTCTTTTGGGATTCTGATGCCAGATAGTTAAACCACTTTGTTTTGTTCATGCGTCACTGCAACTATACACTATTATTTTTATTAAACTTTGTTTTTACTCTTTCTGTTCTCCTAGTAAGCTGACTTCTATTCATCTGCCTTCTAATTTATTTAACTTTTCTTCTGCCATTTCCAATCTGCTATTAAGGACTTTCATTCTTTTTAAATTCAGGATTTTTCATTTTTGCACTACAGAGTTTTGTTTGGTCCTTTATTAGTGTGCTGGTCTGAATCTGTGGTGGACCCCAGAAAAGCCATGCCCTTTGATCTTCATTCAGTATTGCTGGGTGGGAGCATTTTGGTTGTTTCCATGAAGATATGACCCACCCTATTGTGGGTGGTAACTTTTGATTAGATGATTTCCATGGAGGTGTGTCTCCACCCACTGAAGGTGGAGTTGCTTGCTGGAATCCTTTAAAAGAGGAAACATTTGAGAGAATCCCTTTTTGGTAGAGCCACGAGAAAGCCAGCAGATGCCACCATGTTTGCCATGTGCCCTTCCAGCTGAGAGAGAAACGTTGAACATCATCGGCCTTCTTGAACCAAGGTATCTTTCCCCAGATGCCTTAAATTGGACATGTCTATAGACTTGTTTTAATTGGGACATTTTCTTGGCCTTAGAACTGTAAACTAGCAGCCTATTAAATCCCCTTTTTTAAAAGCCTTTCTGTTTCTGGTATATTGCATTCTGGCAGCTAGCAAACTAGAAGAATTAGTTTCCATTACTGAATTTCCCTTCTGTTCACTTATTAGGTCTATCTTGTCTTAGTCCTTTAATATGTTTAGAAATCTTTAAGTCCTTGTCTGCTAATTCCAACATCTGGATCATCATCTAGGGTTCTTTGTCTATGGATGCTGTTTCTTGATTATTGGTCATAGTTTTCTGCTTCCTAGAATGTCTACTTTTTTTTTTTTTTTTTTTTTTTTAGCATATGCTGGTCATTGTATGTGGAAATGTGTGTGAGTGTTTGTATTATGTTCCCTTCCTTTGAAAGTTACTGAGTTTTGTCAAGCAGTTAAAATTTCTAGTATATTGTTTTGCTCTCCAAAAGCTTGGTTTTATTCTTCATTAGGGAAGATATGTTCTGGTTTTATCATTAGTTTTTGCTTACAGCCCTTACCTCTAGGGCAGAATTTCTCAAACTTCTTAGTTCCAGGACCTCTTTACATTGTTAAAAATTATTAAGTAACCCCAAAGAGCTTTTGTTTATGTGGGTTAATTCTATCAATATTTAACTTATTATAAACTAAAGCAGATATTTTGAAGCACTTTTTACTAATTTATTTAAAAACTGGTAATACATGCATCGCATTTTAAGATAAATAACATGGACTATTGTTTTACAGTTATAAAAAATAACTGTTTTCCAAAACAAAAATTTAGTGAGAAAAGTGTTATTCTTTTTCTTTTTTATTTGTTTCCAAATTTCTTTAATATGTTTTAATGAAAGACAGCTATATTCTTATATCTGATTTTGCGTTCAATAGGTTAATTTGATTGTGTATGTGAAGAAAATCCAGCCCCATAACGATTTGTAGTTTGGAAAATGATGAGAATTTTAATAGCTTTTTCAGATAATTGCTGATATTCTTCTTTGATCTAACCTGAACTTGAGAAGCAGTAGTTTCTTAGAAGTTAGTTGTAAGTGCAATCCAGAACTGAATTAATAACCTTTTGGTTTTTGATAAATTAAAATCTATTGGTCTGTTTTGCAGTTTGAATGGATTTTGTAATATGTTTTGGCTATTTGGAAAACAGTGGTTCATGAGCTACGAAGATTTTTCAAATGTTGACATTTTATCATACAATAGTAGAAATTGCCATTCACCAATGTCATCATAAAAGTTGTTAAGTTGTGAAGTATTGGGAAGTTGTCATGCTCATGGAGACATACAGATTTTCCAAAATTATAATTTTGATTTGAAAGCTTAAATTTTATCCTTGGTGTCAGTTCTTTGTCTTGAAGAGACAGTTCTATTTTATTAATTTTTGAGAAAATGTCTATAAAATACCTGTTCTAGTTTGCAAGCTGCTGAATGCAGCACACCAGAGATGGATTGGCTTTTAATAAAAGGGGATTTATTTTGTTAGTTCTTCGGAGGAAAGGCAGCTAACTTTCCACTGAGGTTCCTCTTACGTGGGAAGGCACAGGATGGTCTCTGCTGGCCTTCTCTCTAGGCCTCTGGGTTCCAACATCTTTCCCCGGGGTAATTTCTTTCTGTGTCTCCAAAGGCCTGGGCTGAGCTGCAAGTGCTGAGATGAGGTATGCTGAGCTGCTTGGGCTGTGCTACGTTGTGCTCTCTCATTTAAGCACCAGCCAATTGTCATCATTCCTTGCAGCAGGCATGCCTCCTCGCCAACTGCAGATGTAATTAGCAACAGATGAGGTTCATGTACCATTGGCTCATGTTCACAGCAACAAAACTAGGTGCCTTCACGTGGCCAAGTTGACAACTGAATCTAATTACCACAATACCCAAATCTGAATAACCATCTTTCTGTAAATCATTCTTCCAAAGTAAAAATGGTGTCCTATAAAAAGCAAAAACCTAAAAAAGTAGTTTAAAAATTGTAACTCAAAGTATTGCACAAGTACTGTTTCTCAGACAACCATTGTATTTTAGTATGCAGCAGACATGCTTTACCCATATACAAAGAATATTAAAAACACATGTGTGCAAAGAGCCATATTTAATATATTAACAAATGTTCCTACTTCTTCAAGAACATTTAAAGCCTTACTAAAAAATATACAATAGTAATTATTATTTTTTATTATGAGTGTATGGCAGGCAAGAATACAATGACTCCTAGTAGGGTTTGGTACTGTGATTGTAGTTAATTTGTGAGAAATGTTAACCACCTTTTGTTCTGCACCCACTGTGCATATGTCAACACAGAGAAAAAGGCAATTACATTTTATTATCATTGTGAAAATAGCAATACTTTTGACTTTGTAGACTCCCTGGGAAAGCCTAAGTGACCTCCAGTGGTCTGCAAACCACACTTTGAGGGAAACAGCTTTTAGGGCATGATCCTAAGGAAGCATCTTTCTGGGGTCAATTGAATGCCTAGGATCTTCAGAGAGGCCGCTCCACTCTATCTGGATTTCTAACATATGCCAGTGCTGTGGGACTTACAGAATTTCTGTACAGCTTTGCAGTAGTAAGTGTCTGATTAGCTTCCCAGATTCTTGTTACATGCTTGTGCAGCTCAGCTCTTGGCCAATAACAGCATATGACAGTATTCCTTAAGTAGCCCAAGGTAAAAGGGAGATGGTGGTGGGGCTCATGTGTGTCTTTCTCTTCTCTCAAGTATCACTGTCCTGAGAGTCCCATGATTGAATGTCTGAAAATATTTGCCTTATATATTTTGTCCTGATTCATAGTTTTAAAATTTCTTTTTGTTTTGGTAGCATAATACCGTTAATCTGTCATGGCCAGAATCACAATCATTAATAATTTAAACAAGTGATCAAAGTGGGGAAGGGTATGTATTAAAGAAGTCATGTGACATAATTACTGATGCAGACATACACGCACACATACAGTGGAAAAGACACAAAATATACTTGTAGGAAGGAAACTGCAGATACATTTACTTGGCAGACACATTTCCAAGGTGTGTTTCCCAGTTCAATTATAAGTCTTTAGTAATGGAAATAAAAATTTATATGAACTCTACAACAATGAAGAAAAAAGTCTTTAAATATTGGTAAATGAGTGAAGCAGAACAAATATCTATCATGATCTAATATAAAAAAGAGCAACGCCAATGCCCAGTCGTAAATTTTCATGCTGTTGGCAAGCTAGGTAGTTGGCAATATTCCATTTTTAAATTCTAGTGACACTAGGCTTGCTACCAAAACTAAGAGTAATATAATGCAAATATGCAGGAGATAAGTAAGGAGAATTTTAATGGTATTTAAATGATTGTTGTTCTAACAGGCTTCAAGTGGTGAGTTGTTAATTACCTAATGGGAGCATGATAACTTAATATACTCTTTAGATCATGAGATCTGAATTTTAACAAGCAGTTTTCTCGCCTTTAAAATGGAGATACTAGCATCCCCACTGAAAATTCGATGTGAGTTAAAATAGGGTGCATGCAAAGTGGTATATGTAAAATGTGTGTATGGTATATTGTAGACACTTGGCAAATATTTCTGTGCACTTTCTGGTGCTAACTCCTTTAAAACTGTCCTTCTTGGTTTTACATGAATTCCTTCATGTGAGCTGCTTCTATGAGAGTCCTGATGGAAGTGTGTATAGGTATTATTAGATGTCATCATTCCCTGGTACCATGTTTGGGAAGAGCCAGGAACCAAGAAAAAAATGTATTGGTATAGTTTTAGAAAGATTATCAAGCCTAATATCTTTACAAAGCCACCCACTAACAATTTTTTTTTTATGATTTACTCACTCTCCATTGATGCAAAAAGTCATGAATAAATAGACCATATACATATATAATCACTATATTTTTCACATTGAGTTTAACATACACCGATTTCAATAGTAAGGAGGCCCCTCAGTTGGAAAGTGAATAAACTATGGCTCAGTTTAGGCTCAGATTAGGTGACATTTGGTCTCTTTGACAATAAATATAATAACAGAGACATCATTCTACCATATTAATGTAGATGCTAATCTGGAAAAAGCCTGCATTAGGAATAATTTTGTGTCAATTGCTTCTAAATTAGATCTATATATTTCTCCCTGTTTATTCTTAGTATATTTGCTCCCATTTAATTTAAATTTAGCATTTTTGTTTTCTTTTGCAAAATTCTTTGTAGGACTCTGAAATGCCCTCTTAAAATGTTGTTTTTCAAAGAGTCCAGATGGTACCAATAGTTATTTATTATTTTTAGCTTTCACTATTATTTATCACCCAATCTGTGACATTATAAATCTTATTCAGTGCTCAGAGTTGCTATAACAATTCAATGAAGAAATGCTTGTAATAAGAAGTTCAGAGGAATACAGCATATTATAGATGTAGAACTTCTTTCAGTTTTAATTAAAAGTCGGATGACTATGCTGTTCTTGTAATACGATTTTATGACTAATTGGATATAACTCTAATCTTTTGTGCCAATCTCCAATTCAATGAAAAATATTCAGGTGTATTTCCATAGAATTTGTTATAGCATGAATTGAAGCTTTTCCTTTCACCAATGTGAAACTGAAAATTCATCTGCAGAACTGCTTTTGCCAACTTAATAATTAAGATACTTCATCTAATTTTCACCTAAAGATTGGAGAGTTCTTTTTCACTGTGGGAGAATGCCTCAGACTGTGCTAGCTAAGAATTATCTGCCACATCATTTTTCTTTAATCAAGCACCAAAAGACATAGCAAATGCTCAATAAATTCCAAATTATTTTCCTGCTCTAGAATGCTCCTCAAACTCTTGTGTATCAGTTTAAGTGACTTTACCTTTCAAGCTTTTCTTTTCAAACACAACTAATCATTCTGTCCTTCCACTTTGTGCTTATATGTAATATAACATTTGTCATAGTGTATACAATTTACAATTTGTTTCTGTGTGTGTGTGTGTCTTTTTTTTTTTTTTTTGCATGGGCAGGCACCAGGAATAGAACCCGGGTCATCGGCATGGCAGGCGAGAACTCTGCCTGCTGAGCCACCATGGCCCGCCTTACAATTTGTTTTTGTTTCTTTCTGTGCAACGTGTTCCAAATGAGGATAAACGCTGTAATTTCTCTAGAAATCTTTATGTGTACAGTATCTAACAGAGTAGGTTGCATATATTATGTGATCAACCAATACCTTTATTTATTTATTTTCCCTCTTTCTCATCATCCCCCCCAGGGGGACTTTGCAAATATTTTTTCATTCACTGTTGAAATCACTGGGATTTATTGGGGTATCACTCTGGACAAACCTACAAAATCTCATGCCCCACTCAAGGTTCCATGTACTTGTAGTGTTCAGTTGCATTAGGAGATGCACTAATCAAAATATAAATTTTTTGCCAAATTAACATTTTTTGCTTTAGTCTCAAACATGAGTTAAAGTTTTAAAATATGAATTACCACCTATTTTCAACACCCTGCAATATGAACATTCCCTCATTCTTCCTTATGTACCCCCTCATGGAGGGGGTGTAACAGAGTTGGGGCTCCACCAGAACCAATACCCTTTGAATTAATTAAAAATTAATGCCTCTGAGAACTAAATACACATTAAGTCAAAGAGATCCAAACCTGGACACATAATGTTCAGAGTTTCTCCAAAATCAAGAAGAGAAACTTGAAACTAGCAGGAGAGAAGTGAGTCATGATGTATGTGGGGCCTTCAGTAAGATCAGCAGGTGATTTCTCTTTAAAAAAACACGGAGGGCTCAGTTCCCAGAGCCTGCCCATGCAAAAAAAAAACAGAAACAAAAACATGGAGACCAGAATACATCATTGGACTGCATGTTGTTGTGTATGTGGGTGTGCCATAAGCTTGCTCTATTGCCAGGACGTAGCCTTTTGATAGTCAACTAAAATTATTAATTTCATTTTCTTACTTTATCTACAAGAAAGTAATGAAACATTTATTTAAAAGTTTCTTAAAGTTAAAACATTATATGACAGAGTTCCAGTCATCTTGGATATCAATAAAAAAAGAAAACAGAGAGTTATATCAGCAGCAGAAATGGTGCATAAGACTCTGAAAATCCTCTCCTCGATAAAGGCAATGAGAAAACTGGAAAACAAATTGCCAAGATCAACACTTTCAGAACTCTGGAAATTAACCAAAGTCTTGCAACAATTTGGGGAACATTTATTCAAGGAAAATGCTGAGTAAGGATACTTATCTTTGTGGTTGTTTTAACTTATCTTATTCATTTCTCCCTGTCCCTATCTTGGTGATAGCCTTGAAAATTGATAGAAGCACAATCATTGTGGAAACCAGCAGACCAGGAGGCACTGGAGGGGGTGTAAAAGGCTTGGAGCTCCTCCAGAGCCCTGTTGCCAGCTTTCATTATTTGAACTGTTTGTTGGTTCCCTGGAAAATCCCACTAATATCTTGTTCTATTTGACCTAACTTAGAGTTTGCCTAGTGTGAGCAGCCTTTTTCCCAGGAAAAATATCAACGGCAATACATTTGGGGTACACAGTAAGGTGACTAAAAACTTAAAAGGAAAAGCTTGGGTTTAAGGTGTTCTTAGGGGCTTTTGAAAAGCTCTGAGATATTCTCGAGAAACTAAAAGGCCCTTCACATTAATAGAGCTGTGTACATGCCTCCGGGCTTGCACATGCTCAGCAAAGACCTGAAAAAGTCATGAACTCTCACCTCTGCCTGAATTTGAGCTTCTGCACAAGTAGGAAGAAAAGGCTGTGTCAGAATTGTAAACTGCTAGGCTGAGCATTGGAGATGTGCCTTGACAGGAACAGAACCCTTGGGCAAAGCCTGGAAACTTACTGACTCCAGGCATTTAAGGAAATTTATGTCCAGTCATTAGCTTACCACTAAGATAACTAAGCAGAGACATCAGTGAGTGCACACTACAAAAAATAGACTTTACAGAATAAGTTAAGAAAATCACTGAGCAAACAGACAGAAGCAAAACAACAGTAAACAGCAGCAACAACAAACCAGTAGGGGAGTAATCTCATTTGTAAAGTAACCACATTATTTTATTTAAAATGCCCAGTTTAAAGCAAAAAAAAAAAGGATTGGGCGTGCAAGAAAATATGACCCATCAGCAGGGGTAAAAATCAATCAATAGAAACTTTTCCAGAAGAAGCCCAGACATTGAATTTACTATGTAAAGACTTTAATTTAGCTATTTTAGATATGTTCATAGAACTAAAGGAAAATACATCTAAAGAATGAAAATATGAGAACAATATGACAAAACAGATAAATGATGCAGATATTATAAAAAAGAACCAAATATAAATGAACTAAGATCCAAATCAGGATACATAATAATCAAAGTTTCTCCAAAAACAAAGTGAGAAATTTGAGACTTTCAAGGGAGAAGAGTTTCATGAGGTACGTGGGGTCTTTAGTAATATCAACAGGTGATTTCTCTTTAAAAACCATGGATACCAGAATACGGCGGGATTGTACATTTGAAGTTATGAAAGAAAATCCTTGTCAAGGAAGAAGCCTTTATTCAGCAAAACTGAATGAAGGAAAATAAGGCATCCTCTCATAAAATGAATCTGAGAAGATTTATTGCTAATAAACCTGCTTAGTAGAAATACTAAAGAGACGCCTTTGGGCTGAAAGCAAAGGACTCTAGACCATAACTTTTATTTACATGATCAAATAAAGAGCATGCATATTACAAACACAATTTTCAATTTGTAACTCTTCTTTTTCTCCTATTTGATTAAAAAAGACACGTGCAAAAGAAATAATTATAAATCAGTGTTGATGGACATACACAATATAAAGATGTAATCTATATGACAGTAATAGCACAAAGGATGGCAATAGACCTATATATAGAGGCAAAGTTTGGTAAACTACTGAAATTGAGTTAGTATTAATTTAATAACATTGCTACAAGTTAAAGTGTTAATATTAATCCTCAGGGCAATGACTAGGAAAATAACTAAAAAAATATACTAAAAGAAACTACAAGGAATTAAAGGATTATGTGAGAAAATTTATATCCAGTACAAAAGAAGCCAGTAATGGAGAAGTAGAGGAACAAAAATATATGAGGGATATAGAAAATAAATAGAGAAATGGCAAATATAGACTAAATGTATTAGACATTAAATTAAATTTAAATGGATTATATACTTTAATCAAAGGCAAAGATTGGCTGTATAGGGATAAATAACCTTGACCAATTTTGGCATTGCCTTCTAAATTCATGTACCAATGATGCAAGAAATCCATGTTTGTGTCCTAATTTATCGAAGTTAGCTCTTAAAGGACTATAACAAAGTGTATACAAGAATGTTAAGCAATACTATTTGTACTAAAAAACCTAGAATCAATCCATTAATAGGATAATTTGTAAATAAATTCTGTATATCATGAAGTAGAATATTATGGAAAAGTAAAAAAGAATGAACAAAGTGATACAAAGCAAAATGGATAGATCATAGCAGTATATTAAGTGAAAAAAGAAAATCCCCTGTGGTTACATAAATCATGATACATTTTTTACATACTCACACAGACATATACACACACTCAGTCTAAGAATACATATAGTTGTTAATATATATAAGTTAAATCAAGAAATACTATCCAAGTTGAAAATACACCCACATATACTTTTTTGAAATACATATTGGTACAGTAATTTCACACACACACACACAAATCCAGAGAAGGTTGAATACAGGATTGAATAACGGAGGTTGTTTTTGGGTGAACAAAAACATAAGCATAAAATTGTGGTAGGGATAGCATGTTTAAATGTCATCATTCAGTTTTGAGCGTTTGTTTTGAATGAATTAGCAAATTATTAAAACAACTGAGTAAAAGTAGTTCATATATATGCCAATGATTGGAATATGTCATGAACCAAGGATTATGATTAAACCAATTCTGTGTACTTAAGTTATTATGTAATTTTAAGAGAGGGCCACAGAATTCCTTCTGAAAGAGAACTGTGTCTGGGAATACAGTTTACTAAGACTTTTTTATTATGGCCCATTTCTTAGAGATGACAAAGAGGTCAAGAGAGAACTACTCTTCTCAGCTCTAGCAATGATGTGGAATTGTGGGATGGTGGTAAATGAAGTAGGGATCAGATATATGAGTGGTAGTTTTGGGGACCTGGAATATTCATGAATGTCTTTAATCTTCCAATGAATAATAATTAATTTTCATAAACAAAAAATATGTGCATCACAATATTTTCTCTTGAAAGTTTTGTTTGTATATGTTGGCTTATTCAAGGGAAATTTGAAACCTTTTTATAGCTAAATTGTTTTTACTCCCTGAATGATTGTAGGATTTCCCCCCACTATATTTGTAGTTCTAAAAAAGGTAGATAACTTATTCTAATAAATGTCAAATTTTCATAAAAAACTACAGACATTAAGATGAAATGGTATGTTCACAGTGAAATACAAAAAAAGAACAGCAGAACAGAAAAAAGACCCTCCCAGAAACAGACTGCTGCCCTTATAGATACTTAATTTATGACAATTATTGGAATACAGAGCAATGTGGAAGGAAAAATTTCAATAAAAATTCTGGGATAATCAGATCTATATTTAGGCAAAAATGGAACTTGATTTCTATCTTCTGTCATGTAAACAGGAATTGCAATTATGAAAGGCAGAACACAAAGCTTTTAGAGGATGAAAGGAAAATATCTCTATGACTTTGTAGCAGGTAAGGATTTCTTAAACAGGACAGAAAAAGCATTACCTATGAGGACATTTGATGAAAAGAGAAGACAAATAAATAGGACTATAATAAAATTTGATAACTTCTGGTTACAAAATGTCACCACTGAGTAAAGAGGCAAATCATACAGTGAGAGAATACATTTGCAACATATATAACTGTCAAAGGACTCTTATCCAGGATCTCTATAAATCAATGAGAAAAAAGACTGATGCACCAGTAGAAAAATGGATATAAGAATGAACAGCCCAATTTACAGAGATGACATTCAAATAGCCAGTTGAAAATTTGTTCAACCTCAGTAGTAATCAGGGAAATGCAAATTAAATCCACAAAATGATACCAGGACACACCCACCAGAGTGGCTAAAATGAAAAAGACTGATGATAATAAATGTGGACAACAACAGGACTTCTCATGTACAGTTCTGACATTACCATAAATAAGTAAAACCACTTTAAATAGTTCCATATTAGCTACTAAAATTAATTATATGCATTTCTGGAAACCAGCAAGCCCATTTCTAGGTGTAAAACCAACAAAAATACTTGCGCATATGTACTAAAAGACGTACATAAGAATTGATGAATTATTATAAATACTTATTTATAAATTATTTGTAAATATAAATAAATATTATAAATTACTCCCCAAATTGGAAACAACACAAATGTCCTTGAACAGTAGAATTATTAAATATACGGTGGCATTTTAATGTAGTGAAATACTATACAGCAACGAAAGTAATGAACTATAGATGCAAGCTACAATATGAATTCCAAAGATATAATTTTTAAGAATTAGAAGAAAAAAAGCCTGGCATAACACATACTGTAAAAATACTAACCCATAGTATTGAAGACACATATTTTGCCAGAAAACTATAAAGAATAGCAGGGAGTTTATCACTATGAAATTCAAGATAGTAATTAAATTTGGAGGGGAGGAGACTTTTGTGAGTGTGAAGAGGCATGCTGAGGGCTTCTTAATGTTGTCAGTATCCCACATTTCTTGACTTGGGTGGGCCCATTGAGGTCATCATGGTGATTCAGTAATGTGAACATTTATATTTCATGTGTTTTTTGGTGTTATTTCACCTTTAAATGTGCTGTTTTGATTGTTTTTTAAAGAAAAATAGATAAAAAATTAACTTTCTAGGGTGAAGTTCTAGTGAAAGCATAGTGACTCCTCTTAATTTTCTAAATAAGAAATATGACTTGCAGAGAATTTTTACTACTGTGAAGTGAAAAATGACAGTCTTGAAGATATTATTAGATGTTTTATTTCATAAATTATTAATTTTTAATAATTAATAATTATTAATTATTAATTTATGGAGAAATAGAAAAGACTTTTCAAAACTTTTCCCCAAAATAAGATGTGTTTGTTAGTCATACAGAACTATAGCATGAGTGTTCTGGTTTACTAAAATTGCTGGAATGCAATCTACCAGAATGGAACAGTTTTTTAAAAGGGAATTTATTACATTACAAGTTTACAGTGCTAAAGTCATGAAAATTGTCCAAACTAAGGCATCCAGAGTAAGACACTTATCTCAAGAAAGGCTGATCTGGGAAGGCAAATGTGTGGCTGGCATCCTCTGGCCCTTTAGCTTCTGCTTTCAAACAGCTTCCCTAGGGGAGTTTTCTTTATGCACCTCCAAACATCTGGGGCTTGTGTTGGCTCTGATGGCTCTTGTCATTTCTGAAGCTTTTTTCAAAATAGTTCCCTCTTACAGGATTCCAGTAAGAGACCCACCTTGAATGGGTAGAGACACATGTCCATGGAAACCACTTAATCCAAAGGTCCCACCCACAATTGGGTGGGTCACATCTCCTTGGAAACACTTTAATCAAAAAGATCCCCAGCTTCAAACCAGCACTTATGAGTATGTAATCCTTCTATCTCTGAAACTGCTCATTTGTTGATGATGTGTGCAGCAATCCATACTATCTGTGGAAATGGCCAAAATTATTGTCATCTGTCTCCAAATTAATTTAGAGACTCACTCTTAGACAATCTGACTCCTAGTTTTTATGTTGCCAGATTTTAAGTGCGACATGAGGATATGATTTGCTGGCTTTCTTTGTTTTAATCTGCATTCTTTTATAAACTACACTATTTAGCTTGATGATATGGGGAATAACGAAAGCTACACATCATTAATATATCTGTAGATAGCTTTTAGAGGGTAGAGTATAGTTTTAAAAGGAATATAAAGTATATATAACTGTGGAGAGTTATGGATGTTCCACATTTGCTGAATTTGAGGCTAGATCTTCATTAACCAAGTGCTTTCACCATTTTGACGGAAAGGTACTTTTTCCTGAATTGATTGAAATAGGTGAGAAACTATTCCTTTCACTTTTTTTAGAAAGGTTTCAGATTTAAAAAAAATTCAAAGATAGTACAGAGTTCCCATATCCCAACAACTAGTTTCCCCTATTTTTAGTATATTACAATAGTATGCTAAATTTTTTAAAATTAATGACTATCGATACATTATTAAATAAAGTTCATGCCTTATTCAGTTTTCACAAATTTTTACTTTATGAACTTTTGCTTTTCTAGGAGCTCCTCCAAAATACCACATTACATTTAGTCATCATGTCTCCTTAGCCTTTCTTTGGCTTATCTTGCTTATGATGACCTTGACAGTAGTACCACTACTGTTTTCTTCTACTTTGTAAAATGCTTCTCAAATCAGATTTGTCTGATATTTTTCTCATTATCACATTGGGTTATGGATTTTTGGAGTAAGAGTAGAGAGGTAAAATGTCATTTCTATCACATCAAATCAAGGGTACATACTATCAACATGATTTGTTGCTGGTGATTATTTGACATCTGGCTGAGGTTGTATTTCTCCACTGAAAAGCTGTCTTTTTATCCTATCCATGCTTGGAAGGAAGTCATTGTGTGCATCACACCTCCTTGAGAGTGGAGAATTTGAATAAATTATTTGTAATAATTCTGCAAGTAGATTTGTCTTTTCTTCACCATTTATTTATTTATTTAATCATTTATTTATACCAGTATAGATTCATGGACAGTTCACATTGTAGGTGAAGTCAAAAGCCTTTGGCTATTTTCTCAGTTTTGTATATAGCCATATTCAATTCAACTTTAGTCCTTTGAAATCTAAACAACTTCAAATTACCTCTAATTTTACCTTCATCTAATAGCCACGGAGTCACATCCATTTGTCTAGACAGACTGAACTGTTTTCCATTTGTTCAGCTACATTTGTTGCTTCTTTGTATCTCCAAATCTCGGCCAGAAATAGTCTTCTGTGCTCACTCTATCTAGAAAACAAATTATTCATTCATCTTTCAAGATGAAGGCAAATGTGACAGTGTCTATGAACTTTTTAAAGAAATTTTATTGATAAAACCAAACAACATACAAATACGAACATTCTTAATGTATGAGCATTCCATACTAGTTGTGAATTAATGGCTCACAATATCTTCACATAGTTGTATATTCATCACTATGATCATGTCTATGGAATTTTTGCAACTTCCCCAACTGTTTAGTCCTTTCCTTCTTTTTATTCTGAAAATCTTTGCATATATTTCTTTTATAATACTTATTATATATTTATTGTACAGACTTTTGTAACTTTGCATCCCATTTGACTGTGAGTTTCACCAAAACAGGAACTAAGTCATTTTCTTCTATACAATGTCCCCACGGACAGAGAGAGCTCCCCCAGAATGCCTTAGGTATAACTCAAAAGAAATTTCTGGGTCAAATTTTATTCAAAAAATTCTTGATGGGCCCCTACTGAGCCCTAGCCTTGGGGAATATAGACATAAGTCCTTTCCTCAAAGGGCCCTCCAGGGTCAGAGAGATACATCCTAAAAGTTATCAGGTGCTATTTTTTTTTTTAAGTTAGTAAATGGTTAATAGTAGAAACTGTGTTATAGATTTGGCTGGACAGTGCTATGACCAAAGTTTCTCTTAAAGTTGTATGAAAAATAAAACAAACTAAAGAAGAGGGATTCTGTGAACCCTCTTGAAACACATATTTCTACCTCTGCTATATTCTTGTGAAGGAAATCTTAGGTGGAAATCACTTTGTAGTATACTGTATTCCTAATTAATCTTACTACAGTGGAGGCTATATAGTTAACTCCTGGTTATCGTTCTCTGAGCGTATTTCCTTATTTCTTTCAGGAACTAGAGACATAGTTAAGTTAATTTAAAATTGTGTCTTTACCACCTAGATTGCTGGAAGACTGTTTCAGAGGGTTGTTAGAAACCTCTATCTGCTAGGGTAACTGCAAACAGGACATGATGGTAACTTGTTCATGTTTGGTCAGATTGGTCAAATATTCTGTGCCAGCTTCTGGCTTGGATTTATTGATTTTTCACTGTTGATGGTTAATTTTCAGCTTTCTGGAATGCCCACAGTCTTTGATTTGCTCTTTTATGTGTCTTTCATATTATGTTAATTAGACCTCTCATTGTTTAGTTATTTTAGCTTCAGTTTGTGAAGGGGTAAATTGTTCTCTGTTACATTTCTGTGGTTTTGTGTAGGTCATGTTAGAATTACTAAATGAAATTTAAGAATCCTTGGTTTCTCTTTGTAAGACTGCAGGGCACATTCCTAATTATATACTAAAACTCTCAGAAAAGGTTTTGAAAGTAGGGAAAACAAATAGGAGGGCATTGCTGGTCTCTTTCCCAGAGTTCACCCATACTTACTGAAATGTTTGGTGACTGACTGGTGAAGACTGTCCCCTGGGCAGCCTGTCAGGCCGAGAGACTAATCAGCAGAGCGCGCTGACCCACACGTAGGTGACTCCCCCTTTATTTTCAACTTTAATTAAACTGGTTTTACTTTGCTCCTCTTTGGCACAGATGCCCAGAGAGCACATTACAGAATTATGAGTCAAGTTCTAGGTCTGTTGTGACTTGTAATGTTTTTGGTCTTAGAAATGCATTTCTCAGGATGTCTTGGGATAAAATGCTTTTCTGCAGAGCAACGAATCAGTCATTAATAGGTCACTGGGGGGCCCCAGGCAGAGGTGGAAATATCAACAAGCTCTTGTTGTAATACGAAATTTCCATTAGATTTCTGAATGCTAGGAGTCACTGTAATGAAATTAAAAAATAATTGAATTTGCATTCACATAAGGGGCTTGAGTTCTGATTTATCTACTTCCTGGCTGTGCAGTTTAAGACAAGGTTTCTTAACCATGTTTTCCATTATTGCTTCCCTAAGAAATCTTTTCAGACATGTTTTCCTAAGACTTGTTTTTCAGACATGTTCTATGAAATTTTAATAACACTGAACATACCGTATATATCTATTTATATACTGTATGTGTATCTGTGCTTTATTCATGAAAAGTAAACACATTATTTACTCTTTTTATTTAATGTGCAGCTAAGAACTACATAACATTTTTCAAATAAAAGGTAAATTAAAAGTAAAAAGCTATTAGCATTTAACTTTATAACTCTTTGCTGGGAAATGTTTAATGCTATTAATTTACTTATGATATTTGCAAATTATGTATGCAAATTACCAATTTATAGAAATACACGATAAAAATAGCAATGTAATCAAAATTTTGAAACTCATTTGAAGTGGCTACTTTTCCAGCAACATGAAACAATTGAAAACAAATTAATTTTTTACATTATTTTTAATAGACATAACTTTTTAACTTTTGCTTGATGTGAGAAAATTTTAAATTTTACTAGCTGCTTGACATTCATTTGAATATTGTCAGCAGTTTTTTCAGCACATGACCAAATTGATGTTTGGTTGAATAACTTTTGTAGAACAAAATAACACAATATGTCATATTTTAATTTAATTTTCAAAGCCCAGGTCACGCACAACAACAACGATATTTAAACGACATTCACAAGGCAGCCCATGGCAGTCAGTTGGCACATTCAGGCCACCCCGCATAATATGACTTTGAGACTGAGCAGTTAATCCAAAGTCCTGCAGTCAGATCCATCTGTTCACATAACTGTGTAGCACTGGTCTTATTTATGTTCTGTGCATCCTTCACGAGCTCAGTGTCATTGCTGCTCATGTGATAACTGAGACAACCCAATGAGAGAAATCAAATTAAATTCTCTCAATGAGGGATATAATATTTTATCAGGTAGGGCTGAGCTTTAGATGAAAACCATTGAAATCACCAAGATTTTTTTTCTCTACTCAAGGATCAATTATCATGGGCATGATAGCACTACCACCATGAGTACATGGTTTAGGCTGGGGTGTGGAAATTGAGAACCTTGAATTCCCCATGAGGAAAATAGGGAAGTTATCATCAATGTCAGGACTAAACGTGTGGAAGTACCTAATACCATAGTTGATTGTACTTGGTTGTCCACTTGGTTATATAGTTTATTTTAATTTCAACTAATATTTTGAGTACTAACCATACATCAGACATGGTAGATGATTGGGATATGAAGTGAAATAATATGAATAAGATTTGGTTTTTACCCTCAAAAAGTTTATAGCCTAAATAGGTAAACAGACATGTAGGCAGATGACTTTTAGTATAATGTAGCAAGTACAATGTTAGTCATGGCAAAGAGGAGAAATACTAGCTTAGTTTTCCCATGGATCAAGAACACATGGAAATGTCAGATAAATTTTAGATTAGCAGATGACTAAAGAATGAGTCTGGATGAGGCCTCAGTTATATAAGGCAGAGGGAGAACAATTCAAGTGAGGGGAACAGCATGTGTGATGAAAGCATGTTATCATGATAACTATGTTATCATTTGGCAGGAGAGAAAGCGGTTTTGAATGTCTGTGAAGTAGGATCAGAGGGCTAATGTTCTTAGAGATGATGTTGGGCTGTAATTGGAAGCCAAGTCACTGAGGGCCATCTGTGTGATATAATTTAGTCTTTATTCTATTGATCAGAGCTCCTGTAATCTGTAATAGCATTACTTGCTAGTTAAATTTCCCCCCAAAATATTTGAGTAAAATCGATGATGCAAAAAGGTGTGCTATGTTTGTACTCTGAATTCCCCTTGGTATATTTCTCTGTCCATGATAGTAGACACATCAGAGTTTGAGAAGTATGGCCTTAGGTTATGAGGAAGATGAATTTGAAGAGATGAGTGAAAACAACCAGGAGGCTACTAAAGTGGTTCATGTAAATGTGAAAGAGAGTTTGAAATAAGAAAGTGATAGAAAGAATGCAGCCGCATTCCAGGAATATTTTGAGGTGAAAGTAAAATTGGCTGATTACTAAATAATAAGATAGAAGAAGTGGACTAGGATGAATACAGAGCTTCTGATTGGCTGACTGTATAGAAAAATGTCATTGCTACAATATGGAAACAGAAAGGGTCTTTGAGTTTTAAGAATAAATATCAGACAGGAGACAGAATACACACCAGAAATGTGAACAGGGAAAATGTAAAGAATTGTCTTCCCCTGAAAGGTGGTCAACTACTAAAAGGAATTAAAGAAGAGTCTAGGAAGTAAAGAAGTAGCAAGCACAGAAAGCACTTAGTACCTCTAGGGCTGAGGAAGAGTGAATTTGAAGGGGCAAAGTATGTACAAGAGCCTTTCCCGAAAAAAGCTGAGAGTCACATCTCTTTGTGGAATGCTCTTCATGAAAAAACTGGAGGATGTGACCTGGATGTGGCACATGAGAGTGGCTGTCTTTATGTTCAGAGTAACTTCTCAGAGGCCATATGTTGGAACTGGTCTGTTGGGATGGAAGAGAAACTTGCTGGATTGTGTGGTCTGTAATCAGTCTGTGAGGGACACTGAGGGGAGGACAACTAGGCCCCCCACCCCACCCCATAGCAATCTGCTGGCAACTGCTTGCAAACAGCACACAAGTACCTGGAAGCAAAGACCCTTCTACCTGCTATGGCCATACAGTGTCCCACCAGTACCATCCACTGACAAAGACTTAAATTGATACAATAGGTAGAGAGGTAGAAGAAGAAGTCAGTGTAGTAGGACAATCAAAGTTGATAGGTTTCACAGAAGCCCAAAGAGTAGAATTTCAAAGAGAGAAGTTACCAGTAACAAAATCTAGCAGAAGCATCTAGCAAAAATAAGACACAAGGAAAGGAAATACGGACTCCTGACTGAATGCAGATTGGAATGAGATCAATCAAAATTTTAATTCAGAGATATATACCATTATTTGAAGAAGCTTGGCTGGAAAGAGAAGGGCAGGCATCTGAAGTGTGTGAGTGACAGCTGAAGTGTGAAAAGAAATACATAACTTTTAAGGTTTTTTTTTATTGTGAAATATAACATATATACAAAAAAAAAAAGAAAAAGCAATATTTTTCAAATTATATTTCAACAAGTAGTTACAGAACAGATTTCAGTGTTTATTATTGGTTACCATTCTACTATTTCAGATTTTTCTTTCAGATTCTCCAAAACACTAGAGGCTAGAAGAAATATCAGTACAGTGATTCAGCAGTTATACTCATTTGTTAAATCCTATTTTCTGTGTTATAATTCTTTTCCTTTAATTCTTCTCCCAATCTATAAGGGATCTTTAGGCAATGCCCATTCTGACTTTTTCGTGTTAAGAAGGTGTTTTGACACTAAGGAATAGAGAGATGTAATTAGCTGATAATCTTGGAGAAGCTGGTCCCTCTGGGTTTCAGGATTTATGTGGTCTAGGAGTCCTCTGGAAATTATAGGTTCCAGGAAAGCAAACTTTAGTGCATGAAACTTTCATGGTCTCAGTTCAAGCCCTAGGTGTTCTTAAGACTTAATAGAAGTGATGTCATCTGGGGTTTATCTAACTGAAGTTTATATAAAAGTAGCCTCCAGATTAGCCTCATGATTCTATTTGATCTCTCTTAGCTGCTGATACCTTATTTTATTACACTTCTTTGCCTGCTGTTGGTCAGAAAGGTGTTGATCCCATGGTGCCAGGGCCAGACTTAGACACAGGAGTCACAACCCACATTTCACCCCTGAATATTATGCCCCACATAGTGGAGAGGGCAGAGTTGGGATTAGAGAGAGAGAGGACATATCTGAGCAGCAAAAGAGGTTTCTGGGAAGCAACTCTTAGGCCTCATAATAGATCGTCCTAGCTTCTCCACCATGGAAATAAGTTTCATAAGGACAAGACTCAAAATCATGGGATTAGCCTATTTTCTTGGGAGTCCCCAATGATTGAGAGGGTAACTAAGGTTTCCCAGATGGGACAGTTTAAAAGTTCTATTTTTTTTTCCTTTGGACCCTCAAGGAACTCTACCAATACTTTGTTTGTTTGTTTAAACTTTTTTTTATTGTATAACATAACATATATACAAAGCAAAGAAAGAAAAAAACCAATAATTTTCAAAGCACTCTTTAACAAATAGTTACAGAACAGATCCCAGAGTTTGTTATAGGCTACCATTCCATCATCTCAAATTTTTCCTTCTGGCTGCTCCAGTACACTGGAGGCTAGAAGGAAAAAAAAAAAAAAATATATATATATATATATATCATCAAAATAGATTTTTTTTGTGTGAAAAAAATCACAAATATTCAAAAAATCAATACATTTCAAAGCATATTCCAACAATTAGTTTCTACCAATACTTTTTAATTATCAACCCATGATAGTCTGAGATGTATCTTGGTATTATATTAAGCTATACAGAATTACAAGGCCTCATTTCTGTTCTGGACTCCAGGAGGCTGGGTCGTTTAAATGAGCTATCCAGGCAGGTTGATTTAGATTGTGTGTTATAGAAAATTTAGTTTCTAGACATAATAAAGCCCTCTACCTTTGGTCTCATATAGTACTTGAAAGTTTAGAGTACATAAGCTATCATCTTTTACTCTGTATTCTGATTTACCTCAGTCCCAGCCAGATTGGCTTCATTTTCATTTCTAATTGAGGCCTGATCTCTTTTCCAGTTTTTTTTTTTAACTGTTACTGTATATAGCTATACTAAGTTTCAGGGCTGCAGCACTCCATTTTTGGGTCTCACAGAGTTACTGAAAGTTCCAGGGAAATACCTGCTAAAACACATATAGCTCAGTGTCTCAGAATCTAGAAATACACTTACAACTTCAGACTGAGGGTGGCTTCTATAAGGATATACTATCTAGGCTCCAATTTCCTTTATAAGTACTTTCTGAAAGCGACCTCAGCATAGATGTTCTTTTGTTTCTGACTTACTTTGCACAACACATTGTTTCAAAAGTTTATTCAGTTCGTTCTGTGCCTCTTGACGTCCTCCTTCATGTGGCTGCACCATATTCCACTGTATAAATGCATCACAGTTTGCCATTGTGCTTCTCATCATTATATCCTTCAGCTTCCTCCATCTATTGGGCATCATGGATAATGTTCAAAATAAACCATGTCTTACGGTATCCTTGCTTGGTTGTACTATCAGCAGCACTCTCAATTTTAGACAATTTTCATTGGTCCATAGAGAAAATAACCAATAAACACTGCCTCACCAAATACCAAACCCAAACTACCCCTTAACACTTGTTCCTCCCCCCGCCCCAATTATTTATCCCTGGTAGTACTGTGGTACTGTTGATGTCTTCCTGTTAACTATTGGCCATAACATGCAATTTTGGGTTTCCCCATATACCCCTCTACTATTGACTCTATCCAATATCAAACCTTTGAAATAGTTCATGCAAGAACTTGTTTATAGTTATAGATTTAATCAGTGGGACACATGGCCACCTTTCAATCATATTTAACTTCAATGCGGCAATGTTACTTATAACTGCACTGATTAGTTGCCATCATTTCTATCTGTTCCCTTGCATTTAAATTCAGTCTCATTAGGTAGCCTTTCCTCCATCCCTAGCTTCTGTGCACCTCTAGGTTTGCTATATACTACAGTGTAACCTCTGAGATTACCTTTACCAGGGTCATAATAGCAAAATCATTCAGTGCCTGTCCTTTTGCATCTGACTTATTTCACTCAGCAATATGTCGTCATGGTTTATCCATGTTGTTATATGCTTCAGGACCTCATTTCATCCTACTGCAGCATAATATTCCATCATATGTATAAGCCACATTTTTAAAAACCCATTTGTCTTGACACTTGGATTGTTTCCATCTTTTGGCAACTGTAGATTGTGCCACTATGAATATTGGTGTGCAAATGTCTGTTTGTGTCACTGCTTTCAGTTCTTCTGCATATATACCGAGTATTGGTTTTGCCAGATCATAGGGCAATGCAGTATTAGTTTTCTGAGGAATCACCAAAATGTTTTCCACAGCAGCTGCACCATTATACATTCCCACCAACAATGAATAAATGTTCCAATTTCTCCACATCCTCTCCAACATTTGTAGTTTTCTGTTTGTTTGATAGCCATTCTAATAGGTGTGAGCTGGTATCTCATTGTCATGTTGATTTGCATTTCCATTATAGCTAATGAAAATGACTATCTCTTTATGTGCTTTTTAACCATCTATATTTGCTCTTCAGAAAAGTGTCTATTTATATCCTCTGTCCATTTTATAATTGGGCTGTTTGTTCTTTTGTTGTTGAACTGTATAATTTCTTTATGTATGCAGAATACCGAGCCTTTATCTCATAGGTGTTTTCCAAACATTTTCTCCCATTTAGTTGGCTAGCTCTTCACCTTTGTGGCACAAAGCTTTTTGATCTTAAGGAGTTCCCATTTATCTATTTTTTTCTTTTGCTGCTTGTTTTGTAGGTGTAAAGTTTAAGAAGCTACCTCCTATGACTAGATCTTGAAGATGTTTCCCTGCATTTTCTTCTAGAGGTTTTATGGTATTGACTCTTTAAGTCTTTAATCCATTTTGAATAAATTTTGATTAGGGTGTAAGGTAGGGATCCTCTTTCATTCTTTTGGCTATTGATATCCATTTCTCCCACGTCCATTTGTTGAAAAACTATTCTGTCCCAATTCAGTGGATTGGAGGGCCTTATGAAAGAGCAATTGTCCATAGATTTGGTGGTCTATCTCCACACTCTTGATTCAATTCCATTGGTCAATACTTTTCTCTTTTTTTCCAGTATCATGTTGTTTTGACCATTGTGACTGAATGATAAGCTTTAACGTAAGGACATGTTAGTTCTCCTACTTCACTTTTCTTTTGTAGGATATCTTTAGCTATTCAGGGTCTCTTTCCCTTCCAAATAAATTTGATAACTAGCTTTTCCAAGTCTTCAAAGTAAGTTGTTCGGATTTGATTGGTATTGCATTGAATCTGTAGATCAATTTTGGTAGAATTAAGATAATGACATTCAGCCTTCCTAGCCATGGGCATAGAATGTCTTTCCATCTATTTAGGTCATTTTAAATTTCTTTTAGCAGTGTTTTGTAGTTTTCTGTGTACAAATCATCTTTGACATCCCTGGTTAGGCTTTTTCCTAGATACCTGATTCTTTGCTATTTCACTATTTTGAAGGGATTCTTTTCTTTAATTTGTCATCTCAGATAGGTCAATATTTGTGGATAGAAACATTACTGATTTTTTTAAGATTATTCTTGTATCCTACCATTTTGCTGAATTTTTTCATTAGCTCAAATAGCCTTGTCACAGATTTCTCAGAGTTTTCCATGTATAGGATCATGTCATCTGCCAATAATGAAAATTTTGCTTCTTCCTTTCCTATTTGGATGCCTATTATTTCTTTCTCCTGTTTAATCACTCCAGCTAGGTTTTCTAGTACAATGTTGAATAAAGTGATGATGGGTATCCTTTCTCATTCCCTAACTTAGGAGGAATTCCTTCAATCTCTCACCATTAAGTTATGGTGCTGGCTTTGGGTTTTTCATATATGCCCTTTATGATACTGAAGAAATTTCCTTCAATTGCTACCTTTTCAAGTGTTTCTTATCAGGAAAGGATGCTGAGTTTTGTTGAATGCTTTTCCAGCATCAATCAATATGATCATATAATTTTTCCCTTTCCAGTTGTTAATGAGCTGTATTATGTAGAATGATTTTCTTCTGTTGAACCATCCTTGCATTCCTGGTATAAATTCTACTTGGTTGTGTTATATAATGTGTCTTTTAATGTATCATTGGATTCGATTTCCTAGGATTTTCTTGAGAATTTTTACATCAATGTTCATTAGGGAGAATGGTCTGTAGTTTTCCGTTCTCACAGCATCTTTATCTGATTTTGGTGTTAGAGTGATGTTAGCTTAATAAAATGTGTCAGTGTTCCTTTTTTCTTAATTTTTTGGAAGAATTTGAGCAGAATTTCTGTGAAGCCATCTGGTTCTGGGCTTTTCTTTGTGGGGAGATTTTGATAACAGATTGAATCTCTTAATTTGTGATTCTTGTTTTCTTGAGGTCTTCTTTTTCTTTTTTGGGGGGGTTAGTGAATTTGTTCGTGTGTTTCTAGGAATTTGTCCATTTTGTCTAAGTTGTCTAGTTTATTGGCATTTAGTTGTTCATGGTATTCTCTTACGATTTTTTAAATTTCTTCAGGATATATGGTAATGATCCCCTTCTCATTTCTGATTTTGTTTATTTGCATCTTTTCTCACTTTTTGCTTTGTCAGTCTAGCTAGGGTCCATCAATTTTATTGATTTTCTGAAAGAACCAACTTGTGGTTTTTTCGATCCTTTCTATTGTTTTGTTTTTTGTTCTCTGGTTTATTTATTTCTGCTTTAATCTTTTTATTTGCCTTCCTTTATTTTCTTTGGGGTTAATTTGCTGTTCTTTCTCTAATTTCCCCAGGTGAGCAGTTAGGTCCTCAATTTTTGCTCATTCTAGTTTTTTAATATAGACATTTAAGGCAATACATTTTCCTCTCAGTACTGCCTTTGCTGCATCCCATAAGTTTTGCCATGTTGTATTCTCATTATCATTAGTTTCCATATATTTACCAATTTATCTTGCAATTTCTTCTTTGGCCCACTAATTATTTAAGATTCTGTGGTTTAATCTCTATATATTTATGAAAGCTCTGGTTCTTTGCTGATTATTAATTTCCAGCTACATTCTCTTGTGGTCAGAGAAAGTGTTTTGGATAATTTCAATATATTAAATTTATAAAGACTTATTTTGTGTTCCAGCATATGATCTATCCTGGAGAATGTTCCATATGCACTAGAGAAGAATGTATATCCTGGTGCTTTGGGGTGTAATGATCTATATATGTAATACGTCTAATTCATTTATCACATTGTTTATGTTCTCTATTTCCTTGTTGATCCTCTGTCTGGTTGTTCTGTATATAATGGAGAGCTATGTATTGATGTCTCCCACTATTATTGTTGAAACATCTATAGTTCCCTTCAGTTTTATCAACGCTTTCCTCATGTTATTTTAAGCTCCTTGATTGGGTGTATGATTGTTATTTCCTCTTGTGAATTGTCCTTTTTATTAATATGTAGTGTCCTTCTTTGTCTCTTATGATGTCTTTACATTTAAAATCTATTTTGTCTGATATTAATATAGTTACTCCTGTTTTCTTTTGATTACAGCTTGGATAGAAGATCTTTTCCCATCCTTCCACTTTCAATCTATTTGTGTCCCTGGGTCTAAGATGCCTCTCTTGTAAACAGCATATAGATGAATTATATTTTTCAATCCATTCTGCCAATCTATATTTTTTAATTGGTGAATTTAGTCCAATAACATTCAAAGTTATTACTGTAAAAGCCATTCTTGAATCTACCATCGTGTCCTTTTTTTTATTTGTCAGATCTATATATTTTTTAACCTCTTTCTCTTTTTTGTCCTTTAAATTACTCTTACTGGTATACTTCAATTCTGTGCCCACATCCACACTTCCCTCTTGTCTTTCTTTTCAGCTGATAGGTTTCCCTTTAGTATTCTTGTAGGGAAGTTCTCTTGTTGACTAGTTCTCTCAGTCTTTGTTGTCTTTGAAGATTTTAGTATCCCTCTTAATTTTTTTTTGCATGGACAGGCTCTTGGAATTGAACCTGGGTCTCTGGCATGGCAGGCGAGAACTCTGCCACTGAGCTACCACTGCCCGACCTCTTTCTCAATTTTGAAGGACAATTTGGTTGGATAGAATTCTTGGCTGGATAAAAGTCTTGGCTGGAAGCCTTTCTCAATCAGGATCTTAAACATATCATATTACTGCCTTTTTGCCTCCATGGTGCCTGTGAGTAGTCTAAAGTCAGTCTATGTGTTTTCCCTTGTGTGTAGTAGATCACTTTTCTTTGCTGCTTTCAGGACTTTCTGTTTCTCTTCAACATTTGCCAGATTGAGTAGTGTGTGTCTTGGAGTAGGCCTACTTGGATTATTCTATTTGGAGTTCATTGGGCATCTTTGATTAGTATATTTATGCTTTTAAAAGGGTTTGGAAGTTTACCCTGACTATGTCTTCACCTAAACTTCCCAACCCTTTATTCTTCTCTTTCTGGAACACCAGTGCTTCTTATATTTGTGCACCTTTTCTTATCCATCACTTTCCTAAGATCTTGTTCCATTTTTCCATTTATTCGTTTGTGTGCTGTAGTTCAATTGTTCTGTCTTCTAGCTCACTTACTCTTCCTTCTACTTCATTGAATCTGCTATCCTGTGTCTCTAGTATATTTCTAATTTGATCTGCTATATCTTACATCTCTGTAATTTCTGCCGTTTTTCTATTTAATTTTTTGAATTCTTCTTTATGTTCTTCCAATGTCTTCTTGATACCATTTATTTCTTTATAAATAGCCTTGAGTAGTTGTTCTGTTTTCTGTGTTTACTCCCGTGTTTTGATTTGGTTGCTTGGCTTAGCCATTTCTGCCTGGATCTTCATATACTTGGCAACATTCTCTTGTATTCAGGGCATTTGATTATCTTAATAAGGTTATTTTGCAAGTTGGTTTCCTTCATTCATATAAAGTTTTGTATATACTTGGTTTTGCATTGAAGGTTCCCTTTTGCACTTGTTTTGTCAGTAATTCCCCAAGAACTAGATCTCATGTAGGGGGTACAATTCTACTTGAGGGTCTATTAAAAAGCAGACAGGGTGCACAGGTAGTTCAGTGGCAGAATGCCTGTCCACCACAGGGGAGACCCAGACTCGATTCCTGGCACATGCACCAAAATATTAATAATAATAATAATAACAATGTAAAATTAATAAATTAAAAAAAAACACACCTCAGCAGTAGTAGGCCCCAAAGTCAGAAGGAGAAATGCCAACATATTGGGAATGAACTCAGACTGCTGCCCACAGAAGGGAGAGAAAATGTAAAAATAAATAAATAAATAAATAATCAATAAAATAAAAAAATATATAAAATATATATTTATAAATAAAAATAAAAGCATAATAATACTAATAATAACAAATATAGAAAAAATATTTTAAAAAATTTTAAAAACTTAGGTAGATAGGGAGTTTGCCAGACTGTACTTACTGCTTCTTTCCAGCAGATGGTGCTCCTGAGACACCTCTTCCCCCTCCTCTCAGGCCCACCCCTCCCAGAGTGCAGTGGCTGGCTGGGAAGATGGCATGCACAGTGAGGTGGAGGTAGAGGGCCGTTCCCAGTATGGGGCAGGATGGAGGAGCTGATTACAGCACCTGAGAGAGCAGCTGATCACATTGTCTTGTAGATCTGCTGTTCACCGTGCCAGATGGGACAGCTATTTGTGGTGTCCAATCTGGCAACTGCTCCCAGCACCCCAGAGTGCAGCTTTCCGCAGTGGACAGTGAGGCACACCTCTGGGGTCCCCATGAGTGGCCAGCTTCGGAGCATGCAGGGAGGTTTCCCCAGCCAGGAGCTAGGGCAGGCTGGAGTGGAGGGATGGTCAGTCCCTGTGCTACTGCCTGCCCCTGTTGGGGGCCACAGCTGATCAGACCTACCCTGCTCTCCCCATCCCAACCTCCCCATCTCTTTCCTCACTATGAAGTATTTAAGACCCTCTTCAATCACTCACCCCCTGGGACTAGAGTCTTGGTTGCTTTTTCCCCATCACCTCTCTTGTTCTACAGAGCAGGGATGAATCCAGCCTACCCTACTTCACCATCTTCCCAGAAGTCCAAAAGAGAGATACAATTTTTCCCTGGAAAAGCTTGAGTATGGTTTAGCCTGCAGATGTCTTTTGCTTGGTTTACATTACACTCTTTTTCTAAAACATGATCATAGATGTCTGAAGGGGGCCATGTATTCCCTATTATCTTTCATCCATTTCTGAAACTTTATAATACCATCTTGCTGCTGCAGGCATTTCAGAATGCTGACATTTTGGATGTATATTTCTTGAATTTGAATGAATGAACAAAAGGAGATTGCTAGTAACTCTTACAAAAAAGCAATTTATAGCATAATGGATGCAATGGACATTGGAATTAAAGGAGCTTTGAAACAGTTGACCTCTATGCCTTTATTTAATAGTTTTGAATCTCAAAGGCATATGACTTTCACAAGGTCACACAACCAATAAGTTGAAACAGGCATTGAGCTGCTCCACCATTAAAGCATCACTGTATCCCACATGGTTACCTCCATTTCCACCATGTTACTCTTTTCAGTACTAGTTTAAGAAATATGTGAGCTAAAGAGAAAGCTTATGAAAATTAAAGCTCTGATTTTTAGTATATAAACAGAGCATGATTTCATTGTTTTTATTTTTCAGCCACGTTTTTCCCCTACATTTTATGAAACATGTTAATACTCAGACTTGCAGATTGTCAACTCTGGTTTTTAAAGTCCACAGTATCACTGATTTTCTCCCTACCTTAGAGAATCTCTTGGCTTATGTCTTCTTTTAGCCTCTGGAAAGATCTGTTTAGTAGGAACTCTTTAGTCAGTGAAATTGCAACTCTATCCGACTAATAGAGGTGATGTAAGAATGAGTGAGATAATGTTAGTAAATTGCTTTGAAATCCTTAGATGCTAGTGGAAAGCAAAACAGAAACCTCAGATTCCCTCTTCCTTTTCAAGGAGTACATATTTCTCAGTGTTGCAGTTCATAGAAAACTAAGGGAATGTATTCTAGCTACAGAAAGGAGTGATAAAAGTTCAAACTGCTTTTACCATAATTTTACCAATTAGTGAACAACTGGTCTCTCTGATACATCTTGCTGACATCTAGTTTGGCCCTTTACTTGCCTCATTTTTCATACACAATACAGAGACAGTAGAGTTTAGCAGTCAAGAATAGATATCTACAGAAAAACAGATGTTGGCATGATACTGGGATCTCTCACTTGCAATCTGTCAAAACCAGGGCAAATTTAATCTCTGCGAAGCTTGGTTTCCTCCACTATAAAACTGAAATAAAATTACTTCAAATTACAATACCAGTTTAAAAAATCAATAGAAAATGCATATTAAGTGCTTATCAATTGTGCCTGGTGCTTCATAAGCATTTAACATATATTAACTGTTATTATTTCATAGTATCACTACTATGGCTAATAATAATGATAAAAATAGTAACAATAATAATGATAATAATATAGTCCTTATTATAGTCTCTATCCTCTATAAAACCTTCAGTGACTTCAGTCTGCTCACGGAAGTAAGTTAAAGCGCTAGGGTACAAATTCAAGATCATAAAACTATTTAGTTCCAGATTAAAATGGACACACACAAGTACACATATAAGTATGCTTTATATTATTTCTAGATTGGATCTCTCATCTTTCCCAAACAAGTCAAGTCCTATTTGTACCTTCGTATTCGTTGTTTATACTTTTCCTCCCCTTAAGTCTATTGCTATTTTAATGCAAACCTGAACTTCCATCAAGGCCTCTCTTATAAAATACAAAAGCAAAATAGCTGTTTTCACATTCATTATTGCATGGGTTCACTGTTTACAAGTTTGCCTTGTCTATTGAGTTGTAAGTCTTTAGGATCATGCACTATGGCATATTTTACCTGTACATCATACAGGCATTGTAACAAGGCTTTGCAAGTAGTGAAGATAACACAAAGTTAGTGAAAAGAATAAGTTCAATTCCTCTCTAGACCAAGGGTACAGTTCATCTCAGCATTACTGGCAATTTGCTGTTCTTTGTCACATTTCCTTAGTTGAATGTTTGGTTGATTGTCATTGCTCTGCATTCATCTATAGATTGGTTATCATTCATTGATTATGATTCTTCCTAATCAGGCTGAAGTTCATTAGTGGATGCAGTGTTGTGTGACTGTATGGCATGCTCACAGACCAGGAATGGTGGAAGCAGTCCACATGAGAGAGAGTAGGAAAGGGGCAGTGTGAAGTTGTGAAAGAGCCAAAGTGTGAGAGCCAGACTCCATGTTCAACTTTGACTTTTACTAGCTGTGTGACTGTGAATGCAACCTTCAGCCCCCCCTGAGCCTCTTATTTCTTACTTGCAAAAAGAGCAATTATTTTTAACTCTTAGGATTAAAAAAGGATTATGTAAGATAAAATGTGAAGCAACTTTTGCAGGTCTTGGAACTCAACACATTATACTCAATACTTGTTACCTATTTCTTCTTTAATTACTGAGAGGTGTCTAGCTATAGTTTATCACCAAAAGAATAGAACTTTGTCTACCTTATAGATAAGATATTCAAAGCATGCAGTGTTCTTATGAATATGGGTCACTTGATAATTGAAAATGACTAAATGCACAGACGATAAACAAGAACTAATAGTGAACACAAATGTCCATAAGGCACAAAAATAGCATTGAACAAGTACTCATTAATCTTGTAATAATGTCAATCACAGAACCAGAGGTGAGTAAGATTAAGGTGTCAACCTTGTGATATGATTCTTTTAATTTGTAAGTTCTTGGCTTTCAAGTGACACAAAATCAATTGACAGCTGTTTGATAGGCTAGGTAAACTGAATGTGGTGAGTCAGCTGAGCGCCTAGTGGCTAATGTCTTCAAAATAGCAGATGTGTTTGATGGGTCTGATTTTGTTGTCAGTTATTGTAGGCTATTGTAGCAATTTGATTTTAAAAGGGGGGGGCAAGGGAGTCCTAGTTATGAAAGAACACTGGTATGAGGGAAATTTTCTTCTTTCAACAACATTATGACAGTATTAAATTATAAAAAATATTAAATGCTATTAAAATACATATTTATATTACAAATAAACATAATGTACACTCTAAAATAGGTTATATCCTTTCTGTTATTATACATTTGGAATCCATAATACAATTTTTCTAATTCTTTCCCCCCCAACCCTTTCCAAGGACATGCCTTCTTAATTTTCGTAGTCTTTTTGACTATGCTGCTGATCAAATCATAGCTGGACAATTTCTCTTCCTTTCTAATCCATTCTAATTAAAGCAACAATTATCCTTTCTCTAAATTATATTAATCATATTGCTCCCTGCACAGGAAATCATTGTAGCTCCTAATTAGCTCTCGAATCTTTCAAACTCTTAAGCATCTGCCCTATGGCCTTCTATTCCTGTGACTCATTTTGCTGTTTTTATACCCTGGTTTGCTCCATTCAGACAGAATAAACCTCGCTCACTCGCACAACTAGCACACTTCTGTTTCTGAGATTTTAGAATGCTTGTTTCCACTTTTAAAAATGTATTCTTCTATCATACTAAGTTGTATCCCCATCCACCTTCAGAATTTTTCTTCAAATTCACTTTCTCTTTCATCCTTACTGATTAATTCTACTAGATTCTGACAAGTCCTGTCACTTTAGTGTTTCATCAGTTCTATAAGGCCGAAATATATTACATATAGTTAACATTTGACAGCTTGGCTTCATCCCAGATTCTCTTTTAGCACCTTGAACATTTACTAAAAAACCAAAACAAAACACAACTCCACAGTGTAGGTGTTTTTCATATAGTCATCAAAAATGAAAATGAGGCAGAGAGAGGTACAGTAATATGAAGTGGAAATTGGTAGTGATGGGGATGGATTCTGAAGCAAGTCATTTGGCCTCTGTGCAGACTCTTCCTCCCTTCCTCAACATACTATAGGAGTGCAATGTTAGTTTGCATTCATGTGTGTGTTTACTCTGCTGGAGGCTTTATAACTTGGTTGTATTTGCTCATGTAACTCCCATATTTGATGGGCAGACACCCACCAGTCTCATTGCTGGTTTGTGGTCCACAGAGTAAATTCTCAACACATCACTGCCTAACCCATTAGCTAATATTTTAGGAGGGTTTTGTTTTGTCTCATGAAACTTTAGACTAGGGCTTTAAGTTTTTCCTAATACTTAAGGAAGTAAAAAAGTCAGAACTTTTCAAAATTCTGAAGAAGGTCATGTTACTTAATCCGTTGAGTATATACTGCATGTCAGACAGTAGGTCAAACACTGGGATTAAGCAGGAAATAAGACCATCCTCATTTGAATGAAATAGCTATCTTGTAGGGGGAGATGGATAGTAAATTAAAAAGTTAGGTAATATTTGTTTAATCATAATCAAGTGATAGGAAAATATTTAATTATAATTTTGATGGCAATTTAATTATTATTTTCATAAGTGCTTTTAATGAGACATGAAGGGAATTATGGGATTGCAAGGTAAGGGGTTTAACTGAGTGTGGTAGGAACAGAAAAGCATTCATTGAGAGGACAGCATTTATGACTTAGAGGAAAATTAAAAAATTTTTTAATTTTTTAATTCACCTTGTCCCCAGGTGAAAGGGACAAGGAGTAACATTCTAGAAACAATAACAGCATGTGGAAAGGGCCTGAGAGAATTAGGAATTGGAAACTTGAGGAGCTAAAAAGGCCAGAATGATTGAATCACTGGGAGCAAGGATGAGTGGAGTGTGGGATGAGACTAGAGAGGAAGGAAGGGACCAGACAATGCCAGGCTTTGTGGACCAAGGCACTCACACTTGTGTTTAGCACTGTACAACCCCTTTTCTGTGTCCTTGTCTTCTTTCTGTGGTCTATCTCCCTCAGCCTTTGGTGTTTCCATAACTCTTCCTCTTTTCCCTCTCAACTCCAGCTTTCATGAAATGATCAAATAAACTCCTCCACCGGTGACTGAAGAGGCTTGGAGTATAATATTATACTCTAATACTGTGCATGGACCTTTGCTTTGTAATAAGAAGCAGAGCCTACATTTTGATTATGCCGAAGAAATTGATATCATTGGCATATAGAAATCAGCCATTTAGGTGTATGAGCAGTAGAGCTGCATTTTGCAGTGTTGCTGACTTTATAGCAGTAGATAGCCACTTACCTGCCATTTAGGCTTGGTAGTCACAAGAGGTAATGCATTCTCTCTCCTAAGTCTGTATCCTTCAGACACTTCATCTAAGTTTCTTGTCATTGTGAGGGTGAGGGGGGTGATGAAGAGAAAGAATCAGGTGGTGGCATGTGAAGGAGTCAAGTGAAGAATTATTAATGGTGAATGTGCACACGTGTGCTAATGGGAAAGGTAATTCCACTCCAATAAACTTGGTATGTAATTTTTCCGTTAGGTGGCCAGCCCTTCTACTCCACAAATAAATTCAAAACTTAAAAAAATCCTGGATTTTTCTATTTGTTTTTCACTTAAAGAAAATGCAGCATCTAGATCTTTCTTTACATATCATGAATCATGTGGTGCTTAGACCTGCCACTGACAGCCTTGATTAATAATATACTTAATTGCTTCCCCTTTCCTCCTCACAGCTGGCAGATGGAATGCTATAGATCTGTCTGAACCACATTGATGGTATTTATGCAGCAAACAAATGGTGTTACAGTCTGTGGATTTCTCCTCCTTGATCCAAATACCCTGAAGACAAAGCAGAACTCCCCAAAATTTATTCTTCTCTCCTCTTTTGTCTCTGCTGCCCTCTTCATTTTTTGCCAGCACACTTGAGATTTGAGCCCCTGTCTGAAGGTGAACTTGAGGATTGCATTTGTTTCTGTAAAGCCCACAAGATGGGTGACTTAGAAAATAGAAGCGTTGGGAGAAATATTTAGGATATGTACTTCTTACTTTGAGAAGAGAATTACTGGGCGTTGCTACTTTTTATTCTCTAGGCGCTTCCACGCAAGTTGTACCTACACCATCAGAGAAGCTATTTCTCAAGCATTCTCCAGGTTTCAAAATATCCGCTTGTAGGTTCTACAGCTCCCAATTCTATTTTTTTTGCTTTTCTAGTGTTTGCCTTTATCTTGGTTATTATCATTGTGTCCTCATTCACTAGTGCCCATTTGCCATTCAGTTCAGTTCAGTGGACTCTCAGTCTCTGGGGTTAGAACATTTGGGAAAAGGGGGTCTCTGTCCCTAGGTTCAGAGACAGAGGCAGAGGCAGATTTAATGATTTTAGAGGTGAAGCGGTGCTCTTCACAGGTAGCACCTGCTGAGGGAATTGTTTTCTTAGGAAGGTTTTAGTTGCACAAGTCCTACTAACCTGAAGTGACGTGGAGCAGATGGGTAGAGAAGCAGTGGGCACTGAGAGTTACCTTTCAGAGGTGGCATTTGCTGAGAAAAGGGTTTTATTTTGGGGATAAATAATGCTATTTAAAAGCATCATGAAAATAGGAAATTTTTGAATGAATAGATTTTTAGATTTTAGAAAATCAAATTTTCTAAATATAATTTAACATCAAAATGCTAAAAACGGGCGGGCCATGGTGGCTCAGTGGCAGAGTTCTCACCTGCCATGCGGGAGACCTGGGTTCGATTCCTGGTGCCTGCCCATGCAAAAAAAAAGGTAAAGACATTTTAAGATTTAAAACACTTGCTGCAGTATTGATTAGATAATGTATATTAACTGGTGGGCTAGACTAGTTAACATACCTTCTTAAACCACCTTTCCTCCGATTTTTCTTTTTTTTTCGTTCTTCTTTTGTTTCCTGGCTTCTGTTTTACCCAAATAGACTCTTGAAAGAATCAACTAATTTCACAAGACTTATTACAATTTTCAGCCACTTTGTTCCCAGCACTGTCTACGCCTACAACGCCCCTTCCTGGCCCCCAACTAGTGCCTTTTGCTCCCCCTCAGCAAAGACTTTCACTCTTTTTGCTTTTTTATTTTTATGTCCCTAAATAAGATGCTTATATGGCTCCATCTTGATTTTTCAATTAAGTTGTTTGACTTTCCACTACTGAAGATGGGGACAGCATCATTGTTTGTCATGCATCTTTGTCAGCCCGTTCTGCACACAAAGCAATCCTTTCCAGTCCCATTCTCCCAATGTAGTTGTGATAAATTTGGTCAGATCAATTCAGTATTTATACTATTTTGACTTTGTAAGGACTATTCATAGCTGAACTATGATGTTTTCTAGGATCAATTTCCCTGTATGTCCCATCTTTTTTCTTTTTCCCTTGAGAGTTAATAATTGCCTATTTTTTATAAAAATAAATTTTATTCACATCATTAATTCTGCTCCAAAGTCTGTGTCAATTGTCTAAATCTCTTCTCAACATGTTCAGATGAATTGGGAGCTTGTCAGTTTCAACTTCTTGAAAACACCTTTCTGAACTTTTTAAATTGCTGTCTGCCCTGACACCTCATGCACAGCAGCTGTTCTAGGAGAGCCTTTTGCAAGCATTCCAACCCTGTTTTGACGTTTCTTCTGGGCAACACCCCTATTTTTTCTATTCCATGTGTTCCTTTTGAATATTTTTCTCATATGTTTGAGGACACTCTCTAGTAGCTTTGAAGTGGGCCATGGGAGTTAAATTTTTCAAGATCTTGCCTGGCTGATGTATTTTTATTATCTTCATCTATTTATTATATAAAATTCAATGTTGGACATAATTTAACTTTAGTCTTTTGTATGCTTTGCTTCATTGTCTTTTGCTTTCCAGAGTGTTATGTTTGGATTCCTGATCCATTACCTGGCCATGAGGATGATAATGTTAGCAGTCAATCGCATAAGCTTCTAGCAAGGATTTAATACATCACTCCAAATTAAGTAGTGGAATATAGAAAACACTTATTAAATCTTAGATTTTAAAATGCAGTTGGGGGAAATGTATTAGTTGATTGATTTAGTGGTTTTCTCTGCTCCTTTTTATCTGTTCTCTCTTCTGCAGCTTCTATTATCCCTGAGAAGGAACTCTAAATTTCTTGTCTTATCTCTCCTAGTTTCCACTGCTGTTTTCTGTCTTTCTAGGAAATTTCCCTAACTTCAGCTTTCAATCCATCTTGGATTTTTCATTTTTGCAATGATATTTTAGTTTCCAAGACTTTGGTGTGTTTTCTAGCATCCTGTTCTTGGTTCATGGATGTGATATCTTAATTTTCTGAGGATGTTAATTATGACTTTATTTTTAAATTTGCTTCCTGTGAATAGTCTATTTTTCTACCAAAAGTAAACTTATCTTTGTTTATTTTGGGCTCTTTGAGTTAGAGCATTTTCCTGGCTATCAGGGATACTTACTTCTCTGCCCATACTTAAGAAAGGTATCCCGTGTCATCAACTATTGAATAGAAACCCTAGACTAATGGGTATCTTAAAATTAACAGTGTCTTTTTCATTCAAAACCTACATCTCCTTCAATCTTCTGCATCTCAGTAAATGACTTTAGTACCCATCCAGTGCTCAAGCTAAAACCTGAGAAGTTATCGTTGCTTCCTCTTTTTTTTTTTTTTCCCATTATCCATATGTAATCTCCTCACAGACCTGAGAGATTACGCAAATATAAAATGTCCCTCTTTCCTTCTTCCAGATGCTATGGCCATATAGCCTTTTCTTTCTTTCTTTGATTCATAACATTTTCAAGCTTGTTTCACCATAAGAGTATCTGCCCTTCGCTAGAATGGTCTTCTTGATTTTCAAATAAATGTCTCTTTTCTTCAGGTCTCAGTATAATTACAGCCCCCTAAGAGGAGTCTTCTCTGATGGCCCAACATAAAGTAATAACCCAGAGAACATTCACTTTTCTGTAAAAAGTAATTTTCATTGTCTGGTGTTTCTTAGTTTGTTTATTTTTCTATGATTTTTTTTTGTATTTTTGCTTATTATTTTCTCCCATTACTTAAGGTAAACTGTAGTGCAGTTATATTCCCAGTGGGTCATAAATATTTTATTTTTATTTTATTCAGTGAATATTTACTGATTAAAAAAATAACACAGGTAACAGAACTGTTTATTGAATGTGTTTGACATAGTAGAATGGGCCATTTTATTTTTGCCCAGTACTGACTCTGCAGACCCGTTCTATGAATTCCTAAGGGATTAAATCTCCATCAGGTTCAATAGCTTTTCCTTTTCCTTTGTTGAACTAAAGAATTAGACTAATTTTATATTACTACTATAAGCTCATCTAATGGGAAATGCTCTCCTGCCCCAGGGGGGCTTTATTCATTCTTGGAGACCTTGAGCCCAAAAAAGGACAAGGAAAGAAAGGCTTGGTGGATTTCCACACAATTCTCCCGTATTACACTCTTTCCTTCTCATCTCTTTCTGGTTATCTATTTTCTCCTGCTCCAAAGAAAGGTGACTATAGAGCATGTCATCCAAATTGGACACTATTTTTTCTTTTTTAATTACATGGGCAGACACCAGGAATCGAACCTGGGTCTCTGGTATGGAGGGCGAGAACTCTGCCACTGAGCTGGAATTGTACACTTTCGTTAAGAGAAAAGTGGCATTGTTAGTAATTATACCCACATGCCAGGCATACAACAGCCCTGAAACCTCATATCAGGCATATGGTTGTTCTTTTCCAGGGCCAGTGAGGAGAAGGTGAGGTAAAGAACAGAAGTGGTTTCAACTGGCAGGAACAATGGTCGCTTATTGCTAGAGCATTCAGTATGGTAGCTGCACACTTATTGTGTTTTACTCACACGGAGCATTTTCGAGGGTTTCTCAGAACAACCCACCCCCTTCGCTCCAGGGAATGATCTGTGAAATTGCGGTCCAGGCAATGCCCCCTTTGTCTGGCTGCTACATCTTCTGCATGAGAATCTGCATTCTTGGCTTCACCTCCAGCTTTTTTTCTGACAGAGGAGGGAAGCTCATTATGCTCAAGATGGCTCACCATCATCTCCCATCTGTGGGGACCACATATGGCCTAGTAAATATGGGCCTTGGGCTCTGCCATCAATGGATGGATACTTTGCAATTCCATGGCCTGATCTCTTTTTTCTGCCAGCTCTAACAGATCTCTTTACCTTTTAGGCGTCTTTGGTTACAAAAGTCAGGTACAACTTATGTACTTCCCCATGTTTCATAGCCCTAAGGAGCATATTTCTAGTTCTCTAAATATTTCTCCAAAGGACCTCTCATGAGGCTTGGTGTTGGCAAGCATTCCTTTTCCTGACCCAGCCCTACAGATACTCCCTCTCTAAAATATCCTTGCTGCAATTTACTTCCTTATCCTGAAGACTCTTTTACCTTCTCATTTACAGCCTTGGTGTTAGCAATGGGTTGTTGATACTGGCAGGACCAGCTCCATAATTGCTTAGGATCTATAGGGATGTAGCACCTTACTTTAGGATGTAGGGTATTAGGGTGGTGCACTTAGCTTCTAAGCATCAGCTTAAACTTCAAAATAGTAAGAAAAATTCGCATGCAACATTCTGATGCACCAATTTTTATCAAGAAGAATTCTTTATGTGCTTGGCACAGCATTGGATATTTTACCTGCAATTTCTCACTTAATCCTCACAATAACAGAGTTGAAAGTAAGAGTCATTTTACACATAAGGAAACTGAGGCCAAGAAATATTAGATAATAATAAAGAAATAAAATCATACAAATAATGAAAAGCAGAGCCTGGATTTAAATCCAGAGAAGTCTGCTTTCAGAGACTGTGGTCTTAATCACAGTACCCTCCTATGAGGGGGTAGGTAGAGTAAATAGGAAGCTGTCTGCCCCCTTCACTCCTTTCTTTCTTCCAAATCTTATCCAAACTGGTTTTTAGCATAATAAGATATCAAACAAATTTTAGGCAAGCTGATTGATACTGGCAAGAGAAAAAAGCATGTTTGTCATGTAGATAATCCAGTTTAAGGAATGTGAGGATCCAGGATGAAATGGGGTTTGCCAATTGAAATACAGGTGCTAATGGCTGGGTGAAGGCAGTACCCAGCAGGAGACAGAGGCTAAAAAAAAAAAAGAAAAAAGAAAAAGCAGGTCAGTTAAGGGGAAGAAGAAACATGTTTGCATCTTTCTCTGGACTCCAAGGTTTTCGGATGAACTCCAAGGGACGCGGGATTCTTTCTGATGATGAACTGAGACTTTAGAATTACTCAGGGGCAAAAAGGCAGAATTATGGATAGTGTAGAGAAGGAGAGCCAAGGTATTTATTGATTCAAATAAAAATAGAACAGAGGTGAAAAGAAGCATAGGTCCCATTGATTTTGGCTGCCTTTCTAATAGTGATCATGATTATCTTGTAAATTAAAGTATGCTATTCTTGAGTTTTTAGGGGTTTTCCATATTTTCAATTTTATTCCTTTAAAATCTTCATTAACACTTTGCTGGATTATTGTATTAATACTTTTTGAGCTCTCCAGTTCAGACTAGTTAGCTACAATAGAGTGGGGAATCAAACCTAATATTTTGCAAGGGAAGGTAACTAGTAGGAGTTAAGACATAATATTTTTCAGTAGGAAAAACGATACTCAATGATTTGCTAGTTACTATGAAAATCATGTTTGTTTTAATATTGAAAGAGTCCATCACCTATTCATTTATCAGTCCAATTAAGATAGTGAACCCATTTGGTTGTATTCTTTGCCATTGACCCCTTACTCCTACCATCCTTGATTAATATACAGATACTACACAAATCTAGCTAGACAATTTTGTGTGTGTAGGAGGACACAATGTAACACAGGTAAGTACAGGACCAATTTGAATTTGAGTAGTCTCATATGTTTCACATTATAGAATACATTCAGACTCCTGATTTAGATGCCCGAGTTTATTGCCTCCAATATATGAGCTGCTAATTACTGCTTTTTTCCCTAACAGTGATTTGTGTCTGCTGTATAGGATTGCCCTTATAAACCTGCTTGACCAAAATATTGCTGTTATGGTTGCTGTCTGGAGGTGAGCTTAGCTTGAGATCCACTGTGATACCTAGTTCTCAGAAACATACATCTGACATAAATAATTGCGTGGAAATGCAGTCTCTAAATGGAAAATAACTAGGAACATGTAGGGGGTGCTACTCTTTGGGTTTGCTGCATGCCTCCTGCACCGTGGGGCACCTGATCCTATTGCCTGTCTTTATACAGCTGGGGCAGACGCTTCCCTGGCCAGGCATCTAGCGTTAGCCCTGTCACTGCTCCCTAGGTGACACCTTTTCTCCTCTGTTTTGTAAAAGGAGGTCTTTTTCCTTTCCCAAGAGTGTGCCAATTATGTCCTAGTCATTGTTGCAGCCAAAGGCATATCAGTCTTAGTTTCTGTTAAATTCACTTTGAAATCCTGGTGTTTTGTTGCAAGGTCTTTCTGTTCTCTTCTCCTCGCCCACCCACCTTTAAAATTTCTTTCCTATTCTGTAATAGTCCAGAACACATCTTTTGATAGAAAGTGTCTGCACTTGACATCCTCGTCAGAGTGTTTTTCTTTATTTCTAATACTTTGTTGTATATGTCACTGTGATTGTACAATTGTGTCACAACATTTGTCACATTCTCACTTTTGAGGTTTGATATTTGTCCTATTAATGGCTCAGATACAAGATAACCTTTTATCAAACACTTTCAGACCTGAAAGAATTGCAAAGAATAGTGAAGAAGTTATTCCTATTATTTCTGAATTGTCCTGCATTTAATTTAAGAGACAGATTTCTCAAACCCATAGATTGCCCAGATTTTTATTAAAGCTGCCAATTTACTTGCAGTCTTTTCATGAATTGTTGTTTTTATGTCATGAAGAAATGGTTACAAAATATTTCAGTATTCTCTTTTGAATAAGCCATTAATAGGACAAATATCAGGAAGCTCTCCTGAGTTGAAAGACTGAACTTTATACTGTGAATGCCTGTTGTAGCAGAATTCTTTTCTAATCTGTTAGTATCTTGAATATGCATCTGTGAGCTATATGTGATGGTAAATGTATGTGTAAATATTAAAAATAAGAGTTGATGATATTTGGAGGAAAACAAAATTAAAGATTTTGTTCTTGTTCTACAGGTTTATATAAGTAAATTATATGGGGATAATCCACTGTTTTTTGGGTTTCCCAAACTGAACATCTTTTGGGTTTTTAAGGTAATGATTCTTCTTGATTCAGGTACGATTTTTTTTTTAATACCCTTTAGATCTTCTGAAAATGTCACAAGCTCAAATTGGAGCTCTTCCTTGTGGCCAGAACTTTCCATTTAAATGCAATCTCTAATGCCCTCTCTCTATTTATCTTATTTATATCTTAACTTTTCTTTCTTCAGAATCTAGACTAGTATCTTAAACTTTTTTTTTTTTTTGAAAGGACCTTGGCACTTCTCATTTCCAATCACTTGGTTTACAGAAAAAGACTTTGAAACCTAGATTGGGTTAGGGACAGGGTTAGGATAAGAGTCAGAGAGTGTATCTTTAAAACTTACCTTTCCCTCCTTCCATTTTAGTACATAAAATCTTTCTCTAGCACAGGAGGAAAGTCTTTTCATCCAGTTACTTAGGGGTGAAAAGTAACCATAGAAACAAAATATTATCTCAGAGTACCTTTACAGCAAGGAAAAGTGCACTTTTTTCCCTTGGTGTGAGTCAACAACTAGCATACATCATATAAATATACTTCTCTGTGCTCGAATCACTGCAAGTATGTTTCTTTCCTGCCTTTAGGAAGGATTTTTCTATTATGAAAAAAGGACAGACTGGTTTCCCTTGTTATTTTAGCGTGTTACGGCAATCAGTGTTTATTGGACTGATTAATTATGTCCCTGTTTGTTTTTCTTCAATTATTTGCTTTTACTTAGTGGGTAGATAATGAATTCCCGTTAGCAGAAGGGGGATAAAATCAGGAAGTAAAAAAGATTCGAAACCGAAACCCTGGCTCAGGATTTGCCACTTTGATAGGAAAGATCCCAGCTGTCATCAGGATGCTACCTACTCAACCGGTATTACCTTTCTTCACCTTTCTAGTATCAGTCCTGCTTGTTGAATTCCTGAAGTATATTTGCTGAGTGTTTGAACTTGCAATGAACTGCCTGCTCTAATAGGCTTCATCTTCCTTATAAGTTGATGTAACAAATATGTTTAAATATGTGATTAGCTGTTAGGGTTCTTGAAGAGTGATTTATAAGAGGGAGATAAATTTTTGGAATACAAATAGAAGGCTGTTAGGCTATTGACAGAAGGTTTGGAGATCACTATTAGAATTGCATGTGTAAGTGCTAGTCACTTTTTAATGAAACAGCGTATTTAAATAAGCAAGTCATTGGCTGCGTTTTTCTTGACATTTCATTATCCCATGAATTGTGTGTTCAATCTGGCCATCATGATATATACACTCGGTTACTAAACAGCAGATAAAAAAAATGATGCTGAATATTTCAAAGATTTCAGGAACTCAACCACTCAGCAGTTTTTATTATTATCGATCCCAGAATCTATTTCACAATGTGTCAGCAGCCAAATGCATTTTAGATAAACTTGATATATTAAATAGGATACCATTTTTTTTTAATCGAGATTTATATATTAAAGGCAATCAGTTGACAATCTTCTGTGGTCTACTTTGTGATTTGCCAAATTGGTTATGTCAATATCAAAGGAAATTGACCTTAATAACATTTGTATTTCAATGTTACTTGCCGATAGTTATTCAGTTATTTAATAGGATATGATGAAATACATGTTTGGAAATACTCTCAAGATTTAAAAACTTTCTGAAATTGTGAAGTTTTAGCAAATAACATTATTTTTATTTTATTGGGGACATTCAATAAACTATCACAAATGGATTAATCTTCCTCAGCTATGAATATGGTATTAGGACAAGATAGGATGAAAGTCTTAGTGACATTTACAACTTTTAATCACTTTAATTTTTCCTGTTTCTTATGAAGTGTATTATGGACTCTTATTCCTTGAGTTACAATCATGCTTTTTTAAGATGTGAAAGAGCACGGCTATCGGAGTCAGAAAAAATCTGGAATTGAATCACGATTTTGCTTCATTCACTATTTAATTTTCAGTATTACTTGCTCTATAGTTATCTTTTCTTACCTACTAATTGGGAATAACAGTATAAGCTTCCTGCTGTGGTTATGTGGATTAGATAAGAGAAAATATATAAAAATGGATTTGGCTTGGCACTTCAGAGAGACTCTCAAGCACAGTACTAGGCACTTTACATATGCCACCTTTAATCTTGAAACAAAAACAAATTTGTAATATTTATTAGACACTTACAAATGTCTTGTAGAGCAGTAAATGCCATTATATATAATAATGCATTTTTTTTTTTTTTACCAGCAACCTGTAAGTGACTGTGGTATTAGCTACATTTTACGGACAATGACACTTAAATAACATGTCCAAAGTCAGCATAATATAATTTCTTGATTCTACATCATTAATTATAAGAAGCATCATTATTTTATGTTAATACTATAAGGGAAAAATGCTGCCAGTTAAAATGTGACTTATGCTGTCGATTTCCAGAAGTATAAACATTTCAGTGATGTCAAAATGTAAAAAAAAATGCATCCTTTAAATTCTGACATAATAGTGTTGCTGTGCAAAAGTGAGCCCTTGTCCAATGCATGCTAGAGTCAATTAAGTGACACCAGGATTTTGAGAAGAGAAATTTATTTAGCAAAGGCTAGCCTTGTGAAGATAGAAGGACAGTTCCTCAAACCTGTCTCCCTGAACTGGAGAAATTTTCAGTGTTTTATAGCATTCAACTAAAGGCAGGTAGGTTTGGATGATGAGGTATGCGCAAACTGATTACATGCTTAGCTCATTTGAAGTTTACGGTTTAGGCTATCGCGCTTGTCATGCTCAGGCCAGCTCTGAATAGAACTGCCTTGGTCAGTTCTGAGCTGATTCATGTTTCTTCAGTAATGAACATCGAGGGGCTACACGCAGGAGTATCAGACTTCTGGGTTGCAAAACAATGATAAGGGAATATGCGCTGCGCCAGTTGTGAGTAATCTTATTACTGTCCAATTACAGGGTAAAGATTTATGTAGTTGTAAAATAGAGTATCATCATCAAAGAAACAAGTCATCGGGATTACAGTTCAGTGAGTTACAACAGTTTACAGATCATTGCTTCTGGCTGCATCACAATATATCAGAAAGTTAGAAAACACTTAGATAATCTTTCAGTCACTATAATTATATTTGTTAGTGCTCCATTACAATATGACATCCAGTAAGTGGAAAAACTAGGGTTGAGAACTCAGGCAGTCTCCCTGGAGCTTTCCTGCTTAGGCCCTCCACTGTACTTTCACGTACAGAGCAAGCGTTCAATAGATAAGAATTTCTTCATCAGCTCAATGCATAAGGTCAACAAATATGCCAATTATTGTACTTCTTTAATATATTTAATCCAGGCATTTGAAGCAGTGAGGAGGTGAAAGAATGGGGTGAGATGGAATTATGTGAAAGTATGTCTGACTCTCACTTTTTGATGAATGTCATTAGATGTTTACTGAACACAGACGCCTGGTGTGCATCCTAAAAATATTTGTAGAGGGAATGATCAGCTAATCAGTGATAAGTTGAATAAGCATACAAATTGTCATGTTTTCTTTTTCTTTCTGTTATTTTTTCTTTAATATCAATGTGTAAAATGAGAGAAAAAATTTTCTCACTAGATGTCAAAAAAAAAGAAGGAAAATAAGCATAAATGCCCCCAAACCCTGGATATCATTTCCTGAATTAAAGTAGCTCTCTGGAAATAAAAGGGTATTTCTACAACATAATAATATTTTTATGTGTGTATCTTGTACTTCATTTTATAGTGAGTTGTTAGAGATATTTCCCTTGAAACTTGTAACAGACAAGGATGTTTCTATCACCACTATTATTTACTATTGCTCAAAATGTTACTACCAGTGCACTGGGGTTATGAAACAAAAATTAAAACTACAATTATTGAAGAATAAGATATAAAATATCAACATTTAAGTATAATATTAAAACCTCCTTAAAAGCAAAAAGGGATGACTGAAAACTATTAGAACTATTAAGAGCTCATTAAACAAGCCAGATACAAAATACATATGCAAAACTCAATTTAGCAATTATTGTTTTAGATCTATAGAAAAATTCATGTTAGAGAGAATAAGAAAATTACGCAGTACCTGAAAAATATCTTTGCAAGTTCTGTGTACTCAAATTTTGTTGAAGAACATAAAAGAATAAGTGATATGGTGGAGAGATATATTTTGGACGATGGAAAGACTCAGTATTGTAAAAATGTTTATACTACCCCAAATAATTTAGAAGTTTAATGAAATTTCTAGGAAGATTAGCTACCAAAAAGATTTCTTTTTATGAACAGAGTAAGATAATTCTAAGGTTAAATTAGAAGAATAGAAAAATTTTAGAAAAAAATTAGAAGAAAAAAGAAATGGAGCTAGGTAGCATATTGTTATTAAATCATCTTATAAATTTTATTAAATCATATTATAAATATACAAAAATTATAAGAGTTGTACTAGCATAGGACTAGACATACAAATGATTAGAATGAAGTTTTAAAATCCAGAAATATAACTAAATACATATGGGAATTTAGTGTGTGAAAAAGGTGGCATTTTACAACAGTGCATGAATCAATGGATTATTTAATAATTGTCATCATAAAATATCCATATCCCTCACCTTACATATAAATAATCATATACAACAAAACTTGAATATTAAAAAATCACAGAACTATTTGAAGAAAACAGAATTATTTTGAATATTCCCAGAACTTGAAAAGGCTTAAGTCAGACATAGAAGCCAGAAGACAGGAAATAAAATATTGATAAATATGACCATTTAAATTTTTTCAAAAAAGAATTCCTCATTGCATAAAATACCATTAGCAAAGACAAAAAAAAAGTATGGGAGAATATATTTCATTTTATATCAGACAAAAGGCTTCACTCTCCTTAAAATCAAGAGGAATGATTTTTTTCAGCATGATTCAAATAGACATAGATATCACAATTAAGTGACAGAAAATGAAGTACAAATGGCTCCTTAAACAAATGAAACAATGCTTGACTACACACATAACATTAAAAATACAAGATAACATTTTTCACCAGTTCGCTTGACAAGTAACATAAACTCTGTGTGGATACTGAGTTGGTGACGATGTAGAGAATTAGAAAGCTTCATGTACTGCCTGGTGAGGATATTAACAGATGAAGTAAAATGAGGATAATTTAGCAATTTCTTTCAAAATAAAAGTGTAGCTACCTTTTGGATCAGCAATTCCACTGCAAGGTATCATTCCTTCAGGTGTACTTAGACACATGTTCGGGATTTTGATTGCAGCATTTTGTTGTAAGACCAAACGGCTATAAACAACTTGAACATCCATGAATAGGGGGCTGGTTGATAAAATAGAGTCCTAGATTGTCATAGAGAGTAGCATATGTATATATGTAGTGAAATAATGGGATTTCCACGATATATTAGGGTTATGAAAAAGGATGATGCCAATTATTGGGAAAGGTATTATACCATTTGTGTCTATAAAAATAAATATATTTGGAGGTAATATTTAGGAATGCATGGAGTATTTCTGGAGGATATACAAGCATCTGAGTACACCAAAAACCTCTGGGGCAGGGAACAAGGTGACCGGTAGACAGAGGTAGCCCTGTATAACGTTTGAATGATGAGAGAATATAGGTGTTGTAGACATGAACCTGTATTAACTATACATAGGCATGAACCTGTATTAACTAGTAAACAAATAGCAAATTAAATAAAGTTTTAAAAATCTCAAAATCAAAATTCTAAAATGTGATTTCTGTGCCTCTCTGAATTTTCCAAATTCTATGCAATGAACAGGAATTGTAGTGTTACAGTTTAGTGCTTTATAATATGGAGACTGGAGTCACACTGCCTGACTCACCACTTACTAGTTACGGGAAGTTGTTTAACTTCTCTAAGCTTTCAATAGCTCTGTTTCTAATGTGCTTCAATTGCTTGGTTTCATCACAGTCATCACATTATTATTTTATTAGCCTGTTAGCATTCTCCATCAGACTGTGATCTTTAAGAGGGCAGGGAGAGTGTCTGTCTTGTTCATTGATCAATCTGTAAAAGCTAAATTAGTGTCCAGTACAAAGTCAACAATCATTATATGTTTATTTGTTAGGATTGGAAAAAAATAAACCCTATATCAGGTTATTGAAAAAATACCTATACTTATTAAAACTGTGCAAAATAATATACACCTGATACAGATTATAGATTTGAAAATACATATTGAATGAATTAGAAAGCATTGGGAAAATTTAGATAAATGCAGTTTTTTTACTCATTAGGGTAAACTTAAATTTGGGGCTCTGTATAAATGATTCTTGGAAGCTGCCTAGACTTAAGGATGAAAGAAACTTAGGTAGGCAAAATTTTGAGGGATTTACTAGTTTGTAAAGTTATACCAGAGTACTTTATTTAAAGAAAGTCACACAAGCAAATAAATTGAAATACAAACTTCATACTGGAAAATCTATTCCTGTGCATGCTCTTGGTTTATTGAGTGACATAATAAATTGACTGTGATAATTTAACACTCGAATCATCTGAAATTTAGACATCACAAAATCAGTGTGCTATGAAATTATGGAATTGGTCACAAAAAAGCTGAAGCCAAAAATAGACTTCCAGTTAGGAGTTACTGATAATTGGAGCATGTGTTCCTTTGCTATAAAATAAGGCATTCCCCCCTTTCTTAGACTTCCGAATTCCTTAATAATGTAAATGAAGTAATGGACATAGCACCATATTTAATAGCCGGTACCCATGTTGCTTGCCTTCGCGATGTGGCATTTGGGATTAAATAGTTACCCTTGGATAGTACGATGACTCCAGAGATTTCTTTCCCTGAAGAGATTAAAAACTGCTGTCATCGAGGTGTGGGCACCACTACAGCCTTTTGAAGCACATTCCTTGGTGTGCTGGTTTGAAAGGAAGTATGCCCCCTAAGAAAAGCCATGTTTTAATATGGATCCCATTTCTTAAAGGTAAAATAGTCTCTATTCAATGTTGTGTATTTGGGACTGTGATGGGATCATCTCCCTGGTTGATGAGATTTAGTTAAGAACGGTTGTTAAACCGGATTAGGGGATGACATGTCTCCACCCATTTGAGTGGGTCTTGATTGGTTTACTGGAGTCCTATAAAAGAGGAAATATTTTGGAGACTCAGAGAGACTCAGAGAGAGCAGAGAATGCTGCAGCACCACAAAGCAGAGAGTCTACCAGCCAGCGACCTTTGGAGATGAAGAAGGAAGACACCTCCCGGGGAGCTTCATGAAACCAGAAGCCAGGAGAGTAAGCTAGCAGATGACGCCGTGTCTACCATGTGCCCTTCCAGCCGAGAGAGAAGCCCTGACCGTGTTCACCATGTGCCTTTCCAGATGAGAGAGAAACCCTGAACTTCATCGGCCTTCTTGAACCAAGGTATCTTTCCCCGGATGCCTTTGATTGGACATTTCTATAGACTTGTTTAATTGGGACATTTTCTCGGCCTTAGATCTGTAAACTAGCAACTCATTAAATTCCCCTTGTTAAAAGCCGTTCCGTTTCTGGTATATTGCATTCCGGAAGCTAGCAAACTAGAACACTTGGTCTCTTCTTTCCTGCTTCCAGATGTTACTCCCATTCTTTGCTTGTAAAGTCTGCCTTAGTTCTCACTCCTCAGTTTTGATCCTTTGTTTTTTCTATCATCCCTGTCCCTAACCAAGTACTCTAAGCCACTCATGGAGGACCTGGCACCTGCCTACATTTTTTTTTTTCTGCCTAAATTTTATTAAGGCACCTCTCTAACACTGAGTCTCTCCTGTATCTCTGGCATATTGCTTTGGATCCTTCTGAGTAGGGACAGATAGCCTTCCTTCCTTCTACAGCACCACCTGTTGAATACTTATTCAGTGTTATCTTGGACTCTTCCAGTCACTAGAAGCTCACTACTTCATAAAGCAGATCATTTTAGTTTTATCTGCTATTCTTATTACATAAAAAGGCTTCTACCATATTAACTTTTTTACTCAACAATATACATTTGAGATGCATCCATGTTGAAACCTGTATCTGTAGCTATTCATTTCCAATGATGAATAATAACTGAAGTATGTTCAGATATATGCTGGTTTGAAAGGATGTATGTACCCTAGAAATGCCATGTTTTAATCCTAATCCCATTTTGTAAAGGCAGCTGTTTCTTCTAATCCCTATTCAGTACTGTATGCTTGAAACTGTAATTAGATCATCTCCCTGGAGATGTGACTCAATCAAGCGTGGTTGTTAAACTGGATTAGGTGGAGGCATGTCTCCAACTATTTGGGTGGGTCTTGATTAGTTTACTGGAATCCTATAAAAGAGAATAAGAGAGAGAGAGACAGGAGATTCAGAGAGAGCAGAGAATGCTGCGACACCATGAAGCAGAGAGTTCACCAGCCAGCGCTTTGGAGATGAAGAAGGAAAATGCCTCCTGAGGAGCTTCATGAAACAGGAAGCCAGGAGAGAAAGTTAGCAGATGATGCCGTGTTCGCTACGTGCCCTTCCAGATGAGAAAGAAACCCTGACTGTGTTCGCCATGTGCCTTCTCACTTGAGATAGAAACCCTGAACTTCATCGGCCTTCTTGAGCCAAGGTATCTTTCCCTGGATGCCTTTGTTTGGACATTTCTATAGACAGGTTTTAATTGGGACATTTTCTTGGCCTTAGAACTGTAAACTAGCAACTTATTAAATTCCCCTTTTTAAAAGCTGTTCTGTTTCTGGTATATTGCATTCTGGCAGCTAGCAATTTAGAACAAGATACCACAATTTGTTTTACCTTTTTTTGTTTTTAGACTTTTATGTTCATGTGGTTTGTGTGTGTGTGTTTGTTTTTTGCTATGACTATGCAATGATGACATGAACATTTCTGTTCTTATTTGCTAGTGCACAGGTGCAAGAGTGCCATTTCAGAGTTACCAGACTATAATTAATTAAGGGAGAAAATGTCTTAAAATAGCAAGGTATCAGATAGCTATTGCTGTATAACTAAATACCATAAGAGATTAATGACTTAATGTTAGTCTTGTGTCGTTGGCTTGCCTGTTTTGCTGCTCTCTTCCAGGTTAAGTTTATCTCTGTCAGGTTTGGCTATCAGCTCCTGAGTTGGCTGAAATTGGTTGGACTAGGATGGCCTCATCTTAGAAAATTCAGGTCTGCTCCACCATGTGTCATGTCCTCCAGCAGACTAGTTTGGTTGTATTCTTATGCTTGTTCTCAGACACTGTCAGTCTTTAAAAGAGAAAGCAGAAACATGCAATGCCTCTTGAGGTCTAGGTTTGGAAAAGGCACACCCTCTGTCACATTCCTTTGGTCCAAGTTAATCTCAATCCAGCCAGATTGAAGGAGTAGATTCTTAGTAAAAGGAGCTGCAAAATCACATTGCAAAGTACTTGGGTACAGGGAGGGGCATGAATTCCATCATTTTTGTAATCAGCATACCACATCGAGCGTTTGAGAGGAAGCATTGCAGTGCGAGATCTCCTACCCTGCTGGCATTAGTGTAATTGATTCAATTACTTCGGAAATTGATTTTGCATTACCTTGCAAAATCCAGGATTCTGCTTTCTTGCTTCTTTCCCTAAGTTTTTCAGGGGCAGACCATCTAGGGAGGACATCTAGGAAAGCTGGTGATTGTTTCCTGCTGCATCTATGACTGTCTAACACTGTGATGCAGTTTTTAGGAAGTCAGTGTTTCCATGTGCCTAAGCCACATTCTCCAGTCCACGCATATCAGTAATAGAGCTGACATTTTGACCTCCATCTGCCTTAATCCTTATCTTCTTCTCTACTATTTTAGAAATAGGGCTGGAAAAAGCATTATTAATCGGGCTCACAGAGGCACATTATTTAATATATGTTTTGTCTAACACATAAACTTGTGTCCCACAGGATCATGCCTGTACAATTTACTGCAGTATTTCCAGCACTAGATCAGTGTCAAGGCACTCCATAAGTGAGTATTGGAATGACATGCTCAGTGAATGAATACAAGAACATTTTTCTTTTGAAAATACTAAGGATCCACACCATCAAAGTAAAACCCAACCTTGTTCTTTAGGTTGCTGAGATATTTTTGGCCCTGACCCATTTTATTTTTATACCATCCTGTAATCAGCACCTTTTGGCTCATGTTCACATGGTGTATATGCTCCTTTGCGCTGACTGTGACGCTGAATAATCACTACTCACTAGTAGGTATCACCTCTTTCCGATTGTCCTGTTATGGTGACCTCTATAAAGACAAAGGCAGCACAGTGAATTAGCAATCCTGCCTACTTAGCATCTCAGCAGTGGACAGTTGGTTTCAGGTTTTTGGCACCCCAGCATTTTTCTTTCATTATGATTCATATGATGGAATCCACTGAGAGCAAACACATTACCAAGGACATTTTAAAAATCACCTTTCCTAGAAAACTATAAGATAAAAATGAGGCTCTGTTTCTCTTAGAGGAGAGAAAAGCTGTACCAGGCAGCTGCTTCCAGAGGATATGGCTGGTTCAGGATGCTAGAGAAATACATATTTTTAAACTTTCTATTTTGCAAAATTTCAAACAAATACTAAAGTAGAAACAATAGTATAAAAACCCCATCATCCTGCTGAAACAGGATGGGAATATAATTTGAATGGTGGGACACTGAGACAGTGAAAAAGTCGAGGGTATAGGTTCTGATATTATAATGTCCCATCTTTCTTAGAATATGGTGGAAATAGAGTAATAAGAGCTCTGAGATCAGATTCGTAAGGAAAACAATAACTCTGCGTGATTGTACTGATTTTTATTCTCATTTGACCTCTGAGGAAACAGAAGCAAGGAGAGATTGATTAATTAGCACAAGATCACAGAGCTTGTAAAGAGGGGAGTGGGATTACACAGTCTCTGAGTCCTGAGCTCACAATTTCACCATCACATTCAGCCTACAGCTCTCTTTAGCACATCTGCTTCCATCCCATTACTTCTTACATATACCTATACATGGCCTCTTTTATGATGATAGAATCTTTGAAGTCCTTTTCCTTTTCCAAGCTCCCCCTTTCCTTTTTATCTTGTTTACTTTTCCAATGAAGAAAGCCATAATCCTTATTCTTTATGACCGTATCTGGATTGCCGTTCAGCCACACCGCTTAACAACTGTTATCTTTGAATGTCATTATTCTGCCCACAACATCTGTTTTTGATGTGATCCTTGTCCCTTCCTTCTTCCAAACTAACTTTTTCAAATTTTTTTTTTGCTTATCATCCCTATCATTATCCTTTAGCCTTCATGATGACCTTGAAAACTCTTCAGTCCCATAATTACATAAAATTCTTAACATTGGTTTTCTCTACTTCACATTTGGAAACTCACAGTCATAGCCTTGGAGGATAGATCAAACCTTAGTGATTTAGAATATATATTCTGAAGTTAGATAAAACTGAATTAGAAAATGTGGCTTACTGGCTGCTGGGCTTTTCAACAGTTGTCTTCTGTAAACCTGAGGTTATGTGTTACTTAGAGTATTTACATTATATAGTTGTTATTAGAATAAGTAAGAAATTTTCTGCTAAGTGTATAGCACAGAGTTTGGCCTGTTTTGTGAAGCTTTAGTAAAGTTGGCACTAAAGAGAATGTAAACACGTTTCAGTCCTTAGAATCACTACACTTTAAAAGCTATTATCATTTTTTTTATGACTACTTTTGCTGTTTTTTAATCTCTGATTTCTCCTGACTAACTTACTTGAAATGAGTAACTATATTCTATGTTCACTATGATGATTTTTTTCCTGGTAATTTTTCAGTTTATCATTCCTTTTGCATTTAACGGCCTCTCTCTACTTCAAGCCATTTTTTTTAAAGCCATTTCCATAATGTGCTTGCTAACAAGTACCATCGAATCTTTTGTACTCTTGACCTTCTATACCTAGAAAATCCTCAATCTCTACTCTCATCTTTCTTTTATCCTGCATTCATTAGCCTGTATCTATTGACCTATAACTCTTTGGAAAAATTCCTTTTTCTACTTATGAGGAATCTTTACATATTAATACTATTTAATTTCATCTGGTCTTTCACTAATGTCCAAAAATCATTTATTCATTTTAATTGATCCCAAATAAATTCCTTCAATGTTTCTATTTTTCTAAGACCTCAACCTCATTTTAGTGAAACTGTCAGTATATTGGATGGAGCACCATTCACCTCTATATGACTCTTATTTAAAGGCACATTCCTCCTCTTCTAACTTCCACGTCATTACTAAAATATTATATTTAGATCTTCACAGATGCTATGTGTCATTTTTCTATGTATGCATTTCTTGGAGCAAATATAACAATGGCAACTACTGGTTGAATCAAGAAGAAATTTGTGATTTTTGATTGAAAGGACTCATACTAGAACAGGAATATCACATATATCCCTATTGTTAGAATATGAGCTTCTGGTGATTGTAGGCAAGAATAGTTATTCTGTATCATTATCAATGGTCCTTTTTCTGATGGTCTTTTATTTGCACCTGACTACAGAGGCATTTATAGTTCCTTCCCCTCTCCCTCCCTTCATTCTTCCACTAGCATTTATTGATGCCCCTGCTATGGTGCTAGCTCCTATAGGATATAAATACATAAAATCTCTACTTTCAAGGATCTTACAAACATTATATGTCATTCTAATATTTACCACTATTATTCATCAATGTATTTCTTTCCTTTATCTGAAATCATGATCTGATATACCATCAATAATAATCCTGTCTCATTCTTCTCCTTTTTAGCAAAGAAGAGCTCTCATGGTCTGGCTTAGTCATTTCACAATTCTCAGCCAAAGAGCTTTTTCTTTTGTGTTGGAATTTAGAAGTCATGCTTTCTGAAATTTCTGAGTTGAGGATAAACTGAGTTAATTCCTAAACTTTGAAAATGAATGGTATAAACTAAATTTCAGCAATATTATCTGGATATCATTTAAACGTTATTTTCCCATCTTTAAATTTTGTTAAATATTAAATGGGGAGGAAAGAGAGGGGATTTTAATTCGCCTCAAGAGATAAACAAATCAGAGAATGGGGTGTTGTGAGATGTTCTTACAAGGTCACTTGCAGGAAAGCCCATTCTTTAGAGTACGCGGCTCTTTATTTATGGAACCAGTGAGCTGCTTCTAAAAGACTGACTGGAAAAAAAGTGCTCTTTCAAAGAAAACCCTGTCTTCTTCTTTGATTGGAAAGGAAGAAGCTTTAGCTTACCTTGGGACTTCCACATCTGCAGCTGAGACTTTCCTGAGTCTCTGATGAAAGGACAGACAGATGGAAGTTCTAACCTTTATAAAGGGTATAACACAAACAGTTGGGAATTTAATCAATTAAAAGATAGAGCCATTTACTCTGTGGTCTTTGTCCCTGAACAGGAGGCTCTTTAGCCTACAGGCTTGCAAAAATTGTTTTTACTGTGTTTCTTTTATTATTTTTAGGTCAAATCTAAAAATAAAAATAGAGAAGTCATTGCCCAAAATGTCAGTGGATTCTTGCCTGCAATTAGTACTGATATATAAGTAAGTTTTCAAGAAAAAGAAAATTATCCTTATAAGATAGCTTTATTTTGAAACCTAAAGACATTTTCTTAGCAATTTTTGTAAGTAAACAAAATTCCCTACAATAAAAATACATGTTTTGTAAAGTTCATTCCTTCTTTATATTTTAAAATATTAGAGGTTAAATCTGCTTTAATTGAAAATCTTTCAGCTCATGTTACCTTTTATAAGGTGCTACTGAAAAGAGTAAAATAATTAGTGTAAATTTATAATAGTTTTCTATTTCTAAGAAATATATTATGCAGAGTCACTCTTTCATCTCAATTACTTTAAGTGGTCCATTTTAAATTCCTACCCTCATAAGGACTTAAACAATAATTAACTAACAGAATAATGATATACCTGTAAAATGTCTAAATTATGGTTATAGTAATGGGAATGAAAACAGGTAATCAGAAGGAATAATGGACAGTGCCCCATGCCTGGGTCTGAGATGTATCCTGGGGAGAAGATTTAATATGATTGGAGGTGAAAATATTAAATTGTAAACACCACTTAAAGGACAAATCCCATCTGTTTTCCTACCCCTCCACACCTAGGACCTAGCACAGTGTTTTTATTTATTATTTCATATATAACAAATAAATATTTGTTGAGTAGATAAATGAGTAAATTGATGATCTGGAATTTTGTCATTTTGTTTTAATTTGATGGAATTCCTTAAAGTCTGCAATACAAGCATGGGACTGTCAGGGATCACAGCTCCATCCAGATTATTATGGTATTGGAAAAATAGCTCTGGACATATTTTTCCCAAGGACAAAGGCTTATTTCTTTAAGCACTTTTCCTGAAACCACCTACAGTTATTTTTATTTATACATGGAGAAGCCTGAAGTTTTTTGGAGAGCCTTTCTTTCAATCTACTCTGTAGATGTAACAAAATCTAAACACTAAATGTATCTTATGTATCTTTCTTTTTCACCATTCTCATTCCTGGAATATAACATATGCTCATTAAATGCTTTTTGAATCAAGGAGTGAATGGATTAGAGAATGTCGTGACCATAATTCAGACATTCACAGAAAGTTTTGCAGATGGAGGTAGCTATGTACACATTTTCCTACTTTTTAATTTTGTTCTTTGTGTACTGACAAATAAAAGTGGAAGAGGAATATTTTCATCTGTTATGGTTTTTGTCTTCTCTAGCTCCTTTATGTGCCTTTCTGATATTCCCATTTGTATGTTGTATTGCCACCTCAAATTCAACATCTCTTTTTTTTTTTACATGTGCAGGCACCGGGAAATGAACCCGGGTCCTCTGGCATGGCAGACAAGCATTCTTGCCTGCTGAGCCACTGTGGCCCGCCCTCAACATTTTTAAAGCAATTTTACTTTCTTCTTCTTCTTCTTCCCTAAAGTCCTCTCCTCTCTAACTTCCCTTTTAGTTAATAATGCCTTCATTTTTTAGGCACTATACTTCCAAAACTGGGAGCCAAATTTGACTACTGTTTCTTATTAAATTAATTGCCAAATTCTTTAATAAACTTCTCACATCCATCCTTTCCTTTCTGTTCCAATTTCTGCTAGTCTAGACACAATATTTTAAGCCTGGATAAATTGAAAGAGATTCATAATTGATCTCTCTGCCTCCTAGTTTAACATAAACTCACCCAGGCTGCAACAATGAGGCAGCTTCAATAACCCAGGTACTTTATTATGGTATTCATATGTCGTTGGTATTTAAGAGTATCTCAAATCTGACTTATCAACTTTCTCTGTGTGTCTCCAATTACTGCTCCAAAGGCGCTTTTAGCCACATTGAAACTTTACTCTATACTCTCTACTATGAACTTCTTCGACCTCAGAGCCAGGAACCACTTTCTCTCACGAATAATACTCCACCCTCATACTGCCACCCAATTAAGCAATTTAGTTGGGCTACTTGAAGTTTCATTATGGAAAATGAAATTAAATACTCTGTGAATGCAGCCACAATTTATTGTAACGCAATTTGAGCAAGAAGCAAATAACAAGGGAAATGACTAATACTTGAATAATTTGCTGCATATACAAATAGCACAATAATTGGCTCTGAGACTGGGGGAAAAGATCATAAAAATCTTTTAGAACACTCCTAATTGTGCCCCAAATTGAAAACTAAGAGTTTATGGCTGAAAAAAGAAGCATAATTCAAGAGTCTTGTCTTCTGTGGATAATGGACTTGGGAGGGAGTCAAACTCTGCCTGTATCAGCATTTTGCAGTATGATAAAGGATATTAAAAATGTATTTACTGAATTGCAACCTATTTCTAATATTTATAAAGGAAAAATATCTTATTCATCTCTTATTTACAAAGGAAATTCAGCAAAAGTTTTTAAAGTCTTTTCAGAAAGATCTGAATGTATATTCTCTGGATGTTCAGGAGTAAGTCATTTAAAATTCATTGTAGTTGTTCACTACCCCAATCAGAACCACTTCAATGAAAGAGTGTTTTGGAGGGATGTCTGATTTTGCCATGATTGTGCATCAAAGCCACAAATAAACTGTATCTACACAGAGGATCAAATTAAACTTGGAAATTGCTATATTTTCACAGAGCTAAATTAGTTCATTTAGACCATATTTGATTTGTATGCTTTTCATGAAGCATTTAGAGATGTCCCTATCGCTGACCCAATGCTAATTTCAAATCCAATTGCTTATGAAAAATCAGAACTAACACCAAGGTATATTTTTGCAACTATGCAACTCTATCAAGTGAAGCTAAATTCAAAAGCTAGACCAAATGGGGGTTGTTGAATGAATTCGAAGATGGAATCAAAAGTTTTTACTTATAAAGGGGAATAACCAAGTGGTAAAAAATGAGGGAAAATTTGTCATTTTTTAAAAAATAAAAGTTTCATCATTCAGAGTATTTAAAATGGAGCAACAACAACAACCAAAAGCAGAGTATTACTTTATACAAATGTAATCAATAGATTGAAAACAGGACTCAATAAAAGAATGATTCAGTTCCCCATTTTAGGACTTCTTTTGTGAACTTAAATATCCATATAACTGATACTTCTGCTATAATTTCCAAGCTAATAAATTATTTTCATTATAGTTTGTAAATGTCATCTGTGTTATAGGGTGTTGAGACAGGGGCTTGAAGAATTTAATTAGTTAGTCTAGGTTTCTCTAGAGTGGTCTACATTCATTGTTGTGACTTTTTCCTATTCATTGTCCAACCCATTGCAATTAGACAGCCCCTGTGAAACTACTGAAATGTCTTTTGCTAAGGGCCCTAATGATCTCATCTCACTTGAATATGTCCGCACTGCTAGAGATATTTGTCTATGCATTCCATATTGAAAGACTCTAAATGTTCTTTTCATGACCACATTTCTGATTTTGTTCCTATCTTTTCAACTACTCTTTTGGATCCCCTTTTCAATTCCATCTCCTGTAATTGAGCTTTAAATTCTGAACTTTCTCAGGGCTCAATCCAGCTTTACTTCTTTCCTAAATACCTTTACTCTCTTGGGAACTCTCTTCTGCTTCAGTGTTTGAAATGTCATCCTTTTGTCAAATGTGCTTTTCAACTTGAGGCTTCTCTTTTGAATTCCCTACCCACCCATATATTCAACTGTTTTTTCCCTACAATGTCTCAATGGTAGCTGAAATTCAACATGTCCAAAATAAAACTCATTACATTACTTTTAAAAATTGCTCTACCTCCAGTAAACACTGCTATCATCATTCCAGTTATGAAATCCAAAATTGGCACATTAATATCTATCACACCTGTTCTAGTTTGCTAACTGCCAGAATGCAATATACCTGAAATGGAATGGTTTTTACAAAGGGAATTTAATAAGTTCCAAGTTTACAGTTTTAAGGCCATGAAAATGTCCCAATTAAAGCAATTCTATAGAAATGTCCAATCTAAGGCATCCAGGGAAATAAACCTTGGTTCAAGAAGGCTGATGAAATTCAATGTTTCTCTCTTAGCTAGGAAAGCACACAGTGAGCAGGGCAATGTCTGCCAGCATCCTCTCCAGGACTTGCTTCATGAAGCTTCCCTGGGGACATTCTTCATTTCCAAAGGGCGCTCCCTGGTGGACTGTGGTTCTCTTGGCTTTGTGGCTCTGCTTGGCTCTGATGTAGCTTTCTTGTGATTCTCAGAAGAGGAATTCTCTCCAAAATATCTCCTTTTCTCTAGGATTCCAGTAAACTAATCAAGACCCATGTAGAATACGTGGAGACACATCTCCATCTAATCAAGTTTATTACCCACAATTGATTGAGCCACATCTCTGCGGAGATAATCTATTCAAATTTCCAACCTATAGTGCTAAATAGGGATTAGAAGAAACCATTGCTCCTGCAAGATTGATTAGAATTAAAACATGGCTTTTCTAGGGCACATAAATCTTATCAAACCAGCACATTCCAGCCTCTGGACCCTAAAAAAGACATGTTTTTCCCATATACAAAATATGTTCATTCCATCACAATATCAGAAATCCTTAAATCATTTCAGTAGCAGTACAAAAACAATACAAGGTCAAAACCAGTACAAAGTCTTATCAAAGTAAATTACAGGCATGGACAATCCTGAGGCAAATTTTTCTCCTCTGGTTCTGGACCTGTAAAACTCAGAACAAGTTATTTGCTGCCAATATACAAAGGAAAAACAGTCATAGGATACATAGACCCATTTCCATGGGGAGGAAGGAACACAGGGATCACAGGAGCCAAGCAGTTTTGAAAACCTGCAGGGCAAAGTTCATAAGAGTTCAGTCTGAGAGTTATTTATTTTGGGGGCTTTAAAAGATGGCAGTCCCACCCTTTATAAGGGCCTATGTAGTGTCCCCTCTCTCTTCGAATGCAACCTTAGGGGACATTGGGGAGACCACCTTTTCCTTGGCCCCCCCTCTCCTAGCACTGGGCTGCACCTGGGCTCTCTGCCAACTCCAGGGCACATGTTCAACCCCTCCATGTGGTGGCAGCCAGGCTCTCCCCAATCTCCAAGGAGTGTGCTGCACCCTCTCCAAGGCCTGAGGTGGGCCAACTCTTCCACTGCAATGAGGTGGAGGGCCCATCCTCTGCCTTCGGGGTACACTCACCCTCTCCACATGCTTGGGTGGGTCTGTTCTCCTAGCAGGAGGCTTCTTGAACTTCAGACCTCAGTCTCCATAATTCTGCCTCTGAAGTTATATTTTTCTCCAATGTGTCCCCTCTCTGTCGCTCTCAGTCCCAATTGGCAATGGTTCTCTTTATACAGATCACACAACACTCTCATTGGCTTTCTATGCAGTAGCCTTGGATCGCCCATCAGACATAAGGAGTTTCCACAGATCCTTCCTGGATAACTCCGTGTCCAATCCTGGCTTTCTCTGAAATGGCTGACTGGCTCCACATTTGGCCACATCCTCATGTGGGGCACCATTCTCTGGGGTCTCCTTTCCTAGAAGCCCAGAATTTTCTGGAACATCAATTTCTGTTTTTTTTTTTTTGTACCAATGAGCTCAGGTTTCAGCTTATCCTGTCCTGTCACATTTCACTATATGCTGCAAGGAGAAACCAGGCTGCGCTGTCCACATTTAATTTGGAAATCTCTTCTGCTAAATATCCAAGTTCATAGCTTTTAAAATCTGCCTCCAGCCAAAGCTACTAGTCAATTTTGCCAGATTATCTGCCATTTCAAAACAAGGATCACCTTCCTTCCAGTTTGCAATAACACGTGCTTCATTTCTGTCTAGGGCCTGGCCAGAGGCTTCCCTAGAGTTCACATTTCTACCAACATCTCTTCAAAGCATTCTACAATTTCTCTATCAAGCTCCTTACAATTCTTCCAGAATCTTTCCCTTATCCATTTAAAAACCTGTTCTAACATGTTCAGTATTTGCAAATCATAGCAACACCCCAATCCTCTGGTACCAAAATCTGTTCTAGTTTGCTAGCTGCCAGAATGTAATATACCTGAAACAGAAGGGCTTTTAAAAAGGGGAATTTAATAAGCTATAAATTTACAGATCTAAAGCCATGAAAATGTCCCAGTTAAAGCAAGTCTATAGAAATATCCAATCTAAGGCATCCAGGGAAAGATTCCTTGGTTCAAGAAGGCCTATGAAGTTCAGGGTTTCTCTCTCAGCTAGAAAAGTGCACGGTCAGCAGGATGATGTCTGCTAACTTCCTCTTCAGTCCTCTTGCTTCATGACGCTTTCTTGGGAGGATCCTTATTCATCTCCAAAGGTCGCTGGGTGGTAGACTCTGTGCTTCTCTCAGCCTTGTGGCTCTGCTTGGCCCTACTGTGGCTTTTTTATCATTCTCAAAAAAGGAACTCTCTCCAAAATGTTTCCTCTTTTATGGGATTCCAGCAAACTAATCAAGACCCATATAGAATGGGTGCAGATACATCTCTATCTAATCAAGTTTATTACCCACAACTGATTGAGTCACATCTCCGTGGAGATAGCCTAATCAAATTTCCAACCTAAATAGATACTAAATAGGGATTAGAAGAAACTGTTGCTCCCACAAGATTTATTAGGATTAAAACATGGCTTTTCTAGGGTACACAAATCTTCTCAAACCAGCACAACACCCTAATTGAGCAGCAAGCCAATTAGACTTGGATCTTAGGCTCTGATGACTCATCTTTCCTCATATATTTGAAATTTGCACTCTCTTGCCTGTTCAAGAGAACAGGCTAATCCTATGACCCTGTTAGTAACCATTCAATGGATTCTCCAGAACTCTTAGAATAATGCCACAAATACTTAACCTGCTTTACAAGGACTACTGCCCATCTCTTCAGCCTCATCTCCTACTGCACTTCCTCTTGCTCATGGTGTTCCAGCCACACTAACTTCCTCCTGCTTTTCCTACTTAACACACTGCTACTGACCGGAGCTTATAGACTCTTGTCTTCTATACTGTTACCTAACTTTCCCCACTTCCTAACCCCTCTCCTGCATCCTCCACCCTGCTTTGTTTCCTGATTACTCTCGATCATTCTATTGTTACTTACTCTGAGAAGCCCTCCGAGGATGTGCAGTTGCTGCTCTCATTTGGGCATTCCATGTTTCCTTTGAATGACTCATCAGAATTTTAATTTAAAATTCTCGATATTATTGGTTGTTTAATGTCCATCTCCATATCAAGTTCAAATTACTCAAAGGTAGGACAGTGCCTTTTTTTTTATTATTATTATATTAACTCCACTGCCTCAGTCAGTCTGGCAGATATTGAGGTCATGTAATGAATATTTGCTGAAGGAAATAATAAATGAATGCATAACTAGTCTTGGCCTGGGCCACCGTTAGACTTCATTTGGCAATGTGCTAATACAAGAATAATGTATGCATGAAGAAAGTGTAGCTGAAGTGATCAATTTAATGAATCTATTGTGCAGAATGAAAACCAGTCCTCTGAGGGAGTGGGATAGTTGCCTCCTTTATTTGATTTCCAACTTCAGCCTAAGAGGGGTCCAGGAGACAGCTTTCAGTTTATGAAATTTGTACTGTTGTTTTCCTGATGATATTTTTATGTCCTCAAATTGTATTTGATTAGTCTTAGGAAAGATTTATAAACATTGCATCATATTCTTTACAGTTCTGGACAGATGAAGTTTTACGCACAGCCAGGCCTTCTCTAGGAAGCTCATCACACTTCCCTCCATGGTGTTGTTTACGTTCTGAGTGTCCAGGAATATGCATGAAGACCCAGCAAGACATAGGAAATAGGAAAAGCAAAAGCTCCAAATCCATATGGAAGCACAGGATAAAGCAACATAATGGTGCCCAAATCTGAGAAACAGCAGCAGGAAGGAATCTGTGCTGGCCGAAGAAGCTCAGCATTGCCTAGCAGGCAAGAAGATGAGTTCCCACAATAAAAGTCCCTGCGGGTAGCACCTGCAAACACTGGTTCTTGAATAGACTTTGAATTTGGCTAGTGTGGGGGACACTGCTTTCTGGCTTGCTGGTGATACAATAACATCCCCATTTTCATTTCCAGGCATAGGAAATTGTACCTATTAAAAGTAGAAGTGTTCTGAGCTTTAAGTGTTATTTCTCAATTCTGAGAAGCTGTGCTATATGTGTATGACCTGGTATTTTCCTGGAACTTTGCATAGCTATGTGATCCCTAAGACTCAAAATTGGAGTTCTGCAGCTCTGAAAGTCAGCATTGCCACATAGAGCAAGTGAAAAAGAAGCCAGAAAAGAGATAAAGACTTCAATAAGAGATAAAGGGCAAAGCCAATCTGGTTGGGACTAAGGTAAATCAGAATACAGGGTAAAGGATGATGTTGTCTGTATTTTAGAATATAATCTATTACACGAGACCAAAGAAAGAGAGATTTTTATTTTGTCCAAAACCTAAGTTTTCTGTAGCACACAATCTAATTTGACCTGTCTAACCAGTTCAGTTAAACCACCTAAACACATGTAGCCTAGAACTGGGAATGAGGCCTCGTAATTCTGCATAGCTTAATGTAATACCTGGATACATCCTAGAGTATGCTGGGCAAATAATTAAAAACTATTGACAAAGTCCATTGAGGGACTGGAGAAAAAATATGGAACTATTAAGCATTACCACCAGGGAAATCCCTAATACTCTCTCAGACATTAGAGACTCCCAAGTTAATTGGTCAAGCCCTTGACCTTGAAGGCTTATGAAATTGATTTCTGTAATGAAGAAGATAAGTCTCCCTATAATTATGCTTAAGAGTTACTTCCAGAGAACCTGTTCTGTTGCTCAGATGTTGCCTCTCTCTCACTCTCTCTCTCTCTCTCAGCCAAATCTGCAAGAAAATCATTCTTCTCCCCACTAGTGGGTAATGACATCCAGGGGTGATAGTCCCTGGCAATGTGGGACATGACTCCCAGGAATGAGCCTTGCCCTAGCACTGTGGGATCAATAATGCCTACCTGACCAAAAGAGGGAAAAGAAATGTAACAAAATAAAGTATCAGTGGCATAGATATCTCAAACAGAGTTGAAAGGCTATTCTGGAGGTTACCCCTATGCAAGCTTCAGCTAGATATTGCTAATTACAGTGGTATGCCAAGCCCCAACTAACAATATTACTGTAAACCCTAAAGAATGCCCAGGGGTCTATCTGAGACTTCAAGTTTCACTCACTAAACTTATTTTTCAGAAACCTAAAACCTCATAGATCGTTCCTAGGGCAGATGAGCCCTGAAACCCAGAGTTACTGATCTCGCCAAGAGCATCAATCAGTTACATCCCCCTACCCCATAATGTTGTCACCTCTTTTCAACATGAAGAAGTTAGAATGGCCATTGCCCCAATGTCTCTAAAGATTGGGAGAAGGATGAAAGAAAAAGGAGGAGTCTTAACAGAGATGATAGGATTTAACAAATGAGTATGATTTCTGGTATTTCTTTTTAGTCTCCAATGTCTTAGAGCAGCTAGAAGAAAATACCCGAAATTGTGCAGTTGTAACCCATACCATACTTTGAAATTTGTTCTATGACTACCTTTTAAAATGTTCTTTGAAATTTATTCTTCTTGTATATATGTTTTATTACACAAGAGAAAATGTAAAGTAAAATAGAAGTGGAGCGAAAGTTGAGACAGCTCTTATTTCCTTCATGTTGTGGCCGCTAGCTGTCTTATACGCTCCCTATTCTGATATCTATACTTAATTCTTCTGCAAACTGAAGCTCAAATTCACTTCTTTTCCTTTCTTTAGAAGGAGAAAATTATAAAGCATAGACAGCCTGAGAAGAACTTATACTGTATTTAATAAACAACATTTTATTATTTTAATCTCCCAGATTTACTAGTCAGTTTCTTTAGCCTTTGTCCATAATCTCTATCTTACAATCATGTAGCTAACTTTGAACCCATCAGAATTCCTTCCATATTGTTAGATGTGGTACCAAGAATAAGACCCACATCTTTAGCATGGTTTGCCTACTGTTGTTGCACTGCAAATGTAACTTACCCATTTCTTCCTTCTCTATCACCACATACTGAATTCAGATACCACTGAATCTGGGGTTGCAGATTTACTTTGGATTCAACATGAGTGGTTTCAGATTTATGCCTCTCTGGATGAAAGGGTGTCACATTTAAGGTAAGACTCAACTTTCATCCACTTTGGGCCCATGTAGCCTTTTGCTTTACTTGTGTTCACATTGCCATTTTTCCTTCCCTTTAATTTGTGCACTTGGCTTTTCTTCCCAACGGTCCTTAGCCTAATTTAATTAGCTCTGTTTGTTTAAAAAACTGTCTCCACCTTCGTCTGATTGCTCTGAATTCTCATTAATAGTCCTTTGTGTTATTTTCTGCAAACATAAGAAACATGATTGGATTTCATTCCATTAGTTCAGTCATTGATGGGAATGCCAATGTTAATACCCTTGCTGATTGCGCCATATGAAATTCCTAGAATGAACTGAGACATTCTCTATTAAATATTCCTCTGAAACTAGTCTTCTCATGTTTTCATTTACTCCCTTAGAAACTTTTCCTTGTTTTAATTGCCCCTATAGCCCTCTATTTTAAATATCCTCCTCACTAGCATGCCTACATTCAATATTTTCTCTTCTGTGGTTCATGTTTTATCCTACTGGAGTTCTTTACAACACCCCCCCTTTTTTTTGTACTTAGGTAAACTTGTCTACTGAAGTATAACATATATGGAGAAGAGTGCATGAATCTTTTTTTATTAAAAAAATTAACAAATAAAACATTAAGCTATCATTCCATTCTACATATACAATCAGTAATTCTTAATATCATCACATAGTTACATATTCATCATTTCTTAGACCATTTGCATCGATTTAGAAAAAGAAATAAAAAGACAATGGAAAAAGAAATAAAATGATAATAGAGAAAAAAAAAAGATTATACATACCATACCCCTTACCCCTCGCTTTCATTTACCACTAGCATTTCAAACTAAATTTATTTTAACATTTGTTCCCCTATTATTTATTTTTATTCCATATATTCTACTCTTCTGTTGATATAGTAGTTAAAAGAAGCATCAGACACAGAGGTTTTCACATTCACAGAGTCTCATTGTGAAAGCTATATCATTGTTCAATCATCATCAAGAAACATAGCTACTGGAACACAGCTCTACATTTTCAGGCAGTTCCCTCCAGCCTCTCCACTACATCTTGAACAACAAGGTGATATCTACTTAATGCATAAGAATAACCTCCAGGATAACCTCTCGACTCTGGAATCTCTCAGCCATTGACACTTTGCCTCATTTTACTCTTCCCCTTTTTGGTTGAGAAGGTTCTCTCAGTCTCTTGATGTTAATTCTCAGCTCATTCTAGGGTTTTTCTCAGTCCTTTGATGCTGAGTCTCAGCTCATTCCAGGATCTTTGTCCCACGTTGCCAGGAAGGTCCACACACCTGGGAGTCATGTCCCACGCAGAGAGGGGGAGGGTGGTGAGACCGCTCATCATATTGGCTGGAGAGAGAGACCACATCTGAGCAACAAAAGAGGCTCTCTTGGGGATGACTCTTAGGCCTAAATTTTAAGTAGACTTGACCTAGCCTTTGTGGGGTTAAGTTTCATATGAACAAACCCCAAGACTGGGGGCTCAGCTTATAGCTTTGGTTGTCCACACTGCTTGTGAGGATATCAAGAATTCAACTTGGGGAAGTTGAATTTCTCCCCGCTCCCACCATTCCCCAAAGGAGGCGTGCAAATACTTTTCTGGTCACTGATCAAATCGCTCTGGGATTCATTGGGGCATCACTCTGGACAAACCAACACAATCTCATTTCCCACCTGAGACTCCAAGCGCTTATGACATTCAATTAAACCATCCACATGAGCTATACCAGGAAATGCTCTAGTCAAAACATAAATTTTGCAACAAATAAACATTTTTTGCTTTAGTCTCACACACAAGGCGACACTTTAAAGTATTAATTATCATCTATTTTCAGCACTCTGCAATAATGACACCCCTCCACTCTTCCTCATGCAAAAACATTCTCAAAATTTGTACATTGTACATTTCACTATTATTATACACTCTAGGCATTCCCAGACTACACCATCCCGATCTTCACCATCCATCCTTCTCTCTGACTCCATTCATGTCTCCAGCCCTCCTCCCTCCACCATCCCCACACGCAGCCTCATTGTGTTCCAACACAACTACATTACAGTTAGGCAGCACTGTGCCGTCCATCTCTGAGTCTTCACATTCAGTCCTGTTGCACAATCTGCATACCCCCAGCTCCAACCACCCAACATCTCACCCCATTTCCATCTCTTGATGGTCCCCGCCACCAAGGAAACACTCCAAGTTTATGCACTAATGTCAGTTCACATCAGTGAGACCACACAGTACCTGTCCTTCCATTTCTGACCAATCACATTCAGCACAATGTCCCCAAGGTCCATCCATGTTGCTACACACTTCACAACTTCATTCTGTCTTACAGCTGCACAACACTCCATCCTATGTAGATGTCAGTGTTTGTTTAGTCAACTCTCTGTTGATGAACATTTTGGCCGCCTCCCATCTCTTGGCAACTGCCAACAATGTTGCTATAAACATTGGTATGCAAATGTCCATCTGTGTCCCTGGCCTTGTGTCCTTTGAGTAGAGACAGCATATAGATGGGTCCTGTTTTTTAATCCATTCTGCCAGACTATGTCCTTTGATTGGAGAGTTTAATCCATTAACATTCAGTGTTTATTACTTCATGGGTAGTACTTTCTCCTACTATTTTGCCTTCTGGATTTTGTATGTCATATCTAATTTTCCTTCTTTTTACCTTTACTCATAGTCTTCCTTTCTACACTCTTCTCCACACCTCTCTCTTCTGTCTTCATATCTGTCTCTAGTGTTCCCTTTAGTATTTCTTGCAGAGCTGGTCTCTTGGTCACAAATTCTCTCAGTGATTTTTTGTCTGAAAATGTTTTAATTTCTCCCTCATTTTTGAAGGACAGTTTTGCTGGATATAGAATTCTTGGTTGGCAGTTTTTCTCTTTTAATAATTTAAATATATTATCCCACTGTCTTCTTGCCTCCATGGTTTCTGCTGTGAGATCTTTGCATAGTCTTACTGGGCTTCCCTTGTATGTGATTGATTGCTTTTCTCTTGCTGCTTTCAAGATCCTCTCTTTCTCTTTGACCTCCGACATTCTGATTATTAAATGTCTTGGAGTATATCTATTTGGATCTGTTCTCTTTGGGGTATGCTGCACTTCTTGGATCTGTAATTTTAAGTCTTTCATAAGAGTTGGGAATTTTCAGTGATAATTTCCTCCATTAGTTTTTCTCCTCCTTTTCCCTTCTCTTCTCCTTCTGGGACACCCACAACATGTATATTCATGCACTTCATATTGTCTTTCAATTCCCTGAGTCCCTGCTCATATTTTTCCATTTTTTTCCCTATAGTTTCTGTTTCTTGTTGGATTTCAGATGTTCCGTCCTCCAGTTTTGAAATCCTATGTTCTGTCTCTCAAAATCTACCATTGTAGGTTTCCATTGTTTTTTTCATCTCTTCTACTGTGTCTTTCATTCCCATAAATTCTGTGATTTGTTTTTTCAGACTTTCAGTTTCTTCTTTTTGTTCTTTCCTTGCCTTCTTTATATCCTCCCTCAATTCATTGATTTGGTTTTTGATGAGGTTTTCCATGTCTGTTCGTACATTCTGAATTAATTGTTTCAGCTCCTGTATGTCATTTGAATTGTTGGTTTGTTCCTTTGACTGGGCCATATCTTCAATTTTCCTGGTGTGATTTGTTATTTTTTGCTGTCGTCTAGGCATTTAATTACCTTAATTAGTTTATTCTGGAGATTGCTTTCACTTCTTTTATCTAGGGTTTACTTGCTGGATGAATTTGTTGTCTATCTGTTCTTTGACATTCAGTTCAGCTTTATCTGGACCTTTAGCTTAAGTTTTGTTTAACAGAGGAGAATTTTTCAGTTCTTGTTTTCTTGTTTCTTGCCCTGCTTGTGTGGTGCCTTCCCCCCAACACACACCCTTAGGAGGGTCTACTTAGATATTATATACCCCAGCCAGATTTTCCTAGAACAAACTGGCCTCCTATCAGGAGGAAAGAGTCACCTGTGTCAGTTTTCCATGAGGGTGAGACCCAGCAGGTTGGAAGACTTTCCTGTGAAGTCTCTGGACTCTGTTTTTCTTATCCTGCCCTGTGTGTGGCGCTTGTCTGACTGCAGGTCCCACCAGCATAAGATGATGCGGTACATTTAACTTTGGCAGACTCTCCCTGCTGGGGGTGTGGTGGAGACAGAGGAGAGGTTGTAGGCTGGTTTTAATGGCTTCAGATTACCAAGCCCTGGTGTCTGAATTCCTTGATGGAGGGATTCCACCTGAGTTGGGCTTCACCCCTCCCCTTGGGAAGGCACAGGCTCCAGACAAGCCCCCAATAGAGCTCACTTCTACCTATGCCTGGGGAAGTTGCAGCCTGAAAAGTCCTGCTGCTGTATCCAGAGGCAGTCAAACCTTTGTAAAACACAGCCACAAAAACCTCTGTTTCCTTCTTTTTTATTTTTTTTCCCCCTTTTGCTGTCAGTCCTGCCCCCTTGGTGCCGGGGCAAAAATGAGCAACCTCCGCTTTGATCAGGTTCACCTAAGCTGGGGGCCTATTTTTAGTAGTCAGAATTTGTTAATTAGTTCCACAATTGGCATTTGATTGTGCCCAGTCCCTGCTGCTGGTAAGTCCTTTCCTTTCCCCTCTGGGAAGCGGCCTGTGGGGGAGGGGTGCTGGCCGCCGCAGCTTTGGGAACTCACAGTTCGGGGGGTGCTCGCAGCCAGTCCAGCTGGTCCAGACTGGGGTACGCTATGTGTCTGGTCACTGACATGGCCTCAGGAGCTGTTCTGTACTGTTTCTGGTTATTTAGTAGTTGTTCTGGAGGACGAACTAAAACGCGCACGTTGTTAAGCCGCCATTTTGATCTGGAAGTCAAGTGCATGAATTTTATATGTATACAACTCAATCAAGTTTTATATAGCATATACACAAATAAGTATTATTTGTGATGGAAAATGAAACATTGTCACCAACCCAGAAGTCACCATATTCTTTCTCAGTCACTACCCCCAACTTAAGTAAATCAGCATTATTCTTTCAAATGTCATGGATTGCTTTTCTATTTTTGAACTTTGTATAAATGATGTTATACAGTATGAACACAATTGTGTCTGACTTTTCCCCTTCAACATTATGTTTGTGAGATCCATTTATGTTGTGCTGTGTAATCGAAGTTCATATATGTATATAAATATATTTTTGCACTATCTGTTACTTCCTGAAAAATACTGAATAGAAATGTTGGTAGAGGGCAACTTTGCCTCAATCCCGATCTCAGATTAAAATTTATAATAGCATTTCATCATTAAGGAAGATGTCTATAGAAGCCCTTTATCAGAATAATAATGGTTTTCATTGATCCCCAGTCTACAGTACTTATGACAATTTGGAAATGAATTTTATTAAATACATTTTCTATTGAGACTCTCTTTGATTTTTCTCTTGTTATATTATTGTTTATAACATTGATTGCATTTTAAATTTTAAACTTGAATTTGTGATAGAATTTTTAATGTATTTATATATTTAATTTGTCACTATATCAGAATTTTTATGTCATTATTCATAAGAAAGATTGGTTTGTAATTTTCTTATAATGTTTTCATATTTTGGTATCAAGATTATAAGGACCTCATAAAACAATTAGTGAAAATTTTCTTCCTTTTGCTATACCCTAGATTCATTTTCTTTCTTAAGCATTGTCATCTTTCACCAGTAAAGCTAAGTGGGAGTGTGGATTTATTTCCAAGAAGGTATTAAATTCTATGTTTAATGTTTTAGTGAATGTAAGACTAGATAGATATTTTTAAAAATCTTCTTGTATGGGTTTTGGGAAGTTAATTTTCTAATAATTTTCATATTTGGGTAAATATTAAAATTTGTTTTAGCACTTATATGTTTATGTTATCCCCATATTCACTTTTTATGTCTGAGAACTCTGTATTGGTTTCTTCCTTTTCATTCCTATAATGGTAATGTGTACTTTATTTCTTATATTTCTTGGTCAATCTTCCTAAGGGTATTATAAATTTTATTAGTGTTTCAAATAACTTTTGACTAAGTGGGTTTCCTTTATAGTATATTTATTCTCTTCCATTAATTTCTACTCTTATTTATTTCCTTTCTTGTACTTTTGTTTTGATTTAATTATTAACTCTTAAATTTTCAGCTATCTTTTGGCTTCAATATACATAATTAAGACTATAAATATCCCACAAAATAGATTTTACTGTCTTAAGCTTTTATATGTTATGTTTTCACTATCAGTAGTTCAGCTATTACATAATTTCCATTGAAAGGATTTTCTCATGTTTTATTATTGGAATATGTTATTCTTTAATTTCATTGTCAGAAAATATAATTTTAAATCCCTTGAGAATTTGTTGACAGTTCTTTTATGGCCAAGTATATGGTCAGTAAATATTGCATAAACACTTGATGAGAATAAGTATTTTGCAGTTGTTAGGTGCAGAATTCTATATATTTCACTTTGGTCAAGTATGATTATAGTTCTCAAATTTCCTATGTCCTCACTGATACTTAGCATGCATAAACAGTTTCTGAGAGAGGTGTGCTAAATTTTCCATTATGTTTGTTGGTTTGTTAATTTTTCCCCTTCATTATGTCAGTTTTTAAAATGTGTTTATAGGCTATATAATTAAATGCATGCAAATTTAGTTTTTTAAGATCTTCTTAATGGATTGACGCTTTAAAATTATGAAATATGCCTCTTTGTATCTAATGTTGCTTCTTGCTTTAAAGTCTACCTTCTCTGATATTAGTATAGATAAACCAGCTTTCTTTCCTTGATTTTTTTGTCATCGAATTTTCCATACTTTTGCTTTTACCCTTTCTGTGTTCTATAAGTAAGTCAGCATAAAAACAAAGAGATGGAGAAAGATATGCCATGCTAATACTAATGAAAATAAAGCTGGGATAGTTATATTAATTTCAGACAAAGGAGATTTAAAGGACATTATAATTATAAAGGATCAGTTCTCCAAGAAGACATGCCAATTTGAAAAGTTTATGCTCTTAACAAAAGAACAGCAAAATACAAGAGACAAAATCTGATAGAGGAGGGATGTTATCAACATAGCGATGTAAATGCTACTGAGATTCAGTGGAAAATAAAAGGACGATACTCACGTGTTCCGAACTCTGGAGAAAGCTATAGACTGGAGAAGGATCCTACAGACACTGGATTGAAGATAAAAATATCAGGTAGGAAACTTCTGTCCCAGTTCAGCCAGTCACCTCCCCTCCCCCTCATGCAGTTTCACACACCTTGGGAAGTGCATTGAGGTGGCGGCTGGGATGTGCCTGGCCTACCTCCCACCAGGAACACATGCTACAAAATCTTTCACGGCTGTCAAAGAGACAGATCCCCACCTATACCCAGACACAGAGACCCAAGCCCAGACACCCACAGAAGGACTTAAGCCATGGGGGATGGTGGAATACAAAAGGGCAGCAAGGAGGAATTGTACAAAATGGAGGACTAGGGAGAGGACTGCAAAATCTTTCCTAAAAGCAGCAAGCAGCCAGGCTAAGATTACCCAAATCAACTGTTTGGAGACTCAGGAGACAGGGGAAGACATTTCAAAGCACAGGTCAGTGAAGGATGAAGAGTCTGAGGAAACCTGTGCGGAGACTGTGTTTCCAGTCCTGAATCCTGGTCCCCTACCCCCACCCATGAGGGAAATGGCAGCAGGAGGCTGGATCTTTGCGTGGGGAATGGCTGCAGCCTAGGGCAACTGAAGGAATCAGCCACTGTGAGTAGTGGGGGACACAGCCCCACACTGAAACAGATTTTGTCCAGCAAAGTACAGGCGCAGGAATCCCACAGCATCAGCCCTGCCTGACTAGAGGTAGCCTGGGCTCTAGGAGATAAACAGCTTCTGAGGACAATTGAGTTACTGAAGACCTTCATCTGCTGGGCAGGCCAGAAAGTGCCAGGGAACTGCAGGGCTGCTCAGAACCTCTCCAGACCCTATCCTAGGCCCATTGGAGCTGGTCTACATGCCCTCTATGGGAACCCAGCCATGTTTTGGCTGAGAAGCATGGATGATCCAACTGTCAGACTGTGCCCAAATACAAACCCAGGTGTTGCTGGATGGTGAAAAGAAAATCACTCCTGACTGTTGGCTGGGGAAGTGGAAACTCTCCATCCTGTAGCCCTAGGCCTTTCCATGCAGGAGCCTGGGTCTTGCCAGACACATTGTGCCCTCAGACAGGGTATCACTCAATGTGTAGAGTGCCCATCCAATATGGATATCCCATCCATATACTGGATTCACCAGCTCCCAGCACACATGGAGAATACCAACCCTGACCGGATTGTTGCATGGTTATAGCCCGACCCAGCACCCTGCTGCAGTGAGTGGTGGGGTTGTGGGAAAGAGGGGGCCCAAGAGAGTCATCTGCTGGGAAGTCAGTGAAAGCACACTCTGGCAAACTGCTTTTTTGACCTTCAATGCAAACCCAACCAACTATAAAATCTTAGAAAAGAGAGGGAAATCAACTTTCAAAATAATCTTCTCAAATGCCTAGAAGCTAGCAGAAAATCACAAAGCACATGAAGATGCAAGAAGATAACGATGAAGCCAAATGGCCAAATTAAAAAAACATCAGAGACACAGAACTTGAATCAACTAATCAAAGATGTTCCTACAAATCTCCTAAATAACTTCAGTGAGCTGGCTAAAGAGATAAAGGATATCAAGAAGATGTTAGAAAAGCATAAAGAAGAATTTGAAAGAATAAATAGAAAAATAGGAGATCTTATAGAGATGAAAGATATGGTAGATCAAATTAAAAATATAATAGAGACACACAACAGCGGATATGAAGAGGCAGAAAAAGGGTAAGTGAACTAGAGGACAGGGCAATTGAATTCAAATGCAAAAAAAATCAAATGGCAAAAAAGATGGAAAAATTGGATCTCAGGGAAATGATGGACAATATGAAGAGCACAAATAAAAGAATCATTGGTGTCCCAGAAGAAGAAGAGAAGAGTAAAGGACTAGGAAGAGTATTTGAAGAGATAATTGGGGGAAAATTTCCAACCCTTATAAAAGACAAATATAAGAATCATTGGTGTCCCAGAAGGAGAAGAGAAGAGTAAAGGACTAGGAAGAGTATTTGAGGAGATGATTGGGGAAAATTTTCCAACTCTTATAAAAGACATAAATATGCAAATCAAGGAAGCCCAGTGAACTCCAAATAGAATAAATCCAAATAGACCCACCCCAAGACACATACTGATCAGACTGTCAAATGCTGAAGAGAAAGGAGAAAGTCCTGAAGGCAGCAAGAAGAAAGCGGTCTGCCATGTATAGAAGGGAAGCCACATAAGACTATTCAACAGGCACCATGAAGTCAGGAAGGCAGTGATATGATATATTTATGATTCTGAAGGAGAAAAATTGCTAGCCAAGAATTCTTTATTCTGAAAAGTAGTTCTTCAAAAGTAAAAGGGACTTTACAATTTCCATAGCCAAACATGCTGAGAGAATCTGTTAACAAAAAACTTACACTGCAAGAAATATTAAAAGAGTTCTGTTGGCTGATAAAAAAGACAAAAGAGACAGAGGTCTGGAGGAAGACACAGAATTGAAGAGTATCAGTAAGGGTAATTTAAAGGATAAAAAGAGATTAAGGAAAAAAATGAATCTGACAAATAAAAGCCAAAGAATAAGATGGTAGATTTAAGAGTTGCCTTAACATTAATAACTTTGAATGTTAATGGACTGGACTCTCCAATTAAAAGATACAGACTGGCAGAATGAATTAAAAAATATGATCCATCTATATGCTGTTTATAGGAGATTCATCTTAGACTCAAGGATACAAATAGATTGAAGGTGAAATGGTGGAAAAAGATATTCCATGCCAGCTGTATTAGTTAGGGTTCTATAGAGAAACAGAATCAACAGGGAACACTCGCAAATATAAAATTTATAAAAGTGTCTCATGTAACTGCCAGAATACAGAGTCCAAAATCCTCAGGGCAGGCTGTGAAGCTGACGATTCCAATGGAGGGTCTGGAAGAACTCCACAAGAGAGCCTCGCCAGCCGAAGCAGGAAGAAAGAGAGCCTGTCTCTTCTGAATCCTCCTTAAAAGGCTTGCAGTGATTAGATTGAGCATCACTCATTGCAGAAGACACTCCCCTTGGCTGATTACAAATAGAATCAGCTGTGGATGCAGCTGACGTGATCATGATTTACTTCTATGAAATGTCTTCATTGCAACAGACAGGACAGCACTTGCCCAACCAGACAAACAGGTACCAACACTTGGCCAAGTTGACACATGAACCTGACCATGACACCAGCTGTAACCCAAAGAAAGCAGGAGTATTATATTAATATCAGCCAAAATAGACTGTAAATGCAAAGATATCTAAGAGACAAACAAGGACACTACATATTAGTAGAAGGAAAAATTCACCAAGAAGAAATAACAATTATGAATTTTTATGTTCCCAATCAAGGAGCTCCAAAGTACATGACCAAACATTGACAAAACTGAAGGGAGCAATATATATTTTACAATAATAGTGGGAGACTTCAATACATCACTCTCTTCTATAGATGGAACAACCAGGTAGAGGACCAACAAGGAAATAGAGAATCTAAACAATTTGATAAACTAATTACATCCCCAAATACCAGGATACGCATTCTCTAGTGCTCATGTAACATTCTCCAGCATACATCCTATGATGAGGCACAAAACCAGTCTTAATAAATCTTAAAAAATTGAAATTATTCAAAGCCCTTTCTCTGACCACAATGGAACTAGGCTAGAAATCAGTAACTACCAAAGAACCAGATCTTTTCCAAATATGTGTAGGTTAAATAACACACTCTTAAACAAATCAGTGGGTAAAGAAGAATTGTAAGAGAAATCAATAGATATCTTGAGACAAATGAAAATCAGAATACAACATATCAAAACTTATGTTTTGATTATGAGATGCATCAAAGGCAATTCTGAGAGGGAAGTTTATTGCCCTACATGCCTATATTAAAAAAGAGGAAAGAGCAAAAATTGAGGATTTAACTGCTCACCTCAAGGAACTAGAGAAAGAACAGCAAACTAATCCTAAAGCAAATAGTAGAAGAGAAATAAAGGTCAAAGGAGAAATAAATGAATTGGAGAACAACAACAACAAAAAAAGAGAGAATCAATAAAATCAAAATTTGGTTCTTTGAGAAAAGCAATAAAATTAATTAAAGTATGCGACAACATGGATGGACCTTAAAGATATAATGCTGAGTGAAATAAGCTAGACACAGGATAGACACTGTATCATTTTCATTAATATAGGCCACCTCAAAAATGTAAACTCCGAGTCTCAAAATGTAGAATACAGGGGACCTAGAGACAGAAGCTAGAAAAGTGGGAAGCAGTTAACTAATGATGCACAGATTTGTAAACGAGGTTGATTTAAATGTTTGGGAATGGATAGAGTAAATGGTAGTTCATTATTGAGATTGTAAGTAATAATGTCTCTTCAAGATGAATATGATTGAAAGGGGTTGTCTAAAATCATGTATCTCACCAACTAATTCTACAAATATAAATACATTCTTGCATAAACTGCTTCAAATGTATGATACTTGTATGAAGAATAATAATAGAGTGGTATATTGAAAAATTACCTATTGCAGCTATGGACCATATTTAACTGCAATACTTTACTAGTATCACTCCAATTCTCAGGGTAAATAATTCTCAGGGTAAATAATTCTCAGGGTAAGGGATATGATGTCTTTGGGGTTTTCTCTTTTGTGTGGCTGTCTATATCTATTATTTTTCTCTCTGGATCAATGAATATTGTCAAAAATTGAGAGTGAGGTCATGGAGCCTAGAATAGGGAATGAGATTGGGTGATTATATAGAGTTTAAAGTGATACCAAGCATGCCAGAATATTTAAGGCAGATAATAATAATAATAATAATAATAATAATAATAATAATAATAATAAAGTATTTGCAAAGATCCTTGAGGAACTGGAGAAAAAATATGGAACTATTAACTTCCCCACCTGGGAAATTCCTGATATTCTCTCAAGCACTGGGGACTCCCAATTTAGTAAGCCAAGCCCTTGATCTTGAGTCTGACCCTTATGAAACTTATTTCTGTAATGACAAAGTTAAGCCTACTTATAAACATGCCTGAGTCACCACCCCCAGAGAACTTCCTTTGTTGTTCAGATGTGGCCTCTCTCTAAACCAAACTCTGCAAGTAAATTCACTACCCTCCCCGCTACATGGGAAAATGACTTTAAGGGATATAAATTTCCCTGGGAATGTGGAACATGACCTCCAGGGATGAGACTGGCCCTGGCAATATGGGATGGAGAATGCCTGCTTGACCATAAGGGGAAAAGAAATGTAACAAAATAAGGTTTCAGTGGTTAAAAGATTTCAAATAGAGTTGAGAGGTCATCCTGTAGGTTACTATTCTGCAAGCTTCAACCAGATATTACAGATTGACATGGTATGCCAAGCTCCAGTCAACAGTATTCCCGAAAACCCTAAAGAAAATCCACAGCTCTACTAAGACTCTATAAAATTTTTACCTATTAAGTTTATTTTTCAGAAACGTAAATCCTCCAGATTGTTCCTATACCTGATAAGCCCTGAAATTCAGAGACACTCGCCTCTCCCAGAACATCAAGCAGTTGCATTCCCCTTCCCCTAATGTCAATACCCCTTTTCAATGTGAAGAAATTAGAATGGTCATTGCCCAAATATCCCTGAAGATTGAGAGAATGATCAAATGCGAGGGAGAAGTTATAACAGAGAAGTTAGTATTTAACAAATGATTATCACTACTGAATCATTTTATAGATATTTCTTTTTTGTTTCTAGCCTAAGAACCAGAAGGAAATTCCTGGAATTATGGAACTGTAAGCAATACCATACTTTGAAATTTGCTCTGTAACTACTTGTTAAACTATACTGTGAAATATCACTTTCCTGTATATATGTTATATCTCACAATAAAAAGTTGTTCTCAAAACAGAACTGGGGGCAGGCCATAGTGGCTCAGCAGGCAAGAATGGTTGCCTGCCATGCCAGAGGACCCGGGTTTGATTCCCAGTGCCTGCCCATGTAAAAAAACAACAACAAAAAAACCAGAACTGATAGAACTGTAGGGAGAAATAGACAACTGCACAATGATAATTGGAGACTTCAATACTCTTTGTCAGTAATTGCTAGATTCAGTGGGCAGAAAATCAGTGAAGATGTAGTTGAGCTGGGATCCATATCTATCAACTTGATCTAATTGATATTTACATTTTACCCCACCTGATACCAATAGAATGCACATACTTCTCTAGCCATAAAATAATAGAGATAATAAAAAGTTATGTTACCAGTACTCAATGGAATTATACTAAAAATCAATAGCAGAAAGATAGCTGGAAAGTCCCTGAATATTTACAAAGTAAGCACACACCTCTAAATAACAAGAATCAAAGAAGTCTTAAGAGAAATGAAAATATATTTTAGATGAAATTAAAATGAAAATATAACTAATCAAGGTTGTGTAATGCAGCAAAATCTGTGCTTAGAAGGAAACTTATAGCATCAACTGTATATATCAGAATACAAAGAAAGATCTAAAATCAGTAACCTAAGATTCCACATTAGGGAACTGTAGAAAGGAGTGCAAATTAAGCCTAAAGCAAACAGAAGAAAAGAAATAATGTAAACAGTCATTGGGAGAAGCATAGCACCCATACACAACTATTCCAGCTGAAAAGTTTTCAGGGTAAATGTGAGCCATCACTTTGGTACATTGAGCCATGCTAAATTTTATTTTTTTGTGTGTTTATCCAAATATTTTTCTATGCTTGGCACTTCTATACAAACAGTAATCATTCTCTGCATATCTTTTTCTTAAAAACTAAGTGAACTGCATATATAATTTCTTCAGTGAACTGTGAGATTTGTATCACATATCTTTTCCTTTTCATTTTTCCTCCATTCAGATTCATCTTCACCCTTGAAATTCCATGATTTGTAAGATAGTGGTGGACACAGATCCACAAATAAATGATTGTGGGTCATGAGAACATGATGAATTAAGTACCAACTTGACCAGAGGGAATTGGGGAGTGTTTTATGGAGAGGGCACCCTTTTTCGTGATCTGGAATTACCATGCAGGCACTTGATGATGTTACTAGAGCAGTAATTGAGTAGAGTATAGCATAGGCAGAATGAATTGCAAATATGTGGGAAGGATGCAGGCGGATAGGTAAGTTAGGTTGATATTGTGAAGGACTTTGCATTTCATGCTAACAAGCTTAAGATTCCCCTAACAGATAATGAGGAAAACTGAAGGATTTTAGGAAAGGAGATGATGATTAGTTCAAGTTTTTGAGGGATCATTTTAGCTGTTGTAAAAAAGGTAAATTAAAGGAGATAAAGGCCAGGCAAATAAACCACTTAAGGACTTATTTTTGTTGCCAAAAAATTGGGAGTTAGTGGAAGAATAAATGGAAAGGTAATGAAAGAAGGAATTAATAAATACATTTTTGAAACAGGAGAACCAAAGTTGGATTTCAGGGACCACTGGAATTAGGTATCATCTGTGCACCTTGCTCTCATTTTTAGAGGTTTTATTCTCATACATTACATAGCTACATGCTCAATGAGTTGAATTTGCTGGCCAATGGCTATATCTTACATTGGGAATAAGGCTCTTCCTCAGTTCCAGGTAGGAAAATGCTAGGGAGAAATCTTACTGACCAGGCACAGATCAAATGTTCACCCCTGAATCATCATCTGGTGATAAAGGGAGATGGGGTGATGCAATAACAATCTGTACCAACCAGCACCATGTGAATGGTATGTGAATGAGTAGTAATTTCCAAAAGAAGATGCAGGGGTACTGGCCAGACACAATAATAGTAGTCAACAGAAGAGATTAGGTAGAATTACTTACATTTTCATGACTTTATGGAACTTGGAAGATTTAGTGGAAAATGATGAAGATTCTTTATCAACATCACTAAATTAGCAAGTTAGTAATTCCATAAAAATTTAAATGCCTCTTACATCTAAAGTCCTTTTTTGAGTTAAACAGCTAGAAATTTGAATTTAGGCATAAGGTTGCAGGTGTCCTTGTGGTGTTCCTTTTATCCTGGCCATCACTATTGGACTCAGAAATCTGAAATCTAGGCAAGAATCACTATTTATAGGCTACATCTTGGAAAACAAGCCTCTCTAATGTACCTAATTAACAGTCTCTCTTAAAGAGAAGAACCTTGTCAGATGGTAAGTGACCAGCCAGGTCTTCTCTTAAGAGTTATGAATGTGGAGTAAAAAGACATGGAAATGCTGGAGGATGAAATAAGAATGGAGTGGAGTATAGAGAGGGAATGCCACAATGAAAAACCTAAATGATATCAACATTGGAGTCTTTAGAATATGTTAAGTGGATCCCTGTTTCGGAGAGGTTGCTGAGATAATCATATCATCTGGGTGACTTGTTGCAGATTGCTACTCCTGGAAAGTAGACTCAAACAGAAATTAGCATGGAAGACATTTATTTGAGAGTGCTCTTTGAAATGTGGAACAGGGGCAGCCTGATTGAACAGTGGGAGAAGTTGATCTGTGATGCAATTGCAAGGACATCTTCCACCAACCCCATGGTGAGCTTTGGAACTGGGATACACCTACAGAATTGTCCCAGCATGGAGCAAGGGGACCAGGTCTTTGCACCTGCATGGTGATTAATCATTGAGTGAACACTGCCCCTAGAAGGAGGCATAACCATGGATCAGTCTATTTTCTTCAGCCAGAGATCTCCGAAGATTGCAGACAGCTGAGGGCCAGCTTCTAAGCAGGACTCACAGCAGCTGGGGGAATATATCCTTCCTTCCTGAAGGAGAACCTGGAGAATTCAGCACATGAAGGTATAAAAAAATTGCCTATTTTATGGCTTATTTTTAGGATTAAGTGGATTAATATGTGAATAACACTTAGAACAGTTCCTGGCACATAGTAAGCATTGTGGAAGTGTTTGCTGTTCTATTTTTTTTTTTTTTTTAATGATTGAATGGAGAGTATGCATAAGGCTCCATCAGGTTTGTTTTGACATGTGTATGGTAGTGTTTTAATCAAACGTTGTGCCTAACAGCACCCAAAGAGAGTAATATTTAGTGAATTGAAATGTTTCCTCTATTTCATTTGGAAAATGAATACACAGAAGAAAAAAAACAAATGCTACCCTAATGTGTTTGAATTACTCTTACTTTGGTTTTAAATCAGAGGAGTGACCTAAAGTGCTTTGAGCTCTGCTGTATCTGATCCACCATCCTGCGCTCAGTGCAGGTTGCTTCCATCGTTGTAGTCTAAGAGAGACATTGTTTAGCTTAACATTTTTTTTTTCACAGTTGGATTCCTCTCAATTTCAGCTTCTCTACACTGGTCTTATAGTTGTGGATTTGATTGGGCTCCAAATGCTGCTCTGGAATATGGTGGGAGGGTCAGACGTGAAGAGAGGCAGCGCTGTTGAGAGTGTGGGAGTAATTTGCACCCACCACGTTTTGCAATTCTTGAATCCAGGGCAGAAGCCTTGGCCAGATGGTCTCAAAGTTCAGATTCCTGTTTTTGTAGTTTTGAACTATAGCCCAAACAGAGCTAGCAATGCTCTCACGGAGGTGAATTTTCTTGGCTGGCTGGTATTGATTCAAATGTTTATCTTTCACCTAGAAATATCTCCTTTACTTCATGGAACTATATATTGATTGTAGAATCATGGTCAGCATCTATCTGTTTATACACACCCATTGCTAGATGGCACGATGGTAGTGGATGATAAAAGATAAAAGGCAGTGTTTTAGATATTGCTGACTCTTCATTGAAGTTCTCTTTCCTCTTAACTTTTGAGTTCTTTGAAGAAGGGAAATTAGTTTTAGAAGAGTGGCCATCGGTCTTGACTGGACATAGGAATTACCTGTGGAATTCTTTAAAAAAAAATAGAGGCAACTACACATACGTACTGAATAACTGTTTCTTCAGATGGGCTTTGGCATCTCTATTTTAAAATAGTACCACAGGTGAATCGGATGCGCAGCTAGAATTTAGGACATTGATTTTTGTTCTTTATGGTCTGCTTCTTGAAGGAAAAATGATGGTTACCACTTCTTCAGTGTCAGATACTTGTTAGTCACTTTCTCTGCAATATTCTAAACCTACAACCACCCTGTGGGTTATATTTTATTATTTCCACGTATGAGCTAAGTGAGGTTAAATAACTTGCCTAAGCTCAGTCTGTCTGACACCAGAGCCTGTATCCACTCCACAAGTTCATGCACTCAAAGATGCTTAGAATTCAAGAGAGTGTTCTAAGGCCCTCGAGTGAATTCTTAGACACATCACACCCATTTGCCAATGCTCAAACTACTAATCATCATAGCCCATAAGAGGGCTATTAACGTGTATAACTTCTTAATATTCCCATGACAAACGTAGCATAGTAAAAATGCACCAGAAAGGAGAAAAATAGTCTTTACTCTATTAATTTTTACTATCACATTTTAAGTCTGAAGCTGAGGAAATAATGTATTATTACCAGACACATTAAATAGTCCAGCAAGCAGATCAATAACAAAGTACAAAGACCACAAAGTCCTCTCTTAGCTCTGTCTTTTGGACATGTATCAAATTTATCACTGTCCCTTCTGGTCTTCTTGGTGTCAACTAAATTAGTCCTGTTCTCTGGGTTCATCTTCCACTGTGTTAGATTTTGCTTTTTTGGCTGTTCGAACGGCCTATTGCTAATACTGATGCCCCAGATGACAGATAATTCTAACCTGCTTTATGAACAAAATTCAGTATCAGTAGGTTTTCAGCATTAGGTTGCTTTTCGTACTTCCCGCATCATGATAGTGCTTTTCAATTAAAAATATATGCTCTCAAGGCAAGAAACTGTTAATAATTCCATCAATTACAATATATTAAACTACTGGAGATAGTTTTAAAGGCCAGTGGCTTCGTTCTGCTTGTTCCTCAGTAATCTTTGGATTCTTGTGTAATTGGATTTGGTAGAACTATGGCTAAGGAAAAAGAGAATGACACCAAATTTAGATTCCTTAGTCTAAAAATATGAGCAAGAGCTCTTTTTTTTAGCTGTAATCATCTGCCTAAAAATAAGGTCTATGGTAAAACACAGTGGCTTCTCAAGGCTTATCCATGTTCATAAGGAAGTGTACTGTTAATTCAAAGAATGGACAACTGTTATCTGCGTGAACAGTCCTTCTGAACTACTGATCAAATGTGTGCGTATCACTTTACATTTAAATAGAGGTATTTATGTGAAGCTGTAGTCTCATGCTTGAGGCTTTCATTGAAAGTTTGCATTGCAGCTGATTCAACACAGCTACTTTGAATATAAATGTGACCTGAAAACAGGTTGAGAAGTGGAGCCTGATTGGATGCAATTGAGTGCTTGGAATCAGAGGTGCTTCGGTTACTGAGAAAAACCAAACTGGTAGGAGCATGCAGTAAAATATGTATGTCATTTAAGGAGAACAGAGGCATAAACTGTCCCCTCAGCTAGAAAATGGCTACAATAATCAGGAAATAATTTGCAATCCCCAAAAGTTTGCTTCAACTCTCTCCTGTACATCAGGACCTCAGATATTAGCCTGCAGACAAAAGAAGCATTCTGGGAGTTCAGGATGCCCTCGTATTTCAGCATTCTTATGCTGATACATGTGTATCTCATTTGAATCCTGTCTTGTATTCCAAAGTGTCTATCAATACCATTTGACATATATTATTTTAATTGGTTACTAAATATAATTTATCTCCTCATTTATCAATGTATCAAAGTACCTAACATGCTTTCCTACCTTTGTATGCTTTTTTCCCTCTATCTGCAATGCTTTTTCTATACTTACTGAAAGCACTGCTCTTTGTACTTTGGACATGTCCCTTTTGTTTATATTGCTCTCAAAAAGATTTGAGAGTCATTGACTTCTTGATTCAACAAGAGCTTCATACTTATACAAATATCTTCTAGCAAATTATTAATAATTCTACATTTATCAGTTATTCTTATTATTTTCTTTGATTATTTAAAATAACTCAGAGTTTAAAACCCCTTTCTAAATTCGTGTGCTGGGAGCATTTTTATTGAATATCAATGATGGAATGACTAGGGTTTAGTGGATTGAATAAAAGGCAGCTTGATCTGGTGGGAAACACACCGTTTGTGAAAGAGGAATAGGGTTTTTTAATACCCACTGAGTGACCTTGGTTACTACTCTAACCTTTCTGATCTCATTTTATGCAACTACAAACTGAAGTATTCACTTGAACTAGATTTTTTTCAAACAGTTTCCTAACAGAGGAAGCCATTCCTCAACTAAGTGGAAAGATAATGCGTTCAACAGATACGAGAAATGCTGTGCTCGTTAAGGTAGGATGTTGAGGACCCCTGACAGCCTACTTTGCTGCCATTCCCTGAAACGGCACCTAAAACACATTTATAGAACATCATAGAAGCCATAGAAACCAATATTAAAGCAAACACACACAGACACGCGCGCGCACATGCACACACGCTCTCTCTTAGATACCCTCCAGAACTAATTTTCTAAGGATTTTTTTTTCAAACTGAAAGTGTGCATTCATAGAAATAAAACCTCCAGCCTTTGTGTTAAAGCCAAGGCATCATCCAGTCGTCTGTCTTTTAAAACTCTCCCCCCACCCCCCCACCAGGGTTCATTGATTGCCTGCTTTCTGCCTTGTTTTGTTTGTTCAGCAGTACAGATCTATACCTGCAGAAATGAGAGAACAGGACCCTTTGTGAAGGCAAAGCCACCTGAGAGTATAAAGAACAATTGCAGTTCAATGGTTCAAATGACGGCTACAGATAATGTTTAGGATGGAAGGGACAGTAGGTGATGATCCTATTGAATTTTGCTGTGAGATTGTATGCAGGAAGAGAGAAAAAAAAGCTTGTTAATCTTCCAATACTAGAGCAAAGATCTTTCTCCCCAAGTTTACATCCCCCCTCCCCCAACCTGGGCTCAGTTCATTAAGGAGGTTAGCTTAGTTTAGTTTTCACTGGCATTTGCTTTCAATTTACATAATTGAATTCTTGGCTGAACTCTGAGTCCTCAAATATGATTTGAGTTCAATTGCTACTTTTTAAACAGATCACAAATATAAAACAACAGACAATTTATAAAGAGAGTTAGTAGAGAGGTAAAGACAGTGTGTTTCTATTAAAAACAACAAGACAATAAAAGGAGGCTACCCTGAGCATGATTCAACCCAGGGGAACAAAATATCATTTTCTGGTGTTATGGTTCAGATGACGGTTGTAAAATTCCAGCACAAGGGTTGGCAGAATGAGATTTCCAGAAGTTTATGACCCAAAGACATTTAGTGATGTAGATTATATTGGAATGAACAAAATAAAGTCATTTTTAATTTTATTAAGTACCTTTTGATTAGGTGTTACCACAGTGGAATCTTACAAAATAGGTAGAAAATAGAAAAGGGCATCTTAAAATCACACATGTGTAAATTCTTAAATAAAATAGGCTACATATTATGCAAAAAGTACATTAGAAGCAGGGTGACATTAATTAATCATTCTTTAAAGAATCCATGCATCTTCTCTGGCCTGAAGGAACTCACTTGAGTCAGACACATATATTAAAAGTGACCCATTGTGATAAGTGGTATAATAAAAGTAATGCATCATTAGTGATGGTTTATAGTCCTATGAAGTTCCTACAGCTCTATTGTGTGCTGTCCATATACAGGATTCCCTGTAACTACCATCTTCCTGACATACTATCTCCTTCCCATGTGTGGAGAAATCGATCTTGTGTCTTTTGCCCGAGAACCCAAAAGGATAAATCCTGGAAGCCAGAATTTGAGCCTGTGTCCTATAATCAGACAATCAACTTTTCCTCAGAAAGGCCTTGTCCTTAGAGTGAGTGATACAGAGAAGAAGGAATGGATACAGTGTGGGGCAGGCTGCAATAGCAGCATGGGGTTCCCTCGTGGTAAGTAGCGGAGGTTGTTATGGCCCCAGTGCTGACAATGGTACACAGTACGCTGTACAGAGTTGGTGGATGGGATAATCTTTCTGCTGGCGAACCTCAGAGACATCTTAGTTCCTGAGCCTTCATCACGTCTGCCTTTGATTCCATGGGCGCTGTTTGCTTTGGACATCGAGAGTTAGTGCTGATTATCTTTTTCTTACCAGCACCTGTGACTGATAATTGCCTCTAAGATTTTTCAATTTTGTTTATACAGGGTCATGTGGATATGAATTAAATTCTCATTTTTAATAAAAATGACCAATTGTTTTACAAAATTGTTGATTCATTAACTCATTTATTCAATATGTATTTATCATCCACTTATGTGCCAGTCGTTTTATCAACTAACTAAACCAAGTTGAAAAGAAAAGCAAATGTATTTAGTGCTACTGGCTATATAAAATACTTCTGTGTAAGAAACTAATAATAAAATAATACTAATAATGCTGCTACCTTGACATAGTATGTAAACCACTCAGTTTTGAAATTCCAGGAGGCCATTGCTGTGGAGAATATTTGAAATTCCATCGTTGGCTAAGTCATGACACTTAGAATATCTGTGTAGTAGCAGAGATATTTAAAGGTCAGACTTGAATTGGAGATTCTTTTTCTGCCAAGACTTGGAACAAAATAAACCCCCTTGCAAGGAGGTAGGATATGTCAAAGAAGCACAGAACAAATCTGACTGTATGGGTAGCATTACTGGAATAGTGTGGCAGAATTGATATGCTTCAGAAATATTTCTTTGCAGAAAAGCAAATTTTTAATTTTAATGTTTATTTGGATATGTGTAATAGAAAAATTTAAAAATAATAGTAGTTAAATCTTTAAGTCACCATCCCAGCACAAATTAACATGGGTCTTGGGTAGTAACACTACAAAAGGGATCAGGAAATGAGACGGAAATAGGGCAATGGAAGCAACAGCTACACTGTTTAATAGGGTCAGAACAGGTAGATTTTCATAAGTCTGAATAATCACTCATTAGTATAAAAATATATAGTCATTAAAATTGTATATGTAGTTTTGTTTAGGTTTTAACTGTTTTAATTATTTATAAAAATAATTCATTCTATCAAGACGGATTCAATCATATTCATTTATCTCTTTATTGTTGGTATTTTTGTATATGCTGTATGGCAGGGTCACATTTCATTCTTTTTCCATGTGAGTATCCCGTTATTGCAGCACCATTTGTTGGATTTTTGTTTGTTTATTTGTTTGCTGGTTTGTTTGTTTTTGGGAAGTGCATGGGCCGGAAATCAAACCTGGGTTTCCTGCATGGCAGGTGAGAATTCTACCACTGAACTATCCTAGCACCCCCTTATTGTTGGTTTTAAGTCACTCTTGACTCCTTCCTTTCCTCAATCCAGTTAGTCTCTATTGATTTTTCTTCCTAGGTGTCAATCATACTCTTTCTCTCTATTCCCAATGCTAATACCTTGGTTTAGATCTTCATTATATTTTGCTTCATTTAAACTGGTTTTAAATGAAGTTTAAGACCTTTTAACTGGTTTTAAAACTCTGTGTTTCTGCCATATAGCAAATCCTTCCTACTCTAAAGTGAAGGCACTTTACAACCACCTTCACTAAAAACACAAATCTAGTTTTCAAATCTTTAAATTTGTTCAACATCACTCCATCATTTCAAGATAGAATTCCAATTTTTTGAGTGATGTGCAATCTGATTCACAAACTTCTCTTTGTTTATATTATCTCTTTTTCCTTCCCTGCAGGCACCTTTTGCTCCGCTAAAAGGGGTGTAGTTTCTTTACAAGATACCACAATTGTCTTGCTTCATGTTTTTTACATGTTATTTCCTGAACTTGAAATGGCCTTTCTCTATTTCTCTGCCTGCCTATAATCTCTTTATATTTAAAGATACAGCTTAAACATCACCTCCCATGTGAAATCTTCCAGTTGTGTTACGTACTTCTGTAGCAACCAGTGCATCTAGTAAACTGTATTGTTTTTTTTTAAATTATTATCTGCTTTTTTATCTCTCTCCCATGCTGCACTTTGAGTTCAAGGAACCAAGCTTTATTCATTTATGTATTTCCAGTGTCTAACATACGGTGGATGCTCAATAATATTTGTTGACCAAATTAATTCATTGGTGAATAAATGACAGAATGTTCACTTACATGAACCTATTTAAAATGTATAAAAAGCCCTGTGAGCCAAGTCTTCCATATTTTAATTATAACAATAATAACATTGTGAATGCATATTGAAAGCTTCTTATGCATTAAACATGTACTTTCATATATTACTCACCCAATCCTAATAGTAAACTTGTTATGTAAGGTACTTATTATTATTTCAATTTTCAGATGAGAAATTAGAATTTATCAAATTTAAGTAAACTTTTCTAAAGCCACAGACCTAGTTGGGGGAAAGATTATGAACTAAAATCTGAGCTTTCTGATTCTCAACCAACATTTTTCCCCAACGAAAAAGTTGCTTCGCAGTTCTGATGTAGTTTCAACTTAGTGCATTTTACAATTAGAAGATCGAAAGGCTCAGAATCTTCTAGAAATACCAGTGAGCCTTCTGGAGAGTACTGGCTTGCTCTTTAACACATGCGTATTGATTTCCTTCATTTTCATGCTCAACTTTCCCACTCATCTACCTGTGTTTCTTGAGATCTCTTCTCAAATTACTTGATCTGAAATCTATGTATCAGTATTTTCTTCAGAGAGAATCCATCTAATATGAGAGCTAGCCATGTAAATATTTGTGAGAAGACAATTCCAGGTTGCAGAGAAAGCGTGTGCTAAGGTTCATTGTGGTGTCCTGATTACTAATTTTTTTATGTAATCAAAATTATCAACATAAGATTTTCTTTTGTAATTTTTTTTATTAATTAAAAAAAATTAACAAAACATTTAGAAATCATTCCATTCTACATGTACAATCAGTAATTCTTAATATCATCACATAGTTGCATATTCATAATTTCTTAGTACGTTTGCATCGATTTAGAAAAAGAAATAAAAAGAAAACAGAATAAGAATTAAAACAATAATAGAGAGAAAAAAAACCTATACCTCACATGCAGCTTCATTCAATGTTTCAACATAATTGCATTACAATTAGGTAGTATTGTGCTGTCCATTTCTGAGTTTTTATATCCAGTCCTGTTGCACAGTTTGTATCCCTTCAGCTCCAATTACCCCTTCTCTCTTTTTTTTTTTAATTAACGGAAAAAAAGAAATTAACCCAACATTTAGAAATCATACCATTCTACATATGCAATCAGTAATTCTTAACATCATCACATAGATGCATGATCATAATTTCTTAGTACATTTGCATCGGTTTAGAAGAACTAGCAACACAACCGAAAAAGATATAGAATGTTAATATAGAGAAAAAAATAAAAGTAATAATAGTAAAAACAAAGCAAAACAAAACAAAACAAAAACCTATAGCTCAGATGCAGCTTCATTCAGTGTTTTAACATGATTACTTTACAATTAGGTATTATTGTGCTGTCTATTTTTGAGTTTTTGTATCTAGTCCTGTTGCACAGTCTGTATCCCTTCCGCTCCAATTGACCATTATCTTACCCTGTTTCTACCTCCTGCTGGACTCTGTTACCAATGACATATTCCACATTTATTCTCGAATGTCCGTTCACATCAGTGGGACCATACAGTATTTGTCCTTTAGTTTTTGGCTAGACTCACTCAGCATAATGTTCTCTAGGTCCATCCATGTTATTACATGCTTCATAAGTTTATCCTGTCTTAAAGCTGCATAATATTCCATCGTATGTATATACCACAGTTTGTTTAGCCACTCTTCTGTTGATGGAGATTTTGGCTATTTCCATCTCTTTGCAATTGTAAATAACGCTGCTATAAACATTGGTGTGCAAATCCGTTTGTGTCTTTGCCCTTAAGTCCTTTGAGTAGATTCCCAGCAATGGTATTGCTGGGTCGTATGGCAATTCTATATTCAGCTTTTTGAGGAACCGCCAAACTGCCTTCCACAGTGGTTGCACCATTTGACATTCCCACCAATAGTGGATAAGTGTGCCTCTTTCTCCGCATCCTCTCCAGCACTTGTCATTTTCTGTTTTGTTGATAATGGCCATTCTGGTGGGTGTGAGATGATATCTCATTGCGGTTTTGATTTGCATTTCTCTAATGGCCAGGGACATTGAGCATCTCTTCATGTGCCTTTTGGCCATTTGTATTTCCTCTTCTGATAGGTGTCTGTTCAAGTCTTTTTCCCATTTTGTAATTGGGTTGGCTGTCTTTTTGTTGTTGAGTTGAACAATCTCTTTATAAATTCTGGATACTAGACCTTTATCTGATATGTCATTTCCAAATATTGTCTCCCATTGTGTAGGCTGTCTTTCTACTTTCTTGATGAAGTTCTTTGATGCACAAAAGTGTTTAATTTTGAGGAGCTCCCATTTATTTCTTTCTTTCTTCAGTGTTCTTGCTTTAGGTTTAAGGTCTATAAAACCGCCTCCAGTTGTAAGATTCATAAGATATCTCCCAACATTTTCCTCTAACTGTTTTATGGTCTTAGACCTAATGTTTTGATCTTTGATCCATTTTAAGTTAACTTTTGTATAGGGTGTGAGATACGGGTTCTCTTTCATTCTTTTGCATATGGATATCCAGTTCTCTAGGCACCATTTATTGAAGAGACTGTTCTGTCCCAGGTGAGTTGGCTTGACTGCCTTATCAAAGATCAAATGTCCATAGATGAGAGGGTCTGTATCTGAGCACTCTATTCGATTCCATTGGTCGATATATCTATCTTTATGCCAATACCATGCTGTTTTGACCACTGTGGCTTCATAATATGCCTTAAAGTCCGGCAGCGTGAGACCTCCAGCTTCGTTTTTTTTCCTCAAGATACTTGTAGCAATTCGGGGCACCCTGCCCTTCCAGATAAATTTGCTTATTGGTTTTTCTATTTCTGAAAAATAAGTTGTCGGGATTTTGATTGGTATTGCATTGAATCTGTAAATCAATTTAGGTAGGATTGACATCTTAACTATATTTAGTCTTCCAATCCATGAACACGGTATGCCCTTCCATCTATTTAGGTCTTCTGTGATTTCTTTTAACAATTTTTTGTAGTTTTCTTTCTTTCTTTCTTTATTTTTTTTCCTCACCCAGGCTGCTAGGTAATGATCTGCCCATCACCGTCTGTAGTTTTCTTTATATAGGTTTTTTGTCTCTTTAGTTAAATTTATTCCTAGGTATTTTATTCTTTTAGTTGCAATTGTAAATGGGATTCGTTTCTTGATTTCCCCCTCCGCTTGTTCATTGCTAGTGTATAGAAATGCTACAGATTTTTGAATGTTGATCTTGTAACCTGCTACTTTGCTGTACTCATTTATTAGCTGTAGTAGTTTTGTTGTGGATTTTTCCGGGTTTTCAACGTATAGTATCATATCGTCTGCAAACAGTGATAGTTTTACTTCTTCCTTTCCAATTTTGATGCCTTGTATTTCTTTTTCTTGTCTAATTGCTCTGGCTAGAACCTCCAACACAATGTTGAATAATAGTGGTGATAGTGGACATCCTTGTCTTGTTCCTGATCTTAGGGGGAAAGTTTTCAATTTTTCCCCATTGAGGATGATATTAGCTGTGGGTTTTTCATATATTCCCTCTATCATTTTAAGGAAGTTCCCTTGTATTCCTATCTTTTGAAGTGTTTTCAACAGGAAAGGATGTTGAATCTTGTCAAATGCCTTCTCTGCATCAATTGAGATGATCATGTGGTTTTTCTGCTTTGATTTGTTGATATGGTGTATTAATTAATTGATTTTCTTATGTTGAACCATCCTTGCATACCTGGGATGAATCCTACTTGGTCATGTTGTATAATTCTTTTAATGTGTTGCTGGATTCGTTTTGCTAGAATTTTATTGAGGATTTTTGCATCTATATTCATTAGAGAGATTGGTCTGTAGTTTTCTTTTTTTGTAATATCTTTGCCTGGTTTTGGTATGAGGGTGATGTTGGCTTCATAGAATGAATTAGGTAGTTTTCCCTCCGCTTCGATTTTTTTGAAGAGTTTGAGGAGAGTTGGTACTAATTCTTTCTGGAATGCTTGGTAGAATTCACATGTGAAGCCATCTGGTCCTGGACTTTTCTTTTTAGGAAGCTTTTGAATGACTAATTCAATTTCTTTACTTGTGATTGGTTTGTTGAGGTCATCTATTTCTTCTTGAGTAAAAGTTGGTTGTTCATGTCTTTCCAGGAATCCGTCCATTTCATCTAAATTGTTGTATTTATTAGTGTAAAGTTGTTCATAGTATCCTGTTATTACCTCCTTTATTTCTGTGAGGTCAGTAGTTATGTCTCCTGTCCATTTCTGATCTTATTTATTTGTATCCTCTCTCTTCTTCTTTTTGTCAATCTTGATAGGGGCCCATCAATCTTATTGATTTTCTCATAGAACCAACTTCTGGTCTTATTGATTTTCTCTATTGTTTTCAATTTCATTTATTTCTGCTCTGATCTTTGTTATTTCTTTCCTTTTGCTTGCTTTGGGATTAGTTTGCTGTTCTTTCTCCAGTTCTTCCAAGTGAACAGTTAATTCCTGCATTTTTGCCTCTTCTTCTTTTCTGATATAGGCATTTAGGGCAATAAATTTCCCTCTTAGCACTGCCTTTGCTGCATCCCATAAGTTTTGATATGTTGTGTTTTCATTTTCATTTGCCTCGAGGTATTTACTAATTTCTCTTGCAATTTCTTCTTTGACCAACTCGTTGTTTAAGAGTGTGTTGTTGAGCCTCCACATATTTGTGAATTTTCTGGCACTCCGCCTATTATTGATTTCCAACTTCATTCCTTTATGATCCGAGAAAGTGTTGTGTATGATTTCAATCTTTTTAAATTTGTTAAGACTTGCTTTGTGACCCAGCATATGGTCTATCTTTGAGAACGATCCATGAGCACTTGAGAAAAAGGTGTATCCTGCTGTTGTGGGATGTAATGTCCTATAAATGTCTGTTAAGTCTAGCTCCTTTATAGTAATATTCAGATTCTCTATTTCTTTATTGATCCTCTGTCTAGATGTTCTGTCCATTGATGAGAGTGGGGAATTGAAGTCTCCAACTATTATGGTATTTGTGTCTATTTCCCTTTTCAGTGTTTGCAGTGTATTCCTCACGTATTTTGGGGCATTCTGGTTCGGTGCGTAAATATTTATGATTGTTATGTCTTCTTGTTTAATTGTTCCTTTTATTAGTATATAGTGTCCTTCTTTGTCTCTTTTAACTGTTTTACATTTGAAGTCTAACTTGTTGAATATTAGTATAGCCACTCCTGCTATTTTCTGGTTGTTATTTGCATGAAATATCTTTTCCCAACCTTTCACTTTCAATCTATGTTTATCTTTGGGTCCAAGATGTGTTTCCTGTAGACAGCATATAGAAGGATCCTGTTTTTTAATCCATTCTGCCAGTCTATGTCTTTTGATTGGGCAATTCAGACCATTAACATTAAGTGTTATTACTGTTTGGATAATATTTTCCTCTACCATTTTCCTTTTGTATTATATATATCATATCTGACTTTCCTTCTTTCTACACTCTTTTCCATACCTCTCTCTTCTGTCTTTTCATTTCTGACTCTAGTGCTTCCTTTAGTATTTCTTGCAGAGCTGGTCTCTTGGTCACAGATTCTCTCAGTGACTTTTTGTCTGAGAATGTTTTAGTTTCTCCCTCATTTTTGAAGGACAATTTGCTGGATATAGGAGTCTTGGTTGGCAGTTTTTCTCTTTTAGTAATTTAAATATATCATCCCACTGTCTTCTAGCCTCCATGGTTTCTGCTGAGAAATCTACACATAGTCTTATTGGGTTTCCCTTGTATGTGATGGATTTTTTTTCTCTTGCTGCTTTCAAGATCCTCTCTTTCTCTTTGACCTCTGACATTCTAACTAGTAAGTGTCTTGGAGAACGCCTATTTGGGTCTAATCTCTTTGGGGTGCACTGCACTTCTTGGATATGTAATTTTAGGTCTTTCATAAGAGTTGGGAAATTTTCAGTGATAATTTCTTTCATTAGTTTTTCTCCTCCTTTTCCCTTCTCTTCTCCTCTGGAACACCCACAACACGTATATTTGTGCGCTTCATATTGTCTTTGAGTTCCCTGATACCCTGTTCAAATTTTTCCATTCTTTCCCGATAGTTTCTGTTTGTTTTTGGAATTCAGATGTTCCATCCTCCAAATCACTAATTCTATCTTCTGTCTCTTTGAATCTATCATTGTAGGTATCCATTGTTTTTTCCATCTTTTCTACTTTGTCCTTCACTTCCATAAATTCTGTGATTTGTTTTTTCAGTTTTTCTATTTCTTCTTTATGTTCAGCCCATGTCTTCTTCATGTCCTCCCTCAATTTATCGATTTCGTTTTTGAAGAGGTTTTCCATTTCTGTTCGTATATTCAGCATTAGTTGTCTCAGCTCCTGTATCTCATTTGAACTATTGGTTTGTTCCTTTGACTGGGCCATATTTTCAACTTTTTGAGTGTGATCCGTTATCTTCTGCTGGCGTCTGCGCATTTAGACAGATTTCCCTGGGTGTTGGATCCAAAAGTTTGGAAGATTTTTCTGTGAAATCTCTGGGTTCTGTTTTTCTTATCCTGCCCAGTAGGTGGCGCTCGTGGCACACGTTTGTCTGCGAGTCCCACCAGTAAAAGGTGCTGTGGGTCCTTTAACTTTGGAAAACTCTCACCATCCGGGGGGTTCGCTAGCCGAAGCGGCTTGGAAGAGTGCCAGCTGGCCCGGGGTCCGAACACGGGGAGGGTCGCTGGCCGCCGCAGCCCGGGAAAGCGCCCGTCCGAATTTCCTAGTCGGCCCGGGGCGCCAAGCATGGCGGGAGGGCGCCAGCCGCAGTAGCCTGCCCGGGAGAGTGCACGTTTCCGGGGAGTCACGGGTTTGGAAGGGCCCCCCCCCCGTCACCGTTCTCCACGGCCTGGGGATTTCCGATCCAACTCTCTCAGTTGGTCCGGGGGGCTGCGCGTGGTGTGGGCGCCAGCCGCTGCGGTTTGAGGGGACCGCCTGCCCAATTCTCCCAGCCGGCCCAGGAAGGGGGAAGGGAGTGACTCCGGCCACTTGCCGCCCCACCCGGTGAAGCCCGTGCCCGTCGGTGATCTCACCAGAGCGGGTTCTCTCAGCCAGTCAGCCGTTCCAGGATGGGGTACGCTGTCTTTTTTATCTCTGTCGTGGCTTTGGGAGCTGTTCTGTGTCGTTTCTACTCCCCTAGTAGCTGTCCTGGAGGAGAAACTAAGATCCGCGCGTCTTACTAAGCCGCTATCTTCTCCAGAAGTCCCCTTCTTTTGTAATTTTTGAGCACGGTTTGGAATTCTTTCCTATTCTAACTTCATATTCTCCTGTTAACATTTTATGTTTTTTTAATTTATATTTAGTTCTTCAGTCCACCTGGAATTGTATTTAGTGTGAAGTAGATGACCAATTTCGTATTTTATCTAGGAGAGACTTGGTCTGGGAATTATTCATTGGATAGTCTATTCTTACCCTACTTACTTGCAATACTATTTGTCTCACTTATCACAGGTCATTGTCATATGTACATAGGTCTGTTTCTGGGTTCTCTGTGTAAGGGTCAACAAAATTTTTCTATACAGGGCCAAAGAGAAAATGTTTCAGGCTTTTGTGGGTCTTAGAGTCTCTTGTATCCTTCAAGAGTAGTGTTGTAGTGAGAAAGCTGTGGACAACGTAGAGATGAATATGTGTAGCTGTGTTACAAAAAAATCCTTATTTATATAAAAAAGGGGCCAGGCCAGATTTGGCCACAGTCTAGTTTGCTAAACCCTGCTCTATGGGGTTCAGTTTTTCTACTTGTCTATGTGCTAAAGCCAAATTGTTTTAGTTTTTAAAATAATTTTTAACATCTCCTAGGCCAAGACCTTCCTTGCCCAATTGTTTCTTCTCAAAATTGTCTTGTTACTCTCGGTTCATTGCATTTCCATGTATATTTTAAATCAGCTTTACAATTCTACAAGAACCTGGTTTGATTTAGTTTGGAATGATATTGATTAGTTGGGTAGAAATGACATGCTTATGAATTCAAATCTTCTTAGTATGATTATTATGTATTCTTTCCATTATTTGTCTTCTCAGGTGTATTTCAGTAAAAATGTAGTAATCTTCTATATAAGATGATGAACATTTTAGTTAATTTTTCCCTAATTAATTATTATTTTTAGTTAATAATTTATATTGTTCTAGCAAATTATATATTTAAAATTACATTTTATTTAGCTGGTGTATATAAATACCAGTAAGTTTTTGTATGTACTACTTATTTTCGTTTCCTTATTGCTCTGACAAAGTTCAATAAAAATGGTGATAGCGGATATCCTTGTCTTGTTCCTGATTTTAGAAAAGAATGTTTATGGCTCACTATTCAACATAATATTCTAGGTTTATGGTAAATATACTCCATCAGGTTCTGATTATTCTCTTCTATTTCTGGTTTCCTAGCATTTTTTTTTTTTATCTCAATAGTTTTCACTCATTTTTTTTTGTACCTTTTGAGATGATCATATGGTTTATAAGTTAAGGATTATATCCTTTTTAAAGTTCAGGGGTAGTCAAATTCAACTTGGAATTTTTAAAGCTAGATAGATCGGGGCTATTAATTTGCTTCCTATTTCTTTAATGCTCGATTTTCTGCAAGTTTCTTACCTTTGTTGCTACTCAGTTTTATCAGCTGTAAATTAGGGATAAAATTAAAACCTTCCTGTATTATTGAGTTGAATAAATTACTTTGCATATAAAAATCCCTAAGCCTTAGAACTTTCTTATTCAGTAAACATTAGTTCACTTTCCCTCATATTTTGTTCATGACTTATAAACCCCTAAAGTGAAAAGCTATTTAAAAAATTCTGATGGGCTTAATGATCAGCAAGTATTTATAATATTCCATTTTGTTAGGCAAATTCCAAAAAAGAGCTAAAGGACAACAGATGAATAAAAACAGCAAAAAGTATCTACTATACCCCTCGGCTATTTAATAAAACTGATCAGGATGCTACTGACATATAAACGAATCATATAAATGATAAAAGACTTCCAAGATAAGAAATCTTGAGAAACTTTACTATAAGGAAAGCTTAAATAAGCGTCAAACATATTTGACTTTGACATATAGTGCCAATAAAGAAAAGCTGTACAATCACTGCAGTACAGATGGATGGATTAGAAGAAAAATAACTCCTTGGACTTTCCTATTGGCCACCTGCTGTGTTTGAGTAATGAACAATAAAAGTATCCAGGAGTTTTATTTTCTGTTGCAAATAAAAATATGACTTTTCATTCTTTTTGTATTACTTAAAAGAAACATATTTTTAAGCATCATGTTCAATATTGATGTCTGCCTTTTATCTTATTGAAATGAGTAGGAATCACTTATAGTGGCTTATCAATTTTGATTAAGAAATTTCTTTTGCTTTTAGAATGGATATAATTTTAAGCAGACAGAGGAATTAGTTATCCTGATCCAAGGGAAAAAATCCTGCCTATATAGTAAAATCTATGTCTTTTCATTGTGCCTAACATCCCACACTGCTGACTTGTGTTTTCATCATGTTGAAAGTTCTAAGTTTAAGAGACACTTTCATTAGTCTACTTGTAGTTATTGAATAGATTATTTACAAGTTGTTTCTGAAATCCTCATCCTAAATTCTTTTGTCAGCATCTTTAAAAAAAATCACTATCAAGAAAAAAAAACTTTAATAAGCACACTTATATTCAAATCGCCTTTTTCTCTTTGCACAAATAAAGCATTTGTATTGAATCGTAACTAAGAGGCATTTAGGAAAAGCTGATTTGAACTCAGTGGTTCAGTTAATCAATATTCTATGGCTTTGTATTTCATTTCTCTTTTGGCCTCCTACTTGTAATATATAAAGTTGTGCTCAGAGAACAAGATTGTTTATAAATTCCACAGAATACCAGAGAACTACTAAGAACATTCTTTAAAAAGCATAACATGCTTTCTATTTTTCTTTTAAAAGGCAATGAATGTAGGGCGGGCCGCGGTGGCTCAGCGGGCAAAGTGCTTGCCTGCTATGCCGGAGGACCTCGGTTCGATTCCCGGCCCCAGCCCATGTAACAAAAACGGAGAAACAGAATACAATAAAAAAAAAACAAGAAAATGTTTAAAAAAAAAAAAAAAAAAAAAAAAGGCAATGAATGTAGACAATACAAACAGAAAACACATGAATCCATTTTCTTAGTTTGCCAAATAGCATATGTGTCTCATGCTTTGTAATTCCAAATTAATTTAGATCAGATTCTTATATTTTATAAACCACTGAACTGAATCTCTTTAAACTACTGTCAATTATTTCATGTGGACAAATTTGCTTAATGCTTACATTTTTCATTACTGTGTTAAAGGCATTTGACTGCACTTTGGTATCTTCTGCTGTCAAAGAAGCCAGAATGAAACATCATAAGTAAGATTGAATGGGTTTCCTATCATTACCTCTGCAAGGAACTCACTTTTTTATTTATATGATTGTTCTAATTATGGTGGAATTTTATGATAAGGAAAAATAAATTGTGCCCTAAGGTAATATTCCCATACTGATGCATTATAAAACATGTTAAAATTGGTCATTATGGACTATAATTCTTCATGCTTCAAATCCTGTTAGTATAAATTTTTGAATTATAAAAAATAGAGATCAATTTAGTCAGTGCTATTAAATGACAGTGCATTCAGACTGCAGCATTGTAAAATGAAAGCACAGTTCTCAGGTTTTGGTGTATTTGTATTCCTTTGTTTTAAATGAAAACATCTTTGCCCCCTGTAGGTATAAAAAACAGGTGATAATGGCAAAGAGATCTGAATCATTACAATGTGTAGGTTTGAAGGACACTTGAATTCATATTTCATAGGAAAAGAAACAGCTATTGTTCCTTTAATAAAAAGAGGCAAAGATTCTTTTAAAATTACTTATGGAATAATTAAAATAAAGCAAAATCTCAGGGCACAAAATGAGAGCTGGTCTTAAAACAGTTTCTAGAATAAAGCTTGGATTTTTCAACATGTTAATTTGTTTTTCTCCCAGATTTCTAATCAACTGTTTAACGGTATTGAATTCTCAGCATAAAATCTTTTGCTTGTGATATAATAGCTTGTGCTTGAAATGTCTTACCTTTTCCTTTTCACTAATGGTTACTCAGACCTAGCTTCACTCCTCCTCTTGAGATAGATCAAGCATTTGATCTTCTAGTATGCAAGACACAGTCATGTCAGTCTTCCTATTTAATCGACATGGCTTATAAAACATGCAAAGCTAGTGTGTGGCAGAGCTGGAACCAGAAAATCCACTTGTTTTGGTTCTACTTCCTTGGTCTTTTATTATTCTCCTTTTCCTTTTCCTTTTCTTGTACTGATAATATCATGCAGAACACTTACCAAGAGTTTCCCAAATTTAAATAAAGCCCTCAGTTTTGAAATAGAGAGGACATATTCTTTTAGGCAAAGCTAATTAAAAAACCCACAACCATCAGGCATAATCTGATAAAATATGAAAGCTATGTAGACGATCTCTCAAATATATGTCTACTTGAAACAAAAAGGTATAAAAATACGTTACCCTCTGAGTACTCTCCTATGACGTTAAATGTTAGAGGGGAAAAAAGGTACATAGAGCTGAGAAGGAAAAACATTATAACTCAAAATTTCTGAACTTTGTGTTCATGTAAGAAGTCTATAGAAAGGTGTTCCGTGTAGACAGGGCAAAACAAAAATCCGGTGGTTTTGTTGAACGTATATCAGAAAAGAGGTACCAGGACAATGAGTTTATGAACCAAAAGAATATAATTCTGTATTTAATTGATAAAATATTTTCTTGAAATTTGCAGTGTGACAAACTAAAGAAAATAGGATTTTAACTGCAGATTATGTCAACAAAGACTGGAAAGTAAGGGTTCACAAAATCATGGAAACCCCTTATTTTCTACAAAGGTATTAAAAATCGAATGGTTTGTAATTGCCTTTGATAATTTAATATGAAATGAGAATTGAAAAGCTTTGAATTTATAGCCCAATGGGTGAAACAATACGGACCTTGGAATTTCTCAGTCTAAGATTTGAATCCCTTTTTAAGTACTTTCAAATTCTGTAATCCTGTGCAGGTCAGGGTCCCTTCACTCATACCTATAAAATATGGATAATAATTCCTCTTTTAATGGATTATTTTATGGGTGTTGTAGATGAAGTTCCAGCATTGTCCTAGACACATTTAATTTAAGTGAAAACCCCTTCCCTATCTCCTTTACTTTATTCACATAAATCAAACGGTATCTTAGTGTGACTATGCAACTTACTCTTACATTACTGAAATATTTTTCCATGCATAATTTCTGATTATTGTGATAACATGAAAAAGTTATATACACGTTTTTTGTGACTCAGAAGATAATTTTAATAGGTTTGTTTAAAATTTAGTGTTTTTCTACAAATAATAATTTCACCTCTATTTTAGTTTAACATGTTTTGTCCAGAAATAATTTAATCATTTATAGTGTTATTTTTCTATTTTGCTATTAAACTCTTTGTTATTCTTAAACAGTGCATATTCATTATAGAAACTGAAGCTTTTCAGAGAGGGAAAAGGAAGATATTTCAAACAGCTTTTGGGATTTAATAAAGCACTCCAAAACTCTGTGGCTGTGAACCATCTCGGTCTTTCATCTGGGGTACCAAGACCTTTATAAGCAAAGTAAAACGGAAACGGAGAGGCGAAGAAGACCAGGCTTGGATTCTTGGTCCATGCACCCCCAAAACAAAAACAAAACCAAACAAGTCAAATGGAGAGGGAAGTCGTGGGGAGCAGCTAGAGGCTGGAAGTAGATAGAATGCAGAAGAGAGAGGAGACACGTGGGCTGGCTGACGAGACAGGAAAACCAAGGACCCAGGAGCGCCGGCTGGCAGCCCCAGAACCACTGTGTTTATGGAGAAAGCATGACCTTGCTGGCACCTGATTACAGACTTCTCCTAGCTTCAAAATTGAGGTAATACCTTCCATTCTTTAAGCCAACTCATTGTATGATATTTATTTTAGCAGCGAGGAAACGAAAACCGTGGCTTAAAGCAACACCCACTTCATTACATCTATTTTGTGGGAGGTTTAATAAAGAATATCCAGACGTCTTGAAACTACCACAAATAGAGAAATTATTCTAACTCCTCCTACTCGCGTATGTTCATTGTTATGTTTTCAGCATTACTTTTCCAAATAGGTATCTGTGATACATATTAGATAGATAGGAATCATTTTACAAAAATGAAATCATACTGTTCATGCTAGTTTGATTAAATGTATTAAATTTAATTGTTTGAAAGTGACCAAATGGGGGGAAAAACTGAAAGGAAACTGAAATAATTATTTAAATTCATATAAGTGCTTTTTCTATACTACAGATACTAATACCAAAAAGATTGTTCATATAAGAAATGAAATTAAAAGATTTAGCAAGCTAATAGTCTTTAATACCATTATTTTTTCAATATTATTTTAGTCTTCTATAATATCTACTGATTTACTTCTTTGGAACAAAAGTACGTTTGTGTTTTAACCTCTCTTAATATTTTCCTTCTCCCCTTTGTCTTCTGATTTGTCAGTACTTTATTATTCTTACATTGTCAATATTTACAATATGAACACTATATTATTTAATCACAGTTAAGAAATTATCAATTTTAGTTTTTTTTAACTTTTTTTTTTATTGGACAGTATAACATATATACAAAGCAAAGAAATAAAAAAGGAATAGTTCTCAAAGCACTCTTCAACAAGTAGTTACAGGACAAATCCCAGAGTTTGTCATGGGCTACCAAATGATCCTCTTAGATTTTTCCTTCTAGCTGCTCCAGAATATAGGAGGCTAGACAATTTAAATATTTTTTTTTATCATCACAATTGACTTTGTTTCTTTCTTTTTTTGTGAAAAATAGCATATATACAAAAAAGCAATAAATTTCAAAACACAGCACCACAATTAGTTGTAGAACATACTTCAGAGTTAGACGTGGGTTACAATTCCACAATTTTAGGTTTTTACTTCTAGCTGCTCTAAGATACCGGAGACTAATAGAGGTATCAATTTAATGATTCAGCATTCATATTTGTTTGTTAAATCCTGTCTTCTCTGTATCTCCACCATCACCTTTGATCTTTCCATCCCTCTCTTTAGGGGTGTTTGGGCTATGGCAATTCATTCATACTGGAAGGGTCTGTCACTAATATGGAGTAGGGAGATGGAACTATCTGATGTTCTGGAGAGGCTGGGTCCTCTAGGTTTCAGGACTTGTCTGGCCCAGGGATCCTTCTGGAGGTTGTAGGTTTCTGCAAAGTTACCCTCGTGCATGGAACCCTTGTGGAATCTTAATATTGCCCTAGGTGCTTCAATATCAGTTTTACATTCAAACGAATCTAATATTTTATCTAGGTCTCTGTATTCTTGACTTTTAAAATTTTATTTGTCTGTTGGTTGTCTAGAATTATCATGAAATAATATCTTTCAAAAGTGTTTCATGAGTAATGTATTCCCTCAGTTCTTTGAGTATTGATATTATATATTATTTTATTTAGATTTGATAGATAACTTGTCATGGTATAAAATTCTTGTGTCATAATTTTCCTCAGAATTTCTTAGACATTGTTCTTGTCCTGTGTTACTGTGAAAACATCTGATACCATCCTAATTTTCCCTCCTTACATGTTTTATTTTTCATTGAGGTAATGGGGAATCACTAGTATTGAATTTACCTGTTTCCTTTGATACTTATTTCTTTTTTATGTTGTGTGCCAGCCACATACCTTCTTATTTTTTAAAGCCAGCTTTTAGTGTCAATTCATTGGCTTCATGAAGATTTTTGCAGAAGTAATTTACAGATTCCTTTTGTTCTTGATGTCTCTAGCAATTCTCACCTTGCTCATTGTTAATGTGGATAGTTTTCTCTGATGATCATATCTATTTTCCCTTGAGAGAATTTAAGATATTTGGGGTGGTTCACAGTAAACCTCCTTAAGTCAGTGACTTTCTTTGTTGTGACCCAATGATAGTCACCAGGAGACTTAACACTAGCCGTCCCCAGACTCCCATAGCTCCTTTGGGGCTCTGAGTCCCAGTGTTCATACTCAGCAAAGTGTAAGAGGAGACTCCAATGAGACATCTTCTTTTAGAGAAGCTCACAGCCTGCTCTGGACCTAGGAAGTATCCTCAGTGTCATCCCTTGTTTAGATCCAGGTTTTATTATACTTGAAGAATTTATTGTCTGTGTTGAGGTTATAGTCTTCAGTTGCATTTTGTCCAGTTTGGGGAAAGGCTCACAAGACTCCAGTCAGTATTAGATGTCAGGAATATTCTAGACCTAATGAAAGAGTATTTTTAAAGCAAGAAATTCAAAATATTTGGCAGTTTGTGAAAGGAAATGAAGCGTAATTTTTCAAACTCCCTCTTGGCATTTATTGGGATAATATGTTTTCTTTTCTTATTTGACCTTTTGAAATGATTTCATGCCATTCTTTTGTATTATTAATATACTATAAGAAATTTGGCTAAAGCAACATTCTGAAAGCTTTGCTCCCCTAACTTATAATGAGTGCTTAAATTTGTACTATAATTGTCAAGTTAAGGTCCCTCAAGTTCACATCTTTCTCTAAGATGGCTGAACAGAACTCTTTAACTTTGAAATTTATAAAGACAACAAAAGGAATAGAGTCTACTCTCCTAAACACAGGCAATGTGTGTTTTCTCAGGTAGACATCTTATGAACCCATATGTGCTAATACACACATATTTAAATAATAAGCAGTAGGATTCTAACGTAACTTTGAATAGGTCTCCATTAAGATATTATGTGTATATATGTATGTGTATTTATTTACAATAAAGAAAACTGCAATCGATGTGGCTAGAGAACTGCTTCTGTTGTGGTCTGGTTAATACTTATCCTTGTGTTTTCTTGTTCTATTGATTTTCTTCTATGCCTTACATTGTCCTTGCTACTTATTTGCCTTCACTATGAGGAGGAAGGACAACTCATCTTATCTTTGGATTTGAATCTACGAAAGGCAATTTAATTTGAGCAAGTGCTGAAGTGTCTGAAGATCTCTGATTAGTATAATTCAAAAATAACATGTATATTGTTGGAATATTCAGTAGAAAGTTGGTTTGTTCATTTATGGCATTGGTGAATAAATTACATTTCCATTTATATGTAGTCTGCAGATTATATGAACAATTAAATTTTTTATAACAAACATAGCTTACAAAATGTGTGGTTATAACATCCTCTGCAAAATATTTGTAGCTCACAGTAGAATGTCCAGATTAATGTTTCTCAGTAAACAATGATTATGGTCACTGTATGATAATAAACAGCTTGTGTAGATACAGACTGAAATAATGCCTTTGCTTCACCTCACTAATCTTCGGTGATCCTGTGGTAACCCTAATATAATTATATTCTAACCTTCTCCGTCTTATTGAGAAGAGTAATAGTAAACATAGCATTTTGTATTCTAAAAGTATAACTGTCAACAAGATTCTTTCCTTCCAATGTATTTCAGTAAATACATGTTGCTTGCAGCTAGTTTAAAATTTTTGAAAATTTTTAACTAAGGCTTAATCATTTTTTATGTTTAGGTTTTAATTCCCTGAACATACATGGCCATTTAGTTATCAGGACACTTTTTATTTGTAGTCTCTGCTTCTAATCCTGATCAAAGATACTTTTAAGTATGGTGTATTGATTGATTAATTCATTAGAGGTTTGCTTTCACTATTCCCTTAAAATGTCTCTACACTTTTACTTAATAAAAGGAATTTCTTTGGCTATTTTCATCACATAGGCTTTGTCTTTTTCTTTTTTTACACTGATCTGACCTGAGCTTTAGTTATACTCTGATATTCTGCTCCTCTATTCCTCATTTCTTTTAGGGGAGGAGTATTTTTTAATACATTTTCATTTTAGACTAGTTTTTAATTTACAGAAAAGTTACAAACATAGTATAAAGATTTCCTGTATACTTCACATCCTTTTCCCTTATTGCTAATATCCTTTCATGATATGTTTGTCATAACTAATGATTGATTATTATCTAAAATTCATACTTTATTCGTATTTCCTTAGTTTTTACTAAATGCCCTTTTCCTGTCCCACGATCTCATGAAGGATGCCACATGACAATTAGTTGTCATATCTTCTTAGGCTCCTGTAGACTGACATTTGCTCAGACTTTGTTTTTCAAGTTCTTAATGGTTTTGAGGAATAATGCTCAGGCGTTTTGTAGAATTCCTCAAATTTGGCCTTTGTTTGATGTTTTTCCCATGATTAGACTGGGGTTATGCAACATTTCTTGTACTTTGGGTTGTCATGGAATACTGAATTACTTATTTTGTTGCTTAAATTGTTCCACCTTTGGCCATTGGGAGCACTTTCCATTGGCTCCTGTGTTTCTTTGACATTTTGTATCATTTGGGTTTTTGAATACTTTCTTACTTTCAGGCATTAAAAGATCTACAGGATCATCCTGTATATTCCTTGCCCTATCCTAGAATAAGCCAATTCTCCATGGAGGTATGACTCTTTCATTGGAGAATAGCATTAGTGAACATGATCTGTTTTTGAGCAGCTAGTTGCTACTGGAGCACCATTGCTTCTGACCCTCTCACCTGGCAGAGCAAGGAAATACATGTGTATAAAATAATCAATGTATATACCCATATTTAAAAATATTTTATTGTGTATCCATCTGTATCTATATAAAGCTAATTATGAGTTCATATGAATTAATGTCTCCAAATCTAATCCGGTGCTGTACAGATCATTCAAGCTGGTTACCCATGGTTGTCTGTAATCTTCCACTCAAGCAGTAAGAAACCTGATTTCCACCATCTCCCATCCATTACTTAACTGCTCAACTCAAGTGTATACATATAGCAAGATCAGAATTTTTAACCAGGATTGTTGCATCCATAGGAAATAACTTCACAACAGCTAGAGTAAAGTGCTTATATACAGCTCCTTTGTCTTCAGCTTTGCAGTTTCCACTCATTTCCAAAATTACTAGGTCACTACCAGCCCCCCCATTCCCTTTAGTGAAGTTGTTTCCTACATTTAGATTGTTTTGTCACATTCTTCGTTCCATCCTTGTTCCCTAAACTCTTACATTATTTTTTTAAATGCGTGCATTAAGAGTCACTCTTTCATAAAATTTTATGGATTTTGGCAAATGCACCATGTCAAATGTCACATTGCCACCATTAGAATATAATACACAAAGTTTAACTACCCTAAAATATCTCTTGTGTTTCATCTATTCAACCACTCCCTCCCTTATACCTTTAACAACTAATGATTTGTTTACCATCTCTATAATTTTTCCTTTTCCATAATGTCATATAATTAAAATCTTATAGTCTGTAGCCTTCTAAGATCGCCTTATTTCACTTATCAGTATGCATATAGGATTTATCTGTGTCTTTCCATAGCTTGATAGCTTATTTCTTTTTATTACTGAATAATATTCCAATATATGGATACACTAAAGTTGATCCATTTACTATTACTTGGTTGCCTCCAAATTTGCTCCATTATCAGTAAAACATTCACATGCTGCTTTTTATTTGGACATACATTTTCTAATCAGCTGGGTAATTACCTAGGAGCAGGATTGCTGGATTATATGGTAATACTATCTTTAGCTTTGTAAACAACTGACAAACTGTCTTCTAAAATGTCTGCATAATTTTGTTTCCCTTTCAGCAGTAAATGATAATTCACCTTGCTCATCTTGTTCCACATTCTCACCAGCATTTAGTGTTATCATTTTGGGGGTGATTTCGGGTGTATAGTGCTATTTCATTGTTGTTTTAATTTACAATTACCTAATGAAAAAGGTGATGAGCATCTTTTCATATGCTTTGTTTTTTCCCATATCCATACCTTCTTTAATGAGGAATCTGTTAAAATCTTTGGCCCATTTGTAGCTTAGATATTTTTCTTATTGTAGAGCTCTGAGTTCTTCATATATTTTAGATGCAAGTCCTTTAACAGACATGCATTTGCAAATGTTTTTGCCTTGTCTGTTACTTGTTTTAGTTTCCTATTGCTGCTGTAACAAATTACCTCAAACACAGTGGCTTATGCTACACAAATGTATTCCCTTGTAGCTCTGGAGGTCAAATTTCCTAAAATCAAGGTGTTGACAGGACTGCATTTCTCCTGGAAGTTCTAGAAGAGAATCCATTTCCTTCTCTTCTAGCTTCTAGAGGGTGCCTGTATTCATTGGGTCAGGCCCCTTTCTTCATCTTCAAACCCAGAAGAGTATCCATCTTCCAATTTCATACTCTTACTCTGACCCTGCTGTCTATCACTTGTAAGTCCTCTTATTTTTATATTGTGCCTACCTGGGAAATCCAGGTTATTCTCTCTAACTCAAAATCCTTAACTTAATCAAAAATCTTTCTTGCTTTCTTGTATTCACAGCAACCTGAGCTTAGGGTTGTGTACATTCTGGGGATGGAGGTTGTGATTCAGACAACCACACCTGTCTTTTGGTTCTCTTAACAGTGTATATATCAAAATAGAACTTTTAATTCTAGTAAACTTATCTTTTTTGTTTCATGGATTGTGATTTTTGAATTATATCCAAAACTTCATCTTCAAACCAGAGGTCTCCTAGATTCTTTCCTATGTTTCCTTCTATAAATTTTATAATTTTTTAACTTTACATTGTGTCCTGTGTTCATTGTGATTTATTTTTTTGTGTGTAAAGTATAAGTCTCTGTCAAAATTCATTAATTTGCATATGTTTTCATTTCCTTTGTTGGTCTAACAAATTAACACAAATTTAGTGGCTTGAAACATTGCAGATTTATTACCTTATCATCTGGAAATCAGAAGTACAAAATAAATTGGCAGGCTGACATTCCTTTTGAATGCTGTAGTTGACAGTATAGATCCTTGTTCTTTCCAGTTTTAGAGGCTACCTATACTCCTTGGCTTGTGGCCTCTTCCTTCATTATCAAAGTCATCATCGTAACATCTGCAAGTCTCTGATGTCATCATATCTTCTACTTTGACACACCCTCCCACCTTGCTAATTTAGGGACTCTGATTATATAGCCCCATCTGGATAAAACAGGGAAACCTCTCCATGTCAAGATTATAACTTAATCATACTGTAAAGTCCTATTTGCCATGTAAGTTAATATATTCTTAGGTTCTGGATATTAGAATATTGACACGTTTGGGGGTATTCATTATTTTGTTCACCACATAGGTGATTGTCCAATTATTCAAATGCCATTTGCTGAAAAGGCCACAAGTACTCCATGGAATTGCCTATACCTATTTATTTGTTTGTTTATTTAATTAGAGAAGTTGTGGGTTTACTGAAGAATCATGCATAAAATGCAGAATTCCCATGCAGCACCCTAACACCAATGCCTTGCATTGTTGTGGGATATTTGTTACAATTGATGATAGCACATTTTTATAATTGTACTATTCATTAAAATACATGGTTTAACTTAGGTTTTCCTGTTTGTGTAGTGTAGTTCTATGGATTGTTTTCTTAGAACATTTTATTGTTACCATATATACAATCTAACATTTCTCCTTTTAATTATATTTGGATAGATATGTTTCCTTGCTATTAATTGCATCCACAATGTTGTGCTGCCATCACCACCTTCCATTACCTAAACATTTCCATCATTCCAAATAGGAACCCTGTACATTTAAGCCTTAATTTCTCATTCACTGTCTCCACCTCATCCACGGGTAATCTGTATTCTAGATTCTTACTATATGCGTTTGCTTATTCTAAATGTTTCCAAACAGTGAGATCATACAGTATTTGTTCTTTTGTGTTCTGCCTTATTTCACTCAACATGATGTCTAGGATTTCATTCCTTTTTAAGGTTGAATAATATTTTATTGAATATATATACCATATTTTGTAGGAGCCAGGGTTAATGGAAAACCTACAGAATTTATTGGGAGCAACTGGCTTCAGAGTGGCATCGGCAGTAAACTGTGGAGACTGTTATCTGCTTAATTGGAGGACAATCTGAGAGGGAGAGAATGTTTGTTTTTTCTTAACCCCCAGGGTCATGTTAGCTATCTCTTGTATGTAGGGAGTAATATACTGAAAAGTAGGCACTCTGTTTTATCACGAAATGTATGCATGCTTTTAGTCACGTAAACCCTGCAGTATATAAGCAGAAACTAGTTAAGAATGAAGTTGGCTGTTGTTTGTTATGGCTAAGCTTCAGACCCCCTGATCCCGTCTGTCTTTCTCGTCATTCCTTAATATCCTTTGAGCTCTGCTTCATAGGAAGCAACAATATTTCATTTATCCATTCATCAGTTGATGAACACAGATTGCTTCTATCTTTTCGTAACTTTGAATAATGCCGCTATAATCATCCCTGTTTGAATATCTTTTTGAGTCCCTGCTTTCAATTCTTTTGAATATATACCTGGTAGTGGGATTGCTAGGTTGCATGGTAGTTCCGAACTTAGCTTTCTGAGGAACTGCCAAACTGTCTTTTACAGCAACTGCACTATTTTACATTGTCATCAGCCGAAAATGAGTGTTCCTATTTCTCCACATCCTCTCTAACATATTCCATTTCTTTGATACCTGCCATTCTAATGGCCGTGAAATGGTATCTTATTGTGGTTTTAATTTGCTTTTCCCTAATGGTTAATGATACTGAGCATCATTTCATGTGCTTTCTGACCATTTGTATATCTTTTTTTTCAAGAGATGTCTACTCAAGTTATTTGCCTGTTTTAGTTTGTTTGTTTGTTTGCATGGGCAGGCACCAGGAATTGGACCTGGGTCTCCAGCAATTTGCCTGTTTTTAAATTGTGTTTTCTATTTGCTGATGAGTGATTTCTTTATATATTCTGGATAATAGACCTTTATCCGATGTGTGGTTTTCAAATATTTTCTCCTATTGTATAGATTGTCATTTTACTTTCATGATAAAGTCCTTTGAGGTACAAGTTTTAAATTTTGATTATGTCTGATTTATCTATTATTTCTTCTGTTGCTTGTGTTTTGGGTGTAAAGTCCATGGAACCATAGTCTGACATGAGGTTCTGAAGATGCTTCATGTTTTCTTCTAGGAGTTTTCTAGTTGTGGTTCTTATATTGAGGACTTCTATCTATTTTGAGTTAATTATTGTATGTGGTGTGAGGTGTGGGTTCTCCTTCATTCTTTTCCATATGGATATCTAGTTTTCACAGTACCATTTTTGTAGAGAATATTCCTCCCCTATTGGTTAAATTTGGCATTCTTGTAAAAAAAATTGGCCACAGATGTGCAGATTTATTTTTAAACTCTGGATTTGATTCCATTGTTCTTTATGTTTATCCTTATGCCAATATCATGCTGTTTTGATTACTGTAACTTTGTAACAAATTTTAAAATAGTGAAGTGCGATTCCTTTAACATCGTTCTTTTTTTTTTAAAGAGGGTTTTGACTTTTTTGGATCCCTTACCTTTTTATATAAATTTGATGATTGGCTTTTTTAACACTGTCAAGAAAGTTGTTGGAATTTTGACTGGGATTCCATTGAACCTGTAAATTGCTTTGGATAGAATTGACATCTTTGCAATATTTAATCTTCCAATCCATGAACATGAAATGTCCTCCCATTTACCTAGGTATTCTTTCCTTTATCTTAACAATGTTTTCTTACTTTCCATGTATAAGTTCTTTGGATCTTTGGTTAGATTTATTCATAGATATTCTGTTCATTTAGTTACTACTGTAAATGAAACTTTTTTCTTGCCCTCCTTTTCAGTTTGTTCATCACAAGAGTATAGAAATGCTACTGGTTTTTGCATGTTAATCTTATATCCTGCCACTCTGCTGAATTTGTATATTAGCTTGGGCAGCCTCATGTTTTATTTTTCAGGGTTTTCCTTATAAAGGATTATATCATTTGCAAATAGGAAAAGTTTTGCTTTTTCCTTTACAATGTAGATGACTTTTATTTCTCTTTCTTAACTAATTGTGCTGACTAGGACTTCAGTACTGTACTTAAAATAGTGATGATACTGGGTATCCTTCTCTTGTTCCTGTTCTTTGAAGGAGCACTTTTAGTCTTTCACTATTAGGTATAATGTCAACTGAATTTTTCATATATACCCTTTATGATGTTGTGAACATTTCCCTTTATTCCTAGTGTTCTTAGTATTTATATCAAGAAAGTTTACAGAAATACCTTTTCTGCATCAATTTAATGATCATTTTTTAAAAGTTCCCTTTTCATTTCTGCTATTAATGTGGTATCTTACACAAATTGATTTTTTTTTTTTTTAATTTTGAACCACGCTTTCGTACCTGGGATAAATCCCTCTTGGTCATGATGTATAACTCTTTTAATATGCTGTTGAACTCAATTTGCTAGTGTTTTATTTTTTCAGGATTTTTCCACCTGTATTCATAGGGGGTATTAGTCTTTAATTTTCTTTTCCTATAGCATCTTTACTGGTTTTTGTATTAGAATGATGTTGGCCTTATAGAATGACTTAGAAAATATCCTTTCTTCTTGATTTTTTTTTTTTTTTTTTTTTTGCAAGAACTTGAGCAGGATTGGTGTTAATTCTTCCTGGAATGTTTGGTGAAATTCACCAGGGAAGCTATATGGTCTTGGGCTTTTCTTTTTCAGGAAGTGCAATCCACTTTTATCATACTAGGGCCTTTTAAATGCAGTGAGATTGTATGGGGAAGGGGGGCATTTTATGATCTTCTGATTATGTTTTACTTGTTCAGTGGAACTGTGTCTTGAAACTATGATTATCACTAATGTTTCTCTGGTGGTATATGTACGTATTTTTAAACTTCCTCCAATTCGTTTTCCTAGATTCATAAAGACTTGAGTCTTGAAATCTTATCTCCTGTTGGCTGTGTGTATTTCAACTCCTGAGTGGTTTAAGGAGGAATTCCCTTCCTCCAACTCTGGTAAGGTTACAGAATTGTGTTCTGGCAAAATCCTTTTCACTGAAGATTAGGACTATTCATGGGGAAGTCTCTCATCATATTTTACAATAGATTCCTTTCCTCTATTCCCTTGCCATGGCTAAGAGTGGATCTTCCTTGGCTCTTCACCATGAGAACTGGTTGGTTCCCAGAGGAAATGTTCCCCACAGTGTGGAAGTCCTCCTAAGGCTGTTGGTTCCAGGAGTTTCTCACTCTCATGCTAGTCCACACAGCCTTTTGAAATTTGCCAAAATTCTTATAAAAATACTTCTTCTAGTTTGTGTCTCTGGATACTTCTGGTCCAGGTAAGCAGATTTCTGTTGTTTAATCTCTCTTTATGTGCCTGTCTCTAAGCATTTTGCTTTGCTTTTGTCCTGCAACTTCTTTTCTCTTATGGGTACCCATGTCATTGATTTCCAGTTTTCCTAGATTTTCTTGTTTAAGGAGAGAATTCATGATTTTTATTCTTTTTACATGTTAGACCTGGAATTTATACTTTAAATTTGAATTGGCAGAAGTTTCCTCTGCAATTTTATGATTGTGACAAAAATTGCTTTTCCCTCTAGAGTTACACATTTCATGTAATTTTGTCAGTGACAACTTGGGTTTTTCATTTCTTTTTTTTATTTTTTACCATGTTTATCAGTGCTCGCTCATGAAGTACTGATGTAGTTTGGGTGATTGGACTGTTTGTGAGATGGATATTATATAAATTGGAAGATCAGGACATGTGACTTTAATCAAAGTCTATTTGTTTGACAGAAATCTAGATAATACTTGACTGAGATGTTTTCATTACTACACATCCTCTCTTTTTCTAAATATTGGACACATAATTGTATGCTATTCTATACTGCCTAATCTTGAGATTTCATGTCTTAAGTGAAGCTGAGCCACATAATGAAACCGATATTGCTGAGTAATTTTCAGTATCTTCCAGGTATTGTCATTATTTTTTACCCAGGCTTGTGTTTGTTTGTGTTCTCAGTTGGGGTTTGTTGTGATTTAAACTCTTCTTTTCTCTCCAATTTCTGCTTTTATTAATATCTCTTCTTTCCTTTCCTATGCCATATCTTCTGTGTACCCAAACACACTCATCCTACTTGGCATACTCTTCTTTTGCACTTGTCTTGGGTCTAAGTATTTACCTTTTCCTCTTCTCCACCTTTTTTTTTTTTTTGTGGTGAGCCCTCATTCACCTTCCAAACTGTTTCTCCTTTTTGGAAGCTTTCACTGATTCCTCTACACAAAGTTTATAACTCCTTCTAGCATTTTTCTAATGCTATACCTCCATCCTGAGCATCCCAGAACTTTATACTTCATGTCAACTGTTTGTTTAAATATTTCTCTCTCTTACATACACATACTCACACACATGCCTGCACGCACACATGCACAAACAGGAACTCCTTTCAGCAAGAATGATGACCTGTTCTTTGATTTTGTTTTTATCACTAGGGCTTAACATAGCATCTGGTGTGTTTGGGGGTTCAGTTCATATGTATAAAGCAGTAAGTGGTGAATTATTAAAATAATAATGAGTGTCATCTTGAAAACCATGACATCTTTTTACCTCTAAATAATTGTTCTTTTACAACTATACTTGAAACTTCATATGAACTCCTTTTTTTCAACTCCATTTTTTTAAAGTAATAAAAACATAGTGTTGAAGATTGAATCATGACTCCCACAAAAGATATGTTCAGGTCCTAACTTCTTGTGCTGTGGATGTGAGCCCATTCATAAATAGCACTTATTTCCTGTGAGTTTTTGTTAAGGTTCCCCCAAACTGAGTGAGTGCGGGGTTAATCTAATATGGCTGATGTCCTTATAAGTAAAGGAAATTGGACATGGAAGGGACAGCCACACTGAGGAGCTAAAAGTCAAAAGTCAACAGAACCCCAAGGAGGAAGGAGAGGACATCACATTTGACAGGAAGCCAGAAGGTTACTACCCAATGATGAAGTAAGCTTTCCACCCTCTGAAGCCATGAGCCACTGAATTTCCATTTTTTAAGCCAACCCGTTCTGCAGTATTTGTCATAGTAGCCAGGAAAATAAAAGGCATGCTATGTTTCTATGTTTTCTTTTCTTTTTTCTTTTTTGAATAGGAAGGCAGAAACTTTATTAAGTATACATTCCGAAGGGCATTGGGACAGTCTTGCAAGAGAAGAGGCAAGAGGCGAGAGGCAAGAGGCCCTGGTGCTGTGGGACAATCTGCTTTTATAGGTTTTTGTTCCTTTTGTAATTTTTATTAACTATTTTACTGCCCTTCCCTTTTTCCTCCTTCATTGATACCCGATCACAGTTCACTCAGGTGAGGTTGGTTGGCCCCAGGTGCTGTTTATTACTGTTCTTTTCAGAGAGATCTTTTTTTTTTTTAAGGCTGTCAAGACCATTTCCTGGCTTTTGCCCTTTGCTTATCAGCCAGCTCCTGCCCTTATTCTAACCCTGTCTCAACTTCCCCCTCAGAGAGTTCTAGCTCCTCTTAATTTTAAGGAAATTTGGGTTGATGGTCCAACTTCTATAGCTGCTTCAAGCTGTCAGTGGGTCACAGGCCCTACCTGTGGGAGCATAGCAGTCTCTTGCTGTTATGCTTTCATGTTTTCACATTCTTATTTTAGTATATAGGCTAAAAGAGTTCAGTTAGTTTGGACTGAATCTGGATTTGGAATCATAGGCTCTGGGCTCAAATTCCATTCCTATATCTGCTTCTCAAACTACATGAACTCGAATAGAGGTCATTTATATGTAAAATAATTACTTCACATACATTTGGCAGTCCTTGGACTGTTAGTGAATAAATAAACTTTTGTTCATTGCACTTAAATCATAGTTTATCAAAAATACCACTTGCAATGGAAGTGGAAATTCCTGGACAGCGCCTCAGTGCTGTGTGTTTGCTTTTGGCACTTGTACTCTTAAAATAACATTTTGAGAAACAAACAACAGATGTTGTAGAAATAAGAAATTGGATACTTGAGAGCTGATCTGGTTAATGCTTTTATTGATAGCATGGGTAGCAACTTCCATTTCTTGTATAACAAATTGTGCCAGACACTCTTTTAAGTAAGCACTTTAAAACATTTACTTATTTAATCCTCATACTTACATTTTGAAATACATGCTGGTATGATCCCCAGTTTACTGAGGAAGAAATTTAACAGCTATCTGAACTTACAGCAAATGGAGGAGGTAAATTATGAGCTAAGCAGACTACTATCAGCCTTCACTGAAAGATGGCTGCATAGAAATTCCCTTAGCTTAATTTTTAATGTATGCTCCTGCCTAAACTCTTCGAATGATATAATCCATCTCCCTCACCCACTCTCCACACACAGATGTGCAGAACGCAAATCTCTGTGCAGGGCTATGGACCAGAGATACTGAACAAAGAATTTTCTTCTCTGACAACTGTAAGGCAAATTTTTTCCCACTCTTGTCAGTGCACCCAAATGTGTCTAAATCAGTGGTCCTAAGATTGAGAACCTAACTGACCAAGAAATCCTTGGTGATGAAGCAATAGCTTTTAAAGACAGGCCTCTGTAAGTGACCATTTCCAGCCACCCATGACAGAATTTTTTGTTTTTCATTTCCAGCATAGAAAACATGAGTTCTTTGTCAAAAACTGCATCTGTCTGAAGTCCAGTCATAGTTATAAATGAAGGTGTCATGTCTCTGCCACTCAGCGTGTCTGTAAACAGTGAGACTTGTGTCGGGATTGTAACATTTATGATTCATTTGTCCTTAAGTGTATTAAAATGTTTGACATTCCTACATTAAACTGCAAAACACAAGAGGGTATTAAGTGGATAGTATAAAACTCTGCAATTCATCGCAGAGATGAGGGAATATACTATGTTATCTGATCATCCTTGAACCCAGTTTAGAGGCACTTATCTGATTTTTCATTTCTGATGAATAGAGATAGATACTCTTTAACTTCATATCCTGAAAGTGATGATGAATTGTTCTTGGAAGTCTTCTGATTGACACTTTCTTATACTTTACATTCTAATGTTTTAATATACCCAGTTGGAATGGCTTTTACTAAACAGACATTATAATGCTGTGGTTTTCCAATGGCCAAATAATTAGATTTGTGAAAAGGATCTGACTGTAAAGAATAGATATTTTTTTCTTATTAATAGCACCTTGGTTCTCTTTTTAAAAAAGTCTAAATGTTATTGATTTGGGGGATTAAATTCATGACAGGGCAGCATAATTCTTTACAAATGAATCCCTGCCTCTCCCAAGGGTGCCGAACACACTAATTGACAGAAAATCATTTAGTAGGAAAGGGAATGTTTAATATTGCCTTGGGGCATAGCTCAGGTTCTCACTTTAAAACATGCTCTTCCTGCTGGAAGGAATTGATAAAGGGATATCTGAAAAAGTAAAATATTCTGATGTCACTGAGCCTGGGATCAACAGAGATAAAAGTTGGTGAGAACAGATAAGGTCTGCTGGAGGTTTCCCCTGAGGGGGGTTTGTATTATTTTGGGGAAGTGGGAAGAAGTGAAAGGATTTTTCTGAATCTCTATAATCAGATTCAAATCTCGCCTTTGCACAGGTGAGTAGTAAATAGATATTTGATAAAGCAGTGCTTGTGGATGGACTTTCGGTCCTGCTGGACTCACACTAGTTCTCATCACATCAGAAATGGTGAAAATCGATGGGAAATGATGTCTGTTAAAGGTGAGGAGTGAGAACGAGTTCAGCAAAACAATAATTTAAAGTACCTTCAAAAGATATTTCTTAAAATATTGAGCGATCAATTGAGCCTTTGCTTTTGGAAAACATTGTGTTTGACTTAGCCTCGGTGCTGAGGGTAGGAGTCTCGGTGGCTGAGGTTGTCGAGGCAGCAGGGAGATGGCAGAGGGAAGGAAACCTCTCCAGAGGCTCTTCCTGCCTGGCGGTGGTCTCAGAGAGGCCGCAAGACTAAGATGAGAAGGAATGAGGGCTCAAAACTCAACTACCTGGTTCTTGTCTAATGCTGCCTTTTCCCTAGAATGTCTTAGGTGTGACTATGTTATGGTAAATTAAAATCCTTTATCTGCTCTTGAGAACTTCCTACTAGCTTATATTCCTTTAAATCTAATAATGTACATTAGCTACTTAATAGAAAACTGTACATATTTTAAGCTATTTCATGCCTTTGACTTAGAATTATCCTATCAGAACACTAAAAAGAGATTCTTTTAACTGTCGTTCCTCACCCGGTATAATAAGACCTGGGAGATTAATAACAGAGCAATTGGGGCGAAAATTATTCTCTCCTGTGCCATTGCATAATCTGCTTCTTTGAGGCTGATAGTGGGTAAGCTTAATAACGAATTTAATTCCTGGAAGAAGACCCTCACACTTACACACCCTTAAGAATTAATAGCCTTCTAAGAGAATATTTTTTTTCACAGGCTCATTTATTCTTTAAAAATCAGATGCAAAGAAATAGTTTTATTTTTCCTTTGGAAGCAACTTTGAATTCCTACAATAGGGCCACCTTTTTCTTTCGGCTATGGGCCTCCCTTTATCTATGGGCTTTATGATGTACTTCTGATTCCTGTCATAATCCTGCTATTTGCATTATTATCAACATCCTTAACAATAGCACTGTTTTTTGAGGGCCCCGTTTTATACATTCTCACATGTCAAAGCTCCTTTGATTGAATGGCATAAAGGTGGCTGCTTTAAATTTCTATATATTCTATAAATTTTACTCTGCTAACTAGTCTGGAGCATATAGAGAAGGTATGGTATCATCTCAGGCCTCAAGAAACCTAAAAAGAATGAGAAAAAAGTTTGCCTATTGTGCTCATAAATTATTTTGGAGGGCATAAAGATAACAAAGAATCATTCAAGGTGTTTTATAGGGTAACCACAAATTCTATTTTGCCTAGGATGTTCCTGGTGTAATTACATTCCCATTGGCTCCCCAAAGTGCTTTGATTTAGATTATTAGTCATCTATAGTTAAGAAAAAAATATGTTAAATTTAGGTCTATCAGTAACTTTTGACAGTAATTTTTTAAATGCAACTTATGGAAGTCAATTGTACACAAATCATAAAGAAAAACACAACTAGTCAATGTGGGTATTTATCCCCATAACAAGAATTAGAGCGTTATCAGCCCTCCAGAAGACTTCATACCATCTCCTATTCCTACTCTCTTCCGTCAAAGTAACCACTGTCCATACTTCTAAAGAGAGTGGGAATCTTTTTTTTTTATTGTGAATTATAACATATATACAAAAAAGCAATAAATTTCCAAGTACATTTTAATAAGTAGTTAAACAGACCTTAAAGTTTGGTCTGGGTTATTGTTCCATGATTTTTCATTTTTTCTCCTAGCTGCTCCAAAACACTGGAGACCAAAAGGAATATCAATATATTTGTGCTGGTTTGATAGGATGTATGTACCCTAGAAAAGCCATGTTTTAATCCTAATTCCATTTTGTAAGGCAGCTGTTTCTTCTAATCCCTTTTCAGTATTGTATGTTTGAAACTGTAATTAGATCATTTCCCTGGAGATGTGACTCAGTCAAGAGTGGTTGTTAAGCTGGATTAGGTAGAGATATGTCTCCACCCATTTGACTGGGTCTTGATTAGTTTACTGGAATCCTATAAAAGAGGAAACATTTTGGAGAGATTCTGAGAGAGCAGAGAATGACATAGCCACAAGAAGCAGAAAGTACACCAGCCAACGACCTTTTGGAGATGAAGAAGGAAAATGTCTCCTGGGGAGTTTCATGAAACAGGAAGCCAGGAGAGAAAGCTAGCAGACGATGCTGCGTTTGCCATTTGCCCTTCCAGCTGAGAGAGAAACCCTGACCATGTTCGCCATGTGCCTTTCCACTTGAGAGAGAAAGCCTGAACTTCATCGGCCTTCTTGAACCAAGGTATCTCTCCCTGGATGCCTTAGAAATTGGACATTTCTATAGGCTTGCTTTAATAGAACTGTAAACTAGCAACTTATTAAATTCCCCTTTTAAAAAGCCATTCCATTTCTGGTATATTGAATTCTGACAGGTAGCAAGCTAGAACAATATTGATTCAGCAGTCATATTCATTTGTTAAATCCTATCTTCTTTATTATACTCTTCCTTCTATATCTTTACTTTTTTTGTGAAAAATAACACACAAAAAAGCAATAAATCTCAAAGTACATTGCAGTATGTACAATATGCAAATGATTAACTGTAACATTTATATAAGGGAATGCTACATAGCGTGAAAAAGAACAAACTACTGATAGATGCAGAAATGGAGAAATCACAATAACATTGTGTTGATGGAAATAAAACAGATACAAAAGACTAAAAAAAAAAAGTACATTACAATAATTAGTTGTAGGACAGATTTCAGAGTTTGGTATGGGTTACAATTCCACAATTTTAGGTTTTCATTTCTAGCTGTTCTAAAGTACTGGAGACTAAAAGAAATATCAATATACTGATTCAGTACCCATAGAGAGTGGGAATCTTATGGAATTATTCTTTTGTGCTATTCGTCTCATACTTAACATTATGGTTGTGATATTCAACCATGTCATATGTGGAGCATTAGTTCATTCATTTTCTTTGCTGAATAGTATTCCATTATACACATGCCCCACAATTTTCTCATTCTATAGTCAATAAACTTTTGGTTCATTATCAGTTTGAGAATTAGAATGGGGGTTGGTAAAGAGCTCACTTAAGAATTGACTGTAATGATCTTCATTAACTATTCCAAACTTTTTGGGTATATGACTTTTTTCAAAAAGCTGTTTATAGCCATTATCTATTTATACTTGATCTTTCAATTTATGTTAAGGAAATATAACATAATTTTTAAATAAATTAAGCAATGACTTAGATAAATGTATATTATTAGCTATAACCATATACATTTGAAAAATAGTCATATATTCTGTGGACAGTACTTGGGACCCACAGCAATGCTCAACTTCTGCAATAACTCCACAGCCTGATGACCTGCATATAAGATGAGAAGTGATTCTGAGTGATGTCAAGATGGTGAAAGGATGCTGTAAGTGATACTTTCAAATATCAGTATGGCTTGGTGATAAATTAGTTATAAGGGATGATTATAAGTAGGTCCTATCAATGAAAAGTCTTATTTATTATGTACTCTAATAGGGAAACCCACCATTCTTTGAAAGCCATGTATGTAAAAAAACACATGGATAAAATGATAATGTTACATTTTTCTTTATTCTACTCTTTAGGAAAAATATCTTCATGTCTTTCTAACTATACAGATCTTTGGACTGATTGTTAAAGTCAGATTTGGGATTTAATTAGGAGTTAAATTTTTAAGATTTAGTCGAATTATAAAGATAATTACAAATAAAAGTAATAGTTCTCTCATAAAATCAGAAAAGGAAAGAGATTTATTAATTTGGTTTATTATTAGGCAAGACCATTATTGCTTAAAAGTTTATGCAATTAAGCAGGCTAAGTTAAAGTAATAAATTCTTCACTTAATTTGGTTTGAATCATTTGTGGTAACTGAATCTCTTTCCACTGATTTGGAATCCAATGGACCTATGCTGTAGTTTAGATTCCAATCTTGGGGAGAGTAAAATAGTGTGAGGTCAGACCTAGAGTCCATGATCTATGAGTTAAAGGGCTGGGTGATTGAGAGACTTCTTTAACTCCCTGGAGACTCAGTTTCTTCACCTGTAAAGTAGAAAAAAAATGCTTAATTTACAAGAATGGAACATTCAGGGATTAATGATAGGTAATATTTAGAAAAAATGTATAGCAAAGCATAATGGAGACTATAATAAAAAGCATCAGTTCTCAAGGTCAAAAATATCTCATTGGAAGGTCAAAGGATAAATCAAAGATGGCAGCAAGAGAAAATGCACACACAACTCAGAAAGAGAGTGAAGGAGGTAGATGGGCTGCTCTAAATTCCAAGTAAGGACCTCAGTACTCTAGTTCAGTTCCCACAGTACTGTGTCTACAGGTGACACCCTGTTCAATACCCCTCCCCCAGCATTGTGTTGGAACAGAGTGAACGTGGGGGTAAACATATATCTTGGAACATAGTAGGAACTCTGGTGAAAATTAGAGAAAAAAGATAAACCAGTGAAGTAGGGGATGGCAGGACAGGCAAATTGTTGCAACAAATTTGAGAGTGGCCTTTACTCTGCACCTGTGTAAAACCTTCTTCTGTGGCCAGGCAGAAGGCTGTACCAAAAATAAAATTCATTGCTTTAAATGTCTTGTTTCTTTGTATGTTTTTTCAGTAACCAAAGTGGAGATGTGTAAATGCTTCTGAAGGGATTCATGTGCTAATATAAATGGCTGCCATGCGGATTAAGAACCAAAATGTCTGCATATACATTCCTTATCATGGTGCTTGTATAGAGTCAGAATTCCCTGGTGTGAATTTATATTATGTTGGCGTGACTATGTTTCACAAATGCATGAAATGAGAAGCTATCTAAGAGCCCCTTCAGATATAAACTTCCATGATTCTGTGTATCATATGTTTAATGACTAAGAATTGCATCTGAGCAGGATAGAAAACTTTGGAAGAGAAAATGTTTTCACCCATTCCAATTCTTATACACATAATAGATTCAATTTACTGAGTAAAATTGTCATGGCCTAATAAAAAAGCATATGGATAATACGACTAGAAGTTATTCAAAATTAGAGAAACATGGAGTTGTCAGCTCACAAGGACAAAATAAAATAAAATAAAACAAAACAAAAAACTAAGTGAAAGGATGTGCTTCCATTTTATATCCATATGGGTTGCTAGCTGGTAGTTTGACCTGCTAGTTAGAATGTACTGCTTGTTGTTCCTTACAAGCATAGAGCTTTGCTTACATCCAAAACAAGAAGATATTTGTAAAAATGTATTTTTATTGCATTATGCACCTATCCACTTCTTTAGATTAAAATGTTCTTTGACAGATGGTATGTCATATTTGCTAATTAACTCATGTATTTTCTCTTTGGACATGTATTGAGTTCCTACTATGTGTAAGAAACCGGTCTAAGGCCTCGAGATACAGTAGTGAACAATGATAGGAGAGACCTTATATTCCAGCAGGGAAAGACCGACAATAAACAAATATATATCAAGTGATAATAAGATTTATAAAGAAAAATAAAACAGGATAAAGAAAGTAGAGACGAAAGGTATAATTGTACACGTCAGTCAGAAACATCTCTGTGATAAGTTGACATTTGAGCAGAGACCAAAATGAAATAAAATAGAAAGCAGTACAGATATCCTGGAGAAAGTTGTTCTAGGCAGAAGAAAACAGCAAATTCAAAGTTGTTAGCATCCTTGGTGTGTTTGAGGGACATCAGGGAAGCCAGTGTTCCTGGAGCAGAGTGAGCAAGGGAGAGGCGACAGAAGAGTAGGGCAGAGCGGCAGCAGGGTGCATACACGTGTGGCATTGCGGCACATAATAAGGGGATTGGACTTTTGCTCTGATAAGATAGGAGGACACTGGATTGTTTTGAGGTAAAGGAAGGTGTTTTGTTTTTTTAGGAACATTTTGGGTACTTTTGGAGAATAAAGTGTAACCGGGCAAGAACTGAAGTGGGAAACAAATAAGGAGATAACTGCAGAAAATATCTATGATTGCTTGGAACAAGACACTTTATCCTTTTCAATGCTTAGCAAGATTCCTTAAAGATCAACTTTCCTTTTTAAATATGCATTAAGTTAATGGATCATTGAATAAATAAAAGACATGTAACTGCACCAAAGGAGGTTTACGTTAAGTATATTTTACTTTATGGAAACACTGATTGATTCTATTCATTTGTGAATTTAAAAATGATATTCTTAGTTTTGTGGAAATAACAAGGCTGATTAAACAGCTGAATCTTTCATTTTAAAATATTTGTTTTGTGAAGTCATTTGAAGAAACTTCGTCTGAGTGACTTAATTATAAGGCAGTATGCGAGGAGCTTAGGATAAAATAGATAAATATGAAATATTCCCTGGCCTGAAGAAGTTTATAACAGCTGTCAAATTCAGAAAAGCCCTGTAGAAGATGTTGAAACCTGAATGGAGTCTTTTAGTTTTATTGGGTTTTATGCTGAATATACAACTGGATAAAAAACTATTCAGTATATGTGGATATCAGTAAATACCCGAGGTTAAGATTGCTCAAGAGGAGACTGTAATGGGAAAAGAAAAGTAGGCCAAGGGTCAAACCCTGGCAATTCTCAGGGTGTGCAATAAAAAGTAGGCACATAAAAGGGACATATGAAGAATGATCAGAAATGAGGAGAGTCAGATCAGAAAAACATCAAAGAAAAGCTAGGGATGGGAGGGTTTGAGAATGGGTGCTCAGTTTTGTCATACTATGAGGACTTCTCACATTATTAAAAAATATGCTCCAACTAGAATAAAGATTTAAATGCAAAACGTTAAAACACTCAGAAGAAAATACAGAAGAGTAGTTTTATGCTATTGAGGTAAAAAATATACCTTGAAACCTCAAATATAAAGGTGGGAAAACTGAAAAGTTAAACTGCATTAAAATGGAACACTTCTTTATAATGTAAGAATTGAAAGGTTCTCATTATGTTTAGCAGAATGGTAAATGAATTTTTCTGCCAGAACAAGTTTCAGTGAAATGGTAAGGAGTTAGATGATACTAGAGTAAACTTAAGTTAAGTGAAGTAGCTGAAAGAGAATACTTGAAGACTGAAAGGCCAATGACAAGACAGAAGTTAGAGGAGAGCACAGTCAAGGAGGGCTTACTTTATTAAACGGGGGCAAACTTGACCATATATGCAGACTAAGAGGAAGGGGTAGCAGACTCAATAATCTCAGGATGAGCAAATTTAAATACAGGGACTGTTACTTAATTGTAAAAGAAATGGAGTTCTGAAAAATGCTACAACATGGAGGAAACTTGAGGCCATCATGTTGAGTGAAATAAACCAGACACAAAAGGACAAATATTGTATGACTGCGCTGGTATGAAATTAATTAGAATATGCAAATTTTTAGAGTCAGAAACGAGAATAAAGGTTACCAGGGGTAGGGGTTTGGTAGGCAAAAGTTTGGGATACTGGAAACGTTTTAGTAATGGGTGGGTGAGTGGGGAAATGGTAGCACATTATGAATGTCATTAGCACCACTGAATTGTATACTTGAGAGTGGCTTAAATAATAAATTTTAGGTTTTACGTATGTTATCAGAATAGAACTGTACAACATAAAGAGTGAACCTTAGTGTAAACAACAAACTATAGTTTATAGTGAAATTATACCAGTAATATTTCATCAGTTGTAACAAAAGTACCACACTAATGCAAAATGTTAATAATAGGGAAAACTGTGTGTGTGGGAGGGGTTGTATATGGGAAGTTGGTACTTTCTGCCTGATTTTTCTGTAAACCTACCAGTGACACAATAAGAAAATGTCTAAAAAAAATAGAAATTGGGAGGAATAGCCTTTTCTTGAAGGACAATTTTGAAGAATTTGGAGATTGCTTAGCTCTTTCTAGAATCACCTGCTGTCTCATCTCAAAGAATGATGATTTCAGCCAGGGGGCATTGGAGACAGTATTTTGCTTTGGGTTCCCCCAGATGGAGATCTTAAGAACTTGAATGGAAGTTCTTTATTTGGGAGAATGATACTAGGCTTCATTATTAGGAAAAAAGGGCAATGTAATGGAGAGGAAGGAGATCCAGAAACAAGAGGTAGATTTTCAAGCCAGTGACTACTATGGGTAACTGGAGCTTAATTCCCTTGGGGAACTCCATGAGAGAATGTAGGAAAAGGCCCCAGAGTTATTCCAACCGAGGGACGAGGAAGCTGGGTTATTTAGCCCCCAAAGCGCTGGTCATCATGTGCTGAGCGCTTTGTCCCAGGCATTCACTCTCTGGCACCCCTGGCTGCCCTGTGCAGGCTGAGTGAGCCCCTAGTCAGAAATCCAGCCTTCTGGCAGGGTTGTAGGTGTCAGTGAGTCCCTGTAGATGGTAAATCCCAGGAGGATGCAGTTGAGGCCCTGGCAGCGCCAGCTCCAGGTGTGAAGTGGCAGAAAGAACCCTGCAATGCTGTGCTGGACTGAATACAGAGCACTGTTGTATGGCCTTAGGCACAGTGCTTCACCTTTCTGGATTATTCTAAGATAATGAGAGGGTTAGTTTACTGGTCTCTAAAGTATAGTCCAACTTTTTTTTTTTCTTCCTTTTTTAGCTTTTTCATAAGTTTCTTGATAATAAGTTTCTGAAAATTCTGATCCTTAGGCCGCTTTGCCTAAATGCTGTTTTCTCTTAAATGTAATTTAATCTCCTTTCTTCTACCCTACACTCATCCTTTAAATGTACAATCTCATTTGAACTTGTCAGTAAGAGATATATGCTACCACCTTGAGGTATTTACCAGGCTCACACCACACTGTCAAAGGCAGTTCCACCATCCTGAAATTAGAGGACTGTGCTCTGATTTATGGAGAAGAGTTGTGTTAAAGTGTTTGAATGGTTGGAACAAATAATTCAGCAGTTGAATACTTGGCTGCTTAAAGAGCATTTGAACCCCTGTAAACCTTGGATAAAAGTAAGAGTCAATCTTGCCTCTAATAGTCTCGCTATATACCACTGGCTGCCTTGGAGGGGCAGTGCTGTCTCATGTATCAGGCAGGAAACTGTCGGTTAGGAGATCTGAACTTTTCAAAAGCCTAAAGCAGATCACTTAACCTTTTTGTAGCTCAGTATCCCCATATAGAAAATGAAAGTAAATAGTAACTATATGAGGGGGATGTGGTAAGGACAACTGAAAAGATGCCAAGTAAAAAGTTTAAGTACTATAGTAAGAAAAGTGCACTATTACACTATGACTTTGTAGCTTATGCCCTGGTTGTTTTTAACTGACAAAGGCTGAATTTTAATGTTTGGACTATAGCCTCCAGAAAAGTGGTTCTCAGTGTGATGTCTCCAGAAATGTGGAAACAGCTGGAAGAAATATTCAAAGGAGTCAGAGAATTTCTAGGCGCAACAAGTGTAATCTACGGATTAAACGAATGTGCTTTTCGTTCATATGCACTCATACACATATACTTTTTGAAATCTATGTGGATACTATTGAGACTGAGAAAACTGTAATAAAAGAGATACTATATTAATGATAATTTAATTATGCATCTTTTCAATTTATGGCCAAGAAAATCACAGCTATGCTCACATTGGGGCAGACAAATTTTGTGGTATTAAGAAGGGGTAGTTATACATGAGAATCATAGCAGTAAAATTAGTTTTGCTCCCTAAATTAGTTACCAACATGTGAAGCATTTTTTGTTTTATTTAGGAAAGGAGACAATGGAAAATGGGCTGTATTAATGATCATTCCAAAAAGTTCTCATAGTACAACAAATTCCAAATTCTTATCGCACCTCAGATTCTGCTGGGGAAACTTTAAAAACTTGAGTTTACTCTGCCTGTCTCCAGGAAGTCTGATTTAATAGGTGTTGCATCCTAAATGATTCAGATGTGAACTAAGGTTTGGTAACTATTATATTAGACTGCTTATTTTTCAATTAATAAGTATTTATTTTCTTTTGAAAGCCATGAGGTTTGCAGAGGCAGCTTACTCCTTAATTTAAAAAGTGTATGCTCTACTTAGTGAAATAAAATGTATTTTAGTTTAACTTTGCTTATTTTAACTGAAGATTTATTCAGTACTTTCTAGCAGTAAAGCATTGTTATGCACTATGGCAAATAAACAGTTGGCTAATTCATCATGTTGGCATCAATGAACCCACAGGCATGTTCGAAAGAAAGTAATTTAATTAAGTCAGAGTGGAAGGTTGTGTGGAACAAATGCTGAATACGATTGACAATCGGTAGATCTAATCAGCTATATCCTCTTCCAAGAGCCCAGGCTGTAAGTATACTTGATAGGATAGAAGAAAAGAAGTTTTCTACAATTAAGTCCCAAGTCTGTCTGAATGTGAATACTAGGGCTTGGAAAAGGTAAGAATCATGGCTAATGTCTTTTTTTTTTTTTTTTTTTACACAAGAGCAGGAGAGTAGGGCCATTATTTTTGATAAAAAAGAAGTTACATCCTGTGTTTGGATATTAAGGGTGTTAGGGTGAAATGTGCTGCTGGTTAACTAAATGTTCTCCATGGCAATCTGTGAATAGAAACTGCTCCAGAATTTCTATGCAAGACGGGCTTTGGACTGGCAATAATGTTTGAAGGGAAGGGTTTATCTTAAAAGCAGCCATCAAGAACTGTGCTAGGCCTGAGAATGTATCCTACCTGCAAGTTAACAAGCTAGCCTGCTATGGGTTCGTGGAGCTAGAATATGACACAAAAGACCTGGTATAAGACTTCATTATTCCCTGTGCAGTCAGCTGCCTGAGATAACATGTTTGTGTAACCTCTCCTTGCCTTCCAAGTCCCATGGAGCTGTGAGGAGGGTGATGTGTATGTGGGATGTTTCATCACAGGTGAGTGCGGTTTGGCCCAACCGCTAAGCTATCGGGGACCCTCTACTCCTCAGCTTCTCACTGCTTGCTAGACGACACTGCCGCACGCAGAAAAGGGGCTCGAGCCGGGGGTCTGGGTCCAAGGGGCGCGCGCAGGAGACCTCGCTGCGGATCTAAAGGACTGGAGGCCGAGTCAATTAAGGCATGAAGCGAGGTAGCTTTATTGTTGGTAGACGCTTATGCCAGGGCCGCCAGTAGCTAAAGACCACGAGGCTTGACGAGCCCTGGATTATATACAGTTTGAAGAGAGGCGGAGTTAGGGCATGGCCTCCAGGGGAGGGTAGCCAATCACACAGGGAGGACGGATGAGTGACTGTGACCATAGAGATGCTGTTCCTGAGTGTACCCATAGCAGAGGATGTTGGGTAGGTGGAGGACTAAGGAGAAGGCCAATAGGGTTAGAGAGACAAGGCTGCATCATCACTAGTCGCTGGTGAGGCTTGTAATTCAGAGGCTTAGAAGAACCGGACGTGCCAAAATGGCGAGGGAGGGAGAGAAAGAGACTAAGCCACCAGGCCAAGAATAAAATTATGCCACAGGTGAGGAATCCCAAGTTTAGGGAACTCAGATCTTTTATAATGGACTGTAAGCAAACCTGGCTTTTGCCTCGAAGGGAGACATTCATTTTATTATACTGGAAAGTGAACAAAACTACGCTTTGCTTCAGAGGGAGACATACTGTCTGTTTTCCAAAATTATTCACTATACAAAGATACTTGAAAAGACAGTTTGGAACAAAGGTTGTCTGTGCATCTGCCTACAGTAAGAATAGAAACTCGAGGCCCATGGAGAATTGTCTTCCAACAGCTGCATTTTCTATAAAGCGTATTTTTCTTAGTCTATGTTTGCTTGAGGATGATTTTGAGGGGCTAATGGAAATTATGAATAGGAGACTAAAGTACCTCCAGCAACTGCTTGGCACTGACAATAGCTAAGTATATTTGTACAGTTGCATTTTATTAATTTTTATGTATTCAATTAGTCTTGAAGTATAGAATCTTAGTATTCGAAGCAGACTCAATTGTGTTTAATCTCTTTTAAGTCATCTTGGATATGTGGAAATCCAGCCTCTAATTAACTTCCTCTACAGCAGGAACTCCTTATTTTATGCATTTATTTTTGAGGTCCGATTTTGATCAGACAGTGTGCTAGGTGCTGGGCATGTCTGTGTATAGAAGAGATAGGTCTTTTCTTTTGTCAAGAATCACTCCCTTTAGAAGAGGAAAAGAGTAAGCACTGCTTCCAGTGAGATCATAGAGAAGGATATCCAGTTCAGTCTTATGTTTCAGCAAGCTTTATTTGGGAGAGGTAAATTTTCAATTGAGTATTGTAAGTTATATTTTATCTAGGTGACAGGAAGGAAGAATAACCTAAGAAGAGGAAATAATGTGTGCAGATAAATGTACAGAAGAAAGAGTGTGGTATATTTAGGGCATATTGAGCCATTCTGAATGACTGGCATAGAAAATGTGCATGGCTCAGGTTGGAAACTGATAAGCAGAATAGGCAGGTAACAGAATATATTGAGACTGTGTGTGCCATACTGATGAGTTTTAAAAATCTGTGGTTAGTTTTTTTTTTTTTTTAGAAGGATAGAGATGTAATCAGTTCTGAATTTTAGAAGGATTCATCTGATGACCTTGGGGAGAATTGGTTAGGGAGGTCTAAAGTTCAGATTAGAAGAACAGAACCAGGGAAAAAATTAGAAGACTGTTATAGTGTCAAAATCTAAATTAAGGGTGTGTCAATGGGAATGGGGAAGAGACAGGTAAACAGATGTTCAGGAAATAGAATCAATAGCATTTGGTGACTGATTCAGTGTTGAGAGTAAAAAAGAAAGTCTAGGATGACATTATTGTTTGTAACTGGGCAATCGTTCAAGAAAACAATCTTGGGGAAAGAAGAGGATTATATGCATGTGTTGGAGGAGTAGAGAGTTAATAAGTTCATTTTGGACCCATTGAGTTTATGATGGATTGAATTTAAATAAGGTCACTGCAGAGTGAGAGAAACAGATGGTCAAAAATGGAATCTTGAATAAACATCAACATTTAAGGGACAGCTTCAGTAGTTAGGAGTTACATATCAAAACACTTACATGTCCTGCATGGAAGACTATCATTTCTTCTAAAAACAAATATAAAACAAATAATTAAATATTTGAAATAGCACTTCATTTAAAATAATGATATACTTGAGGATATTGCATTATATGTAGATAATATGGTCAAAATATGCTCAACCTTGATAAAGCTGGAAAAGTCTTAAAAATGCTAGTAAAGGAAAAATGTGATTAATTGGTTTTTATACAGAAACCAATTAGAGAAGTGTTTACTTCTATGCCATGGCTCTGTTTAAAAAGTTGTGAACTTTGGAATTATAATGTGAAGTCATTGCTAGAAGGATATGATGGGAGAATTATTCTATTATATTTTATTGTGCTCTTTGGTACATTTTTTCAACTATGCTCATTTTAACCAGGTTTTCATTTAAACACTTTAAGTAAATGATAAAAGACAATTCCTGGATTTGCAGGGAGAATCATTGGCCTATTCAGAACATCCTATGTTAATGATATTCTTGGTCAATAAATTTATGATAAGATTCAAGTAATGGAATTTTAAAAGTATCTGTAACTTCCGTTTGCCAGTCCAATTAGCAAATTAAAAACAAAATTGATCTGGGAGCCTCGGAACAGCGGTTCCCCAAGCAGCAGCGACCGGAGCCGCTCCCACACACGTGGCTTCCCAGGCCAGCTGGGAGCATGGGAACAGCGGTTCCCCAAGCCGTGCGGCTGGCGACTGTAGCCCCTCCCACACACGTGGCTTCCTGGGCTGGCTGGGAGTTTCGGATCAGCAGTCCCCCAAGCCGTGGCGGCCGGCGCCCCTCCCCCACAGATGACTTCATGGAGGGAAAGGAAAGAGTCTCCAACAGTAGTAGAGACTGAGCCCAACCTAACACCAATAGTGGCATTAAGGAACAACTTCTGACTACTAAAAATAGGCCCTCAGCTCAGGTGAAACTGATCAAGGCGAAAGTCGCCGATTGGGCTAACTGAAAAAGAGGAAAGGGGGTGAAACAGAGCCTTCTGCGGCTGTTTTTGAGGAGGCTTCATTGCCTCTGGGCTCAGCGCTGGGATTACACAGGTTGCAACTTCCCCGAACGCAGAGGCAGGCTGCTTTCAGGGCTCTCTACCACCTGAACCTTCCCCGCGGGAGGGGTGAAATGCAACTCAGGTGGAATTCCTCTCTAAAGGAATTCAGATCCCAGGACTTCACAATTTGAAGGCATTAAAACCAACCTACAACCTTTCCTCTGTCTCCACCACACACCCAGCAGTGAGAGTCTTCCAAAGTTAAATGAGCCACAACATCTTTTGCTGATGGGACCTGCAGACAGACAAGCACCACATGCTGGGCAGGATGAGAAAAACAGAGCCCAGAGACTTCACAGGAAAGTCTTTCAACCTGCTGGGCCCCACACTCAGGGAAATCTGATTAAATGCCCAGACGCCAGCAAAAAATAACAAATCACAACAAGGAAAATTGAAGATATGGCCCAGTCAAAGGAACAAACCAATAGCTCAAATGAGATACAGGAGCTGAGACAACTAATTCTGAATATACGAACAGAAATGGAAAACCTCTTCAAAAACCAAATCAATAAATTGAGGGAGGACATGAAGAAGACATGGAATCAACAAAAAGAATAAGTGGAAAGTCTGAAAAACAAATCACAGAACTTATGGGAATGAAAGACACAGTAGAAGAGATGAAAAAAACAATGGAAACCTACAATGGTAGATTTAAAGAGACAGAGGCTAGAATTAGTGAACTGGAGGATGGAACATCTGAAATCCAAAAAGAAACAGAAACTATAGGGAAAAGAATGGAAAAATTTGAGCAGGGGCTCAGGGAATTGAATGATAATATGAAGCACACAAATATACGAGTTGTGGGTGTCCCAGGAGAAGAGAAGGGAAAAGGAGGAGAAAAACTAATGGAAGAAATTATCACTGAAAATTTCCCAACTCTTATGAAAGACCTAAAATTACAGATCCAAGAAGTGCAGCGCACCCCAAAGAGAATAGATCCAAATAGGTGTTCTCCAAGACACTTACTAGTTAGAATGTCAGAGGTCAAAGAGAAAGAGAGGATCTTGAAAGCAGCAAGAGAAAAACAATCTGTCACATACAAGGGAAACCCAATAAGACTATGTGTAGATTTCTCAGCAGAAACCATGGAGGCTAGAAGACAGTGGGATGATATATTTAAATTACTAAAAGAGAAAAACTGCCAACCAAGACTTCTATATCCAGCAAAATTGTCCTTCAAAAATGAGGGAGAAATTAAAACATTCTCAGACAAAAAGTCACTGAGAGAATTTGTGACCAAGAGACCACCTCTGCAAGAAATACTAAAGGGAGCACTAGAGTCAGATATGAAAAGACAGAAGAGAGAGGTATGGAGAAGAGTGTAGAAAGAAGGAAAATCAGATATGATATATATAATACAAAAGACAAAATGGTAGAAGAAAGTATTACCCAAACAGTAATAACACTAAAAGTTAATGGACTGAATTCCCCAATCAAAAGACATAGACTGGCAGAATGGATTAAAAAACAGGATCCTTCTATATGCTGTCTACAGGAAACACATCTTAGACCCAAAGATAAACATAGGTTGAAAGTGAAAGGTTGAGAAAAGATATTTCATGCAAATAACAACCAGAAAAGAGCAGGAGTAGCTATACTAATATCCAATAAATTAGACTTCAAATGTAAAACAGTTAAAAGAGACAAAGAAGGATACTATCTACTAATAAAAGGAACAATTAAACAAGAAGACATAACAATCATAAATATTTATGCACTGAACCAGAATGCCCCAAAATACGTGAGGAATACACTGCAATCACTGAAAAGGGAAATAGACACATCTACCATAATAGCTGGAGACTTCAATTCACCCTCTCATCAATGGACAGAACATCTAGACAGAGATCAATAAAGAAATAGAGAATTTGAATATTATAATAAATGCGCTAGACTTAACAGACATTTATAGGACATTACACCCCACAACAGCAGGATACGCCTTTTTCTCAAGAGCTCATGGATCATTCTCAAAGAGAGACCATATGCTGGGTCACAAAGCAAGTCTTAACAAACTTAAAAAGATTGAAATCATACACAGCACTTTCTAGGAATGAAGTTGGAAATCAATAATAGGCAGAGTGCCAGAAAATTCACAAATACATGGAGGCTCAACAACACACTCTTAAACAACCAGTGGGTCAAGGAAGAAATTGCAAGAGAAATTAGTAAATATCTCGAGGTGAATGAAAATGAAAACACAACATATAAAAACCTATGGGATGCAGCAAAGGCAGTGCTAAGAGGGAAATTTATAGACCTAAATGCCTATATCAAAAAAGAAGAAAGGGCAAAAATTCAGGAATTAACTGTCCACTTGGAAGAACTGGAGAAAGAACAGCAAACTAACCCGAAAGCAAGCAAAAGGAAAGAAATAACAAAGATTAGAGCAGAAATAAATGAAATTGAGAACATGAAAACAATAGAGAAAATCAATAAGACCAGAAGTTGGTTCTATGAGAAAATCAATAAGATTGATGGGCCCTTAGCAAGATTGACAAAAAGAAGAAGAGAGAGGATGCAAATAAATAAGATCAGAAATGGAAGAGGAGACATAACCACTGACCTCACAGAAATAAAGGAGGTAATAACAGGATACTATGAACAACTTTATGCTAATAAATAGAGCAATGTAGATGAAATAGACAAGCTCCTAGAAAGGCATGAACAACCAACTGTGACTCAAGAAGAAATAGATGATCTCAACAAACTAATCACAGGTAAAAAAAATTGAATCAGTCATTCAAAAGCTTCCCAAAAGAAAAGTCCAGGACCAGACGGCTTCATATGTGAATTCTACCAAACATTCCAGAAAGAATTAGTACCAACTCTCCTCAAACTCTTCAAAAAAATCGAAGCGGAGGGAAAGCTACCTAATTCATTCTATGAAGCCAACATCACCCTCATACCAAAACCAGGCAAAGATATTACAAAAAAAGAAAACTACAGACCAATCTCTCTAATGAATATAGATGCAAAAATCCCCAGCAAAATTCTAGCAAAATGAATCCAGAAACACATTAAAAGAATTATACATCATGACCAAGTAGGATTCATCCCAGGTATGCAAGGATGGTTCAACATAAGAAAATCAATTAATGTAATACACCATATCAACAAATCAAAGCAGAAAAATCAGATGATCATCTCAATTGATGCAGAGAAGGCATTTGACAAGATTCAACATCCTTTCCTGTTGAAAACACTTCAAAGGATAGGAATACAAGGGAACTTCCTTAAAATGATAGAGGGAATATATGAAAAACCCACAGCTAATATCATCCTCAATGGGGAAAAATCGGAAACTTTCCCCCTAAGATCGGAAACAAGACAAGGATGTCCATTATCACCACTATTATTCAACATCGTGTTGGAGGTTCTAGCCAGAGCAATTAGACAAGAAAAAGAAATACAAGGCATCAAAATTGGAAAGGAAGAAGTAAAACTATCACTGTTTGCAGACCATATGATACTATATGTCGAAAACCCAGAAAAATCCACAACAAAACTACTAGAGCTAATAAATGAGTACAGCAAAGTAGCAGGTTACAAGATCAATATTCAAAGATCTGTAGTGTTTCTATACAGTAGCAATGAACAAGCTGAGGGGGAAATCAAGAAGCAAATTCCGTTTACAATTGCAACTAAAATAATAAAATACCTAGGAATAAATTTAACTAAAGAGACAAAAGACCTATACAAAGAAAACTACAAAAAACTGTTAAAAGAAATCACAGAAGACCTAAATAGATGGAAGGGCATACCGTGTTCATGGATTGGAAGACTAAATATAGTTAAGATGTCAATCCTACCTAAATTGATTTACAGATTCAATGCAATACCAATCAAAATCCCGACAACTTATTTTTCGGAAATAGAAAAACCAATAAGCAAATTTATCTGAAAGGGCAGAGTGCCCCGAATTGCTAAAAGTATCTTGAGGAAAAAAAATGAAGCTGGAGGTCTCACGCTGCCGGACTTTAAGGCATATTATGAAGCCACAGTGGTCAAAACAGCATGGTATTGGCAGAAAGATAGATATATCGACCAATGGAATAGAATAGAGTGCTCAGATATAGACCCTCTCATCTATGGACCTTTGATCTTTGATAAGGCAGTCAAGCCAATTCACCTGGGACAGAACAGTCTCTTAAATAAATGGTGCCTAGAGAACTGAATATCCATATGTAAAAGAATGAAAGAGGACCTGCATCTCACACCTTATACAAAAGTTAACTCAAAATGGATCAAAGGTCTAAACATTAGGTCTAAGACCATAAAACAGTTAGAGGAAAAGGTAGGGAGATATCTGATGAATCTTACAATTGGAGGTGGTTTTATGAACCTTAAACCTAAAGCAAGAGCACTGAAGAAAGAAATAAATAAATGGGAGCTCCTCAAAATTAAACACTTTTGTGCATCAAAGAACTTCATCAAGAAATTAGAAAGACATCCTACACAATGGGAATCAATATTTGGAAACGACATATCAGATAAAGGTCTAGTATCCAGAATTTATAAAGAGATTGTTCAACTCAACAACAAAAAGACAGCCAACCCAATTACAAAATGGGAAAAAGACTTGAACCAACACCTCTCAGAAGAGGAAGTACAAATGGCCAAAAGGCACATGAAGAGATGCTCAATGTCCCTGGCCATTAGAGAAATGCAAATCAAAACTACAATGAGATATCATCTCACACCCACCAGAATGGCCATTATCAACAAAACAGAAAATGACAAGTGCTGGAGAGGACGCGGAGAAAGAGGCACACTTATCCACTATTGGTGGGAATGTCAAATGGTGCAACCACTGTGGAAGGCAGTTTGGCGGTTCCTCAAAAAACTGAATATAGAATTGCCATGCAACCCAGCAATACCATTGCTAGGTATCTACTCAAAGGACTTAAGGGCAAAGACACAGACAGATATTTGCACACCAATGTTTATAGCAGCGTTATTTACAATTGCAAAGAGATGGAAACAGCCAAAATATCCATCAACAGACGAGTGGCTAAACAAACTGTGGTATATACATACGATGGAATATTATTCAGCTTTAAGACAGAATAAACTTATGAAGCATGTAATAACATGGATGGACCTAGAGAACATTATGCTGAGTGAGTCTAGCCAAAAACTAAAGGACAAATACTGTATGGTCTCACTCATGTGAACCGACATTAGTGAATAAACTTGGAATATGTCATTGGTAACAAAGACCATCAGAAGTTAGAAATAGAGTAAGATAAAGGGTAATTGGAGGTGAAGGGATACAGACTGTGCAACAGGACTAGATACAAAAACTCAAAAATGGACAGCACAATACTACCTAATTGTAATGTAATTATGTTAAAACACTGAATGAAGATGCAACTGAGCTATAGTTTTTGTTTGTTTGTTTGTTGTTTTTTATATATTTTTTTTATTTTTATTTTTATTTTTCTCTATGTTATCATTTTATTTCTTTTTCTGTTGTCTTGCTATTTCTTTTTCTAAATCGATGCAAATGTACTAAGAAATGATGATCATACATCTATGTGATGATATTAAGAATTACTGATTGCATATGTAGAATGGAATGATTTCTAAATGTTGTTTTAGTTAATTTTTTTAATTAATAAAAAAAATTGAGAATAATCAGTACTTGTGTAGGTGTGGGAAATTTAACCCTCTCCCATATGGCTTATGGGTATATACAATCGTTCTGGAGGTTATTTAGGCAATGTGTTTCAAAAGACCAAATAAGTATATTACCTTTGATCTATAGCCTGTACTTCAAGCAAAAAACTCAGAAGTATTGGAAAACTACACGAAGTTTTACATATAAATTGTTCATTTTGAAATTGGACTTGAAGTAGGGAAAAACTCCAGACACCACACAAGAAAGCACCAGAGCCTCTGAGAAGTGGACAAGCTTTTTACTGCTGGTAGATTCAGAGGACAAAGTCTAAACCCCAAATATCCTTTGTCTCCAGATTTTATAGGAAAGCAAATAGGTGGGAGTTACTATGGGAATGCATAGGGACAGTACTATAAGCTCTGGCTTATAGCTGATTTCTTTTGCCTAGAGTATGTGTGGCAGGCACAGCAAATGCTTTGTTTCACTACCTCTTTCAGAAAGCATGTTTTTACACATTCTTGAGAGTACACAAGTTCATAAAGACAATTATAGTAAGGAAATACAGCAATAATACTGGGGCCACTCTTATGAGCTATCTCAGATCTGACTTAAAATATATCAGAAGGTGTTCAAATAAATTTTGATGTATCCATATTGGAGTACTATGCGACTATAAAAACAAGGATTATGTGTACTAATTTAAAGTATCTTAATAGATCATTAACTGGAGAAGAAAATAAGGTTTCAAAATGATGTGTAATCTGAATAGATGGGGACTGAGGCATCCTATTCTGAGTCCTGTGATCCAGAAGCCCAATAGGAAAGTCATAATTTAATTCTAAATACTTGGGAAAGTGGCACATTCTTTATTTTTATTTTTATTTTTTGTATGCTATATGGTGGTATCACATTTCATTATCTTTTCCATTTGAGTACCCCGTTATTGCAGCGCCATTTGTTGAATTTTGTTTGTTTGTTTAGGAAGTGCATGAACTGGGAATCAGACCTGGGTCTCCCTCATGGCACTACCCTTGCTCCCCTTGGACATTCTTAATTTACAACAATATATCTTTAATATCCCATCCATATTTCCCACTATACTCTGTGTGCTCTAATTGAGTGATATCTGGTTACTGGTACTGGATAATGCCAAGTTTCCTAGCTTCTTTCAACTCTAGCTTTATGTTTGGGCTAAGTCTGAAGCAAATCACCAGTGTTTGTCCTTGCAATCTTTCTTCTCCTTACTCATTTTGCTATTTCTGTTTCATAGACATTCAGATAAGACAGGAAATTTAGCATGTGTGGTATCAGAAACAGACTCCTTTCCATCAGTTTTGGAGGTGGGAGTATAGGATGGAGAATGAGTTATAAACATTCCCAAACTAATAAATGTAAATAACTTTATGTTATTTAAAAAAATTTGAATATATATATATTATATATAATCTGGAGAAACATACAATAAAATATTAAAAGTTGTTTTGCAGTAGGATTTCAATTATCTCTATGTATTACAGACTTTTCTATGCATTCTGAATTTTTTACTATAAGCAGATATGGCTATTACATACAACAGATTTATTTCAAAATTGTTTACTACAAATATGTCACTTATCATTTACTTTGAAATTGGCTTGGTTTTGCCTTTTTCAATGCTGAGGACTAATGCCAGATCACAAATATTAGATCAGCAGACCTGTGATAGCTTTCACTACTAAAATGGCCTCTGGAGTGCAAATACTTCACAATTTCATTATCAAAATTTTATAAAGTACATCTTTCCTACTAAAAATGTTTAACATCAGGAAGACACACAAGGTTCGTACATTCCTCAAAAGTTTATTTTTTAAGTTTAAATTAATTTTATCAAAAGGAAGGGGACTGCAGTGATCATTCTCAAGAAAAGATTAGGACAACAAACAAGTTTTTAAAGTACTCTCTTTCATACAGAATAAAAGGTGAATCCTCCCAAGTTCTCATTTTTTTAAAAATTTTTTTTTATTAATCAAAAAAAAGAAAAGAAATTAACACAACATTTAGAAATCATTCCATTCTACAAATGCACTCAGTAATTCTTAGTATCATCACATAGATGTATGATCATCATTTCTTAGTACATTTGCATCGATTTAGGAAAAGAACTAGCAAAACAGCAGAAAAAGATATAGAATGTTAATATAGAGAAGAGAATTAAAATAATAATACTAATAAAAAAATATATATATATATAAAAAGGAAAAAAAAACAAAAACAAAAGATACAAACAAACAAACAAACAAACAAAAAATTGTATTTCAGGTGCAGCTTCATTCAGTGTTCCAACATAGTTACATTACACTTAGGTATTATTGTACTGTCCATTTTTGAGTTTTTGTATCTAGTCCTGTTGCACAGTCTGTATCCCTTCAGCTCCAATTACCCATTATCTTACCCTGTTTCTAACTCCTGCTGGTCTCTGTTACCAATGATATATTCCAAGCTGATTCTCGAATGTCGGTTCACATCAGTGGGACCATACAGTATTTGTCCTTTAGTTTTTGGCTAGACTCACTCAGCATAATGTTCTCTAGGTCCATCCATGTTATTACATGCTTCATAAGTTTAGTCTGTCTTAAAGCTGCATAATATTCCATCGTAGGTATACGCCACAATTTGTTTAGCCACTCGTCTGTTGATGGACATTTTGGCTATTTCCATCTCTTTGCAATTGTAGATAATGCTGCTATAAACACTGGTGTGCAAATGTCCGTCTGTGTCTTTGCCCTTAAGTCCTTTGAGTAGATACCTAGCAGTGGTATTGCTGGGTCGTAATCCATTCTGCCATTCTATGTCTTTTGATTGGGGAATTCAGTCCATTAACTTTTAGTGTTATTACTGTTTGGATAATATTTTCCTCTACTATTTTGGCTTTTGTATTATATATATCATATCTGATTTTCCTTCTTTCTACACTTTACTCCATACCTCTCTCTTCTGTCTTTTCGTATCTGACTCTAGTGCTCCCTTTAGTATTTCTTGCAGAACTGGTCTCTTGGTCACAAATTCTCTCAGTGACTTTTTGTCTATAAATGTTTTAATTTCTCCTTCATTTTTGAAGGACAATTTTGCTGGATATAGAAGTCTTGGTTGGCAGTTTTTCTCTTTTAGTAATTTAAATATATCATCCCACTGTCTTCTAGCTTCCATGGTTTCTGCTGAGAAATCTACACATAGTCTTATTGGGTTTCCCTTGTATGTGACAGATTGTTTTTCTCTTGCTGCTTTCAAGATCCTCTCTTTCTCTTTGACCTCTGACATTCTAACTAGTAAGTGTCTTGGAGAACGCCTATTTGTGTCTATTCTCTTTGGGGTGCGCTGCACTTCTTGGATCTGCAAATTTAGGTCTTTCATAAGAGTTGGGAAATTTTCAGTGATAATTTCTTCCATTAGTTTTTCTCCTCCTTTTCCCTTCTCTTCTCCTTCTGGGACACCCACAACTCGTATATTTGTGTGCTTCATATTATCATTCAATTCCCTGAGCCCCTGCTCAAATTTTTCCATTCTTTTCCCTATAGTTTCTGTTTCTTTTTGGATTTCAGATGTTCCATCCTCCAGTTCACTAATTCTAGCCTCTGTCTCTTTAAATCTACCATTGTAGGTTTCCATTGTTTTTTTCATCTCTTCTACTGTGTCTTTCATTCCCATAAGTTCTGTGATTTGTTTTTTCAGACTTTCCACTTATTCTTTTTGTTGATCCCATGTCTTCTTCATTTCCTCCCTCAATTTATTGATTTGGTTTTTGAAGAGGTTTTCCATTTCTGTTAGTATATTCAGCATTAGTTGTCTTAGCTCCTGTATCTCATTTGAACTATTGGTTTGTTCCTTTGACTGGGCCATATCTTCAATTTTATGAGCGTCATTCATTATTTTCTGCTGGTGTCTGGGCATTTGATCAGATTTCCCTGGGTGTGGGACCCGGCTGGTTGAAAGGTTTTTCTGTGAAATCTCTGGGCTCTGTTTTTCTTTTCCTTCCCAGTAGGTGGCTCTGGTGTTGCTCGTCTGTCTGCGGGGCCCACCAGTAAAAGATGCTGTGGCTCCTTTAACTTGCCAATCCGAATCTCGCAGTCGGCCCGGAAACCGCGCGTGGAGGGGGGGGTCGCCGGCCGCGGCTTGGGGGACTGCCGGTCCAAATTGCCTAGCTGGCCCGAGACGCCAAGCATGGTGGGAGGGCCCCGCTATCCAACCTTCCCAGTCAGACCGGGGAGCCACGTGTGTGGAGGGGACCCCAGTCACCAGCCGCCCCGGCCGGGAAAACACGCACCCCTCGGGTATCTCACCGCAGTGGATTCTCCCTGCCCGTTCAGCCGTTCCAGAATGGGTTACGCTGTCTTTTTGGTCTCTGTCGTGGCTCCGGGAGCTGTTTTGTATTGTTTCTGTTTCTTTGATTGCTTTTCTGGAGGAGGAACTAAGACCCGTGCGTCTTACTAAGCCGCCATCTTCTCTGGAAGTCCTCCATCAGGATTTTTTTGTTGTTTTGGGTGCATGGTCTAGGAATAAAACTCAGGTCTCCTCTCTATGGGATTTGCTCTCACCTTCTCCTTGCACTGAAGTGAAAATCATTCACCCCCTGTGGCTGGCTTGTTGTGATAGAGTCCAAAGATTCCCAAGGTTTCTATTCATCAGCGTCCCTGGAACTGGCGAATCTTCAGAGCCATTGGCTGGACCCCTAATTAATGCTGAGCTTCCCCAAATCTCCAGATCTCTGAGCATGGGAGGGATTCTGACTTAGGGGCATCACTGCCCCCCCCACCATTTCTCGGTGGGTGACCTTGGGAGGTGGCCTCAGGGTTCTTGCTTTCTGTTTCCCAGGATCTTACAGATGCTTCGTCTGTACCATCTGGTCCACTTCACTGTCCCTTTGCCTCCTTTTCTTCATCGCACTCCATGTCCCTGACTACCATCAGCCTCGGTTTCTCTCTTATCAGATGGATGGTCACCCTGCCTGCTGGAGCCCTGAGAACAAGCCTCACTCTCCTCCCGGAGCTGGTCTTCAGACACTGGAGGACCGTGCCTCTCCGCTCTTCTTCTCCAGGCTGGAGACAGCAGGTTTCCAGTCAGGCCTCCCCGACCCTCTGGACCCACCCATGAGAGTCCCTCAAGACCCCTTAGTGACTTCCGTCGTTTTAGTCCAGGCCTTCCTCTGTTTGTCACAGTAGCCCTACTTCAGGAAACTTTCTCTCCCCATTCCTCCCAAATTCTCATTTTTAATGACACAAAATGTGGCAGCTTTTAAAAAAAATCAAATGACACAAATTTTGATGATCTGACTCATTTTATCTATGAATATTCTATTTGAAACATGCTGATGGAGAGCAGAGAGCAAGAGTAATGGAGATCTTTCACAAAGAGACTTACCCACTTATATATCTTGACCTTTTGCAGAATAAGATCTGAAATTTTACATTTCACCTGGAGATTTGAAGAATAACAAACATGCCATTTGAAGGTTATTCATTTCTGGGACTTAGATGTAAAAGCCTCTTTCAGGTCTAGGGGATTTAGCAATAGTTCAAGGTAATGATCCCATACCTGATTGTCTTATTTGAGGAGTAATGAAATGTCTTCGCAAATGGCACCTGAATGTACACACACTTTCACTGACACTGGGAATTTAGCTGGTGAGGCATTTCATAACGTTGTAGCCAAAGTTCCATGAAGTTCAGAATGAACCATGATTTCTCCTCATATTGACTACAGCTGGAACTTTAAGCTCATGCCTTGATGTCAAAAATGATACTATTTCTGAGATACATGAATGTGTTTTTCGCATTTCTTAGTTCATGGCCTTCTCTTTAGTCAGAGGCATGTTTTTAACTTGGTGGCAGATTGAAATTGTATTAGCAGGGATACCAAAATAATAGGAACAGCCAAAGATTAGGTTAGAAATATTAGGATCATTGGTATAAATCAGAGCTCCCTTCTGAATCACTGCTACCAGGAAAAAGTCAAGGCCTATGGAAAGCTGGGGATAGTGATCCTAACTGATTCAGGAGAAGAGTTCTAATTCCAGCACTACCATCAACTTGCTCTAGGGTTTTGAACAAGCACTGCAACTTATCTGAAGATTTTATAAATATCAGTATGTATATATATATATATATATATATATATATACATACAAATATATATATATATATATTTGCTTTTTTTTATTAATTAACGGAAAAAAAGAAATTAACCCAACATTTAGAAATCATACCATTCTACATATGCAATCAGTAATTCTTAACATCATCACATAGATGCATGATCATTGTTTCTTAGTACATTTGCATCGGTTTAGAGGAACTAGCAACACAACAGAAAAAGATATAGAATGTTAATATAGAGAAAAGAAATAAAAGTAATAATAATAGTAAAAAAAACAAAAAACAAAACAAAACAAAACAAAAAAAACCTATAGCTCAGATGCAGCTTCATTCAGTGTTTTAACATGATTACTTTACACTTAGGTATTATTGTGCTGTCCATTTTTGAGTTTTTGTATCTAGTCCTGTTGCACAGTCTGTATCCCTTCAGCTCCAATTACCCTTTATCTTACCCTGTTTCTAACTCCTGCTGGACTCTGTTACCAATGACATATTCCAAGTTTATTCTCGAATGTCCATTCACATCAGTGGGACCATACAGTATTTGTCCTTTAGTTTTTGGCTAGACTCACTCAGCATAATGTTCTCTAGGTCCATCCATGTTATTACATGCTTCATAGGTTTATCTTGTCTTAAAGCTGCATAATATTCCATCGTATGTATATACCACAGTTTGTTTAGCCATTCTTCTGTTGATGGACATTTTGGCTGTTTCCATCTCTTTGCAATTGTAAATAATGCTGCTATAAACGTTGTTGTGCAAATGTCCATTTGTGTCTTTGCCCTCAAGTCCTTTGAGTAGATACCTAGCAATGGTATTGCTGGGTCGTATGGCAATTCTATATTCAGCTTTTTGAGGAACCTCCAAACTGCCTTCCACAGTGGTTGCACCATTTGACATTCCCACCAACAGTGGATAAGTGTGCCTCTTATATATTTGCTTTTTTAAATGATTCTTAAAGTAGATACTGACAAGTATAGACTAGATAATATCTAAGCCCCTGGTTTGTAAAAGCTTTTTATTTTGAAACACTTTCCAAGTTACTGGAAAGCTGCAAAAATAATACAGAAATGGCTCATTCAACACAAATTAACTTCAGCCCAGATATCCACATTTATCAGTTATTAGCATTTTGCCACATTTGTTATTTCATTGTCTGCTATCTACCTATCTATCCATCCATCCATCCATCCATCCATCCATCCATCCATCCATCCATCCATCTCTCATCTTCTAAACATTTAAGAGCAGGTTGCATACATATATTCTAATTCTTACCACTTCCGGGCACCTCTTCTAAAAACAAAGACACCCTCTCTGGCTTCTCCTACTTCTGGGTTATATATCTGTGTCCAATTTCCTTTTCATAAGAATTTCAACTATAAAGGATTAGGGTCCACTTCCATTCAGCTTGGCCACACCTTCACTGATAATAGCATCTTCAAAGGTCCTATTTACAAATGGGTTCACGCCCACAAGAATGTGGATTAAGATTTGACCATATCTTTTGTGGAGTACAAAATTCAGTCCCCAAGACCTTCTCAGTCTTCTTTTCCTTTACCTTTCCTTCTCCTTAAGTTGGGAATGAAATTCTCTCACTTAGACATTCAACCCATGTTTCTTGAATGCCTGCTACATGGCAAATGTTTTTGAGATGCTGTATTTTCCTCTAGGAAACATGGGGGAGGAAATTTTTTTAGATATTTTTATTGTGAAATATAACATATATATAAAATTTCCAAGTACATTTTAACAAGTGGTTATTGAACAGATTTTAAAGTTGGTTTGGGTTATAGTTCTATATTTATTTATTTATTTATTTTTCTTCTAGCTGCTCCAAGACACTGGAGACCAGTGGAAATATCAGTATAATGATTCAGCAGTCATACCCGTTTGTTAAATCCTATCTTCTCTGTTGCACTCGTTCTTCTCTTTAAATAACATATATACATTAAAGCAATAAATTTCAGAGTACATCGCAACAATTTGTCGTAGAACAGATTTCAGAGTCTGGTATGGGTTACGATTCCATAATTTTAGATTTTTATTTCTAGCTGCCCTACAGTACTGGAGACTAAAAGAAATATCAGCATAATGATTCAGCACTCGTACTCACTTGTTAAACCCAACCTTCTCTGTATAACTCCACCATCACTTTTGATCTTTCTCCCACTCTTTAGGGCTATTTGGGCTTTGCTTGTTCTAACTTTTTCATGTTGATAGGGGCTGTGGGATAGGAAATTTTGGTGAGTAAAAACTGCCAGAGCCATGTCCATACTTTTGAAGACAAGAGACATATGCAATGAGGAATGACTTCCTTTTTTTCTTTATTAGGTGTTTTGCTATTACTATTATTATTAGTAGTAGTATTATTAATTCCTTTTTCTAAAATGCATACCTTTGAGATATCTTTTTTTTTATTAATTAACGGAAAAAAAAGAAATTAACCCAACATTTAGAAATCATACCATTCTACATATGCAATCAATAATTCTTAACATCATCACATAGATGCATGATCATCGTTTCTTAGTACATTTGCATTGATTTAGAAGAACTAGCAACACAACCGAAAAAGATATAGAATGTTAATATAGAGAAAAAAATAAAAGTAATAATAGTAAAATCAAACAAAACAAAACAAAACAAAACAAAAACCTATAGCTCGGATGCAGCTTCATTCAGTGTTTTAACATGATTACTTTACAATTAGGTATTATTGTGCTGTCCATTTTTGAGTTTTTGTATCTATATCTTTTTTGATAATTTTATGAGCACTCACTATGACGCCTAACCATGAAGTGGACGTATGAGGCTATATACAAACAACCGTCTTCTGCCTTACAGTTACTTACCTAATGGAAGACTCATTAGGTTAGATTTGAGCTGGGATAGCTGCAATTCCCTGCACTCTAACTGCATGTCCACTTTTTTTCACCCAGTAATGAAAACATGTATGCTATCAAGACTACCCATATAATCAGGGTAATATTGAATCTTCCATATTTATTTTGAAAAGTAAATTATTCAACCAATTATTTGTGAAATATCTGACTGCTGGTGGGTTGTACCACTGCACTTAAAACTATTAATTTAGACATATGGGAATTTCAAGACCTCAAATCTGGCATTTAATATGAAATTTGAAAATAAGAAATCTAATTTTACTTCCATGTCCTGCTATTTACTAATTATGCGCTCATGAGAAAAGCCCCAATCTATGTGTGCTTTAGTTTATTCGTAGATAATACAAATATTTCTATCCATTAAGAACAGTTGTAAAACTCAAATAAGTTCATGTATAATATAAGGAGGTTCACTGCACAAGTATTATTTATAGCTCTTGTTCTGTTGATGTCTGGTTAGATCATTCTTGCATTTATTTTTGGTCTTTTTAAAAGGCAGTTATTGCTTACTGCTTCCCGCTAATTACAATGAAACATTTTTTAAAAGGTGTGTGTTTTCTTTTCTGAATGGGCAGTTACCAGGAATTGAACCTGGATCTCCGGCATGGCACGCAGGAACTCTGTCTGCTGAGCCACTGTGTCACACCCCTAAAAGATGTTTTTTTGTTTTGTTTTGTTTTTTTGTCACTTATCAGATAGAAAATTGAAAATAGGCAAATTACATAATTTTTAATCCTGGGTTTGTTATAGCCCCTGGCTCCACATTTTCTGAAAATATCACCTCTCCTGTTGTGTTTTGGTGCAGAAGGATAGACAGTTTCCTAAAAACAAAATGATTTGTATGGCTGTATCTTGTTCATAGTGTATTTTCAGTATGACATCAATAAAATAGATTGGGTACCCACATGTAGAGGGCAAATTTAAAGCAAAACTTTATAATGGAGGTAAGTAAATATAATTGTTTATGGATTCTTCTACATAAAGTATTTAACTATTACTTATTCTTTGAATATTGAGGTGTTTATGGAGATTTGTAATCTAAGCATGGAAAATACTGAAAAATAACTGTTTCATTTACTTACATTAAGTTCTGTATTTTTACATAACCAAAACTTAAGAGATACTCTTTGTAGAATGTTTCTCAATGCGTTTAGAATACATACCTATTTAGAGTGAAATGCTTTAAAACTTTTTCCAGACCGGAACCTTAGACCAACTGAATCAAAATCTCTAGAGATTGAGCCCAGTAACTCATCCTCTTAACAGGCACCCGGGTTGGTTTTTATGGATCCTAGTATTTGTATGGGATTTGTCTTTTATCGAAGTACCTGCCAATTAGCTTCAGTCAATAGTCTACCAGGAAGCAAGTACGAAAACATAGATCAGTGGAGGATAAAAATTCTAATTAGGACTTAATAATGCTGAATCCTCTATTTCTAGTGGGAAAAATGATAGATAGTAAATTTGGGTCAAGGCTAAAACTTAACATTTGTTTCTGTTAATTATCAGTGGATTACTGATCATACCCTTTCTTTCCTGTTTCAAATAGTTCTTGAGCTCTAATTCAAGTACAGTCAAATGGCAGATGTTTTATAATTTTCATCATTATAAACTACTTCTTTAATAACTTTCTGACAGTATTTACTTTGCAGTGGCTTCACTGCTTCCTTTGGATGAAGTAGTATTACTTTCATTGGAAATGTGTTCTAAATATGGTTATCTTAGTCTTCATTGAGAAGAAAACTTCGTATTAAACATATTTGGAATATGTACAATGTGAAATGTATAGGGATACATTTTTCAGGAGGTGAATAAGGTATGGTCTTGACTCTCTGGGCAGTTAATAAAAATAAAGAATCTAGCCTTTGTCAAATATCGTTCAATTTCCTAATATTTGATGATCACAACTTTCTACTGCATTACATGGCAGTATGTGCTAATCAAAAAATCAGTGAGAGAATTTATGAGCCAATTTATATTCTGATGAATGAATTTCATATGTCAAATTCCTATATGTCTTACTTCTATTGAATGAGGACCAAAGTAGGACAAAGTCCTAGAGAGAGAATGGATTGTGCATTGCTTCTTAAGCAGTAAGGGAGATACTGCTTCATACTTTGTAACATAAATAGGAAGTAGAATGGAACATTTTATGGCCACTAGTATAGAAAAGATCAGTTTACCTTTGAAAAATCATATGGGTGCTTTATAATGATATTTGTGAAATTGCCTAACTGTAATTTTTCTTAATTCATCTGCTTCATGTACTTGTGTAAACACATTTGCTTTTGGTGTCATTTGATCTGACATTTACATTCTTTCCTGCATAGGAAATGATATCTAACACATATGGCCTGGTGATAAAAAATGGTTTCCTTACTTTTTCCTTTGGAGAACATCTAGCTGTCCAGATTTTAAACTTTTTGTGTTAAGCACTTGCTTATGTCATGGCTATTATTCACCATGGCTGCAACCCCGAATGTCATAAGGAATAATAAGGCATGACAACTGCTTGGTAGGACCTCAGTGCCATCATAGAGCACCCTTTCCATGGACCCTAGCTCTCATTAGGTTCCCTCGGTCCTCTGGTAGGTTACTGGGGCCACAAATATAATATACATTCAAACAAAGAAGTAGAACTGGGTTGAATCCTGTAAGGGAAATGTTAATAAAAATGAGAGTTTAGGAAAAAGGCGAGAGGAATCGACTTTCTAGGTTTCTCTTTGTTAATATCTTTTCAGTTTGGGAACAGACACCCTTAAGTTTGGAGTCAATGTTTTCTCAGAATCAAAACAGAACTTTTCGTAGTCACATATAGTTAGGGATGTTATTGATACATTAATGCAAGTGAGTTGGCAACTATGTCTTAATATCTGTGTATGTCCATCTCTATCATCTCTGTATCTTTTATGTATATTCATCTGTCTATCTGCGTGTTATTATTAGCATATACTAAAATAAATTGATAATATTTATCAATAATGTGGGGTAAGTTGTGGCTCACTAAGCATTAGCTGTTTTTATACAGTCTCAAGTAAAATTCCACTGTGATAACATTAGGGGTGTTTAACCTAGTAACTGTACTCAATATTTGCTCACAATCCGTTAGTGTTCAGAATGGACAGAACAAGCCGCCTCGAGAGCAGGGCTCTGGGCACGGCCATCCCTGTTTAGGTAGGGGACCCTTTCACTTGGAGAGATTCTAAGTAGCCTTATTTCTGGTGACTTCAATTATGTTTTCAATTCCATTCAAATAAATGTACTGCCCAAGCACATAACAACCTTTCTAAGTTTGGGAACATCAGTTAAAATTTCAGGTGAAACTAAATGCTCTCGAAATTTCTCTTCTCCAGATCACACCCCTCAACTCGTCCGAAGCTCATTTTTCTGCCTGCATCCCCATGTCACTTATTACTTAACATTTGTGCAATACTCTGTTCAGTGGTAGTAGATTCTGATTGTGTTTCTACATTTGTATACGTATATTTGCATTTCTGCTGGGTCTGTCCATCCCTCATTCATCTGCCAACCAGAGACCCTTGAGGGCACAAATCAAGTTTTCTATTTCTGTTTCTAGCTCCCTGGAGTGCCCTGAACTTGGTGAGAATTCAATCAAAGGCAAATGTTAACCAGGTATTAAATCCTTGCCTTTGACATGATGTAGCGCATAAGCTGGGAAGTGTGTAATTTATTGCTATTGTCATTTTAGTAAGTGGTTTGCTACTAAAGATGCAGAAAGGAATTCTGTGTCCTGTTTTACCGTTTTATAAGAGATTAAAATCCTGAGAATGATTTTTGCAGTGAATTAGCAGGGAATATGAATTGGCTTCACCAAATGTAATGGTGCTGAATAGTGAGTTAATTGAATAAAATCAGTAATTGCTAACTCACTGATTGATGGTTGGTTTTCCTGAATTGATTGGCAGGCTCATCAATTTTCTTAAAGTAGTCGCACTTTTTGTTTGGTGCCATATACCTACCATAGGCACCAAGGTGACACTGAAAAGTCCCTCTCATAATTTGAAAAAAATAATAGAAATAGTGTATCAGTAGCTTTATTTTGCATTTTTCCATCAAATACTTCAATTCACATTAACTGCTCTTAAAAAAAAAAACACAGGGAATGGTCTCATGATGTTCAGGTAGCTGTTAGATTAGGGATTCTTAAATTGGGAGTTATCCATGAGGGAATTTTAGGGAATCTGTGAACTCCATGAAATTGCATAAATAGTTTTGGATATGTGCGTATATCTGGGAAGGGAGTTTATGACTCTTAGTCAACATATAAGACAATAATCCCAAAAGCATTAACTGGAAATGCCTAGAAGTAAACATTAATATAGATGCTGCCAAAAAAATTAGTAGCTTAAATATTAGAAAACATATTTCTGAAATTCTGTGATTCTAGGAATTAAGGAAATGAGTATTTTGTCCCTGGTCTGATAAAACCCTTTATTGTGAAAATGTCTTCTGTAGTTTAGCCTCAGTACAAATTCACAGACAACTAGCCTCTCGAAGTTATTACCTTTGAAAAAGCTGAAATCAGTTGAATATACTGATGTTTTGATGCTGCAAGCCAAATGGATTTTTTTTCTCCCAAAGCAACTAAATGAACTCTGGTAACAGGAAAAGAAATCTGTAGGGTCCAAGTTGAAAGTGGCAGATTAGGATTTAACTGCCTAGCCACATTAACATCAGTGGGAATCAGGCAGTTAAATTGCTTGCACAGCATTGAAAATACTCCCCTGACAGTTAATACAGCTTTGTACTGGCAGGGTTTTCTCAAAGCTCCTGTGTCTATGGAAAGTTATCATTCAATCTCAGTTCCTTCAAGGAAGGTTTGCTCTCCTGACGCCTGGACCCCTATGCCTGTGGGTTTTTTTTTTATGACCGACAGCACCAGGTTCTCAGGAACTCTCCAGGGGTTGCAGAATAAGTATGAGCTTCATTGTTTATTTTTTGCTGAAGGCTGTCAAAGCTTTCCTTTTGATGTTTATAGAAGGTCTTTTGCAGTCAAGAATGTTGAAAGGTGACCAGGCTGCCTCACCACTTGCATCCCAACCCCAATGAGAAAAGAATTTGATATTTGCTGCAAATGAAATATTGGGGCGGGGGAGGGGAGGGCAGGGAACGTGCCTTTTTTAGAAGTCTTTGCCTATGAGCATGGCATCTGGAATACATGATGTGTGTTCGACACAAGGCACTTGTCTAAGAGAGGAGTTCATGTCAGGCTGGAATGAAAAAGTCTAATTCTCCCACATACCTATATGTCTGTGTTGATCCACAATTCCTGACCTGCATCCAACTGTCCCTGAGCAAGAATAGATGCATGTGAATTTCATCTCTTTGCTATTTGTCTAGTAAATGCAGTTGCTTTCACAAAAGTTTTTTTAATGAGATGTGTATGTGTGTTTAGGTATTTTTTCAGGGATTCAGAATTTTATTACTCGGTACCTATCCTAGAGATAATGTGAAATTCCTTACAAGAAGAACAGAAAGAAGCAATTCCAGATTTTTAAATAGTATATTAACACTGTTATTTTTGTTTGAAAGACAATCTGTTGTTATATTTTTTATTTTTTATTTTTTTACATGGGCAGGCACCGGAAATCGAACCCAGGTCTCCTAGCAGGCAAGAATTCTGCCTGTTGAGCCCGTTATATCTTTTTAAAAAACATTTTTATTGTGAAATATATCATATATTCAGAAAAGTGACAGATTTCAAAGTACATTTTAAGAGGTTATTATAGGGACAAACTTCAAAGTATGGTATGGATTAAAGTTCCACAATTTTAGATATTTCTTTCTAGCTTGTCTAATACACTGGAGACTAAAAGAAATATCAATATAATGATTCAGTAGTCATACTCATTTGTTAAATACTATCCTTTCTGTTATAACTCCTCCCTCTCATTTGATCCTTCTCTCAATTTTTAGGGGTATTTGGGCAATGACCATTCTAAATTCTTCATTTTGAGAAGGGGTATCGACATTATGGGGTAGAGGGATACAACTGGTTGGTTGGTGTGCTTTGAGAGACTGATAACTCTGGGTTTCAGGGCTTCTCTGGCTTAGGAATAATCTGCAGGTTTTAGGTTTCTGGAAAATAAACTGAGTAAAAGTATTAAAAGGTCTCAGATAGAGCCTTGGGTATTCTTTAGGATTTTCAGGAATGCTGTTGTTTGGGGCTTGGCATACCATGGTAATTTGCTGTATCTAGCTGAAGCTTATGTAAGAGTAACCTCCAAAGTAGCCTCTCTACTCTATTTGAAATCTCTTAGCCACTGCAACCTTATTTTGTTACATTTCTTTCCCCCCTTTTGCTTAGGAAGGCATTCTCAATTCCATGATGCCAGGGCCAGGCTCATCTCTGGGAGTCATGTCCCGCATTGCCAGGAGACTTTCATCCCTGGGAGTCATGTCCCATGTAGGGGGTGAGTAATGAGTTTATTTGCAGAGTTGGGCTTAGAGAGAGAAAAGCCACATCTGAGCAACAAAAAGAGTTCTCTATAAGTGACTCTAGGCATACTTATGGTTAAGCTTAGCTTCCCCTTTACAGAAATAAATTTCATTTGATTCAGCCTCAAGTCTGAGGGTTTGGGTAATTCACTTGAGAGTCCCTACTGCTTGAGAGAGAATCAGGAATTTCTCAGGAAGGGAAGTTTAATAGTTCCATATTTTTTCTCCAATCCTCAAGGGCTTTTCCAAATACTTTTTAATTATCTGCCCAATATACTCTGGAATATATCCAGATATTACATTAAGCTATACAGGATTACAAGGTCTCTTTCCTTAGTCTAGGCTTCATGTGTTTAGGTTGTTTAAATGAACTGGCCAGACAGGTTAAGTTAGATTGTGTGCTATGAAAAATTTTAAATTTTGGACCTAATAAACATTTCCTCCTTTGGTCTCACACAGAAGGTGAAATTTTGGAATATAGACACTATTGTCCTTTACCCTGTATTCTGATTTACCTTAGTGCCAAACTAAGCTTCATTCATAGCTCTAATTTATGTCTGATGTATTTTCAGTTAGTTTTTAAACTATGCTTTCCCATTAATTTAGTGAGTTTTCTAAAACTGTCAATAAAGTTTTCTTTTTGCAACCTTTGGTTCTTTATAGGTATAGTTTTGAACACTTGAATTATTTGGAGATAAAGTATTATTTTATTTTATTAGGCTAAAGTTGTTCCAATTTATTTTGTTAATTTGTTAATTATTTTAAAATATAGATATTTTTCAGGTGAATGCTAGGCTCTTGCCACTCCATCAGCAGTTAAGTTTGCAAATATGGGTAGCCCTGACTAGATGAAGAGCTTAGCAGTTAGGTATGTTGAAGCATAATCTACAAGACCTAGAAAAAGTTTGGAGTATGACCTTTAGTTTCCTAGATGGGATAACTCTGGCCTTGAGAAGTAAGCGACTTGCTGGAAGTTTCACAGTTGTGTAAGTGAGAGAAGAGGGGATGGAATTCTGGGAATCTTCATTAATACCAAAAAATGAAAATGTAATAAGAGAACAGAATAGCAAATTTGCAGCCATGTTCCCTCCATCTGCATCAACTTCACCTTAGGATGAGGAGCATCAAGCTCATGTCATTGGCAAAAACATGAAAAATATTGTTCAACAGCCTGAGACCCGTCACTATCAGAGAGTCAGGCTATATGATGTCTTAAGCCAAAATCAAAGAAGCAAGCATTTTCCAATATCTCAAAGGCTGGACCCCTTTTTACCATGTTACAATGTTTTCTCCAGTTCATTCCCAACTCTGTCTGCTTTGCAATTGTAAACACCACTACCTATGGCAGGTACATGTTTAGGAAAGACAGAAGAGATTATTTATATTCATTTTCTTCTGAGTCCTTGTTGCATCTCATGATCCATTTGTGCTATTTGTAATTGAGAATGAATCTCAGACAACACACTAGGTCATGCAAAAGTATTGCACTTGATTATTATTACACTTTGCTAAGTACCTATCTGAATCCACCTCCTGCCCAGCTGGTGGAAAAATTACCTGTAGGCATTTGGGTTTCTTCTTTCCTTCTGCTCATAGATTGTATCAAGGTTTCTGGATGTCTATCCACACAAATTTTGGGGAGGGTAGGGGTGAGGAGTGCATCAAACCTGGGTCTCCCTCATAGCAGGCGAGAATTCTACCACTGAACTACCCTTGCAGCCCCATCTGGACATCTTTAATTAATTAAATGCTTTCTGCTGACTTGCCCACTGTAGCTAATCCTATGCTGTTCCTTAACTTGGATGGTTCTACAGCTTTCACCCATAAAGAAAACAAAACCCAAAATTTGAAAGTAAAGAGAAAAAAAAAGGCTACTCAACCTTTATTGTCTTGCTTGGGCCTTGTCTATAAAGGTTTTCTGACACTTAAGAGGGAGTTATATTTATTTGAATTAGGATTTACTACTGAGTAGGGCCTTTTACAAAACTATAAAAATAGATGATATCTTATAAAATAAGCGATAAATGAAAATGTTTTATTGTGAAGAAATACAAATTATATTTACCTCATAAATAAGACAGTTCCAAAGGTATTTTTTCACTGTGCTGTAGAAAAGCATTAACCAGTTTTGTACTTTATTCTGGAATTCTGTACCTTTCTATTGACTATATATGCATATGTTTCTTTATTTTCCTTTGGACACATTTCATCATCCTGATGCTATCCTCATTAATGAGGTAAGATACAAACTCTGACACATGCTACCTAGGTATGATAATTATGTCTTAAATGTTTTAAAATTGTATATTGGTAACTCTACATTGATGGCATAAAATCTTTGATGATATTGAGGTCCCTTGCTTTACACCTGCCACCAGCCTGTCCCTCTGAATCTTGACCCCTCATCAGGTATTGTCAAAACATGGTGCTCTGAAGATTCTCTTTACTCTTGCATCATCACCCAAAGACTTCTCTTCCATTCTAGTGTGAAGTTGTCTCTTCCATTCTCCTTCTTTGCCCCCAAAGGTCTTTCCCCTCTTGACTTTATACACCCACAAATACAGACATACAAAGGTAATACCGTACACTTATGTATGTTTTATCTTGTCAAAAGACCTAAGGAAGTGCGAGCAATGGTTCTGTGGCAGAGTTCTCGCCTACCATGCCGGAGACCTGGGTTAGTTTCCCGGTGTCTGCCCATGTTAAAAAAAAAAACAAGGGATGTTTTTTATAAATCAAAGAAAGATTGAATTCAGTTTCTTATGCTTTCCTCTCACTCCACATATCTGAAGCAAGAATTTACAAAGCATGAAATGGGGCAGGCGTTAAGGGTTAATTATTTAATTTTATTTTACCTGTCCCGACACTGTAGTTTACAATAATCCCTTATATTGCTCAAGGTTTTTCAGTGTTCTTGTTCTTATTTTGCTTATTTTCCAGAATTATTTTAGAACAGAAGTTCAAGATAGAGTTCAGATCTTTTATACAGGTTTTGGTTTACATTGATGGCATTATATTATTATAGATTGTGCACTTTCAAATGATTGTGACAATGTAGTAAGGTAGTTGCCTAATTAAAGTCAAGGCCACAATGTTTCCACCCACAAACTGAAGGTCAGATTCTAATGTCATTTCAGCTCATGCAGTTTATGCTTCAGCATACCTAACCACTAAATTCTTCATCAAACAGGAATACCTGACATTTGAAACTTAAACTGCTGGTATAGTAGGCTAAGCCTTGAGCAAGACTGACAAATGACTATACACACACACGCGTGCGTGCACACACACACATACACACACACACACACACACACATATATATTTTTTTACGTGGGCAGGTATCAGGAACGTGGATCTCCAGCATGGCAGGCAAGAATTCTGCCATTGAACCACCACACACTGCCCAAATGACTATTTTTAAAACAGTTTTTTATTTCTAAAGGATCATTGGTCATTATATATTTTTATGTCCTAGTGAAGATGACCAAGGGATTTAATACTTGTTTGAAGATCCTTATCTTTGGTATTTGTAGCCTGTACTATTGCTGTAATTGAGAGAACGTGATGAAATATGAATGTGTCTTTCTTTTCCACCTGCTTTGCAAAACACTCTTGCCATCAGCAGGCAGAGACAGTATATTTCCTTAAGGAAAATTAGGATAGTTGTAGGACCGAGAAAGAAATAAATTTGATTTTTTACTTCCAAAATATCCTCCTCTTGAAGCACATAGCAAAGAGAATATTTTTAAAAGCGAAGCTTTGGGCATTCGACATGCCTTTCCCACTTCCTTTCTATCCCCCTTAACCTGCTCCATTTTATATTTTATCCATAGCACGTCTCATAATATAATTTATTTATTTGTTGTGTTCATTATGGAGATGAAAGAACAGGGGTCTTTTTGTTGTTGTTCTTTGATATATCCCAGATATGTACAATAGTGCCGGTTATACAGAAGGAAACTAATAAGCATTTGCTGAATGAATGGGAAGACTCTCAATTATCATAAGTCACTGAAATAAGTAGGGTTTAGACTTTATGCTATATGAACAGAAAAGGCAATGTTGGAAGATCTAGATTACTTCACTCCTTGGGAATTTTACTTCTGGGATTAGTCAGGGGCCCATACAGAGTTTGTGAGCTGGTTGGCCTGAGAGGAGGGGCACAGGGAAGGTGGACCACACAGAAAGCAGGAAGTGAGCTCTGCGACATCACCCAGCACAGTGTATTTCCAGGCTCAGGGACACATACTGTGTGGAGCCAATAACTGAAGACTAGTCTCAGTCATTGAAATAATTATGCAGTCCCCTGAATATCTTTTATTTTGTTCTCTGGTGAAAGATTTCCATTAGCAACACCCAGGAGAACTGAGTGTGTTTATGCCTCTAAATTTTGCTGAACCACATCTGAACTGCCTCTTACAGATGTGACTTTTCAGTGGCCTAGGATATGATAAAGGCCATCAGTGCAGAAAGTGAGGACTTTGTCATTCAGAGAGATGTTGATGGGCTGAAAGGAGAAATTGGGACTAGATAGAAGGGGAATCCACTGTTATACTGGTGACAACCATTTTTGAGCTTGTAAACATATTGGAAAGCCTTCAATAAGAATTACAGAATCTTATTTTTACTTTAATATTAAGTGCCAAAAACAAAAGGACAGCATGACCCAAGAAAGGATTATATATTTGACTGAGTTAGAATCTATAAAGTATGTAGTAGTTTCAAAACCTGCCTGCAAATTCTTTAACACTTTTCCTGTAAAAGGCCGAGTCTAATTCTTTCCTCCTTTAACATAAATTGGCTTTAGAGACTCACTTCTAATAGATGGGACAGGTGTGGAAAGGAGGCTGCATCACAGGATTTCTGAGGCTGGATCCTAAAGTGCAAGTGCCTTGGGAGTGCTGACCCTGCATTAAGATATCTGGTTACATTAAAGCCACCATGTTAGAGAGAACATGTGGAAAGACTATGAAGAGACAGAAAGAAGGTGCTCAAGGAGCTCTCTATCTGTTCCAGCCCTAAATGTTCATGTGTCCCCTACCAGGTTCCAGCCAGAGGAATGAAAATTCCTTTGATAAGACCCAGCCCCAGCCGCCACACGACTACCTCATGAGAGGTCCTACGCTAGAACCACCCAGCCATACTGCTATTTAATTCCTGCACCACAGAAACCATGAGAGATATAAAGAATTATTGTTGTCTTAAGCCACTCAGGTTTAGAGTAATTTGTATTGCTACCATAATAATTGGAAAAAGTGTCTCACAGAGATGTTGACTTCTTATTGTATGAAACTGGAGGAAAAATAGATGTTAATAATATAGTGTCCAGCACAAGAAGCCCATTGTAACAATCAAGGTTCAGTTTAGGGAAGCAGAACCACTATAAGTGATACATGTTAAGAGATTTATTAAACAATTGTGGGAGGAGCTAGAGAGGTGAAGGTCCAGATGGGGAGCAGAAAGATGAGAGCAGAGGGGCAGTGTTACAGCCTTGCTTCTGTGTAGTGAAAACCTCTGCATGTGCAAGAGCAAGCATCTTATGGGAGCCCAAGTTCTTTGTTGTTCAGCTCGACAAGCCAGAAATTGGGAAGAAAATCTAGACACAAAATGGAAGAGAGGAAAGTCAAAGTGTGTCTGGTTGGGCACTTCTGTGTCTGTCCCTCACAAGATTAGACCCTGATGTCTTCTGGAACATGATTCTCCCTTTGTCTCTCAAATCTCATGCAATTTCCTCTTTTGCTGAAATATAACCTGGAACCATATAGAGAAAGGGATTCTAGAAAACATAACTCCCAGCTTTGCTAAGTTGACAATAGAGTGATCCAGCACATCCATATCTACATATTATTTTATTTTGTGAACTCTATCTATACCTGCAAGACATTTCAATTGTTCCTCATACTTCTTGATTTGAATGTTATTTGCATAACTGTCAGTTGTATGGATGATTCTAAAAGAAGAGTTTTGCTTTTTCCTACTCATCAGTTAATTTTTAACTAAAAAAGAAATTCAGTATTTTAAAGAGACTATCTTTTTTTTTTTTTTTAAAAAAAAAAGGGTCTTTCTTTTATCAGAGAGGACCAGAGGTAAGGATAGCAGAGAATCAGTTCAAACAACACTGGGTAAGCAGCATGTCAAGGCCTTGCTATCATTTCATTTCTGGTCTCTTGACATTGGCTGAATAGATGGAGGATATGGTGTTCTTTCTTTTTTCTGAGAAGAAAGAAGAAAATACCATAGTTTATATTTGGAGCTTTCAAAATGGTCTAGGAAGATTTCTGATTAAATTCTCAATTAAGATCTCAGTCCCTTCTTCATTTCAGTTCATTTAAATACAATTTATTTCAATGCTACAAATATGTCCACAGCACTTGCTCTGTGCTAGACACTGTCCCAAGAACTGTGGATAGAATTGAATAAGAATGCAATGGTTTCTGCCTTCATGATGCTCTCATTCTATCAGTGTAACAGCAATCAATTATTAATTATAAATGAAGTGAGGTACAATAAATATTAATGTAAGAAATGCTCTAGTTGCTTCTTATGTTACCTAATCTTGCTAACACAAGGGTGATAGTTGAGACGTTTCTAGCTGCTGATAGAGTACATATGCTATCAGTGTTTAGCGTAGTTGCTGCAAGAAACACACGATCTCCTCTAATAACCAGTAGTGGTGACCACAGGAATATTTGCAAGTACAAGAGACACCCCCTGAGAATTTCCACATAAATAGTCATATTCTATATTCTGTTTCTCCTCGATAAAACCATCCTTTCTTCAAATGCGTGTGTTCAAGATAAATAAAAACATTTTGTGATTAATTATGTTTCCATAATACAATGCTTGCTCTCACATTACAGGAGTACGTTTAGGATATAACTGAATTTATGGGATAATTACTTCCTAGTAGCAGCAATGATATCAGTAAAATAATGCTAGAAAATGCCATCAGCTATCTGTAAGGGTATTTTAAAGCTCCTAAACCTCCCATTTCAGGAGGCTTGTATGAAAGTTCTTTTATAGTAGAATGATAGGTAACTACTTCCAAGACCAACTTTTCCATGTATTATTGTGAGAAACATGGATTTACCATCACACATATGTTAAATAATTTGAATTGATCCAAAGTTGTTTTCTGAAAATAGTCTATTCTGTCTCTAGGCAATAATGAAATTCATGCTCACAGTAATGCACCACTATGGTCAGCTTCTATATGGCCAAAACTACTAGTCAGGTTCTTTCATACTTTTAGGCATCTTTGCTTCCTATTCAACTAAAATATGAAATATCACCTTTATCACGTTTGTGACTGATATCTGAACTATATCCATCTCCTTCTATTAACCACACAGCATCAGTCATGGTGTGGTCAAAATCCACTGTAGGTTTTTAAGCAGAAATGAATTAATACAGATAATGGTTGCATAGATGATGGAGGGCCTGATTTGCTAAACTGGGGCTTGTGAGGCGATCCAGAGATTAGCAGCATCGAAATAGTAATACCCACTTCAGGGGTCTCCAAAGCCCAGACAAAGAAAGGAGATGGGGTTACCAGAGCCTAGGATTCAGGGGCCTCCAGTAGTGTGTTCCCATTTGGAGCTGGAACCATGGAGAAAGGCTGACAAGTACAGCTGAAGCCATGAAGGAGCCAAGGGAAAAATTTCAAATGCAAACCCGTGTGGTTGAAGTGAGGTGAGAATGGGGGAATATGATGGAAGGGTGGAGATGTGGCCATGGAGATGGTAGGGATCCTGGTTTCTTTCCCTTCATCTGATACCCAATACCAAGTATTTCTCACTGACTAAAGCCCTCTGGAAGCCAGATGACACAGGAGCTGGGAAAATGCAGACTACAGGGGTCAGCCCATTTCCTTCTCTCCTTCCCTCCCCTCGCCAGAGGAGTGACAGGAGACACAGGAGAGCAGGACAAAGGCAAAGGATAAATCTGTGGGTAAGAAGTCCAACCAATAGACACCTAGTTAAAACAATCATTATTTGAAAGTATAGTGTGAAGCAGTAGTTCCCAGGCCTAGATCACAGATACCTAAATCACAGTTGCTAAGGACATTATTAAATGTAACTTCTCAGGCTTCAACTTATACCAATAAAATCCTTGCTTTTAACAAGTGCTGCTGGTGCTTCTAGTATGCAACTAAGTTTTGGGAGCCACTAATACTTAAAGATACACCATAGCCTTTAATTCTTCTAAATCCATATTGTATCAGACTATCAGAACACTAAATAGTTTAGTTTTCCTTTTATTCTTCAAAATAAGCCATACATAATTACAATTTAGAGTATTGTGACTACTTCCTCTCCCAGTCCACTTCAAATGCTTATTTGTTCTTTTTAAATTGAGGACTGCTATATAAGGCTGCTAAAGAAAGCACTATCTGTTAGGTGGCTCAGTTTCATTTCTCCAGATTAACTGCTCTTCCTCCTCTTATTACTTGTCGAAAGCAATTACCTTATTTTTTCCCTCTTTTTTGCTTTGACAGTGAAGAAACTCAGTAGGAATTTTCACCCTAGGTATTCTCCAACTATTTCCTGTCTCATGCTTTTGTCTTGTTCTTTTACTGAGGTGGTAAGTGTGCTTATTTTTGTCTTTAGTATCTTCCCTTTATGGTAGTGTCCATTCTGCTTGAGCCTTTAATCTATTATATCCTGTCCCCCTTCGCTTCACAGGTGACCATGTGATTCAGGCTGAGCTGTTTAGACCTTATCCCTTGGGATAAGCCTTGTTATGCTGATAGCTAAAGTCAATCAATCAACCTACTTAAATATCAAAATACACAACAGTGGCAGCAGTAGCAACAACAGAAGTAAAACTCAAGGGACTTGGGGCTGTGCAACGGTGGCTCACTGGCAGAGTTCTCACCTGCTATGCCAGAGACCTGGGTTTGTTTCCTGGTGCCTGCCCATGCAGAAAAAAAAAAAAAAAAAAAAAAAGCAAGGGACATGACAGGCTAAGTTAGAATGTCCCTAGCCCCAATTCCAAATCTTCATTTCTGGGTAAGGACTTTGATGAGTTCAGCTTAGCTGACTTGCATTCTATAGCATATATGTCTATGGGATCTGGATCTCCACATTTGCCAGGAGTAGAAATCTTAATTTTCCCCCTTTTCTTGATGAAATCTTAATCTATCCCAATGACATACATAATTAACCCAGTTATTAAAATTTGTGTTCACTGGGTGAAGAGCCAGTGAGTTGTTTGATATGTTTGATGTAATCATTACTTCAGTCACTCTTCAAAGTTCAGGCTCTCTTTTCTCTGAACTCCCTGCCCTATCTTCCTCTGCCGTGGGCTTCACTCTTACCCTTGCTTGTAGGTCAGGCTGCAGAGAGGAAAAGAGTGTCCATTCCTGTGATGAGCAGTGGGTATGGGGAGAGATATCCCCACCTGCCCTTGGTTTGATCTGATAGATGTGGTTTTGGCATAGCCCTTTGTGCATGTTTCTTTTTGGTAGATTCATCCTGGCCCTGTCCACGAAAGGGAGAGAGGACAGCAGTGTCTCATTGTGGACTCTGTCGGCAACATATGCTTGTAACCTCTTCTCGGGGCTGTCGTTCCTCTGCTTGGTTCAGCAGCCAACTGGGCAGTACTATGGTTCTATGCTACCAGCAGATTGTTGGCCTTCAGAAATCACCAGAGGGGAAGCAGGTCTCATCATCTATATTCAAGTTTGCCCCGTATATCAGAAGGCATATATCTAACACTACTCCCCCACTGTAAAGCACTCTCCTATTCTCTTTTTTGTGTTTTGCCACATTAAAATCAGAAATTTAATTTAACCTCTAGAGAACCTAGACACATTTTGGGTACCTCATAGGAAAAACCGATCCCTCCTGAATTCTGTTGTTGGGAATATAATCACCTTGCTCTAAACAGTTGGTCTCTCAACTGCAACCCCTGCAGCATAGTGTGGGCATCTCTGGGAAGGTTGGGGCAGTGGAAGAATTGAATGAAAAAAAAATTGATTCTAACATCATTTAATACTTTCTTGTTAGGTAGTACTTCTGATTTGCCTCAATTTGTTTGCAGATAGACAATATTAATACAATTGACAACAAGTCAAAACAGAAACGAACATAGATTCATGCTCTGAAAAATGCTGTATTTCCTTTTCTATGATATGGATAGTGTTAAATTTAAATACGTCTTTCATATTTAAAGAAAATAAAAGGAACTTTGCAGTAGTTTTATCTGCTGTTTTTACTTTATATGTGCAGTGTAACTTTTGCTTTATTATGAGTTCAGTTCAGTGTCTTTGTGAACTGACCTGGGGATATCAGGACCATTTATAATATTACTTTTATGGAAAAATATATTCTTATTTATCGCCCTATATTTTTGGAATGAAATAGTATATAGGAAAGTAACTGCCATAATTTTTTATCCTTTATTATCTTTATAATTATAAGCTATTTTACTGTTTTTCTCCTAAAAGTATCAGTTGGTATTTTTGCCCTTTTAAAGAACATCCTTCTTTTGTAGGACTTTTTCAAATCTCTCAAGGTCATTTCAATTTTACTGCTATTCTAGGTCCTTTTTTGGAAAATTATTCTGCTTATTTATTTATTCACTGTGTACCCATTTCAACTTTGAACCTGGACCTTTCTTTATAATGTGAGTTTATTCTCTGGGACATAAAATGTTTAGAGTTGAAATCTGGCACATTAATCTCAATGTAATTTTTCTTTTATTTGTCCATTAACAATAACATTACTAGTAAAAATGATTAGTAGAAAAAGGCAGCCTTTGTTAGTTAGGATGTGGAGGCTGTTTGTGAAATCTATGCAACTGTGTGAAACTCCCTAGCTTGTAACTGCTATTATAAATCACAGGGTCATGTGGTTAATCTTCTGAATGCTTCAATAAAAACGATCCAACTTTGCAGCCTCCCACAGCTTTCAATTTCAGTCATATCTGAGTCCTGCCTATAAACTCAGGGTCAATAAATAGGTTAGAGATAAACAGAAGAGAAATTTTTGATTAAAAATAGTATGGAATGCTGAGGAAAGGTTAGCTAATTCAAGAAGAACTAAGTTTTGAGTCCTATGGATGATTTAGAGGCAGAACACCTACAGATTAGTGTGCTTAAGCCCTGCCAATGATGTCCACTTGAAAACCTGTATTGAATAGCTGTAGGTTACTCTTTGTAACTCAGCCTCCACTTCTAATGAGCACAACAGAGTATTTATTGACTTTCTAATACATTGGTTTTATTAAAGAGGGATCTGGTTGCAGTTTTATAAGTGGAGAGCTTCTGTTACAACTGCTACATTTCAATTCTGAGCACCACTTCTAAAGAGTTTTAGAAGTGCTTTCTAAAAGCCATTATTGTTTTCATTCAATTCTTTAGGTGCTATAATTTTTAAAAAATGCATATTAAAGACACACTGTAATGAAAAGTGTTCTTGAATAGAAAGAGCCCTGTTGCTTGGTTATTTTTCTGCTATTAATTAGGTCTGTGAGTTTGGGAAAATCATTTATTCTCTGTGAACCTAAATTCATCATATTGAAAGGAAAGAGGTTAGAGATCAGATAAAGAGGGCAGATTAAGCACACACATTTCTTTTCCTTTCTAGTTCAAATCATATTGAAATGATAGAGAAAATCTTTCTTTCTCTCTCTCTCTGCTTCTCCCTCTATCTGTCTATCCTTCTAGAATAAACAGTGAGGCCAGGAACTAGACAGGGTACCATTGACAGATCAGAACATTTAAAAAAATCCTGAAGATATTAATCAGGGGGGTTAGATTGATAGAGCAACCAGAACACAAAAAATAAGAACCATTTTTCTGGGTGAACTCTGGAAGATATTCCACTTTGAAGATATTTGATGTTGAATAGAACACACCTGGCACAAAATAACAAAAAGGTTGAATAATGTGATGGAGAAGATGTACTAGATAAATGCTGCCAAAAATAAGATATGAGAGTAATATTATAATCAGACAAAATAAAATTTCAAGACTAAATGCATTAAATGGGCAAAATTACATTATATAGTAATAAAAGTTTCAATTTCCCTAATATATGATGGGTATAAACATTTATGCAGTGAGAACATTGTCAAGGGAATGTATGAAACTGCCAAAACAGCTGTCATGATGTTACATTTCAACATACCTATCTCAGAAATTGATAGATTGAGTAAAAAAGGAAAAGCAAAGTAGTTAACTGTTGTGAAGATCACAATGTAGAGTTTAAGTAGATAGAAAATGTATTGAAATATTTGTGTATCTTCTCCTTGTACTTTCCCTTCCTTTCTTCATTGAAATTATCCAAATTCTTTTGTGAGTCATTCCCACAGGGGAAATTTGTGTCAATGGGCTAAAAGTAGAAGTTGTCAGCAAGATATTTCCCTTTCTGAGTTTTTCTTTATATAAATAAAAGCTGAACCATTAAAGAGAATTTGATAAGAGTCTGGGCTAGTAATATGGAGAAACTGGTGCTTTTGAAACATAGTGAAAGGAAAAGGAGAGACATACACATTAATGCAAACTGTTATAGCAATTTATACCAATGTTCAATTGATACCAGGCATCAATAAATTCTCAATAAATTGCCCAAAGTAAAAATTAAGATAACAATTGGATCCAGGTAGCAAGTCAATGTGGCTTCTGAACTGAAAATTTTTGAAATAGAAAACACTTAAAGAAAAGGACTAAATAAATAATAACACTGGAAGCAGAAAATATTCAATAAATATAGGAAGATTTTCTGAAGCCTAGCATGCAGAAACATCAGCTTGGAAGAGTTACAGCAGCCTCACAAAGCCCAGGAGAAGACTGCGACAGAGTCAGAGGCAGTTTCCAGAGGAGTTGTAAGTTTATAATAAAGGACCACATGAAGTGGGTAGTGTTCTTTGGACCATTATCTGTATAAATAACCAGGTAGCTAGAATCAGAGCAGCCAGGTTGCTTGGTTCCCCCTAATAACAAGGCTAGAATCCCTGAGAGAAGACAAATACAAGAGTTAAGCCTTACGATAACCCAGTTTACTGTCTGCATTCTAAGGAGGGGATGAGTGTCCTGTTGAGCTGAGAAGGGAGGAATCAGAATTCAGGGACGCTGGATTACTAGCTGAACTCTTCATGATGAAGTATGACAAAAGGCAGCTGAGCAGAGACGAGCTATAGAAACACATATAGGTGTAATTTGGGAGTTTGTGACTGAGAGTGGGGCAATATATGAGTGAGATCAGCTGAGAATAATTATATAGAAGCTGCTATGGAATTGAAAGAGAAGCAGAGATACTAGAGGTTGGGAAATGCTGGGCAAAAACCCAATTCCAAAATGTGGAACTTCTATCCTTCCCAGAGAAGAGAAATAGTTAATTCCTCATTAAAACCCTTGGCACTAAGGTGAAACCCCAGAAAAGCCAAGCTTCTGGGAAAGGACCACAAACAAGGGTAAGATTTTCTCTAGGTTTGCCCTAACAAAGTTTAAAATCAAGAAAATCCACAAAGGAGACAGAGTCTAGAAGAAATATTCTCTAAAATGAGGTGGACTTGGGAAACACGTTGGTCTTTGCACAGATTCTCACTAACAAAGCATAAAACCCAAACTGCATAAATTAGAGGTGATGAGTCAGTAATTGACTAGCCATCCCAAATAAGAGTGAAAACTCTTTAGATGAAGATAAATGAATTTACTGTCCCCTTCAAATCCACTATTCAATTTAAAAATATGAGATAAACAAAGAAAGAAAATGTAACCATATTCAAGAAATAAAGCAGTCAATAGAAACATAAGCTGAGATGGCTCATATGTTGGATTTACTAGTCAAAGATTTTAAAATAGTTATTATAATTATGTCCAAAGATTTAAAGAAAAATATGTCTAGGGAATTAACAGAATATGGTCCTAATTAGTGAACAGATAGACAACCTCAGCAGAGAAATGATAATTATTAAATGACATAATGGAATTTCTGGAATTGAAAAGTACAAAATCAGGTTAAAAATATCATTGGATAGGCTTAATAACAGATGGGACATGGCAGAAGTGAGGGCCAATTAATTTGAAGATTAATCAACAATATCAATTTCCCAATCAGGAAAACAGAGAGGAAAAGACAGAAGAAAACTGATTTTTCTGTTGTTGAGTGGAGTGTTCTAGAGATACAGTTATTTCTAGTTGGTTTAAAGTATTATTCAAGTGACCTATTTCCTTATTGATCTACATATTTGTTCTATTACTAAAATGGCATTGATGTGTCCAAGTGTGATTGCTGAATTTATCTTTTTCTTCCTTTAGTTCTGTCAGTTTTTGCTTTATGTAGTTTGGTGCTCTGCTCTTAGGTTCATATATATTTATAGTAGCTGTATTTTCCTGAAGTATTGATCATTTTATAATTATAAAATATTCCTCTTTAACTTTAGTAACATTTTTTGTTTTATAGTCTTTTTTATCTAAGCACTCCAGCTTCCTTGTTGCTTTTTTGCATATCTTTTTCTATTATTTCTGAAGTAAACTTTCAATCTATCTTTGAATTGTGTCTCCATAGACAGATAAAAGTTGTATCTTATTATTTTGGACTAATTTCTGCTTTTTGATTGGTTTGTTTAATACTTTTACATTTAAGGTTATTGTCAATATAATTGGATTTATATCTGCTACTTTAATTTTTGTTTTGTATGTTTTTCATTTCTCTTTTATTTTTCTACTCCCCTTTTACTGCTTGCTTTTGCATTAAATGGACATTTCTTAAGCTATTTCCTTAATGGTTGCTCTTGGGCTTAAAATATACATCTTACCTTTTCAGAAACATATTCATATTTATACTGAATTATTTCCAGTGAGATACAGAAATATTACTCCTGTATTGTTCTATTCCTGTTTCCCCTTTTATGTGATATTATCATTAGAATGCATATTATAACATATTGTAACAAGTGTTACAAGCCTGACAACACGTTGTTATAATTATTACTTTATATGATTTTATGTCTTTTTAGGAAGCCTAGAGAAGAGAGTGGAGCAAGTATATATTTATGTCTTTCCTGATATTAAATTTTATTTATTATTTTTGGCTATCTCTATTTTTCCCTTTGATTCAAGTTATCATCTGGAGTCATCTCCTCATTTTGCTTCCTGCAACCACCTTAGTGCTGTTATCGGCAACTATATTATATTTCCAAATGTTATAGGCACAGTGATAGATTGTATGCATATTGTTTTATAAAATTGCCACTTATATCACATCAGAGAAGAAGAAATTTGAATTTCTATTTTTTTACATAATACAATTACCTGTACCAGTTCTGTTTGCTATTTTGATGTTTACTGTCTTTGAGCACTTGCTTTAAATATTAACCAACTTTCTTCAATGTTTCTTTTAAGATGGACTTGCTGGCAAAAAAAAAAATTTGTCTTAGAGTGTTTTTATTTCACTCTGCTTTTGAAATATAGCTTTGCTGAGTGTAAGAATCTTGGTTAGCAGGTATTTTTTTCTTTGATCATTTTGACTATGCTATGTCCCCTGCCTTAGGGCCTCCACTGTTTCTGATTCAGCTATTAATCTCATTGTCCTCTCTTGTAAGTGCTGAGTCATTTTCACTCTTGTACTTTTAAAAATTTCTACTTGTCTTGATTTTTATCATTTTTACTATGATATATCTATTTGTGGCTCTCTTTTGTTTATCATACTTGTCCTTTTTTGAGCTTCTTGCATATGTAAGTTAATGTTTTTCAATAAATACGGGAAGTTTTCAACAATTATTTCTTTGAATATATTTTTTTTCTGTTCCTTTGGCTCCTCTTCTTCTATATTACCATTAAATGTGTGTCGGTGCACTTAATGGTTCCTCATAATTCTCTGAGACTTGTCATTTTTCTTCTGTTCTTTAGATTGTATAATTTTTGTTATACAAAGATTATGTCACTAATTGTGTGACATTTTTTTACCCTGTTCAAATCTGCTATTAAGTTGCTCTAGCAATGTTTTTCATTTCAGCTGTTTACTTTTCAACTCTAGATTTTCCACTTTCCCATATAATTTCCATCCCCTTATTAAAATACTCTATTTGCTATATCATTGTCAACATACCTTCTTCTTTAATCATGATTTCCTTTGGATCTGTGAGCATATTTATGATGACTACTTTGAAGTTTTTGCCTGTTGCTTCTCACATCAGGTCACTCTCACAGGCAGTTTATGTTACCTGTTTTTTTCTCCAGTGAATGAATCATAATTTCCTGTTTCTTTGCATGTCTTGTAATTTTTTTTTGTTAGAAACTGGATATTTAAAATAAAATATTGTATCATATCTGGGCATTGGTCTTCCTTCTCTGGGATTTGTTATTATTATTTGCTTGTCTACTTTTTAGAGAGTCTTGTGGGTTTTTTTTTAAATAAATGATCCTCCTTTTAATCTCCTCACCAGTGCAGAGCCTTTGATGGTGCACCTTAGAAAGTACAGCCTTGGGTATTCCCACTGTCACCTGGGGATAACAGTGATGTCTGCAGGGCTCACTTTGTCTCCCTCTCTGAACACATCCAATTGTTCAGCTCCAGTAATTGCAGCCGGTTGCTGTTTCATATTCAACAATACCTTGGGCAGAAATTGCTTCACTGACTAAATCCAGTTTGTTCTTCTTCAAAGAGATAATTCTGGATGTCATTGCTGTATGTTTATTCTGACCCCAGGAAGGCATTTACAAGTTGTCTCCTTCTCTGATTCTCTTTGGCAAACTAGCTACCCTACACTTTAGTCTGTTTCTCCGGTGAATCTATCAAGCTCCTCCACACTTACTTTCAGCACAAACATCTACAGTTTGTTTGTTTATTTAATTTTAATTTTAATTTTTTCTTAGCACAACTTTTACTGTTTTGAGACTACCTTTAGGCTTGAACTTTTTACATTATGTTGAAAATGAATGAAGTTCTTTATGGGAGAGATCCTCTGTTCTGAGACTTACTGTTTTCCCTGGGCAAAATCTGAGACACAGCTCTGGTACTAGAGGCTGGGATAAAGGCTCATTTCTCTATGAATGACACTGCTGCTTTGGAAGCTGAGTTCTCAGTGAATGGGAACCACAGTAGTCCCAGCTCTCTCTGGCTTTGTTCTCTCCTTGTGGAGTCCTCATCCCTTTACCCAGGACAGGGGAGATTGGTGCCCAAATATTCTCTTTGGTGCCACACTCAAGATAAATTTTCCATCTTAGAAATGAGGGCTGCTTGGAAGAAGGCAGCTCTATCATTATGCACCTGGAACTTAGCCTCAGCTAAGTTACAGGTAGCTGGGGTTGGGGTTGGGGCTGGATGGCAAATGCTGACTTCCTGCCCCTCCGAGGAAGATGGCACCATGTATGAAGATCTGGTTGGAGAGTGAGGCTGTGTTCTTGGTTATAACAATATGACCTGGGAGAGGGAAGGGAGGGTGCAGTTCCCAGTTGATCCTTGACAGACTCTTACATTTCTCACTGAGTTTTAGGTTTCTTGAATAATTGTTTCAATTTACTGTCTCCCTGTAAGGTTATTTATAGAGAATTTAAATGCTTGTTGTTTTTTTGTAATTTTCACCAGTGTTGCTGGAGGGTGGATCCACAGGGCTCCTCACACTGTCATGCCAAACTGGAACTCTATTAGAATTTTTCAAGTCAGAAATCACATTTAGTATATGAGTAGAGGACACATTTTAGCTATACTAAAAAATACATGTTGATAAAAGGCAGATGGTTGACAATCTAAGCTGGCCTCAGAGTAGAGTCATAGTCAAGACTTCTCTAAGGATTAAAATGCATTTGAGATTGCTTTTTAATAACCTAGTTGAAGAAGTAATGACCAAGTATATTGTCCCCTAACCTTCATCCTCAAATGAAAAATAAATTGGGGGCTTGTTAACCCCATTTAGTACATTAGAGGTTTTCTTCAATTCATGCATGATTTGTTGGGCTTTAAAAACAAACATGTCAATAGGGCCTTCCTTTAATCTTGTGCCACTGGTGCCTCTTTCCCAAAGGCCTCTACCCAGACTTGAGAGAAGAGGTAATTTCCAGGAAATACCATTTTGTCAAATCTCCAATGTCACAGCCCCAGTGCATCTCTGGGGCATAGCTCTGGATACCCTTTGGGTACCCCCAAACGATAAGAGATTAGTTTTCCTCAAAATTCTCATCTATAGACATTCTGGCACTTATCCATGATACATCTCTAGCTGGACCAGAATGGTCACTTTCTCTCCCAAGCTTTTGAGCATCACTTTCTTCTTGGTCTTTGAGCTCTCCTAGCTACATCTGCTTTTTCTTGCCCAAGAAGATTTTTATCTACTTGAACTCTGAGGGGATCTCCTGTTTCTCGGTTGTCTCCTGATTCTTCAGGAACAGAGACAAGAGAAAGCTGTCAGGTTGGGGTCAGGCCATATGTTTTAACTGTGGAGGAATAAGAATCCAAGCTTGACTTTTATATTTCTGCCTTCCCTACCCACAGGAAGAGGCTGCCTAAAGGGTTAAAGGCTTGTTCTCCCAAGCCTTTCTGTTGGACTAGATGGAACTCGTATCTCCTGGAGAAGAAGGTCCCCCAAATCTTGTCCAGCATTCTTTCTTGTAACTCATCCAGGGATGGATTCCTGCCTTCATGGTAAGTATCTTCTCCATGGCATCAGCTTCCATCTTCTCAGCTACTTACTCCTTTTAACCAAACCATCCCCTAAAATTGCCTAGATAAAAATTACCTTTGTATCCAGTAAAGAGGATTGGCTGATGGTAGGGCTAAATATAATTTCTTTCTAGGCAACAGCTTTAGCTTAGATCCTAGAAGATAACATTAGACTAACATAAGTTCCTTTAAGTAGAAGCCACGTTTGCAACTGTTGAGTCATTTGTGATACATGTGTGAGAGTAGATCAATGCAGGCTCTGGTATATATCATATGCAGAAATTGTTCTGGCAAATGATTGAAGGGTAATTAAAAACAGTTTGCATTCACTTGAGTAAACAGAAGAAGACATTTATGATCTTTGCCAGGACTAATTAATTCTCCATTGTTTTGCCATAATATAGTCTGAAGGGGCCTAGACTAGATGGTTAAGAAGAGCAAATACACTTATGATGTGTTAAAACATGCATGCTTCAGATGATGGGATACGTCCTACAAAGATTCATGGCTATATAATATCAGTGAAGCTTTTAGGGGTCTTGTGTTCTTGGGTATACCAGATATCCTTTTCAAAGTAAAGGAACAATTATTGCATATTCAACCTTCCACCACTAAGCAAGAAGCATAATGTACATTTGTCATCTTTGGGTTCTCGAGACAGCGTATTACTTGCTTGAGAATAATTCTTTGAGCCATACACTGGGTGATACCAAAATCTGTCAATTTTAAGTGGGATCAGGGCAGGAAAAGTGTCTTCATCAGTTCCAGACTTTATTACAAGCAATCTTGTCACTTGCTTCATACGACTTGACAAACCTCATGGTCTATTGGGAAAATGAATCATCTTGAGTTTATAGCAAGTTCTGTGGAGGACTCACACTGTAAAATCTGGGGTTCTGGAATAAGACCATGCTCTTTGCAGTGGAAAATTAAAAACCTTTTGATAAATCCATCATGACATGTAACTTGGGTCTAGTAGGGATGGAGTAACTGACTGTGCTTCCAAAACTCCCTATCATAAGTTAGGATTTGTGAACCCATCAGGTCTCAAATTCAGGAATGCCCAATAACAATCTGTTATAAGATAAAGAGGTATATTCAGATAAGACATAAATAGAACCACGGGCATAAGGAAGCTGAATGAGCAGGTGGTCCAAACCATATCCATTCTCTGCTTTTTATGGCTATTAGAAATGTGTCCCATATGACTAGCTGGCAGAGAAACTTGCAGACTTTCATTTATGAAAATGCCAATTTGATATTTGGACCCAGGTAGAAAATTGATACAGCTCTACAGCCCCACTCAGGCATAGCCCTGTAAGACAGCAATCTCTTAATGAGCAGAGCTTTGGTTGTATTTGGTCATCACGTGGTATGGAAAGAGAGGTGGCTAGAGTTGGAAATGTGGAATGATTTATAGAAAGTAATAAATGGCTTGGCTGCTTGGTCAGTGGCCTAGAAGGATAAAGGTTAGAATATCAGAGTCAGGGAGTTCTGCTCAGTTGTGGGGACCCAATTTGGCCCCAGGCCTCAAGAAGAGCAATCAGCCACTTGGTTTCATGTTGATATCACTGATGTCTTTCACCCTGGAAGGAGAAGAAATTAATTTTGACCAGAGTTGGCATTTATCTTGGTATTAATTTGCCTTTTCTGCCTATTGTAGTACAGCCATCATGACTATTTGAAGGCTTATAGAATGTTAGATCCACCAATATGTGATCCTTCTTCAAACCCAAGGAGATGTGGAAGTAAGTACATGGCCAAAGGAATGACTGGTTTAATCACCGTTGTATGGTGCTGTGGCCCAAAGAGGACACATAGGGAGGGTTAAAGAAGTGACCCCATTACCATAATTCCTCATAATTCACGTGTCAAATATGTGCTTACCATCTCCACAGTGGGCTCTGGAAGTTTGGTGGTTTGAGTGTCCCTGGAAGAATGATTTTAGTAGAGGACCAGGTACAAAAGAGGTGCTCATCAAGGTGAAATATATTGTCTCTAGAATAAAGCAGAAAATGAAAGGGTTTGAGGGACTAGTCTTTATTTTGTAAGTTTTCCTAAATAAAAGGGGCATATCAGATTCCTGGAGGAGCTGCTCTCAGAATTTATGCCATATATCACTTATATCTAAAATCTTGCTCTATATCTACATCCTTTGAAGAATGTCTCTAAAAGGGCATCCCAGCTCCAGAGTTCCCTGTTGCATTGGCTGAAGTAGTTGCTGAAACTATTGCAATTCAACCTCTTCTGTCCAATATTTTTTCCTGCGCTCACTCATAGTTACTAATCCCTAGAGCACCTGTAACATATTTCTTACACACAACGTTAGTTAATATATGCACCCTTTTAACAAGAATTTTTTTTTCAAAGACCCATGTTACAAAAATATTTGAACATGCTCCCAAGATACCTTTGCATATTTCATTGTAGCGTTGATTTCAATAGATAAAATTGGGAATATTTAAATGTCCATCAATTTGACAGGGTTTAAACAAGTTATGGAATATCCATATACCTGGATGCTATTTAGTCACGAAATGAAATGAAATATAAATGTATGAACCTGGGAAAAGTCTCAAAGACCCATTGTTAAATGAACAAAGGAAATCATATATATTTTAAAGTTTATTTAGTAGAGTAAGGTCATCAACGTGGTAATGTAAGCAGCTACTGTAAACCTCTCTTCAGAGAATCAGCAAAGAAAAGGACAATTCTCACTAGTTCAGAACTCTAGGGGGAAGGTATAGGATAAAGGGAAAAATATCAGGTAAGAAGCCTCCATCTGGACAAGTTAATCCTCTCACCTCTGCCTCACTGAGACACACACACCTCGGGAAGCACCCAGATGCAGCAATCGGGACCCATCCCACCTTTCACCAAGGCCACAGACCATAACATCTCTCATAGCAGTGAGAAAGACCCCCACCTACATCCAGACACAGAGACCCAAGCCAACAAGGACCCGCCACAGGACTCAAGCCATGGGGGAAGGTGGAATACAAAAGGGCAGCAAGGAGAAATTTCCAAAAGGGAGGATTAGGGAGAGAACTGCCAACATCTTCCCTAAAAGCAGCAAATAACCAGGAAGAAAATATGCAAATCAATAGGACCAGGGGTCCAGGGGTGGACATCTTAATGCTAAGATCAGCGAGGAACAAAAAGTCAGAAAATGTGGACAAAGACCGTGTCTCCAGCTCTGGGTCCTATTGCCCATCCCCATCCTTGAGGGGGACTAGCAGCAGGTAGCCTGGTCCTTGCCTGGGGGGAAGCTCCAGACTGGAGAACTGGGGGGAATCCTCTGCTGCAATTAAAGTGGAGGGCACAGCCCACATTAAACCAGATATAGGCCAGTGAAGTGAATGCACAGGAACCCTGCAGTTTCAGCCTGGCCTATTTGCAGTTTCAGCCTGGCCTTAATTTGAGGACCGCTAACTCACCAAACAGCACCATCTGCTGGGCAGGCCAGAAAGTGCAGAGGAATTGCAAGACTTTTCAGAGCCTCTCCACACCCTTGTCCCAGGCCCATTGGAGCTGATCTACACCCCCTGCATGGGAGCCTGGTCCTGTTTTGGCTGAGAAATATGGATAACCCAGCTGTCAAAGCAGTGTCCTAAAACAAATTCAGGTCTTGCTGGTCAGCAAAAAGTAGAGCACTACTAGGCTGGGCATTGGCTGATAAAGTTAGATCACTTCGTCTTCCAGCCCAAGGTCTTTCCATGCAGGACCCTGGGAATTACCAGATATATTATGTCCACAAGTAGGGGCTCAGTCAAATTGCACAGTGTCTACCCCCTACTCCTGGAGTTAATGGTTTCCAGTGCACATGGAGAATAGTGGTCTTGACTAGATTTTTGCCTGGCCAGCCCAGTGGGCTGCTGCAGCTGGGGAGAGGTGGAGTTGTAGGGAAGCAGTGGTCCAAGAGTGCCATCTCCTGGGAAGAGCAGGAAAATGCAAGCTGGCAAACTGCTATTTTGCCCAACCTGTAATAGACTTCTGAAAATGATTACACTTCTTGTGTGAGGCCCTGGCACTCTTTTGGCTGACCAACCAAGTGCCAAAGTAGACTTTCAATGCAAGCCAAAGCAACTAAAAATATTAGATGAGCGAGGGATATCAACTTTCAAATTAACCTTACCAAGATGATCAAATGTCAAGAAACCAACAAAAAAATCACAAAGCACATGAAGAAGCAAGAAGATATGGTCAGGCCAAATGACTAAATTCAAAAACTGGAGGAGACAAAGCATTTGGAACAACTAATCAAAGATGTTCGCACGAATTTCCTAAATAACTTCAGTGAGTTGTCTAAAGTGATAAGGGATCTTGAGAAGATACTAGAAAAGAATGAAGAAGAATCTGAAAGAAAATACAAAAATAGCAGATCTTACACATATAAAAGATACTGTAGATCAAATTAAAAATATACTAGAGACACAAAAGAAAATTCGAAGAGGCAGAAGAAATAGTAAGTGAACTAGTGGACAGGGTAACTGAGTTCAAATGCACAGAATAATAAATGGTGAAAAAGATGGAAATATTCATATTGGATCTTAGGTAACTGATTGACAACATGAAATTCACAAATACAAGAATCATTGGTGCCCCAGAAGGAGAGGAAAAGTTTGAAGGGCCAGAAAGGTTATTTGAGGAACTAATTGGGGAAAACATTCCAACCCTTATAAAAGACATAAATGTGCAAATTAAAGAAGCCCAATGAACTGCAAATAGAATAAATCCAAATAGACACATGCCAAGACACATACTAACCAGATTGGCAAATGCTGAAAGGAGGAAAAGAGAAGTAATTCACCAGATACAAGGGAAGCCACCTAAGATTAATTTCTGAGTACTCAGTGGACACCGTGGCGTTGAGAAGGCAGTAGTATAACATATTCATCTTATGAAAGAGAAAAAATGTCAGCTAAAAATTCTTTGTCCAGCAAATCTACTCTTTAAAAGTGAGGAAATGTTTAAATTTTTCACAGATAAACAAATGCTGAGAGAATTTGTTAACAAGAGACATATCCTGCAAGAATACTGTTGGCAGAAAAAAAAAAGGAGAGAGAGGTTTGGAGGAGGGCACAGAGTGGAACAGTATTTGTAAGGGTAACTGGATGGGAGGAGAGGATATATATATATATATATATATATATATATAGAGAGAGAGAGAGAGAGAGAGAGATACATTTGGCTGAATGCTTAAAAAAATATGATCCATCTATATACTGTTTAAAAGAGACTCATTTTCGACCCAGGGATATGAATAGGTTGAAAGTGAAAGGATGGAAAAAGATATTGTGCACAAGTAGTAACTTAAAGACAGCAGGGGTAGCTATACTAATGTCAGATGAAATAGACTTTAAATGCAATAATGTCATAAGAGACAAGGAGAACACTATATATTAATAAAAGGGACAATTAACCAAGAAGAAATAATAGTCACAAATATTTATGCACCCAATTGAGGATCTACAAAGTACACAAGGCAAACACTGGCAAAACTGAAGGGAGCAATAGATATTTCTACAATAATAGTGGGAGGCTTCAACACACCACTTTCCTCTAGAGATAGAGCCAATCAGAGGATCAATAAGGAAATAGAGAACTTAACCAATATGATAAATGAGTTAGATCTAACAGACATATGTTGATTGTTGCACCCCAAAACACCAGGATATACATTCTTCTCAAGTGCTCATGGAATGTTCTCTAGGATAGATCATACACTCAGGTACTGAACAGGTCTTAGTAATTTTTGAAAGATTGAAATTTTTCAAAGCACTTTCTCTGATCATAATGGAATGAAGTTTGAAGTCAATAACCACAGAAGAACCAGAACTTTCACAAATATATGGAGGTTTAACAGCACACTCTTAAATAATCAGTGTTTCAAAGTGGATATTGTAAGAGAAATCAGTAAATATCTGGAGACAAAGGAAAATGACAACAATATATAAAAATCTATGGGATGCGCCTTAGGTGGTACTGAGGGAAATTTATAGCTCTAACCACCTTCATTAAAAAGGAAGAAAGACCTATAGCCAATGACCTAACTAAACAACTTAAGAAAAGAGAGAAAGAGCAGTGAACTAACCCTAAAGCAAGTAGAAAAAAAAAAAGAAAGATTAAAATGGATATAAATGAATTTGAGAACAAAAAAATAATATAGGGAATCAGTGAAACTAAAAGTTGGTGCTTTGAAGGTAGGCCACAGTGGCTCAGCAGACAGAGTTCTTGCCTGCCATGCCAGAGACCCAGGTTCAATTCCTGGTGCCTGCCCATACAAAAAAAAAAAAAAAAAAAATTGAAAGTTGGTGCTTTGAATAGAACAACATGATTGAGAAACCCTTAGACTGGCAAAGTCAAAAGTGAGAAGATGCATATAAATAAAATTAGATATGAGAGGGAAGTCATTACTTCACCCCCTAAGAAGTAAAATAAAAAAAAAAAAATGAGCGAATACTATGAACAGACAATTGCCAACAAACTAGACATTAGATGAAATGTGCAATTTCTTGGAAATACATGAACAACCTATACTGACTGGAGGAGAAATAGAAGACCTGAACAAGCCTATCACAACTAAAGTGATTCAATCACTTATCAAAAACATTACTACACAGGAAAGTTCAGTGCCAAATGGCTTTACAGGGGAATTTCACCAAACATTTCAAAAAAGAACTAACACTGTTCCTGCTCAAATGTTTCCAAAAAACTGAAGCAAAGGGAACACTACATAACTCATTCTATGAAGCAAACATCACTCTAATATCAAAACCTGATAAAGGGTGGGCCGCGGTGGCTCAGCGGGCAAAGTGCTTGCCTGCTATGCCGGAGGACCTCGGTTCGATTCCCGGCCCCAGCCCATGTAACAAAAACGGAAAAACAAAATACAATAAAGCAAGAAAATGTTTCCCTTTCTTCCTTCCTTCCTTCCTTCTATCCTTCCTTCCTTCTCTCTGTCTTTCCTTTAAAAAAAAAAAAAAAAAAAAAAAAAAAAAAAAAACCTGATAAAGATAATACAGGAAAGTTAACTTACAGACTAATCTCGTTAAAGAATATAGATGCAAAAATTCTCAACAAAATACTTGCAAATCGAATCCCACAGCATATTAAAAGAATTATACAACATTACCAAGTGGTATTTATTCCAGGCAGACAAAGTTGTTCAACACAAGAAAATCAATGTAATACAACACATTAACAAATTGAAAGAGAAAAATCACATGATCTTCTTGATTTTTCTTGAATACAGAAAGAGCATTCATTCAAAATTCAGCATCCTTTCTTTATATAAACACTTCAAAAGGTAAGAATCAAATGAAGCTTCTACAATATGATGAAGGGTTTATATGAAAAACTTACAGCCAGCATATAATACTCAATGGTGAGAGACTGAAAGCCTTCCCTTTAATATTGGGATTGAGACAGAAATGCTCACTGCCACAACTGTTATTTGTGCTAGAATTCTAGCTTGAGCAATTAGGCAAGAAAAAGAAAAAAAGGCATCCACATTGGAAAGCAAGAAGTAAAACATTTATTGTTTGCAAAAGACATGATCCTGTATTTGGAAAACCCCAAGAAATCTGTAAAAAAACTACTTGAGCTAAAGAACAAATTCATTAAAGTGGCAAGATACAAGTTAATGTGCAAAAATCAGTATTGTGTCTATATGCTAGTAAAGACCTAACCAAGGAGACAAGTGTATTAATAAGTTCTCTAGAGAAACAGAACCAACAGAAGATATCTGTAAATATGATATTTATAAAGGTGTGTCATACAATCATGGGAATGAAAGAGTCCAAAATCTGTAGCACGCACTGTGAAGCTGGCAACTCTGATAAAAGGGTCTTGATGAACTCCATGGGAGAGGCTAGGTGGCTGAAGAAGCAGTGAAAAAGACTCCCTTCTCTCTCAAAAGTCTTCGATTGATTGCATTATTTAATCTGTGGGAGCCGTGCCCCTACCACACACCCCAGATAAAATTTAACTCAAAGGGGATCAAAGACTTAAATATTAGAAACAGTACCTTAGAACTCCTAGAAGAAAATATAGGAAAATATCTTCAAGACTTAGGAGGGGGCTTCTTAGATCTTATACTAAATGCAGAAGCATGAAAGAAAAAAAAAGATAAATAATAAATAGGAACTCCTTAAGACTGAACACTTCTATGCTTCAAAGGACTTTGTCAAAAAGATGAAGAGGCAGCCAATTCAATATTTGGTAACCATATATCTGATAAGCATTTGATATCTACTATATACAAAGAAATTCTACAATTCAACAATAAAAGGACACAGAACCCAATTATAAAATGGGCAAAAGACATGAATAGATGTTTTTCTGAAGAGGAAATGCAAATTGCTTACAAGAACATGAGTAAATGTTCATCTTCATTAGCTATTATGGAAGTGCAAATCAAAACCACGATCAGATATCATCTCCATTGATAAGAATGTTATTAAACATTAAACAAACAGGAAACTACAAATGTTGGAGAGGATGTGGAGAAATAGGATCACTTATTCACTGCTGGTGGGAATGTAAAATGGTACAACCATTGTAGAAGACATTTTGGCAGTTCCTCAGAAAACTAATTAATGAGTTTCCCTATGACCCAGCAATTCTGCTGCTCGGTATATACCCAGATCCGAAAGCAGAGACACAAATAGAAATTTGCACATTGAAGTTCTTAGTGGCGGTATTCACAATTGCCAAAAGATGGAAACAATCCAAGTGTCCATCAACAGATGAGTGAATAAACAAAATGTAGTATATACATATGATGGAATATTATGCAGCAGTAAGAAGGAATGAGGTCCGGAAGCATATAACAACATGGATGAACCGTGACAGCATACCACTGGGTGATATGAGCCAAATACAAAAGGACAGATATTGTATGATTTCACTAATATTAATTAATTAGAATATGTAAACTTAGGGTCTTAAAATGTATAATATAGGGGACCTAGAGATAGACGAAGCTAGACAAGGCAGAGAAGATACTGAATATGCACAGAATTGTTAACAAGATTGAACTAAAATGTTTGGGAATGATAGTGGTGATAGTAGCTCATTATTGGGATTATAAATAATAATGCCAAGTTGTAGGCAAATTTGATTGAAAGTAGTTATTTAAATCATATATATAAATAATTCTTGCATGAACTACTAAAATGTAAACAAAAGGATAATAGAGGGGAATATGGGTAAAAAAACATAACTACAACAAACTATGGACTAGAGTTAACAGTAATATTTTCATATTTTTTCATCAACAGTAACAAATTTACTACACTAATACTCTGGGTCAACATGGAAGGGTTATAAAGGTTATGGGAGGATTTGGGTTTTATTTTTTATTCTTATTTCTGTTCTTTAATAATGAAAATGTACAATTGATCATGTGGATGTATGCACATGTATGTGCTAATACTGTGAGCTCCTGATTATATACTTTGGATGGTTTGTGTGATGTGAGAATATGTCTATAAAATTGAAAAAAAGTATATTTAGCTAAATCCTATTGACATAATCCCTTTGGTTTTCTAGGTTACTTTTATTTACGTAAAACAGAGTGATGAAATTTCAGATGTCAAATTTGATAAAATATTCTGTGTTTTCAGAGGTAATATAAAGAAAGAAAGAAAGAAAGAAACAAACAAACAGACAGAAAGTAGTCACCCAGAAGAAACCAGAAATCGGTTATCAGAACTTTCATTGGCCACACTGTGTTTTAGAATCCTGTCTCAGTTTCCCAGAACTTCCATAAAAAAGTGTCACATACTGGGTAGCTTAAAACCACCAAAATTTATTATCTCACAGTTCTGGAGACCAGAAATCTGAGATAGGGTGTTAGTAGGACAATATTCCTTTGATATCTATAAGGCAAGAATCTGTTCCCCACCTCTCTCCTGTCTTCTGGCACATGAAGTTCTCCTCTCTGTATATCCATCCAAGTCTCACCTTCTTATAAGAATGCCAGTCATATTGGTGTACGGGCTTACACTGCTCCAGTATGGCCTCATTTGAACTTGCCTAATTCTATCGGTAGTGACTCTATTTCCAAATAGGGTCACATTCTGAGATTCTGGGAATTAAGATTTCAACGTATCTTTTTGTAGGCTACCAATTCAATCCATAACAAAGAACATGGAATTATAGTTTCACAATCTTGAGAAAAAAAATTATAGTCACAGAATTTTATACTCAGATAGTTTTTAAACACTTAAAGAATGGTTTTGTGATATGCCATTAAATTAGACGTAAACAATATATACAGTATGAGCAACACCGAATATATACATGTGCATATGTTGATGTATATATGTATGTCTAGAAGTCATTGTACTTATTTAACAGGAATGGTGGGACTCTGGGGGATTATCTTTCCTTTTAGAAATTTATTTCTCTTATATTTCCCACATTTTCTACAAAGTATATGTTCAAAAAAACCAAAAAGAAAAACACTCTAAGTCTGTTTCTTAGTGGCAATCTGACTACTTGTTTCAGACATGGGACAAATGGAGTTTCTGAAGCCACAGCTGAGTCACAGCTTTTATACCTGGGACTTGACATCCTTCCCTTTAAATCCACCTGATCAGGCGATGCTTATGGGCATTAACATTTAAAAACCATTGCCTGAGGTAAAAAACAAATAATTTTATTCATAATGGATTGACTTGAGGTTGGAGACCAGTATTTTCATTGAGTTTTCTTGCTGTTTGATCCAATAGTCAGAAGATTTTACCCTGTTTGCAAAGACTGAAAATATGAGTCTGAGATAGGACAAAGTCATCTCTCCGCTTGTTCCAGGGACAACAAAGGTAAATCAACTTTTCTACAGCATCACGATAATCTACACAGTTTGTGTTCTGATCTTAGCTGCAGAGAAAGAAAATGTACTCAGTTCACATTTCAGAGGAGGTGAAGCTATTATTTGCTATTTGTTTATTTTGTTATTTGGTAGATTTTTCTCATTGAATTTTGTAGACTCCTATGGTACATTTGCTCAGGCTGTTTGCATATAAATAAAATTCAATAATAATTTTTAAGGCCTTATCCCCTAAACTGGGAGAAAGAATGGTTGGTGCATGGGGAGCTGGAGCTGCAGATTTTTGGACCTTTGGTGTCCAAATAACTCTGGCCAACTGTTGCCACCATGTTGGCAATGGTCAGCTTGGGTAGAAGACAAAAGTTAATGTATGTCCCATTTTCAAAAATGCTTGTCTTAGGAAAATTTTTGATGTGATTTGCTCTTAACGGAAGTTTCACTTATGAGCTATTAGTTTTTCATTGTGAATGAGTTGTAAGATGGATTCAGGAATCCAGCTTTCTAGTCACTTAAAACTTTAAAATCTAATGGGCTGAAACATTTAATGCTACTCTTTTGCCTAGAGGGGATGAAAAAAAATCACTCAGGAACTTGTGAAGAAAATTTTTTTGACTTAATTAAAGACATATGAATTAAAACTCAGTTTTACTCATTAATGGTGCCTTTAAAACACATTTATTCATCTTCCTTTTTTAAGGAAAAATGAAGCAATTATAAATCATACCTTCCTTTAATATAAGGTGTGAGTAGGAATATTTTCATTCATAACCTGGGAGAATGTTGGTTAAAATAATTTGCATTTCAAATCATTAACATAAATAACATTGAACATCTTAAAGCCAGGATTGATCATAGGCTGACCTGTGATAAAAGGAAGTTATTTTTGTGTCCCCATTCTTGTCACCTTTCCATGGCTTTCATCTCCTTCAGTAGCTTTATTCCTATTCTGTGCCATCCCCTTAATTCCCATTTGTATTTACCACCAATTTCCAGAGACATGGTACACTTTGGCTTGGTGAGGTGAGTGATTTTCAAAATGATCTCTGGAGAGGAACAAAGCTTGGAAAAAATGTCATAGAACCATTGCAGGGCTGTTGAAGGTCTATTAATGAAAGGACCCTTATCATAACCTCCCTCCCTTTATTAAATCCAGTTATGCCTGTTTTACTATCTGGGTTTCTCCATGAGATTTTGTTTGATGAGAGGATTCCTCCAGAGCTACGATAATTACACTGAACAAAACAAAAATGAAAATAAAAACAACAACTTTACAAAGTCTGAGAAATACTGGTATATTGACAGGAAGATGGGTCATAGATGTGCATTTAATTCCCGACTCCAACAGTCATTACCTAAGCAACTTAACCTTTCTGAATTTATTTCTCCTTATCTGAAGGCCATGGGAATAATTTTTAAAAATTCTCACAAGACTGTTGTGAAAACTAAAAGAATCTTTGTCAAATAACTACCATGGTGCTTGGTACATATTAGCAATTTTAAAAGTATGTTAGTTTGGTCCTTTCTAAATTCCATTTCTACTTCACTGTATTTCTGTGATGCTTATTCTTTGTTAGGTGGACGTCACATGCAATCAATTGTTTGGGTATGAAGAGAGAAGCAAGAGCTTCCAAATAGTATAAGCGATAGGAATTTATGGGTTGCATAAAGCATATACAACTATCTACAGCTAAGGGCAAAATGCTACTCTTGAAAAGTGTAATCAATGTGATTTTCCTTCTAATTGTTCAATTTTGATCTGAGGGAGGCTTACCTCCAAAGATGACACCTTTGATCTGGATCCACAAAATAAGGCTGAAGAAAAACAACTCTCAGTTCTCCACTGCAGGGCAGGCCATGTTTATTTGTTGAGTTCAGAGCAAAAATGGCCTTCCAGTTTACAGAATGAAACAAAGCCTATTTAGACTCAAAACCAGCCATGATGTATCTAAGCAGCTTCCCCATCTGCGTCTCTCTTCCTTTTCCAGAGTGGTCCCACACATTGAATGGTGAGTGAGAGATTCCAGGACATGGGCTCATACCGTGTGTCTTGTTTTGTTCTTCATGGGTCAATGAGATAGCTTGGAACTTTCTTGAAACATGGATTTATTTAATCTAAAAGGATTATTCAACCCTTCTGGTCTTTCTCATTTTCACAGTGCTGTTTAGTTCTTATTAACTTGGAATAATTTTTACCCTACAAAGAGCTAGAATATTTAGAATTGTCTTTTTCCTCATTCCAGTTATCCTGGCAGTTAGATGGTGCAACCAGGAGAGTAAGGGATGTATTTTAAACACCATAACACCAACATATATTCTCCAGTCTGGCTGTTTCCACTTCTTAGTTCAATTTGATGTTAATGTATCTTTATTGCCTGTTGTACTCATTTTGTTAGGGAATAGAAACCAGTGCTTTTTTCTTCCTTTTCATTTTTATGTAACTGACAAACTTTTTAAGTTCACCTCAGTCATATTCTTTCTTTTCCTTTTGAAAGGACTACAACCATTTTTAATAAAACCAATGCTTTTTATGGATAGCTAATTAACACAAATTTAGTAAGTATTAAAGATTTACTGCTCTCCAGGGATATGAACAAAGTAAACTTTCCTCTACTTAATTATACAACATAATTTAAGGGTATTTGGGTGACTAGAAAAGTGACTAAACATGTATGTCTTTCCAGAGTTTGTTTAAATATATCATACCCTAGTTGTTGTTTCTGAGTTAATCACTGTTTACTTTTTATTTCTCTTATGCTATCTGGTTTCTGGATTTGTGAGAATTTTGATAATTGGATTTCAAATACCACACCCCGTCAAGATTCTTGGACATTACACACTATGAAAAAAATTGCGTAGAGGAACTATGCTTCTAAAACTTTAAATAATACCTTCATTTAAGTACCTGAATTTATTTAAAATCACTTGACAGAAATGCTATTACTTTCATTTTCCTTTAAGAAATCATCTATCATCATCATCATCTTGAAAAGCACCAATGTCCTTTTCTACAATTATTTTATGTTGAGGAAAATTTAGAATGTATTTAAATGACTTGTATGACAAGCATAAATAGAGTATACGTATGATTGTGTAGAAAGGATGTAACCCTAACAGTCTTAGAATGTGATTGATTGACTGATTGATTGATTGACTTCCATTTGCCCACCAACAGAAAAGTGTTTGTATGAATCCATCCACATTCTTCAGTTGGTTCCTGCGTTGACTTACAGAAAATTTGGACAGAGAGATATTGCTTGTCTGAAGGGTGCATTTTGCCTTGGTTTAAATCGCAGTCTACCATTTTCAATAGCTATTGAATGAAGAAGTTAGTTTCAGTCTTCTCATCTGTGGAATGAGAAAACAATGATGCTTCATAGGTTTGTTTTAAGGATTAAATGAGATAAGATTTATATATTGTATAATATAACGTCCACCACAAATAGATATTGTATAGATTTTTCTTTCTTTATCTCCTCTCTTATTTTAGGGCAGAGAATAGTCTGAATTTTTCAGTACTAGTCAACTATGGTTATGTACATTTTACCAGATTGAATTTTATCTTTCTTATTCTTAAAACTATGTGTGTATTTCCTAAAAGCATCAGACTTCCTTTTGTCCCAAAGTTAGAGTTTCTCCCTTGCTAAAAATTCTGATTGAAAAAGTTTCATGTGGTAGATGAATTAAGGTACATAAGAAAAAGAAGAGAGTGGCATTTTGTTACCATTTCTGTATTTTGATTCTGTGAAAGATTTCAACCAAGTAATAATATGATATATTTGGTAACAATCTGATAAGATTGTCCAATTCTTTTCATTTTCTTCTTCAGGCAAGTCTGTTGAAGAACTCCTAGGCAGTGGGCCCTAGTAAATTTCTTCATTACATTTTGTTACTGCTATATACAGTATTTTTTTTTGTTAATTAAAAAAAATTAACTAACACAACATTTAGAAATCATTCCATTCTACATATACAATCAGTAATTCTTAATATCATCACATAGATGTGTGATCATCATTTCTTAGTACATTTGCATCGATTTAGAAAAAGAAATAGCAAGACAACAGAAAAAGAAATAAAATGATAATATAGAGAAAAAATAAAAATAAAAAATACAAAATATATATATACATATAAAACTATAGCTCAGATGCAGCTTCATTCAGTGTTTTAACATAATTACATTGCAATTAGGTAGTATTGTGCTGTCCATTTTTTGAGTTTTTGTATCTAGTCCTGTTGCACTGTCTGTATCCCTTCAGCTCCAATTACCCATTATCTTACCCTATTTCTAACTCCTGATGTCTCTGTTACCAATGACATGTTCCAAGTTTATTCTCTAATGTCGGTTCACATCAGTGGGACCATACAGTATTTGTCCTTTAGTTTTTGGCTAGTCTCACTCAGCATAATGTTCTCTAGGTCCATCCATGTTATTACATGCTTTATAAGTTTATTCTGTCTTAAAGCTGCATAGTATTCCATCGTATGTATATACCACAGTTTGTTTAGCCACTCGTCTGTTGATGGACATTTTGGCTGTTTCCATCTCTTTGCAATTGTAAATAATGCTGCTATAAACATTGGTGTGCAAATGTCCATTTGTGTCTTTGCCCTTAAGTCCTTTGAGTAGATACCTAGCAATGGTATTGCTGGGTCGTATGGCAATTCTATATTCAGCTTTTTGAGGAACCGCCAAACTGCCTTCCACAGTGGTTGCACCATTTGACATTCCCACCAACAGTGGATAAGTGTGCCTCTTTCTCCACATCCTCTCCAGCACTTGTCATTTTCTGTTTTGTTGATAATGGCCATTCTGGTGGGTGTGAGATGATAGCTCATTGTGGTTTTGATTTGCATTATATACAGTATTTTGACAGATTCTTGTGAAAGAAAAAGCATTGCTTTTGTGATAGGTATGGTAAAGTAGCATAGTTCTGATTGTATTCCATGTGAAAAATAGCATCTGACTCCACTCTTTATACCTCTCATTGTTCCTCTCCAAGTTTGCATTAGATCTCCTCTTGTGTACCTCTTATGTCTGAGTATTTTTGTTCATGGCATTTGTCACAGTGTATTATCCTATGATTTACTTACTTTCTCTGCTAGTATAATATTATCCCCTTAATAGAAATAACCTGTGCTTTTTATCTTTGTATCCCTTGAATCAAGAACAATGGTAGGCTCAGAGAGGATGCTGCTAAATACATGTTTATTGATTCAATGAATGGTTTGCAATTCAGCAAAAACTCTAAGAGGGTAAAGTCATGCATGTTATTGGCTACTTTACTATTACACACATCTGCCAGCCCCTAGCTTTAAAGTTTCCATTTTCATCAATCAATTCCTCCTGGTTAATCATTTTGAGATGCAAAGATGACTAGAAAAAAACCTCATGCAGCTTACAATCAATATTTTCATGTATTCTCTGACTTTTTAATATTTTAGCTTTTGCTTGTGGACTTGGGCCAAAAAGGATAGATAGATAGATAGGTAATCATTTAAAGAAAGTATGATGTCATAAATTTGGCCATACTTGTGTTTCAAGGATTACTTTTTTTTTTTTTTAACCTTCAGAGGATGTGGTTCTTTTCATCCAGTATTTTATGAAGGTTAATGGTTGAATTAATGGTTCATTTATTCTGGCCTTACTCATTTTCACAGTGCTATTTAGTTCTTATTAACTTGGAATAAATTTTACCCTACAAAATGCTAGAATATTTAGAATTGTGCTTTTCCTCATTCCAGTTATCCTGGCAGTTAGATTGTGCAACCAGGAGAGTAAAGGGTGTATTTTAAACACCATAATACTAGCATATATTCTCCTAGCATATATACTAGCATATAACATAAAGTATATGATTGCCAAACCATACTCACAAGTATCTGAGCTCTTATCTAGTAGTAAAAGGATAGAAGCAATCAAATGGCTTTCGTTACTGGCAAAGCTGGGAGAAGTCCTGGATATTCCATGTGGCTTCCCCAGGTCTTCCCTCCTTCTTTTCCACATCATGGTCCAGAGTAAAAGCAAAGCTCTGTAAATGAGGTATATGTACATCACCTCACACAGTAGAAGCCTTTGGGTTAGGAAATGTCTCTACTTTATATACACATTATTACAGTGTTTACATGACATTTTTCAGGGGTATGTGCGTCATAATTTCACAGATTTTAGACTTTTTTTTTTTTACCATAACAAATCATAAACAGGGGCATCCTTCTAAGAGCACTTCATGGATGAACATAGTCCTGCAAACAAATAGTATGAATCTACTTACTAGAACGTAAGTAATCAGTATGTTTACAAAAAGATTAGACTAACTGAAATACCTCCCTTCTTTTCCCAGGAAAGTCCCTCCATCATTGGTAGAAAGCTGGGTCAGTTGCTTTAACCCCATAATTCTCAGCCTACCCCATGACCTTAGTCAATATCTCCTTGCCACTTATTGCTCATGCATCTTTTCACTAATATTTATCCTACATTTTTTGCAATATAAAATGCTAAAACTCTGACACCTACCAGGGACTTGAACTATTCAATGTAGGTAGATGTTCCCTCTGTGAAGTATGTTAATTGTGGACTTCTTCCTTCAGGAGTCTTCTTATTTTCTTTAACTAGATCAATTAACACTTTTTTTGTGTCACCATTCACAGTTATTTGGAACTTTTTATATATGTTGATAGTCAAGTTTAATTTTGCTCTTAACTTTTCTAAGGGTGAAGTATTTCCTGGCCAAATAGTTTCTATAAGTATTACCTCAATATGGAGCTTCTGCTCAGTTTTCCCAAATAGTCCCTTATACTAAAAGACATCATGTTCATAAGTCTGATTATCATTTAATTATATCAATGATCTTAAAAAACCTCTGTGAATTCATTTATTTGTAGCAGAAAGATTAAGGTATGTTTGACACATTAAACAGCAGTTAAAATTTGAAGTATCATTCTCCTTTTTTCTCCATTAGAACCAACCTTTCCCATGTATAACATATTCTAGGAACTGAGATGGTGGTAAAAGTCAATTTTGAATCCCATCGGGTTTGTGAGCAAAACCATATCCCAGATATCATGATACAAGTTTATATAGACATCAGACTCTAGATGCCAGTATGTAATGTTTTCTCCACCCCAACAGTACAACATGGACTATACATAGTTTACTATGTAGAAAACATATATATAAAGGTAGTGACAACTAGACTCATTTTTTTTGGTATTCATTACTTGTTCTGAGTTGTTCCACTGCTGAACAACTTTGGATTCAAGTTTATGCTGTTTCAATATAACTCATATCTGATATTTCTCCTCCTTAAATCAGAGATAATTGGCTAATTGTAGAAATTTAGCAATCTGTATCTTGGCCAAAATTCTGCTTTTAAGGCGGGCAGTCTCAAACTTTATAGCTGCACCTCTAGTTATTTTAATTCTTTTGTTTCTGACTGCCACCTGACCTATTTTTAACTCATGGCCTAATGGTTCTTTTCTATGTTTGCTCTTCAGACTGTAATGTCAAACATTTTTCCTTATTTCATTGATGATGACTAACAATTTTCCATTTGTAATCATATGAAATTTTGCTATTTAGGTGTTTCTTTGTTCCTTTATTTATTTGGGTCATTTCCATATAGATTCTTTTGCTGCTTTACAATCTAAAAATCTTTTTAAAAGTGTAATAGTATTTACATGTCTTCACATGTAGTGTTGTAGTGTGGGGATAACATTTTGTCTTCTGGTGGCTTCATCTAAACTTGCATCATGTGCATTAAATTGTGGCAGCCTTGTATCTGTAACTATACATTTTGATGCTATTTTATTAAAAATTGTGGAAAACAAGCCTCATAATATATAAAATGATTTCCCTGTTGTGTGACACATAGTTTTCTCAGTAACTATTTTCCTATTAAAAATAATGCTTAGCCATCAATTTCACTCTTAGGTATACACTGAAGATAAATGATATGGATCTCTATACTGAAAAATAGGAACAAAATTGTACATAGCACTTTCATTTATAATATCTAAAAATGGAAACAACCCAAATGCCCATAAGAGATTGGATAAATAGACGGTGGTATGGTAATTAAATTATTTACCATACATGGACGGTGGTGTGGTAATAAAATTATTACTATTCAAACAAACAATGCCTCCTACCATATATACCACATGGTGGGTTTGACAGATACAGTGTAAAGTAAAAGGAGTAGGAAAAACATTACATATTTTTCAAATTTATATAAAATTCAGGGATGGACAAAATTAATCTGTGGTGATGTAAGTGAGAATAGTGGTTGCCTGAGGTTGGGGCTAAGAATATTGGTGTTTTTGACATTCAAGGGACACAAGGGAGGCGACTGGGGTCATGGAGATGTTCTCGATCTTGATCTGGGGAGTGATTACTTGGGTACATATGTCAGTGAGAATTCATTGAACTATGTACTCAACATATGTATCCCTTGTGGTACATATATATATATTTATTACATCTCACCAAAAATTAAAATAATATAATGCAACTATAAAGTGGTTGCCCTCTTCTTTCTTGATAATTCCTTAACCTAATTTAAAAAAAAGAAATGAATTTTTAAAAAAAATATAGCTGCTTGCCAAGTTTGTCAGATCTTTTAAGGCCCAGTCCTTGATTTGAGTCCTTTCCATACAGATTTTCTTACTGCTTTACGATCTTTTTGAAAAATAAAAGCTACACTGTTGGTGGAGGCATAGATGGGCCTTTGGGTTATGATTTCCACTTGGTTTTAACACCAATGTATCCTGCCAAGTCCACAGAGTATTTCTGATCATGTACGGCTCACTTCCGTAACAGGTAAGCAGTGAGAGATACAAGCAGGTTGAAGACGTCTAATTGCCTGCACAGCTGATTGAATAGTAAAATCACTCTCAGCAGCAGGCACGAATGATGTTTCAGATGCTCCCACAGTTCTCAGTGAGAGGGTTTTATGTCTATACACATTCCTCTTTATTTTTTAATAATATATTTGTCAATCTTTAGAATCCAAGTCGTTATTTCAATCTGTGACGTTGAGTTGCTTGAGGTATTTCTGTGTCCTTGCCTATTATTTATACTAATTCTACGAATTTAATTGGCATGCTACCAGGAAGCACTGATTCATGTCATGATTATCTTACATTATCTTTTCAATTTTTTTTCTCTGCATTACCCAGATATCACTTTAAAGTTTTATAAATTGAGGCAATGTGATTTTGGAAGAAGCAGAGGGTGGGGAGTCAAGATATCTGAGTTCTATTACTGGTTCTATAATGAGGTTCAGAATCAGATGGTTGATAGACAAATTTCCTTTATTAGAATGAAAAATTTAAAAAGAGGTAGATCAAGTAGATTTGATTTTTTTGTTCCAATTCAGGTGAGTAAGTAAATAGTCTCCAAATTAAGATCAGTAGTACAGATTATTGTAACTAGAATGATGGAACACATACTGACTTTAGTTACACAATTAGTTTTAGCAGAGATCATGTGAAATGTTACTGATAAGAAATGTTCATATAAGACCCTTCATTTCATGGCCTTAATCTTGACACACAGACAGGAGTTACAGGGCCATCAGTCTCCTTCTGCAGTAGCTGGAGCTATTTCCAATGCTAATGTTAGTTCCCTTTCTAGGAAGTCTTCCCCTGTTTTATCTCTGACAACTTGAATATATCCATTGAAAAGAGGGGCGATGGTAGACAAAAAGGAACTTATAATTTAGAGGGAAGGGAAATATTTTTTCTTTGAATTAGATGCAGGTAATCTGAACATGGTAATTCATCTCTTTAAGATTAAGTACATTGAAACCAGACTCTTCTGAACAATTAACCTGTTCAGGGAAGAAAACTTTTGCTCAAAGATATTTGATGCCTTCACTCTCCATCTTGAAGATTAATGGGATTCTTGTCCATATGCATTAGTATTGAATAAAATGTCTGACACTACCTGGAATACATTCACAGAAAGCACAGCTAATATGGGAAAAGTACTATAAGATGACAGAATTCACTATTCTAAATGTGTCCCCAATGGAATTCAGAGGCACTAATATTACACACTGCACACCTTCTCTGCTAGGTACCTGCATAATCATAGTATTGGAATTGACATATTTGTCACAGACAATCATGTTGGAAACTTTCTGAAGCTATAAATAATGGCTAGAGCACCTATAATATTTTTCAGATGCAGAGCCATGGCACTTAATCTTGATGTAATTTATACTGGGTAAAGCCCAGGGGCATTCTGATAGAGTGCTAGTGCCTGCTTTATTGCATGCCACCCATAGCTCCCCAACTCCACAAAACTCTGAACTGTAGGAAACTTACAAAAAATATCTGGCCCAGTTCACTATCTTATAGATGGACAGTCCTAGTGAGATAATAATTTATACTTTTTAAAAAGATTTCCTGAGTGGTCGACTCCTGGGAAAGATGGTGGAGTATGGAGCGTCAGGATACCCTCCTCCTACATGACTACAAAATTGTCTGAAATAATGGTTCTAGGGTGCTGGAGGCGGGGGGAGCACTGTAGAGCATACATGAAAAGAAAGACAGGGAGACTGAGAAGCTTCAGGAAATAAATGGTGAGCAAAACTCTCTGTGGCAGTAGCTGGCACCCATCTTCCATCCTCTAGGCAAATGGCCTTAGATACTATCTGTGGCTGACTGCTCTGGACAAAAAGGGGCATGGAGGGGTTCCTACTTGGAAAAGTGGGGAGATGGCCATGGGTCAAACATGGTTTCTGATCATGGAACTTTGAAATGCTGGGTTCTGACTCTGAATCCTGACAGGGTTCCCTGCAGACATTGTTTCACCAGCAATCATTCCAGGGGTGGAGGCTGAGGGTTTGAAAAACACACTTTCTTTCTTAAGATGGCAGGGAATAGCTTGCAAAAAAAAAAAGTGTCATCTGCTGGACTGGTGAGGAATGCACAGCCTCAGGAAGCCAATAACAAAAAAAGACTTTTAGGCATCTTTCCTCAGGCCTATAGAACTGGTCTGCACCTCCTTTGTGGACTCCTGGCCCTGTTTTGATCAGTTAACGTACGCAAGTCTAAAGATTTAGAATAAGTTGAAGTAAGTGTCAAAGAAGAGATGTAACACAAAGTCAATCAACAATAAAATCCTAGGCAAGAAAGAGCAACTGATCAGAGTAAACTCATCAAGAAAATCATGTCTAGTTATCAGCAAAAAATTATAAGGAACAAGAAGATGTGGTACAGTCAAAGGAAAAAGTCAGAGGAGACAGGAGTTGGAACTAATCAAAGATGTCCAATATATCTCCTCAATTAATTTAAAAAGATGAAGGAAAATGTGGCTAAAGAAATAGCACATATTAAGATGACACTGGGTGAGCATAGAGAAGAATTTGGAAACATGCAAAGAAAAATAACAGAACTTACAGGAATGAAAGGCACAATAGAAGAGATTAAAAATAATCTAGAGGTATACAACAGCAAATCTGAACAGACAGAAGAAAGAATCAATGAACCAGAAGATAAGGCATCTGAAATCAGACAGGAGGACAGATAGAGACAAGAATGGAAAAAATTTAGCAGGTTCCCAGGGAATTGAATACCAGCATAAAACACACAAATATATGCATCATGGTGTACCAGAAGAAGAAAAGAAGGGAAAAGGGGCTGAAAATTCCCCAATTCTTATCAAAGACTTAAATATTCATGTCCAAGAAGCGCAATGCACTCCACACAGAGTAAATCCTAATAGAGCTACTCCAAGACACAATCTAATCAGAATGTTAAATGCCAGGGATGAAGAGAGAATTCTGAAAGCATCAAGAGAAAGGTGATTCACACATACAAGATTTGCTGAATAAGACCAAGTCCCAATTTCTCATCAGAAACCATGGAGGCAAGCAGGCAGTGGTGTGAAACATTTAAGACACTGAAAGAGAAAACCAGCAGCCAAGAATACTTTACTGGCAAAACTGTTCTTCAAAAATAAGGGAAAATTTAAAATACTCACATATAAACTGACACTGGGAGAGTTTGTTAATAAGAGACCTGCCCAATGAGAAATACTAAAGGGAGATTTGCAGGCTGAAAGGAAAAGACAGATGGAAAAGGCTTGGAGAAAAGTATAGAAGCGAAGATTATCAGTGAGAGTAAGGAAAAGGGTAAAAAAGAGAGACAAAAAAAGGATATTATATATAAAAGCCAAAGGATAGAATGATTGAAATAAGTACTGCCTCTACAGTAATAACACTGGAAGTTAACATATTGAAAGTTAATGGACTAAACTCCCCAATCAAAAGACTTGGATTGGTAGGCTGGATACAAAAATATGATGTATCTATAAGGTGCATACACAAAACTCACCTTAGATCCAAGGATACAAATAGGTTGAAAGTACCTAGAAAAGATGATCTGTACAAACAATAATAAGAAGTGTTGGGTTAGCTATATGAATATTGAACAAAATAGGCTTTAAATGAAAAAGTGTTATAAGATCAAGACACTATCCATTAATTAAAGGGGCAATCCACCAAGAAGAAATAATAAATATTTATGCACCTAACCAGGGTGCATAAATACATAAGGCAAACACAGGCAGAACTGAAGGTTGAAATAGACATCTCTACAGTAATAGCTGGACACTTCAGTACACCACTCTCATCATTAGATAGAACATCTAGACAAAGGATCAATAAGGAAACAAAGAATTTAAATAATGTGATTGATAAAGGAACTAGACCTAACAGACATATACAGAACATTATACCCCAGAACAGCAGGCTACACATTCTTCTCAAGTGCTTGTGGATCATTTTCCAGAATAGGCCACATGTTCAGTAAACTTTAAGATTGACATTATACAGATCACTTTCTCTGACTATATGAAATGAATCTGGAAGTAAAAAACAAATGGATAGGGCAGTGCAATGGAGGCTCAGTGGCAGAATTCTTACCTGCCATGCTGGAGACCTGGGTTCAATTCCTCAAGCCTGCCGATGCCAAAAAACAAACAAAAAAAGAAATGCCAAGAAATGAATGGATGACTGAAACACAATATATGCAAGTAGCACAACATACTTTAATAAGTGTATCAAACAAGAAAATGCAGGAGAAATCAGCAAACATCTTGAGAGGAATGAAAATGAGAATACAACATATCAAAACTTATGGGATGTAGCAAAGGCAATTCTGAGAGAGAAACTTTTGGCCTTAATTGCGTATATTAAAAAAGGGAAGATGGCGGCTTAGTAAGACGCGCGGATCTTAGTTTCTTCTCCAGGACACCTACTAGGGGAGTAGAAACGATACAGAAAGCGCCCAAAGCCACAACAGAGATAAAAAAGACAGCGTACCCCATCCTGGAACGGCTGGCTGGCTGAGAGAAGCAGCTCGGGTGAGATCGCCGAGGCGCGTGGGCCTTACCGGGCGGGGTGGCAAGCGGCTGGAGTTACTCCCTTCCCCCTTCCCGGGCCGGCTGGGAGAATTGGAGAGGTGGTCCCCTGAAACCAAGGCGACTGGCGCCCACACCACGCGCAGCCCCCGGACCAACTGAGAGAATTGGATCGGAAACCCCCAGGCCGCGGAGAACGGTGACCCCGTGACTCCCGGGGAACGTGCACTCTCTCGGGCGGGCCGCTGCCGCTGGCGCCCTCCCGCCACGCTTGTTGCCCAGGGCCGACTAGGAAATTCGGACGGGCTCTTTCCCTGGCTGCGGCGACCAGCAACCCTCCCTGTGTTCGGACCCCGGGCCGGCTCAAGCCGCTTCGGCTAGCGAACCCCCAGGACGGCGAGAGTTTTCCAAAGTTTAAGGTCCCACAGCACCTTTTACTGGTGGGACCCACAGACAAACGTGTGCCACAAGCGCCACCTACTGGGCAGGATAAGAAAAACAGAACCCAGAGATTTCACAGAAAAATATTACAACCTTGCTGGGTCCAACACCAAGAGAAATCTGAATAAATGCCCAGACGCCAGCAGCAGAAGATAACTGTCCACGCTCAAAAGATTGAGAATATGGCTCAGTCAAAGGAACAAACCAATAGCTCAAATGAGACACAAGAGCTGAGACAACTAATGCTGAATATACGAACAGAAATGGAAAACCTCTTCAAAAATGAAATCGATAAATTGAGGGAGGACATGAAGAGGACATGGGCTGAACATAAAGAAGAAATAGAAAAACTGAAAAAACAAATCGCAGAACTTATGGAAGTGAAGGATAAAGTAGCAAACATAGAAAAAATAATGGATAGCTACAATGATAGATTTAAAGAGACAGAAGATAGAATTAGTGATTTGGAGGATGGAACATCTGAATTCCAAAAAGAAACAGAAACTATAGGGAAAAGAATGGAAAAATTTGAACAGGGTATCAGGGAACTAAAGGACAATATGAACCGCACAAATATATGTGTTGTGGGTGTCCCAGAAGGAGAAGAGAAGGGAAAAGGAGGAGAAAAACTAATGGAAGAAATTTTCACTGAAAATTTCCCAACTCTTATGAAAGACCTAAAATTACAGATCCAAGATGTGCAGCGCACCCCAAAGAGATTAGACCCAAATAGGCGTTCTCCAAGACACTTACTAGTTAGAATGTCAGAGGTCAAAGAGAAAGAGAAGATCTTGAAAGCAGCAAGAGAAAAACAATCCATTACATACAAGGGAAACCCAATAAGACTTTGTGTAGATTTCTCAGCAGAAACCATGGAAGCTAGAAGACAGTGGGATGATATATTTAAAATACTAAAAGAGAAAAACTGCCAACCAAGACTCCTATATCCAGCAAAATTATCCTTCAAAAATGAGGGAGAAATTAAAACATTCTCAGACAAAAAGTCACTGAAAGAATTTGTGACCAAGAGACCAGCTCTGCAAGAAATACTAAAGGGAGCACTAGAGTCAGATACAAAAAGACAGAAGAGAGAGATATGGAAAAGAGTGTAGAAAGAAGGAAAATCAGATATGATATATATAATACAAAAGGCAAAATGTTAGAGGAAAATATTATCCAAACAGTAATAACACTAAATGTCAATGGACTGAATTCCCCAATCAAAAGACATAGATTGGCAGAATGGATTAAAAAACAGGATCCTTCGATATGCTGTCTACAGGAAACACATCTTAGACCCAAAGATAAACATAGGTTGAAAGTGAAAGGTTGGGAAAAGATATTTCATGCAAATAACAACCAGAAAAGAGCAGGAGTGGCTATACTAATATCCAACAAATTAGACTTCAAATGTAAAACAGTTAAAAGAGACAAAGAAGGACACTATATACTAATAAAAGGAACAATTAAACAAGAAGACATAACAATCATAAATATTTACGCACCGAATCAGAATGCCCCAAAATACGTGAGGAATATACTGCAAACACTGAAAAGGGAAATAGACTCATATACCATAATAGTTGGAGACTTCAACTCACCACTCTCATCAAGGGACAGAACATCTAGACAGAGGATCAACAAAGAAATAGAGAATCTGAATATTACTATAAATGAACTAGACTTAATAGACATTTATAGGACATTACATCCCACAACAGCAGGATACACCTTTTTCTCAAGTGCTCATGGATCATTCTCAAAGATAGACCATATGCTGGGTCACAAAGCAAGTCTCAACAAATTTAAAAAGATTGAAATCTTACACAACACTTTCTCGGACCATAAAGGAATGATGTTGGAAATCAATAATAGGCAGAGTGCCAGAAAATTCACAAATACGTGGAGGCTCAACAACACACTCCTAAACAACGAGTGGGTCAAAGAAGAAATTGCAAGAGAAATTAGCAAATACCTCGAGGCGAATGAAAATGAAAACACAACATATCAAAACTTATGGGACGCAGCAAAGGCAGTGCTAAGAGGGAAATTTATTGCTCTAAATGCCTATATCAGAAAAGAAGAAAAGGCAAAAATTCAGGAATTAACTATCCATTTGGAAGAACTGGAGAAAGAACAGCAAGCTAACCCCAAAGCAAGCAAAAGGAAAGAAATAACAAAGATTAGAGCACAAATAAATGAAATTGAAAACATGAAAACAATAGAGAAAATCAATAAGGCCAGAAGTTGGTTCTATGAGAAAATCAATAAGATTGATGGGCCCTTAGCAAGATTGACAAAAAGAAGAAGAGAGAGGATGCAAATAAATAAGATCAGAAATGGAAGAGGAGACATAACTACTGACCTCACAGAAATAAAGGAGGTAATAACAGGATACTATGAACAACTTTACGCTAATAAATACAACAATTTAGAGGAAATGGACGGGTTCCTGGAAAGACATGAACAACCATATTGACTCAAGAAGACATAGATGACCTCAACAAACCAATCACAAGTAAAGAAATTGAATTAGTCATTCAAAAGCTTCCTAAAAAGAAAAGTCCAGGACCAGACGGCTTCACATGTGAATTCTATCAAACATTCCAGAAAGAATTAGTACCAATTCTCTTCAAACTCTTCAAAAAAATCAAAGTGGAGGGAAAACTACCTAATTCATTCTATGAAGCCAACATCACCCTCATACCAAAACCAGGCAAAGATATTACAAAAAAAGAAAACTACAGACCAATCTCTCTAATGAATACAGATGCAAAAATCCTCAATAAAATTCTAGCAAATCGTATCCAACAACACATTAAAAGAATTATACATCATGACCAAGTAGGATTCATCCCAGGTATGCAAGGATGGTTCAACATAAGAAAATCAATTAATGTAATACACCATATCAACAAATCAAAGCAGAAAAATCACATGATCATCTCAATTGATACAGAGAAGGCATTCGACAAGATTCAACATCCTTTCCTGTTGAAAACACTTCAAAAGATAGGAATACAAGGGAACTTCCTTAAAATGATAGAGGGAATATATGAAAAACCCACAGCTAATATCATCCTCAATGGGGAAAAATTGAAAACTTTCCCCCTAAGATCAGGAACAAGACAAGGATGTCCACTATCACCACTATTATTCAACATTGTGTTGGAGGTTCTAGCCAGAGCAATTAGACAAGAAAAAGAAATACAAGGCATCAAAATTGGAAAGGAAGAAGTAAAACTATCACTGTTTGCAGACGATATGCTACTATACGTCGAAAACCCGGAAAAATCCACAACAAAACTACTAGAGCTAATAAATGAGTACAGCAAAGTAGCAGGTTACAAGATCAACATTCAAAAATCTGTAGCATTTCTATACACTAGTAATGAACAAGCTGAGGGGGAAATCAAGAAACGAATCCCATTTACAATTGCAACTAAAAGAATAAAATACCTAGGAATAAATTTAACTAAAGAGACAAAAAACCTATATAAAGAAAACTACAAAAAACTGCTAAAAGAAATCACAGAAGACCTAAATAGATGGAAGGGCATACCGTGTTCATGGATTGGAAGACTAAATATAGTTAAGATGTCAATCCTACCTAAATTGATTTACAGATTCAATGCAATACCAATCAAAATCCCAACAACTTATTTTTCAGAAATAGAAAAACCAATAAGCAAATTTATCTGGAAGGGCAGGGTGCCCCGAATTGCTAAAAACATCTTGAGGAAAAAAAACGAAGCTGGAGGTCTCGTGCTGCCTGACTTTAAGGCATATTATGAAGCCTCAGTGGTCAAAACAGCATGGTATTGGCATAAAGATAGATATATCGACCAATGGAATCGCATAGAGTGCTCAGATATAGACCCTCTCATCTATGGACATTTGATCTTTGATAAGGCAGTCAAGCCAACTCACCTGGGACAGAGCAGTCTCTTCAATAAATGGTGCCTAGAGAACTGGATATCCATATGCAAAAGAATGAAAGAAGACCCATCTCTCACACCCTATACAAAAGTTAACTCAAAATGGATCAAAGATCTAAACATTAGGTCTAAGACCATAAAACAGTTAGAGGAAAATGTTGGGAGATATCTTATGGATCTTACAACTGGAGGCGGTTTTATGGACCTTAAACCTAAAGCAAGAGCACTGAAGAAGGAAATAAATAAATGGGAACTCCTCAAAATTAAACACTTTTGTGCATCAAAGAACTTCATCAAGAAAGTAGAAAGACAGCCTTCACAATGGGAGACAATATTTGGAAATGATATATCAGATAAAGGTCTAGTATCCAGAATTTATAAAGAGATTGTTCATCTCAACAACAAAAAGACAGCCAACCCAATTACAAAATGGGAAAAAGACTTGAACAGACACCTCTCAGAAGAGGAAATACGGATGGCCAAGAGGCACATGAAGAGATGCTCAATGTCCCTGGCCATTAGAGAAATGCAAATCAAAACCACAATGAGATATCATCTCACACCCACCAGAATGGCCATTATCAACAAAACAGAAAATGACAAGTGCTGGAGAGGATGCGGAGAAAGAGGCACACTTATCCACTGTTGGTGGGAATGTCAAAGGGTGCAACCACTGTGGAAGGCAGTTTGGCGGTTCCTCAAAAAGCTGAATATAGAATTGCCATACGACCCAGCAATACCATTGCTAGGTATCTACTCAAAGGACTTAAGGGCAAAGACACAAACGGACATTTGCACACCAATGTTTATAGCAGCATTATTTACAATTGCAAAGAGATAAAAACAGCCAAAATCTCCATCAACAGAAGAGTGGCTAAACAAACTGTGGTATATACATACGATGGAATATTTTGCAGCTTTAAGACAAGATAAACTTATGAAGCATGTAATAACATGGATGGACCTAGAGAATATTATGCTGAGTGAATCCAGCCAAAAACTAAAGGACAAATACTGTATGGTCCCACTGATGTGAACGGACATTCGAGAATAAACTTGAAATATGTTATTGGTAACAGAGTTCAGCAGGAGTTAGAAACAGGGTAAGACAATGGGTAATTGAAGCTGAAGGGATACAGACTGTGCAACAGGACTAGATACAAAAACTCAAAAATGGACAGCACAATAATACCTAATTGTAAAGTAATCATGTTAAAACACTGAATGAAGCTGCATCTGAGCTATAGGTTTTTGTTTTGTTTTGTTTTGTTTTGTTTTGATTTTACTATTATTACTTTTATTTTTTCTCTATATTAACATTCTATATCTTTTTCGGTTATGTTGCTAGTTCTTCTAAACCAATGCAAATGTACTAAGAAATGATGATCATGCATCTATGTGATGATGTTAAGAATTAATGATTGCATGTGTAGAATGGTATGATCTCTAAATGTTGGGTTAATTTCTTTTTTTCCGTTAATTAAAAAAAAAAAAAAAGAGAAGGGATAATTGGAGATGAAGGGATACAGACTGTACAACGGGACTGGATATAAAAACTCAGAAATGGACAGCACAATACTACCCAATTGTAATGCAATTATGTTAAAACACTGAATGAAGCTGCATGTGAGGTATAGGTTTTTTGTTTTTGTTTTTTTTTGTTTTTTTTTCTTTCTATTATTGTTTTAATTCCTATTCTGTTGTCTTTTTATTTCTTTTTCTAAATCGATGCAAATGTACTAAGAAATGATGAATATGCAACTATGTGATGTTATTAAGAATTACTGATTGTACATGTAGATTGGAATGATTTCTAATTGTTTTGTTAATTCTTTTTTTAATTAATAAAAAAAAATGTCAAAAAAAAAAAAAAAAAAGAACTAAAACCAAAGATCTAACTGCACATGTGGGGAAACATTAAAAAGAACAGCAAACTAATCCCAAAGCAAGTAGAAGGAAAGAAATAAAGATTAGAGGAAAAGTAAATGAAATTGATAATTATAAAAATAGGATTGAGAAAGTCAAAAGTTGTTCATTTAAGATCAATAACATTGACAAACCTTAAGCTAGACTGACAAATAAAAAGAGAGAGAAGGTGCAAATAAATCAGAAATTAGAGGGGAACCTCACTACTCATACCACAGATATAGCAAGAATCGTAAGAGGATACTTTTAACAACTGTATGCTAACAACTTAGGAAATTTTGATGAAATCAACAAATTCCCAGAAACACACAAACAACTCACACTAAATTGAGAAGAAATAGATGACCTCAACATACCAATTACAGATAAAGCTATTGAATCAACCATAAAAACTCCTGACAAAGAAAATCCCAGGACTAGGTGGATTTTCAGCTGAATTCTATGAATCATTCCAAAAAGAATTAATACCAATCCTGCTCAGACACCTTCCAACAATTCAACAGGAGGAACACTACCTAATTCATTTTATGAAGCTACCATTACTCTATTACCAAAACCAGATAAAGATACTACAAGAAAAGAAAATTACAATCCAATTTCTCTAATGAATGTAGATGCAAAAATCCTCAAAACTTGCAAATTGAATCCAACAACACATCAAAAGAATTATACACCATGACCCAATGAGTTTTAACCCAAACATGCAAGGGCAGTGTCGTAGTGTGGAGTTGTTAGATAGTCCAGAAGACTGTGTTCTATTAATCCATTCCTGTGGGTGGAACATTTTTATAATGTTATTTCATTTGGGATATTACTCACCTAATTCAAAGTAGGTCTTAATAACCTCACTGGAGTCCTTTATATAAGTAAAACATATACAGAAACTAAAAGATAAAATTAAGAGAAGAGTGTCTTCTATTTCTTCTGGATTCCATTGACTTTCAGATTCTTCTCTTCTGCTGGGAAATTCATAGACATACTCAGTGGCCATTTCCAAGCCCTTACCTACCCTTGTCCATTTCTTTTTGTACAACTCTTTCAATATGTTTCCACTCCACAGTTGTGGTGCCTAGAGGAACAGCCTGTCAGTACTTTGAGCCCTAACCTGGGAACAAGCAGTTTCAGCAGCTTATCAGGGCTTGAACTCCGCACAACAGTTACTGGATGTTAGGTGATTACTCAGGAGCAGGACCCCTCTCCTGGAGATGTATAAATAGCCCTTGAGCAGCACGGCGGAAGTGTGAAGCTGACATCCATGGACCGTGACCCAAGAAAATGGCCTCCCCAGAGATGGGGTCCTTTTTTCTGTATACGTAATAAAGCGATAATTTGTTGAGAATCTCTGTTGACCCTGAGCCTGTCTCCCACCTGGTACCAAGAACAACTTGCTTCGCGTCCTCCATGTGGCTTTGTCTTCATTGAATCTCCAGTAATAGGATTAAGGCCCAACCTCACTCAGTTAGGTCACACCTTTTCTAAAAATAAGACCTTCGAAAGATCCTGTTTATAATGGGTTCAGACCTGCAAGAATGGATTAGGATTGAGAACATGTTCATAATTCAGCCTTCCATACCCTTTATACCAGATGCCATATACATATATATACATGTACAATTTTAACTATCCTTTACTTTATTTCAGTGAGGAAGATATTACTTTCTACCCTTATTTTACAGCTGAAAAAGCTGGCAAAACGACATCAATGGCCAATACTAGCACATATGCTGCAAAAAGCAGTATACTTAAATGGTTAAATGGTTAAAAGTATGATTTTTGAGGGAAGATTTAAACAAATTAAATCCAAGCTCTTCTATTTAATAGCCCTCTGATCTCAGCTAAAATATTTAATTTCTCTCTGTCTTAGTTTTCTTGGTAAGATGAAGATAATAATTATGTCTGCCTCAAGAGTTGTTTTGAGGATTACATGAATCCAAGTATACTGATTACAATACAATAGTGATTATAATTGTATGGTACTCATAATATATGCTCAATGAATGTTAAAGCTTCCCTCTTCTTTCACTGTATTAAGAATATTCTTTGTCCAAGCAGCATACTGAAAGGAGATATCCTCTATGTCTCTTGCCATTAGTGGACTGTATATTCCTCAAATATAGGAACACAGTTTAACTCATGCCAAGCACTTAGGAACATGGATGTTATGCACAACTTCACTCAGTTTATACATGAACAAGGCATGGTGCTTTGGTTCCAAGATGTCATGATAATCAGAAAATCACAGTCACTATAGTATAAATCAGTGTGCACCGTTCCAATAACCGGGTCACTCATGCCCTTTCCTGGTTCCTATGGAATTTTAGAAAATGAATTGTTCTATAACACCCACATTAGATTGTAGCATTTCTCTTATTGTTTTTTCCTTACTAAATGGAGACTTCTAAAAGATGTGCAAGGGCAGTGTTCCGGTCATCCTATCACCATTGATACTGTGATGTCTGGTTTAAAGATTGTATGTATATCGTGAGTTATGTTTTGTGTGTGTGTGTGTGTGTGTGTGTGTGTGCGTGCGTGCGTGCGCATGCTCGCATCCTCATGTGTAAGTGAGGTGGAAGGGGTGTCTCAACACTGCTGTGGCAGCGGATTGTAGTTAAACTGGTTTAGAGGCCTCAGGTCTACCCATTACTTACTGCTTGGCCTTGTGCTAAGCACTTGGCATGAGTTGGTTACAGATGTCAAGTTGAGCCATCATGCTCTTTAATCTCCCTCTCTGTAGCACTTTAGTAATTCTAATCCTCATCAGAAGCTATGGTAAATAATTATATGACTTTTACATGGATTTTCCCAGGAAAAATCATAAACTCAATTCTTAGGAATATACTATTGATGTATCCTGGAAGGAAGAGAAACTGATATGTGTTTCCAGTCAGGCTCCTGGCCTCAGGACACTGACCTACTGCAAGGAAGAAAAGGAAAATAGTTGGGTAAATGCTGGAGTTCTCCTGAAAGATAATCTGTTCTTGTTACATTCTCTGATTTATAGGAGCAGGACAAGTTTGTTTCATTGCACAACTCTGTTTAAAAGTAGACAAACCTTTATTGGCTCTCTTTCCCTTGGGAACAATGAAATTATCTAAAATTGAGAGTGTTGATGACCTGTTGACTTTGGACATTATTATGAGGCCCACTAAATAGAAGGGGCTGAAAGATGCACTGACTGAGAAGTAGATTGGCGAACAATGGTGTAAGCATATGATCGAACATGGTGCTGCTCCAAAAAGGAGTGAAGTTATAAGATATCCAATGATGTGAGTGAATCTGTGGGTCATTTGGTGAGGTGAAATAAGCCAGAAACAAAACAGCAAATATTGTATAATCTTATTTAGAAAATACTTCTAAGAAAACTGGGGCCTAGGTTATAGGCTCTTATAGCAGTCATATTTAGCCCAAAGTGGTAATTGTTATTTCTGGATTTTAAGGGGCTGTTTATAGATGTATAACCTAGTTTTTAGAGATAAGAATGAAGCCAACTGAGTTGGGATTAAGGTAATTCAGAATACATGGGTAAGGAAGTCATTGCTTATATTTTAGAACTTCACCTACTCTTGAAACCAAAGGAAAAATGTTTTATTAAGTCCAGAGCCTAAGTTTTCTATAGCACATAATCTAACTCAATAGTCTGGATAGATCATTTATTCTGGGGGCCCAGAATAAGAATGAGAACCTTTAATTCTTTATAGCTTAATGTAATGCCTAAATATGTCCCAGAGTATATTAAACAGATAATCAAAAGTATTGGCAAAGTCCCTTGAAGGATGGGATTAAAATTATGCAACTATTCAACCTTACCACCAGGGAAACCTTGGATACTGTGCCAAAAATTAGGGACACCCAAATCATTAGGCTAAGCCCTTGACCTTGAGGCTTGCTCTTGTGAAGCTTATGTATGTAGAAGAGAAGCTTAGCCTACCTGTAGGGATGCCTAAGAGTCACTACCAGAGGACCTCTTTTGTTGCTCAGATGTGGTCTTTCTCTCTGTAAGTTCAACTCTTACAAGTAAAATCATTGCCCTTCCCTTTCGTGGGACATGCCATCCAGGGATTAAAGTCTCCTTGGCAGTGTAGGAGATGACCCCCAGGGATGAGCCTGGCCCTGGCACCATGGGATCAACAATGCCATCCTGACCAAAAGGGGGGAAAGAAGTGTAACAAATAAGGTATCAGTGGCAGAGAGAATTCAAATAGAGTTGAGAGGCTACACTGGAGGTCACTTCAGTTAGGCATTACCACCTATCATCACTTGCCGAACCCCAACCAAAACCATTCCTGTCAATCCTAAAGAATACCTAGGGCATTACAGAAGATTCTACAAAGTTTCCATGCATTAGGGTAACTCTCCAAAACCTGCAAACTCCAGGTTGTTCCCTGGGTCACATAAGTCCTGAAATGTTGAGGGCCATCTCTTCCAGAGTATTGACTAGTTCCATTCCCCTTTCCCATGTTAATCACCACCCCCTTCCAACATGAAAAAGTTAGAATGGGCATAGCCCTAATACCCCTAAAGAGTGGGAGAAAGATCAAAGGTGATGGTGTTATACAGAGAAGGTCAGGTTTAACAAATGAGTATGAGTGCTGAATCAGTATATTGATATTTCTTTTTGTCTCTAGTACCTTAGAGCAGCTAGAAATAAAACCCTAAAATTGTAGAACTGTAACCCATACCAAACTCTGAAATCTGTTCTACAATCAATTGTTGCAATGTATTTTGAAATGTATTACTTTTATGTATATATATATTATTTAAAGAAGATGAATGTACTAGAGAAGATAGGATTTAACAAATGAGTATGACTGCTGAATCATTATATTGATACCTCTGTTGGTCTCCAGTATCTTGGAGCAATTGGAAGAAAAAAACGAAAAATCATGGAAGTGTAACCCATGCCAAACTTTAAAATCTGTTCTATAACTACTTGCTGAAGTTTACTTGGAAATTTATTGCTTTTTTGTATATGTTATAATTCACAATTTTAAAAATGCCAAAGTGCAAGCAGAACAAAACAGACAAACCCATTGTAAATGTGCATTTTTATGGGACCACTCCTCCTCTTCATAGACTTGGAAATGTAGTGCCCATATATTGCTAAAATAAAAGAAAATGTCAAGAAGGCATTCAGACATGAATTAGCATAATATGACGTAGAGGGTACTGAGATAAGACTATGTCTTCTATCTGTTTTTGTGCAATCTGTTTTGATTGTGTTTCTTTGCTACTGTTTTTGGTGGAAGCCTTCAATCTGAAAACAGGTAGGTTAAATGAGCTATTTTGATAATTGCCAATCTGTTCAGAGAACAAAGCTCTTTTAGTTACCTTATAAAAAGTAAAACTCATTTTCAGAAGGGCTTAGGTGAGAGTCTGTTTTCAAATATAGTGTCTTATAATCAGCAGATATCTATTGGAACTTACGATGTTTTAAATGAAAATGTTTTCTAAGATTTCTTAAAAAAAGAATGGCATTTTAATGGGAAGTTAGATTGCATGGCAATAGAAAAAATAGGTCACAAACGCAGAGATATCAACATATACCCTGATCCAAAAATGTGCTTGGAGAAACGAGGTGTCAGACATAAGTTTTCCTATTATTCAAGAATGGGTGTTACTCATAACTGAAAAGATTCTAGTGAGAGCTTACTTTTTTTCTTTTTGTATGCTGTAAGGCAGGGGTCACATTTCATTCTTTTTCTAAGTGAGTATCCCTTTATTGCAGCACCATTTGTTGAATTTTTGTCTCTTTGGCTTTTCATTTGTTTGTTTGGGAAGTGCATAGGCCAGGAAGTGAGAGCTTACTTTTTATCTTAAAAGCCTAAATAGTGTCTGTCAGCTGCATAGTCACTGGGTACAGGGATAAAAACATGGAGCTTTTATTAAAATAATAGCAGAAATAGTTCTTGACTTTAAAGGTTTTAAAGACAGGTAGTGAAGGCTTGGCAAGACACATGGAAAGTAAGAACTGAATTGAAAACCTCAGAAATTCAAAACTATTCATGAGACCACTCTTTCAGTTTGCTAAAACTGACAAAGTGCAATCTGCCAGAAATGGGTTGGCTTTTACAATGAGGATTTATTAACATACAAATTTCTAATTCTTAGGCCATGAAAATGTCCAAATTAAGGCATCAACAAGACCATAGCTTCTCTGTGGTGAGCTTGGGCTCCTGTCAAATAGCAAGGCCGGTGATGATGTCTGCTGGTCCTTCTCTTCTGGGGTTCACTGCTTCAGCTTCTGGCTTCTCTGACTATGGCTTCTTCTCTGTGAGCATCTCTTAATTTTATCTTGCAGCTTCTCTGGGGCTTTTCTGTGCTCTCTGGGCTTTTTCTGTGTGTCCTTTATCCTCTTATAAATGATTCCAGTAAGGAGATTAACACCCATGTATTGAATGTAATGGGTCACATCTCAATTAAATAACCTAACAGATGGTTCCACCCACAATATGTCTCCATTCTCAGGAATGTATTATAAAAACATGTCCTTTTTGGTGGTACATAACAACTTCAAACTAACATAACAACTTTTGAATTCCTAGGACTAAGGTACAGAAATAGAGCCATATAGTCTACTATCATAAATACATCTATTATTTTATGTGACACTAATTTTTTTATGGGATTATTTAACTCAGGTCTGGACCTATGTCATTAAAGGTAGTCTATGTCTTATTCATTTTCACATCTCTATACTTAGTGCAGTATTTATAATATAATAAATATAGTACATTTGAGTAGAAATCGATCCATGAAATGAGGTAATTGATTAAATCTAGGGTGTTACTTGTTTCCAGATCTGTTCTTTCTGATGGACTGTTTTCCTTGTTCAATTAAAAGCATATCTCTTCAGGACAGACAAGGATCCTCCTAAAACTTAGCTCTGTTTTGCATGACACCCTACGTTATAGGGGATCAGATCTTTGCCCCATCTTTCTCTTGAATACAGGTAATTCTTAATTTGCACTACAAAGCTACTATTCCTTTTTCTGCTTTGGAGTGAAGTCAGTTCATATTTCATGTTATATATTATTAACTTGCTGAAACCAGACATCTGTCTTATTTGTGTGCCCTCTATCGCACCTGGTGCCTCATAAATATGAGAAAGCATGTTAAATTGAATTGCATTTGATAATGATCACAAGGTTTGGAAAATAGAATGCTTTAGAACAGATTACAAGAACACAGATTGCTTATCTTAAGCAAAAGATTAAATACTATTATAAGAGTCTATAAATTGATAAAGGTTTTTATAACCGAGTGAGGGAAATGGGGGTGGAAGTCAAGTGGAGGAGTTACTGACTTCTCTTAGATATCTCATTATAGTTTTAAGTAGAAGGATCCAAGCCTTACTTACTTTCTATGCTTTCTGGTTATATGAGCAAGGTATTTTAGGGCAACTGTACCTTGTAGGCTCTATTAGGCCCCAAAGAAGTCTGCCTTCATTTCTACCTGTATTTATAATTGCAGTACTATTGTTTGGCATATAGTGTTATTTATTACATATATATATGGATAAAACATACATGTATATATATAAAAGATATATATATAACATATAATGTTATTTATAATGATTGTTCTTCTTTTTAACCCAGATTATACTTAGGAGACTTTAATTTTTACTGAACATATACAATGTTATATCAATCGTACATTATTCAACATATATTTATTGAGCACTTACTCTATGTCAACCATCAGCTATACACCAGAGATATAAAAATGAACAGAATGCAGGCCCTTCATTTATATGGCTTATAATCTGGTAGGGGATACTTAAATAAAACAAAATTGTATTACAATATAACATACAATGACTAAAATGGACCCATGAAATTCTTCAGAGCAAACAGATAGGAAATAAATGATTTGTCTATCCAATAGAATTGTTTTGACCACCTATGTAATTTAAATTTTTCTAGGAGCTTTGTTTCAGAAAATACAGAGAAGCAGGAAATAATTTAATAAAACATTTTCTTGGACCCACTGTAGCCCAAATATTATCATTTCAATTTGTAATAAATATAAAGTTATTAAAGATATAGTTCCCTTTATTTTGTTAATTAAGCCTTCAAAATTCAGAGTTCATTTTGTATTTCCAGTAGAGCCCAATTTGGATTAACTACATTTCATGTGTTCAGTCACATGTGGCTAATGGCTATTATATTAGACAACACAGATCCAGGAAATTTAAAGAGAGTTTTAGGATAATTTGGTTACCTCAATGTTCAGGAAGAGTTTTGGTGTCCCAGGCAAACATTCCTCAGGGTTTGGGGACAACCATGCTGCCACCCCATTTTTCTGAGGGAGTTGAGTGTGTGCCTCAGAAGTGGCAAGAGCCCAGGTATTGCCCTAATGCTTGGATAGGGTGGAGCCAAGAAAAGGTGGTCTCCTCAGTGTCCCCCAAGTTTGCAGCCTTCATCCCAGTGTTTGGAGAGAACAGGGCCACTGTGTAAGTACTTGGAAAGGGTGGAACTGCCACTCTATCAAGCCCTGAGGATGAATTACTCTCAGGCTTTGAAATCTAATGGAGTTTAGTTTGCCCTACTGGTTCTATGAAGTGTTTGAGTCCAGTGGCCCCTGTGTTTGTTTCCATTTCTTCCTATGGAAATTAGGAACATTTATCCTACATATCCTTCCTTTATATATTGAAAGCAGATAACTTGTTCTGAGGTCCAAAGCCAGAGGAGATTTTTGCCTTAGGGCTAATCATGCCTGTAACTGACTTCAATGAAATTTTGTACTGTTTCTGACTTTGTATTGTATTTATAGTGTTACTAAAATGGTTTAAGGCTTTTCTGTTATTGAGATGGAGTGAATGTGTTTGTGTGTGGAATTTTGAGGAAATTATTTGAAAAGAATGGCACAGTGCTTGGGGCTGTGCAAGAATGGGTTCCAGGGAGAGGTGGGAAGGGTGGGTGGTGGCTTGAGATCTGCCCTAGGGCGTTGGCATCTCAGGAAAATGACAGCTCTGAGGTGGGGGCTGTGAGCTCAACAATGAAGGGGCTGATATATATATATATATATACATATAAATATATATACATGTAACACATATATCCTGCATGCTGAAGAGGACACAAATGGGCCTGAAAGGGCTGTTACCATGACAACCACAGCTTATTGTGTCCTGTGTGGTTTTTGCGTCACCCCCAGAGCAGAATGTCCAGCTGCAGCTCTCAGGCATCTCCCCAAAAGTGACCTTTGTTCGGGATGGCCGGGGTTCCTACATATCCAGGTTCTCTGTCTTAGGCAAGTGTGGGGCTCCTGAGTGCTGGTTCTTGGCAAGTGGCTTCCCTTCCCTGACCCTATTATCCTTCTCCATGAGATAGGGTTGTGATTTGAGTGCATTTTTAATAAGAAGGTAGAGGATCTATATGCTGAAATCTACAAAAATCTAATGAACAGAATCAAGCAAGACATGCAGAAAATGGAGAAACAGAATGCATCCATGGATCAGAATTCACACCATCTTCCACAAACTGATGTATGCGGTGAAGTAGCTTGTCCAGTGGCACACTAGTGATCAGTGAAATTAAGCAAAATTTGATCCCAGGCAGTGACTCCAATATCTGTGTTCTTATTCACTATGCAAGTTCACTCTTCAGATGAAGCCTACCTGTGTACTCTATAGACCTAATGCTGCAATTAATATTCTGTACAAGAATTATCAAAGTTGTAAAATGGGCTAATAAACCAAAGTGTATTCCTAAAAATAAAACCTGACTAAAGACTAAACTAAATTTAGTCATAAATACAAATGTGATAAAGAGTTCATTACATTTTTAGATGGTAATCAATGCGATAGAAATAGTCTGTAATATTTTATTAACAAAGAGATGAACAAATTTAAAAAAAGATTCATTTCACCAGTTTCTATCAATTCCCTGAAAAGATAAGAAAAATTCACTCATGTTGCTTATAAGACGTATATAAAGCTAAAAAATATATAAGACATATATAAAGCTAAAAAAATGTCTGGAAGTAAAAGTGTGAAAAAGTCTTATTTTTTCTATACCAGAAAAAAATATTGATATTTTTAAGGCAAAAAGCATTAAAAAGGTATGAGAGTGGCAAACTTCATAATGCTCACCATTTAAATTCACCTGTACTGTGTAATATAGCTAAGAATTTATGTATTTAATTACATAGTCTCAAAATTTAAAGTAAAATTGACAGAACTAAAAGGGAAATAGAAAAATCCATGATCATAGTGGAAGATTTTGATGAGATTTTTCATCAGTTCCTCTGAGGAACTGACTGAAAAATGCAGACATGAGAGCTATAAGAAGATAGAAAATTTGAACATTGCATTTAATAGTCTTGACATAATTGTCCTACATAGAACTTTCACTCAACAGTTGTAGATACTCATTACTTCAAACTACACACAGAAGTTGTATTTAAATTGATTATATCCTGGGCCAGAAAGCAAATTTCAATAAAATGCAAATGATTTAAAATATAAAGAATATATTCTGTAACCACAGTGGGTTTAAGTTAGAAGTCAATAACAAAAAGATTATTTTAAATCCCTTTATCTTCAGAAAGGAATAAATACATATACGTATAACACATATATCAAAGAGGAAACAATGATTTAATTTATAAAAGAATTTTGAATTGAAATTTCAACATAAATCTTGTGGAATAAAGCTAAACTGTCCATGGAGAGGAATTCATATCATTACCAGTACATTTTAGAAAAAAGTTTAAAAATCCATGAAATAAACATGTATCAGAAGAAACTAGAATTATAACAGAAAATTAAATCAAAAGAAAAAACAATAACCAAAAAGAGAAAAATGTGTGAAAAGAAGAATCACAATAGAAATGTTCAAAAATGATAAAAGATGATTCTGAAGATCAGTAATATCAACAAACTGTCAAGACAAATGAGAAGGAGAGAGAAAGTGAAAGAGAGAGAAGAAAGAAGACAAACTACATACCAACAGGAATGAAAATGGCAAAATCACTACATCAGAAAGTTAAGGCTATATCATGTACAATTTTATACCAATAAATTTGAAAATGTAAGTGAAATAAAAAAATGCTGAAAAAATATATATTTTTAAAATTAACACAAGATACAGAAATTGTTATCCTTTACCTAGTAAATACATTTAATACATTGTTTAAAAGCTTCCCCTGGAATGTTGAGCATCGCATAGAAAAATTAAAGAATCTCAAGAAACTTTATAGGCGTCATGATATTCTGGCATATAATGAAAGCTGGTAATGCAGTGCCTCAAGTACATTGTAAAAGTTTAGAAAAATCCTTCCTCAACTAGCAACAGTTTCATTGTCTAGTTCAAATTCAGCCCTCTCCCATCACAAAACCAATCTTTACACCATAATGGAGAAGTAGGAGTGTTTCCAGGAGAATTTGAAGTTAAAGTCTGCCAAGGTGATTATCACCCCCGACTTGAAGATGTTTTCCTTAGCAATCTCAGTTAATACCTTGTTTTTGAAGGCTATTTACCTTTTTTTATATACTTGGATTAATGATCAGTAATGAACACACCTGTTGTTTCCATATACTGTAACACCCAATGCCAAGGGTATGCTTAGGTCCATGCATATGGAACTGATGTACATCTGACTTGGCATGTATCCATGCATTATACATAATACAGCAATGTTTTTAAGAATCCAATATGACAATATGGGAAGGAAAAAAGAGGGTTTCAGGCACAAGATGCAGGCTGAAACAATCAACATTAGATATTCTCTAATCACAAAAGGAGACTAAAAATAGTCTAAGATAAAGAACCAGTCATCAGATAGCATTAGAGAGATAAAGAACTACAGTCTGTTGGACAGTAAAGGCACTTCTGAGAGGAAGATAAGGGAGAAGAATATAGGCCACCTCTCTCAGGAAGTATGCACTGAAGGCAAACTTCTCTCCTTAGCCCAGAGGGCTTAGTATTGTATTTTAGTTATTTTGGAGTATTATGCTCATGCAAATTCTTAAATTTTTATGGGAAATCAAAAGGTCAAGAATTGCCAAGTCAGTTTTGATGATAAGTAACAATGTAAGAGATCTTGCCTAACGAACATATAAATTTATTCTAAAGCTGAAGTAAGACAGTATGGTATTGGCATAAGGATGGAATGTGAAACAATGGATCAGAATAGAGCCCCAAAGCATAAATTACACTTAGACATGACTGATATGAAGAAAGATAAACTTTTAAACAGATAGCATAATGGCAATTGATTGTCCAAATTGAATCATGCCAGAAAAAAATTGATATCAGTGAGTCGAAAGACTTACTACTATTAATATAAATAGTATGTAATTTTTAGAAATTGACATGGCATCATGATAGGGAGGTACTTTTTTTTTTTTTTATTAACGGAAAGAAAGAAAAAAAAAAGAAATTAACACAACATTTAGAAATCATACCGTTCTACATATACACTCAGTAATTCTTAACATCATCACATAGATGCATGATCATCATTTCTTAGTACATTTGCATCTGTTTAGAGGAACTAGAAACACAACAGAAAAAGATATAAAATGTTAATATAGAGAAAAGAAATAAAAGTAGTAATAATAGTAAAAAACAAAACAAAACAAAAAACCCTATAGCTCAGATGCAGCTTCATTCAGTGTTTTAACATGATTACTTTACAATTAGGTATTATTGTGCTGTCCATTTTTGAGTTTTTGTATCTAGTCCTGTTGCACAGTCTGTATCCCTTCCGCTCCAATTACCCATTATCTTACCCTGTTTCTAACTCCTGCTGGACTCTGTTACCAATGACATATTTCAAGTTTATTCTCGAATGTCCGTTCACATCAGTGGGACCATATAGTATTTGTCCTTTAGTTTTTGGCTGGACTCACTCAGCATAATATTCTCTAGGTCTATCCATGTTATTACATGCTTCATAAGTTTATCTTGTCTTAAAGCTGCATAATATTCCATCGTATGTATATACCACAGTTTGTTTAGCCATTCTTCTGTTGATGGACATTTTGGCTGTTTGCATCTCTTTGCAATTGTAAATAACGCTGCTATTTGCACATTGGTGTGCAAATGTCCGTTTGTGTCTTTGTCCTTAAGTCCTTTGGGTAGATACCTAGCAATGGTATTGCTGGGTCGTATGGCAATTCTATATTCAGCTTTTTGAGGAACTGCCAAACTGCCTTCCACAGTGGTTGCACCATTTGACATTCCCACCAACAGTGGATAAGTGTGCCTCTTTCTCCGCATCCTCTCCAGCACTTGTCATTTTCTGTTTTGTTGATAATGGCCATTCTGGTGGGTGTGAGATGATATCTCATTGTGGTTTTGATTTGCATTTCTCTAATGGCCAGGGACATTGAGCATCTCTTCATGTGCCTCTTGGCCATCCGTATTTCCTCTTCTGGTAGGTGTCTGTTCAAGTCTTTTTCCCATTTTGTAATTGGGTTGGCTGTCTTTTTGTTGTTGAGTTGAACAATCTCTTTATATATTCTGGATACTAGACCTTTATCTGATATGTCATTTCCAAATATTATCTCCCATTGTGTAGGCTGTCTTTCTACTTTCTTGATGAAGTTCTTTGATGCACAAAAGTGTTTAATTTTGAGGAGCTCCCATTTCTTTCTTTCTTTCTTCAGTGCTCTTGCTTTAGGTTTAAGGTCTCGCGATGCCGGACTTTAAGGCATATTATGAAGCCACAGTGGTCAAAACAGCATGGTATTGGCATAAAGATAGATATATCGACCAATGGAATCAAATAGAGTGCTCAGATATAGACCCTCTCATCTATGGACATTTGATCTTTGATAAGGCAGTCAAGCCAACTCACCTGGGACAGAACAGTCTCTTCAATAAATGGTGCCTAGAGAACTGGATATCCATATGTAAAAGAATGAAAGAAGACCCGCATCTCACACCTTATACAAAAGTTAACTCAAAATGGATCAAAGATCTAAACATTAGGTCTAAGACCATAAAACAGTTAGAGGAAAATGTAGGGAGATATCTTATGAATCTTACAACTGGAGGTGGTTTCATGGACCTTAAACCTAAAGGGAGGTACTTTTAAGAAAACTTAAAAAGCACAAACCATAAGATTAAAAATTTGATGAATAATACTACATCAAAAGTAATTTCTGTTCCTCAGAAGATGGTGTTAGAAGGTGATAGGACAAGCCAAAATTTGGAGCAGAGCTCTCCCATGAATATAATGAACATATTAGCATCTAGAATACACCTACACACCCATATAAGTGAATATATGTATTTATATACACACATAACACACACATTCACTTGCATGTTCTACAAAGGAGAAATAAAGATAAACCCTGATGAAAATAGATTGAAACATGAAACTTGAATGGATATTCTGTTGTGAGATGCCTAATAAACAACTAAAAATATTTTCAGTCTATTATTAATTTGGGAAATTGCAATGAGACACTAATTTTCATATACCTTGCTGGCAAAAAAATTAAAAGTCTGACTATAATAAGTTGACAAAGGCATAGGGCAAAGTAGAGAGTTTCCTATGCTCTTTCCTAGCCACTTAAGAACACAGTTTGCTGTCATCTAATAAAGTTAAAAGTATGCCTAGCATAGGATGCCATATAATTCCATTCATGGGCGTGTGAATAGAAAATTTTGCACATAGACATTAAGAAATGCAAAAGAAAGTTCATAATAACTTTGGGAAGGGGACAATACTTTAGGGGGAAAATGTCCATTAGCAGAAGATCGGTTGGAAATTTTGTGGTATAATTGTACAATGGACCATAACCAAGAAGTTCAAATAACTCTATTGCTGCACACACTAAAAATGCTATGCCTCAGAAACATATCATCTAAAAGAAAACTATTTGCAAAGAATATATAGAATAAGATAAAGTATACCATGTGCCAAGATAGGCAAATCTATATATTGATCATGTACGCATACACTCATACACCACAGGGGCATTCATTAAAACAATCAGGGAAGTGAGAAACTCAAAATTCAGGATAGCAGTTGTCTCTGTGAAGAGGGAAAGGATCCAACTGACAAGTTGCACATAGTGACTTTAAAACTTGTTGATAAGTTTAGTAAGTATGCAGCTGTTAATTTTGTTATTAATATTTATAGCTTACATATTTCTTTTACATATTCTTTTTACATGCGACATTAATAATGCAAGCATTTTGAGAGCTTAAAAGAGAGGAAGAAGAAAAAAAAAGAGAGAGGAAGATCACAGAAAGTTCATTCTGAGAGCAGGAGTGAATACTGAGCAGGCAGAGATCATTTTCAGATATTTAATAACACAAGGAGCCGTAATTCCCAGACTGTGTTCTCTTAGAATAGTAGGAAGTCACCACTAGCCACCATGGTGCCTTTACGCCAATTAGGCAGCTATAGCAGCGAGCCTGGGTGCATAGCTTGGCTGCATTCTACCCTCCTTTCACCCTCTCAACCAGGATTATTATTTTATTTACTGTGTGGCTAGTGAGGAGGGAAAAGTATGGATTCTCTAGCAGTCAAAGTAAGTAATCGCTTCAAAAACAAAGGGATAATCAATGACCATATACAGCACAGTAAGATGATTTCACAAGAAGCATATTCAGTGAAATAAAAGGGTCAATACTTAGCTGAGGTCAAAGAGGGAGTATAGGACTATCAAGTATAAATACTAGGAGTAATGAGCATGAGCAAAACAGTAGGCCATGTTCTAAAAAAGTTACAATTAAATACTTATGTTTGTAAGAGTATTCGTGTATGCAATGTACTCAATAAATACATACAGAATAAGCACAGGCATATATATCTTATATACATAATTATATATATCTGATAAAAAATCATATATAAGCAACACATGAAAGAAGTATATATGGCATTTATATTAGAAAATAAGTAATTTTAATAAGACTATCAAATTAAATGCACAAAGGAATTTTAGCATTCTAACTTTAGTTTAAAATACAATAATAAACAGCTATTTTTATGGTAAAAACTTCATATATACCCCCCAAATCTAGACTACCTCTTTGTTTAATACAATTTATCACTAAATGACCAGTGTTTCCTTATTGTTTTCATCTTTAGCATCATAAATCTCTTTAATCAGGAAGCATGTATGTGGCGTTTCATCTTTTATTTTCCCGCTCTGAGGTACTGTAGAAGGAGAAGTATTAATGAACTTATGTCCAGCCTTTTATTTTTGCTGTATGAGCAAATTATATTTTTTGTTTTAATTTGTTAATTAAATTTGTTGCTATATGAGCACAACCAAGTCATTCCAACCATCAGCCCAATCTCAGTTGAATATGGCAGTAGAAGTTACATCTAACCAAAGGGGGAAAAAAAACACGCAAAAAACTAGTCTTTTCTTTTAAAAATTTAATCCCCTCCCCCCAAAATTAGAAAAACTTAAACATGTTTACTACTGCATTGTGAGATATTTTGCAAACTGAAAATAAACCACTCAGAGAACATATTTGTGGTAAGTTGAATATTTTACCACAGCTTAGATGTGTTAATCTGCATCCCTGTGTGCGTGATCCCATTATAAATAGGACCTTTTGAAGATGTTATTTTTAATTAAGTTATGGTCTAATTGCATTAGGTTGAGTCTTAATCTAGATTACTGGAATCCTTTATAATTAGAAAAAATTCAGACTCAGAGAGAGAGAAAGCCATGGGAGGACCTGGAAGTCAAAAGTCAATGGAATCTGGAGAGAAAGAAGAAGAGATGGCCATTTGTTGGGAAAACCAAGGAACCCAAGGATTACTGACCAACTGGGACTCTACAGAGTTCCCAAATCTGGGAGGAAGCAGGCCTACCACCCTCTGAAACTATGAACCAATACATGCCTGCTGTTTAAGCCAAGACCAAAATACCAGTTTGTGGTATTTGCGATTGCAACCTAGCAAAACTGATATATCAGTAAAAATTTTCTTTTTTTAAAATATTTTCTTTGACATATTTTATAATTTGGGAAAATTGTAAAATTAGGATGCATATTCTTGAGACATGCCATTGGATCAATTCTACCCTGAATTAAATCTTTCAAACAAGCTCCAGATATTTTTTTTGTTTTTATTTTTGTTCTTCCTACCGGCTTCCAATTTAATAGAGCAGGGTAGGATTGTTTACGGTGTGATCAATTGACAAAATATTGTGAGATCTGTTTTATATTTGTAATTAAAGAATACCAAAGAGCTCTTATTCATTGTATACTGATGATTCCTAATCTATTACCAACCTTACCTGACTCATCATTAACAACATTTATTCTTTCTTAAATCATATATAGATTACTTTTCCTCCTAGCTGAAATCTCATATGATTTCCCCAGAGATGTTAGGAAGGTTTCTGGACTGTAAGCCATTTCTTTTCTGAAAAACAAGGGCTCACAACTGCAGTAACTTGGGTCAATAGGCTGTGTTTTCAGTGAAAGATCTATAACAATTCTGGTAAATTGGATTGAAGTGATAGATGAATTCTTTTGGCTAATTATTCCCAGGGATTTGCTCTCTAACCTTTACTATTCTTGTCCAGTTTCAGGGACTTAAAACTTAGCTCTTCCATAGTATCTTGAGGGCCCAGTGATGTGCATTTTACAGTTTTCTAAGCCCTTCCACGTAACTTGAATACTTTGCAGTATGTGTGCTAGAAAGAAAAGTGTATAGATTAGTGTGGGTAGAAATTAATTTCCAATTCTCTATTGGGAATTAACCTTATATCTCAAATGGAAACAGATTTACCATGTCTCTAGTATGACAAAGGGCCAGCATTCCACCTATTGGATATTCATAATTTTAGCAGGGCGAACGTTTCATATATGAAAGACAAATCTACCCTCAGCATGGGCAGTTCCCTTATTTTTTTTTCTTAATGCTGATCCAGATGCATCGCCACATGGATACTTGAAGTATATTCTCTAATAAGCTTAACTATCATAAGAGAATTTTAATAAAAATCCATGACTAGAATCTTGTATAAGTCAGTATTTGATTTCGTGTGTGGAACTGAAAAAAAAAAAAAAAAAGCCAAAACATTTTCTGGGAACTTTTGCTAGATTATGAGTTCATGACAGGTGTTCAATAAATGAATAAATGCAATTTGTTGTTGTTTTTACTGTTCTTGAATTTATTGAGTGCTAAGTAGTGAGCCTGGCTCTGGAAATACAAAATTGAGTAATACATGTGTCCTGCCCTTTAAGAGCTGAGCATCTATCTCATGGGGAAGGCAAACTCATAAATTACTAATTAAACAGAATGCCTTTACAGAGGATTGAGAAAAGTGCGAAGGAGGCCAGAGAAGGGAAAATTTAACCCTAAGGAGGGATGTTTGAAAAGCCTTCCCAGGCAGAATCAGAGCCTTTATTTTTTTCCATTGAAGCTCCTTGGAGAATTAGTTATTTCATACCTAAGGAATGTAACGTGCCAAAATTCACATTACAGTGTCCTTAATTTGGTCACTTTAAAAGGATGTTCACTATTTGGGAGATTTGCCAAAAGACAAATGACTATAGAGCTGCTCCCTTTGAAAATTTATGGTTACTCTGAAGCGTGTTTTAAGATTTTTTTTTCTTTCAACCTTCTTTCCCACTTTAACAATTTCAATTGTTTACGAAACTATTTTGAGTGCAAAATAGCACTTACTCATGTCTGCAAAGCACTAAACTCTTACGGCTTATCTCTCTAATTTGTTTTCTATTATTAGCTGGGCCAGTTACAGGGTGAGCATTTTTAGAACCATCTGGAATAGAATGAAACATTATGCTTTTGGATGAGTACATTTAGAACATTTTCTTTTCTTTGAAAAAGGCCAATGACTTTCATAATTGTGTAGAATTAGTGTTAAGAGCCTAATTTTAAGATTTGTTTACATGAGTTATGCCTCTGTTACAATAGAAAGGACAGGACCAACTTACATCTACCAAGTGAAGTTAATAAAACTGGAAACGGGCTTGTTTTGAACTGGTTAAGTTGCATTTTAAATCTGGGTTCCAGTGAAAGTCAGGTGAGACACAATGGGAAACTGAGGCCATGATGCATGGGCAAAGATGCTTTGTTACTTACAGGTCCCACATACAGAGGGCTGCCATAAGGGTCGATGAGAAGTGTGACAGGCTCAGGTGTCTCAACCAGTTGGTTGGGAACACACAGGCAGACCAAGTGGGACCTGCAGCCTTGTGCCTTTCCTGTGGTCCGATGGTGGAGGTTAGCATGTTTCCCGTGGGAGTCAAGGATGGTTAGTTTAAAGCAAAGATGCTCCTGAAAAGGTTTAGGGGCTGGGAGTCCAGGGGTGGTGGGGACAGTAACTTATCATTTGGGACCAGCTGTGGGTTTCAGGTGAGTGTGTGGGTGGTATGAAGATGTGGGTTTGGACTCTGGAGGAGTTTATGCCCCAGGGCTGGAAAACTGCTTATTAACAAGGCTAAAGGTCAGTGTTGAGGCAGGTGACTTAACCCAAGTGAGATGGGTGCTGAGGCAGCATGAAAAATCTTTGATTGTTATAACAATGCCTTAGGAGAATTTAAAAACACCCACAGTTAAATGAACAACAACCCAGCCGCACAGCCTTGGTGAGTGCTTTGAGCACTCACTATCTCTTAGAAGAAAATAAAAGGAAGCTATTTATATTTTGACTGACCTACATTGGGCTACCTAATAGCCTATAGTGCCATGACCTAATTGTGGGAAAGTTCATGGTGCCAAGAGAATTTAATTGCTCCTTTGGAAAGCATTGGCTTAGAGTTCCCAAGTGAAAAGGAAGTGGGTAAAAAAAGTGATATAGGAGCTAAAACCTGATTATTAATTTCAAACTGCTAAACTCCTATAAGCTTCTTTTCTTCTTTCCACTGATTTTATAATGGTCCACAATTTTCCTGTATGGGACTAGTAATTCTGCTTTGCTCACCTAATTTAAATAGTACCATTTGACATTTTGGGGTTATCTAATAATGGAGTCAGCCAGGCAATCAGCTTTAGTATTACGCATTTCTTGAGCATAAGGAAAAAAAAGAAATCTTAAAAGACAGGCTGGCTTGGTTTAATTTCATTGGATATTGGCATTTTTCAAAAGCAAAGCAGTATTAGTGATGCAAAGCAGGTTAAAAGATTGTTGGTTTGCTGAGAAGGAAAAATATATTTGTTTTCTACAAAGGACAATGCTGTTAAATAAAACGTCGACACGTGCAAAGCAGTGAAATTCCTCGTCTTTATGAGTCTCTTGATTTCTGAGTAATAGACTCATTAGGAGATGTGAGAAGTGTAAAAAGATTACAGATATTAAAATGGTTGATAAAAGAGTAAATAGCAGTGGGATCAAAAAGGAAAAAAAATGGGGGTGGTATTCTTGCTCTCTTCGGGGAGGGAAAAGGAAGGAGAGGAGTGAGTCTCAACACAGTTTAAATGGGGAATAGGGCATGTTCAGAAGGGCTGTGCAGTGACATTTAATGAAATTCTAAACTCTTCCTCCTCTCATTAAGTTGATTCATGGAGTCAGTAACGGGGGAATAACTGGCAAGTGCTACCTGCTGTGAAAATGACCACATGTTCCACATCCGTCAGTTTAACCTCTGGGAAAAAAAGGCCCTGGAAAATGCAGCCTCTTTCAGGTCTTCCTCACCTCCGTTTGTGCTAATATTACTGCTCTGAGCTCCTCTGTGCACTTAGCACCTGCATATTACCCTTGAGACCCGGGTACGTGCCACATAAATGTAGATGTTCTTGGTCAAAATCCTTCCAGGATCATTATTATTATTGCTGTTGCTATTATTATTATTAGAGCAGTCATAGGCTTATAGAAAAACCTTCAGAAAATATGGAGTTGCCATAACCCCTTCCATATTATTAACGCCTTGCATTAGGGTGGCACCTTGGTACGGCAGATGGAAGAATATTATTATAATTGTACTATTAACTTTAGTACATTCTTTCTTTGAGGGGTCACTATTTATGTTGTATAGTCCTATGTGGTTGTTTTTTTCATTTTTATTCCAGTAACATATATAATCTAAAATTGTTTTTAAACATTTGTTATTGACACAAAGTTGAATATAAGCTGCACTGACACAAGGACACATCACATCAACTTCCGTTTGGTGAAGTTGGAGGGGCAAGAAATTATTGATGGCAGAAGAAAACTTGTAAAAGCGAACTTTATGCTTATTTTATTTGGTTGCTTGATGAATACCTAAAATATGAGATTTAACGAAGTCAATATTAGGCCTCTGATATTAGTCCCCCCCTCACCTTTTATAAGTAAATTTAGCTATTTTCACCTACCTATATTTAAGCGGCAGCGTCCTCAGCAAATTACAAAGCTATGTGGTCTTTTCAGTGAAGTAACTGTGGATCCTAATCTCTTCCCTGGTTTTGCTGGCATTAGAAAGAAATAAGTAACTGTTCAGTTAACTGATTTATTTCCCCTGTTCAAGGCTGCTTGCAAGAACACTCTGGGTTGCCATGAAAAAAATATAATGACCCAAGGTCCCTGTCCAAAAGAATATGGGGATTTATTAGATTGAACAGAAAGGATTTTTCTCCCATCTGAGGAGCTTTTCTTGTTTCCCTGTGATATGACTTTTCAGGAGTAAATCTCTGCATAACTTTCCTTGATACTTTTATGACAATTTTGGAGAATACAGTTCAAACATAATTCAGAAGCAACAACATGCCTTGGATATCTCCAATTTTGTGGGTTTTGTGACAGTGAGGATTTGGAAGGTATCTTTGGGAGGAATTAAATAGCATTAAATTTGTGGGGAGGTCTGGCGGCGTGGACAATGACTCCTGGGGATGAGCCTGGCCCTGGCACTGTGGGATCAACAATGCCATCCTGACTAAAAGGGGAAAAGAAATGTAACAAATAAGCTATCAGTGGCTGTTAGAGTTCATATAAAGTTGAGAGGCTCCTCTGGAGGTCACTCCTATGCAAGCTTCAGTTAGCCATTGCTACCTACCATAGTTTGCCAATCCCTAATCAAAACCATTCCTGCCAACCCTAAAGAACATCTAGGGCATTATACGAGATTCTACAAAGGTTCCAGTGCACTAGGGTTACTTTCCAGGAACCAACAACTTCCACATTCAGATAAGTTCTGAAATGCAAAGGGGCCAGCCTCTCCAGAACAACAACTAGTTCCATCCCTCTATCCCATATTATCGATAGTACCTTCCTACATGAAAGAGTTAGAATGGCCATAGCCAAATGCCCCTAAAAAGTGGGAGAAAGATCAAAGGTGATGGTGGAGTTTTACAGAGAATGTTGGGTTTAACAAATGGGTATGATGACTGAATCATTATATTGATATTTCTTTTAGTCTCCAGTGTCTCAGAGCAGCTAGCAATAAAAAACAAATGTGGAATTGTAACCCATACAAAACTCTGAAATTTGTTCTACAACTAATTGTTGCAGTGTGCTTTGAAATTTCTTGCTTTTTTCTGTATATGTTATTTTTCACTCAAAAAGTTGATTGTGATGATAAATGCACAGCTATATGATGATACCATGAACCATTGATTGTGCACTTTGGGTGATTACATGGTATGTGAATATATAATATATATCAATTAAAAAAAGGCTACTATAGGGTGGGCCACTGTGGCTCAGCAGGCAGACTTCTCACCTGCCATGCCAGAGACCTGGGTTCAATTCTGGTGCTTGTGAAAAAAAAGGCTACTACAAAAGAATTTGTGGGGAAGTAGATCTGTCTGAAGTTACTCTCTTAGAATGGTCCAAGACAGCAAGGAAGATATGAAGTAAATATAGTCCCTATCGTTAAGGATACTCAGACTCACGTCTGTGATAGGGACAGGCAAGCTAAAGGCCAGAAGGACTAAAAGCAGCATCTCAGGATGGGTAGCAGAATAGTTATCCTAATTCAAACAGAATCTGTATTAATCAATGGATGTGCTACCTCAGACCTTAAATGATTAAAACAAAAATATTCATATCTCTCATATCATCTGTGGGTCAGGAATTAGGGTGGGCTAACTGCGTGGTGTGGTTCAGGGTCTCTCATGCAGTTGGAGTCAGGATGTCTGTTGCAGTCATATGATGGCTTTGCAGGGGCTGGAGGTTCCTCTTTGAAGGTCGCTTATCCATGCACAATACAAGGTAATGCTGGTGGTGTACAGGAGGCAGCATTTCTTTGCCATGCAGACCTCTCCAAAGGTGACATGGCAGCTGGCTTCCTCCAGGGCAGGTGATCTAAGAAGAGAGCAAGGCAGAAGTCACAAAAGCTAAATCTCATTTTTGAAGCTGAGTACTAATGAAATTACTTTCCCCATATTAAGTTTAGGAGTTGCTTCCTGGCAGGGGCAAAGGGCAAATCTGTGTCATAACAGGCAAGCAGAAGAGAAAATTCAACTTTCTGCCAAATGGTTTAGCCTATGTCTATATATTAACACTCACTTCTTTTCCTACGTTATCATATAAACTTACCTCCTCATTATCTACTCAAGGGAAAAATCAGTAGCACTGATAATCCAAAATCAATTAAAAATACATTATGTTCAGGAGGGGACATGGAGTAATTGCCATTTTAATTATGTCTGACCAAATTACAATTTGTTTGTGTTCTCTGAGAATACGTGTGAAAAGTGATGGCTTTATTGAGCCAGTAAAGACTTGGGAGGCTCAATTGAGTTTTAAAATTTCTTAGAAAACCTATGAAGATTTTAATTCCCATATAGTAGTCAAAATTTAATTCTCTCTGATTGTGATTAACTTATAGGTAGAATTTTAATATGCCTTATGTTTTTTTACATCTTCATGTTTTTTTCCCCATTGGTGATTATTTTATTTGGCCATAGATCAATTTTGAGTCATATTTATGAATATTAGAAAAAGAAGGAACTGGTAAATCATGATGAGAGAAGTGTAGTAAAGGTTTTGGAAATAAAATCTTTGGAGAGGTGAAGGATGCCAACAGAAAGTTACCCCCTTTAAAGCTGCCCTCCTGTATCTACGGTATTTAAGAGCTAAGTCCTGTCTCAGGGGATCTGCTAAGTTTTGCTCTGTTCCTATATATGACTCTGGGGAGCAGTTAAAAACTCCAAGTTTTAAACTCAGAAAAGCATTGCACATTTGTATGGAGGTTAATTCATTAATTTAATTCCTTAACCCAGTGTTTATGGGGCATCTGTGTGTGCAGGTAGCTGTTTCTATTTTTGGATTCTTCATATGAATATTAAACACAACAGAGTAAAAGCAATTTATAAAAGCATCTTTCTCAGGGGTGCAAGGGTAGTTCAGTGGTAGTTCAAATTCTCGCCAGCCATGTGGGAATCCGAGTTTGATTCCTGGTCCATGCACTTCCCCCTGAGAACAAATAAACAAACAAATTAAAAAAAATAGTGCTGCAACGACAGGGTACTCACCTGGAGAAGAATGAAATGTGGCCCCCACCAATACAGCATACAAAAAAAAAAAAAGCATCTTTCTCTTTTTAAAAATAAGAGGAGATAATAAATAAGATTTAATTATACATTGCCAATTACTGCTAATTGAGATATGTAGAACGTGTTTTCTCTTTATAATGAGTACTACATTTTATTTTTATAAAAATGGAATGTATTCCTGAGGCTTTTCGATTGACATTTGTATACTGGTTCTTCTCACTGTATTTTTCTCATAAGGTCTTAAATGTGCATTTTTCCACGCAGAGGATTTCAGAAGCCAATTACAGTGGAATTGGAGACTTTTCTGAACAAGTGGTTTCTCTACAAAGATATCTTCCCCCCCTAATATTCTGCCAAGATTCTTTTTAAATGTAGGCAAATATCTTCCTGACATTTAAATCACATGCACTCTATGTGATCCCAAGCTAAGTGGGGTGTGGAGTTCAGTGCTGAAACTGCTATTAATTTCTCTTAGAAGCAAATATCTTTCTTTTTAAATGATCCCAGAAATGAAAAAAATCCCCAGTTTTAAAATGACACCATCCTCCTCCTCATCCATCGCCAGTGCTCATTCTGATGGAGTGAGGCAGTCTTTATGAGATTATACCTGCCCTCTCTTCTCCTGTCTTCCTCCTGCACTCTTCCTTTCTCCCTCTCTCTCTCTCACTCTGTGCCTTTGTGAATTTTGCAGAGTGTAGCAAATATAAATGGCCATATCTACAAATGTGCATATGTACAAATGCTATTGATCTATTTACTACAACTTCTTATAAATATAATCAAGAAAGTACCTTAGGCATTGGATTTTTTTTCTGAAGCCATTTAAATGAAGAAGTCATTTTAATGATATGAATACTCCAATCGTGTTTTTTTGTTTTTTTTTTTAAATATTTGTGCTCTGGGCACAAATTTTTAAAATTCAATTTCTCCTCATCTGGTCAATAAATGATTTATCTCATAGTCTACAGAAAAAATGAGAATTGGACTCTTCTCTACATGAAAAGAATTGAATTATCTTCTGAAATCTTTGAAAATGTAAGTCTTGTGAAAAATCAGAAAATAAATAAATAATAATAAGCAGTTAGTTTTAAATTAGCAACCAGCTTAATATATTTTCAAATTAATTCTAATTTCCAAGAAGATTAATTCACTATTGATTTAGGAAAGAGATGGCAGGAAAGCTATAAAAATAATCATCCTTTCCCTTCCCCAGGACTAATTGTATCTTATGGTAAATGAATATATTTTGTGTTGAAATTTATTAGAATATTTTTCTCTTTCCTTGTTTCACAGCCTGAAAAACAAACAAACAAAAAGATTATAAGCTGTGAGAAATGAGACAAAATTTAGGCCTGTTAAAACTGGTAAAACTGTCTCTGATGAAATTCAGTTCCAAATAAAACATGACAAAATATCATAGATCAAATATATGGAGAATTAAGTGCATAGATATGGTCATTTTGGTGTTCCTTTATCAGAAAGATAAATGTAAAATAGACTGGAAATCATGCTTCTCTCTGGTGATCATTTTTTGCTGAAAATTGCTGGGTTCTTTCTTTAAGTAATTTGAAGTCTAAATCTCGTTATTTGGAAAACTTTTCTTAGACTTTTAAATTCATGAATGTGAGAAAAGTGGGAAGCTTCAAGTTTAGAAGCCTCCAGCATTCTCCCTCTCTGTGTTGTTTATGAATGCACTTACTCTATTTAAGACAGAAAATCACTGCAGTGCAGGCACACTACAACAGGTAGAAAAGAAACTTGGCTGAGGCTTCATTTTCTCAGAATGCCAATTACTCATTCTTCCATTCTGGGCACCAGAATCTTCTTTTCAGATATCAAACGTGTCTGCTCTATGTACAATCTATCCTTCCATTGTTCTGGGAATCTCGTATCTCTGTGCTCCAGCCATGCTGGATTCCTTTCTGGTCCCAGAATGTACCAGGAATGTTTTTGCCTCTGAGTCATTGTACTTGCTCTTTCCACTGGGAATTCTATTCCAATAGAAATCAACCTCGCTGATTTGTCCACATTCATCAAGTCTTTTTACAGATGTCTCAGTGTTCATGAAGATTTCCTTGACTTTTCAATGAAGTTTAAACATTTACCCTCCCTAGTACTCCTTATCTTTCTCCCTGCTTTAACTTTCCCCACTTCACATCTTCTTGTCTATCATAATATATATTTTTCTTACTCATTTATTACTTCTCTTTATTCATTAAAAAATGCAAGCTCTATGAGGGAAAAGATTTTCATCTATTTTGCTCATTGCCTTATTCCCAGGACTTAGAATAGGGCTTACAACAGAGAAGGGATCAAAAATATTTGTTGAATGTTATTGAATGAATAAATGTTAAAATATCTGAAGTGTTTGTTTATTTTACCACATTTTAAAAACAAACAATTTTTGTTTGACTGAAACATATTTTATGGTCAGAACAATTTTGTTTTTTCCTTGTAAGTTAACTTAAATATAAACGAGTTTCTTGAATGAGCAAGCAATTCCTCCTCTCTGAGGAGTTGGAGAAACCCATATCCAGGTGTAAATAAAGAAAATGCCTCTGTTTAGTCTGGTTTTTAGTCTGCTTTGTCTCCAATAGTTGTGGATTTTCTTTGATCTGTTTTGATACAGTTAGCAACTCTCACTTGAGTTTACACTGTACTGTTCCTTCCTCATATTAAGATATGTAATGCTAATTGCAGAGAATTCTCTCTCTGTGACTCAACCAGGTTACTTTAAATGTCTGCCTTGGCAAAGGCAAGATTGCTTAGTATCTTGATAAAAGGAAATCACCAGCACCAGCCTTCACCAAAATTCCCTTATTTGAATCTCGAAATGCCTGGCTTAGGCCACCCCACACATTATATCTTGGCTTGGTGCTTTCATTCTCCTTGAATGACCCTCTTTTTAACTTGCTTTCTATATGTGTCTCCACCTAGCCCAATCACTTAGAACTTCTGATTTATCTCAGTCACCAGCCTTGACTCTCTCCAGGCCATTGATTTAATTCTTCTCCCTTTGAAAATCCCTCTTGCTTTCCTTCCTTCAAATATTCTACCAGTGATTTTTAAACTAAAACCTTCTGGCTGGCTCCAGGTCCCAGGACATTTCTTCCAGATAAACACTCTAATGAGCAGCCTCTCCTACTCTGATTATTCAACCTTGTGGATGAGAATTATATATTCTCTTTTTCTGAAACTGTTTAAAGTTCAGACTTAAATTTAAAATCCTAATTGATTTTAATTATATAGCTCTATTTATGACTGTTTTAATTAAACACAAGTTAATTGCCATCACACAAACCATCTGCATCTTCTCATTGCTTACAAATTCTAACTCAACCATTGCTTCCTATCAATGTGTTTAGAGACCTAACCTGATTTCATAGCTACAACTTTCATGTAAGTTTCTATTCATTTTTTCTGCCCTTTCCTATTATACCTATACCTCACTACCTGTGAGGTATAGTACAGTGACAGGAGGTTGTTCCATAATCTTGGCTTTGTGGTGATGACACAGTTGGTTCCGTGTGGTTTATGATCTGCAAAACTATGGCATTGTTAAAGGAGCAATTGAAAGCCATGATTCTTTCACCATCACTCATGCTTTCTGACTAAGGCTCCTCAGATTAATGGTTTAACTATTTAATACTATTTTAAAGGTCACTTACCCATATGTCATTTGATATGCATTATCTACTAGGTGATCACCTCAGTTCATTCAGGAAAACTGGTTGTACCCACAGACATATCACTGAAGTTGAACCTTGAATCTGACTTTGAGAACACTTTACATGGGTCCTTCCCTTAAGCCTTGTAACTTCTAAAATTGTTGAGGGGAATAGAACTGCTTGCTGTACAAGGAGGTCCTGTAGATTGCCATTCTCTAAACTCAACTTCAATTTTAAAAGAATTTCTATTTTTAGATTAAATACACCTTAACTTATGACAACTTAAGTGAAAGCATGAGTAAATTGGCTTTGAAATAGAACTGAAACGTTCAGGAAAATTGAAATATTGAAAAGCATTTGAAGTCATAATAGAATTGCTATTACATCGAGTTTAATTTTAAAACATAGAAGCTAAAAATTGCAAAATATTGGAAAAGGGTCAAAAAGGCAAGCATAGCTAGCATACAGTATAAATGAGAACAGATATGACTCTTAATTTATTTATGATTCTCATAAGATTTCACAAAAGACTTTCTTAATAGGTCAGCTTGTGTCATGAAAATGGGTAGCTCACTTTGAATTTTTATGCCAATACTAAAAAATTACTGACTTCTCTTCTCTATATAGCAGAATATTATTGATGTATTTTTTGTGTTCCAGTATTAAGAATTTGGATTTCATCCTTTACTTAGGATAATTCATTTGCCATTTATTTTCGTTTCCAGATTTAATGAAGAGGAAAAAAAGTGAGACATTAACTTCAAAGGTTTTAAGATACAATCTTGAAAAGTTTTAATTTTCTGGTAGTATAAATGAATTTACTTTTCAGAACTCAATAAAATGTATAAGTAATGGTGACCCCCAAATCTTTAAAGTTACAAGCAGAGGGATAAACTAATGCTTGTGGCTATGTGCAAGAGAATATATGTAAAAGATTCATTTACTCCCTCACAGCCCCCAGTTCATGCAAATAAGAGAAAAGTTGACCAGAATTAGGTTTGGGTTTTCTAGACAAACGCACATTGAACATTGGAAGATTTTGATCTGGATTAATAAGGTATTTCATGTCTAACTTTCAGTGAATTCATATTGGCTCTTCAGTGGAAGATCTGTTAGTGAAAGATTGTTCTGTAGTCCATTGTTACCTTAAGACAAAGGTATAACAGAATAGAATTAAGACTAATAACTTTTAATCAAAGTGGATTGATATTTATATCACCATTTTATTTTTTCCTTTTGTTTACATGTTGCTCAGCTTACAATCAAATGAGGCAAATATTATTTTAGTCAATTTTCTATAAAGTCAAGTCTCAAACATTGGCAAGGCAAAGTCAGAGTACATCTTGCAAAGAAATGTGTAGAGCCTCTAATTTTAGTAACTTGTTCTGGATGTGTGTGTAAATGGATCTATCAGTTTTAGAAGACTGGCTGATCTCTGAAGTCATTGTATAATCAAAGCAAATTAGTTAGTTCAATCTATTAATGGAGTATAATGGAAAGTAATTTGTTTTCGTTGCTAAGTAATCTTAGATTAGAATTCAGACTGTTCCTTGCTGGCTTTATAGCCCTGGCCAAATTACTAAAACTCTCTGAGCTGCAATTTCATCATGTATAAAATGGAGATGATAATATATACCTTACAGCTATATTAGGACCGTTAAATGAGATAAAATATGTGAGAATGAACTATAGCAATGTTGGGCTATGAAACAGATGTTTAGTTTGTTTCTCTTTTGCTTTCTACTAGACTTCATTCCTTAGCACATACACACACACACACACACGCACACACATGCACACCTCTAGTTGTTTGAGTAAACTGGCCGCTTAAATGATTTTTGGTGAAGTTAGTTAAAATGTTTAAACTGGTTCTGTATGAGATCAAAATGCTCAGCAACTTTTTCTTAGTGTGGACCTTAATTGATTGTTAATTATTGTTAGCAAATATATTCAATATTGTTTAATATAGCAATACTATTATATAATTCTTTGTTAATTTATGCCCATAAACTGGTAGTTTTAAAACAACATCAATCAGTTGAATTCAGAAACGAGACTCCTGAAAAGAGGATAGAAGTTAGGATAGTTTAGTTTTTTTCTCTAATAATCATCAATCTCTAATTCTCAGGACATTTGTTTTTATATTTACTCTTAACAACTTTTATTTCTTGCTCACTCTACATTCTCTTTGTGGTAGGTTAAATAGTGTCTCCCCAAAATTCGTGTCCACCTGGGACCTTATAATGTGACCTTATTTTGAAAAAGGGTCTTTACATAATTACTGTAAGGATAGAGAGGAGATCATACTAAATCAGGGAGGGACCTAAATCCAGTGAGAGTGTCTTTCTAGGAAGATAGAAAAGGACATACAGTTAAGATGATGTGAAGATGGAGGAAGTGCTGTGTCTCAAGCCAACAAATACTAGAAGATACCAGAAGTTGAAGAGGCAAGGAAGCCTTTTCTCCTAGAACCTTCAGAAGTGTTGGTACCTTGATTTCAGAAATTTGGCCTCCAGACCTATGGAAGAATAATTTCTTTGGTTTTAAGCCACCAAGTTTGTGAGAACTTTTTACAGCAGCCCTGGAAATTAATATAGTCTACATAACCGTCGATCCAAAACATAAACTAATGGAGCCTCCAATATCTGGAACAACACTCTTCAAATGGCAAGAGACAACAGAGATTATGGGGGACATTTTTAAGAGCATATAGGCTCTTAAAGGTTTCTGCCCCAAAATAACGCATATAACTTCTGCTCCCTTTCCATTGACCAAAATAATTCATATTGCCTATTCCTAACTTAAAATAATGTAGAAATAAAATACTACTGTTTCTTGGGAGGAAGAAAATCATAATATTGGTTAATATCCCTCATGACTACCATGTACAGTCTTACAAAAATTCTGAGCAGCTATTTCCTTTGATATTTTGAAAAGGCTTATTGTACGTTTCAGTAAATCCAAAAAGTTCCCATGCTGCTCTGAATAGTCAGTCATAAATACAAGTTACAATAAAAAGTGTTAGCAATCCCTGCCCATAATAACTCCTATTTTGCTGTTTCTTATTTGGTTTTCAGGGTTATTGCTGTTATTTTGGTATTTTTGATTTTGGATATGAATATAATAAACGCTTAGGCTTAAGTTCAAACCCCACCACTCTGGCAGAGCCATTACAACTTTCTAACTCTTAGAACAACATTCCTAATGTTGTCTGTGAATAACATTCTTAAGCGCTTGTTGTTGATGATAATGGCAGTAGGACAGATGTTACTTAAAAGTGTTTTTGAAATATTCCTTTGCTTGAATTTTGCCTGGCTCAAGATATTGCTTTACATTTATGACATGGTAGATGCATGCATTATGGCTGATAGAGTATCTTGAGATTCTGAGTGTCATTAATCTTTACCTCTACTTGCATCCGTTGAGGTTGTTCCAGCACCCCAGGGAAATTGAGGCTTAACTGTTAGGTTCTGTTCTCTTGGTCATAAATATATCCTCATGACAGTTCGAAAATTCTTGACTCTTTTACTCTCCAGTTTTACTGGTATATAATAATAGTGATAATAATATCATTTCTGATAATGTTGATATTGATGATGGTGAAGATGATTTTGCTTTGACTTCCTTCTTTGATGGGACTGCAGACTCTAATGAGGTGTCAGCTGACATCAAGACCACTGCTCTCAGGAGTCTGGTTGTGATTCAGAAGCTCAATCTGGCTCTCAGACTCTCATTTTGAGATTCTCATCTCTTCCAGACTCATTTCCAGGGCTTTCTCCTTTCAGGTTAAAGGGAGATCAGAACCATGGAAAACCTTTGCACTCTTTCCAACCTTTTAATTTACGGAGCCCCAGCTAAGTAAAGGATTTTGCTGTTTGCTGTGTCCCATCCATAATTCGATGCCTCGTCCTCCAAATAATTTTTCTTTTGTTTTTTCCTTTTGAGTAGTGCCTTTTTAAATTTCTTTCTTGTAAGTCTGCCCATTATTCCCTATTCTCAATTAAAAGACATTAATGCCACCTTCTAGCACTCTCATTCAGTTGGGAACTATTTGCCATAGTTAATATAATTATTATTGTAAATAGTAGTTATCATTTCAGTTGGAAGAATGGAGTTAGAGTTTAATTTTTTCTCCTGTGTTATTTTTCATCATCTCAAAGCCATTTAGGGAGGGTGACTATGCACGTTTTTCTTACTCTGCCAACTTTCGTGGAAGCATCTTACCTATTTTATATTATATCCATTTAAATATTTGAAAATAATGTTATGACTACATTTTATGTGCCCATGTCACCATTTATGAAATCAACTATTCTGATTATTAATTTTTAAAGACTTTAAGCATCAAGAAATTGAAGGGGCTTACAAAGCAGAAATGATTTATAATTCATCAGGTTATCGTTTGATTAGACTAGCCATTAGTCTGCATGATGAGTCCATAAGTGGCAAGGGTCTAATTATGCCTTCCAATATAGAGGGGAGCATTATAGCAAGACATTTAGATCACAATGCCTAATCCATCTTTCTTCTGTTATTTCCTCCTTTAAAAAAAATGATTGCATGGATGGGTCTTTATTTCTTGTGGAAATAAAATCTAAAAAGAAAATCTTTTTGAATATAAAAGTTGAGACCTAATTATTTTCTCCTTCCACCCTCTGTACTAGTTTAAATTTTAAATTACCCATTTGTTTCACTGAATTAGCAACAGAATGATAACAAATAGTGGTTCATAAAAGTACTAAAATATTGATGATTATGGACCAGGTAATGGTAGGGGATGGGTATAGAGAAGGGAAGGCAAGTATTGTCCTCCAGCCCAATGGTCAGACACTTCTCAACAATCTGATGTACCTATTGCTTCCTTTAGTTAAAACAACAAACGAACAAAACAGCCAAAAAAAAAAAAAAAAGAAAGAAAGAAAGAAAGACAATATTCGATACTGCCTTAGATACGTGAGATAAGTAAAACTTCATAGTAAATACAGGGTAACTTGTATCTGGGGAAAATTTCTCTTTCACAGGGCTGTAGATGCCCTTGGGAATCTGGTCATCATTCTTTTCAGTATTAAGTACTTTGAGTCACATATTACAAAAAAAAAGCTAAACTAAAAAGCACAAACCCAAGAAAGACACATTCTTCATTTTCTAGCTGCAGAAATTCGCGATGGGATAAAATACAAAGAGTGGTTCATTGAATTATGAATGCATTTCTGAAGTAATATTTCTGGAAATGTAGGAAAACTTCATTGGTGAATATTGTACAATGAAAGGTAGAGCATTTAATTGCCTGTGATACAGGAAAGATGTATTTTCTTAGGGGCCTCTAAATGTTTTAAGATTGCCTCACAAGTTTTTATTCAGTGCATTTTGCATTTTTCTTAAGTATTAAAAAATAATAAGTGCTAGAAAATTTTACATGTGAACTTTTTTTATGTAAGAAAAAGGAGGGTATTTTATTCACATATTTGCTAGAAAGAGAATTCCTTTAAGGCAGAGATCGGTTTTATGTGGAAAATTCCTTGAGAAGCCCATTTATACTCAGTCCTCTAGGGCTTAGTGTAGACTGAGTAGTGCCAAGGTTTCAAAAGAGAGCATATGACTCTTGCATTGCAGAAAAATAAGATATGTGTGCATTTAAGAAATACAGTAAGAAAAAGGGTAATAAAAATGCAAGAAGTTAAATGGGCACATGAAGGCTGAAGAAAAAGTGAGTTATTTTTCCTTTTATATTTTGCTATAATCAGTGAACTATTTAAAGACCAAGGGAAGGAAACCACATTCTTTCAGGTCATTATGAAGTAACATGCAATCTAGAAAATGGATAGAATTTGGGGATATGATTCCTTTTTTATCCTTGTCCTTTGCCTGAATTTCCTATTTCACTCTTGAGGTAGGTTTACATTTTTAGAAACTGAAAAAAAACAAAAAAAATCCAGGTCTTTTTTCTAAAGTTCATATTCTTTCATTGTAAAATTGTTCCTCATGAAAGGAAATTTTTAATATCGTAAAGTTCAAAAAGAATTTAATCATAGTCAAATATACCATCAGTTGAATACCTTTCAGTATTTATTTTCTCTACCCATAGCTTTTACTTCAATTTTATGGGTTAGATACATCCTGAATTTTTCATTACATATTAGAATGGAATCTTTTCTCTTAACATTTTCATAACCATCATTTTTTATTGCTATGGATCATTCTATCAAATAATCATTCCCCATACTTGGACATTGACTGGTTTGCACTATTATTTTTAAAAAACAGTGTTTTTCTTGGATATTTTTGGATTACAGAGATGATAGGATTGGATTTAGTGGAACACTTGAGGGTATTACATAGATGATATGGTCTTTGGAGGTTGTCCTCATTGTTAAGAAAGAGGGAGAAGGTAATTAGTTAGGATACAGAGATATAAATATGTTTGTGTGTGTGTATGTGTATTTATTTATTCCATGAAGAGATAAGCCACCCAATTCTGCAAGCAAAATCATTACCTTTCCCCCAACGTGGAATATGACTTTCAAGGGTAAAAGTCTCCCTGGCCAGGTGGGACATGACTCCCAGGGATTAGGCTGGCCCTGGCACCGTGGGATTGACAACACCTTCCTGACCAAAAGGGGGAAACAAATGTAACAAAATAAGGTATCCGTGGCTAAAAGAGTTCAGATAGATTTAAGAGGCTATTCTGGAGGCTACTGTTATGCAAATTCAGCTGGATATTGCTAATTACCAGGGTTTGCCAAACCTCAACTATGCTAGTTTGAAGCTATTATGTACCCCATTCAATATTGCTGGATGGGATATTTTTATTATTTCCATGGAGATATGACCCACCCAGTTGTGGGTGTTAACTTTTGATTAGTTGGTTTTCATGGAGATGTGTTTCCACTGATTCAAGGTGGGGTTGCTTACTGGAGCCTTGTAAGAGGGAACTAGTTTGAAAAAATGCTTTACAGCCAGCAGAGCCCACACAGCCACACAGGTCTTTGGAGATGCATAAAAGAAAATGCTCCTTGGGGAGCCATTGAAGAAGTCCAGAGAGAAAGCTTGCAGGCCTTGCCATGTGCCTTTCCAGTTGAGAGAGAAACTCCAGATGTTGTCGGCCTTCTTGAGCCAAGGTATCTTTCCTTGGATGCCTTAGTTTGGACATTTTTATAGCCTTGCCTTAATTTGGACATTTTGATGGCCTTAGAACTGTGAACTTGCTACTTAATAAATTCCCTTTTTCAAAATCATTCCCATGTCTGATATATTGCATTCTGGAAGCTTACAAACTAAAACACCAACCAAAACCATTCCTGTCAACCATAAAGAATACCTAGGGCTTTGTCTGAGATTTTACAAAAGTTTCATGCATTAAGGTTTCCAGATACCTACAACCTCCATATGTGTTCCTAGGCCAGATAAGTCCTGAAATCCCAAGGGGCCAGCCTCTCCTTGAACATCAAACAAATCTATCCCTCTATCCCATGCTATTGACACCCCTTTCCAACATGCAGACATCAGAAAGTGCATAACCCAAATATCCATAAAGATTGCGAGATGGTAGAGTTATAACAGAGAAGATAGGATTTAACAAATGAGTATGACTGCTGAATGATTATGTTGATATTTCTTTCAGTTTCTAGTGCCTTGGAGCAACTAGAAAGAAAAATCTAGAATTGTGGAACTCTAGCCCATACCAAATTCTGAAATATGTTCTATAATTACATGTTACAATGTACTTAGAAATTTATTGCTTTTTTTGTATATAGGTTATATTTCACAATAAAAATATTAAGAAAGAGAGATAAGGTGCATAATTGTCACTGGTTTGTGCTTGTGATAAGGTGTACATGTGATGTGACTAGCAAAAGTTGCTTTAGGTTACTATCACTATTATTTTAATGTAAAAAGTGACTGTTAAATTGTCTTCACCGGATCATTCTCTGATAGCAGAACAAGTGACTCCTGTTATCACAACATAAATACAATGCCCGATGATGGTGTTAACAATTAGACAGCCCACATGGTTTACTGGAAGCTTTATTTTTGAACATGAATGTCTAGCTTATGTGGTGTCCAGATAGACAACTCAACATAGGTTCAGGAAAATATTGTAAGATTCTTTGAGGCAGATTAATTTGTATTCATGTATGTTATACCAAAATTCAAAATGTAGGAGTTACTTAAAACTGAGTCCCAGTATCAATAACTGTCATCATTGTGCACTAAGTTTTGCTTGTTCAGAGAGAATTACTTAAGGAACATTCTCAGAAATGAAATAACTATATAAGAAGTTATGAACCTTTTCAAATAGTTCCATCAGAGCAAAATGGTTTCCCAAAATGCAACTTGCATTATTGACAGGTTATTCATGAGCACATGTAGCACTTCACCTTCACTTGTTTGGAATTTTCATGTTAAGAAACCACAGTAAATTTTCATAAAGGGGGATATTCAATTGCTGTTTTATTTTCCAATTCGTTCATTAAAAGTGGTACCAAGCATTTCCAATGATTTTTAGTAATTATTTCCATGCTTGATTATATGATTTAATAATATAAAATATTTATTTTAGCTTAATTAATAAATTTACATAATTCAAACTTGTTTGGTATTGACCATGGTATTTGCACTGAATTTTTTTCAAAATTATTCAAAATTGCCTAATACATCATTGATCTGTTATGAGGAATATGTAATTTAACATATGTTTAGTACTCAAAACATATACACATGTACATATAGTTTAAATAATTTAAATCATAATTAAAATGAAGTCTTATTTCTTGCTTTATTATTGAATATCTGGTGGATTGAGAGCTCTTATTTCTCTCACTCTTTTTTCGTCAAAGTATTCTTGTCATTCTTAACTATTTTTCAAGATGATATATTTGGTTAAAGAAATATTAAGGAAAATAAGAGATCTAGTTACCAGTAGAATAAGTCCTAAAAATTTTCTGAAGGAAATTTTCCAAACAAACAGGATAGGATAAAGTCTTGGAACTTCTGAAAGGAAACACAAACAATGGAATAGGTTGTTTGGGGGTAAATATAATAGACCACCCTTTCCATTATGAGTTTACTGCAAAACTTATATGATAGATGAGGTAAAAATTATAAAATTTAGTATAGTCTTCAATTATGTAGGATAAATTCTTGAGGCAGTTTTATTTAAATGGTGAGAAGGGTAAAGGAACCTAAATGGAATTAAGGTTTTAGTATTTCACTTGAAGTGGCAAAATATTGACAGGAGTGAGCTATGATAAGTTATATGGGTATATTATAATACCTAAAGTAACCACTAAGTAAATTAAGTAAAATAACATACTTAACAACAATGTAAAGAAATAAGATAGAACATTGCAAAATATTCGTATAGCCCATTAGAAGCCAAGAGAAATAAAAGGATAAGAGTCAGAGGAAGTATACGGAAAACAAATAATAAAATGGCAGACACCAGTCCTATCATATAATATTAAAGGTAAATAGCCTAAATACATCAACTAAAACACAGAAGCTGCTGGATTTGATAAGAAAATTATTGCAACTATATGCTGTCTCCAGGAAGCTCTACTTCAAACACAATGACATAGGTAGGTTAAAAATAAAAGGATGGAAATAGATATATCATGCTAATATTAATTTTTAGAAAGCAGGAATGGCTATATTAATATTATATAAAGTAGACTTCAGAACACATATTGTTACTAAGGACAAAAATGGGTATTATATAATGATAAAATGAACATTTCATTAAGAAGATATAGTAATTATAAGTATGTACATACTATAACAACAGAGTTTCAAAATACTTAAATAAATAACTAATAGAAATGAATGGAAAATAAATGAATACATCATTATATTAGGGACTTAAATACACCAGTCTTATTACTAGATAAAGCTATTAGACAGAAATTAGTAAAGGTTTGGAGGGATTGAACATGCCATCAAGCTGTAAAAATTTACATTCATAGAACGCCCCACCCAACAGTGGCAGCATACATATTCTTTTAGAGGAAAGATCACAAATTGATGAACTAAGTTCCTACCTCAATTAGCCAAAAAAATTTAAAAGAATGAACAAACCATATGCAAAAAGAGCAAGGAAATTATAGAAATAAGAGCAGAAATTGATTAAATTGAAAAAAATTAAAACAGAAAAATCAGTAAAACCAAAAGCATGTTCATTGAAAAAAAAGGCAATATTCTTCGATCTGTAGCAAAACTGAAAAAGATAAAAATGGAGAAGACAAAAATGCCAATAGCAGAAATGAAACAAAGAATATCACTTTAGATTCTATAGCCATTGAAATGCTCATAAGGGCATAGTGTGATAAATTTAAACTGGTAAATTCCATAATATAGAAGAACTGGGACAAATTCTCAAGAACCACCAACTACTAAAACTCAACCAAGATGAAATAAACTGAATAGTCCTATAAACATCAAATAAATCCAACGTAAATAACATGGGCCCCCAAAATAAAAATCCACGTCCATATGGCCTCACTGGAGAATTGTAGCAATCCTCTAAACAATCAGTGTCAATTTTACAAAATCTCTTCCAGAGAGTGGAAGAGGAGGGAGCCACTCCCAACTAATTTTATGAAGCCAATATTGGCTTGATAACAAAACCAGTCAAAACACACACAAAAAAAACAAACCTTAATTTAACAGAGAAAATTTACTAATGACCTGCAGCTAAAATCATACTTAATGTAGAAAGACTGAATGCTTTTCTCCTATAATTGGGAACAAAACAAAAATGGTCACTCTTTTACTACTATTACTCAACATAAAATTGCAAGTTGTAACAATATTAATAAGGCAAGCAAACATAATAAAAGGTTTAGAGACTGCAAAAGAAGAATAAAACTGTTGTTTTCAAAGGACAAAATTGTTTACATAGAATAGCCTAGGGATTCTATAAAAAACTTGAAGAACTAAGAAGTAAGTTCAGCATGTTTATAGGATCTAAGATTAATGAAAAAATAAATGAATCACATTTTATATACCAAAATGAATGTGAAAATTAAAAAATTAAAAAATGCTATTTATAATCATTCCAAACAAAGTTAAATACTTGTGTGTATGCTTAACAAAGTCTGTAATCCTGATGCTGAAAATTACAAAATTTTGATGAAGGAAATGAAAGAAGACCAAAATATATGGAGCGACATAACCGATTTCATGGTATGGAAAACTCAATGTAGTAAAGATGACAATTCTTCAAAAAGTGGTTAATAAATTTAATGCAATTGCTTTTAAAATTCCAACAACACTGTTTTGGTAGACACAGAAAAATGTTTTCTCAAATTTATAGAAAGGAATAAGGACTTGAAAAGTGAAAATGAATCTTAACAAAGTAAAATGAAGTGAGAAGAATCACGCCTCCCAATATAATGTTAATGTAGCTTCTACAGTCAATTCAATGCTGTGTTTGTAGGATATACACGCAAATAAATGGAGCAAATAGTTAACCCAGAAATATGCGTAACTGATTTTTGAAAAAAGGTACAAAAGGAAATCAACAGAGGAAGGATATTCTTTTTAAGGAATGATGTTGGAGCTATTGTACATTTGTAGGCCAACAAAAAAGTCAGCCTATACCTTATACCTTGTATGAAAATTAACTTTAAATGCATCATAGACTTAAATCAAAAATGTAAACTTATAGAATTTTTAGAAAAAAATGATAGGAGAATATGGTTGGAAACTAGGGCTAGGCAAGGAGTTCTGAACATACAGAATGACCCTGAAAAGGAGAAGTTGTAAATTAGATCCAGTACATGTGAAAATGTTTGCTCTGCGAAGGACCCTTTAAAGAGGATGAAACATGAGCCGCAGACTTGGAGAATGTGTTTGCATGCCACAGTCTGACAAATGATTGCATCTAGAAAAAATAAAGAACTCTAAAAACTCAATAGTAAAAAACCAAACAACCAATCCAATTAGAAAATGGACAAAAGAAATGAACAGACTTTTCACTAAAGACAGATGGAAAATAAGTATGTGAAAAGCACATGTAAAGATGCCCAATTTCATTACCAGTAGGAAAATACAAATTAAAACCACAAAATGTCACTGCATATATATAAGAATGGTTGAAATAAAAAATAGCGGCAACAAGAAATGCTATTGAGGATTCAGAGAACCTAGATCACTCAAACATTGCTGATGAGAAAGTAAAATGGTCCAAGTACTTTGGAAAATAGTTTGTCAATTTTGTATGAAACTGAACATGCACTGACTATACAACCCAGTGATTGCAAATGTGGTCGCTTATCTCAGGAATCTAAAATTCATGTTCACACAAAAGCTCATACACAAGTGTTTATGGCAGCTTTATTTTTAATACTCCCGAAATGAAGACAACCCAGAGGTGTTTCAATAGATAAATGGTTAAAGAAACTGTGGTGTTCCCATACCGTGAGACTACTACTCAGCAATGAAATGAGAATGCAGTACTGTTACAGGCAATGAGTTGGATATATCTCCAGGGCATAATGCTGACAGAAATAATCAACCCTGAAAGGTGACATACTGTATGACTGCATGTATGTTAGGAAATCTTAGACTGACCAAATTATAGAAATGGAGAATAGGTTAGTGGTTGCGAGGGTTAAAAGGGAGGAGAGTGGCTAGGGAAGCGGGTGTGGTTAAAAAGAGGGAATCTAGTGATGGAGCCACTCCCTATTTTAACTGTGGTGGATTTATGCACCTACCCATGTGATAAAAATGAGTGCAGTTAAGTGCACATACACATGGAAATTAGTGCAAGTACAAGTGGAGAAATCTGAATAAGCTCTGTGGGTTATACTGATGTGAAAACTCTAGTTTTGCAAGATGTTATTATTGAAGGAAACCGGGTAAAGTGTACGTAGGATCTCTCTGGATGCAATTAGAGCAAAATAAAAAGTGTCAAAAAAGCTTGGTATAACATTTTAAAAATTAAGGAATTCTGATTAGGTTCCTGATTCATTCCTTAATTTTTAATCCTTCTTTCACTTTTTTTTGGGTGGGGAGGGGAGGTGTCTGATGTAGATCTTTAACCAGCATACCATTTGCATTTTCATCTAGTTTGGCTGCCATGACTTTACGATATGGGATTTAAATTTTACTGTGTTATTACTACTTCATGACCATAATTTAATACTTGTAGCTTTAAATCTGTCACTGTGTTTACGTTATTATTATTATGATGATGATGATGCATGTTTTAGAAGGTTACATTTTGTTTACCACCCCCTTTTTTTTTTTCTGGATGATAAAAAAATATAGTCAAGTTACCTTGGGTCAGTCAACTAGGTTATCACATCACCCTAGTTACATGGCTTGAGGTGATGAATTCTTATTCCCTTTTTAGAAACTAATGATCCAGGTATTTGCTGTGATTGCCTTTAGAGACTTTTTCTTTCTTTTTTTTTTTTTTTCCCTGAAATTGGTGAGCCTTTTTCATCATCAGATTGAGATTATTTTTGTTGTTGTTTTCAGGAATACTTTCTTCTATATGGGTTGATTATTGCTTCTAAGCCTCTGATTTGGTTTCTTCTTTTCTATGTTATGCCTCCCTGAGTGTCCCTCTCAAGCCTTTCATTATTTGTCATTTTTGTTTGTATTCTTAAAATCCTTGATCATTTCCTTTCCCCTTCCTACCCTCTGTTCCACCTCTCCCATTCTTCCTCTATCTCTCTCTCACTCAGCAAAAATACAATACAACATAAAAGCCTATTGGATCTACCTAAAAAGTTATTTTAATTTCAAATGCTGTTTTTCTTGAGAGCGAGTGCTCCTTCCTAACCCTAAATCACAATTATCCTTCTCCTGGTCTATCAATACAATAGCTTCCTAATTGTTCTTTTACTCTTGCCTACCTGCAGCCAGAAATATTTTTTAACGACAAATCAGACCACATTCTCTGTTGTTCAAAACTCCTTGCACTTTTCACCAATTAACACATATTTATTTGAATTCATTGGCTATAATATAAGCTTCATAAGCACATGGGCACTGTTTGCACACTGCTGTAATAGTGGTTGGTAAGTTGTAGGTGCTTAATAAATGTTGTTAATGAATGGGATGCATAAATTCTAGTTGTGTTTTTCAACTATGTCCTTTACAAAATAATCTCTAAAGTGGCACTGACATACCCTATGAGAAATCTCTTAGCACTTCCATTAATCTATTTTCACCTTACAGTAAGAGATAAAGTAAACTTTAAAAATAGTAGGGAAATTAACACTAGTGCCCTTATTTGGCCTGCATGCCAGGTGATCATAGGGTACACAGACTACCTGGAATATCTGAGAGAAGTTCAGGGTATCCCCAAAACAAGGCAGTGACTGCTGTGCTTTTATTTGCTATATTGCTTTCCATGTGTTTTGAAATGTTGTAATTTATAAGTACTAGTTAAACGGGTTTGCATATTATATTTCAAATTAAATAAAGTAATCCTTATGAAATACACAGGGCTTAAAATACTTGTAAAGAATCCATTTATTGAAGTTACTAATAGTGTAATCACCAGTGAAGAACACAGAGTGCTACAGTCAATTCTTCTTCTACATCTATTATGTCTAGATATATGATGTATAATGTATCACTTATTATCGACTCTTTATATGCCCCGTTACAGAAAACAAAATCTATGGATATCTAATAAGATATAAAAAGAATTTACCTCCAAGATTTGAAACTATCTAGAAGTTTAATGGAATTATGAATTTATATCTATTATTAGCGAGTTAACTTATACCAAAAGTCTTGACATATTGCCTAATTATAGTTTGTTAGCACTGTTATTAAAAAAGTATTTAAAAAAATATTTAAAACTTAAGCATACGGTCCAGAAGGAGCTAAATGTTTATATATTTTGAGACCTGAGGGGTCTCAAGCGAAGAGCCTAATGTGGGCTTCTTGTTTGAACATTGTGAATTAAGTCAAAATTTTCTCATTATCCTGTCAGGAATCTCTTAAAAGTAATTCACAGCATGAGAAATAGAAACACAAACTCTGCTTCAGTGGAAATAGAAGCTCTCTGAAATCCCAACGCCTCCCAAAATGGAAAATGTACCAGAAGGCCAAGGCAGTAGAGCAGGGGTTTAAGAAGAACCAGAGAGATTTCTATAGATGCACATTTGAGAAGCCAATGTGCATAATTTACAAATATGAGGGACACACCCTAAGCTTCAGAGCCCACATCTCTTGATTATACCATTGGTGCAGGCTGAGTGAGTTGGTGGTGGTAACCCCTCTGGCCTCCATTTGAATCTGAGCGGGAAAGGACACAGGGCTAATTCACCCCAACAAGTTGCGATTGAAGGAAATAGTCCATCTGTGAGATGAAAAGTATCAGTCAAGTTTCCATGCAGGAAATGAGAACTAATCTAAGTATTTTAATCAGAAAGATATTAATTCAGAGAAATAAGTACTTGTAAAAGCATCAGAAGGCTAGAGTGGCAAGCTCTAAACTGTGCCTTCGGGAATTACCCTCAGAACAACACAGACCTGACTTGCCAGGCAAGTTGGTGTCTATTCCATCAGTAAGGTGGAGAATCAGGGGACTGACACTGGATTTGCCAAACTTAAAAGCTCTACATCTATGAGCCAGATATCAGGATGATAGGAGCATACAGCTACCACTTCAACTTCCTGAAGGCTGGGATGAAGAATCCGGCTGCCACTGCAACTCCTGCGCTTCTTGACTGCCTTAGAGCTTGTGACCAGGCAGTGAAATAATGCCTCAAGCTGCCACTGCTGCTGCCACCGCTCCTTGACCTGTTTGTCAGCATAAAAGACCAAAACCATTAAGAAGATAGCCCCAATTCATTTCTGCCCTCCAACTCTTGCCTAAATGCATCCAACTGTCAGAAATATTTATATTAAATATTTAGGCTAAAAAAGTATAGTAAGGAATGTAGGGATTATAAATTTTACAACTGCAAACTCTACTGTCCAGTAACTTTACAACTGAATAGAAAAGAAAAGAAAAATACATATTTCAATACAGTACACTTCAGAGGAAGTGGAGGAGCCAGGGTTGGTTGATCTGCATTTGAGGTCACTTCTGAAATTCAGTATTTCAAAGGGAAAGGTAGCCTCAATCAATGTGCTGAAAGTGTGAGGCATGCCAAGAAGCATGGCATTTTAAATCTGCCACTCATTAACTATGGAACCATAAGTAAGTTACTTTGTCTGTGCCTTTTTTTTTCATCTTTAAAGTGGAAATAATAAGTAAAACAGTTTACTGGGTTTATTTGAGAATTCAATATAAAGGTGATAAATATGTCACTTTTAGTATTTCCACCCCAATTTGAAACTTAGCATTTATGTAGAGGGTGGGCAGATATAACATGTAGGCCAGACTCTCATTATATGTACAAAATACCACTTTTTCTGAATTTATGCTCTGTCCTAAATTCAAAGTCTTTGAATCAGTATCAACTCTTTAAAAATCTTATGTACTGTCAACAAATCTCTGAGTAGATTTTTCTATGTTCTTATTTATCTTAGAATTGACCAAGTGATTGCCTGAGTTGCAATACCTAACTTTAGTTGTAATAGTAGTACAGTAGCAACAGCAATAATAACTAACATTTATTAAATATATACTATGTGTCAGGTCTTAAGGTTATGCTCTCAATTCTAAATATATCATGTCACTGAGTATTCACAGAAACCTTGGAAGAGAGATATAATTAGTATCTGAGGCAGCACAGGATTAGTGACATTAGAAACAAGTCAGTGAGTGTCTAAAGTCACCATGTTACGAAGGGCTGAGTTGAATCTGAATCTAGGAATGTTTGAGTACAAAGTCCACATTGAATAAATCTTGTTAGTTTGGAATTTTCTTTCACATTCTACTATGATCCATTTCAAGTGATTTATTCCTTCATCAACTTGTTTCATATTTTTGCAATTTCTCTTGGCTTCCTATAAATTCATTTTCATTTTCTGGTTTTAATGTCCACAGGATATTTTCAGGTGTGACCAAAATTAGTTGCAATTACCTCATTTAAAAGTTAGCATCAAATATCTTAAAATTGAAATTAGAGACCCAAATTTTGAACTATTAGTTCAATTTGGCATTATCATAAAGCAAGTGATTTTCATTGGAAATATGAACAATCACATTAAAACAGAGCTTAATAGATTAAACTCTTATAGAAATATTCTGATTTATAATGTAAAGTCCTATAAACATATTAAACTACTTATATGCTATATTTAATTTTTCATAAAATGCCTTTCAAATGCTTGATAGGACAAACTTCTAATACCAATAAACAAAAATTTTATTAACTTAAATAATTCTTGTTAAGCTAACAAATTAATCAATTTTTTAATGAACCAGATTCTCTTAAATATCCTGAAATTCAGATTCTTTTATGTTTTCATCTTGAAATCACAAGTCTAAAATCAATTATGAATTTCAAAATTAAGCACCATTAATTTTATCATTTCCTTGCTTTTAACATCCAAGATATATACTGCTTTAAAAAATATTGTGAAGTGTATATGTCACTTTTTCTATATGCATTCTTTTGTAACTTGCATTTTCACTCAAAATTATGTTTTTAAATTCGATTTACGTAGATATTTGTAGGTATATCCCATTTACTTGCAAATGCCAAATTGTTTTCCAAGCTGCTTTTTGCCAATTTCACTTCCACCACTAATTGGTAGAATTTTTTCTCCTTATGCTTTCAGACATCTATTGTCAGACATTTCCATTTTTGACAACTTGGAGACTGGTAAATATATCATGCTGGTTTTACTCTTTAATTTTCCTATTAACTAATGAAATTGGATGCATTTTCAAATGTTATTTGGTCATTCATATTTTGTCTTTTATGCAATGCCCATTCTTGCCCTGTCCTGTGTCTTTTTCTTAGTTAATACTGAGATTTTGTATATTCTATGTACTTACTCAATGGCAATACTTTCTCTGGCTTATAGGTTGACCTGCATTCGGTGTCTGCTCCCCTCGTCTTCCCTCCTCACCTCTTCGCTTTCCTCTCTCTGTATTCTTGTCTATTTTTATGTCTCTTACTTAATTTCAATAGGTTTATGATCATTCTTGATAAGTCATAATTCTCATGATAGTATTTATCAAAATTTTATTGGCCATTAGCTTTCCTGTATAAAGTTTAGAATCAACTTATCAATTTTTACAAAGAACTTTTAAAAATATATTCTGGTATAGCTTGAATCTGTAGGTCATTTTGTGGTAATTGAGAATATTATGATGCTGTTTCTTCCTTTCATGATCACAGAATGTTTCTCCATTTATTTATCTCAACTTAATGTGTTTCAATAAAGTTTAAAATGTTTTTCTAGGAAGTTTGTCAATATTTTACTAGGCCTATTAATAAATATCATATAGATATATGTATTATATAAATCTTATGTTTTCTGAAATTATGTTATTTTAATGTCTCTGTATGTAAATCCAGTAGATATTTGTATATTGCTCTTATATTCTTGCCAAACTCTTTCATTAATCCTAATAATTAGACAGAATATTATATTATTATATATGTTAATACACAAGTCATATTTATAATCTTAATGTGGGTGCTCAACTTTCTGGTCTGTAAAGGACTTTCCATAAAATGTTGAACAATCTCTGTCTTGTTCCTTATTTTAAATGAAATGCTTCTATGATTTCACCACCAATTTGTTATTTTCTGAAAGCTTTTCATAAGCCTCCCTTTATGAGGATAAATCTTTTCTTCTAATCCTATTTTTCTAAAATATTTTGTCACAAATGGGTGTGGAATTTTTCTTATTAGTATTTTCAGGGGGAAATACTAGTCTCTGTATTATAATTTATCTTTGAATATTTCCTGTGGTATGAGTTATATACATTCATTCATTCTTCAGATCTACTTAAGTGCTACTTATGGTCACTAATATTTTCAAAGGAGATTGCATTGATTGTTATCCCCCACTGAAGCTGAAGTGGAGTTAGTTTGCCCTGTAGTTTCACTTTTGCAACTGGCATTGTTTTTCTAGTTCATGCTTCCATGAAATCTGTAGTTTCTTCAGAGATCCCAGCTTTAGCGGAGAGTGCAGTATGTGAGGACAGGAAGAGATTGTTCTCATGTTCATTTCCACAATAGTATTTGGGCTCATGGCCTAAAATCCAGTACTTTGGGCTTCTTTCAGTCCCTCAAATACTATTTTCCTGGCAGTATATGCAGTATATGTCCCCTCCAGGGACACAATAGATGTCTAGTTGGTTTAACACTCTGATTTAAGCTTATAGTGGATAAAATTTTGGGCTCTTGGAGATTCCCATATTTCTCGAAGATTCAATGATGCATTTAAAATATGATTGCTGTAATTGATTTGGCATTCTGTTTCTCTTTGTGGAAAAGTTCTGAGACAGAAATGGTAATTTGCAAGTTGACAATTTATAAATAGCATTCAGAGGTAGAAAGACCACATGATATCTGTGTCCCTTCTTCTTGAAGTAATCTCTAATCTTTTTGGTTGTTTTTTCTTGGAAAACCTCCATTTGGTTTGGTGGGGTGGCTTCTCTACTCCCAATCCAGGGAGACAAAGAGAAGTTCTCAGCTTGACCTGAACACCAATCCCCACTGTAGAATTACTGACTCGTTGGCAGACTTTAATATTCATGTAGAGAATGAATTTGACTCAGTAACACAGCCACTATCTCTCACTGATAGTGCACTTGATTTTTATCTCCTCTTCCAAAAAGATACCAAGTGACTAAGTGCCACATACTTGTCTACAGATGCTGACAGTTTGATGTCCCATGTAAATTAGATACTAGGCCCTGTGCTCATATTTTTTATACCTTTCTTTATTATCTGCATAATATTCATCAATAAATTGGTTATTGAATATAATTTGATGAACATTTACTGTTTGTCACATAGTAACAAATATTTTGCTGTAGATGAGAGAGTACTGGGTCCTTTTCCCAGCTTCTACAAACTCATGGGCTCCTACAGGAATACATTTTGGGAGTGATTATCACTTCATTAATTTGAATGAATTTAATTGTGAATGATGTTTAAAAAGTCTGATTTAAATATATTTAATTGATAATATATAGATTTTATTCAGCATTAGCAACTGTAATCTCTTCAATTTGGACAAATTCAGATTACTAGCCTTTTCCTTGACCATCAATCTAATTTTATACTGCTCTCCTCATTAATGGAGTTGTTTTAAAAAAAAGCTTCTTTAAATGGTGCCTACATCTTTCACTCCCTCTCTTTTTCGTTAAATAAAGTAAAATCAGTTCTTTATCTGTATTGACAATTAATTTAGTGAGTAGCAAAGATTTTCACAGAACCCAAGTTCTAGCATTAATTCTACTGATAACTAGTTGTATCTAACTTGGTGCAATTCACTTTCTTTTTCTGAACCATTGTTACCTCATTTTTAAAATATGCAAATTGGAATGTGTACCCTTAAGTGCCTTCCAGGTATAAAATTTTATGATTTTATGATGAAATCTTTCAATCTAATGAAACTCTGTAAATATGGGTCATCAAACTTCTTTATCTCTACCAGTGGCCTAGGATATTTCCCTCATTTCATATTATTGAATGACTTTCTTATTTGAATGAAAAGCATCTTTCTTCTGTAAGATAAATCTCATGGGCAAAGTAATTTTTTTTTCATTTTCTGTACCTATACTTCTCATTTTTTTAAAATTAGAAACAAATATATGTAAAAAATACCATTTTTTTAAAAATGGTAAAATATTGGTAAGAATAAGACGAATAAGTATATGGGGTATGTTTCACTAGATTGTGTATTTAGACTAAAATTTTAGAATTTAGGCTTTTAAGCAACAAGGAACTATATAGGTGCATAAAATATAGAGCACTGAAAACATTCAATCGTTATTATGGAATAATACTGGTTTTCCCAAATGATAGCACCCAAACAAAGTTGTTATTAAAATCAATAGCTAGTGCAAAGAGAATCAATAGCAACTTTATAACATCAAAAAGTGGTTGTCTTTAAAAAATGAACTGTAGCTTACATTATTAAAATGCATAAATGACTTAAACAAAAGGTGAATGCTACTCATGGCCTATTAGCACAGAGGCTGAGATGGCACAGATTTTTCACTTCCAGGGTGAAAAGATGAAAAACGAAATAAAAAAGAATACTTTTTTCATTTCTTTAAGGTTCTCATGGGAAAAACCCACTGTATGTTGTTTCCTGAGGAGGAAAAGCATAAATCATTTGAGAAAGCTGAAGATAGTCCTGAGAGGACAATGGCATTTCTTCTATTTTAAATCCAGAAAAACTGACAAAACAATAAGATGCAGAGCTGATTCTCTTGACATTGCTGACATGTATACTTGCTTTTCTTCTTGATTAGCTAATCAGTAGAATAAATATTCTGAGCTGAACTATGATCTAAAGCGTAAATAGCATTTTACTTCTATTTTTATGTTTTTACTAAATTTATTTCAGATTTGATTTAGGTTTCATTGTTGACTTGGGTTGAATCATTTTAGAAAATGGTTTCAGAAGTAGAGAAAGTTCTCAAACCAAGTTTTAAAGTTGGAAAGATGGGAATATTATCCAAGATTTTAACATGTAAACACCTGTTCTAGTTTGCTAGTTGCTGGAATGCAGTATACCAGAAACAGAATGGCTTTTAAAAGGGAAATTTAAGAAGTTGCTAGTTTAAGTTCTAAGGCCAAGAAAATGTCCCAGTTAAAACAAGTCTATAGAAATGTCCAATCTAACACATCCATTCAGGGAAAGATACCTTGGTTCAAGAAGGCTGATGAAGTACAGGATTTCTCTCTCAAGTGAGAAGGCACATGGTGAACATGGTCAGGGCTTCTCTCTCAGCTGGAAGGGCACATGGCGAACACGGCATCATCTGCTAGCTTTCTCTCCTGGCTTCCTGTTTCATGAAGCTCCCCAGGAGGCGTTTTCCTTCTTTATCTCCAAAGGTCGCTGGCTCATGGACTCTCTGCTTCGTGGTGCTGCAGCATTCTCTGCTCTCTCCGAATCTCCCTTTCTCCAAAATGTTTCCTCTTTTATAGGACTTCAGAAACTAATTAAGACCCACCCGAATAGGTGGACACACATTTCCCCTAATCCATCTTAACAACCACTCGTGATTGGGTTACATATCCAGGGAGATGATCTACTTACAGATTCAAACATACAATGTTGAATAGGGATTATTCTGCCATTTCGAAATGGGATTTTGATTAAAACATGGCTTTTCTAGGGTCCACACATCCTCTCAAAACAGCACAATGCCAAAAGAAGTAAACTTCCCAAAATGCCAATTTTTAGCACTTTTCTAATTATTTGCTTGCTGCACTTTAACGTTCTGGAAAGATCACATTGTTATAGTACTGACTACTGTACTACCAGAATTAAGTAAATTATTTATTCTTGGATTATTTTTATGAATAATCTATATTTTAAACCCTCTTGCTTTTTCATATCATAATTATATGTATAGTAATATTTTATATTGCTTTAACAACAGTTTTCTGAAAGTCTTTGAGATTTTTAGCTCTTAAAATGTGGGAATGCTGCTAGGTATTTTACCACTATAAATGAGGTTATATTAATACTTCCTGAATCAACGGAATAGAATTCTGAGGGTATTTCTGTTTGTGATAATTCAACGTTGTTCTACTAAAGAAAGGTAAAGTTGAAGTGAGTCTGAATGCACTTCATGAATGTATTTTATTTCCTGAATTTTGCCATTTTCCCTTTACCCTTAGAAAATAAGAATATAAAGTAATACTATTACTGTTATGTTTCAGGTAGTAATTATGTGTTGACTTAAAATGTACCATAAAACAAAGGTAACAGATGTAATGTACCTTGGCTAGACCTATTTTAATGTGTAGCATTACCTAATTCTGACTTTCATAGTCATATAGGTAGTTCACTGATACAGATTTCCCCAGTCTAATACACATGCAAATAGATCCCTCTAGCAGGCTCCTAGGAGGGAACAAGCCAATAAAAGACAACCTGTTTACTTCTTTTTAAATAGATTTAGGTGAAGGGACTAGTAAGAGGATCTTGTTTTTCTAAAATAGTAATTCTCACTCTAAAAAATGAGGACTTAAAAGAGTTTTTGTTTAAATCGATTATATCTCTTGATATTCACAATATTAAATAACTAAAATAGATAATTCCAATTTATGTACATTTATTAATTTATTTAAAACAATTAAAACTCCTTATATATTCATCTAAATAACATGTTTTTACAAAAACTTAACTAAATTTTATAAAACAAAAGCAGTTTTATACTTTTGCCAAACTATTTTACATCTGGCTTAATAGAACATAGCTGGATTCTCAACTCTGCTTCTATGTTTAATCTATTGTTTTATTCTATTTAAATTGAAGCATACAAAGAGAATATGGCCTCACAAGAATATCTAGTTGGTAATGATGATAGCGTTTTAATAGTCTTTTTAGATAATTTTGATATTTTTAAATGCGGCATCTATAACTATATTAATTAATATTTTACAAAAATATGTTATATGAAATTCATTTGGTTTGTCTTGCAATTTCAATGAATATTTTACCCATGTATGATTTTGAAACATCAGCTCTGTTCTTTGGGTAAACATTAGTTTGCAAAATTATATAAATTTCCAAATGATGAGATATTTCATTATACAATAAGAAAAAATCCCATTATGACTTCCACTTCTAGCTAAGATGGAGTAATGGGGTCACAATGTACTCTTCCACCCCAAACAACCAAAAACACAGGTAAAGTATATGAAACAATAAATGTCAAAACACTGGGCATCAGCAATGAAAGACAGAGACCCCTAAGAGAAGAGACTGTGTAAGCCTTTTAATTGTGTGGCTTCCTTCCTGGAGAGAGTTTTCAGGTGTTCTTCTTCAGTTGAGAAGATGGAGTTAAGAAACAATGAAGGTCAATGTGACTAGAGTTCCCAAAGCAGAGCACCAGAGTGGAGAGAGCTGCACAGGGAAAGTGCTCCAGAGATCTGCAGAGAATTTCCTCTTGCCTTGATTTGAGAACTGATTAGTGTATGAATGGGAAGAAACCATAGGGAATAGTTCTGTTTCTACCAGATACGATGGAAAACCTCAGAATTTACTCAGATGAGTATTTGGAAACATTTTGCCTCAATAATGGGGAAAATTAATCCTAGACTAGACACTCTTCTAGTGCCACCTGTCAGAGTTTAAAAGTGAGAATTCAAAACCATTTCCAGGTAACTAAACTGTATCTAAAAATAAATTTCAAGAATGTTTATGTTATTGCAAACATATTCAACAGATAAATTTCAACAAGGTAAATTTCCATTCATATGCAATTAAAGGAGTTCCATTCATATCCAATTAAAAATTATTAAGCATGCAAAGAAGCAGAAAAATAAAACATATCATGACTGAAAAAAACAATTAATGGTAACTGGCCCAGAAGTAATACAGATGATGGAATTTGTGTACAAAGGCATTAGAATGGTCGTGATAACTACGCCATATATTCATTAAGCTAGAGTAAAGAATGAGCATGCCACCCAGAGACACGGATGACACAGGAAAGATACAGATGACATATTAAAATTTTTAAGATGAACAGTAGCTTGAGATGAAAATTATACTGAATGGAATTGGCAGATTACACACTGCAGAGGACATGATTATAAACTTGAAGTCACAGAAATTGAAACTAATTAAAGTGAAACAGACAAAAAAAATGAAAAAAACCTACACTTACATTACACTTAATGGTGAACAACTGGTTCCTTTCCCCAAAAAACTGGAAGCAAGGATATTGTCTTTCATTATTCCTATCCAATTTTATATTAGGAGTCTTAGCTAGTACAAAATAAAATAAAATAAAATAAAACAAATGCATATTGTAAAGGAAGATAAAACTGTCTATTCTCAGATGACATGATTATCTATGTAGAAAATCCCTAAGCACCACCACCAGCACAAAAATTTCCTGGCACTAATAAGCAATTATAGCACAGTTGTACAATAGAGGTTACAATGCAAAACTCAATTGTCTTCCTATGTTTTGGCAATTAGTAATTCAGTTTGAAAAAAAAAATACCATTTATAACAGCACACAAAAATTGAAATGCTTGTAAATACAACAAACTATATGCAAGACATTTAGAGTGGAAACTACAAAACACTGATGAAAAAATCAAAGAAATCTAAATAAATGAAGAGATAATCCATGTTTCTAGCATGGAAGAGAAAATATTGTTAAAATGTTCAGTTATTAACAGCTTACTCTATAAATTCTATCCCAGTCAAAATCTCAGCAAGCAATTTTGTATTTCTTGGCAAAGTTATTATTAAGTTTATATAAAAAGGGAAAGTAGCCACACAATACTGAAGAGCAATGTTGGCAGACTCACACTACCCAATATCAAGGCTACAGTCCTCAAAAGAGTGTGATATTGTGAACAGAATAGACACTTAGATCCATAGAACAGAATAGAGAGGCCAGAAATAGATCCACTTTCTTTGACAGAGAAGAAAAGGCAAGTCAATGGAGAAAGGATAGTTTTTCCAGAAATGGTGCTGGAATAACTGAATATCTAGGCAAAAATAAAATAAACCTTGAAAGCGACCTTATGACTTATACAACAATGAACTCAAAATGTATCATAAATCTAAACTAAAAGCTAAAAACGTATCAAAGAAAACATAAGAGAAAACCTCGAAAACAAGGTCTAGGGTATGGGGATGCATTTTGAAATAAGGGGAAAATTTTCTTATGAGAGGAAAAAATGTAAATTTCAACTTATTAAAATTTTTTTCAAAATCTATATGGTAATGTCTGTTAAGGGAAAGGAGAAAAGTCACAACTGAGAGAAAATATTTGTAAAACATTTATCTGATAAATGGTTGTATCTAAAATATACAAAGATCTCTAAAAACTCAACAATAACAAAACAACCCAATTAAAAAGATCTGAAAATACACTTCAGCAATGAACATATGTAGTTGCTAAATAAGAATATGGATGTTCACCACAACTTGTGCTTAGAGAATTGCAAAATAAAACAAAAATGTGATACCACTATGGATATATTAGAATGACTAAAATCCAAAAGGAAAAAAAAAAAAACAGAGAAAAAAACTGGCTATGACAATTGCTTGAGAGGATGTGGAAACCAAGAAGTTTCCCATTCATTGCTGGTAGGGATGTAAAATGGCACAGCTAATTTGCAAGACTGTTTGGAAATTTCTTATAAAAATTACACATAGTCTTACTATATGATCCAGCAATTACATTTCTAGATGATTACTAAAATGAGTTGAGAACTTATGTCCCACATTAAAACCTACATTCGAATGTTTATAGCAGCTTAATTCAGAATCAACCAAAACTGAAAACAACCACAATGTTCTTTAATGGGTCAATTAATAAACAACTAATATATGTCCATATAGTAAAATATTATTGAGTTATAAATAGAAATGAGCTTTCAAAAACAAAAAAAAGATAAAGATGGATCTTATATATTGTTCAATGAAAGAATTCAGTCTGAAAAACCTACATCCATGCTATATGATCCCAATTATATGACATTTTGGAAAAGCCAAAACTATAGATGATAAACAGATCAATGGTGCTGGGGGTTCTGAGGATGGGGTGGAGTATTTGCTTAGTGAAGTACAGATGATTTTCTTTGGGTTGTGTTAATGTTAAATGTTCAAACATTAGGCATTTGTCAGAAGTCATAGAGCTTTACAGCACCAAGAGTAAACCTTAATGTATGCAAAAATCATTTAAGAAGTATTAAGTTCCCCCAACGGATGCAAAATTTGATGAAATCTAAATATTTTACAAATGTGTGAAACAATTTCATTGAAGGAGAAGGGTATAATGGTGCTGACCTAACTAATCTTGGAGATTTGTGTGGATTCTGTAAAAGCAAAAGGAACTGTATGCAAACACTGTACTCTAATTTACAAAGCTTTTCACACAGGGTACAGAAGTTAATATGTATATATATAATGGAGTTGAACAATCAAAGTAAATGATGATGGATGGTGGAAGCCAGGTCTCTCACTGTTGGAGTGAAAGGTTTCAGACAAGGAAGGGAAGGAGGCTAGAATGACCCATTGGTATTTGATTAGAGTTAGTGACATCAGTGCAAACTCATGTTTAGTTAATATAGATACAGAGGATTGCATAGAGAAATATTTAGAGAGATGTATATATCCATGTGTTAGTAAACAGACATACGTTTCTTTGCTCTGCTAACTGAGAGGGCCAAGAAGCAATGGCATCCCAGCAGCAACAAGTACACTGAATGGTCCAATTTTGGTTTCTAATACCATTCTCCATTAAAAGGAACCAATGCCCTTTGGAGAAATCCTAACATTAAGACTGGAGAGGAATCATACAAGATAAGCCTGTATCCTCTTGTAGTATCATGAAGTAAGCAAGTGCTTTGAGAAAACTCACATTGATGGAGATCTGTCAAAATGATACAGGAGGCAACTAAAAGAGCCCTCAATGACAAATGCTGGAACAATTAAGCAACACAGTAAATAAAGTAGTATTGAATTATAAAGTATAAAATAAACATCAATGAGCTCAAATGGATATAAATAAATGATTAAATAAATGAGGGAGAATAGGTAATCTATGCAGAAGAATTCTAAGTAAATTATGTAGAAACCCAATCTTTAAGTTTGAGTTGTGCATAGTGACTTTATTTCAAAGAATATAATATGGAAAGAGAAGAAAAAGAGTAACTTTATAGTAGACAAATCAGACTATGCACACTTAACATCAGTACTGGCAATGGTTACAAGCCATATTCATAATATGTACCCTTGATATTATATGATAAGAGTGGCACTTTCCCTTGTGGTCTTTCTCCCCAAATCACTGTATCCCAGACTAATCATGAGAAACATACCAGACAACCCCCAATTAAGGGACAGTCAACAAAGTACCTTATTATTAATCTTCACCACTCTCAAGGTCATCACAAACACGAAAAGTCTGAGACATGGTCATAGCCATTAGTAGCCTAAGGAGATATGACTAGTATATGTAATGCGATCCTATAAGTGAAAAGGAACATTATGTAAAAACTGAGAGAATCTGAATAATGTATGGACTTTGTTACTAGTAATTATCAATATTGCTTCATTGATTGTACAAATATACCAAACTAATATAAGGCATTAATAATAGATGAAGCTGGGTATGGGGTGTGTGGGAATGAACTCTCTATATTGTTTTTGCAATAATTCTGAAAATCTAAAACTGTTCAAATGTTTTTTAAAAATTAAAAGGTTTATCTAAAACAATTAACACCCATGATTTTCTGGCAAAAAATGATTCTTCAAATAAATTAACATCAATTATTCTTCAAAACGAATTCTAGAATATTTTCAATATAAACAAAAAACTTAAGTCTCTTTAAACTGGAACTTCCATCTTCTCCCCATCTTTTTTTTTTTGAATCTGAAGATTTAATTGAGATATACTCACATACCATATATTTCATACAAAGTATAAAGTGTCTCACAGTATCCTCACTTCATTGTGCCATCATCACGCTCAATTTAAAGCATTTTTCAATGTTTCAAAGAAAAAAGAGAGACACAAACAAAACCCAAGACAGCCCATATCCCTTATACTTCTCAATTATTTACCCCTAGTATTAGTGTGGTACACATGTTACTGTTGATGAAAGAATACTAAGGTATTACTGTTAAAGATCATACAATGCAATAAGTAATTTTCCCCATATACCACTCTACTATTAACTCTTCGTGCAAGTGTCATACATTTGGAGTAGTTCATACAAGAGCTTATTTATAGTTGTGGTGTTAACTGGTGACATACTTCACTTTAAACAACCACTTTTAATCAAATTCACCTAGAATACCACATTATTACTTATAATCCCAATAACAAACTGCCATTACCTCTATCCATTCCAAAACATTCAAGTTCAACCTCATTAACAATTCTGTACATATTAGATAACTGCTCCCCCTTCTCTAGCTTCTGTCTATCTCTAGATCCCCAATATTCTATATATTTAAGACACTAAGATTACATTCCCTAGGTATTCATATTAATGAAATCATACAATATCTGTCCTTTTGTGTCTGGCTTATTTCACTCAGCATTATGTCCTAAAAGTTCATCCATGTTGTCACATGCTTCAGGACCTCATTCCTTCTTACTGCTGTATAATATTCCATCATATGTATATACCACATTTTGCTTATCCACTTGTCTGTTGATGGACGCTTGGATTGTTTCCATCTTTTGGCAATTGTGAAAAATGCTGCTATGAACATCAGTGTACAAATGTCTGTTCGTGTCCCTGCTTTCAGATCTTTGAGGTATATATCGAGCAGTGGAATTTCTGGGTAGTAGGGCAATTCAATATTTATTTTTCTGAGGAACCACCAAACTGTCTTCCACAATGGCTGTACCATTTTACCTTCCCACCAACAGTGAATAAGTGTTCCTATTTCTCCACATCCTCTCCAACACTTGTAGTTTCCTGTTTGTTTAATAATGACCATTCTTATAGATGTGAGATGATATCTCAGTGTGGTTTTGATTTGCATTTCCCTAATAGTTAATGAAGATTAACATCTTTTCAGGTGTTATTTAGCTATTTGTATTTCCTCTTTAGTAGAAAAGTCTATTCATATCTTTTGCCCATTTTATAATTTGGTTGCTTGTCCTTTTGTTGTTGAGTTGTAGAATTTCCTTATATATACTGGTTACAAAATGCTTATCAGATATATGGCTTCCAAACATTTCTTTCTCATTGAGTTAGCTGCCTCTTCAGCTTTTTGATAAAGTCCTTTGAAGCACAGAAGTGTTCAATCTTGAATAGTTCTCAGGTATATATTTTTTTCTTTCACTGCTTATGCTTTGGGTGTAAGATAAGAAGCTACCTCCTATAACCAGGTCTTGAAGATGGTTCCCTGTATTTTTTTCTTGGAGTTTTATGGTACTGGCTCTTATATTTAGGTCTTTGATCCACTTTGAGTTAATTTTTATATAGGACATATGGTAGGGGTTCTCTTTCATTCCTTTGGATATGGATAGTCAGTTCTCCCAGACCCATTTATTGAAGAGACTATTTTGTCCCAGTTCAAATTTGGAGGTCTTGTCAAAAATCAATTGACCATTTATCTGAGAGCCTATTTCTGAATTCTCAGTTTGATTCCATTAATCAATATGTCTATATTTGTGCCAATACCATGCTGTTTTGACCATTGTGGCTTTATAATAAGCCTTATAGTTAGGAAGTATAAGTCCTTCCACTTTCTTCTTCTTTTTTAGGATGCTCTGGCTGTTAGAGGCCCCTTTCCCTTCCAAATAAATTTAATAACTAGATTTTCTATGTCTGCAAAATAGGCTGTTGGAATTTTGACTGCTATTGTTTAGAATCTGTAGATCAATTTAGACAGCATTGGTATCTTAACAACATTTAGTCTTCCTATCTATGAACACAGAATGTCCTTCCAACTTTTTAGGTCTTTGATTTTTTTTTTTTTTTTTTTTTTTGCAATGCTTTTTAGTTTTCTGTTTACAGTTTCTTTAGATCTCAGGTTAAGTTTATTCCTAAGTACTTGATTCTTTTAGGTGCTGTTATGAATGGACTTTTTTTCTTAAATGCTTCCTCAGTTAGGTCATTATTAATGTATGGAAACACTATGGGTTTTTGTGCATTTTTCTTGTATCCTACCAGTTTGTTCAATTTCTTTCTAAGTTCAAGTAGTCTTGTTATAGATTTCTCAGGATTTTCCAAACATACGATTATGTCATATGCAAATAATGAGAATTTTACTTCTTCCTCTCCAATTTGAATGCTTTTTATTTCTTTTTCTTGCCTAGTTATACCAGCTAGAACTCTGAGGACAATGTGAATGACAGAGGTGACAGAGGGCATCCTGGTCTCATTCCTGATCTTAGGGGGAAGCTTTCAGTCTCTCACCTTTGAGTTTAAAGCTGGCTGTAGCTTTTTCATACGTGCCTTTTGTCATAACGAGTAAGTTTTCTTTGATTCCTCTCTTTTAGTGTCTTTATTATGAAAAGATGCTGAATTTTGTTGAATCCCTTTTCAACATCAATGAATCATCATGTGATTTTCCCTTTTCAATTTGTTACTGTGTTGTATTACATTGATTTTCTGTCATTAAAATCAATGCCTGGAATAAACTCCATTTGTTCATGGCGTAAAATTCTTTTCATGTGACATCGGATTTGATTTGTAAGTATTTTGTTGAGAATTTTTGCATTTGTATTCATTAGGGAAATTGACCTGTTGTCTTCCTTTCTTGCGGTACTTTTATCAGTATCTTAAATATCTTAATTAGTATTTTGTATTATCTCTTTTTGGTATTAGAATGAGTTAGGTAGTGTTTCATGTATAATGCATTAGGTAGTGTTCCATTTTCTTCAATTTTTTTTGAAGCGTTTAGCAGGAATGTTGTTAGTTCTTTTTAGAATGTTTGGTAAAATTCACCTGTGAAGTCATCTGACTTTGTTTTTTCTTTGTAGGAAGCTTTTTAGTGATGATTGAATCTATTTATTAGTGATTGGTTTGCTGAGATTTTCTGTTTCTTCTTGAGTCAGTATAGGTTGTTTCTGTCCTTCTAGAAAATTTTCCATTTCATCTAAGTTGGCTAGTTTATTGGTGTACAGTTGTTCATAGTATTTTCTTAAGATCTTAAAAATTTCTTCTGGGTCCATGGTAATGATCTCCCCACCCCCTCCTGCTAATTACTGCTTTATTTGCATCTTCTCTCTTTTTAACTTTGTCAGTCTAGCTAAGGGTTTGTTAATCTTGTTGATTCTCTCAAATAACCAATTTTTGTTTCATTGATTCTATTTTTTGCTTCTCCAATTTATTTATTTCCACTTTAATCTTTGTTATTTCTTTTGTTCTACTTGCCTTAAGGTTAGTTTGCTGTGCTTTCTCTAGTTTCTTCAGTTGTTCAGTTGGGTCTTTGGTTTTTAGTTCTCTCTTCCTTTTAATGTAGACATTTGAGCTACAAATTTCCCTCTCAGCACCTCCTTCACTACACTCCATAGGTTTTGATATGTTGTATTCTCATTTACATTCATCTCCAGATATTTACTGATTTTTCTTGTAATTTCTTCTTTGATCACATTGTTTAGGAGTGCATTGATAACTCCATGTATTTGTAAAAATTCCAGTTCTTTGGTGGTTATTGATTTCCAACTTCATTCCATTATTGTCAGAGAAAGTGTTTTGAATAATTTCAATCTCTTTAATTATTAAGACCTGTTTTTTTGCCCCAGTATATGATCTATCCTGGAAAATGTTTCATAAGCACTTGAGAAAAATGTATATCCTGATGTTTTGGGGTGGAACAATCTATATATGTCTGTTAGGTGTAATTCACTTAACATATTTTTAGGTTCTCCATTTCCTTATTGGTCCCTTGCCTGGTTGTTCTATCTATAGAAGAGAATGGTTTATTGAGGTCTCCCGCTATTATTGTAGAAATGTCTATTACTCCATTTGGTTTTCCCAGTATTTGCCCCATGTACTTTGTAGCTCCTTGATTGAGGTACAAATATTTATGATTATTATTTCTTCTTGGTCAATTGTCCTTTTTATTGATATATAGTGTCTTTCCTTGTCTCTTATGATATCTTTGCATTTAAAGTCTATTTTTATTCTGATATTGGTATAGCTATCCCTCATTTCTTTTGGTTGCTACTTGTTTAGAATATCTTTTTCCATTCTTTCACCTCCAGTCTACTTATATCTCTCAGTTTAAGATAAGTCTCTAATTAACAGCATATAGATAGATCATATTTTTTTAACCCATTCTGCCAATCTGTGTCTTTTAACTGAGGAGTTTAATCCGTTAACATTCAAAATTATTACTGTAAAGACAGTTTTTGATTCAACCATCTACCCTTTAGTTTTTATTTGTCAGACCCGTTTTTCTCTCTTTTTCTCTCCTTTTATCCTTTAAGATACCCTTAATAATGCTCTTCCATTCTAATGCAATCCTTCAGACCGTCTTATTCTGTCTCACTTACTCAGCTGAAAGGACTTCCTTTAGTATTTCTTGCAGGGAAGGTCTCTTGTTAACAAATTCTCTCAGCATTTGAACATCTTTGAAAACTTTAAACTCACCTCTACTTTGAAAACTTTAAACTCACCTTTACTTTTGAAGAACAGCTTTGCTGGATAAAGAATTATTGGCCAGCAAATTTTCTCTCTCAGAAGATTAAATATATCATACCCCTGTCTTCTCCCCTCCATGGTGCCCATTGTGAAGTCGGCTTTTAGTCTTATGTGATTTCCCTTATAAGTGATAAATTGTTTTCTCTTGCTGCTTTCAGACTCTTCCCTTCTCTTCAGCATTTGACAGTCTGATCAGTTTATGTCTTAGAGTGGATCTATATGGAATTTTTTTCTATTTGTAGTTCATTGGGTTTCTTTGATTTGTTTATTTATATCTTTTATACGGGTTTGGGGGCTTTTCCCCAATTATCTCCTCAAATACTCTTCCTAGTCCTTTACTCTTCTCCTTCTTGGACGCCAATCATTCTTGTATTTGTGGCCTTCATTTTGTCAATCGTTTCCATGAAATCCAGTTAAAATTTTTTTATGTTTTTCACCATTTTTAAATTTTGTGTTCAAATTCATTTGCTTTGTCATCTGGTTCATTTATGCTTTCTTCTGCCTCTTCAAATCTGCTGTTGTGTATCTCTAGTATATTTTAAATTTGATGTACAGCATCTTTCAATTCTGTAAGATAAGCCATTTTTCTATTTATTATTTCAAATTCTTTATGCTCTTTTAGTGTCTCCTTGATATCCCTTATGTCTTTAGCTAACCCATTGAAGTAATTTAAGAGATTTGACCAAACATATTTGATTAGTTGTTCCAAATTCTGTACCTCTTCCAGCTTTTTAATTTGGTAATTTGGCTTGGCCGCATTTTCTTGTTTCTTTTGTGCTTTGTGATTTTTTTGTTGTTTTCTCAGCATTTGATGATCTGTTCAAGCTACTTTGAAAGTTGATTTCCCTCGCTTGCCTAAGTTTTATGGTTGCTTGGGTTTGCACTGAACGTCTCCTTTAGCAGTTGGTTGTTAGTAATTCCCAGCCAAACCAAGGCTGGGGCCTCAAGGAGGAGGTGCAACCTATTTTGAAGTCTGTTAAAGGCTGGGCAGAAAAGCAGTGTGCTAGAGTACATTTTCCTGGTCCTCCCAGCAGATGGCGCTCTTGGACCACCTCTTCCCCACATCCCTGCCTCTTCTGGACTGTGGCACCCCACTGGGCAGGGACCCTACCAGGCAACAATCCGACCAGTGCCACAGGACTCCCTTCGCGCTGGAAGTTGCCAGCTCTGCGGGTGGGGGAATGGACACTGTGCATCTTGGTCAAGACCCCATTTGTGGGCACAGTGTGTCTGGTGATTACCAGGCTCCTGAATTTGGAATGATCATGGGCTCCCAGACTGAGTTTCAACTCCCCCAGCTGGCAGCTGGCTCAGGAAAGCCCAGCTTTTTTTCTGCCCAGCAAGACCCAGGCTGCTGTGCCCCTGCTGGCTTCCAGAGTGGGCAGAGACTGCCTGGAACTGCAGTGCAGCTCCCTCCTTGTGGCCTCTCCACCCCTATATGCCTTGAGCACTGGAGGCCTCTGTGGAGAAATGAGGGAGGCTGCAAAACCCAGAGTGTCTCTCTTGCCAGCTAATTGTCAGGTCGGCTCTGCTCTGTGCCCCCCTCCTCCCGAGGGGAGGACCCTCTCGTGTCCCCCAAACCAGGCGTCCTCAGTGGCCTGCTTCAGGGATGGGGGTAGGTACTGTGCACCACAGCACGGCCTCTGTGTGGGGATGAGACTTGTCTGCTGGCTTCCGGGTTCCCAGGTGGGAACTCCAGGCTGTGGGGCTGAGAAGAATGATCTCCCCAGCTGGCCGCGGAAGCTAGAGTACGCGAGTGCGCGGCTCCTCTACCTCCTTATCCGGCCAGGGCGTAGCAGCCGGCCCTGGGTGTGGTAAGGATTGAGCACAGTCACCACGACGAATTCAGTCGTAGTTTCTCTGCCTTTTCATCCCGGTCCTCCCTGTGTAATGTAGAAGTCCCTCTCTGGTCATCCGTACCCTGGAACTGCTGTCCCAGTTGTTTTCTGCCTTTTCTCTGGTTGTTCCAGGTGGGAGCTGAGCTCTGCCTCTCCTATTCTGCCATCTTCCAGGAATTTCCTGGAAATCCTCCATCTTCTTCCCTTTTTGGAAAAACTTAATACCGCTCACCCTTCTCCAGTTTTCTGACTTCTCTCCCACTCTCCTCAATACTTTATCTCTGAAAGAGATTCAGTTAGAATGTTCCCTGCTGGGCCCCACCCAGCTTGAGCTGCAACTTCTCAGAAAATAGATGGAACGGTCAACTATTCAGGAAAAAATGTTCCCTGTCCCTTAGACTGATTGTATTCTAACACCAGCCAATTAAAGATGAAAGCAGGAAATGTTGACTTTGGTTGTATGAATGACCTAGGGATAAACAGAAAAATTAATAGGACAGACTGAACTATTTATTACCTGAGTTCAAGGTCTAGTTTTACCATACACCGGCAGTATGACCAAGGAAATAGTCATTTAGAGTCTCTCTGATTCCGTTTCAGTACCTGGAAAATGGAAAAAGTGACAGTACTTATCACAAAGGGCTGTTAGGAGAAGGCTGTGTGTTTATATAATAAAATACTTAAAACATGGTCTCATTAAAACAGTATATATTTCCCATTATTATTATTATTAAGATCACAGTTATGTAGCTAAGGCCACTTTTGGAGGTTTTCTTAAGGAAGCTAAGAGTTAAGCAAAAGAAATAGAAGTAGTCATGTTCCAAGGACAGTATTATATATCAAAGCCCAAAAGCATATGCCATTTTGGACAAAGTAGGGTAAGTGTAATAGGAATGTCACCTATGTATGGCTTTCTGTATGTCAGGCACTGCTCCAGATACTTTCCATTTGTTAACTCATTTAATCTTCTCAACAAACCTATGGGTTAGGTACTATTATTACTGTTGGGAGATAGTTCTCATTGGTTTGCTCCCATTTCCTGCACAGTCTCTCTGCGTGTAGCAGCTTTTGTTCAAGACTAACTTTTCAAGTATGTTAGTATGGCAAGCAGCCTGGGGAGCCCGAGATAATGTCTTCCTCCTAGGCTGAGGGTTTGTTCGCTTCCAGGAAATAGAAATATTGTCTGCATTTAAGGCAAACGTTTGGCAGTTGTACTAGCAACTCCTTTACGTGATTGGGGGTTTAATAAGCACTGATTCCCTTAGCTGTGGCATAGCCACTGTGTGTGTAGCATCCACCTGAACCCATCACTTGGCCATTCCCACCATATTTGGAAGCCAAGTGGAACCTTAGGGAGCATGGACTTCATGCTGTCTGCATTGCCATGAATAATAAAGCTGTTTGCCTCTGACTCAGAAGTCTCGGGTCTTCTGATGGTAGCTTTGCAAATGTAGCAAGTGACAGTCTGATTTGTTGGCTTGAAACAAATCCAAGACCTTTCATGGTTCTTGATAATTATCACCAAATCCATTTTTCCAGTTGAGAAAACTGCTTCATTGAGCATATGGGATCATCCAAAGTCACACAGAAAGTGGAGGAGTTAGATTTTGAACTTGGGAAGTCTGGTTCCAGAGACTGTACACTTAACCATTATGCTGTACTCCAACCTGACAATTCTGAAAAGTTCATGAAGTTGGTTACATAAATTAGAAATTGTATAAATATTTTATGCTAATGTGCAAAATTGCAAACTTTTCATTAAGACAGAAAATAAATGAAAAATATCTGTATCTTCTTAAATGAAATTCTACCAATATCATCACCAAATTATGTAATACCTCTCCTCCACCAAGATCTCTCTGCCCTGTATATTCCTGCGGGGAATCCTAGTTAGTTAATGTACCAAGAGACAGAAATGTGCAATCACTCTCAAAGGCAATCTGATTAATTTTGCTGAATGAGGTGTCTTTCTAGCCAAGGGTTATTTTTTAATGAGTAGTCACATGCTGTAACTCCCGGTCTGTTGAATCCTGGTGGCACTGCAAGAATATAGAATGGGCAACGAGAGTTGAATGCATTTGCTAAATCCAGATGGATCCCTAAATTATTTTCACCCATGTTGTGTTTTATTTCCCTTCTCCAAAGACAGTTTGTTCTACCTTTTCCACTCTGAAGATTTTTCTCTTTGGGATGGAAACAAATTTTATCCTTCTCTGTGCAACTTGTCAACATTCTTCCACCTGTCCAATCAGCAGTTTTCTCTTCTTTTTGAGCTTTCTCTGACTCTAACCTCCTAAACAAACAAACACAAATAATTCCCATTTGAATATTCTTTGATTCTTAAAAATTGTTAAATCCATTTTATTTATTTTTTTATTCCACCATGAAACTTTTCTTCACGCCAGAACTTTTTTTGTCCCTCATTCCATTAGTTGTACAATCTGGGCTTCTTGAAAAGATCATTTGAAAACCTGTTCTCTGGGTATGCACCTTCCCTCATTCTGCTCCCCTCAAGTCCAGGACGGCAGGTCCACATATACTCATAATGTTACCATCAGTTACCACCCTCCCCCGCCAAGCACTTATCACTCTGTTTTCACTGTCCGTGGTCTTGTCTGTATCCCCTTTAGATCATATGCCCCACAAGGGTAAGCACTTCTCTGCCAATTTTGTTTATATCTATAACCACAGCACCAGTGTCTGTCCTACATCAGTCACCTAAAATTCATTGAATGAACAAAGGAAACATTGTGTTTTATTCATATTCCTCAAGTGCTCCTTGATACAATTTACAATGTAATATTAATCACGTAGTCACAGTTGTTGTCAGAGCTTTCCAGTGCAATCCATCTTCCCTTCGGAACCTCATACAAAATATCATATCATCTCTCCCTTTTCTATGACGTTACGTAGCTGCTGTGCAGACTACTAGGGGACATATTTGACTCTATAGAACCTTTTATTCTCTATCAAATTCTAAAATGGAATGGCCCTTGTTGTTCAATGTTCTTTTCAGTTTCTGCTTTGACAGTTAGTTCTTTCTTGATGGTGTGAATGAGGATCAGAAGAGCTGCAATTCTTCATAAGTTCTCCTGTTTCTGGAGATGGTATTGCCAGCAAATAAAATGAAGCTTTATTGTATGACTAAGTGCTCCAGCTGGTTTCCAGATATTTAGTTGAAATCCCTATTCACCCCTCTCTGATCACTTGCAGTATTAATGTTATCATCTATTAAAGTCAGTATGAATTAAATGTGTAAGCAGTATAAGGGGTTCGGGGAGTGCGGAACAAGCAAGCCCCTTCTATAAAAGTTTAACTGCATACAGAGTATTTTGCAATACCTCTTAATTAATTTATTAATTAATAAAACGTATTTATTTAATACCTACTATAATGTAAACACTGTTCTTAGTGTTCGTGATTCAACAATCCAAGGATAGATAAAGGTTCAACTATTACGGATCTTACAACACAGTAAAGAAAGCAGAAAACAAATAAAATAATTTCAATAAATGATAAAAGGTTAAAAAAAAACAGGAGTAAAAGGAATGATTCAAATTAGGTAAAAGAGTGGTATATATTTCAGAAAAAGAAATTAATAAATCCTCTCTAAGTTCTTCAGCTAATATGAACTCCTAAATGCTATGGAAGAGCCAGACATGCAAATAGCCAAAGCACCTCCTTCTGCATCAATATAGTTTATTCTCTGCAGCTTTTTCTAACTACAAATCCATCTGGTCATAGTGCTTTCCTGCTTAAAACTTGCCAATGGTTTTTTGGTAAAAAGTCCAAATTCCTCAGTATGGTATTTATGATTCTTCTCCATTTTTGCCCTTCTTAACTCTCTAGCTAGTCACTTCTGTTTCCACTTTCTTCCTCATATTTCTTCTCTAGTTATAATAAAATTATTTGTTTTGAAGGCACCATATTCTCTCTCACTTGTCATGTTCTCTCTCTGCCTAGAACACTACATCTCTTCTTAAATTACTCAACCATTTTAATATTAATGAATACTGCAATTATTTCGAGAATTGGGTTCTTACGAACGAAAATGTTATACACAGTTCCTGTCTTAAGTTTAAGGTGGACTTTTTGGTTTTTAAAGCTGCCAGAATGCAATATACCAGAGATGGATTGCCTTTTACACTGGGAATGTATTAACTTATAATTTACAGTTCTTAGGCTCTGAAAATGTCCCAACTAAGGCTTCAACAGGATGATACCTGGACTCTGTAGATAGGGTGCTGGTATCTGGGATACCTCAGTCATGTGGGAAGGTACATGGCTGGTGTCTGCTGGTCTTTTCATTGCTTTCTGCTTCTGGTTCCAGCAGCTTCCTCTCTGGGGCCTCTCAGTTTTCCTTTGCCTTTTCTCTCTAAGCTCTCTCTGCTTTTTCTGTCCTTTATTCTCCCATGAAGGACTCCAGTAAAAGGCGTAAGACCCACCTTGAATGGACTGGGTCACATCTCTATGGGAATAATCTAAACAAAAGGCCACAATAGGTCCACACCAACAGGAATGGATTAAAAGAACATGGCCTTTTCTGGGGTACGTAAGAGCCTCAAACCAGCGCAATGGATGTAAGCACTCTCTGGAGTAAAATTTCTAGGTTCTGTTTTCTTTGGGGAAGACTATTTGCTCTAGCTTCAGCTTCAATTTCTCTAAAAGATACAATATGATTTATACTTTATATTTCTTCTGTACTTAATTTTAACAAGTTACACTTTAATAGGAGTGTATCTATTTTCATATATTTTCAGATGCACTAACATAAAGATGCTTATCTACTATAATATATTTACTTTTCAATTTTTAAATACTTATCCAACTACTTTAATGTTTTGGAAAATATGTTGAATTTTTAATTGTCCCTTTTTAAAATTATTTGTGGGTGAGGCTCCTTTCATTTTTGTTTACTTAATCCCAACAGAAGTATATTTATTATATATTATGCTTTACAAATAAAGAACATTTTGTCTTTTAGATCCTTCCTATTTTATGCTGTTTTCTATTTTATTAATTATTTCTCTTATCTTTTGTTATCTATTGATTTATTCTTTCTCTGGATTTGTTCTGCTGTTCTTTTTTTAATGTTTCACGAAAGATGATTAGCTCAATATATTTAGTTATTCCCTTTTTGGAACACAAACATTTAAGACTATATATTTTGCTCTAGATTTTGGTTTAACTGACTTACTACAAAGTTAGCTGTCAGATGATATTAAATTAAAAAATTAATTAAATATTTAACTCATCACTTCATCATGATAAACTGTCAAACGTGGCATTATTTCAAGTGAAAATGAGGTAAGGAAAAAAAAGTAGATTTTGAAAGTATTATTAATGAGTTTCCTTTAATGATACTAGAAAAGTAAAATTATAATCAATACTGTCTTCACATAAATAAAATATTTAAACCTAAAATTGTAAATTTTAATATACTTTAAAATTTTTAATAGTTTTCAACTACTTCAAACTTATCCACTAAAAATATGTTAAAATATATATATATAAGGGCAAACACTTTACATTTAGCCTAAGGCTCCAGTATAGCTTGCCAAGGTACGGGAAAGCCATTAGAAGATTCAGAGCAGAGTTTGGGACATTACTGCCCTTCTATTTCTCTATGAAGATTTTTCTTTTTAAGATAAAACACTATGTTTTATTTTATTTTTATCCTTCTCTTTATTCAACTTAAAGTGTGAAAACATATATGGATTTCCCATAGATTTCTCCTGATATCTTCTTGGGTACACACTGAATCACCTGATTCCATATATGTAAGTGGACAGCTCTTAAATATTCAATGCTCTTAGCTAAGGGAGATTTTCTAATAGCTTTTCATCTAATAGTTTCTCTGGTATAAGATGACATAAATAAAGACCATCATAACAACTATGCAAATATTTATTTTCATCCTCTAGGACTCTTCATACTTTCTGCCCATTTGTTTCTGAATATATTGGTATTTAGATGTTAAATGAAAGCTACCAATGAGGGTAGATGTGGACTCAAGAAAGTGACATGGGAGCTCCGGCAATAGAGATATGTCAGATCAGTGTTCTGCTTGATAAAGACCTTGAATTTTTGATCCAGGGTATGGTAAGGGAAAGATGAAGACTAGTTCCACTTTCATGGATGCAAATGGGCCAACCAACAGAAAAGAAAATGTCATGTATGTTTTCTTGGTGTTTACAACTTGAAGAAAGTAATGAGAGGTATTTAGAACTACAGCTTTCTGTCCCCCACAGAAGTTTTGAATACCTGGCAGAAACATTCTCAAAGTTCCAGAAAACAGTTAAAGGATGGTACTAACAGGGTGAGCAGTGAATCAAGAAAAAAGCTGTAAGTCATAAAATCTCCTGGTGCCAGGCTAGCCCTCCCATATCCCACAGGCTTGACATAGAGAAATATGTGCTTCCAGTACAGATCCCTGACCCAGTTTCAAGAGAGAGCAGAGTCAGAAGAGGAAATACAAATGGCCAAAAGGCACATAGACAAATGCTCAACTTCACTGGCTATTAGGGAAATGCAAATCAAAACCACAATGAGATATCTTCTGTCACCCACTAAAAAGTCCATTATCAAAAATAAATAAACAAACAAACAAACAGAAAGCAATAAGTGCTGGAGAGGATGTGGAGAAAGAGGCACACTTATCCACTGCTGGTGGGAATGTAAAATGGTACAACCACTCTGGAAGGCAATTTGTGGGTTACTTAGGATCATATGGCTAGGTATAGAATTGCCATATGATCCAGCAATCCATTACTAGGAATATATATTCAGAGAAATTGAAGGCAAGGACACAAACAGACATTTGCACACCAATTTTATAGCAACATTACTTACGATTGAGAAGAAATGGAAACAGCCCAAATATCCATTAATGGATAAGTGGCTAAACAAGTTATGGTATATACATACAATGGAATACTGTGCAGCTATAAGGCAGAATAAAGTCATGAAGTATGTAACAGCCTGCATGAAACTTGAGAACATTATGCTGAGTGAAATTAGCCAGAATCAAAAGGACAGATACTGTATGATCTCAATAATATGAGCTAACATTGATGAGTAAACTTTGAGAATTAAATTTAAGAACATAGATTATTAGGAAATAAGACAGAGGGAAGAGATTGGGCATTTGGTGCTGAAAGAATACAGAATGTGCAACAGGACTGATTGTAAAAATTCAGAAATGGATAGCACATACTACCTGATTCTAGCACAGTAATATAAGTACAATGAATGCAGCTGAATGTGAGTATGATTGAGGGAGAAGGGCTGGGGGCATGTATGAAACCAGAAGGAAAGATAAAGCCTGAGATGATATAATTTAGGAATGCCTAGAGTGGACAATGATGGTGATTAAATGTACAAATAAAAAACATTTTTACATGAGGGAGAAAAAATGAATGTCAACATTGCAAGGTGTTGAAAATGGATGGTATACAGGAAAAAGTACAATCAATGCAAGCTAGGGTCTATAGTCAACAATAACGTTGTAATATGCTTCCACTGAATGTAACCAAGGTATTATGCCAAAACTAAATGTCAGCAGGTGAGGGGCATGGGGGAAAATTCTTTGTAGAAGAAAAGGAAATATCTTCATATAGATTATGGTGGTGAAGGCATGTCTATATACTTGGGTTGGATTGTATGATGCGTGAATAAAACTATTTTAAAATGAAGAGAGAAACAAGTGCTAGAGAAAATGCAGAGAAGAGTTGTACCCATTGATGGTTGGTAGGGAAACTGAGAGGTAGCCCTTTGGAGGGCAATGTGGTGATTCCACAGAAGGCTAGGTGTGGGTTTGCCAGATGATCCTGAAACCCTGTTGCTTAGTATAAACCTGGAAGAATGAGTGTAGGGACACGAATTGACATTTTCACACTGGTGTTTATGGCAGCAGTGTCCATCATTCACAATGGGTTGAGGTGGCCTAAGAGTACAAAGACCAAGAAATGGAAGGGAGCTATGATGCTTACGTACAATGCACTACTGAGCCACTGCAAGAAAGAAAGAAGTTGTGAGACACGCAAACTTGGTGAATGAACTTTAACGGTTGTTGCTTAAATGAAATATCAGAAACAAAAAGACAAATATTATCATGCCCCACTCATACGGACTAACTATAATATAAAAACTCAGTGAACTGAAGTCAAGAGCATGGACTGTCAGGCTGGGGCCTATTGTAAAGTGTCCTAGATTGTAAACTCTTATAGCAGTCACATATATTCAGGAATTGTTAACTGTTATTTCTAAATTCTGAGATACTGAGCTGTTTGTATATAACCCGGTCATTCTCTGAAATTCCAGGTATTTATGTGACACCTGAGACTCAGAATTAGAGCTCTGAAGCTATGAAAGTCAGCAATACCCAAACAGGAATTGTTTAAAAAGTTGAAAAAGGGATCAGACTTCGACTAGAGATATGAATGAGCTGGTCTGGATAGGACTAAGGTAGAGCAGAATACAGGGTAAAGGATGATATTGTCCATATTTGAAAACTTCAGCTACTGTGTAAGGTCAAAGAGAGAGATGCTTATTTGATGCAAAATTTATATTTTGGGTAGTGCATTACCTAATTTAACTTGTATGGTCAGTTTAGTTAAACATCATAAGTATATGGAATCTTGACTAGGGCATGAGATTTTACTGGTTAGTCCAGGTTAGTGTGATGCCCTGCTATGTCCCAGAGTAATTTGGGCACTGAAAAAAGAAGTATTTGCAAAGTCCCCTTGGGGAACAGGGGAGAAAGAAGTAACTATTCAACTTCCTCATTTGGAGTTTCTAGTATTCTCATAAGCAGTGGAGACAACCAAATCAATAGGCCAAGCCCATGATCTTGGGGCCCACCCCTATGAAACTTATTCCTGCAAAGGATAGGCTAAGCCTACTCAAAATTATGCCTAAGAGTCACCCCCAGAGAACCTCTTTTGTTGCTCAGATGTGGCCTCTGTCTCTAAGCCAACTCAGCAGGTGAACTCACTGCCCTCTCCGCTACATGAGACATGACTCCCAGGGGTATAAATCTCCCTTTCAACCTGGGTCAGAAATCCTGGGATTTGCCAGGATCCAGAATCATGGGAAATTGAGAAAACCTTCTTGAGCAAAAGGGGGAAGAAAGAAATGAGACAAAATAAAGTTTCAATGGCTGAGAGATTTCAGAGTCAAGAGGTTATCCTGGAGGATATTCTTAAGCATTATATAGATATCCCTTTTTAGTTTATGGTGTGTTGGAGTGGCTGGAGGGAAGTTACCTGAACTGTTGAGCTGTGTTGCAGTAACCTTGATTCTTGAAGAAGATTGTACAATTATACAGCTTTAACAATATAACTGTGTGATGTGAAAACCTTGTGTCTGGTGCCCCTTTCATCCATGGTATGGACAGGTGAGTAAAAATTATGGATTAAAGATAATAGGGGGGATAAGGGATAAAATAAATTGGGTAAATGAAAACACTTCTGATCAATGTGAGGGAGGCATAAGGAGTATGGGATGTGTGAGTTTTTCTTTTTCTTTCTTTTTCTGGAGTGATCCAAATGTTCTAAAAATTTATCATGATGGGCAGTGCGACAGTGGCTCAGTGGCAGGATTCTCACCTCCCATGTTGGAGACCTTGGTTCGGTTCCTGGTGCCCGCCCATGTGAAAAAAAAAAAAGATTATTGTGGTGATGAATAGACAACTGATATTGTGAGCCATTGATTTTACACCATGTATGGATTGTATGTGTATGAAGATTTGTCAATAAAAATATTTAAAAAAAAAAGACAGAGTAACCCTCATACATATTCTGGGAGCATGAATATCTTATACAATTTGTCTGATGGTGGCCTGAAGGACGCACTCTCCCAGAATTTGCCCTGCATGTAGAAGGCGGCTCACTCAGCTATCCTAGAGTTTTGTGGAAGATCAGTCAAGTCATGCTGCTGGGGCATGGGATTGCTGACTACAGAATATGCACATGCCGCATGCTATGAGGAAACTATTTCCTACGGAGGAGGGACATTCAAAACGTTGTATGCAGCAAAATTCCTAAGGCCACCTGTGCATGCTCAAGACAACGTATTTGCTCAGAAAGGATCAGGGAGACTCACATACTTTGGCCTAGAGCTATTCTCTAAACTTATTGTATGGATAAGCCATGAAGGAGACCCTTGCACAGGCCACTCTTCAAAGACTTGAAAGGTATTTTCTTTTTTATTTTCCTTAGTTCTTGGCATTCAAGGAAAGTTGTGTCATGACACTAGCTGTATATAAGCTTAAATAGTACATACCTTGGAGTCTAATTCAGCCATAATACATTAAAATATCAAATATCCAGGTACTAACAAAAGGTTGAAAAATGTATACAGAGGTCAGGCCACGGTGGCTCAGCAGGTAGAGTTCTTGCCTGTCATGTTGGAGGCCCAGGTTCAATTCCCGGTGCCTGCCCATGCAGAAAAAAATATATATATAAAGAAACAGGAAGCTATAGCCCAGGCAAAGGGGAAGATTGAAACCATTAGTGAGAAGGACCAGATCTCAGACATTTCATAAAGACTTAAAAAAAGAGGTCCTAAATTTTCTCAAAGGGCTAATGGAAAATATGGACAAAGAACGACAGGAAATTTGAAAAATGATTGATGAATACAAAAAGAATGTGAATAGAGAGATGGAAATTATGAAAAGGAAGCAAAAAGAGATGAAAATCATAGTAATAGAAATTAAAAATTCCATAGATTGCTACAACAACAGTTTGGAGCTGTCAGAAAGAAAGAGTCAGAGAACTTGAAAATAAGACAATTGAACTTATTTTCTGAGGAAGGAAGGAAGACAGAATGAAGAAAAGAGAACAAAGCCTGAGAAACTGTTGGGACACCATCAAGCACACCAAGATACACACTATTCAGAAGGAGAAGAGGAAGGGGCGGGGAAAATATTCAAAGAAAGAATGGCTGAAAAGTTCCTAACTTTATCAATTATATCTATCTATCTGTCTGCCTGTCTGTCTATCTATCTATCTATCTATCTATCTATCTATCTATCTGTCTGTCTGTCTGTCTGTCTGTCTGTCTGTCTGTCTGTCCGTCCATCCATCCGTCCGTCCGTCCGTCCGTCCGTCTGTCTATCTGTCTATCTATCTGTCTGTCTGTCTGTCTGTCTGTCTGTCTGTCTGTCTATCTATCTATCTATCTATCTATCTATCTATCTATCTATCTATCTATCTATCCATCCATCCATCCATCTATCTTATCTATCTAACCTATCTTTCTACCTACCTACCTACCTACCTATCTATCTATCAACTGATTGAGTAAATGTGGCAAAATATTAAAACTGGTAGATCTTGGTATCTAGAGATGTAGGGATATATTGGAATTCTCTGTATGGGATTGATAATAGTTTTGAACCTGTCCTGGTCCTGTAAGTTTGAAAGCGTTTCAGTATACAGTTATCCCTTCTACATCACGACTTTTCCATCATGGTGTTGATATATTTCAGGTGGGCATAAGAAATTAAATTCGTATTTTGGGGGAATTTTGTGGAAGCTGCAGATGAGACACAAAGGCCAGGAGATGACACAGACAAAGTTTAGAAACTCAGAAATGCATAAACTATATCTATAATATTGTATAATATCAACATATTTTATCTTTTAACACCAATAAGGTATTGTAAACACCCCATGAAAGAAAAAGAAAAAAATCAGACTTCTCTTATACGAAGGGAGAGCCAAAAATTTTACTGTTTTACACAGATTTTCCACATTGTGGGGGCACTGTGCCCCTAACCCCTGTAATGTGGAAGGGATAACTGTAAAAAGTTTGAAAGTTGCTTTATCTATATATGAAGAAAGGAAATTATTACGTCTTATTTGTCATTGTATATCCAGCTTTTAGTAAAATATCTACCACAAACTAAACTCTTGAAAGAATAAATGCATCTAAAATAATACTTAATAATACTTGAAAGAATAAATGCATCTAAAATTTAGAAGGGAGCATAGAAGAGACAAGATTCTCTCCATCTCTTCTGATTTAGTCTGGGATTGGACATTTGTCTTGCTGAATAATTTAATAATGCATGCCCCTTTTAAATATTTTGAAAACTTTCTGATGCTATAGAAGCTTGAGCCATGTCAGCTTAACTAGTTTTATGGGGTTCTAGGGTGTATGTCTTTCAGAGGCAAATTTGTGGTTTGATTGAATATCATGGTGATTATCAAGCAAAGCTTAAATACTTGGGAAGTTGAACTTTTTCCAAAAATTTTTGCTTCATTTGCTCACACCTGTGTTCCACAATGACACTTGTGAAAATTATATTTTGACATGACTATATCCAAATAAGAATATTAGGCAAAATATTGCTTGCATCTTTAATAATATAACTTTGTGGATAATAAAGATTATGACAATTTTAAAGCTCTCAATAATTCATCCAGGGTATAGTCAATTGGAAATTAAATTTCAAAGTTGTAAAATTTCCATACCAAATGAAATTCCTACAATTCCTTCAATATTCATAAACTTAAATAAAGGAACAAGAAAAATCTTTACTTAGGAATAAGCAGAAGGATAACTATATATATATATATATATATATATATATATCTTTTTTTTTTTTTTTTTTTGGCACTGGCAGGCTCTGGGAACTGAACCCTGTTCTCCAGCATGGCAGGTGAGAATTCTGCCACTGAGCCACTTTTGCCCACCCATGGATAACCATATTTTTCTCTGAAGATGAGTAAACTTTTAATTTTTTTTAAATGAGGAGATCAAAATAGTTGGTTAAAGAGAAAGGTCCTGTCGTGAACAAGGTGACTTCCTATCATTAAAAGACATTAAGGCTAGTACTGTCATACATGAACAAATTTTGTACAAGCCATGAAATATACTCGACTATTTCATTTTATTCTATGTCATCGAAACTAGTCTTTAATTGATTGCAATACAGTTCAATTGAGCCAATAAAAGTATCATTGATTATAATCTCTATAGAACTGTGATGGCTACCATTTTTTACTGTATTGGCAGGCAAAATTGCATTTTCTCTTCGTCTCAGGTCACCTACCACCCAAATGAGCAATTGTTAATGGAATCAGATCATTAGCTCTTGCTGTACTGATTTCTAAGTCACTGCCTGAGTGTACATTTCAGTAAATAGAGAATATTCCAGGATGTTTTCTCTTGTACGTGAGGAAGAGATTTGGTGAGTTTTGATAAATGGCTCCACTCATTGGTTGAAGAATTACCTAACTGAAAATGCTGATCTTTGAATTGTGAAGACTAATGACTGAGAGCAAGGAGGCTATACTTGCCAAAGAAATAAGATAAAATCTGAATTATTTAAGATGAGACCAAAGTAATAGTATTATTAATGATCAGGTAGTAATAATAACCATTCAACAGAGTTAGGGAATTTTAAGAACCTACCTTGTGTCAGACAATATGTTGAATTGTTTACATGCATTAGCTTGTTTATCATTCATGACAATAATCTGAGGTAGTTATTATCGAAATTTCAAATGTAAAGATGAACAAACTGAGACTTAGAGACAATAACTCACTTCCCAAATGCCACACATGGGTAGAGCATTCCCTACTATTCTGACTGCTCAAGAGACCACATAATTTTTTCTTTGCTGGTGCGTGTGTGTGTGTGTGTGTGTGTGTGTGTGTGTGTGTGTGTGTGCTGTTTGCTTTTATTGCTCATGGAAGTTATTCTTCTCATTGCCAATGTCTCTTTCCTGGGCTGTGTGATGATTTAAAATGAACCAGATTGTGGTAGAGGCTTGGTGTTTTAATGGGAATGGCTGAATAAATGAATGAATAAGTGATCTGTGATTTTTCAACCAATAATGTAAATGTTGGATGATATTATCAGGTTCTTAAGTCAGAATAAGGCTAAAGAAAATATATATTCTGATGGTTCTTTCTCTTTTTCATTACTTCCTGGATACCTATTACATCATAACCTTAAGTGTACTTTGAAGTACACATTACGCTTTCATGTGTTCCTGAAAATTCATGGTCTATATAAATGTAGTATTTGTCATATAATGAAGAAATCATTTAGTGCATTCCTTTGTAGGGTAAAAAAATACTTTAGTTATATTTCTCATTCTTGTATCATATCTTTGATTTTAGTAAAATACAATCAGGTTTATATAACTGCATATATTCCCTTAGTGATTAAAGATGTGAAAGAAGCATTTGAGAATCGAAAATAAGTAAAATATAAATCATACAATTAATAATTAGTGTGCATACACACAATTACATGTCACTTTGTTATTACTTTTTAGAGCTCTAAATGTGTGTAAATTATTGCATGCAAATAAGCAAAAACACAAAATATGAGGTGTCATTGGATTAATAATATTTAGTTCCAAATGTGCGTCAATTTATCTCAGGATTCTTTGTAGAGGAATAGTTATCACAGGGGAAGCATATGTGTGCCTCTGTGTAGACAGGAAAAGGCGGTGAATGGCAGCAATAATATAGAAAAATCATTCGGTCCTAAACAGGAATTAGTTTAGTTTAGTTTTGTTTTTCCGTGACATACCTGGCCATGGATAGTACTCCATGGTAGGTAGAAAACATAAGAAAATAAAATTTGGACAAATGGAATTGTTAAAACACACACATAAAACAAAACAAAAACAAACAAACAAAAAAAACAAAGCAAAAACATGTATCATATTTTCTAGTTTGTTAGCTACCAGAATGCAATATACCAGAAATGGAATGGCTTTTAAAAAGGGGAATTTAAGAAGTCGCTAGTTTATAGTTCTAAGGCCAAGACAATGTCCCAGTTAAAGCAAGTCTATAGAAATGTCCAATCAAAGACAACCAGGAAAAGATACCTTGGTTCAAGAAGGCTGATGATATTCAGGGTTTCTCTCTCATCTGGAAAGGCACAGGGCGAACACAGTCACAGTTTCTCTCTTGGCTGGAAGGGCACATGGTGAGCAAGGAGTCGTCTGCTACTTTCTCTTCTGGCTTCCTCTTTCATGAAGCTCCCCGGGAGGTGTTTTTCTTCTGCATCTCCAAAGGTCACTGGCTGGTGGGCTCTGCTTCTCATGGCTGTGTCATTCCCACTCTTGACTAAATCATGTCATCCAGGGAGATGATCTGATTACAGTTTCAAACATGCAGTATTGAATAGGGATTATTCTACCTTTATGAAATGGGATTTTGATAAAACATGGCTTTTCTAGGGGGCATACATCCTTTTAATCCATCACACACATGTTCATATTACTTGAAGATACTTAATTTGACAAAATATTCAGTATAGTGTTCTTTCAAAGAGAAAATTACTGTTTATTTCAATTAATTATTTTACCTCAAGCGAATTCCTTGTCTCTTGGCCTACCTCTCTCCCTCTGCTTCACTGTCCTTTGTTCTACCTGATATTCTGGAGAAAAAGCTTTTCTCCCCAAGACCCTGTCCTTATTTTTGACGACACCCTTTGCTTGCAACTATATAAATAGGCAAACAGACATCAAACTGGAGTCCCATGTGCCATGGGAGTGGGTGGGTGGGTGCAAGTAGGTCAGACGTGTCACCTCAGATGGCTGCAGGAAGCCCAGGAGATACAGTTACAAGAGAAAAGTTATGTTCAATACAACCAGAGGCCTGAAAAGGAAAAGATCTGGCCAGGTACAGAATGAAAATTCGTGCAAAAACAGTGTGTGTAATAAAGGACTGACTTTATGAGGAGGCACTATTAGAATTCAGAGCACATCTACTAGGAAACATTTTTATTGACACTTGGCAGTTGTGAACCAGATGCCTCTGAATTAAATAAGCCTTTGCATTTATCCTTTAGGAGTATGTTGGGTCTGGAAGAGGTAGAGTGTCTATTCATTCATGGATTCATTCATTCTTGCAGCAAATATTTATTGAACATTTAACATCTACTTAGTAAAATACATAAAATGTGGAGCCTGACCTTAAGGGATTCTGTCTAGCTGAAGAACTAAGACATGCATGCACCAAAGTTAAATATTAATTTAAAACAATGTGTCATGAACTCTGGAATTGTTGGCATTGGAAATGCACCTCAGAGGTGCTCCATTCTAGTGATTTTCCTGATATATTCTCAGTTTCAATGAGGATTAAAACTGTGGCAAGAGGAAGGTCAACCTCATCTACTGGTCCTCATTCTCCTATTTTATAGAGAAGATGAGTTGGGATTAGTATAGCAAGGACATGTGCCATAATTGAATATATGAGGCCAGAAATAAGTAAATGCCTATGTGTGGTAAAGGTAACATATGCTGTTTGGATTCGGAGGAGAGAGATATTTGATTAATACACATCCACAACCAATGCACTTCCGAAACAGTTTTGGTAGCTGTATTCCACAAGTAGATTTCCCACGTTAAGGATGATATAATTAAAATATTTAATTTTAGAATAGTTAGTAGGTATTTTTCAGTCATCAATGACTCAGGAGAGTGTTTTTACAAGGCCGACCTCATTTCAGTATTAGGCTAAGTAATACGCAAGTAGGAAGGTAAACTTGTAACACAAAGGTCATATGATTAACATCAAAACTAAAAACAGATGACTTTTGGGTGAAGCATATCTCCCTTAGCAAGGACTATTAAGAAGCAGTCTTATTTTATTTTCATTGAATTTTCAAGACTAATATTCTCTATATGTTTAATATAATTAAAGTGGATGCATAAGGCAAAATGACCAAACTACAGAGAATTTTATATCCTCAAACCATTTTTATACGGAGTTCATAAACTCATTTAGTAAAAAACAAAAGTTGAGAAACATTATAACATAGTGTTTTAATACATGGTTTACTGAAATATTGAATTGTTTAAACTTGGCTTTCGTTGCTCATGAGTAGTAAGGCAAGTTGCTTAATGTGCGTGAACTTCTGTTGCTGCATGTGAAATATAGGGATTACTGTGGCATCTGTTTTTCAGAATTTTATGTGGATAAAATGATATGTGTAGAAAGCGCTTAGCTCAGTCCCAAGCACCTAATAAATCCTGAAGAGATGATAGTGATTAATAAAAAGCATCATATATGTGTGAGGCACCATGCTGAGTATTGTGGAAAAAGAGATGAACTAAAAATTCTCAGGCTAATGGAGGTAGATATGTATGTTAAATTATTACTTTTAAAATATAAGTTTAGGAAAAACTGAGACTACTCATGAATTTATTTCTGAGTGGTATTGGTGGCAGTATTGGTAAGGGTTGTTGGGGGAAAATGTCCTTTAAACTGAAATAAAAAGGAATGATATATAGGGCCAACATTTACTTTTTCAGTTTTCCAATATTTTTCAATTGATTAAATGAAAAATATGATGTTATGGACCAGGTGCTATGAGCAACCTGAGAGGAACCCTGTGGAGAGATGCAGGGTGACCTGTAAATGGTTAGAGTAATCTGTTCTTGAATAAAAGGTTGAACAGCTCTGGTAACTGTTTTCTGACTGAGATCCCCTAGAAGTGGTCCACATCTTCCTGGAACTTGAATCTAGGCCAATTTAAGATTGCATGCGGACTCTCAGGGTCGTCAGATACCGCTACTGAAAAGATGTAATCCTATCCTTATTACGACTGCCAGATTAGATAGGTACTTTTTTCTTCATCATGGGTTCCCTTGGACTCTCAGGTGTGGCTATGTGGAATCATCTCAGAAACTAGGAATCATGCACACCTGATTTGCTTTTTATTAACTTCACGAAATTTAGTTCAATTTGCTGTGAGTTCATTAACAGAGAAGAACTCTGTCTTATTCTTAGGTTTGGTTCCATTGTTTAGCAAAGTGCTTGGCAAACAAATGCACTCAGTAAATATCTCTGGAATGAAATTCAGTTATTATATTTAACAGACAGCTATTAAGCGTCTCCTTAATAGTCCCAATGTAAAGGGGCTGGAGATTAAAAAAGAATGAAAGAGGATACGATTTCTGCCCTCAAGGAGCTTATAATTATTTATGGAGGCAGACATATAAATTAGAAATATATGAAAGGCAGAATGTGATATGTCTTCATTAATGGAAAGGATGAGGGGTGACAAGATAGAATGCATTAATTTGCTGGATAAGAAAATATTTCCCAAGGGAAATTTGAGATATGACTTAAAGAATGAATGGAATTTGGATTGATAGAGTAGTAGGGAAGGTTGAGAAAACTATACAAGGAAAGACAGAATTTTGGAAATATTTGTCAAAAGCCAAGTATATGGAGGGTAGAGTTTGTAGCAGAACATAAGACTGGAAAGGTAGTTTTGAATTAGATTGTGGAAAATCTAGAATACCTTGCTAAAGATTTTGGAAATTTTCTGTAGGTATTGGGAGACATTAATGGTTTTAGAGGATGAGGGAGACATCACTTTACCTCACATTTTAGCAAGATAAATAAGCAATAAGACAGATATGTTGGAGAGATACAGAATGGGTGATCTAGTGCAATAATGCAGAAAATATAATTTAGATAATATTTTCTGTAAAAGAGAATAAAAAATCAGTGAACAGAAATGAGAACTCTTTCTATGGCAGAAATAGTGCTCGATAGCTACAGTATTTTCAGGGAAGAGGCACTAAATATGACCTTGAAATTTTTAGCTTGGGTGACTTGAAAGATTATCATTGCAATTAGTAAAGATAAGGAACAAAGAAATAATAAAACAGTTAATAGTCATATAGAGCCTACTATGAGTTCAGTGTTTAAGCCTTATGATAAACTTATGAGGCACATATGCTTTTCTTATCCCCACTTTCCAAAAGAGAAAACTAAGGACCAGGGAGGTGAAGTAACTTACCCTTCAGAGCTAGGACTCAAATCCGAGAAGTCGCATGCCTGGATCATGTTTGTTAACTACTAGGTTACTCTGTTTCCTGAAAAGAAAAAGGGACAGGTAGCCTGGGTCAAAGAAGAGATGTTCTTTTAAGATGTTGCGTTTGCAGTGTTGTCTGGGCATCAATGAGGGAAAGTCTAGCAAGTATCTGATGGCAATTTGAGTCTCAAATTTAAGAGGATGATTAGAAATGAGCCCATCAATAGTGTCATCTCTGAAAACTAAGGAAAGGGGCATATTAAAAATGAACCAGAACTGCAAAGTACTGTTTTAGTTGCTCTGAACTTTTGAAAAATATGTGATGGCCTTTTCTGATTGCTAGTAGATGAGATACACTTTTTGGGGGTGGGTGCATAGTATGGGAAACAAACTGAAATACATTTTTATAAAGCCAAATAATATTTTCTCTTCTGTTCCTATAATTTGGTTTAAAAATAGCAGTGAAAATATGGGATTTAGTCTAGTAGGTAAAGAATTTTTTAATTTGATTATAGCAATTCTACTGCCCCAGATAAAATTGTATCTGAATATAAAATTCCCTCTTAACTCTATTTGGCCTTTCTCCTATATAGCAATCTCAAACTGAATTCTCTCCCATAGTGTCTCCATCTCTTTGGCATATTGCTATCCAGTGCTATGAAAAGATAGGCACTTCAAGAGAAAGCACATTAGTTAAGCATCAATTGCAACTTAATGGGCCAAGGTATTTGAATGATATTTTCAATGACATTATAAATCTTTGCTTTAGACTATTGAGGGAATATGCTAAACCTCACTGAAAATCTCTGATGTAGACTTTGCTATCAATAATCATTTTATAGAGGAGCCAATTGAAAAGCTAGATATATTTTTGAGCACAAATAGTCCAGAATGAAAGTAGAAATATAATAATGTAATGGGCTCAATATTGGGATACACGCCAACTGTTGTGTAAAAGATATGACTGACAAATGGAAAGAGGGAAGGAGAGAATTAGAATGAATATGAACACATGAATCACAAATGATGTGTTATTTTTCTGTATTCTTTACTGGATGCTCACATTATTCCATCTTCAATCAAGTGAGTAGCAGGTGACATTTTTATGTGACTGAAAGAGAAGGCGAAATCAGCCAAGCAGATAATAGCTAGCTGTAAGACTGGATAGTCTTATCCAGAGATGGCAATCTGTGCCCACGTAACTGGGTTTAAACACGATACACTAAGCTCCTTTCTCCTCTCAGCTACAGTATACAGATACCAACATTAACAAGTGCAAATAGGGCTGGCAGAAGAGATGATTCAAAGAGGCTTTGGTAGGGTTGTAAATTCAGAATTCTTCTTTCATGATATATATTCAAAATAGCACACAGTCTTGAAATACTAAGTTTAAGACAAAAAAATTTAAGAGAAAAAATTCTTGGAAATAGAAATTGAGTAACTAAAATTCCAAATGGAGGTTAGTGATTAGTAGAAAATGCTTCATAAGAGAATTAATTGCTTATTAAATACTGATAGAAAAGATAAAAAGACTCTAAATGTTTGAAGTAGGGGAAAATAGAACTGCATGATTATTTCGCCCCGCTTTGTAGTTACATTAATTCATTTAACATGTATTAATTAAGCACCTACTATACATACACGAGGCACTGTATTAGCAGTAAAAGAAAAAAAAAAAGAATAAAATTTCTGCCCACAAGGAGCTTATGTTCTAGAGAAGGCATGGGAGGAGGGTACAGAGAGACATGAACTAAATCAAAGCAGTAATTAAAATATAAGGTATGGTAGATGGTGCAGTGTGCTATGGAGAAAAACAATGCAGGGGAAGGAGTGATAATGATGGAGAGTGGCCTACAATTTTAAATTAAGTGATTGAGTAATCTTCACTATAAGAGAAACATTGCAGCAAAGATCTAGAGTAGGCAAGGGAATGAGTCATGTTGACATCTGGGAAAACAGCATTTTAAGTGCAGAGAAAAGCCTATGCAAAGCATAGGGCAGGCATAGGCCTGGCATATTTGAGGAGTAGCAAGGACAGTATGGCTAGAGCAGGTTGAAGGGCAGGGAGAATAGTTAAAAATGAGATTAGGGAACTAAGGGTAAGGGAGAGCCCCTGTTACATTCTGTTGGCCGCCTTAAATAATTTGCTTTTAATTTGAGTAACACAGGAAGCCATGCTTCTATATTGAAAATAGATTGCTAGGGGACAAGGCCAACAGCAAGGAGATAAAATTTTAGGGTTACTGAATCAATCCAGATGAGAGACAATGCTGGCTTGGACAAGGGTGTTAATGTGAAGGTGGTAAGGAATGAGAAGCCTCGATATATTTGGAATAGGGTGTCGATGGATTAGATGTGGGTTGTGGGTATAAAGAACTGCTTTTCATCAGAATACCTCAAAAGCTGGTTTCACATTTACTTGGGTGGGGAAAATTATAGTAGATGAAAGTTGCAAGAGGGATATCAGGTTTATGTTTTTGGACATGTTAAGTTTGAGTTGTACATTAGACCCTCAAGTGAAGATATTTACATGTGCATTTTGGACACATATTACTGGAGATAAGGGAAGAACTCTGAACCCAATATATACATTTGAAAAGTGTCATCATTAGCTGTTATTTAAACCATAAGATTGGGTAAGATAACATGAGAGTGAGTGTAGAGAAAGAAGAGAAATGGTCCAAGGACTTAGCTCTGGAGAATTCTGATATTAAAAGTTAAGGGGGGGTGGACAATGGTGGCTTAGTGGCAGAGTTCTCGCCTGCCATGCCAGAAACCTGGGTTTGGTTCCTGGTGCCTGCCCATGTAAAAAGAAAAAAAAAAGAAAACGGAAATGTTAAGGGAGATGAGAAACAACAAGCAAAAGGACATATAAGAAAAAAATCCTGGGGAGAAAAATTGGGAGAGTATAAAATTCAGGCAGAAAGTTTTCTTTTTCCCCAAGAAAGAGTGATCAGTGGTATCAAATGTTGCTGATAGATCAGTGTGATGGTTTGAAGCTGTGTGTACTCCAAAAATCATGGTCTTAAAGGTAATCCATTACTGTGGATATAGACCTAATGTGGGTCATTTCAGTTAAGGTATGCCCCAGGTTGGTCTTAATTTTCTTACTGAAGTATATTATAAGAGGATGAAATAGAAAGAACAGAAGCTGAAGGAGAAGAGCACATACAGATGCTCAAAAAGAACAGACGTGGCAGCCAGAAGCTGAAAGCAACAAAACCCAGGAGGAAAAGACCAGCAGACTCTGCCATGTGCCTTGCCACGTGACAGAGGCCAAGCTCATCAGATTGCCCATTGGAGCCTTGACTTAGACATTTTCACAGCCTCAGAACTGTCAGCCTGCCAACTGATGAATCCTCATTGTTAAAGCCAGTCCATTTCTGGTAAAGTTGCATGTCAGCAGCCTTAGCAGACTAAAACAGTGAAATAAAATGAAAGCTGAGATTTAAATTTGGGATTAAGCAGCTCAAAGACGACTGATGACCTGGAGCAAGAGAAATTTCAGGAAGAGATAACAGACAAAGGTCTAACTTTGTTGGGTTCAAGAAAAAACAAGAAGGGCCAAATTGAGAGAAAATAAGTATATAAAATGTTTCAAGGGCTTTTGTTGCATGGGATCTCAAATAATGGGGAGTTAGTTGGAGAATAAATGAAATATGAACAGGGTTATCTTTTGCATGTGTATACATGTGTGGGGAAGGGTGAAGAGAGTACAGTTTGTGTGATGGTGGAACTGATCGGGAGAAAGGAAGAGGAGAAGATGATAGAGGAGAGTGAGGGAAAATTTGGGAGGAGTGGTGAGAAGGGACAGAGTTCAAATTAGCTGGAGCATTCATAATAGCATTGGGGGAAGGCAGAGACAAGGCAGAGTAGGGAACAGATGCAGGAAAAGTTGGGTAGATACAGTGTTAAGAATGTGTGGAAGTGATTTGAAACAAAATCATCAATTTAGAGTGAGGATGGGGAAGGAGGATTTGAGGCAAGAGGTATGAAATAGTTTTTCTAGGAACTAGCAAAACGACTGGACTAAAGAAATAGAGTACAATTCCTGGAAATCACTAGGTTAATGGTCTTTCTCTTAATAGTGATGGGTTTTAAGAGGTATTAGAACATGGGTGTGTTTTCTTCTTGCTATATTAGCTGAGGAGATATTCTGGTGCATTATGAATAGGTAAATTATCTGCAATAGGACATTTGTCAAGAAAGTAAAAAGAATGAGAGAATGTCAAAGAAATTGATGGTATGTGCAGTGAAGTGATTATAATAGTGGGCAAAGCTGGTAAAGAAGAGAAATTAATCTGGAATGGTACTGGATCAATGGACAACAGATTCCAGGAGTTGGATATATCAGAAGGTCTGAGCTGGAACCATAAGAATGGTGGTAAGAAAATGAAATGATTGAAATTGATATTATGGAGGAATTGTAGTGATAGCCAATAAAATACCTAGGCTTAGCAAATGGCCATCACTGTGAGTGTCTGAGTTATGGTGGAGAAGAAGTTCATTGGAGAAGAGGAAGCCAAATGTTTTGTACAAACTGTTTTTTTTTATACAAACAAACAAAAGACAACTCAATAGCTTTATCTAGAGAAGCTTTATTTCCATCTCTCAGAGTTCGGAGTGTGTCAACAAAGGGGAAAGAGGAGATGTAATTCAGAACCCCAGATTTCATTCATATAGTAGCTTCAGAGAACTCACTGGATTCTTTGTGTGTGGTCTCAGAGTAGAGAAATAAGAATGCAGAATTTTTTGAGACGCTTTAGAAACCAGGTCTGGAGGTGGCAAACATCACTCAGTCACACGCCATGGGTCCAGCAGTCAGTCTCTTGGGGCCACCTAACTGCAAGGGGCTGGGAAATGTGCTATAACAATGTGCCCAGGTAAAGGAGAAGAAACACAGAAAGTGGTGAGCACACTCATTCTCTGCACAAAGGATCCAAATGGCCAGAATAGTAGAATGTTCTTCAAGATGGAAAATGAAGGCACCAAAATTATGACAGAAGTAGTATTAGAGAAAATGACAATAAGTTGGGCTTTAAAATCTTCCAGGCATGAGAAAGTGAGAACCCAGGGTGTATAGATAAGTACGTTGAAGAGGAGCGGTGGGTATTAAGATCTTGTGATATAATATTCAGTTTGTGGATTTTAGGGGGATGGATTAAAAATGGTCTAAAATCGGCAACGAAGAGTTCATTTAACTCCCATCTATAGAACTGGAGTGTAGACATCCTCCCCTTGAGAAGGCTGACAAAGCAAAGTTCTCTGGGGAAGTGGGGGCAGAATGGGGTTTCTTTTACTGCAATAGGACAAATAAATTATTATCAAAAAATAATAAGTTGAGTTTATAGAGGATTTTTCTGATGACTTGAGAATGATTCCACAGGACACAGAGGGAAGAGTTTAAGAACTGGGTGTATGGGAGATGGTTTTTTTTAAAAAAGGAAATATAATGACCTGTGTTGGTATTAGAATGTGAGTGATAAGGAACAATTTTGGAGATGTGAGCTTGTTTTCTTTTTTAAGGTGACTAATGAAAATAGGGACAGAGGCATACTGAAATGAATGTTAATGGTTTCAAAGCAAACTATGTGGTGGTCAGGCTAAGGTATTGGAGGTTAGGAGGGCTAAAGATCTCCCCAGGATGACATGGAATTATGGCACCCATATTTGACTTTTGCTAAAGTGAGTTCAGAGACTTGGAGGATATGCGGTGGGGCAAGGGGAACAGTCTCACTCTAATTACAGAGAGCTCCAGCAAGCCCTTTTACTCTTGCCCCAATAGAGGTGAGGATGCATTTTTAACCAGTCTACTTGTCAAGTATATTAGGTTATTGATAGTCACCTACCCACCTGTTTGCTTTAGTAGATTCTAAACTTGGAGTACGGTATGTGTATGATAATTTTATTAAATGTTCAACTAGCCAAAGGTACTAATGTTTGTATATGTCTTAAATGTAAGTGTAGTTACAAAGGAATAAATTTGATGTTAGCTGTTTGCACGGAGCAGTTATATGCAGAGAAATTTTGTGTCCTATATAGCTATTTATGCTCACACTAGAGAATTCACTACTGGTGATCTGTTGTTGGTTGCTACCCCTGAGGTACCCAATTCAGTAAAAGAAAGCTATTATTTGGAGATAATGAACCAATAAGAAGGAGATGGCATAAGGCAAAGAAATAGAAAGTTAAAAAGGGGGCCATTAAAGCAGAGACGGATTCTCAATCAAAGGTTATCCAACAAGAAACTTGTCTCAGAACTTGTAAGGCACAGCTGAGAGAGGGTTTTGAATAAAAATTAAAGGCTCTTTTACCTTTTTGGAGGATTGTTCACTTTTGGACTTGGAGAATCCGTGGCTTTCAATGCTCATTTTATCTTTATAGGTTAATCAGTAGGGAGGGATGTGTCATGCTGGCAGATCATGTCTGTCTGATATGTTCTATCAAAGCTTTGAACTTGTAGCTGGCAGTAGAGAAATGTCACATAGTGCTTCCAGGATAAAGAACTCAACTCCTGTACTAAATCTTGAGGGAACCTAACTACTACTAAGCCCAGATTAATAAAATGTGATTCCTTTTTAAGATAGATGGTAATTTACAGAAGTCATAGAAATTGTGTCGTTTTCATTATTGTACTCTTAAGGTTTAGTGTAAGCCCAAACAAATAGAAAGCACAAAAAGAAAAAGAAAAAAAAAAACAGTGAATGAGTGAATATGATACACCTGCGCAATGCACAGAGTAAAGGCAAAGCTCATGGTGCGATGCACATAAACTACAATATAAACGGTGCCGCTAAGGAGTTGTGTACCTTGGAAAATGTATGCTTTCCTTAATATCTGAATGATCCCCGTGTCATCTAACAGTCATTAGGCTCTTACTGCGTGCTATGCATTGTTCTAAGTACTTTTTTTTTTTTTAAGCCAGGCCCACAAGCATTTCTTGAGTGCCCACTCCATGGAGGAACAGCACTGGGCTTGTGGGATAGACGTGGGATAGAGCAGCGGATAAAACCGGCAGAACCCTGTCCAGCAAGGGAAAGTTCTAAAGAGGGAGACTCACAGGGACGCAGTGTTTCAGTCAGTGCTAAGTGTACACCGGGGAAACTAAGGCAGGGGGCCCTTCCGAGCAGGCAGGGTGTCAGCAGATGGCACGGCCAGGACCGGGGGTGGAGGCGGGGCCGGGGCCCTGCATGGGGCAGGTCACGGCCACCCTGCGGACACCAGAGACCTGGGCCCCGGGGTAGGGACCAGCGCCTGCCCCACACCTGCCTGCCCCACACCTACCTCCAAGCACCACTCCTTCTCGGGGGCTCAAAGCACCCCAGGGAAGACCCTCCGACTAAGCATGGGCATCAGGGAGCACCCTGATTGAGCTAATTTATTGGCTCATGGTTTTGAGGTTAAGAGAAATCCAAAATGGCGGCATCAGCAAGATGATGCTTTGTCCCCAAGACTGACATTCTGGTCTGGCAGCCAACAATGCTCGAGGTTCCTTAACTTTTCCATAACATGGTGGTGATCTTGCTTTCTCTTCTGGTTTCTGTTGACTTCTGGCTTCTTCTCCTCCATCTGGCTTCTTTTCATATAGTCTCTGGTAGTAAGATTAAGGCTCAACCTCCTACATCTGGGCCATACCTTAACTAAAACTAACACCTGCAAAAGGTTCCATTTACAATTGGTTCATACTCAGAGGAATGAATTAAGATTAAGAACATGTTTTCCTGAGGCACACCATTCAACCTATCACAGGTATCTATAGATTCCTCTATGACAGTAATTAGATTTATGAAGATAATACCCATTCTGGCACTGATGCATTCGCTTGTCTTCAGAGTATCTGTGTTCTAGTTTAGGGGACATAATTTAAACGATTAAAAGTGTAAGTCAAATTTTACAAAGGACAGTAGTGTAGAAAATGGGAAAGATAATCCTTTAGAGTTTAGAGCAGCTATAGCAGTGCTTTCCAAAGAGATGTAGTATGAATTTGGCTTTGGATGATTATTTGCAGTTTGGTGAGATAAGGGGAATGTTAACAGAGCTCCAGGTGGAAGGAGCAGCTTGAGCAATGTTAGAGTGGGAAGTAAGAGACCTTCAACTGATCAAAGAACCATGTAGGAATTACATCCCAGGACATTTTCCTCAATATTTTGGTGGCTTTTAGGCTATATTTTTGTTTTGTTTTTTTTTAAGGCTATATTTTTATTTGGGCAGAGGGAGCTATCAAATCCTCACCTTTCCTGGTGGCTACACTGCCAGATGTTCTCATCTAGATTGAGGTCTTAATTGGAAGAAGATGGGATAATAAGTTTTCAAAGGTAATGGACTTGAAAGAATAAAAACATAAAAGCCATAGACCATTTTTCTTTCATGAGAATGCTAATCAAGGAGGCCAAGCTCTTTGTGAAATTGCCTGCCACGCATCCCCTTCTAGGTCTCAGAGAAGATGTGGCTGTATTTTCCATAGAACTTCTATAAGGATGCAAAAGAGAAAACATTATCTATCCTTGGTTTCCTTCTGGGGTACTGCTCCACCAGGTGTCTAATTGCATTTAGCTGCTTCTTTGTTCCATATGAATAATTAAACATTTCTGAGGCTCAAAATAAGTTAGGGTCTTTGTCTTTCTCTATAAATGAGGAAATTAAAATGGAACATATTTAGAAAAAAAATTTTCTGTAGTTTTATTTTTAGAGTTTTAGATTTTTCCTTTCAGGAGTATAGTGGAGAATTTAATTTGAACCCTTAAGTTTCTTCTGCATTATAATTTAAACTAATAATAGTTAACACCTCCCTTTGCATTTCTATAGCATCTATTACAATGGTACCTAATGTTATTAATATTTAAGAAGGAACCATTTAGTTTTACGTATGAGACAAATTGAAAATTTTAGCATTAATTGAACACTGCTGTTAGTGACACCTTTGAGAATTCACGGTGAAGCTGAATTATATTGCTTCACTAGAGACAACAAACTAAAAGTACAGTGGTGGGAATAATCTCAGTTTGCAGCACTTTGTCGAGTTTAGTAATATAATAAATTACATTTCACTTGGAACATTAAAACCTAAAGCATCCAGACGTTTGAGTGCAAGTACCATCAGTTCAGTAGTATGAGAAGCACAAAAGTAAAGCTTAATCTAGCAAAGCAGCTGCTCCTCAAATAAACCCATTAAACGAAAGAAAGCACTTACATATAGAGGTGTTGTCTTCTTTGAACACAACAAAACTTAAGTGTAGGGTGGGCCATGGTGGCTCAGCAGGCAGAGTTCTCGCCTGCCATGCTGGAGACCTGGGTTCAATTCCTGGTGCCTGTCTATGCAAATATAAAAATAATAATAATTCAAATAAAAAAATAATAATCCAAATGTATCTGCTCTTTCGTTACAGAAAAAAAAATGCATTAAACCTAGTTTGGTATATTCCAAATTTTTAAGGCTTATGTCTAGGTTGTTTCTATTATCTTGGAACTCAGACATAATATATATATATATATTATGTATATATATATGTATATGTGTATGTATTTCTTTATTTTTCTTTAACTTAAGTTCCTTAAGGTCCCTATTCTTTGGATGTAAATAAATAAATAAAATATCAATTTTTTTATTGAGATGTATCTTTGTTCTGTGAAGATTTATATATGTTAAGGATTCTGCATGGTGGGTGATCACTTCGTCCTGTTCCTAAACTTTGCTAAGAAACTTTAAAAATTTCTGCACTCACAAAAATCTTAGTATTTCTGCATAAGTGTCTTCAGAATCCTCTGCCACTTCCAGGTGATCCTGGGTCAATTTACTCTTTCTCCTCTCTTCTGGGAACTGGGGGACTGATCAAATGCATCACACTGCCATCTCTGGGGTCTTCCTTCCTCTCTGGGATCCTGACATGAGGTGTGATTCCCCCACTTTTCTTTTAGCCTCTCCTTTTATGAAATTAGGGGCTTCGGCCATCCCTCACTCCACTGTGGCTTTGCAGGAGAGAGTCCCATAGTAGTAGGGGTTGCTCCTTTTTCAACCCTAGTTCTTCAAAAGTCTCCCCGTTCTTTTCCACCTCTCCTCTCGACCTTCAACACGAGAATACTTTCTGGTATAGCAGTGGGTCTGTCCTTTTTTCCATGCGTTTTTCCATGCCCTTACTCAGAAGCTAGAGATTAACTCTTTCATTGTCTTTGATCTGTTACTGTGCATCAGTGAACATGTAATTCCCTAGCTAACAGAAGAGCAAAGGATACAAGGAACAAAACTTATGCACAATCATAGAAGTAAGTGTTTTAAGGTGGATAACTTTAACAGATTTTACTTCCATACTAAGTGCAGAGAAATTCCTAGGCCAGTCTTATCAGCTCTTCTCCATATTTTGGACTTGTTCTAATGTGGCCATAACATAAGATTTCATTTTAGTTTTTAAACAACATGCTAGAGTTTAGCCAGTTAGGACTGGGAATTAACGTTTTAATCATCAGTTGGGATTCTTAAGTCATATATTCAAGTTTTTATTATGCAACTATTATGGTTAGGGGACAGTTCAGAGAGAAACCTTTACAAAATGCTTAGAATTTTGAAAAATTGGTCCTCTATAAAAGGCTAAAGTAATTTAAGTTTTGGAGGATAAAGGAAGAATACCTGGAAATATTTAGTTATAGATTTGCTTTTCTAGAGGGTTTTGAATTGGAGACATTCTCTTTCCACTGAGAAGAGATATATGTCTAGATTGCAATACACCAGGAGGGAATGAAGTTATACATGAAAAAAGATATTTTGGATTGAAGAGGAGAGACATTGAACAGTCTCCTGTGATAGTTTATTTTTCTGGTACCTGAAACTCTACTCAAAAACAAGTAATACCAGCAACATGATCACATTGATCAACTATTAGTTCTGTATAATTTTTTCCCATCATTTCTCTAATTTTGGGCCAATATACTCATATATAATTATCTACAGGTTGTAAAAGGATTTTTTTCTATAGATCAAGAATGGCAACCTCTTATATTTGTTTTGCTATAAGAGTCAAGCTTTATAATGAACAATACATGTTTCATAAATGGTTATTGCACTTGGTGCCTTAGAGATGTCTGTGAGAAAATGTGTAGAAGTATTTCTTGTCTGGCTCATATGAGCTTTTTCTTTAAAGGCTAGTATGGAAAACTTGTAAAATCCTTTTTAAGAATGCAAAGTTATGAAAAATTATAAATGGGTTGGCTGAAAGTTTAGAACAGTCTTATAAGTGCTGTGGGACAATTTAAATGCGAAATGATTTTTTTTCCTCAATCAAAAGATCTGTTGGCTTAAATGAGCAGCAAGGGAAAAAAAGTGAGTAGTAAAGAGGAATAATTTTATACTGCTCTAAATAGTGATTTAGTTATAAGGTACTGGCAGTAACACCAGAAGACATGAGTCGATGTTTTTGGGTAATGAAAAAGAAAAGTTGAAACACTTTTTTCTCTTCTGCTTTGGTTTTGTGCTGGAGCTTAAAAATTATGGATTAAAGGAAGTTTGCTGGTTATGGGAAGATGTAGGCCATGTGTCTCTTCCTCAGATGCACAACTGATTTTAATGTGATTATTGTTAAATCATTTGATTTCTTCTGACTGACTTCACTGTTCTATAAAATGGATAGTTTAAAAACAGCCAAAGCTTAGATAATGGCTAAATAAAGCACTACAATCACTACCCTTTCTGAATTCAACAAAAAAGCATGGTAAAGTGAAAGAGGGGGTATGGAATTTGGTGTAGTCAAAAGACCATTGGAGGGGGTGACATTTTCAACATGGTGCTATACACAGCTGCTGTAAACCTCTCCCTAGAGAGTCAATGTAAAAAAAGAGACAACTCTGAATAGTTTAAAACTCTGGAGGAACATATAGACTGCAAAAGGACCCTACAAATCCAAAATGAAGAGAGAGACATATCAGGTAGGAAACAGGCCGGTCCTTTCTGTTCCCCCCTTGGTTTCACACAGTGTGGGAAGGGCACAGAAACAGCAGATAGGATCCCTCCTACTGGGGACACAGGATATAAATTCTCTAGCAGGAGGGAGAGAGACACCCACCAATTAGAGACCTGGGGGACAGGGAGGACATTTCAAGGCCCAGGTCAGTGAGGGTCAAAGAGTCTGAGAAAACACAGACCGAGACTGAGTTTCCAGTTCTGGGTCTGAAAGCACTTACCACATCCCTGAGGGAAACAGCAGTGGGCAGCCTGGTCTTTGTCTGGAGTTTGGTTGAAAATTGGGTCAGCTTGGGGAGTCCTCTGCCATGGGTAAAGGGGGGACAAAACCCCATATTGAGCCAAATTTTGGTTGGCAAAGTAAGGGCACAGGAACACCAGTTCCAGCCTCACGCAGTCAGATGCAGCCTTGGCTCTGAAGGCAAAAACTTCTGAAAATGATTAAGTTATTGAACAGCATCATCTGGCGGGCTGACTGGAAAGTTCAAGGGAATTTTAGGGCTTTGCAGAGACTCTCCAGCACGTATGTCGAACTCACAGGGTGTCCATACAGAAGAACTTGACAGCTTGAAAACACAAATAGCAGAACTTCTATTGTGAGCTCCTCCATTGTGAAAGGCACAATAGAAGAGATGAAAAACAGAATGGAGACATACAACAGCAGGTTTGAAGAGGCAGAAAAAAGGATTAGTGAACTATAAGACAGGACATCTGAAATTTTACACACAAAAGAACAGTTAGAAAAAAATGGAAAAAAAATGAGCAGAGTGTTAGGGAACTTAATGGCAACATGAAGCACACAAATATTTTTGTGATGGGTGTCCCAGAAAAGAAGGAAAAAGGGGCAGAAATATTAATGGAGGAAATAATTAATGAAAACTTCCTAACTGTTTATGAAAGACATAAAATCACACATCCAAGAAGTACAGTGTGCCCAAAACTGAATAGATCCAAATAGACGTACACCAAGAAAATTACTAATTAGATTGTCAAATGTCAAAGACAGAGAGAATTCTGAAAGCAGAAAAAGAAAAGTGATCCATTACATACAAGGGGTGCTTCATAAGACTAAGTGTGGCTCTCTCAGCTGAAATCATGGAGGCAAGAAGGCAGTAATAAAATATATTTAAGATACTGAAAGAGAAAAATTGCCAACCAAGAATTCTATATGTGGCAAAATTATCCTTCAAAAATGAGGGAGGGCGGGCCACGGTGGCTCAGCAGGCAAGAATGCTTGCCTGCCACGCCAGAGGACCTGGGTTCGATTCCTGGTGCCTGCCCATGTAAAAAAAAAAAATGAGGGAGAGAGTTCATGGGTGGTTCGGTGGTGGAATGCTCACCTGACATGTGGGAGACCCAGGTTTGATTCCTAGACCATGCCTCCCCCCCCACACACACACACAAAAATGAGGGATAATTTAAAATATTTACAGATAAACAGACACAGAGAGTTCATGAACAAGAGACCTGCTCTACAAGAAATGCTAAAACAAGCAGTACAGTACATAGGAAAAGACAGGAGAGGTTTGGACAAGAGCATAGAAATGAGTGAGTAGTGATGGTAGCTATAGGGTTAAAAGGGAGAAAAAAGCTGAGATATGATGGGTAGGATAAGAAACACTGATTGAATAAAATGCTGCCTTTTCAATAATAACATTGAATATTAATGGATTAAACTCCCCAATCAAGGGACATAACTTGGCAGAATGGATTAAAAAAACAGGATCCATTTTTATGCTATCTATGGGAGACTTAAAATCTAAGAACAAATGCAAGGCGAAAATGAAAGATTGGGAAAAGATATTTCATGCAAACAACAACCAGAAAAGAGTGGAGGTTGCTGTACAAATATCAGATTAGATTTCAAATTTAAAACCATGAAAGAGACAAGGAAGGACACTTGTAATAATAAAATCTATTAATTTATGTTAATAAATCTACAATCTATCAAGAAGACATACAATCATAACTATCTATGCACTGAGCCAGAGTGCCCCAAAATACATGAAGCAAACACGACAACGCTGAAGGGAGAAATAGACACCTTTAAGTAATGGTTGGAGACTTCGATACACACCTCTTATCAATGATAGAATATCTAATCTAGACAGAGAATCAATAAGGAAACAGATGTTTTGAATAGTCTGATAAGTGAGCTAGACTTAACAGACAACAGAACATTGTACCCATTAACAGCAGCATATACATTTCTCAATTGTTCATGGATCGTTCTCCAGGAATAGACCACATGTTGGATCACAAAACAGTTCTCAGTAAATTTAAAAATTATTAAAAAAACACATTTTTTCAGATCATAATGGTATGACGTTGGAAATCAATAACAGGTGATAGGCTGGAAAATTCACAAATATGTGAAGGCTAAACAACACACTCCTTAATCAGTGGCTCGAGGAAGAAATTACAAGAGAAATCACTAAATATCTTGAAACAAATGAAAATGAGAACACAATATGCAGCAAAGTCAGTGCTAAGAAGGAAATTTATTGCCCTCAATACCTATATTATAAAAAAACAAAGAGCAGAAATTGAGGAATTAACTGCTCATCGGGAGGAACTAGAGAAAGCACAGCAAATTAATGCCAAAGCAAAAAGAAGAAAATAAATAAAGATAAAAGCAGAAATAAATGAAAGTGAGAACAGGAAAATAATGGAAAGAATAAATAAAACCAGGAGCTGGGTCTTTGAGAGAGTTGATAAAGTTGATGGACACTTAGCTAGGCAGAAAAGTAAAAAAAGAGAGAGGATATAAATAAATAAAATCAGAAATGTGAGGGGTTTACATAACTACTGACCCCACAGAAATAAAGGAGATAATGAGAGGATGCTATGAATAACTAAAAGCTAACAAACTAGACAACTTGGATGAAATGGACAACTTACTAGAAAAGTAGGAACAACTGACATTGATTACAGAAAAAAATGGAAGACCTGAACAAACCAATTAAAGAGATTGAATTAGTCATCAAAAAACTCCTTAAAAATAAAAGTCCAGAACCGGAAGGTTTCACATACAAATTCTGCCAATCATTCAGGAAAGAGTTAATACCAATCCTGCTCAAACTCTTCAAAAAATTGAAGAGAAGGGAAAGCTACTGAACTCATTCTATGAAGCCAATATCACCCTAATATCAAACCCAGGCAAAGATACTACAAGAAAAGAAAATTACAAAATTCAGCGTGCTTTCTTAATGAAAACACTTCAATAGATGAGAAGGAAACTTCCTCAATATGATAAAGGGAATATATGAAAAACCCACAGCTAACATCATACCCAATGGGGAAAGACGAGTGAATAAACAAACTGTGGTATGTACATACAATGGAATATTACACAGCTGTAAGACAAAATAAAGTCATGAAGCACGCTACAATGTTGATGAAACTTGAGGACATTATGTTGAGTGAAATAAGACAGAAATACATACTGTACAGTCTCAATAATATGAGCCAACTACAGTGAGCAAATTCTGTGAGTTAAAGTTGAGAACACAGGTTATCAGAAGATAGAAAGAGGTTAGCATTTGGGCACTTGATATTGCAGGAGCAGAGAATGTTCAACAGGATTGATTGTAAAGATCCAGAAATGGATAACACAATACTGTGATGCTTGTACAATATTGTAAGTATAATGAACAAAGCTGAAGGTGAGTATGGTTAAAAGAAGGAGATTAGGGGTAAATCTGACACCAGAAGAAAAAAATGGAGGGAAAAACTAGGACTGCATAGTAAAACCTAGAGTGGACAGTGATGGTAGTTAAATATACAAATATAATCAAGTTTTTACTTGAGGGAGAACAATTGAAGGTTACCATTATAAGGTGTTAAAAATGAGATGGCATATGGAAAAAATAAAATTAATGCAAACTAGGGTCTATGGTTGACAATAACATTGTTATGTTCTTTCACTGTTAACAAAGGAAATATATGAAAGCTAAATGTCAATAATGATGGGATAAAATGGAGAGGTATGGGATTCTTGCTTCTCTTTTTTTTCACCCCTTTATTACACTTGGAAAAATTGAAAATAGGGACATAAATAGACCAGCAGTGTTTATGGCAACATTATTCATGATTTGCAATGGGTGGAGGTGGCCTAAGTGTACATTGACAAATGAATGGATGGGTGAAATGCGGTGTATTCTTACAATGGAATATTGAGTGGTTACAGAAAGGAATTAAGTTGTGTGGCATGCAGCTAGGAGACTGAATTTGAAGGCATTATGTTGAGTGAATTAAGCCAGAAATAAATTGACAATTAATGTTTGGTCTCATTAATATAAACCAACTATAATGGGCAAACTCTGAGAATTGAATTCTAATGCATAGGTTATCAGGGGATAGAAAGTGGGCAGAGATTGGCCAATTGATGATGAAGGAGAACAGAATGCTTAATAAGGCTTGTTGTAAAAGTTACTAGATTGTAAACTCTTACGGTAGTCACGTCTCCCTGAGTTTTAAGTGTTAATTCAAAATTCTGAGATGCTGTGCTCTTTGTAGTTCCTTGGAATATTGGGTATGTAGGGACCCCTGAAACTCAGAGTTAGTGTTATGCAGCTCTGGAAGTCAGCATTACTCCATTCAACAACTGTTAAAGAAGTTGAAAAAGAGTTCAGACTCCAATTAGAGATATGAATGAAATGGACCTGGTTAGGATGAAGGTACATCATTATACGGGGAAAAGGATGATATTGTCTGCATTTTAAATTTCAACTTCTGTGTGAAACCAAAGAAGGAGATGTTTACTTGGTCCAAAATTTAAATTTTCTATAGCACACTATCTAATTTAACCTCTCTGGCTGGTCAGTTTCCTTGAAACGTCGAATTACATGAATAGGGAATATCTTATTATTCTGTACAGTTTAATGTAATACCTGGATACATTCCAGAGTATTTTGGGCAGAAAATAAAAATGTGCTTTCAAAGTCACCTTGAAGTACTGAAGAAAAAATATGGAACTATTATAATTCCCCACCTGAGGATATTCATTCAGGCATTAAGGACTCCCATGTTAGTAAACCAAACCCTAGATCTTGAGGCCTGCCCTTATGAAATTTGTTTCTGCAGTGGCAAAGCTAGGAATGCATGTAATTTTGCCTCTTTTGTTGCTCAGATAGGGCTCTGAGTTTCTAAGCCAATTCTGCAAATAAATTCCTACCTTCCCCCTCTACATGGGATATACCTTCCAGGGGTGTAAGTCTGACCCTGGCAATGTGGGGTATGACTGCCAGGGATGAGCTTGGCCCTGGCATTGTGGGATTGAGAATGCCTTCTTGATCAAAAGGGGGAATAGAAATGGAACAAAATAGTTTCAGTGGCTAAGAGATTTCAAGTAGAGTCAGGTGGTCATTTTGGAGACTACTTTTATGCAAGCTTTAGCCAGATATTTCAAACTACCACAATATGCTATGCCCCAACCAACAGTATTTCTGAAAACCCTACAAAGTGTCTTGGGCTCTATTTAAGTCCCTATAAAAGTTTTTCTTAGTAAATTTATTTTTTCAGAAAATTGAGGCCTCCAGACTGATCTTATGCCAGATAAGTCCTGAAACTCAGAGATACCCATCTCTCCAAGTGCAACAGCCTGTTTCATTCCTCTACTCAATAAGGTCCACACCGCTTTCCAGCATGAAAAAATTAAAATGGTCATTGCCCAACTATCCCTGAAGATGAGAGAAAGATCAGATGAGAGGGAGGAGGTATAACTGAGAAATAAGTTTTTAACAAATGACTGTGACTATAACTCATGTGGATATTTATTTTCAGTGTCTTCTATTTTAGTATAGACGGAAGGAAATACCTGAAGTTGTTGAACTGTAATCCAGTAGCTCTGATCTTTGATAATGATTGTATCACTATATTGAGAAAAAAAAATTCAGTTGCCCATGTTTATATGGATCTACTTCTGGATGCTTTGTTTTGTTCCATTGATATATATATATCAGTGGAATATATGAATATGTATATCTGCCAATACCACACTGTCTTAGTTAATTTGCCTCTATTGTAAGTCTTAAAATTGGGTAGAGTGCAATACTAGTGGTCAATAAGAAGGAGGGCTAAAGGGTATGGGATGAATGGGGTTTCTTTTTTCTTTTTATTCCTTTTTCTGGAGTAATGCAAATGTTCTAAAAATGATCATGGTGATGAATACACAAGTATGTGATGATACTGTGAATAATTGATTGTATAGCTTGGATGGATTGTATGGTGTGTGAAGATAAATCAATAAAATTACAGAAGAAAACAAAAATCAAATACAAACAGAAAAGACCATTGGATTTTGCAGCCGTGTGGTTTTAATGAAGTATGATCTTATCCCTCTCTCAGTCTGAAATTTGAGACTTGAATCTCAGAAGGTTGTTGTGAAGAATAAAAAGACAACATATGTAAACCACCTACTAATTTATAGAGGCTCAGTGGGTATCAATTGTACAATGCAGAATGCGAATGTAGGAAGCATCCACCCATTTCTAAATGGCAAGGATTTCCTTATTTTTAAAGTATAATCTAGTGCTCTTTGGTAAATATGAAAGGTGAAATTTATGAAAATCCATACTTTTGTTATGATTATTTTAGCTTTCTGAATTTCCTAGTAAAACCTTTCACAATCGACATAGAAAAAACTCTCACTGAGTTTTATCATTCAATACACATGCAACATCAAAAAGTGAATGTACCACATTATTGGAACACTTGACCATTTTCTTAAAATATAAATACATGTGCTTGGGTACCTCTGTAATTTTATATAATGTTACATAAACTCCTTAATGGTTTATATCATGTTTAAATACATTAAGGTTTGGAAAATCATTCCCCCCCACCAGAAAAAAAAAAAGAAAATTCTTCAAACTGAAGAAGTATGTTTTAAGGGGCTTAAAATACTCTTACACTTTATCTGAATAATGATAATTGCAAAAAATCTATCTTAAGAAAATCACATGAAATAGAGAAAAATATTTATGCCCCAGTTTTTTTTTGTGCAACATCATTTAGAAAAATGAAACTTTGGAAAGAAGCATATATATATATATATATATATATATATATATATATATATATATATATGCTTATGTATGTATGTATAAAATAGGGTACTAATGGGGGGATTCAGTTACAGCAATCTTTAATATCTTTTCTTGGAGGACCTAGGCTACAGATAGTGAAGTTATGTTTAATATTAAAATAAATGATATTAAGTTGTGCTATGAAATTCCATGAAGTACACAGGATCCCACTCCTGTGCTCCCCCACCCATAGGAACCTAAACTCAATCTCTTACCATTTGTATCTCCTATTTGACGATATAGCAGCGTATTAGTTTTGGTAATTTCTGCACCACACTGTTCCTGTTGCAGTTATTTTCTCATGCCTTCCTGATGTTTGCATTTCCCTCTCCCATATTCCCCTTTTCCTCTTCCCTATACCCAATTCCTTCTCTTTCAGGCCCCCTAGCACTTATTCATTGAGAATGACTGAGCAGGCAGGTTTCCAGGCAGGAAAACCTGCCCTGAGCCCGGAACACCAGAATGATCACTGAATTGGTCATCTGAACTTGTACTTTTTTTTGAGGGAAGGGAACAGAACCATTACACCGGATGGAGATATCTAAATTAGAAAAGTCCTGGTACACACAGGGGCAGGGTCATCATACCTAAAATAGATTTGGTTCTTTGGGGGGAGGGAATTGTTCTTCACTGTTCTGATGTCGAGCAAACTCTAGCAGTTTCTTTTGCCTCTTTCTTCTCTGTACTCATTCTACCCAGGAAGATGAGGGCTTTTTGTTGGTGCCTGTGGTTAATTTTGAAAGAATGAGCTTGGCCTGTGAGGTCTGCTTTTCATTTCCTTCTCTGTGAGGCCACCTGCTGGCCGAGAGCCTGGGTCCTCACTGCTCTGGACCCTTCCCTTGGCTGGTTCAGAGCTTTTGTGACTGCGTGATTCAGTCTAAATGCAGGATCCAATTAGCCAGTCCATTTTGCTCTCACATTGAACTAGGTACAACCACCACACCTTTTTTTTTTTATCAGTGTGAAAGGGGGAGGTTTTCACGGCCATTTATGTTATTCCTTGCTATATTTCTTGTTTAGTTTAGGAGAAATAAGTGGGAAAGAGCAATGCTATTTCTTTACCTTCTGAACTCCAGCAGTTCTATGTCTTTGGATTTTTATACTATCCTAAGAATAGCTGAATCATTACATGTGTATGATTTTATTTGATAATTATCTTATTATATATCTGTCTATACCTTAATGATAGGGAAAATATTTATTCATTTTCCTATTCATGGTACCTGGCACACTCTAGACAGGTTCTCAATAAATTGTTATTTCAAGAATAAGCAAATGTAAGCCTACAGTCTATATGCCAAGGGTTTTGTCATATACAGCCAAGAAAAGAAGTTTCCATAATTAGAAAATATCTAACATAATGTGGCGTAGATATAGGACATTTGGCATTAAATCTATCATTTACTTCCTATAAAATATTTCAAAATAGGGTTTATTATTCTCATTCTATGAATAAGAAAAGTATGTTTAAAGAGTTATGCAACTATCCGAGTGTTATTCATCTGATAAATGATGGAGAGTACATGATTTTAGTCCAGGATTCTGTCTGCAAAGCCTGAGAATTTTTTTTCCTTTGCCACCCTGAGAGGACAATGTCTCTTCTCAGGTATAGGCATGGTAATTCCCTTTGGATATGTTACATGCAAATCAATATTAGTTCCCCTGTTAATTTTGAAGGAGATTTTTTCATTATGTTGATGGGCAAGGATGAGTTACATAGGGTGCCCGGGTGCCTCATTATTTGCAGAAGAGCGTCATGTAATAGAAAATGTAAAAGCCAGAGATTGCACTAGAAAATTTTTGATATTTAAATACATAGAAAATGTCATTTCTAACTTTTCTCTATTGAAAACAAAATGCATTAAGAGGGAATGATGCCAGATTATCTCAAGGGAGAGAAGTGAATCAACTTGATTATCCTTGAGGAGTCCATGGAAAGAGTGAAAGTTCCGGGCCCCACATCCTTATATCTTTACCACCCATAATTTCTCTCTTACATCAACATTGTACAATGTCCCCACGTAGTAAAGATCTAAACCTGACTTTACAAGATTTGATTAAATGCAACCAATCTGTGTATTTTCTAATATATTTATTATTCCTTTAGGCATCAATGTGTAAGTCAGTGCCTAAAATATCCTTTCCATAAAGATTTTGCAACTTAACAAGTAATGCTAATGTCAGATCAAATTAGTGCTTAAAAGAGACCCAAGTACTTCTGTGGAAATTTAGAAAAATATATCGTATTTTTAATTAGGAATTGGGAAAGACTGAGGAAGTGTAATTTTGATCTAAATTAAAAGAGGTATAAAATGTTGCTAGTCAGTAGTGTAAAGGCTGTTCATGAGCATAAGAAAGTCATGGGGGCAAAAAAGGTTGATCCTATTTAGGATGTAAGAGTGGAGCAGCATGGCTGAACCAGGATTTTTCTGCAGCAGAGAGAAGGGAAGAGTCTGTAAGGGTAATCTGGAGGAAAATTATAGAGCTATAGAATACCATGCTAAAGCGCATAGCAATTTCATCTGAAGCATGCAATAGGTCAAGCTTTTCCCAGAATAAGTTCCGGTGTTCTAATTCTTGGAGCTCTCAATATGTACTGAATGAATTGAGTACTTTTAGATTAACTAGCGTTAAATGGTCCCTTTATTAGAAGAACTTCTCAAAATCTTTATTAATGTTATGTTTATTGGGGATCCCTAATTTGTATTGTTTCCCAAAATTACTATTATGTGTTATTTCCCAATCTTATTAGCTATGAAACGTTTTATTTGTGGTGCATGATATGAGAATGGTATTCTATGGAACATCCTTTGGAAACTATTGCTTAAAAAGTAAAGTCAAAGGTCTCAGATATCAATAAAGGCAGTTAAGGTCACTTCTTGTGACTCCTTAAATGACCTGTACCTAAACCTACAGGCACATGTTTGTGCACATACGCACGCACGCACACGCACACACACACACATATTTGATTTTTAAAAATGCATTTCACTGTTAGTGCTGTGACATCTTTTTTGGAATATAGAGTGTAGCATATTATTTCCTGAATAATAAATGCACTAGATTTATATGATTGTCAGATTTAAAGCCAAACATGAGAAGGGGAGACAGAAATGATGCTGGGGAAGCTGGCACAAAAAAAGCCAAGGAGCACTGGGCATCTCTCCATGAGATTCTTTTGTGAGGGCACTAGTATCTCGTCATGGTGATTTAATCCTTTTTCTTTCAGGACAAAGTTTAGCTATCCAGCTTTTAGAGATGTACTTCTTACCCTATTGTGACTTCAGTTTAAAAATTGTTGACTCAGCTTAAGTCCCCTAAACTTTGGGTAAAATTTTTACAACTTACTCTTGACTCCCAGCAATTCCACTCTCAGACTGCAGGCTGTGTTACCCATATGACTTCCTGTTTTAAAGCCAAACATGGCTCTGGGCTCTGTGTATTCACATCAGCCGGATTGTCTATGATGCTCACACCTCCAGACACTGTATCTGAGTGGGGTCGTGGTGAAACCACCCTGGGTGGACCCTCTCTGAGACAAATTAAGGGGAAAAAATGCTGTGTTAAATACTCCTGGGGAAACTTCGGAGGGGCCATTACGACATCCTGCAATACCACATCATGGGCCCCCTGTAACACCTCCCCCAGGAAACGGAGAATGTATAGAGACGGTGCCCTTTGTTTGTCAAAAATAACAATTGCATTGATTCTTGAGGGAAGTGATAATAAAATTTTGTGGAAATTACATTAGTCATATTCCCTCTGTTGAAATGATAGAAAAACAACTCAAAAACAAATAATGATAACAATAATATAAAATAAGGAATATCAAGAAGAATGTATGGGCTCACATTCCTCGGAAGACCAGATAGCAGAAGTCTAGGGGAAGAAACAATATTATTCTCTCTCTTTTTCTCTTTGCGGACTCCTTCCTCCCTCTCTCAGCCATTTTTTCCCTGTGCCTGCCTTATCTCTCAAGCAGGCTGGCAGCAGCCCCAGACTCCTATTTTCCTAGTCGAGCAGCTCCTGAATAAATAGTCTTCCCTAGAATTGCAATATCCTGGGGTGGTGCCAAGATGACATCTGTAGCAACCAAACCATATATATCAGGCTCCCAGCCAAAGAGGTGTCTATTACAAGAGAAAATAGGGAAGCAATGCTGGAAAAAGAGTCCAAATTATTACATCCCCCAAATACCCTCCCTTTTTTTTCTATAGATTAATTCAAGCATAACTGCCCCTAACATAACTGTTCCACATAAACCCCAAAATGCTCTAACAACCTTCCCTGCAAAGCCAATTGATGTACTGGTCCTGCGTTCAGCTCCAGATCCAAGATCTATGGGTGGTGCACATTCCAATCAGTCTTGTCTGAATGTGGCTTTACACACTCCACAGTCTGTGCCTAAATGATAAATTTAAACTAATTCCAAGACCTTCCATATTTTATGGGATGGAAATCAGGCTAACCATAGTAATAACTCTTATTTAGAAATTGAAAAAAAGAAATAGAAGGATGGCATCAATTTCTGTTCCAGTTATCTATTGCTGCTTTAAAAACCACCCCCCAAAACTTAGTGGCTTAAAACAACCATTTTATTATCTTTCATGGTTCTGTGGGCTGCTCTGACTTGCATCTGGCTCTATCTGCCTCCTGTGACAAATACCCTAGAATGGATGGACTTAAATAACAGGACTTTATTGGCCCACTGTTTTGAGGCAAGGAGAAGTCCAAAACTGAGGCATTAGCAATATGCTTTCCAAAGTCTGTAACATTTTGGTGCTGGCTGTGAGTAGTCCTTCGAGTTCCTTGGTTTGCATCCTTGACTCCCATCACGTGGGGATGTTCTCTTCTTTCTCTTCTGGGTTTTCACTGAGTTCTTAACTTCTGGTTTTACCCAGTGGCTTTCTCTGGCCATGTCTGAATTCTTTCTGCTTATAAAGGACTACAATAGTGATTTCAATTGAACCAAAACTAAATTAAAAATAACATCTTCAAGGGATCCTATTTATAATGGGTTCACACCCACAATAGTACAGATTAAGATTAAGCACATATATAAATTGGGGTATACCATTCAATTTACCTTAGATTGTTTAGCTCCCACCTGTTTTCGTTTTCTGCTTGCAATGTGATAGCGGCTGGGACCGGTGTTGTCTGGGCGCTAGGCTTGTATGCTAGGACAGCTGGGCTATCTCCCTTCCATGTAGTGGGGGGCTCTCCTTTCCACATGGTCTCTTCATGGTTTATCTCCACATTGTCTCTGGGATCTCTCCAGTAGAATAGATGGAACTCTAACATGGTGACTCAGGAATATCTAGAAGCTTCTTCCAGCCTTCTTAAAGCTTAGGCTCAGAACTTTCACAGCATCACTTCCTCTGCCTTCCCCTAGTTAAACCTAGTCAAAGGGCTAGCCTCTCTTCATTATGGCAGGGACTGCACAAAGGCATGGACACTGAGAGAAAGGGTTTACTGGGGGACATGCTTTGGAGATTGACCACCACAATATAACCCCTCTCTGTAGCATATCACACATTTTTCTTGATAGAAACAACAAGGATTTATTTTCCCAACAGTAGAGTTAGTCCTTGGTCTGCCACTCCTTGTTCCAAGGCCAGTCTCCTGGGAGAATATCTATATTCTCTTGTCCACCTGACCTTGCTTTGGTGGTCTTAGAAACAAATTTCTCTTTTCAGGAATTCCATCACCTTAAAAGTCCACTCAATGTTGGGGTCATCATGGAGGCCTAGGGAAGACACCTTTACTGATCCATTAAAGGTCCTATGTTTTTCTGGGATTGATCATAGTCAATAGTTGACTAATTTATTTTCTGATCATATTCTCCAGCAACCAAGACAGAGATCTTTTCAAAGAACCGCCACTGAAACTGGATATTTCTTGCAGCTTTTATGTTTTGACAGTAGAGGCCTCAGGGCTTTATCCTGTCCCTCAGTTTCTAAGATGAGGAAGCATAACCGATCAGTCTCTGTCACCAGGCTGCATTCTAGATGAAGGAGCAAATTACTTCTCCTGGACGGCAAAATTTTTGTGAGATGCCTGGCAGGTCAAACCTATTTCTTTGGGCCTCCTTGATTCCAATTTTTATTAAGTTTCTTGCCTCCTGTTTTTTTGCATATACTAACTTTACCACAGGACAAAGAAAAAAATTTGTTTTTGCATGGGTAGGCACCAGGACTTGAACCGGGGTCTCTGGCATGACAGGCAATTATTCTACCTGCTGAGCCATCGTGGCCCACCCAAGACAAAGAAATTTTACTTCACAGTTTTGCAAGTTTGCGATTATCAGAATATCAGTAGTGTTGGATTACTGGCTGTAGGCAAGAAATGTTTTCTTAAAGTTCTATTTTTATTTTAACGTTAAATCAGTCCAGCAGCTGCTTTCCTTCTTACAGAATTTACTGAATTCTGTAAAAAGTAGCAAGCATGTTGACCACAACATATATTTCTACCAGCTCTCTTAAACATACTGCTTTGCTTTGTACATGTTCTCAGGTGACATGTTAACCAGAAGCTTTCTAATCTCATAATAAAGGTTTTCGATCACTCAGCTTGCTTGGAGGTAAGGGAACTCTATTAATCTATACCAAAGTATGCAGTGTCTTCTTTGTTATGACCTTATTCATTTGTCATCTGCCTAGTGGGATTGCATATTAATTGTTCAAGACAGATGGACACCTGGGAAGGGCACAGTTTCTATCAGTAAGCTTCCCCACATGTGGAAGCCTAAATCCCTCCTGTTCTATTTCAAAGGTTATTTCTTCCTTCCTCAAGAAGGTGACACCTTCTTTTTGTCAATTATTTTTCATCCCTGTTCTGTAAACATTTGAAAGCCATTTATGGTCATTTTTTTAGCTCAATTCATTTTTTCCAAAGAATTCCATTTTGTGAAAAGAATAGACATGTCAAATATCCCTGGGAAAACAGAAATTAAATCACTTTAGGTATCAAATACTTCTGTTTCTTCTTACCATGAAAAATCTTTATAAGGAACAACAATAATAGTAGTAGCTATGTCATGCAGAGAGACTTATTTCAGAATAGTCCTTTATCATTGGACACATAACGTGAGAGCCATCAAAACAGCAGTTGGCACGTGCTAGCAACAACATATCACTATCTAACATTTTCTTCAAAGCCAGCACATCTTTAAAAAATAAATGAATTCCAAGGGGCAAATATATTTTTGCCTTTTTTTCTCTTGAGCACTTGTGCCTTCTCTAATAGCAAAGAGAAAGTAAATTTTTGTCTACTTATTTGCTTTATTGTATCTCTCTTTTTACATGTATCTTCTGGGTTTGAAATAATATTCTGTGATCTCCTAGTAAAGGTTTACTGTACAAACATTATTTCTGGTCAAGAAACTCAAGCAAATACCAATGAGGATTCATGTTGGGAAAAAGCATTGAAAAATAAAGGGTTCCAATTTCTATTTCACCTCCTTCATTCAAGGAGATATCGTGCTTTTTGAGATCAAGGAGTCATGTCTTATTTGATTTTGAAACACTTTTGCTTAGCATAGTGCTAGCACATAAAAAACAAATATTTTTGGTCAAATTTCATTTTTGAACATAACAAAAGCATATATTTTAAATAAGAATTTAAAGGAAAAAGTATTTATATTTAAACTGGGAATATTTTCTACACATTAAGGATTAACATTGATGGAAGCTATTTTATGTTTTATCATGATTAATAGATCATATTAAAATTTATGATGTGAAAAAAAAATTCATGATATGGGAGCCAGTTCTATTTCACAATTCCCAGTGTTGTAAAGTAGCAATGTGGAAGAAGCCATGGAAGTTAATGTATAAGGATCCCATACTACAGAAATGAATTTTCATTATTCCCAGAAGGTTTTCATCAGATTACAGGCTTTATAAACTGATTTGATATTGCCTCTTGGAAAAAACAAACAAAAAGATAGCAATTTATGAAAAGTCTATTATTTTGTAAATTGTGTGATTCATGATCTGTTATGTACAAAAAAGATTATTGGTGATCTTGTTAATATCCAGATAGTGCCTGCAAATCTAAAAGTCATCATCTGGGGAAAATTATTTTTTCCTTATTAATTTTGCAATATAGAAATCATTATACCCTTACAGATTTAAGAATCTGCTGTCAAATGTCTTTCTTTCACACAGAGCTCTTTGCTATTTAATTGTACATTTCTCCTTGAGGCTACACTGAAAGCTGTTTTGGTAATATGTAGAGAGAGTATCTGAGGGGAGGAGGATGGAACCATACTAAGTATGTGCTCAAGTCAGTATTTCACAATAATCTTATAAAAATATTGTAGATCAATAAACAAAACTTGTAAAATGGTAAATGTTCAAATTCCATGTGATTAAATTGGGTGAATCAAAATACCAGATGCTATTTTGGTCTTATGCAGTGCTAAAAGTCTGTTATTGTTACTGACACATACAACAGCTGCAAGGATAATTTTTATATTCATTATATTTACTCTGTTACTGGGAGAATTAGAAGCCCCTGAAGAACATCTTAAAAGCTTTTATTGCTCTATAAAAGACTCTGTCACTTTAAACTCTATTAGTTGGGCTCTTTGGATTAGTAATGGCATTCTTTAAAAGAGGCACTAGGCAGTCAAGTTTAGGAGTCTCAGTGCAGCTTTTGACAGGCAGTGGTGTATATCAGCCAATTCTCGGAGAGAAGACTTTATGTATAAAGGTCAATAAAGTTATTGGATACTAACATGGGGCAGAGGGGTTTTAATTCCTATTTTCAGATCAGTATAACTCATTTTTTCTACTTAAGAATTTCCACAAGTCTCAAATGCAAAGCAAAACAAAACATAATGTGGTTTAAATCAATTGAGAACCAAGCTTTTGTCTTCATATTAACAAAGCTGTTATGAACCCAGAAGCATTGTGGGAGGAGAGAACCCAACCACTGTATACTTTCTTCATTCAGGAAGCCTAATTACTAGATGGGGAGGGAGAAAACTCATGGAGCAGTTAAATATGACAAGTTAAGACATTTGATTGAACTCAAAATAGTTCCTTGTATGAATTCTGAATGAAAGATAATAGATATCAATAATAGTAGTTAGGGAAGATCATGCAAAGAAGGTCTTGATCCATGAATTATGTAGAGTCCCATATTTCCCATTATATCAAGTTGTTTTTAATTATATAAGCTCTTTATGAAATAAACAGAAATGTGGTCTATAATAATGATTCTCACTTGGGGCAGTACATTCTTAGATGGACACAACTTCATCATTGTCCCTAATCCCATTGTATCTATCAGGGTACTTAGTATTCATTCGGTACTGTGATGACAACTTGGGTAGGCTAGAGTGCCCAGTTATTCAACTAAATGCAAATCTAGGTGTTGCTATAAAGGAATTGTGTAGATATTAATATCTACAATCAGTTGATTGTAATTAAAGGCTATCTATAATAATCTGGGTTGACCTGATCTAATAAATTCCACCTGTGGTCTGTAGTTTTGGCTCCTGCCCAAGAGTTACCACCTTGCCCTTCACGAAAACCTGTCCTACAGGCTGCCTATATATTCTCCACAATCATGTAAGACAATTTTTGCCATATATTACAACATGCATCCTACTGCTCTGTTTCTCTTGTGAAACCCTGACCGATGCAGATCTTGGTATTAAAAATGGTTCTAGAGGAATAGAAGCTTGAGGATAAGTTTTTGGAATCGGTTTTGGATTTTCTGAATTGGTACTCTAATCTGATTAGATTGAGAGGCACCATTAACTCTATTTCTAGTGGTAAAGAGGCCACTAATAGTCCATGACATGATATAGTAGTACACATATGCAAAATATCATTAGTGGATACAAATACTTATAAAAGGCAAGTTTCTGGGTGACCATGTATTCAATATCTTAGAATATTTTTGTCAAAGTAATGAATATAATGAGATCGGCTCATTGCTTCTAATTGCACTGGAGAAAGTAGAGAAAGAATATGATGAGCTCAGTGTTCAAATTCCCAGCATAGGAACTGCTCGAATACCCTAAAAGTTTTTATGCCTGTCTTGAAAGAAATCCTTATCTTACACAGTCAGTGTTGAAATTTCTTATCCTATTTGTGGCTGAAAACACAGACTCAAATCCCATGCTCATGGTTAGGTGGGAATATTGATAAGAAAGGAATGGGATCCTAAAAAAATGGTATGGGGCATATGGGAAGATCCTGATGAGGCTGGGGACAGTGGATCCATAAATTTTGCTGAGCCTTTGACACTAGGAACAGTCCTTCCACCTCCGTATGAACCTGTTAACCCTGTTTTGATGGATGAACATGAACTAAGTGACCTTCCCTGAAGTAGTTGACTTAGAAGACATGACTTATTCTCCTCAAACCCACCTCTACTATCCATTTTTTATTCTAAACCTATAACAAGATCAAAGTTCAAGCAGGTCTTGAAAGGTGGAGTACAAAGTGTGACCATGTGAGGCTATGCTGCATTTCAAAAGAAGTACATGAGGGCGGGCCGCGGTGGCTTAGCGGGCAAGAGTGCTTGCCTGCCATGCCGGAGGACCCCGGTTCGATTCCCGGCCCCAGCCCATGTAAAAAACAAATAAACAAAAACAAAATATAATAAAACAAGAAAATGTTTAAAGATGTTTCCCTTTCTTCCTTCCTTCCTTCCATCCTTCCTTCCTTCTCTCTGTCTTTCCTTCCCTTCCTCCCTCTCTCAAAAAAAAAAAAAAAAAAAAAAAAAAAAAAGAAGTACATGAATTTTCCAAATTATACTGATAGAATGTATAAAAATGGATATTAAAGGTGTGGGGTAATGTGAAAGGGATGTGAAGTTGAATCAGGCTGCTTTGATTCACATGGCCCTCTAAGCAGTGATTCTGGATTCAGTACTATAACTCCAGGGCTTAGAAATGGCTCTAACAATTTGGTAGGTTGGTTGAATGAAACCTGGACCAATAGATGATGATCTCCCTTAAATGAAACAGAAATGTAGAACTTCCTTGGTATAATATAAATGATGATTTCCAAGGTTTAGGGAGATTGGAATGTTACAGTTGGTTCATAAGTCTTGATAAGCTCCAGGGGATGTATCTGCCAGCACAACTGTAAGAAATCAATTCATGAGAAAAGTCCAATAATCCTTGAACAAATTTGTGATTGCTCTTCTCTGTAGATCAGGCATTATAGTGGGAACTCCTGCCACTGTACTGGCATGTTTGAATGCAATGGAGATAATTGAAACCTGAGGTAGCAGGGGCCAAATGGCAGCACTGAATCTCCACAGACAAAGTGGGTATAGTTATAGTAATGGACAGCAGAGTTAAAATGATAATCAGAATTGTCTGATGTGCAGAGAACTGTGGCACTGGCTAGTTGACCATGTATCTCCATGTGCCAGTTTGAAATTATTGAGTACCCCAGAAAAGCCATGTTTTAATCCTGATCCCACCTTATTGCTTAGGGTGAGAAACTTTGGATTGTTTACATGGAGATATGACACACCCAGTGGTGGGTGTGACATTTGGATTAGATGGAGATGTCATTCCACCCATTCAGGGTGGGCCTTGATTAATTTACTGGGGTCCCTTGAAAGGGGAAATATTTTAGAGACAGCTTAGAGCCAACACAAGACCCAGATATTGGAGATGCAGAAAGAAAATACGCTCAGAGAAGCTGTTTGAAACGAGAAGCCAAAGAACCAGCAGACATCAGCCGCGTGTCTTCTGATCTGACTGAGGTGTTCTAGACCCACCGGCCTTTCTAAAGTCAAGGTATCTTTCCCTGGATGCCTTAGTTTGGGCGTATTTATGGCTTTAGAACTGTAAGCTTGTAACAATAAATTCCCTCTTTAAAAGCCATTCCATTTATGGCCTATCACATTATGGCAGCTTTAGCAAACCAAAACACCCCAGAAGAAAAATAGGCAGTCAACTAAATTCTTACTTGACATATATAAGTGAAAGAGTTCTAAGTTAAGTGAACAGAAGTCTAACTTGAATCTAACTTGATTTATAATCAAGTGGATAGGATGACCCATTCTGTGGATACCATTTGATATCTTTCTCCAACTATTCCTGTCATTGGCCGATGGGCTAATGGTCATGCCATGGTGGTAGGGATGTAGGTTATGCATGAGACTGGCAACATGCACTTCCACTCACCAAGGCCAACTTGGCTACAGCCACTGCTGAGTGCCCAGTCTTCCAGAAGGAGAGACCAACACTCAGTTCCTGACATGGTACCATTCCCTGAGATGATCATCCTGCTACCTAGTGATAGGTTTATTACATTGGACCACTTCCATCTTAGAAGGGGCAGAATTTTGTTCTTATGCAAATAGAAACATACTCTGGATACAGAATTGTCTTCCTTGCATGCAGTGCCTCTGCCAAAATTACAAAATTACCATCTGTGGACTTACAGAATGCCTTATCCATGCCCTGGTATTCCACACAACATTGCTTTGGACTGAGGAACCCTCTTCAGAGCAAATGAAGTACAGGAATGGATGCATGCTCATGGAAGTCACTGATCTTACCATGTTCCCCATCACTTTGAAGCTAGTCAGATTAATAGAATAGTGGAATTTCTTTGGAAGACTCAATTAAAGCACCATCTGGGTGACAATACTTTGTAGGTCTGGGGCAATGTTCTCTAGGAAGCTAAATATTCTCTAAATCTGCATCCAATAGGTGGTGCCGTTTTTCCATATATTCTTCCGAGATTTTCAGATCCAGGAATCAAGGGGTGGAAATGGGATTAGCTCCACTCAACTGTTACCCTTAGTGATCTTCTAATAAAATTTTTGCTTCCTGTCCCCATGAACATATGTTCTGATAGTCTAGAAACCTTAATTCCACAGGGAGGAATGTTTCTATCAGGAGAGATGATGATTCCACTGCACTGGAAGTTAAGATTGCCACCTGGCAGCTTTGAGCCCCTCATATTGCTGTACCAATAGGCAAAGAAGAGAGTTACTGTAATGGGTGGGATTATTGAACCTGATTACTGACAGCAAATTAGACTGTTACCTCACAATGGAGGAAAAGAAGAGTATATATGGAATACAGGAGATCCCTTGAGGAGTTTCTTAATACTTCCATGCCCTGTGGTTAAAGTCAATGTAAAAGTTCAGAGCTCTAATTCCAGGAAGGCTACTAATGGCCCAGACCCTCATGAATGAAAGTTTTGTTCATCCTGCAAAGCAAAGAACCATGACCAGCAGAAGTGTTTGCTGAGGGCAAAGGTAATATGGAATGCATGGTGGAAAAGATAGTTATAAATATCAGCTATGACCACATGTTCAATTGCTGAAATGAACACTTTGTTATATTTCTCCCTTATTCTGTCATGAATGTGCATATGTGTATACACACATATATCTATCTGTATATATATGTGTGTGTGTATACATATATTGGTATGTGTATATATATGTAAATATATATATATATATATATATATATATCTTTGCTATCTTCTTTTATTGTCCTATTACATCCATAAACTGCATTAACTTTATATCATAGTATTTATAAGGAATCAAGGAGATGAAGAAAAATGAACATCATTCAAGGGCTTTGTATCCTCTTCTAGGGAGAAGATTAACACATTTTTAGTTGTATGCAGGATAGTTGTATCATGTTGGGTGGAACTTTGATTTTGCTATTTTCTTTATTTAGGATTGATTATGGTTTAAGGAGAGATATTTGGGTTCCAAGTTGGCAAGGGGTGGACTGTGATAGTTTTATGTGTCCACTTGACTAGGCTATGGTATCCAGTTGCTTAGTCCAACACTCGCCCCAGATGTTGCTGTGGGGGTATTTTGCAAATGCAATTAGCATGTACAATCAGTCGAATTTAGGTAAAGGAGATAACCTGCCATGATATTGGTGGGCCTTGTCCAATCAGTTGAAGGCCTGAAGAGCCAAAATCTGAGGTTTTCAACGGAAGAAGAAATTCTGCTTTTGGATTACAGCTTTATCTGTTGCCCAAGAATTTCATCCTGCCTCTCTGACAGCCTGCCTTATAGATTTTTGACTTGCATGGCCAATCCCCACAATCACGCAGTCATGTGAGTCTAGTCCCTGCTATGCGAATATGCACAAGCATACACACACATCTTACTAGTTCTGTTTCCTTGTTGGAATACTGACAAGTATGTATACTTTCTAGATATTGACTGTATGGATATTTAAATAGATTGATAACTTAATGGAAAAATAAATAATTGCACATACTAATTTTAGTCAATAGCTATTATCACCCTTAGACATAGGGGATAAATGACAATGAATATAATAAGAATAAATGACAATGATATGTAAATTCATGAGGACACGGCAAAAAATGGTGTGGAAGAGATTGAGATGACTCAAAAATCTTGCAAAATAAACCTTTAGCTGAATTAAATAGGCTTTCTCATTTATAAATTCAGAATTAAATATTTTCATAAACTCCAATTCAGAAATGAAAGACTGTGCTTTTATTTTGTTGGTGAGAAAGGTCAGAGTATAGTCCTGAATCATGCTAAGCAACACTTAATTACTAACTTTATTACTAAGTTATACCATCTAATCCATGATCCTGCTTCCTTGGTTTGTTTTCTAACAGTCAAACTAATCTCAAATCTAGCCAAGCCAGAAACATTTTTTTCATTTCATTTTAATTTTATCCACCATAGAATGTATCTGAGTCTGCAATATTAATTGGCATGCCAGATTTTTTTAGTGAATACATTTTTACATTGTCCTATATCCAAACAAGAAAATTCTGATTTTTTATTTAAGTGCATCAGAATCTTAGAAGACCTCTTCTATGCTATTTTACATTACTGTAACTTTATGTTAAGTGATTATGTTTGTTTTTCCCAGGTATGCAAGTGCCCAAAACTTCCCATTCCTGTATCTTCTCCTACTGTTACAGTCACTGGGGAAGAAAAATAAAAGACATAAATCTGAATCATCTACTTCATAAGATGCAAAATAAGCTATGCCTTTACTTGGGCTTTATTTTATATTACCTATTTCAAAAGCATAATATTCACAGCCCTTTTGTTAATGTTAGCCACTCCTGTGGAAAGAAACTGCCCAATTCAATAAAAAAGATTATTTTGCCATGGTTTAGTGTATCTGAGTGACTTATCATCAGTTTTTTTCTCTACTCAGAACACAATTTTCTTTGAATGTGCTTCAATGTTGAGTGTCTTTGAAGTGGAAAAAAAGACTTTTTCCCCTCTATTAGGTATACACAGAAATGCAAACGTCTTGAATTTGAATAGTTTTTTGCATGATTTGAATCTTTAAAGATCCACTCATGTTTACTGAACATTTTAAAGCTTCTTTTTTTTTTAACTGAGTATATTTATATTTAAGACAAAAGAGTATTTGAAGAATTCACAGAATCTTCTGTACATGACAAATTTTGCAATTCTTTAATAAGAAAGGTAAACTGGAAATTTCACAACATATTTGGGTCTAAAAGATCCCTTGAATCATAGTATTAGGAAAGCACACCAAGTTCCACAGAAACCATTGAATTTAACACTCCTATTTCAGGACTCTAAGCCATTATCACTGATACAGTTTGATTTGGGGAGTTTAACCATTATCCTAACAGACATTTCATAGATTGCTTTCTTATGAAGGAGTCTTCTGCCGTTGTTAGTAGAGAAAGGAAGCAGAAGTGCCTTACTGACAGGACAAAAATCTCTGAGAAAATGGGCATATTTTTTCCAAAGTGAGCTAAATTGTTTCTGCAGTATAGAATTCGTTGTTATTCCACACTACTTACCCATAAGCAAGTCTTTCGAAGGACAACAGGTCCACTTCTAACAGAAAAAAAAGGAAAGGAACATTAATGATATTGCAGTAGGCAGACTTCTAAGCAGAAGGCCTAGAGCTAAGTGTTCCTGCCCACTTGTGTACCTGCCTTTCCTAGCCCCTTCCCCTTGAGTGTAGCCCTGTGAATACGATGGGGGTAGTCACTCCTGAGATTAGGTTCTATTATAGAACAAAGGTGATGGGCTAGCCACTCCCGTGATTATGTTAGGTTACATAAGACTGTGTAGTCACATAATTGATTGAGATTCCACTGCTTGTTTTAAAGAAGTGAGGTGCCATGTTGTGAGAGGGCCATGTGTCCTGGACATGAGGATTCATCTAGGAGCTGAGAGTGATCACCAGCCAACAGCCCGCAAGAAAATGATAACCTCAGTCCTATAACCACAAGGAACTGAATTTGCTCTTCAAGCCGAATGAGCTTGGAAGAGAACTCTGAGCCTCAAATGAGATGGCAAACCTGGCCGACACCTTGATCGCAGCCCTCTCAGACCTTATGCAGAAGACTCAGATAACATGGACTCTGTGAGTTCATGAATATATGCTGGTTTAAGCTGCTAAGCCAAGGTGATTTTTGATGCAGCAATAAAAAGACTAATATGAATAGTTTCCATAACTCTGACCCATAAATTTGGGTCTTAAAACATCTGTCTGAGATGATATCTATGGACATTGGCCACTAAAATTATCTACGGTTTCAGGAAATAAATGAGTGCCATGGTCTATTGATGAACAATGAAAACTTCACAAAGTTGGGTTTATTCCTACAATTAGCAGGCAAGAATCTTGGGATCACTGGCAATCAGGTAATTTCAGGTTTCTTTCCTTCCTTCTTTTGTCCCTTCTGTTCTTTTTCCCACAGCCTTTGTTGTACTGCTAGGGGCTGTGGGCTGTTGGATAATTTCCATTTTAGTTCATTATCAGCATTAAAATGTTTGACATCTCCAATTATCTGGTCATTTGGACCCTGAGGAAATAGGATGTATAATAGGTTTATTTGATAATTATATATTTGGAGAGTAAAGGTGTAGGGCAAGGGAATTTTGATAGGGCTGGAGACCAGATGGGATGTAAAATTAAGATGACCTGAATTTCAAGGAATGTTATTAAGACAATGAGATTGACTGAACAAAAATAAAATAAAGCAATGTCTTTGCTGCTTTGTTTATAAATAACACTAAATTTGGATGGGATTTTTCATCTGTTAGCTGTCTATTCAATGCCTGGTACCTAGAATTGTGCCTGCCATCTATAAGATGCTAATATATATTTATTGAAAGTACAAAATGTTACATATTAAAGAACCTTGATTTTTCTTTATTCCCTGAACTTATGAATCTATTATTTAGAATGAGGGGTACCTAGAATGTGAAGCTAGAATTATTGGCATATTTAATTATTTGCTATTTACAAAACCACTTCAGATAAAGGGACATAAGACAGGAGTGGTATATATTTAAATGTCTGTATGTGTACTTAGAAAGGCTTAAGAAATTCCCTTCTCTCCTGGTATTCAAATTATTGTATAACAAGATAATATTGGGTGTTTGCATGTTACTGTAACCTAAAGGGGACATTAAAAGAAAGGAATGCAAGTCATTAAAAAACTTCTTATTGTATAATTCTGCCAGGGATGGTTGTATTTGTTCTGTCACAAATTTGGCCTTAGTATTAAGTCATAGGAAAAATGCTACTACAAAAATTAAATAATAAACAACAGGCGGATTTGAAGAAGAATGAGGGCAATTGTTTTTGACAAGATGTTTAATATATTACCAAAACTAATTAACTTCAGCTGGAAGCAAACAAAATTTCAAACTGTGAGCTAAATTTTAGGAATAGCATTTTTTCCTATGACTTAATACTAAGGCCAAATTTGTGACAGAACAAATACAACCATCCCTGACAGAATTATACAATAAGAAGTTTTTTTTAATAACTTGCATTCCTTTCTTTTAATGTCCCCTTTAGGTTACAGTGGGTTATCTATTTGGAAATGACTAGAAGTTAGCAAGTGAGTCATGGCTTTTTATAATGCCAAGAATGAAAATATAGTAACCTGGTGAAACAGCATATTAGCTCTCCATTTGCTAGCTTGGTTGGTCCATTTGTAATTATGAAGCTGTCTTTTGGTTCCCTGGGGAAAGGGAAAAAGAGTCTACTACTATGCCATATTTAAATTATCACCATTAGTAGGAAACAATGAGATATTGTTGTTGCCATTTTGCATTAATATAAATGTGTCCATTTAAAAATAAACCTTTGTAGTTACATATTTGTATTGCTACAACAGAATCTTAATAGTGCTTGCTGCCATTATGAATAAGTGATGAATATTTGAAAAGCCTAAGAAAATAAATGATAGTTCTTTTGCATGTATTTGTATAAATGCATGATAAGGTGCAAGTCAGTGTGCTAGGAACTTTGGATAAAATGGTAAAAGCAAGTTATGCATACTTTTCTCCCTGGGAAAAATTAGCTTCTAGTGGGGAGAGAGATAAATAAGTAAGAAGTGGCAAAACCCAGAGCAGTTGGTAAGTGAAATACAATGTTAAGTAGTTACATGGAAAGGACACCCAAAAAAGTTCAAGGAATGCTTTGAAAACTTCCTAGATGAAGGGGGGTATAAACTGATATTCAGAAAGTGATGGAACTTAGCCAGGCTCAGAGAATGAGAGAGGGGTAGAGTTTCTGGCATGGTTAACCAAAATATTTTATAGTGTTTTTAAAAAAATGGGCTGAACTTAAAAAAAAATAGTTTGAAATGGTTAACAATGCCTAAACATTAGGGAATGATTTGAATATAGCTCAAGAATCAGAGAACAATAATAAACACAATTTAAAAATGTTACAGCATATAAGAATATAATTTGGGAAATGGCAATGCCCATCATTTATTTAGTAATTTTGCTTTGCAAAAAAACAAGGCAGACATACCTCTCCTCTGTTTTTATGAAAATCTAGAAACTGACAGAGAAAATATATAAGGAATTTTATGCAGAAAAATAAATATATAGGTCAAGAAAGGACTCACTTGCTCTATAAACCTAGTTTAATAAAGTATTTGATTACAATTATGATAAAAATGAACCAAGAAGGGGCTATAATAAATTTCATGTTATATTATTTCCTTGGCACAGAATGAGCCAATGGATTTCAGATATTTTATTCTAAAAGAAACAGAATAAAGTTTTAATGTGCAAAGAAAGGATAGACATATGAGATAACTAGAGATGCTATATACACCTCATGTTATTGTCATGTTATTTCATTAAATTTACCTCAGTAGGCCAACGACAAACTCTCTCAGAGTGAAGTTGACAATTTAGACTGGTCTAAAATAATATAAAGCATTTTTTCCTTAACGAAGAAAGATGAAGAATTGTTCCTGATAAAGTATTATCTATTCACTTTAGTGTATCTAGAAATGTATAAATGGAAACTGAATGTACAATATTATGATATTATAAAAAAAATCACTTTTATTCAGCATCTCATAGTATAGTTTTACACATCCCATATTATTTAAAACTTGAAACATCTCCTGGTTCCTGCTTATTTTCTTGCACTTGCCCAGACAATGATAGTAATGATATAACTAACATTTACTAGGGGGTTCATTGTAAGCACTATAAAATAGATAACCTTTAATGCTTGTAACCACTCATGGAGAAGGAATTATTATCTTCTTTTGGCATATTAGGGAGTTAATAAATTATACCATTTTTTTTTCTTTTCAGAGTTGGGAATCAGCTGAGTATAGACACGAGACAGATAGTCAAAGGTAAAATAATTTGCTTCTGAAAATGACTTTTAGACAAAATGACTTTAAATCTGCTGACAAGATCTGCTGATAAATCTGTTGATAAGAACTGGTTAACACTTCACACTGGATTACACAGCCCAGGATTATCCCACTGGCAGTCCTAGACAGCTCCCTGCCTACCCTGGGTCCCACCTCGAATGGCTAGCACTGTGCATGCTCTCTGTAGCCCAGCAGAGCTCTAGGAGAATTCAGAGGGAGGTGAGCCATAGATGCCTATTTTAGGTCTTTCAAGTTTAGTAAAAATCACTCTTACCACCCTGAGAAGTCAGAGAGAGGTCAGGAAGTTACTAATTGGAACTTCCTTGTCATGGAAACATGAGGTCTTTGGCAAAGAGAAGGTATCAGTAGTAGGGAGAAAAAAAGACATCTACTCCTAATCCTGAGAACCTGTGAATGTGTCATGTTACATGACAAGGGGGAATTAAGGTTACAGATGGAATTAAATTTGCAATAAGAGGACAATGCAGTCCTACAGCAGGAAGTAACATCTTCCAGTTTTTTCCTTGTGGGTTTCTTGTTTGCTTCTGATTTCTGGCAGTTTAATTCCAGCAATACTTCCTCACCTCACTGTCATAGTTCTCTCCAGTAGCAGATGCAGAACTCAGTTTGTGATTTTTCCAGTATGGGCATAACTACCCTTATCATGTACTTTCTCCCCATATTGACACACTTTGGCAGTGCCCCCTCCTTAGAAGTCCGAGTCCCAGCGTTAGGTCCCTTCCTTTAAGTCTCTAATTAAAACAAACAAACAAACAAAACTACAAACGTTTTGTATTGTGAAATATAACGTATACAAAAAGTAAAAAAAATTATTTAAAAAGAAGCAATAATTTTCAGAGTACATTTTAACAAGTAGTTACAGTGCAGATTTCAAAATTTGGTATGGGTTACCATCCCACAACTTCAGGTTTTACCATCTAACTGCTCCAAGACACCAGAGGCCGAAAGAAACATCAGTATAGTGATTCAGCAGTCATACTCATGAGTTAACAAAGTCTCCAATTTTCTTAATTCTAACCTTTTGCTTCATTCCCTCAGACTTAGAAATAGTAGCTGTATCCTGCAGTTGCTACCTTCATAATACCTTAGAGTTCTCATTTTATTCCCAGTTAATGACTGCTCCAACTGAATTCCCTCTGATTAAATAGTTTCTGTTTCCTGACTGGAACCTGAATGATGATAGTTACATCCTTATAATGTTCAAGCCTCAAAAGAGGTGAGAGCAACTCTCTCTCTATATTAGGCATCATCGATGGCATTTTGGGGTTTAAAACACTTAGATTTATTGTCATTCACCTAAATGTTTCCATTACCATTCTGACTTGCACATGAGAGATCTGGCAATGTCATTAAATTCAAATTACTTTATAATTCTCTAATTCCTGGCATTGGTCTCTATGTGGGTCTTATTGTTACCTCAGTCCAGTGGCTATAAGAGATAAGGTATTCTTTTAGAGTTATCTAAGAAGACAACTTTTTACCTAGCTGAGATTGTGAACTATAGTAGGGAGAAAGAAAGAGGTAAAAGCCAAGAATTTAAGGCCTTGATCTCTAATTTTCTTTCTTTATGCTACCCAGTTCAATCAGCAGCAGCCAGTTCACCTCACAATCTCTGAATTCCTCACTGATATCACATTGTTCATTTGCAGCAGCCATTTGAACTTAAAGTCCCACTGAGTAATATGAAACAACATGCTTCTTATCACATGCTATGGGCCACCTGCAATCCATTTTTCACTGGCAATGAAGTAATCTCTCCCTTCACATCCAACTAGTTCATGTAATCCAAAATTCCCATCTTGAAGGTCATTTCCTGAAACCACTTCAAAATCTATATATTTTATTAGTTAAACTTTATTGTGAGAAACCAAGCCACTCTAAGCATTCAAGTGTAAAATGATTTAATATCAATATTTTTATTCAAGATCTAGGGTTTTATTTTTGTCGACACGTGGGCATCCTTCACGTAGGAACTCTGAGAAGAATATTAATTTCCTATATTTGCTAATAGACCTTCCCTGGTAATATTAGCTCAACACATGCATTATAAATTCCAACAACCATCAATAAGTCATACTAAAACCTAAGAACTTTTTAAAGTTTGCAGATTTTATGTTTGCTTGGTCTTATTTTATTTTCCTTTCCATTTGTTTTGCATGGGTTACAGGCAGGATAAGTCATTTCTTTGTCCCCTACATTTGAGTTTCGCAGTTAAGTATATCAATCTGGCTCCAAACATATTGAATGTCACACTGGCCTTGTGACATAACGAAAGATTTGAAACCTCCTTGTACCTCAGTTTCCTCTCATTTTAATAGTGAAAACACATACCTATTTGCAAGTTTGCCATGAGGATTAAATAAACCAAAGCATTTATAGATTTTAGAACAGTTTGACATGTAATGAGATTCAATAAGTATTAGTTATCAAAATGAGGGAATTATTTTTTATACATTTTCATATTTGTTTGCTGCTTTGAATGCGCCCATCTTTCAGAGAAATGGTGGGAGGATGCAGGAAGGCTTGCACTGGTGCGCTTGTCTCCCGATCCTTCCTCTCTGCCATCATGGGAAGCCTGGCTGCTTTTCAGTGATGTAACCCCTGAGAGGCTGCTCTCCTTTGTGAGAGTCTCCTTATTTGCCTGTCAGTGAGACATGGGATTGATTATAGGAGAGGAGGGTAGATTCATGTGCCTGAGGCTCCCTGTAGCTCACTGGAGAATTCAGAGAATCCCGAAGTCTCGGGGTCATTTCTGTGAACTACAGATAGGTGGCCTCCATGGGTAAACAGACACTGGCCTGCAGGGGGGGTGAGGAGGTTGCTGTGCATAGAGATTTTGTAGCCAAAAGGGAAAAAAAGTTAAGAATTCATGATCAGATACCAGCTTAATGCTAATTAGGATCTGAAGTATCTCATGGGACATCAGTTTCAGGACCAAAAAGGCCAGACCTGACAGCTTAAACACAGTGCTCAGAAACACGGCACTAGAGCCTACATGTAAGGGTATCATCTTCTTTGGCTGCTGTCCTATCCGTCCTTCCCAGCCTCCATGAGACCTATTTAGATAACAGTTCCCTATCAGAGGTCACCATGTTGGGCCCAGTAGGTGGGAGAATTAAATCTGAAAACCTGAGTATTTACCTAAAATCTGAAATCATTTAAGAGAGTTTTTAAAACTAAAAGAAATTAGAATGCACAACTATATCATGATACTAGGAGCCATTGACTTTATACTTTAGATGGATTGTATGGTGTGTGACTTTATCTCAATAAAATTGCATTTATAAAAAGAGAAAAAACCCGAGAATGTAAATGGTTTGAAATCTTTTTTTTTTAAGTTAAATTTTATATATTACTGTGTAGCAGGGTAAGGGCTTGTGAAAACCTGAGATCAGTTATAAAAAGAAAAAAAGTTATGTTTCTCTGCACATCTGCGTTTTAGTGTTAATAAATGTGTGACTATCATATGCTATATTAGATCTGTTATTTCATTATAAATCAAAAGATTTTACTTTACTGCTGTTTATGTGAACTGAAATTATGTGTAGGAAGACAATGTTCCCCCAAATGCAAAGAGGATAAGCCCCAAAGTATAGGGGATATTTATCACAGAGTGCATCGACTATATATTTTAAAATAACTACAAATATTCAAAATAATAAAGCCAAATAGAATCAGTCATGCATTTATTGTAAGAAAATGACTGAATCATTCCCTTGAGGCATGATACTTTGTAGGACATTTTTTGATGAATCTAAGCTTTGTAAGAAAAGCCAGAATTCCACTGTCGTCAACAGAGTCTCACTGTAGCCCTCCACAACCTTCAACTTTACTTTATTCATGTTTGCGCTTTTTTTGGATCTTAAAATAGACTTTGGTTAAGCCAGCTGTTCAAGAAACTGAGAGGAGAAAAAAGCAAGCTCAGGAAAGCACAGTGTCTGTCTTAGATTTTGCATAGTTGCTATACTAATCAATATCACAGTAATTAAAATCACCCATGATTAATGGGTTGGCATTTTTATAAGGCTTTGTTGTCTGCAAAAGCATTTCACAATCTATTTTGTCTAAGTGCCCACTAGGAGCAAACCCCAAATCACCAGGTTACCTTTTGTCCTTAATTTCCATCTGAACTATTCCTGTCTATAGTGGAATGTGTTGCCTTAGCATGCAACTGTAGTTTTCTCCTCTCTGGTGCTCAGGAAAAAGCCTTTTTTTTTGCTCTAAAGCCAGGAATGGAGCTCAGAGTAAGAAATTACCACTTATTTTGCCTGACTATTCATTGAATTCACCTCCTCTCTGCACAGAGCCCCCTGGGGCATCAGGACTTTGACAGACCAAATGTATAATGTTTGCTACCCTAAGGCTGTGCCTATTTCCATTATTGCTCTCTGTGAGATGGAGTAGTCAAAGCTATTACTCTTCTCTTGTCTAATCAACCCTAGGCTGGTTCCGTAAATCTTGAGTTCTAATCCTGGCATTTAGATTAATGTAATAATGAAAAATGGACATTTTAACTACACTCACACAAATAGCTTACATTATAGGATGGCAATTTCCTTAAGAAGGTAGTAAAATAAGCTTTTACTTGCAGCTATTTAATTGGATCAAAAGTCTGAAAATAAGTATTCCTGGGATATTAGGTTGTGTTTCTGATACATCCTTATATTGCATGAATTTCAATAAGGTTTTTTGCGCTTACACATGATGAGGGAAAAAAATGTTTGCCCAAAAGCTTCTGAAGTCTTTTTGAGGATTGACAATGATACTTCATAACAATATACTTGGTAAAGAATATAAATTTGTAATTCTAGATACAGTGCTTCTAAATTTTAATTCAATTCTTTGTCTGCAAATGATTTGCACATTTTTTCCCAGACCACATGTACTTCTCCCTTTAGAATGCCTTGAAATCTTCATGAAGACAACAGAAATAATGTGAAGATGCTATAACCCTGAGAGCTTTATTGCCTTGATTTTTGATAATTTACTATTGAAATTTTATTGTTTACGTACAGTACGATGAAGTGTGAGCTATTGTGAATCTGAATGAACCTATATTTCTTATACCTCTTTACTCAACAAAGTATGCAGACACTCTGTTAGAATAACAGCTGTTAAACTCCCTGATGGCTGTTGTATTCTGGCTCCATGAAAATGACACTGAAACAGCGTGATGAGATAAAGCTAGTAAGGGTAATTATTAACTTGACAGAGTTTTAGTAGCATCTCTAAGTGGCAAGGGCAGATCAGGATGGTTAGCAGGTTTGGGAGTCTAGTATTAAGTGGATTTTTCAAGTGGGGCTTCATTAGAATTGGGTAAGGATCAGGATATAAATCTGAGGACTGGTAGACACAGCAAGGTGGGAGTTTCAAGTCAAGAGTTCAAACAGTTGGAATTCTGGGGAGTAAAAAATTCTTTGATGTTATCCATTGAAAAGTTATTTGCAGCTTTTATCTTCCTGGGCAAGAATAACTTGGAACAGAAAAGACATGTAAGTGAACATAGTTCAATTGTAAAGTTGCATCATGTTAACTGTAAGCTATATGGATAAACATGACCAAAAAACCTCCCAAAAACAAAAGTCCCACCATGAATATAGTTAATTTAGAAATAAGATTAAATGATATTCAGGATAAAGAGCAAGAAACAACAATTTGGACTATTCATCTAAACTGGATAACAGACGTTACAGCTAGCATATGGAAATTTGAAGTGTTTTCAATTATCACTTTTACCACTTTCTCAATGAAGTTAGAAATTTAGAAAATTTTCATTCCATTTAGTAACATTTATCTTTCGAATTCTGTCTGCATTTCAGTTCCATATATTTTAAGTACTACTTTCAGCATAGCTTCTCAGCTTCTTGGCCCTATGCCACATGAGTTAGAAAATACCTGATGGGAAATGTGGCATAGAGCAGTTCAATGCATTTGACTTCTTTCTGAGATCCAGGCAAAATCAAAATCAAAATCAAAATCTATCCTCAGAATAGATTGTTTCCCTCCCCAATCCCTCCAGATTCTAACCTTCATGAAAGCTAATTTTCTTCTGTATTGCCAGTGCTATCACAGTATTCGGCTCATGGAAAGTGGCCCACAATATTTGTTGAATGACTAAATCCACTCTTCAGGTGCCTGTCATTAAAGCAAATTCCAGAAATGAAATAGTAATATAAATTTTCTCGGGGGGATTGCAATTTTCCATAAACTAGTTTGTGTGTTCTGTGTTGCATATCCCAAGAGGTACAGCCGGTAGATTGGGCTTAATTAAGCCTGTCAGTGAATTCCATTCACTGAGCAACTGTAGTTACTCTGAGAATTAACACGTGGCCCTATTCAGATCCTTGACTGGCTGGTGTCTTAGTTAAAGTTGTTTTTTTCTCATGTCTCTGAACCTGGAGAATGCCAGGCAGGATCTGTGCTAGAGAGCTTGTCACTATGCAGGGCTAAACCCTTCTGAAAATGAAAGTAACACAGAGAACAGAGCTAACTGCCAAATATGGCCTGGATCCTCCAGTTGTTTTGTTAAACCCTGAATCTAGCCATGCTCAAAGGAATTTTCTTTCTATAAAAGAGAATACTAATTTTAATGCTCAAGTCAGTTTTGATGGTAATTTTTTTGAGGATAAAATGCTTTATCCTCAAGAATACTTTAAAAAATATCTAGGGTAAATGAGGGTCACAATAAGTCTGTTTCCTTTTTAATTCTTTCCTTATTGCCCTCATTTACCATGCTTATATTTCTTCAGTATTAAAGTATCCAAATTACCACACAGACAACAAACACAACATAAAATGTCATTTGTATTGGGAGTTACATAATTAGATACAACTTGAAGTCCACTTTTTCCTAATGACTTATTTACATGAAGGAAACTGAAGATCAGGGAATAACTTGCTAATGGACATAAACATAGATGAGACTGACCTGGAAACTGAACCTGTGTCTTCTCCCTTGTTGACTGAGGGTCCTTTCCACTTTATCACATCAATTCTTAGTTTCTGTATTTTGTACTTCATATATTTTGATAAGAATTCTTTGTTTTCCAGGCTTATTTTTTTCATAAGCAACTCCCAGCCCTTCACCATGGGAAAATATTAAATTGTGATCTTTTTTCCAAGATAATCTAACACCAAAGATTTAGTAATCATCTATTGTGTTCCTGTACTTTTTCATGCACTGTAAGTAAATGTAAAACATTCCCAGTTATGTCATGGAGTCATTCTAATAGGAAAACTAACATATAATAACGAAGAAAGAAAAACAACTACATTATGAGGTAGGTCTTTATGAAGTAATGTAGGTACCAACCCAATGTTTGCCTCCGAGAGTATCTCCTTTTAAATTCTTGGATTTGTTCCTTTGGTCAAGGCAAAGTGACCACAGCCAGTTGTATTCAGTTGTCCCAGCTTCTCCTTCATGGCTCATTGACCCAACAGTGTTCATCAGAGCCAAGCTTGGCCAATTATATTATCTCTCAGGAATTTGAGCCCAGGGACACTGAGATTTTTGACTGCCACATGTCACAGATAGGCCTCCAAAATCAAGTGTAATTGAAGTCCATATTAGTTCAGAAGAGTCTGCTGTTCCTCTGGCTGCTTGTTGAAGTATTGACATACTCGCTTTTCAAGGAGAATTTGTCTCAGGACCTAGTTGGACATGAAAACTGCCATAACTGACTCTTTGAGTTAAAATTTGGGACATACGACTTCAACATAAGGGCATTTCCTTTTGCAACCCACTAAACCAAAGGTTTTAAATTGCCTACTGTTTGATTGACTAAGATATTATATCACTTGGCTAAACTGAGCACTCAGAGGTAGGTATCTCACATTCAAGTTGATTTTGAGGAGAGACAGAACTTTATAACCCATGGGAAGAGGGTTCAGATTCAGAGCCCGCTGAAGTAATTGATAGGAAAAATTGTTCAAGAGTTGCTGCATAGAAATATCCATTTTAGATTCTCTTCTGTGTTTTTGATGTCTTGAATGTATTTATTTTCACCTGAAAAGTAAGGGCCATTAGTTGCTTTCATTTTTAGAAATCTCTAAAGATGGTAATTGACCAAACTGATGTGCAGGGGAAATGTTTGCATTTGATGTTAAAATTTGTCCCAAAACTCCTTTGCCACTGAGAAGATGCTTAATCGGGAAAGTAATTCAGTGCATAGTCTAAATTCACTTCAGAGTCAAAATTTAGTATAAAGTTGTCAGTGGTCTAAAAACCAACAATGGGTAGAAAGTTACTCTACAATCTTTATGCTACAAGTATGTAAAAGAGTCAAGAAGCAATTGACAGGAAAAGAATGCAGATCTGCATAGAGAAAGAGAAGATGGGACAGATTTTCAAAGAGAAGCAGAGACAAGATTAAATTAGAGAAGAAAGGGGTTGTCTCTTTACTAAATTTAGATGTAATTCCTTCATGGGATTCTGTTCTTTATTTTTTGATATTTGATACCTATGGGACCAAAACCATTGTCTTTTTAAATTGGTTTCTACTCTTTACAATTAAATTACCCCTTTCGGTAGAAATTCATAGGAAAAAATTTAACCGCCAAATATTGTACAGAGCTGTGAATTGGTGTTTAGGAGTCCCATGAATATTCTGAGTAAAAAGAAACATAATGAGTAAACATACTAATATTCAGCAAATGTGGAATGTATAGCAGGTTCCAGGACCACTTTTACAGTTACATGGGCATTTTGAAGTCCTTGAGAAACTCAAAAGGAGGACAAACAAAAAACAAAGAATAAAAAAAAAAACTAGTCTGAGTCAAGCAATTTAAACAATTTCATGTAGGCCATGAAACTCCATTGGGTAGTATGGGAGGTGGGACTGTTGTTATCTCCAGACTAAGCTTCAAAGTAGATCATGTAGATAAGGTTTTTGAAGAGAACAGAAAAATAAATGAACAAAAGCTCTCTTCTAAGGAACCTTTCATGTTGTTTTTTTTCCCCCGTATTTAGCTACAGTCTAATAAAGTAACAGCTGTCAAATGAAAAAAGAAATCCAACTTCAGTGAGGACAGACTTTATTGAGTATTGTTGCAAGGTGGGAAAGGGATTATTGCAATAGGAAGAATTCTCTCCCCATAAGATTTTGTCAAAGGGTTTTTCTTTTATAGAGAGGAAAAAAAAGAAGCTGAAAAGAACCAGGTGTGGGGAAAGGGGGAAATGGGATGAAAGGGGATCATGATCAGATGGTAGATCAGATCAGTGTTGTACTCTGAGGCCGGCCTTTGCTCCAGGAGGCATCCCTCAGCTGGAGCTGTATGCTCACTAACATTGAGGGTGGGCTAGTTGGAGCCCAGTGGAAAGGAAAGAAAACTAACCAAAGGTTTGATTAACCACACTTTATTCTTTGCTCCAATTGATCAGCAGGGACAAACAGTTCAGCTTAACATTTGTAGAGTTTATGTCTGGCATGGTCATAGGTAAACAGAGGGCTTCTGTTTGTCTTATTTAAGTAAAATGAGGCAAGGTGGTTTTTGTAGTAAACTGTTTTCTGGAATATAATGGTGGTGGTGGGGATGATTTCTTAACCTTCACTTAACTTTCACTCCCGAATCACAGGGTAGTTAGATTCAGTTGTCAACTTGGCCAGGTGAAGGTACCTAGTTCTGTTGCTGTGGACATGAGCCAATGGTACGTGAACCTCATCTTCTGCTGATGACATCTGCAGTCGACTAGGAGGCGTGCCTGCTGCAATGAATGATGTTTGATTTAAATGGCTCATGCTTAAATGAGAGAGTTCAACGTAGCACAGCCCAAGCAGCTCAGCATACCTCATCTCAGCACTCACAGCTCAGCCTAGGCCTTTGGAGATGCAGAAGGAAATTACCCCAGGGAAAGTTGTTGGAACCCAGAGGCCTGGAGAGAAGGTCAGCAGAGATCGCCCCGTGCCTTCCCACATAAGAAAGAACCTCAGTTGAAAGTTAGCTGCCTTTCCCCAGAAGAACTAATGAAATAAATCCCCTTTTATTGAACAATCCATCTCTGGAGTGTTGCATTCCAGCAGCTAGCAAACTAGAACACAGGGTAAAGTTCAACATTGTCACAGCCTACTTTGCTTGACTGGAATTTTAGAATTATGATCAGGAAAAATGGGAAAAGTAGGGCTTGTCTCTACAGTTTTTGCCATTAGCTTGGAAATATCTGCCCTGGAACACCCCCTCCTTTTCAGTATCCATCTCATGTGACAGTCAGCTCAATGTCTTGGCATTTTAATAATCTCCTGTACCTGCCCCCCACGGGCATCACTATTCTGGTGAACATGTAAATTGTATTAATCCTCCATAGTAATGACAAAAATTAAAGCAAAAACTTCAACACAATGACATTTCAGTGTATTTCACGTAACTGCTTAAACGATAAGGAATAGCAAAGTAACACTGTAATTCTGGTGGAAAATAGTGACAAACTATTGACCAGGACTATTTTGACATTAGATTCCTACTTAAGTAGAGAATCAAGAATAGTACTCCTTTGAACTGCAAGCCACTTCATCAGAATTAGAGAACTATATTTAAAACAGCAGCTTATGTAGAACAATGAGAAAAAGGATTTCAGCATATAGTAAAAAATACTATTAAAAACATGAAAAAATGTGAAAAGTTTTGGTACAGCAGACTGTAAAGGAACTCAAAATAGTGAAACCACTTTGTCTTGGCATGATGTACTTTTTATAGTTTTGCCCTTAGAGTGACTTTAAGATAGTAATTTTAAGACCAACCTGGAAAGGATGTGAAAGATAGATAGGAAAAAAAGCCAGAAGCCAGAAGTAGTCTCAGATGGCTGGTCTAGATCTGAGTTCCTGTGGGAATTTAGGACTACTTGAAGATGTTATTTTAGTTATGATGTGGCCAACTAAATGAGGTTGGACTTTAATGCAGATTACCAGAGTCCTGTATGAGCAGAAAAAACTCAGACATAGAGAAGGAAAGCTGTGAAGAAGCTGGGAGGCAGATATCAACCACATGTGGAAGAGAAAGGAGGGGACCTCACCCTATGACATGTGGCAGAAAAACAAGTTAAAAAAAAAAGAAAAAAAAACCCAAGTATCCCCAGAAGGCTGCACCAGAATGTTGCAGACTTTGGGGAGAAAGCATCACCTCCCTGGGGCCTCAGTTTTGGATACCCCCTAGCCACAAAGCTGTGAGTAGGTAAGTTTCTGTTGTTTAAGCCAACACATTGTATGGTATTTGTCATTTGTCATGATAGCCTAGCAAACTGAGACAATGGTTCTGGGGAATTTGGAAGAAGTTGTGGAAATATATAGGAAACGATAAAATTCAGAGCATAAGGAAAAAGGTGATTTTAAAGAATAATATCTATTTCTCTGAGTCGTAATTATTATAGTTATTAGTTATTACTTCCCCATAACTCTAGCTTTCTCTGGATATTTCTGCCTGCTGAAACTCCTCTGGTTCTTTGTTGCTGCCTCCCGAGGGGAAAAAATTATGCAGTAGCTAAAAGTCTTTTTCAGCATGTTGTAGGACAAGAATAAGCAGTCTGTGAAGGCAGTTTGGCATGATAGGACATATTCCAATAATTTTTCTTCAATCATCTGCCTAATGAGATGGAAAACATGTTTTCCTTCTACGTCTGTCCTCTTTACTCTCAATTTTCTCTTAGGGTAAACTAAAGTTTAGGGACTTTAAGGATTGATTGAATTATGTTCCTTAAGATTCATGATAACTGGATACCCCAAAAGGAGAAAGTGAGATTATTTTTTAACTCTAAGAACTGACAGTTTGCATGGACAGTTTTTCATGTAGTATACAAGTGCCTGATTTATGAAGTTCTTGCATTGTTATTTAAATTCTTAAAGGGGTGACTTATCTAAATGAATACAGTCCTGCATCCAAGGAAGGCCAACTATGTAACTCAGGTTGCAAATGTGTTACAATATAAAAAGCACTTCTCTCTACAAATGTACTATGACATTTCTCCCTGTGCAAATTATCATTTCTGACTTTCAGTCTATAAAATGAGAATATATTCACATTTCTTAATTAGCACTTTCCTTGATGCTATTTTGAATTTTAAGGACCCTGAATTCCATAATTCTCATTAAGTATTCATATAAGAATTAGACAAGTAAATAATACTTTATATTCAATTTCATTTGAAAAAAAATGTGCGTATTCTTATTAGGGAACTCTGATATTTTGACAGCTATTACATTATGATATAGTTCTTTACTTTTTCTAAAATCATTTCCTTACTCTGTGTGTGTATGTGATAAGCAGCATGTAATTTACACTGACATTATTGACACCACATATTTTTTAACTTATTAATTTTGAGATAGTTGTTGATTCATATGCATATGTAAGAAATAAGAAAGATATCATATAGCTCTCGCTCAGTTTTGCTCACCATTCCTAAGTTCAGGCAACTACTGATATGTTTATATTTCTATAATTTTGTCATTTCAAGAATATTTTATAAATGGAAACTTTCAGAATGTAATCTTTAGGATGACTTTCTTTTACTCAGCATAATATTTTGGAAATTTATCTAGGTTGATACAATAATTTGTTCCCTTGTGTTTTAATTTGTAAGCTGCTGGAGTGCAAGATACCAGAAATGGAATGGCTTTTTAAAAAAGGGAATATATTAAGTTGCAAGTTTACAGTTTTAAGGCCATGAAAATGTCCAAATTAAGCTGTGGCTATAAAAATGTCCACACTAAGGCATCCAAGGAAAGATACCTTGGTTCAAGAAGGTCAATGATGTTTGGGGTTTCTCTCTCAACTGGAAAGGTATAATGTCTGCTAGCTTTCTCTCCAAGCTTCTTTAATGGTTTCCCCAGGAGTGTTTTCTTTATGTATTTTGAAAGGTCTCTGGCTGTGTGGGTTCTGAGTTTTTTCCAAAATGCTTCCCTCTTAAAGGACTCCAGTAAGCAACCCCACCTTCAATGAGTGTAAACACATCTCCGTGGAAACCTTCTGATCAAAGTTACCACCCACAATTGGGTGGGTCACATTTCCATGGAAACAATGAAAAAGATCCTACCTAGCAACATTGAATGAGAATTAAAGGACATGGATTTTCAGGGGTACACAACAGATTCAGACTGGTACATTCTACCCTTTGGACACCAAAAAAACATGTTCTTTCCAAATGTAAAATACGTTAATTCCATCACATTATCACAAAGTCTTATACTATCTCCGTAACAATATGAATACAATACAAAGTCAAACATTACAAAATCTCAACAAAGTCAGCTACTGGTATGGTCTGTCTTAAGGCAAAGCTCTCCTCTGGCTGTGGATGTAAAACTCATCAAGTTAACTGCTGCCAATATACAAAGGAGGGACAGTCATAGGATATATATTTCCATTTCCATAGGGAGGAATTGGAAGGATCACAGGGGTCACCAGAACCAAACAATTTCGAAGACCTGCAGGGCAAGCACCATTAGATTTCAAAGTCTGAGAGTCATTTGTCCTTGGGGCTTTAGAAAGTGTCAGTGCCACCTTTTCCAAGGGTCTAGGCAGTGTGGCCCAGCTCCCTCGAAATGCAACCTTAGGGGACAAGGGAAGATCACCTTTTTCTTGGTTCCACCCTCTCTGTACATTGGGGCTGCACCTCAGCTTTCTGCCATCTCCAGGGCACATGCTCAATCCCTCCAGAAGAATGTGGTAGCAGCTAGGCTCTCCCCAATCTGCAAGGAACATGCTCCACACTGTCCAAGGTCTGGGGCGCAACTCTTCTAGAACATTGGGGTGGAAGGCCCTCTGCCTTTGGGGCAAACTCACCTTCTCCACGTGCATGGGTGGGTCTGCTCTCCTTGCCCGAGTTTCCTGGATTCAGACCTTAGCTACCATGGTTCTGCGTCTGAAGTTATTTTTCCTCCAACTTGTCCCTTTTCTGTCCCTTTTAGTCCAGACTGGCAGTGATTCTGTTTATACAGACCCCACAACACTCTTGTGGTTTTCTATGTAGTACACTGGGATCATGCCCATCAGACAAAAGGACTTTCCACAGATCCTTCCTGGATAATTCCATCCCCAATCCTGGCTTTTCTGAAATGACTGACAGGTTTCATGTTCTGTTAAATCCTCATGTAAGGACTATTCTTTGGGGTCTTCCTTTCTGGAAACCCAGAATTTTCCAGACCATCAATTTCTGTTTTTTTTGTATATTGGTAGCAGTTAATTTGATGAGTTTTACATCCACAGTCAGAGGAGAGTTTTGCCTTAAGACAGACAATACCAGTAGTTAACTTTGTTGAGATTTTGTAATGTTTGCCTTTGTATTGTACTCATATTGTTACTGAGATGGTATAAGACTTTGTGATATTGTGATGGAATTAATGTATTTTGCATTTGGAAAGAACATGTCTTTTTGGTGTCCAAAGGGTGGTTCAATTTCCAACTTATCTCTTTCATGTCACATTTTACTATAAGCTTCAAGCAAAAGCCAGGTGTCTTTTCTACATTTAGTTTGGAAATTTCTCAGCTGAGTATCCTGAGTCATTGCCTTTAAATTCTAACTTCCATCCAATAGCAGTACTCAATTTGGTCACATTATTTGCCATTTTAAAACAAGACTAGTCTTTCTTCCAGTTTACAATGACACATTCCTTATTTCTGTCCAAAACCTCATAAGAGAAATCTCTGGAGTCCACATTTCTAACAGTCTCTTCAAAGCACTGTAGGCCTTCTCTATCAAGCACCTCACAATTCTTCCAGAATCTTCCCCTTATCCATTTAAAAAAACATTCCAACAAATTTGTATTTGCAAATCACAGCCCCCCACTTCTCTGGCACCAAAATCCATTTTTGTTCGTAAAAGCTGCCCAAAGCAGTATATCAGAAAGAGAATGACTTTTTAAAAAAAGGGAATATATTAAGTTGTGAGTTTATAGTTTAAGGCTGTGAAAAAGTCCAAATTATGGCAAGGCTATAAAAATGTCCAAACTAAAGCATCCAGAGAAAGATACCTTGGCTCAAGAAGGCTGATGATGCTTGGGATTCTCTTTTTGCTGGAAAGGTACATGGTGATGTCTGCCTGCTAGCTTTCTCTCCAGGCTTCTTCAACAGCTTTCCTGGGGTGTTTTATTTAAGCATCTCCAGAGATTTCTGACTGTGTGAGCTTTGTCAACACTGAGCTTTTGGGTGGGTCACATTTCCATAGCAACAATAAAAAATGATCCCACCCAGCGATATTAAACGAGGATTCAAAGACATGGCTTTTCTTGGTACATGACAGATTTGAACCGGCATATTTAGAGTATTTAGAGTAGTATTCCATGCTATGTGTCTTAATTTTCTAGGGCTGCCATAACAAACTACCACAAACTAGGTAGCTCAAAGAAACAGGAATTTGGCTCACTGTTTTGGAGATGAGAAGTCTGAAATCAAGATATTGTCACAGTCATGCTTCCTTCTAAATCTATAGGGAAGAATCTGAGCCATGCCTCTCTCCTGCTTCTGGTGGTAGGCTGCTGGCAATTTAAGGTGTTCACTCATTCAGTCATCAGTTTTCTCTCCTCTATATCTGTGTCCAAATTTTCTTTTCTTATAAGAATACCAGTTGTGGTTGTTAGGTTCAGGTGTCAACTTGGCCAGGTGATGATGCCCCATTCTGTTTCTGTGGACTTAAATCATCAGTGTGTGAAATTCATCTATGGCTGATTACATTTGCAGTTGGCTAAGGGGAGTACTTTCCAGAGTGAGTGAGGTTTAATTTAATTAGCTGTAGGCTTAAGAGAGGTCAGAAGAGAGCTTAGCAGCTCAGCATTCCTCATCTCAGCATTTCCAGCTCAGCCCAGATATTTGGAGATTCAGAAAGGCATCACCCTGGGGAAAGCCATTGGAACCCAGAAGCCAAGAGAGAAGCCAGAGAAACACAGATGAAAGCTAGTTGCCTTTCCTCTAAAGAACTATAAATTTTTAACTAAAAAAATCCCTTTATTAAAAGGTGATCCATCTCTGTTGTATTGTATTCAGGAAGCTTCAGCAAACTAAAACACCTGTCATGTTGGACTGAGTGTCCACCCTGTTCCAGAATGATCTCATGTTAACTTGCTTAATTCCATTTGTAATGAGCCCATTTCCAAATAAAATCTGAAGTTCTGTGGATGAGAACTTAAGTGAGTCTTTTTGTGGGATATAATTCAATCCATAACAGTTTGTGAGTTTAACCAAACAAACTGGAGAACATGGGTATTGTTTCTAAGTGTGCAAGTTTGGCTGTTGTATCAGTTAAGTTCTCCAGAGAAATAGCACCAGCAGGATGTGTGTGTGTATCTTTAAACAATGGTCTATGTGATTGTGGAGACTGGCAAGTACAAAATCCATAGAGGAAGGCCAGCACGTTGGAAACTCAACCAAGAGTAGATATAGTTGCTTTGAGGGAGAATTTCTTTTTCTCTCTCTCTGAAAACCTCAGTTCTTTGCTCTTAGTACCTTCAGCTGATTCAGTAAGTAATATCACTGAGGATAACCTCCTTCATTTATGTGCAACTGATTGTGGATGCTAATCACAGCTACAAAATACCTTCACAGCAACATCTAGGCCAACGTTTTACCTAAAAATTTCCACCATAGCCTAGCCTAGTAGATGTATAAAATTACCTCCACAGCTATTTAAAGCTTCTGTGAACATTCACATACAGGTTTTTCTCAAACTAAGCCTTTGTTTCTCTTAGGTAAATGTGCAAGAATAAATTCCTGAGTCACTGGTAAACAAGCACATGTATATTTTTGTAAGAAATTGCCAAACTCTTTTTAAGAGTAATTCATTCATTTTTCATTGCCATTAGCAATGTATGATTGATCCGGTTTTTCCACTTCCTTGCCAGAATTTGGTATTGTTACTATGTTTTATTCTGGCAATCCTGAGAGATGTATTGTTTTAGGTTGCCAAAGCTGCCAGAATGCAACACACCAGAAATGGACTGGCTTTTAATAAAAGGGGGTTTATTTAGTTAAAAATGTCTAGTTCTTCAGAGAAAAGGCAGCTAACTTTCTTCCGAGGTTCTCTCTTACACAGAAAGACACAGAACAATCTCTGCTGGCCCTCTCTCCAGGTTTCTGGGTTCCAACAGCTTTCCCTGGAGTGATTGCTTTCTGCATCAGCCAAAGGCCTGGTCTGAGCTGCGATTACTGAGATGAGGTATGCTGAGCTGCTTGGGCTGTGCTGTGTTGACCTCTCTCATTTAATCATCCATCTGATTAAATCAAACATCATTCATTGCAGCAGGCACTCCCCCTAGCCGACCACAGATGTAATCAGTGACAGATGAGCTTCACATGCCATTGGCTCATGTCCACAGCAACAGAACTAGGCACCTTCACCTAGCCAAGTTGATACCGGAACCTAACTACCACATGTATAGTAGTTTCTCATTGTAGCTTTTATTTGGATTTCCCTAATGGTTAGTAACAATAAAACCTTATTTCATGTGCTTAGTTGCCATCTCTATATGCTCTTCAGTGAAATGTCTGTTCATGTCCTTTATCCAGTTTCTAATTGGACATTTTGTGTTTTCATTTTGAGTTTTGGAAGATCTGTATGTATTCTAGACACAATTATTTGTTGGTGATATTGCTTGCAAATATTTTCTACCAGTCTGTAACTTGTATTTTAATCCTTTTTAAAAACCCTTTCACAAAGCGATCATTTTGCCATTTGAAGTTGTTCAATTTACTAATTTTTCTTTTATGAATCATGCTTTAGTTGTCAAGTCTAAGAATTTTGATTAGCTCTAGATTCCAAAGATTATTTCATATATTCTTTTCAAAAAATGTTATAATTTATATTTTATATATGTATATTACCTATTTTGAGGTAATTTTTATATAAGATGTGAAGTTTGGGTTGATGTATATTTTTTCTTTTCTTTTCTTTTCTTTTTTCTCTCATGAATACCATTTACTTCAGCACCATTTGTTGAAAAGTCTCTCCTCTCTCCATTGACTTGTTTTTGAATCTTTGCCAAAAATCATTTGCCTAGGTGTGCATGGGTGGTTCAGTGGTAGAATGCTCACTTCCCATACGGGAGACCCTGGTTCAAATCCCGGACCATGCACCCTCCCCAAAAAATCAGTTGGACAATTTCTGGGTTATTTAGTGTGTTCCATTGATCTATGTCTCTCCCTCCACCAGTGAAATACAGTTTTGATTGCTGTAGTTATGTAGTAAACCTCAAATCAAGTATAATGATTTCTTATACATTATTTTCTTTCAAGGTTGTTTTAGCTATCCTAAATCGGATATCCTAAATATTTACAAATAAATTTTAGAGTAAGTTTGTGTGAGTCTACAAATAATGTTGGCAAAATTTGAAAAGAATTATATTAGCATTATAGCTCAATTTGGAGAGAACTGATATCTTTATTATCTGAGCTTTCCAAACCATTAACATGGTATAGCTCTCCATTATATAGGTTTTGATTTCTTTCATCACTATTTGCAATTGTCAGGATACAAATACTGTGTATGTTGTTAAGGTGTACTAAAGTATTTCATGTTCTTTGGAGTGACTGGAATTGCTATTGTTATTTTAACTTCGGTTTCCACAAATTCATTGTTAGTATGTGTTCTGGTTTGTAAGCTGCCAGAATGCGGTATACCAGAAATGGAACTGCTTGTTAAAAGGGGAATTTAATAAGTTGCAAGTTTATAGTTCTAAGCCGTGTGGATGTCCAAATTAAAGCAATTCTATAAAAATGTCCAAATAAAGGCATCAACAAGCAATTGCCTTCACTCAAGAAAGGCCAATGAGGTTCAAGCTTTCTCTCTCAGCTGGAAAGACACATGGCAAACATAGTGACATCTGCTAGTTTTCTCTCCAGGCCTCTTGTTTCATGAAGTTTCCCTTTGGGCATATTCCTTTTTCATCTCCAAAGGTCTGGCTGTGTGGGTTATAGTGGTTCTTGTGGCTCTGTCAATCCAAAATGTTTCCTCTTTTAAAAGATTCCAGTAAACTAATCAAGACCTACCTGGGTGGGTGGAGTCACATCTCCCTTTAATCAAAGATGCCCATTACTGGGTGCGCCATATCTCTGTGGAGATAATATAATCAAGTTTCCACTCTATAGTGCTGAATAGGGATTAAAAGAAAGAGCTGCCTCCCCAAGATGGATAAGGATTAAAACATGGCTTTTCTGGGGAACATAATCCTTTCAAACCAGCACAGTATGTGATTGATATTTCTATTGGTCTTTGTCCCATGACCTTGCTGTAGTTATTTATTAGTTCTCAGAGGTTTTTGTGTTTTATTTTTGGTAGATTCCTTGAGATTTTCCAAGTATATAATTTATGTTATCTCCGCAAGATAACAGTTTTACTTATTCCTTTTCGATCTGTATTTTTTTCTTGCCCAACTGCTGTGACTGGAACATCTAATACCATGTTATATGAGAATGGTGAGAGAAGACATTTTTGCCTTATTCCCAGTCTTAGGAGGAAAACATTAAGTGTAACATTAACTATAGTTTTTATGCATGTGCCTTAAAATGTTGAGGAACTTCCCCTCTATTACTAGTTTGCTGAGGAATATTTTGATCAAATGATTGTTTTTGCATCTTATGGTTCTTTTTTTTTTTATATCTTATGATTCTTTTTACAGCCTGTTGGCCTGATGGGATATATTGACTGATTTTTGAATATTGGACCAGACATGCGTATATGGAATAAATTCATTTAATCATGGTAGGTTTTATGCATTATTAGGTTATCCTTTCTATTCATTATTAGATTCAGTTTGCTCATATTTTATTGAGGATTTTGGCATTTAGGTTCATGAGAGACACTGGTCTGTTGTGTGTGTGTGTGTGTATGTGTGTGTGTGTACATGCACATGACTGTCTTTTCTCTCGGTTTGAGGGTGATGCAGGCCTCACACAATGAGTCAGAAAGTATTACAACTTCTGTTTTCTGGAACATATTATGTAAAATTGGTTTTCATTCTTCTTAAATATTTGGTAGCATTCTCTAGTAATTGTCTTGACCTAGAGATTTTTCTTTTTTAGGAGCTAAAGTACAAATTTAACTTCCATAATTGTTATAGGACTATTCAGAATGTTTATTTCATATAGGTTGAGTTTTAATAATTTGAGGTTTTTGAGGAATTGTGCCATTTGATATACATTGTCAAATTTATAGGCACAGAGTTATTTGTAATATTATCTTTTTATGTCTACTTTGTCTAATGATATTGCCAATTTTCTTCATATTAGTAATTTTTATCTTATATCTTTTATCCTTGTCAGGCTTTCTAGAAGTTTAGCAATTAACTTTTTGTTTCATTAATTTTCTGTATTATTTTCAACCTCATTGGTTTCTATTTTTATTTTTATTATGTCCATCCTTCCCTTGTTTTGTGTTTATTTTGCTTTTGTGTTCTTAAGGTCTTTTCTTTTCTAATGTAATACTTTAATTCTATAATTTTCCCTTTCAGCACTGCTTGATATGTATCTGTGTTAGATTCAGTTGTCAAGTTGGCCAGGTGAGCATACCTAGTCTTGTTGCTGCAGACATAAGCCAGCGGTACGTGAACCTCATCTGTTGCCAATTACATCTGCAGTCAGCTAGGAGGCGTGTCTGCTGTAATGAGTGACGTTTGACTTAATTGGCTGGTGCTTAAATGAGAGAATGCAATGTAGCACAGCCTAGCAGCTGGGCATTCCTCATCTCAGCACTTGCAGCTCAGCCCAGGCCTTTGGAGATGTAGAAAGTCACCCCGGGGAAAGTTGTTGAAACCCAGGGGCCTGGAGAGAAGACCAGCAGAGACCATCCTGTGCCTTCCACGTAAGAAAGAACCTCAGTGGAAAGTTAGCTGCCTTTCCTCTGAAGAACCAACAAAATAAATCCCCTTTTATTAAAAGCCAATTGGTCTCTGGTGTGTTGCATTCCGGCAGCTAGCAAACTAGAACAGTATCCTATATATTCTGGTGTTGTAGCTTCATTTTTATTTAGTTCTATACATTCTTAAGTCTCCTTTGAGATTTACTATTTGATTCAATTATTATTTAGAACCGTGATGTTTAATTTCCAAGTATTTGGAGATTTTCTTATTCTTTTTTTCAATTTTTTTCTCTGTAGATGACTCCACTATGGTCAGAGAACATATTCTGTATGATTTCAATTCTTTTTCATTTGTTGAGGCTTGCTTTATGGCCTAGGACATGGTCTATCCTAATGAATGTTACATGACTTCTTTAAAAAAATTTTTTGAACATTTTGCTATTGTTAGATGGAGTATTCTACATATCTCAGTTAGATCTTCTTTGTTGATTATTTTTTCAATTCTAAGTCTATGCTGATTTTCTGTTGAGTGCTTTTATCAGTGGGCAAATGTGGAGTGCTGACATTTCCCATCACAATTTTGTGATACTCCTTTCAGTATTTGTTAATTTTACATTAGTACTAATTTCCATGCTATTAAATTTATTTATTTAGGTATTTATAAATTAAATTAAAATTATTAATTTCCCATTTTAAGGCTCTATTGTGTGGTGTCTACACATTTAGTATCTTAATGTTCTCATTGTGGATTGATCCTTTAATAGTTGATCATTTAATTATTTAATGCCACTTTTTGTCCCTAGTAATATTTTTTTTTTTTTGAAATCTACTTTGTCTGGTATAAATATAGTCAATTTTGTATTTTTGCTGTTGTTGTTTGGATTAAAATTTGTGTTGATTTTTTTTTTTTTACCATTTTACTTTCAATCTGTTTATGCCATTGAATTTGAAGTGAGCATTTTGTAGGCAATATAGAGTTGGGTAATGTTTTCCATTTACTTTACCAGCCTCTGTCTTTTAATTGGTATATTTAATCATCTACCTATGAGATAAATATTGCTATGTTAGGACTTAATCTTACATTTTTTTTATTTTTGATTTTTCTCTCAATTCTGTTTCTTTTTTCTTTCTTTTCAGAGGTTTCTTGAATATTTCTTTAGGATTCCATCTTGTCTTATTTATACTTTTTTTGAATACATCACTGTGTATATTTTTCTTGGTGGTTGTTCTATGTATTATAATATGCGTATCAACTATATAACAATGCATTATTTTTAGTTTTGTATGTCTGTATTTTATATTAGCTATTCATTTTATTTCAAGAATAATGAGGGAGTTTTGAAATATTTTTCTTTTCTTATGAAGAGCCTTAGTTCTGACTGTTTGAGAGACAATTTGTTACAAATGTAAATATGAGTTTAAATGCTTATATTTTATTTTTTGTGGTCAAACTGTTCAAAATGATGGTCAGTAGTGCCATTGTACATTTAATTACTGATGGTAGGAAAATATTATTGCTATTAAGCATATATTTCATAGGTTCTAATATTTATGTTTCAGTGATTATCTGAAAATGTCCCATTCAATATCATCTGCAGGTAAAATGCTCCAAAATAAAATATTTACCTGCATTTTACCTGCAGATGATATTGAATAATGAATGGGATATTTTCAGATATTTACTGAAATTAAATATTAGAACATATGAAATATATACTTAATAGCAATAATATTTTCCTACCATCAGTGATTAAATGTACAATGGCACTACTGACCATCATTTTGAACAGTTTGACCACGAATTAACTAAAATAATAAAAATGAAGACTTAACATTGTTTTTATCTCTCTCCCCTAACAAACTTAAAATGTAATTGTAGCACTAGCTGATGTGGCATTTTATAAGCAATTTAGAATAACTGAAAGGAGGACGTTTTTCATTGTTGACAATTTTAGCTATCACAAAAAAAAATGTCTTTAAAGAGATGATAAAAAGACAAGGGAAGGTAATGAAAAAGGCAAGAAACTGGGTCATTTGGGAAAAAAATCAAGTGAAATTAGATGTAACTTGCATCTAGAACAGTCTTGGTTTTGTCTAGACCCACCTCTGGCCAATCAAAGGCTATTATTCATACATATTTTGCTATTTTCTAGCATAATGTGAGAAGAAATTGTGAGTACAGCAGAGTAAAGGAGGGCTTGGAATCAGTTAACTAGCTAACCCATTTGAACCTCAGTTTTCTCATGTTTAAAAATGATGATATTAATAGATATCTTACACTTGTTTTCCCATGAGAATTTGTTGTAAAATTACATGTAAAATTATAGCTGCATCGTTACCTAGAGAATTCCCTCAGGAACAATATCAGCAAATTGAGTGCTTAGGCTTTCAAGAGAATACCATCTACTCACAAGGCATAGACATTACTGAAATTTCTATAATTTTCCTAAGGCTCAGAGAAGGGAAAACTTTGAGAAATGAATAAAATAAAATTTGAAAGATTGGCAAGCTCTGAAAAGGAAGGTGATGGGAAAAGAAATGCCAATCAGCATGGCCTGCTCACCCTGTGGTCCTCCTTATGGAGCTCAGGAGAGGAACTGAAGGGAAAGAGAAGGCATTGCTCGCATATGTATGTGGAGAGGAGTTTTGAAATCATTGATGTTGTATGTGAATTCTATGGCTAGAAGCTGATGAGAGCTGTTTAAGTAAAAGTGTTGACCCATAGACAGTCAGTCGGTGGAGGCTAAAGTAACCATCACAACTCAAAACTTCCTCTGTATAACAAAATTGGCACTTATTTGAACTAATGTATGATATTCATGAAAAACTGGACCTCTGAGCTCATCTGAACTTGCCTGTGAGTTATGACAGTACAGCCCGAAATACTGCCTGGCCTTGTAAATGTAAATACAGAAGCAACCATGTGGCTATTGACAGGTAAGCATGTGTCAGCAGAGCATTTGGTAATGGATGTGATGCAGCACATACGGCGGGGATGTGCAGCTGTGTGCGCAGGTGATACATTCTCACCAACACGATATTTTACCACTTAGCTCTCAGGAGGTAATGAGGGTATTGATAGGTATATGCCTACGGTTCCAGAAAGTATAGATTCTCCAAATAAGGGGATGTTTTGTGGAATAGGGTTTATTTACATTTTATCACAAGGTCATGATAAAAAAAAAGTTGAGTAAATCTTCCAGCATCAAACCTACAAAAATATTCATCAGTAGCAGATCAGGAAGTTCCACTGGGTCTTGTTTCATTCATTGACTCTTTTTTTTTTTTTTTTTTTTTATTAACGGAAAGAAAAAAAAAAAGAAATTAACACAACATTTAGAAATCATACCATTCTACATATGCACTCAGTAATTCTTAACATCATCACATAGATGCATGATCATTGTTTCTTAGTACATTTGCATCGGTTTAGAGGAACTAACAACACAACAGAAAAAGATATAAAATGTTAATATAAAGAAAAGAAATAAAAGTAGTAATAATAGTAAAAAACAACAACAACAAACAAACCAACAAGCAAACAAAAACAAAAAAACCCTATAGCTCAGATGCAGCTTCATTCAGTATTTTAACATGATTATTTTACAATTAGGTATTATTGTGCTGTCCATTTTTGAGTTTTTGTATCTAGTCCTGTTGCACAGTCTGTATCCCTTCAGCTTCAATTACCCATTGTCTTACCCTGTTTCTAACTCCTGCTGAACTCTGTTACCAATGACATATTTCAAGTTTATTCTCGAATGTCCGTTCACATCAGTGGGACCATACAGTATTTGTCCTTTAGTTTTTGGCTGGATTCACTCAGCATAATATTCTCTAGGTCCATCCATGTTATTACATGGTTCATAAGTTTATCTTGTCTTAAAGCTGCATAATATTCCATCGTATGTATATACCACAGTTTGTTTAGCCACTCATCTGTTGATGGACATTTTGGCTGTTTCCATCTCTTTGCAATTGTAAATAACGCTGCTATAAACATTGGTGTGCAAATGTCCGTTTGTGTCTTTGCCCTCAAGTCCTTTGAGTAGATACCTAGCAATGGTATTGCTGGGTCGTATGGCAATTCTATATTCAGCTTTTTGAGGAACCGCCAAACTGCCTTCCACAGTGGTTGCACCCTTTGACATTCCCACCAACAGTGGATAAGTGTGCCTCTTTCTACGCATCCTCTCCAGCACTTGTCTTTTTCTGTTTTGTTGATAATGGCCATTCTGGTGGGTGTGAGATGATATCTCATTGTGGTTTTGATTTGCATTTCTCTAATGGCCAGGGACATTGAGCATCTCTTCATGTGCCTCTTGGCCGTCCGTATTTCTTTTTCTGGTAGGTGTCTGTTTAAGTCTTTTTCCCATTTTGTAATTGGGTTGGCTGTCTTTTTGTTGTTGAGTTGAACAATCTCTTTATAAATTCTGGATACTAGACCTTTATCTGATATGTCGTTTCCAAATATTGTCTCCCATTGTGTAGGCTGTCTTTCTACTTTCTTGATGAAGTTCTTTGATGCACAAAAGTGTTTAATTTTGAGGAGCTCACATTTATTTATTTCCTTCTTCAGTGTTCTTGCTTTAGGTTTAAGGTCCATAAAACCGCCTCCAGTTGTAAGATCCATAAGATATCTCCCAACATTTTCCTCTAACTGTTTTATGGTCTTAGACCTAATGTTTAGATCTTTGATCCATTTTGAGTTAACTTTTGTATAGGGTGTGAGAGATGGGTCTTCTTTCATTCTTTTGCATATGGATATCCAGTTCTCTAGGCACCATTTATTGAAGAGACTGTTCTGTCCCAGGTGAGTTGGCTTGACTGCCTTATCAAAGATCAAATGTCCATAGATGAGAGGGTCTATATCTGAGCACTCTATTCGATTCCATTGGTCGATATATCTATCTTTATGCCAATACCATGCTGTTTTGACCACTGTGGCTTCATAATATGCCTTAAAGTCAGGCAGCGCGAGACCTCCAGCTTCGTTTTTTTTCCTCAAGATGTTTTTAGCGATTCGGGGCACCCTGCCCTTCCAGATAAATTTGCTTATTGGTTTTTCTATTTCTGAAAAATAAGTTGTTGGGATTTTGATTGGTATTGCATTGAATCTGTAAATCAATTTAGGTAGGATTGACATCTTGACTATATTTAGTCTTCCAATCCATGAACACGGTATGCCCTTCCATCTATTTAGGTCTTCTGTGATTTCTTTTAACAGTTTTTTGTAGTTTTCTTTATATAGTTTTTTTTGTCTCTTTGGTTAAATTTATTCCTAGGTATTTTATTCTTTTAGTTGCGATTGTAAATGGGATTCGTTTCTTGATTTCCGCCTCAGCTTGTTCATTACTAGTGTATAGAAAAGCTACAGATTTTTGAATGTTGATCTTGTAGCCTGCTACTTTGCTGTACTCATTTATTAGCTCTAGTAATTTTGTTGTGGATTTTTCTGGGTTTTCTACATATAGTATCATATCGTCTGCAAACAGTGATAGTTTTACTTCTTCCTTTCCAATTTTGATGCCTTGTATTTCTTTTTCTTGCCTAATTGCTCTGGCTAGAACTTCCAACACAATGTTGAATAATAGTGGTGATAGTGGACATCCTTGTCTTGTTCCTGATCTTAGGGGGAAAGTTTTCAATTTTTCCCCATTGAGGATGATATTAGCTGTGGGTTTTTCATATATTCCCTCTATCATTTTAAGGAAGTTCCCTTGTATTCCTATCTTTTGAAGTGTTTTCAGCAGGAGAGGATGTTGAATCTTGTCAAATGCCTTCTCTGGATCAATTGAGATGATCATGTGATTTTTCTGCTTTGATTTGTTGATATGGTGTATTACATTAATTGATTTTCTTATGTTGAACCATCCTTGCATACCTGGGATGAATCCTACTTGGTCATGATGTATAATTCTTTTAATGTGTTGTTGGGTATGATTTGCTAGAATTTTATTGAGAATTTTTGCATCTGTATTCATTAGAGAGATTGGTCTGTAGTTTTCTTTTTTTGTAATATCTTTGCCTGGTTTTGGTATGAGGGTGATGTTGGCTTCATAGAATGAATTAGGTAGTTTTCCCTCCACTTCGATTATGTTGAACAGTTTGAGGAGAGTAGGTACTAATTCTTTCTGGAATGTTTGATAGAATTCACATGTGAAGCCGTCTGGTCCTGGACTTTTCTTTTTAGGGAGCTTTTGAATAACTAATTCAATCTCTTTACTTGTGATTGGTTTGTTGAGGTCGTCTATTTCTTCTTGAGTCAAAGTTGGTTGTTCATGTCTTTCCAGGAACCTGTCCATTTCTTCTAAATTGTTGTATTTATTAGCGTAAAGTTGTTCATAGTATCCTGTTATTACCTCCTTTATTTCTGTGAGGTCAGTAGTTATGTCTCCTCTTTCATTTCTAATCTTATTTATTTGCATCCTCTCTCTTCTTCTTTTTGTCAATCTTGCTAAGGGCCCATCAATCTTGTTGATTTTCTCATAGAACCAACTTCTGGTCTTATTGATTTTCTCTATTGTTTTCATGTTCTCAATTTCATTTATTTCTGCTCTAATCTTTGTTATTTCTTTCCTTTTGCTTGCTTTGGGATTAGTTTGCTGTTCTTTCTCCAGTTCTTCCAAGTGGACAGTTAATTCCTGCATTTTTGCCTTTTCTTCTTTTCTGATAAAGGCATTTAGGGCAATAAATTTCCCTCTTAGCACTGCCTTTGCTGCGTCCCATAAGTTTTGATATGTTGTGTCTTCATTTTCATTTGCCTCTAGGTATTTACTAATTTCTCTTGCAATTTCTTCTTTGACCCACTTGTTGTTTAAGAGTGTGTTGTTGAGCCTCCATGTATTTATGAATTTTCTGGCACTCCGCCTATTATTGATTTCCAACTTCATTCCTTTATGATCCGAGAAAGTGTTGTGCATGATTTCAATATTTTTAAATTTGTTAAGACTTGCTTTGTGACCCAGCATATGGTCTATCTTTGAGAATGATCCATGAGCACTTGAAAAAAAAGGTGTATCCTGCTGTTGTGGGATGTAATGTCCTATAAATGTCTGTTAAGTCAAGCTCATTTATAGTAATATTCAGGTTCTCTATTTCTTTATTGATCCTCTGTGTAGATGTTCTGTCCATTGATGAGAGTGGGGAATTGAAGTCTCCAACTATTATGGTATATGTGTCTATTTCCCTTTTCAGTGTTTGCAGTGTATTCCTCACGTATTTTGGGGCATTCTGGTTCGGTGCGTAAATATTTATGATTGTTATGTCTTCTTGCTTAATTGTTCCTTTTAATAGTATATAGTGTCCTTCTTTGTCTCTTTTAACTGTTTTACATTTGAAGTCTAACTTGTTGGATATTAGTATAGCCACTCCTGCTCTTTTCTGGTTGTTATTTGCATGAAATATCTTTTCCCAACCTTTCACTTTCAACCTATATTTATCTTTGGGTCTAAGATGTGTTTCCTGTAGACAGCATATAGAAGGATCCTGTTTTTTAATCCATTCTGCCAGTCTATGTCTTTTAATTGGGGAATTCAGTCCATTGACATTTAGAGTTATTACTGTTTGGATAATATTTTCCTCTAACATTTTGCCTTTTGTATTATATATATCATATCTGACTTTCTTTCTTTCTACACTTTTCTCCATGTCTCTCTCTTCTGTCTTTTTGGTTCTGACTCTAGTGCTTCCTTTAGTATTTCTTGCAGAGCTGGTCTCTTGGTCACAAATTCTCTTAGTGACTTTTTGTCTGAGAATGTTTTAATTTCTCCCTCATTTTTGAAGGACAATTTTGCTGGATATAGGAGTCTTGGCTGGCAGTTTTTCTCTTTTAGTAACTTAAATATATCATCCCACTGTCTTCTAGCTTCCATGGTTTCTGCTGAGAAATCTACACATAGTCTTATTGGGTTTCCCTTGTATGTGACGGATTGTTTTTCTCTCGCTGCTTTCAAGATCCTCTCTTTCTCTTTGACCTCTGACATTCTAACTAGTAAGTGTCTTGGGGAATGCCTATTTGTGTCTAATCTCTTTGGGGTGCGCTGCACTTCTTGGATCTGTAATTTTAGGTCTTTCATAAGAGTTGGGAAATTTTCAGTGATAATTTCTTCCATTAGTTTTTCTCCTCCTTTTCCCTTCTCTTCTCCTTCTGGGATACCCACTACACGTATATTTGTACAGTTCACATTGTCCTTGAGTTCCCTGATACCTTGTTCAAATTTTTCCATTCTTTTCCAGATAGTTTCTGTTTCTTTTTGGAATTCAGATGTTTCATCCTCCAAATCACTAATTCTATCTTCTGTTTCTTTAAATCTGTCGTTGTAGGTATCCATTGTTTTTTCCATCTTTTCTACTTTATCTTTCACTTCCATAAGTTCTGTGATTTGTTTTTTCAGTTTTTCTATTTCTTCTTTATGTTCAGCCCATGTCTTCTTCATGTCCTCCCTCAATTTATCGATTTCGTTTTTGAAGAGGTTTTCCATTTCTGTTCGTATATTCAGCATTAGTTGGTTTCAGCTCCTGTATCTCATTTGAACTATTGGTTTCTTCGTTTGACTGGGCCATATGTTCAATTTTCTGAGCGTGATCCATTATCTTCTGCTGGCGTCTGGGCATTTAGTCAGATTTCCCTGGATGTTCTACCCCACAGGTTGAAAGATTTTTCTGTGCAATCTCTGGGTTCTGTTTTTCTTATCCTGCCCAGTAGGTGGCGCTCGTGGCACACGTTTGTCTACGGGTTCCACCAGTGAAAGTTGTTGTGGATCCTTTAACTCTGGAAAATTCTCGCCGTAGGGGAGGTTCGGCAGCCGAAGCGTCTTGGAAGAATGCCAGCCGGCCTGGGGTTCCAAATGCGGGGAGGGTCGCCAGCCACCGCAGCACGGGAGAGCGTCCGGCCGAATTAGCTAGTCGGCCCGGGGCACCAAGCGTGGCGGGAGGGCGCCAGCTGTCGCAGCCCGGGAGAGTGCACTATTCCCAGCTGACGGGGGAGTCACGTGTTTGGAAGGGATCCCCCGGTCACTGTTCTCCGCAGTCTGGGAATTTCCGACCCAACTATCTCAGTTGTTCCGGGGGGCCTCGTGTGGTGGGGGCACCAGCTGCCGCGGCCTAAGGGGACCGCCTGTCCAATTCTACCAGCTGGCCTGGGAAGGTGGAAGGGAGGGACTCCGGTCGCTTGCCGTCCCACCCAGGAAAGCCCGTGCCCCTTGGTGATCTCACCGGAGCTGGTTCTCCCAGATAGTCAGCCGTTCCAGGATGGGGTACGCCATCCCTTTGCTCTCCCTCATGGCTCCGGGAGCTGCTCTGTATTATCTCCACTCCCCCAGTAGCTGTTCTGGAGGAGGAAAGGTGAGGGCGGCAAGGCTGTAGAGGCTGGTGGTGGAGGAGCCGGTGAAGGCGGGGGAAGAGGGCACCGTGGTGGTTGGAGAGCGGCCGGAGGGGGAGGAGGGGGGAGAAGGAGGGCGGGCGGGTCGGCCTGTAGAGGGGAGAAGGAGGGCGGGCGGGTCGGCTGCTGCGGGGCGTGGGCGCCGCGCGGCGGGCCGGCGGAGAAAGACATTCATTGACTCTTATTTTGATCCCTAAGTCATATAATGTGGTAGGGAAATACCTTTAATATAGCCAATATTTTCATAGGCAAGTAGTATTTGTTTTTGACATATTATTTTTGGGTAGTTATTAGTAAAGTCATAATTCTGCAACTCTGCCATATTTTTAAAGTTGATCAAGAATGCTGCTATTACATTACTAAAGAGTAAATGGTTTGCATAGCTATAATCTACATTGACCTATGTAAGCACTTACAATTTTTCCAATAATACTTGCAGTTTATTGAAAGCTGTATGATAAATGGTCTCTATGTATTACCTCACTGTCTCTTCCCAATAGCCTGACAGGAGAGATTCAAATGCTGATTAGGCGCAGGGGCTTCAAGTCAGACTGTTTGACTTCACATTTTGGCTTCACTAGTTCTGTGACTTTGGACATTATTTAATGTCTTTATTCCTCAGTTTCCAAATCTTTAAAATGTGAATAACATATGCATCAATGTAATGGAGTCACTGTGTATGTTAAATGAAATTTGACACACAGAAAACACTCACCAAACTGCTTGACACATAATAAATACTCAGTTTAAGTTTTACTTTCCTTTAACTCAAGATGTGAGTGAATAAATTTTGAAGTGGCAGGTGCTAGTGATAGGTCACATTAAAATACAATAGGGTTTGAACCATACATAGAACAATAGGGTTTACAACATAAACACTATACTTTAGAATACAATTTAATGCATTTAATACAATGTGCATGACAAACACATGCACAGACAACCGTGATTCAGTAATAATAAGTACTGAGTAAGGCAAGGAAGAACCAGGAAGGACTCCTTTCTCTAAACTCTCTCTTGGCCAGTCTTTTCCTCTCATCCTTATGTACAATCTGTGGCATATCCTGTAAATTTTACCTTCCAAATAAATCCAGAATCTGACTTCTTCAATCCTCCTTGGCTAGTACTGTACCCTCTGGCCTGGGATATGACAGCAAGCTCCCAACTGACCTCCTGGCTTCTGCTCTTGATCTTCCCTTCGCTCGGTCACTCCAAATTTGTTCCCTGCCCAGCAGCCCAAATTTCAAAAGAACAGGTCGTTTTTCTGTTCAACATTCTCTGATGGATTCTATTCAGTCTATATTTCACAGTTCAGATAAATTGGCCTTCTTGTGATCTCTCCAATTCTCCGTTCTTGCTCCCCGCTCAGAACTCCCGTGTTTGCTGTTCTGTTTTACTGGACCCCTTCCTATGAAGCCAGCAACATTGCTTCCTTCTTGTCTTCAGATTTCTACTCAAATGCCACTCTGTCAACACGGACTCCTCCGATTCCCCTGTACAAGACAGTGCTCCCAGAATTCATCTTCTTCCTTTTTAGTGAGCACGCTTGGAACTATTTAATGTATTTTATGTTTATGAGCTTGTTTGACCATTGTCTCTTTTCAAAAGGCTATAAATTCCATAAGAACAAGGGCTTTAATTTGAGCACTGTCTATCTCTAGCATCTACAGCTGTGTCTAACTAATAATAGACAAAAATAAAAACTTGGTGAAAACATAAATCAATTTTACACAGCTCTGATCACATCCATATGTATTAATTTATTTCTATTATTCAATTATGCTACATTCTTACAGTGTTATTTTAACTGGAGCTATAGACCAAAAGGATTTAATAACACACTTATAAAACACACTTATAAAATCCAAAAACATTTGAGTCAACTGGTGTTCTATGAAAGAAGTTATTCTGATTTTAATCTCCAAACCTCCCTATATAGCACTTTGGTTCACAGGCGATTGCACTAGTGTTTCAGTAGTTTCTTGGTTCTTATAGTTTCAGATTTTCCTTGCAGGGAACTTGCACAAAGCCATTTTAAAACAAATAATTTCTTATTTTAATGTAAGAACATCTCTGACCTCTCTAAGAATCACAGCTTGATTCTTCCTGCTGCTTCTGCTTCCATTGTCAGTGTTGTCTTCTTCAAGGTATTTGATGAACCCTGTGTTTACATACGTCGCTTTAAACTTTGAACCAGTGTGAGCTAAATTACATGGTACCCGAATCAGCTTTCTCATGTGTTTACTATTCTGAATTTACTGCCATGTGCCATCATCTTCAATAACCTGATTTTTTTCAAGGCATAATCTATGTCTGCTACCATAGTGGAAAAACTTGTACAAGATACATTGTGCAGTTCATGTTTCATATGTGAATGAAATCATAGGAATTAGTGAATATGTAAACTAGTAAGCGAGCATATTAAGGAGGATTAATGAATAATTCCTGAGTTTATTGGTGGAAAGAGCCATTGCATAATGCAGACTCATAAAATTTCAGGGAGATGACATTTGGAGAACATTTGATAACATTTGAATTTTGAGTAGTGGGGAACATATATGAGGGAGAAAATGAAAAGGTGTAACAGATAAAGGAAACAACAAAAAGTACATGTTTGGAGATTATGGATAATGGTATTAACCATTATTGTCCCACTCTCACCCACACTGTATGATTATCATTTAAGTGTTCCAGAAAAGCCAGGTTTATTTTCCTAATCCAATCTTATGGGGGCAGACCTATTGTTCCACGTGGGCCCTTATGATAAGGTGGTTTCCATGGAGTTGTAGTTCCACCTATTCAAGGTGGGTCTTAATCCACTTACGAGTCCTTTAAGAGGGAACCATTTTAGTGAATGCTCAGAGATGACACACACAAAGATCTTTGGAGATGCAGAAGGAAAACGCCCTGGGGAAACTGTTTCAAACTAGAAGCTAAAGGATGCAGACCCCAGGCATAGGCCTTCACAGCTGACAGAGGTGTTCTGGGTGCCATTGGCCTTTCTTGAGTCAAGATACCTCCTTTGGATGCCGTAGTTTGGACATTTTTATAGCTTTAGAACTGTATACTTGTAACTTAATAAATTCCCTTAATGAAAGCCAACCCATTTGTGGTATATTGCGTTCCAGCAGCATTAACATACTAAAACACCCATATAAATACAGATCCAGTTAAGATACATATTTTTCTATATGTTATTCAAACAGATTGCTTTTTTTCCTACTGGTATCAAAAAATGACAGACCAGCTAAAGGTGAGAAATGGAAGCACTGTTAATATTGATCAGAGGAAAATAATGAACAATATCTTCTACAACCAGGTATAGGAAGGGAAGAAGGAATAAGGTAAATGCATTTTTTCTAATGTCCTTTCAGATATTGTTCATTTAGTTGCTTTTACTGCCCTCCAGTTGCTTTTGCACTAATTTTTGTTTTTATCAAGGAGTTAAATTTACATAGAATATTTCATTAATCTCTGCTTAATACATGTAACTGTGTGGAAAGCAGTATACTCTGATTTTAAAATGATCACATACAGAATATTTAGTATGTAAAAAAGGAACAAGGATTGGGAAAAAGATTAAATCATTTCAATAAACTTGCTGAGATGCAGCTACAATTTAGTTTAAATAAAAATAGAATAACAAATTCTGAAAAGCCCCAAATAGGAGAAAATGGAAAGGATTCTCCAGCAAATAAGAAGAGTGTCAAATCAGTGTGGGAGTTACTATAAAAGAACTCCCCATAGTTTGAAATCCACTACAATTCTATATTGGAAGAGACAAACAGGATTCTAGAGAAATACAGTGTAAATCAAAGAGATGATCTTATTGTATATAAAGTAGTTAGACTTCGCCTGGTGTGCCATAAAATACAGTGTACATGATACCTCAGGAAAGATGTAATTGTCTGTAAAGGTATTATACAAGGTAGACTGACAGGGTCCTAAAATGCCTGTGTGAGTATTTATAATGGTCAAGGGAGGAATCTCTGCTGATGCACAGGACATATTTCAATTTTACTTAGGAATTAATTGACTTGAGTCCAACTAGTCATGTTTCTTTCATCTTGATATGGCAGCTAGTTTCTCAAGAGTTGAGTTTTATTTTCCTTCCTTTTCTTTCTCTTTCTTGTTTTAAGTCAGTGATAAAAAGTGTTTGGTTTGGAACCTCCCATCAAGACTCTTTTTAAGGAACCTACCTTTGTTGTATCAACCTTTACAGCCCTTTGGCTGATTTTTGCTGTGAATACACCTAGGCGCTCAATGAATCAGCCTATTATCTTGCAGGTCCTTCTGTAATCTGCCTACTTTAATCCAAATCCAATCCCAAACAAAAGACTCATAAGCATAAAAAAAATGTGTGGTGGGTTGTGAGGGTGTTAATATGGAACAATTTTAGTAGTAATAAAATCAGTTCATAATGGAATAGAACACATTGCAATAAATCTTGGATAGATTTAAAGCACCATCATTTGTCTTGATTTCATTAAACCACCTTACCTAATGCAAATACAGCCAAGTAATTTACATGTTAACTCCCCATTCTATCCCTGAATTCTTCCTGATAACTGCAATTAACTCTGGTCCATAAAACTTTTGTGTTCAAATATTTCAGAAATGGATAAGACTCTTATATCATTGAGTGGTTATGGAGAATTTTCTGATTGCTTTCATTCACTGAGGTTCCATCTCATTTTGTAGGCCTACAATTCTTGTCCAAGGCTGAGGTAGAAGTTTTAAAAGAAAAGTGATTTTCAAATGGCTGCATCAGACTAAGGGTGACAGTGACCATGTGCAATCATTCTTTGGGAGTACTCAGCCCTGAGAGAAAGCACTCAGTCATGTAAATGCTTTAGGAGGCCGAGTTCCATAAATAACACTTTATGGGTCAATCAGGATGGCACACACAAGCTTGCACTAAAGTCCTGGGAAAAAATTCATTTTACTGTTAACATGTATTGGGCAATGGAGCAGAGTGTTCTTTACTAGGCCTTTCTTGGGAGTAAATAGCCCACTTTGAAGAAGAAAAGAGTGAGTGTTGATACAAGTCATCTTTTTGCTTTTTATTGTTTTGTTTTTGTGGAGAGAGAGAAGTTGAAGCAGAAAGTATAGAGTTCCAATATAACCCCCCACACACTTTACATTATTAACACTTTACATTAATGTGTTCCCTTTGTTTCAGTTGATGAAACAATATTATAATTATAACATTTACTATAGTCTATAGTGTACATGAACTTTCACTATTTGTATTTTATAGTCCTTTGGTGTTTCTTTTAAATTTTATTCTAGGAATATATATGCATACAACCTAAATTTTCCCCTTCTAATCATATTGATATACATAATTCAGTGATGGTAATTACATTCATAATGCTGTGCTACAATTACTACCATGCATTACCAAAACTTTAGCATTTTACCCCAAATGGAAAATCTATACCAGCTGAGCTTCAGTTCCCCATTTCCTACCCCCATACCTGACTCTGGTAACCTGTATTGTAGTTTCTGACTCTATGAAATGCGAGTGTTCAAACTTCATTCTTCTTTTTCAGTATGGTTTTGGCTATTCAGGACCCTTTACCCTTACGTATAAACTTGATGACTGGTTTTTCCATTTCTGCAAAGAAGGCCTTTAGAGTTTTTTATTGGGATTGCAGTGAATCTCTAAGTCACTTTGGGTACAATTTACATCTTAATAACAACAACAACAACAACAAAAACAATAGATAGAATCAACAAGACCAAAAGTTTTTATTTGAAAAAATCAATAAAATTGACAAATCTATGGCTAGACTGACAAAAAAGAGAAAGGATACAAATAACAAAAGTCAGAGATGAAAAGGAGAACAATACTACCTAATCCACTGAAATAAAAAGTACCATGAGAGGATGCTATGGACAATTATATGCCAACAGTTTAGGTAACCTAAATGGAATGGACAAATTCTTAGAAAGAAACAAACTATTTACTCTGTCTCAAGAAGCAATTGATGATCTCAACAAACCATTTACTAGTTGAGAGATTGAGTCAGTAATCAAAAACATCCCAACAAATAAAGTTCAGGACAAAATGCCTTCATAGGGGAATTTTACCAAACATCTGGAGAAGTAACTCCAGTTCTGCCCAAACTTAAAAATTGAAGATGAGGTAACACTTCTCACCTCCTGCTTTAAACAAAATTCCACTCGAAGTGGACCACAGACCTAAATATAAGAATCAGAACTCCTTGAAGAAAATGCTTGGAGTCACCTTGTACCAGGCAGTGGTTTCTTAGACTTTACATACAAAACCAAAGCAACAAATGAAAAAACTAGATAAATGGGACCTCATCAAAATTAAATGTTTCGTGTTTCAAAGGTCTGTGTCATGAAAATACAGCACAGTCTATACACTGAGAGAAAATATTTTGAAGCCACATATCCAATAAATCTCTAATATACAGAATATATAAGGAAATCCTTCAATTTAGCGACAAAAGACAAACAACCCAATTAAACAATGGGCAAGACTTGTATAAACATTTCTCCTAAGAAGATATACAAATGTCCAGAAAGCACAGGAAAAGATGCTCATCATCATGAGCCATCAGGGAAATGCAAATAAAAACCACAATGGGATACCATTTCATACCCATTAGAATGGCTGTTATTTTTTTTAAAAAAGGAAAATTACAATGTTGGAGAGGATATGGAGAAATAGGAACACTCATTCATTGCTGATGGCAAGGTAAAATGTTGCATACATGGTGGAAGACAGTTTGGTGGTTCCTCAGAAAATTATCATATGATCTGGCAATACTGCTATTAGGTATACACCTAAAAAATGAAAGCAGGGACTCGAACAGATATTTGCACACTGATGTTCATAGTGACATTATACAATTATCAAAACATGGAAGTAACCCATGTCCATCATTTGTGCTGCCAGACCCATCTTCAAAACTCCAGAAAATATAAAATTCCCAGTTTTACAAGAATTTGAATGTCCCTTATGAAATGGACTTTCTTCCCCTTCTGAGTGTCTTATTGTATGAATTAAAGCAGGGAATACTTTGTCGATGGCTGATTTCACATAATTGTTTCTTATACTGCTTCAACTACCTGCAGGCTACTCTTGCCTGAAGAGGAAATTCTGGGATGGTGAGCCTGAGGTGAGTTTCCTGGATCAGTCAGGCTGCTGCCTGAGGGATTGACACTGACCCATAGCACCCCAGTATGTGCATAGAGGTTACATTGTTCCCCCTGTAACAGGGCCGGAGATGCATATTAGGAGCACAGATTTGCCTCACACCACGTCAAAATGAGGATTTAGAAGGGGCTAGCAAGGGCACTACGAGTTTATCCTACCATTTTAAAGCTGTGTGTTCTTCATTTGGCACCTGCGCAGTATTGCAACACTTAACTCTTTTCTGGAGTTTTGAAGATGGGTCTGGAAGCACAAATGATCTGTGGAGGAGTAGAATCCTGGAGTGTCTTATACTGCCATCTTGGTTCTTATATCATCTGCATTTCCTTTCAGCTTCTATCCATAGTTATGTCTTCTGATGAATGGTTACATATTAATCTTCATATTGACTGAAAAACATAATTACTTCCTATGGTAGGAAGAATAATAACCCTCCAGAGATGTCTATTCCTAATCCCCAGATGATGGTTAGGTTCTGATGTCAACTTGGCCAAATGATGATGCCCAGTTGTCTGGTCAAGCAAGCACTGGCCTGACCTTTGCTTCAGGGATATTTCGTGGTTGGCTGATTAAATCATCAGTCAGTTGACTCCATCTGTGACTGATTACATCTGTGATCAACTAAGGCAAGTCTCCCACAATGAGATAATTCAATCAGTTGGAGGTTTTTAAGGAAGAACAGAGACTCTTTCATTCTTTTCTTCAGTCAGTGAGCTTCTCCTATGGAGTTTGTTCAGACCCTCCAAACAAGCCACCAGCTTCACAGCCTGACCTACAGATTTTAGGTTCTTATATTCCCATGGTTACATGAGATACTTTTATAAATCTTGTATTTACAGACAACTCCTGCTGGTTCTGTTCTCTAGAGAACCCTAACACATATGGCAAAGACTAATTAAATCTGCAGATGGAAATAAGATTGCTACCTACAGAAGTTAAGATGGAACATTATCCTGTATTATTCAGGAGGTTCCATATAATTACAAGGATCATTAAAAGTGGAAGAGTGTATTAGAAGAGAAAGTGAGAGAGATGGCCATGTGAAAAGCATCCAGTCCAATGTTGCTGGCTTTGGAGAGGAAAGAAGAGGCCAAAAGTGGGTACCTCTAGGAGCTGGAAAAACAGATTCTCCCCTAGAACCACCAGAAAGGAAATTGCCCTGAAAGTGCCTTGATCTCAGCCCAGTGAGATCTGTTTTGCAGTTTTAACTTAACAGAGACAAAACATAATAAATTTGCATTTCTAAGTCACTAAGTCTGTGGTAAATTATTACAGTCACAGTAGGAAATGAAAACACCTTCTCACTTCATTTCTTTGGTTGAATAATCTCTTTCAGCTGGAATTTAATGGACAATTATCTTGTTATATGACTCATCCACCTACCTTTCAGCTGGAGGGTCCTTTTGGAATGTTCATTCTTTTCTTCAAAACTCAATATAACAGAAATGTCAAATAAGCATAACCTGTAGTGGGTTTAAAATTTGTGTCAGAGTCCTAAAACGCAGCTATTAATGTTATTATATTTTTCCAACATGTGAATAGTTCTTCCTAACTTATTTTATGCAAGATACTGTTCTAAATCCATTACACATAAGCTTATTTAATTGATTTAAGTTCTACTTCCATGAAACTTTCCTAGTTCTCTCCATCAGAATTATCTGCTTTTTCATTTATTTAGTTATTTGTCTGATATAGTGCTTTTCCCATTTGACTTTATATTTTTGGGATAAATTTAGTCTCCATATACCCATATATACTGTTTATAACAACACCATGCAGAGAAAAAAATGAACACATTGGTCAAAAGATGCTTAGTTTCATGTGTAAAATCTAGATCCCAAGTCTTAGTAGCTTACAATTGAAAAGGTTTATTTCTCATTCCTGCTGAATGTCCCTTGTGGGAACATTGCCCATGCTTGTTACAGGAGGAATAGTGTACATGGATAATCAGTTCACATGATGGGTCTAAAAACTGCTGCCTTAAAATGGCACATACTACATCTACTAAAATTTCATTGATCAAAAGAAAGTCACCTGACCAATCCTGCAATCAATAGGGCAAAGAAATATAATTCTACATTTAGGATGGGAAGAAAATATTTAGAAAAAATTATCAAATCTTCCACAATGAACTAGGTTCCTCAAAAGACTAAATAAGGTGTGAATGTCTCTGAGCATGTGTTAGAAATATGGTGTATTTGGGTAGCCTGATGATGGAAGAAACAGTGAGCCAAAGATCAATATCATTGAGAGGTACTTGCTGTGTGACACTGATGTATCTGTGTATGGGGAATAGGTTAAGAGGTGGGACGTTTACCTTAAGAGACAAATAATCAGAGTTAGAATTTTTAGCAGATTTTGTGTATGATTTTTTATGAAGAGACAGTTGTTTAAAGGGGAATGTAGGAGGATGTCTGGTGAATTGTCTGTAAACCCATAGTGTTGCCCCTTTAAAAAAAATCAGCAGTAAAGAGCCACATTATCTTTCAAGGCCTCTGGAGTTACACTATTGTTTCTTTTAATGTGTGCCCTGTGGATACTGGGCCAAAAATGGGACCAACATATTAGTTTATTTACTTAACTTTGCCATTAAATTGTGAATACTGGAAGGTCGGGGAAAAAAGAAAGTGATTATAATAATTGTACAATATGAAATAAAAATGGCAGAATAGATCCTAATAAAGCAGTCATTATATATAAAAAGATAAACTAGCTGAATAAAAAATAAGGACCCAGTATTTAAATGTATTTTTGAGATATGCAAGAAGGAAAAGGCATAGATAAATGAAAATAGAAGAATGGAAAAGAAATATCAAGCAAAATGTGAACCAAATATGAAAAAAAGAAAGTTGAAGTCCCCATATGCTACAATAACACAAGGCATTTGGGGAATCAGCTAGGTCCCTGGTGTCCTGTGTTGAATCGTGTGCCCTCCCCCACCCCCCCAAATTCATGTCTATCCAAAGCCTCACAATGTGACCTAATTTGGAAATGGGGTCTTTATAGATGTAATTAGTTAAGGTGAGATTGGGAAATAGGATGAGTTTTAAATCCAACCTGACCCATACCCTTATAAGAAGAGAGAAATTATGTCACAAAGATAGAGACAGAGAGGGAAAATTATTACATGAAGATGGAGGCAGAGACTGGAGTTACAGGACACAGCCAAGGAATCCATGGAGCTACCAGACACTGGAATAGGGAAGGAGAGATCCTGCCCTAGAGGCTTCAGAGAATGCATAGTCTTGCCAACATATTCATTGTCTCCAGATTATCAGAGAATGAATTTCTGTTGTTCTAAACTGGTTTATGTTAAGTTACTATGGCAACTCTAGGAAACCACTGCACCTGGTTTTGTTGGAGAATAGGAAGGTAAGGAGTAGAATGGATCTCTATTTTGATCCTGGAAGGATTAAGATGTTAACTAGTGTCATGGTCAGGTTCATGTGTCAACTTGGCCAAGTGGTGGTACCTGTTTGTCTGGTTGGGCAAGTGCCGGCCTGTCTGTTGCAATGAGGACATTTCATGGAATTAGATCATGATTACATCAGCTATATCCACAGCTGATTCCATTTGTAATCAGCCAAGGGGAGTGTCTTCTGCAATGAGTGATGTTTACTCTAATCACTGGAAGCATTTTAAGGAGGATTCAGAAGAGACAGACTATCTTCCTGCTTCAGCTGGCAAACCTCTCCTGTGGAGTTCATCCAGACCCTCCATTGGAATCATCAGCTTCACAACCTGCCCTGTGGATTTTGGACTCTACGTTCTCATGGTCACATGAGACACTTTATAAATTTTATATTTGTGAGTGTTCCCTGTTGATTCTGTTTCTCTAGAGAACCCCAACTAATACAACTGGTATTATAGTCCAACATAATGAACATATCTCTTTCCCCAAGCCCAGGTCCTTGAGATTGTGCTCTAACATTGATTTTTCACAAATCATGCACATAGTTATTTAATTCTTATCTAATATTTTACTTGATTTTAAGAACACATTGTTACAAGTTGTATCATATGGGAGGTAGAATTTTAATCCATTTTATTTGTAGTTTCAAAAGGGTATTCATAAATGGATACCTTCCACTTGTCAAAAGCATGATTAATGTAACATTAAAAGTTAAACATGTCAAAAGGCTTCTGTTATAAGACAGGAAACCCTAATGAATGAGAATCCAAGGAAATATTCCACAATCAACCTGCTGTCAATAATTTGCAAAAGTGTCAATTTAATCCCATCAAACCGAGAGAGCATTTGGTTCCAGATAGGAAATTAATGGCCAAAGTCCATTCATAGAAGTTTATTTAATTCAAAGATAACATCTGTGCTGGTTTGAAACTGTCCTTTACCCCAGAAAAGCCATGTTATTTAATCCTCATTCAGTATTGCTGGGTGGGATCTTTTTTATTGTTTCCATAGTGATGTGGCCCACCCAATTGTGGTAACTTTTGATTAGTTGGTTTCCATGGAAATGTGTCTCTACCTATTCAAGTTGGGGTTACTTACTGGAGCCCTTCAAGAGTGAACCATTTTGGAAAAAAGCCTTAGTGCTGACAAAATCCACACAGCCAGAGATATTTGGAGATACAGAAAGAAAAAGCCGCTGAAGAAGCCTTATGAAATAAGGAGAGAAAGCTAGCAGATGTCACCATGTGCCTTCCCAGCTGAGAGAGAAACCCTCAGTGTCATCAATCCTTTCTTTGGAGTTAAGGTAACTTTTTCTGGATGTCTTAATTTGTACATTTCTATAGCCTTAGAACTATAAACTTGGAAGTTAATAAATTCCCTTTTAAAAAGCCGTTCCATTTCTGGTTTATTGTATTCTGGCAGCCTTAGCAAACTAAAACAACATCTGAAGAAAGCATAAAATTGGCAGATATGTAAATATTACAAATCAGTAAAGCATGGTTATATTTCTTGACCTAAGTAATAGCATTTGCTTTTGGCCAGTTAATGTTTTGTTTGTTTTTTAATTGTTCTGAGCAAATTGTATTCTTTATTATCACAAAGAATTAGTTCAATGAATCAAATATTACATCTAAGAAAGAGAGTTTTTAAATGATTTAGATAAAACACATTGATTACTTAAAAAGATAATAATTGCATGTGCAAGAAATGTAATTTTGAGGTTTGTGGATCTACTAAAAACCCTTTGGATGTTAAAGGATTTTGAACTCAATATTTATGCAAAATTCTGAATATATGTTCATGTCCATTTTTCTGTGGAGAGCATTTCTAGATTTCATCCAATTCCCTAAGGGATATGGGATCCAAAAGAATATTGGAATTAAGTGTGACTTGTAGTAGGAAATGGAAAGGCCTTGGACAATAAAAGAATGGTGAAACCCTCAGGCTAAGAGCACAGACATAATAAAACTGAGATGTATTTTGTCTGGAACATTATGTTTAGGGTTGGAAATTTAAAAAATAAAATCCTAACAAGTTTAATAGTAAACTTAGGATAGTACGCATAATGGAGTCATGGAAGTCATCTATGCAAGGGTATGGTGGGAAGGAAAATTATTTTTCTCAATCCTATGCAAGAGGAATGGACTATGGAGACATGAATTTGAATTAATTACTGAGTTCTCTGCTGAAGGCAATAGGGACATGAAGGATGGTGGTTAAAAATGGTAATAGGAAGGAAGAAATAACTACTATAGGAAGAATTCAGAGACTGAAATTTGAATCAAAATTCAGAGATGGAGAGTTGAGTGCTGGCATATGGTAGAAAATGCTTAGAATTAATGCAGAATACTAGTAGAATAAAAAATTAAATAGATTAAGAACCCAATGACAGTTGTTGTACATATTGGCAATGAGATACATTGCTTGGTTTCCAGTAGTCCAAAGCAAGTGTAGCAGCAACACAGCAACAGAAACCAAGAACAAAAACAACCTAAAAGTTGAAGGACTATTCTAGAAGTAGACATACTCCATAAGTCCAGGATTTGTAGTACTTATTGGTTTGAAACTTGTTGGTAAGGAAAGTGATTATATTCTTCCATTTTTCTATTATGTCTAACTTGAACAGTTGAGGTCTCCTTCCTACTCTGTATTCCTCTAATTATCGGGAAGATGTAGGTGTCAAGAAGGTAAATTTAAAAAGAAAATTGCCATGTAACAATTGAAAAAGAAATAGTAAGTACATGCTCCATAATTGTGCTTCCTCTTTTCCATTCTGCATGTTAAAGTTGGAGATATACCTGTAAAGAAGGTGGCTAATACCAGCCATTGTAATGCAGTATTCGCATTTACCTTATCCAAATAATTATTTCTTCAAGGTGTTTTCCCATTATTTGCATTTATGAGAAGCATTGAAAATTATTCTAAGCCTGGTTTGTGAATTTTTTCCTTGCTTAGAGAATGGCATTCTGAGGAGAAAGCAATTTTCTTGAACTTTAAACCCTTCTGAATAACTATCTCCTTGCATCTCAAAAAAACACCAAGATCGTGTTGCAAGTTTCTTTACTTCCAAAAATGTTTTATTTTTATATAAAGATTGGCTTCTATCAAATTCATACAGACACAAAGTACAAAGACCTTTATGTTTTTCAATTACATTGATTCTAAAACAGCTCGGTGAGAACACTTTTCAGCATAACAACGATGCTCTGAATTCTATGCTAACAGTTTGCTTTTCTTTTTTCGGGGGTCTCATCATCACTGCTTGCTCGCAAGGACTTAGAATAATACTACGAGTGAAAGTCAGAACAGAAATATCCTTGACTTATTCACAAGTGGCAATGAAATAATCTGTTCACAGTGAGGAAGTCCAAGGAAAGGACAATAAATAGATGTCAGAGCAGGGGTTGCCTTTTGTCCTTCAAGGATCTTTCTGTTCAGAACTGCACATCTTCACATAACAGAATTTGATAAAAGAAGAAAAGAATTGTATGTGTTTTTATTTGAAACAGTTAGGTTGTCTAGTTTAAGAAAACAGAAGGCTAAATTGTAATTTGTAAAGTTAAGAGAACTAAGTCTATATAGATATTAATATGTGCCAGTAATTTTATAGTCAGTGTCTCTCCAAACAACTTATGTTTGTGTAAAATGGGGATAAAACTAGGACCTATTTCCGGGTGGTGCAATGGTGGCTCAGTGGCAGAGTTCTCGCCTGCCATGCCAGAGACCTGGGTTGGCATTCCCGGAGCCTGCCCATGGGGGAAAAAAGGGCCTACTTCAGAGGGTTAATGTGATAATTAAGATAATGTTCTTAGAATCTTACTATGCCTGGCACATAGTAAATGCTCAATAGTGTTACTTATTGGTTTCCTTTTATTATAATTTAATATTTTGAACATTTTATTTGGAAAATATTTCAACCTGCAAACACTCATCTTTTCATACAGATTCTCCTAATGTTAACATTTTACTCCTATTGAGTAAGTTGAATAAACTATAACTTTTTTCTTTCATATACCCCAGTGTATCTCATAAAAACAGGGATATTATCTTATATAACCACAGAATAGTTATAAAATATAGTACATTTAATATTGATCCAATATTTTAATCTAATCTAGTGTCTTTATTTCATTTCTTACTTTAATAATTCTCCTCTTTTAAAGCATATTTTTTTTACACCAGGGAAGAATCTAGGTATTGTATTAAGTTGTCATGTCTATTTAGTATTTTTACATGTACAACATTGCCACAGCCTTTCTTTCCATGTTAAAACATTGACGTTTTAGAAGAATACTGTTATCTCTTTCTTATATCTAATAAAATATAATAAATTGTGTTATCCTGTTGTTTCCCAATGACTAGATTCATATTATATATTTTTAGTTATCATAACATACAGGTGATGTCTCCTCAGAAAACCACATCTGAAAGCACATGGTGTTCATCTGCCCCGTTAGTGATATTAATTTTGAATTCCCAGGCAAGATGATATCTGATTGCGCCAATGTGTGATATGCTGTTTTCCCCTTTGTAACTATAATGTACAATTTGTGAGTAACACTTTAAGATGTGCAAAATATTCTATTGCTCATCAAAATTTCCCTTTAAACTTATCGTACATCAGTAATGTTGACTTGCTAGACCTTGGCTATGATAGTTACAAAATGATAAATTTCCAATTCCAGTACCTGTTCCACCTTTACTAGCTACAACTTGCCATTCTATTGTAAGCAAGAGTCCCTCCTCCTATGTATGTACATATGCTAAATGTTTTTTTTACTTCTTTATCTACTAACTGGTTTTATGGAATATTGGGTCCCTATTCTTCAATTGTCTTAAATTTATTATAATACATAATTATTTTGGTGCACAGATTATCTCAGATAATCCCAGTGGGCCACGTTTGAGCTACTACCTTTGTCCTTGTGACACATGCCAATATTTCATTTTATTTTTTTGAGAGAGAGTCATAAAATAACAAAAGTAAATTGGATTGACCATATAATTAAAAGTTCATACCCTGATCCTTCTGAGAGTAAAGGAGGGCTGGTAAAATATTTAGAAAAATATTTATATCATTTTAATATTTAGTGACCCCCAATTTTTTTAAATCAATAGACATAAAATAAATCTGTTCAGAAACTATTTTTTGAAAATATATTTCTAAAATATCAAAACAGCATAAATCCTGACATTGTAACAAATGAAAAAAAATCTTTAAATTGATTATTTAAACATTGAAATAATATAAGCAGTATATTTGCATACTTTATTATTTCTATAGAACATGGTTTAACCTGATATTTTTATTTTATATTTTACAAAAATTACTTGCATCATTCTTATGGCATCACATGGTTAATAAATTTGGATTTGTTTGCACCTTCAGTTGACACCTTTTTGTACACCACAGTGCATATAATCAAGAAAACAGTCTCTTCAGTGAGCTCTGAGAAAATTTTAATTATAATTATTTTTATTGAAATATATAATTCTTTTGCTGAAATGTACAATTCTTTATATTGAAATGTATAAGCTCTTACTGAAATGTGTAGATCATATGATCAAAATATTTCACACGTATTTTCTTTGTCCTCATCTAGAGTAACTTTCCTAAAGGACAAAACTCTTGAAATATATCATCACTATCTATGGTTCTTTCTTTAAGCATTTTACTAAGTGTAGATGCTTCAAAGTAAAATAGTTCTCTATTTCATTCCATTTTTGTGCAGAACATAAAGGAAATAGTCCAAAGCCTGCTGATGAAATTGAACTGTGATTTGCTTAGTTCCTCCCTTGTTTTTTTATTTTTATTTATTTTTATTTTTTTTATTTTTTATATGGGCAGGCACGGGAATCGAACCCGGGTCATCTGGCATGGCAGGCAAGCATTCTTGCCTGCTGAGCTACTGTGGCCCGCCCCTCCCTTGGTTTTGCTGGATATTGGCTGTAAAGAAAATATACTTGAATATTATTTAGTATGCATTTAATACATATCAAGTAGTAATAATTATATAAAGCAATTCATCAAAATGAATTCTTGATAGTTAGTCTACCTGATTCCAGACCTCTATACTCTGTTTCGCATATATGCCTTTATGAGATTAGCATAGTTTAGCAGATGTTTGCAATATTAGGTGTTATTAATTTCTCAGGGTCATTTTAGGTATTTATCTAGGTCTTAGACCATCTGAATAGCATGTATTAACAGTCATTCTTCCCAGTTCAGAATCAGTCTTATCTGGGTGTTACTTGGGGAAATTTAAATATTCACATATCTAAGAGAAAAAAAAATGCCCACAAAGAAAGCACACTTGCTCGGGGATGGTAAGAAAGAGAAAATAGCATTTATGGAGGACATATTATAAGACAGAGACCATGCTAAATGCTGGTACTAGTAGATGAAAATAGGTATTTAAAATTCTTGGGAATTGGGTGGTGCAATGGTGGCTTAGTGGCAGAATTCTCACCTGCCATCACAGAGACCCAGGTTCGATTCCTTGGTGCCTGCAGATGCAAAAAAAATAATTCTTGGGAATCAGGTACGGAATGAAAAAAGATCACTGAATGTAGACATAATAAGAGGTTAATCGATTTAATTGAGAAGTATAAAATGATTTAATTAAACATAATCCAGTATATAAATAAAAATATTCAAGAACAAAAATGTCTTTGAGGGTATCTTTAGAAGATTATGGGTGGGCCTTATAACTGATATTGTTTTTCTCTTTGGGAGAATACACTAAAGGCTGCTATTATATCCATCAAATCAACCATATATTCTATCCTTATTATAGGTGCTATTGAGACTTGATAAACTGCTATGATAGCTATCATTAGAAGAATAAAAATTACCTGTTGCTAGAAGGCAAACAGTATTTATGCTGTAGCTTTATTTTCTATTTTACCATTTCCTAAATATTTTTGTAGGTATTTGAATGGAATGATATTAGATAGGACAAGGTTATTCTGTCATGGCATTGAGGCAGCAAGACTCTTTAAATTTCATTCCCTCAGATGGTAGGTAATATAATAGTCTAGAAACATAAACAGTAGTTTATAGGACGGAGTAGTTTTGGTTTTCAAAACTGATGAGAACAATTAAACATTGATAACATGAAAACTCATGTAGTTAAAAGCATGAGAGAGCTGCAGAAGCAATTGGAGCTATGAGAGCTAATATTTACAAGAATGTATAGCTGTGACAGTGAGCATATAATTCTTAGGTTTGTTTGTATGTTTTTTCTACTTAGGAGCATTTAATAATTTGAGATATAGCTAAGAAGCCGAAATAAAGATTTGTGCTAGAGAAAGGCCTACTTCTGGGAGGAAATGTCAACAAAGTTTTAGTGATCTCTCAATACTGGAATAACAAAAATTGCAAACTTTAGTTTCCTTATACACAAGGCTTCTATGCCCCTAACAATATCTGCTGAAATCAGAAGCTATCTGTGTGCAAGGAAGGTTGCAAAATTAGGCCAAAAGCATATGAAGAGCAGAGAAGATTTTTCCCACATTAAGGAGATACAGTTCTGTCAGGGAAGTGTTTACATTAAAGAGAAGGCCCAAGCCGTAGGAAAAAGGTGGACTAGGGGTAGGTTAATCGTTTAAAACACCTCAATGCAAGCTTTATTTCAGCACCATTCCTTATTAGATTAAGGTGATCAACTCCCCACTCTATTAGTATAGCACAAACAGGTAAATTGTCTCTCATTGATGATAACATTTTCAAACCTTTATGTGATTTTATAGTGTTTCTGGAAAACAATTTAAAAAATATAAGAACTATCAAGAGAAAAGTCCATATGACTAGAAAATGATGATTGAAATACAGACCATAGAAATAGATACACAGGTAATCTAGATATTGAGGCTGACAAGAATATTAAATAATTATGATTAATATATCCAAGGAAATTATAGACAGAATAGATGAAAACATGAAGAACTTTGATATAGTATAGGAATCTATGATAAATAATGCATAAACTTACAAATGAAGAAATACAATAAAATAATGACTGAATCCATGAGATTAACAGTATATTAAATAAAATAAAATACAGAAATAGGAAGTTATATGATAGAAAACAGAAAACATTCCAACTGTATCATAAAGGGTAAAAGAATGAAAAATCCAGAAAAAAGAAACCCACATTCCAATATAATTAATAATTTAAGTTCCAAAAGAAAGAGAGAAGAAAAGGATAGAAATAATGTAGTGGCCAATAATTGTTCTAAACTAAAAAAAAACAAAAAACAAAAAAAACTCTATCCACATATGTAGGAAACTCTATTAATCCCCCAGCAGGATTAAAATAAGAAAACCATACCTAAACTCACCATTTTATAACAATTACAACAGAAATCAAAAGCAAAATATTAAAAGAAGACAATAGAAACAAAGAGCAGCTGTAATATTGACAAATGGCATTTTAAAAAAGCTAAAATAAAAATTAAAACAAAGGAAATCAAACAAAGAAAAAAATCAGTTTAGAATTCTATAGGCAGAAAAAATTATTCAAATTTGAAGAGGAAAAAACATTTTCAGATAAGCAAAAAACTGCAAGTTTTATTGCCAGCAGATCACTTTTAAAAGAAGCAAAAAAGGGAGTTATTCAGACATAAAAATAATCAAGATATCCAGGCCAAAACTTGGAAATTCAGGAAGGAATGAAGAACAATTTAGATTTTCATAAATATGGCAATGTTGGTTGTATAAAGCAACAGTTATGTATTGTTGGTTTTAAAATATGTGCAGAATTAAAATACACAACAATAATGCAAAGGATGGAAGGATTAAATATAGTTAAAGTGTTCCAAATGTAATAGAAATAAAGTTCTAAGATGAAAATAATGATTTGTATTACATAAGTTCAATGTAATGTGTAGGAATCTCTAGGATGATCACCATGAAACTATTTCTAGAATTATTACAAAAGGGAAATAAAATAATAAAATATTTGTGGAAAGGAAAGTATCTAGGAAGGAAAGAAGAAATCATCATTATTTTTAGTTAATGATATGCACATTAAAATAAAAAAATCTGTAAAATAAACTAGTAGAATTAATACATAATTGCTGCTTTCGTAATCAACATATCAAAATAAACTGCATTTCAGTACTCCAGCAAAAAAACTTTGAAAATAAAATTTGAAAAAATCGATAATATTTGCATTAGTATAAAAATATTAGGTAGCTCTGATTAAATCCAATGAGAATTTTGCAGGATTTCCACATTGAACTACAAAATGTTAATGAGATAAATTTAAAAAACTAAGTAGGAAGGATAGACCATGTTAATGTATAGAAGATAATTTTCCTCAGATTGATATATTGTTTCAATTCCATTTGAATTTAAAAATTTACGAATTATATTTGTGGATGTGAGTGTGTGTGTGTGTAAAATTCTAATCTGATTCTAAATATTATTCAGAAGTGCAAAAGGCCAAGGAGGAAATGTTCAAATATTTACACTCCTAATACCAGTTCTTTATATTATAAAGGTATAAAAGTTAATACTGTAGTATTTGTGTAAGATGTGACAAATATACTAATTAAACAAATATTTTTAAAAAGGTCAGAAATATAACCAGGGTCACCTGATTTATGAAACAAGCACCACTATTATTCAGTGAGTAAACTATTTTTAATGAATATTGCTCCATCAATAAGATGCTATACATATAAAACATTAAAAGAATGTTGATTCTGTCTCACTCCGAAACAACTTGCTGATGGTTTGTAAACACAAATGTGAAAACTGAAAATAATGATTTCAGAAGAAAACAAACTTTCTCCATGGCATTAGGATAAGAAAATTATTTATTAAAAGAAAAATAAAAAGCATTAACCATAGGAAAGAGCACAATTGATAAAATAGTGAATATTAAAGTGAAACAGTTCTGCTTAGCAGAGGATATCAGTATGAAAATGAAAATAAATGCTAAAAATGCAAGAATATATTTGATATATACTGCTTATGTATATCACACACGTATTTATCAAATTACTGATACACAGACTACATAAAAATTCCCATAAATGTATTAGAAAATGGCAGACAACCCAACAGAAGAAAGAGAAAAAAATACAATCAAATACTTAAAAACTTTTAATTTTGAAATAATTCTAGACATTGACCAGTTGTAAAAAAATAGTACAGAGAGTTCCCATATACCCTCCATACAGCTTCAAACCAATTTTCACATTTGTGGTAGATCTAGATGCAGCAATTTTTACTGTGGTGTTCTAATAGTTATTTTCTGTTCTATTCTTTCTTCTACATATGCTATTTGAGATGTCCTTTCTCTTCCATTAGTTACTGATTCAATTATTTTTTCATATCAGCAGAGGCTCATAGACGTTTATTTTATTCTATGGATCATACTTCAGTGCTACCATTATTTGTTTTATTGTCCAAATTGTTCAGATTTGGACATTGGGACCTCTTTCAGGTTGGGTCCTGTGTCCTTTCTACATGTTCCCATCCTTTTTAAACAGTTCCTTACTTTCTGTCTCCACAGCATGCTCCAGGCTCATCTTACATTTCCCGGCTCAGCTCTGGAATCAACCTCTTCTTCCAGGAGTACTAACTGGTTCCTTTTATTGAAAGATAGTATTTAGAAATGAAGATCTCAATGATAAGTTTTGTCATTGCAACTGGGGTGCCACATCTTCTAAACACTCAGTCTAAATATATGTACACATTGTATATGCTAACTACACATACATACACAACTCTAACTCTATATTACCAATCTGTGTGTGTGAGTGTGTATGAAACAGTAAGTTTATATTGTGGCCTCTGACTACAGTTTAACATCAAAGTGTTCATTTTATCCTCCCCTTGTGCTAGTCATAACTTCTTTTTCCAACAATTAGAATCCTGGTTCATATTATGTATAGCATATTTACTTCTTTGTGCAACCTTAATATATAAAGGAGTTTCAGAAATGTTGACCCATCCTCTGTGAGTAGAAAATTTTCTGCCTGTAATACAATTATATTGTATTGTCTTTAGTCTTATATTACCCATTCAAAATATCAGATACGGTTTTCAAAGAAAAGTTAGCTTCTTTCCCACCCCATTCAGGAAGATTATATCGTTCACTTGTTCCTAATCTTAGAGGGGAAGCTTCAGTCATTCTCCATTGAGTGTGATATTAGCTGTGGGTTAGATGATCATTTGGTTTTTCCTCTTGAATTTGTTGATGTGATGTGTTACATTGGTTGATTTTCTTGTGTTGAACAATCCTTGCATACCTGGGAGAAAATCCAGTTGGTCACAGTGTATAATTCTTTAAATGTGCTGATGAATTTGATTTACTAATATTTTGTTGAGTATTTTTACATCAATGTTCATCAAATAGATTGGCAGGTAAAGGATTCTTTTAGTATCTTTGCCTGGATTTGGTATTAGTTTGATGTTGGCTTCATAGAATGAGCGCCATAGTTTTCCCTCCGAGTCAATTTTCTTTAAGAGTTTGGGCAGAATTACTCAATAATCACTTTCTTAAGTGATTGTTAGAACTCACATGTGAAGTCTCTGGTCCTGGACTTTTCTTTTTTTGGGTGTTTTTTTTTTTGATGACTGAGTCAGTCCCTTCTGATTGTTTTTTTTTTTTTAGGTTGTCTGTTTCTTCTGGAGTCAGTGTTAGTTGTTCATGCTTTATGAGGAAGTTGTTGATTTCATCAAGGTTGTCTAATTTGTTAGCATATAGTTGTTCATAGTACCGCCTCATTATCTCCTTTATTTCTACAAGATCAGTAGTTATGATTGTCCCTTTCATTTCTGATTTTATTTACATCTGCTCTTTTTCTGGCTACCTAAGGGTCCATCAATCTTATTGACTTTCTCAAAGAATCTACTTGTGGTTTTATTAATTCTCACTATCATTCTTTTTTCTGGTATGATCTTTGTTATTTCTTTATTTCTTTATAGTTTGGGGTTAGCTTGCTGTTTTTTTTCTAGTTCCTCCAGATGATCAGTTAATTCCTTGATTTTTGTGCTATCTTTTTATTTTAATATAGATGTTTAGGGCAATGAATTTTCCTCTCTGCAATGCCTCTGCTGCATCCTGTGAATTTTGATATGTTGTGTTCTCATTTTCATTTGCCTCCAGATATTTACTTATCTTTCTTTTAATTTCTTCCTTGAGCCACTAATTGTTTAAGCATATGTTGTTTAGCCTCCATATATTTATGAACTTTCCAGTTTTCCCCCTGTTATTAATTTCCAGTTTCTTTACATTATGATCTAGAAAGTGCTTTGTGTAATTTTGATCTTTTAAATTTATTGAGACATCCTTTGTGCCCAACCTATGGTTTATCCTGGAGAATGATGCTTGAGCACCTCAGAAGAATGTATATCCATTCTCATGTTGTTGGGTGCAGTGTTCTATAAATGTCTTTTAAGTCTAGTTCATTTATTGTCTTATTCAAGACCTCTGTTTCCTTTCTTGATCTTCTATCTAGATGTTCTGTCCTTTGATGAGAATGGTGTGCTGAAATCTCCAATTATTATTGTAAAAGTGTCTACTTTTCCCTTCAGTGTTAGAAGAGTTTGCCGTATGGATTTTGGAGCACTCTTTTGGCTCAGAGCATAGATACTTACAATTGTTAAGTCTTCCTGATGAATTGTTCCTCTTATTAATACACAGTGTCTTTCTTTGTCTCTTTTAATTGTTTTACATTTGAAGTCTAATTTGTCTGATATTATTATAGCTACCCCCACTCTTTTCTGGTTGTTGTCTGCATGGAATATCTTTTTCCAATTTTTCACTTTCAACCTGTATTTGTCCTTGAGCCTTAAATGAGTTTCTTGTTGACAGCTTATAGATAGATCCTGTTTTCTTTTAACCTGTTCTGCAATGATCATTTATTGTTATTACCATAAAGCCTGTACTTTCTTCTGCCATTTTTCTTTTAGATTTTATCTGTCATATCTTATTTTTCTCTTTTGACTTTATCAGTTACCCTTCCTGCTAATCTTCATTTCTTCTTCAAACCTATCTCTCCTGTTTTTTCCTATCTGCCTTTACTGCTCCCTTTTTTATTTCTTGTAGAGCAGGTCTCTTGTTCATGAACTCTCTCAGTATCTATCTGTAAATATTTTAAATTCTCCCTCATTTTTGAAGGACAGTTTTACTCGATATAGAATTCTTGGTTGGCAGTTTTTCTCTTTTAGTATCTTAAATATATCATCCCACTGCTTTCTCACTTCCATGGTTTCTGATGAGAGATCTGCACTGTGTCTTATCGAGCTTCCCTTTTATATGATGGATTGCCTTCCTGCTTACCTCTTTCTGATTTAAGATTCTTTGACATTAGACAATCTGATTAATAAGGTATATTTGGGGTATGCCTCACTTCTTGGACCTATAGTTTTATGTCTTTCATAACAGTTGGGAAATTCATTATTTCCTCCATTATTCTTTCTGCCTCTTTTCCCTTCTTTTCTTTTTTTTGGGGGACACCCATAACATGTAAATTTATGTGCTTCATGTTGCTATTCATTTCCATGAGACCCTGGTCAAATTTTTCTAGTTTTTCCATATCTGTTCTTTTATGTATAGAATTTTAGATATACTGTGTTATAGTTCACTAATGCTTTCTTCTGTCTCTTCAGATCTGCTACTGTATGTCTCCATTTTGTTTTTCATCTCTTCTATTGTGCCTTTCATTACCAAAAGTTCTTCAAATTTACAGGCTTTCAAGTTTTGCTGTATGAATACCCTGTGTCTTCTTCATATTCTTCATGTGTTTTTCCATATTTTCCTTCAACTCGTTGAATTGATTTAGAAGATCTGTTTTGACATCCTTAATTAGTTGTCTCAATTCCTGCATCTCAGTTGAGTTGTTAGTTTGTTCCTTTGGTTGGGCCATATCTTCGTTCTTGATGGTGTGAGTCATGATTTTTTGCTGGTATTAAAGCATTTGGTTTTCTTGCTTAGTTTATTCTAGAGGTCTTTTATCTATTTTGCCTAAGGTTTTCCTGTTGTTTGGATTTGTTCTCTATCTTTTCATCTCTCTCACCTGCTCGTTGTCAGATTGGTCCTGTCCCCCAGTCTCCTCCAACAGCCTGCTTCTGGGGTGGGAGTAGGCTCTGGGTACGATAGAAAGTCTCTATTGGGTGAAACAAGTCTGCTGTCACCCAGTGGTGCTCTGTTTTCCCCTGTGCTGCAAGACTTGGGTTTGTATTAGGGCACTGCTTCAACAGTTGGGTTGTCCATTTTTCTCAGCCAAAATATGAGCAGGTTCTTGTGCAGTGTGTCTAGACTGCTCCAGTCAGCCTGAAATAATTGTCTATTATTTTTAACAATTAATTGTCTGAAATAATTGTCTGAAATAATTGTCTGGGTAGTCTCTGAAGAAGCCCTTCACATTCTCTTGCACATTCTATTCTTCACAACAGATAGTGCTGTTCAGTAACATAGCAGTCCTCAGAACTGTGTGCCTCTGGAGCACGTGCTGCACCTCAGTAGACCAGGCTAACTGCAGAGTTCCTGTTCCCTCTCTGCCAGCCAAAATCTGGCTCAACATGAATCTGGTCCCCCACTTTATTTGTGGCAGAGTACACCACCATCTTTGTTGTTCTTTAGCCTTCCCCCAGCAGGGATCAGGTCTCTTGCTGCCATTTCTCTCACAGATGGGGAAGGACTTTGAGACCCAAGGTTGGAAACACAGCTTCTGTCCATGTTTTCTTGGACTCTGTCTCTCATTTACCTGGGCTTTGAAATGCTCTCCCCTGCCCCCAGGTCTCCAAACGGTAAGGGTCAGTCCCACTGCTGTGAGAGAATATGTATTCTCTGTCCCCATTCCCATGTTGTGAGACCACGTGAGGGGAAGGGGAGAGGACTGGCCAATCTGGAATGGAAATTTCCTATCTAATAATCTTCTACTTCTTCAATTCAAGTATTTGTAGGGTCCCTTTCCAGTCCACCTCCAGATTTCTGAACAATTCAGAATTGTTATTTTTGATTTTCAATAGCTGTTTATGTCACCATGTTGGTGCCATCACTCTGTTGACATTACTTGTTAGCCTCTAGTGTATTAGGACAGCTGTGATACACCTTCTACAGAAATGGTCTGCCCAGAAGGTGCCTTTTCATTGCCACTCCATGCCAACCACCTGCACTGGCTCCATCTGGAGAACATTTGGTGCAGCCTGGACATGGCGGAGTCACCGCAAGCACAGACGCTACTACTGCCAAGGCTCAGACCCATCTCTGTGCAGTAGCAGCAGGGCCTCCTCCCATACCTTTCCAGTTCCCTCATATCAGGCCCAACCCAGTGTCTGAGCCTCTGCTCCCAAGTATCCAACCAAGAGCACACCTTTTCTATTAATTTTGACAAAAGTGTGGAATCATGTATTCACCATCACAGCCTTGGTAAAGAGTTTCATACACCTCAAATGGCTTGGCTTTGCCCCTTTGTGATCAAATTAGAAAAAAAAAATGCATCTAATATTTCTGTATTTTGTTGCATGAACCACTAGTTCATTTCATGCTTTTCCTGAATGGTATTCCATTGTATGGCTGTGCCAGAGTTTTGCTTATCATCCCATCTATTGAAAGATATCTGAGTTGTTTCCCATTTTGTTTTATGATTTTGAATGTAGCTTCTATAAGCATATATTTATTTTTATTTTTATTTTCTTTGAGTAAGTACCGAGGAGTGGAGTTGATGGATGCTGCTGCTATTGTATGCTTACATTTATAATAAATTGCATAACTCTTTTCCACAGTGAATGTACCACTTCCTATCAGCAAAGTATGAGAGCTCCCTCAAACTGCATTCTCACCAGCACTTGCCATTGTTAGTTTTATTTTTTATTGCCTTAATTCTGAGACATGTGTGGCAGTATTCCATTGTGGTTTTAATTTGCAGTTCTCTAAAGACTAAGAATGCTGAGCTTATGCACATTTGTCATCTGCATATCTTCTTTCATGAATTGTCTGTTTGGATATTTTGCCCACCCTCTCCCCCGTTTTTTTTTTTTTTTTTTTTTTTTTTTTTTTGCTGTCTTGTTCAGTTTTGAGGATTCTTGATATGTACTGAATAAACATCCTTTGACAGAAATGTAATCTGCAAATATTTTGTAGCAGTCTGCAGATCATTTTTCCAGTCTCTTAATAATGTCTTGAAGAACAAAATTTAAAAATTTTGATAAAGTCCAAGTTATCTATTTTTCTTTTATGGCTTGTGCACTCAATACTAAAATCTTTTTACCTAACACAAGATTGTGAAGACTCTCTCCCACAATTTATTTTCAATAATTTTACCCCTAAAGTTTTTCATTTATCTATGATTGATTCTGAGTTTATTGTATAAGATGTGAGATACAGGTTGGATTTCAATATTTTGCATTTTTGCATTAATATTTGTTGAAAACACTATTCTTTTTCCATTGAATTATCTATGCACCTTTGTCAAAATAAATTGACTATGTGTGATTTTATGTCTGGACCCTATCCTATTCCATTATATATATATATATATATGTTTCTGTTTTCACCAACATTCCATTTTATTAAGACAACAAAATCTTTGGGCCACTGCAACATTTGTACACAATATTTCTTTTATCTGGAACATTCTTGGGACTCTCTTTTCCTAGCTAAATCATGCTCTTTTTTTAGTTTGAAGATTAAATACTATTCCTATCAGTCTGTCTTCTCTGTAAGCTCTAGAGACTTTTCCTATCTACCATCACACAGTAATTCCAGAATCCAGTGGAAAGTCTGGTGCTTTGTACGGGCCTGATGAAACTTTTGAATAAATAATAAATAATAACTCATCTTTTCTGAGTTTCCAATATCTAGAATATTCTATGACAGCAATTTTAATAATTACACACAGCTTTGATAGACAGAAAATAACACATCATTAGAAAGTAAGTCTTTCCAAAGAACACAAGACATGATAAATTATTAACTAGTAAAGGAATTTTTATATGAAAAAATAAGAAGTGAAGAGTCTCTTCAGTGAAGGAAGCTAAAGTTCTAACTCGATAACTGTTGTGCGGCTCTTGAAAAATACCATATCTATTCTGGACTTTAAAAAAATCATATAAAAATAAAGAACTCAGAAAAAAGGCTTTATTCAGCACCTTGCCTGTCTGAAAAATTTTAGAATCAAGAAGAGGGCTAAAGTGGATTGTGTGGATTTAGCTTTGTAGCTATTATTTAGTGCCTGGTAATTTTGCAAGGGATTATTTTCTGTCATGTGAAAATTCTTAAAATAAAATAGGGAGCTGCCCAGTGGGGAGATAATTACTAGGTTCAGCTAATAAGTAATACAATTAGCATGCTTACATGTTTTGTTTATTTGGGAATATAATTTTATTAATCAAATATAAGCCATAATGGTGGCTACCTGGTGATATGTGAATGCATACACCATGCTAAATAGTAATTTGAAGTCTCTTGGCTTGTAAAACTGTCAGGTAGAAGTTTCATGATGAGTTTGCAGGAATACACTCAAAACGGAAACATCAGCTCATTAATGAAAGAGTTTGAGAGTAGTTGGCTTCAACTCTGTTGAAGGTCAAAGAGAAAGGGTGGAAAGCCCAGCAGTGTTATCCCAAACCACCATTACTAGTAGGAGGATGTGATCAGTGTCAGTTAATCTTGCACAGCCAGGAGAAAACAATTATATATGGCTATCAAAAGAAATATCTTAAATCTAAGACTGCACTGGTTCCAAGTGGCAAATGTCACTGCCTTAAGGGTGAGGATAATTTGCATGGACTCTTTCGATTACCAGCAGGATTTCATTTTAAATGATGCTGAAGTTACTTTTAGAGTATGACTACATGAATATTAAATTTCTCACATTTTATTTTTAGAACTTATAAAGCAAGGAAAAATCATTTTCTCTTCTCTATTTAGTATCATTTATTCTGCTAGGATTCCAAGCTGACACCATCTAGTGTATGTTACTAGGGAGAAGGATTTTAAGATGAACAATGAAGGCACAGTTGTAATAATAATAGCTATTATTTATCTATCACTTAACTGTGCCAGGTATTCTTGTAAGGCCTTTAAATATATAATTGCATCTCTGAAAATTCTATAAATTTTGGTCCTCAGCCATCCTTAAAGCTAGGTGTGGTCTTATACCAAATTCTTGTCCATGAAATATGAGAGGAAGGGTTGTGTGTTACACCTGGGACTTTATAGAAGCTGGTATGAATTCTACTCAGGAGGTTTCCCCTTTTTCCAACAGAAATTCCAAGGATAAGCCTCTAGGAGATAATATAACTACATGTTGGAAGGAAGAAGTTTCCTGAATCATCACAATAAGAATATAACTTCAGTCCCTCCCTGGATTACTATGTGAGTGAAAAGTGAACTGTTATTGTGTTTGAGCTCTTATATATTTAGGTCTACTTGATATGGAATTTCAGACTACAATAATTACTACAAAAAAGGCACTATTATATTTCCATTTTACCACAGAGGAACCTGATTCATAGAGATTTTGAAGTAATTACTCAATTGCTAATTAGGGGAACCAGCTTTTGAGTTCATATAATCTTACTCCAAGGCCTGTTGTTTTACTACTTTGCTATGCCACCATCTGCAATTATGAGTGGTGTCTGGTGATGTGATTTGCAAGGTTTAGTGCAACTTGAGGTGATCTAGAGTAGCAGAAAGAAGGGCAGTAAGCATATTGTATAGAAACTGGTGGACTGACCAGTTGCTGCCTTTTGAAGCTCTCCTTGTTGACATTGAAGGGCAATTCATAGATAAGAAGTAGCAGTCCATGAACAATGAAATTGGCCACCAAGGGGAGGACTTCAAACTAGACCTGATAAATAAGTAAGAAGTTGCTTTTTATTTTCCTCTCTCTACTCCTCTCTGCCTTGATGTACTATAGGAGCTAGCCACCAAAAAGGAGGAATGGAGAGGTTAGTAGAAAGACCTCTAATGCTCCTCTATTTCTAGAGTCGCATACCACTCTACCTGGGGGAAAGGAGCAGAAGAACTTTGAGTTCATATTAAGTGTTTCCCTTCATGTTGACAATAAGACACAGTTTTAGATATTGAACTCAGTCCATCCCATTAACCAAACATGAAAGCAAATCCATGAAATATGAGTTATCCTTAAGGAAAATTTAATATAGTACAGATTACAGCAGGGCTTGAGAAAACGACAACATCCATGGCAACTAAAAAAAATTTTTGTTTATATTCCAATTAAAATGACTAACTGACCATCTTGGTTTCTCTCGGAATGTACCTATTTTAGCACTGAATTCCTGTATTTGGGAAATCTCTCAGTCCAGGCAAGCCAGGATGGCTGGTAACCCTGATTCCAGTGGATTGACATTTCTTACTAAGCTATTTACATATGTTTTTCAGCTTTAAAACAGACTCATTTCTTTCTGCTTTGCCTCCTTCTTCTCTCCCAACTTCCTCCTTCATGTTTTCCTACCCAGAACCTAGAATCAATCAATCAGAGGCATTAGAAGTTCACTGAACATGCTGCCGTGACTTAATGCATTGCATATTTATTTTGATGCTTCCTCCCCCTAAAATGTCCCACTCCAACATGTTGCTGATATGCTAATACTGTTTCATCTTTCAAAGCTTAGCTTAGAAATCACTTTCTCTATGAAAGCTTTCCAGGTCTCTTCAATCCCAGTTAGGACTGATAGCTCTTTCCTTTGCACCTGCCGAGTCTTTCATTGCAGTACACGTGACCTGTCTTTGGCCTTTGATCTCACATATCTAGAACCTGATCATCCAGTGTTTCTCAAATGGGAATCTGGGGTCTTAATCCTGGTATATAAAAATGATTTTTTTAAAAATAGTCTATTTTCATTTTTGAAAAAATGATGTAAAGTATTTTCACTAATTATAAGAACTGACTTCCCTTTTGCTTTGATAATTTGTAATTGAAATATATATGCACAGAATAAAAATTTAATTTCTGTGGTGAATTTTTGTAAAATGTATCTTATGACCTACTTCACTGGTATATTGGATTTCTTTTTGTTTTAGAAAGAATCTGTAAGTCACTTGCATGAACTAGAATTCTGAATGTGATCATAGTGTTACTTTTACTTCTTTATAATTTTGGATGGAGCTGACATTTGCCTACTTCTTAACAAGAATTTGTCTGAGTATTATTTTTCCCTCAACTGTTATAGAGGAAATATACCCTGAAATAGTCTAGTTGCAAGTTGGACAAGTCATTTAATCTCAAGTGATTCAGCTTCATTACCTTTCATTGAAGGTGCTAGGACAGATGGGCTTTAAAGTTCAATCATGCTCTAAATAGGTTGCTACAAACAGTGAACCCATAAGCCTACTTGCTTGAGTAGGATTGGGAGTTCACTAGAATAAAGATCTCACATCTGCTTGATGCCAAGGAAAAGATTTCATAGATAAAATTATGATGAGAATTTAAAATTCCACAGGAATGTTTGTCCTGGGACTAGGGAGAAAAGAGGAAATTCCAAGTGATTATAAATAATTCCAAATAAATGAGTTAAGCAATAATTTACAAAGAATATAATAATTATTTACAAATATTTGAATTGTGTAAATGCTAGGGGTCATTAGTGATGCATGGGGGCATATACATAAAGGAAACAGGTTAAACATAAGGAACATAATTTTTTAGTATTCAGAATCAGTTTTATATGAAGAATGATGATAATTTAATGTGATAAGAGATGGGTCTTTCGAGAAAAGGCCCATTATATTAAAAGCAACAATGGTATGTCTTGGATATACTGAGGGAATTGTATGCAGATACAAATTTGAATTTTCTTTTCAATTTTTAACTTTGTTGACCATATGCTGAGAGTTAATTGAGAGTTTTCTCTTACCTGTTTTTTTTTTTTTTTTTTTTTTTACTTTATTAGACTCCTGTAATAACTTTGCAAGATATGGAAAATGAAGTCAAACAAGCAAGCAATAAACTTTCTCTAGTGCAAATAACAACTATATGGACTGTCCTGAGCAATGTTATTTTCTGGCAATTTTTGGTAATATTGAGCAGCAAAACAACCTGCTACTCATAATGCTTGGAATTCAGTTCAAAATGAATACTTTTCCTAAGCCAGTAATTTGTTCTTTACAATATTTTTAAAATAATCTTAGTTTATTTTATTCTTAGAAGCTTGCTGTTCACTATTGCCATTTTTTTTCTATGACAACTGTGAAGAATTATGATGAGTCTGAGATTTTACTCTTCTTGCTAGCTAATAATTAGCTCATATAATTAAAAGTTTTTTTGCCAAAATCCATAAAATTCTTTGGACCAAAGAAACAGGCCTTTACTACTCACAACCTAAGATCAGTATGAAATTAATATTCATTTCATATCCCCTTGTTTCCCAAGCCCCACAGGGGTCAGGTGGAAAAGCCCAGGTACATTTTCAGCTGGAAAATGCCAAGCCTAGGAAACCCAAATCTTTTTTAATGGGCAGTAAACAAACTGCTGAACTTCGTCCTTGAGAGTAGAATTATCCTTATGACACTGGACTGTAAAATGAAAACAGAAACTAACAAACCCCAAACCCTTGCCCTCTGCTTGGAAGGAGACATTACCTTCCAGGGCTGCCCAATACACACACACTTTTTAATAGAGTCCGGCACAAGGACTCTTCACTAGATGTACCGAAAGGTGGCAAACCCATTATTGTAGTTTCCTAGGGCTTCTGTAACAAAGTACCACAAACTACTCAGCTCAAAGCAACAGAAATGTATTTTCTGACCTTATAGAGGCTAGAAATCCAGAATCAGGTGTTGGCAGGGCCACGTTTTCTCTGAAACCTGTAGAGGAGAATTTTCCCTTGCCTCTTCCTAACTTCTGGTAGTTACTGGCAATCTGTGTGGTCTTTGGAACGTAGCAGCATAACTTCAATTTCTGACTCTATGTTTTCATGAACTTCTTTGTGTCTGTCTGCTCTCTCCTTTCTCCTTCTTTTTTTTTTTTTTTTTTTTTTTTAAAGTATTTTTTTATTTTATTATTTTTTGTTTGTTTGTTTGTTTCTTACATGGGCTGGGGCCGGGAATCGAACCGGGGTCCTCCGGCATGGCAGGCAAGCACTCTTGCCCGCTGAGCCACCGCGGCCCGCCCTCCTTTCTCCTTCTTATAAGTACACCAGTTTTATTGAATTAGGACGCAGTCTAATCCAGTTTGGCCTCATTTTAAATAATCATATCTCTGAATACCCTATTTCCAAGTATAGTCGTATTCATGGGACACAGGTTAGGTCTCGATTTTTTTTTTTTTTTAATTTTTGGCGGGGGGCACAATTCAACCCATAACATCCTGTAAAATAGTTTCCCAATACCAACATACAAAGGTAGCTCAACTAAAAAAATGGAATTTCTTTCTTCTTTTTTTTTTACAAAACTGCTTTCAAATAATATGAAATAAAAGCTGTATAATACCACAGAGAATTCCATTTTCCTGCTTTCCAAGTTCCAGTGAGGATTATCAAGATATCTTTGCAAAAGAAAGACCCCACTATAAAAGAATAACTTCTTGTTTGTTTTGTATACCAAATGACGAAATCATTGATGTTAGTGGTATTTAAACTTGCTTTAACAAAATATTTAGCTCATGAATTAGGACATAGATTAATGAAGCCATTTCTCTAGCATACTGTTTTAAAGCTAAACATATAGACTATGAAAGCTGAGAGGTATACATGGTGGTACATCCACATTATAGAATATGGTCACTAATGATATTTAATGACTCATAAAAAATGATCATGAATTATTATGTTAATGCACTACATATTACAATTATATAATAAATCTAAGTCCATATCTGCAGGCACACAAACATACAAGGTTAGGAGAACATACACCACTAATTTAAAGTGAGTACTTTTAAGTGATAGTATTATAAGTAACATTTATTTCTTTCTCTAAATGTACAGTGTATACATTATTACTTGTATAAACATAAACAATGCAACTATTTTAAAAACAAGCTGAAAAAGACCACAAATTCTGTTCACTCCATCTCTTTTATTTTATGGTTGAGGGAATTAATGTGAACTGGCCTGGCCATGGTTGCAGAGAATATTCAGGTCACAGATACAGTGATTCCAACCCTTTTAGTTCCTGACTCAGGGACTTTTCAATTAGTACTCTCATATTCTTCTATTGTATTCTGTTGTATCTATGTCCTAAGGACATTTCCTGTTTCTCTTGGGAGTTAACTTTTACTCACAGATTGAAAGCGCTTTGAAATGTGAACCTTTATAAGTTTGATAGTAAATCTGTGGAAGTGGAAGGATACACTGTGTGGTGCTGCAGAGTAGCCCAGACACCTCAGGCAGGTGGAGATCAGAACTTGGAAGGTCTGTGAATGGAGCTTCCAAGGCACCTGAGGAGGTCGGAATAGAGAGGACAAAAAAGACAGATTTAAGAACTGGCTTCACAATAGATAGCAGATGGGAATCTTAAAGGGTGCTGATTCAAGTTGGGAAATTGATAGACTAGAAATAATGGATTTAATTTGGGACAACATAAAAGTCAGTTAAAATTGCAGTGATGGCAGGATGGGAGAGGCTTTTTAAGAAGAGCTCCTTTTAAGAATCACTGGGGAACAGAATAGCCAAAAGGCTGTAGAAAAAAAAATTCTTCTGCTTTTCATCAAACCATAGACTCACAGATACAATTTTAAGGTGATTTAGGGGTATATGAATTATTGAAAATCCTGCTTAAAATAGAAAAAACGAGCCAAATATGGATGGGTTGAACCAGAAGCTAATTTGTGTCAATTTGTATACCTTCATAAATTATATAGATTTCAAATAAGTTCCATAGAAATGTTAATTTGTTCTTTAAAACAACAGATAAATATTTTCAAACATAAAGGAATCATGAAAACATAGTACAATATATGTATATATTCAGCAGCCAGATTTAACAATTAGAAATATTTTGACATATTTGCTTGCTGTTTATGTTATTCTTAACTGCTTGCAATAAGTTTCATATATCTAGAGACTTTACTTCTAAGTATTTTATCATTTATTAAGAATAATACAGCTAAGAAAATTAACAACAATACCACTAACCAAATACATCCCCTCTATAACTTTTTTAAGCAAAAAGCTGAAAGAATATTATAATAAACAATCACACAGTCTTTGACAAAATTCCAAAAGTTTACAATTTGTCACATTTACTTTCCTATTGACACATACTCATATGTATGTATATTTATTTTTTTGCAAATTTATTTCAGATATTCTGACCCTTAATAAACTGAAGAGCTAATAATCGCAGAACTTCATTATGATTGCAGGTACCTTATCTTTTTACATATTTTTAATGACAACTGCACAGAAATAGTTTTGATATAAAATTTCTTGAATGTCTTGATAGGCAACTTTTCTTGAATTTCTCATAAAACACACTTTGCCTACATTTTACTAAATCTATAGTAAAAGAATTAATGTTCAAAATGAACAGGCTAGCACATATCAGAGTAGAACTGTAACATGTATTGGAGTATAAGACAGTACCTATGGCTGATACAAAGTGTCCTTTGTAGCATTATTTCCAAATATGCTTGAGAAATTATACCTAATCTGACCTTCCCCAGAGCCAAAGCTGGGGCCAGCACGTCCTCATCAGCAGAGCTGTTTATCAGGCTCTGACTTGTGGACCACTAATGGGTTCAGAACACTCACTGACCTTGCTCCTGACTCTTTATGTTTATTGATTGTATTATGGACTTTCTAGTCCTCTTAGGCCTTTGGGTCTCATGAAACTAGATTAGCACATCAGTTTTCCCTCAGACCTTTTCTTCCAGATTGGCATGTGAATATTTTGTTAAAGTCAGCTGTTAGCTGTTAGCTGCCTTTAAAGGGGACAAAACTGAAATGAGTGCATCCAGAAAATAAGGGTAATTTCACTGTTGTGCTAATGGAGTATGAATAGGGAATGGCAAAATGAAGGTGGCAGGGATAGAAAAGAAATGAGAGGATCTTGAGAAACCACTTGCTATCTTTTCAAAGACAGCAAGGGTACGGACTTGAGTTAAAACAAATAAGACAATTTGGAGTCTAAATAGGAGAGGTAAAAAGGAGATAAGGAGAAAGGATGTGATAAAAGATACTCTCCAGAGGGGAGGGACTGAGGGATTCAGTATCCGTGGATATTGGGTAGTCAATAGATATCTGATTGCAAAGAAGAGAGAGAAGAATATTTGATTTACATTTGGCATCAAGGCCCTCGCTCTGTATTATTGAACACTTGTATGTAGCTTTACTTCTGTCAGAGCTTGATATGAGCAGATTATAAATATGGGTTCTAATGGGACTTTTTAAAAAATTTTGGAATATCTCGCCATATGAAATAGATGAGAGGTAGGGGTGGGAATCTGTTTTGGTGAACTTGGTTTGTTTTTCCAATTTTTTTTTTTTTTTTTTTATATTCCGCTGCCTACTGGATCCCTCCATATACCACTGATATTGGAGGAGTTGCAAGTTGGAAATAGGGTCTGGACTCAATGTATTTGCTGCTGTCTCCGAGTTGACATTTATTTATTATAAATGACCTTGTGCCTAAATTTTCATTCCTGTAAGTTTATTTGCCTATGTGAACATTAACTTATTGAAGGCAGTAAATAAATAGTATACACCTTAATCTTTGCATTATGCCCAGAATATTTAAAAAATGTTTCTAAAAGAATAAATTACAATACATTAAGTGGCTACCATATACAGCTGAAATATGGAAATGTGGTGAATCCCCATTTTGAAAGTACTACTGTAGCCCTTTGCACTTCATCTTCACCTATTTTTCTAGTGTCATGTCCTAGTATTTCCCACCACCACCCCACAATTCTCCCTGTATTCTCTAACACTGAACTATTTGCCATCCGGCAATATGCAGTGGCTTTTCTTGCTTCTATGAAATCCCCTTTGCACTATTTTTACTCTGAAATTTTCTGCCACCCCAAAATTTACTTATCTATGAAGGCCCCACAGATGTCCAGTCCATTGTAAATCCTTCATTGACACTCAATCAGGAAAATTCATTTCTCTCTCATAGGCGTACCCAAATGCCTGTAGATACTATTGCACTTAGATTATAGATAAATTAGTTGTTTAATGTATATTTCATATACTGGGTGAGGGATATCATTCATTCTCTGTATTTTAATCATAATTTTATCTTGTGTCCATGTTGCCGTACCTGACACTTAATTGAGAAATGTCAATCATAACTTCACTTCTGTCTCACCTTCTTCCAGTGATATCTAGCATTTCCTCTAGAATTTAGAGGAGAGGAAAGTTGTTTGAGAAGTGGAACAGGTATGTGCTTCCTTCAAATTATTACTCTGATGTCTTTGACCTTGTCATAACCTTCCCTTTAATTTATGGTGGACTATAGCTCCAAAATCATCATTTGCTGTCTTTAACAATACGACTATATATATATATATATATATATATATATATATATATATATATATATAAATAAATACACTTGCTGTCTTTAACAATAGGACATAATGAATGTCTGAACTATAAGCAACCCGAAGAGTGAGTGCCTTCCTTAAGTTTCAGGGTTTATTTAAATACCAGTCTTCAGAGAGTGGCACAAAGGAACTTGACCTGTACTAGTGGCAACTGTAACAAGCTGTAATTGATCCTGAAATTGTTATCTAGCTTCAAGGACATGGATCTCATATTTTATCTGTAGTTTTACTTTAGTTATTCTCATTGATATGTGCCTTGGCTATGTGAGTACTAATTTGTATATTTTTGTATAAAATAAATGCACATGAACAAAACTTACATTGAGAAATGTACATGTCAAGTATTATAGAATATTTGTGTTGTTTCTTCAACACATGCTTATGCCATTTGCATTGCCCATGTGGAAAAACAAATTAAAATCAGAAAATTTGTTTGTAAACAAAACTTAGATTAAATGGATTTAGGGCTGATCATTAGTACATCAATATTCCAATGATCTCTTTCCTACTCTAAAGACATTTTATGATATTTTATTGGATTTTTTAACCTTTCATTGCCCAAGGTTTGGGATTTCTGGTGGGAATGCTAATGTAAAATAAATTAATCATAATGATGCGACTTCAGACATTTAGGAGCCAAAAGGTTAATCAAGCAGTTTATAGGGACCTTACCCATCACAGTGACAAGAAGGATTGATGATTTCCTTCCTTCCTCCTAGAACCCTGATTTTGATTGATTTTTTTTTCAAACTCAGTCATTAACTGTATGTTAAAGAATTAAAGCATTGCTATTTGTTGTTTTTATAAGAAAGGTCTAGTAGCACTAAACAATAACATTTCTCTATGGAAGCTAGGATTTATCTCTGGAAGAGACCAGCATATTAGTAGCACTTTGTTTCATCCTTTAAGATTATTTGTCTATGGTATACATAGATAAACAACAACAACAATAACATCCAAGAATCAATACCATATCAGACAAGCTCTTATCTCTCACCACTGGGTTTTATATACTCCCATTCCCATAAAAAATTACAGCAATATAGTTTTTCTAGTATTTGTCTTACAGTGTTCTAAGTTATATAGGAGCAAGCAAAGATTTTCTAATTATTTTTTTAATGAGCACATAAAAGCTTTTCAATTAGATTATGTATTGTCTCATGTCTTACCATGCCCAGTGGGGCTATCCTGGCTTCTAAGTGGGACAGGATGCTGACACAATTCCTAAGGAAATGTATTTTACAGTTCTTGGAAGTGTGCAAACACAAAATCCATAAAAGCTTTATGTAGAACCCGGAAGGATACACCCCTATGATGGAACATCCCAATTAATATAAATTTTTATCAGTTTTATCTTCCCTCTCATCATCTAAAATAGATCATCCTACAATTTCCACCTTAGACTTGAAGCCTTATTAATAATTTTTTCTCCTTTGTCTCATTTGACTAATGATCAACTGAGTCACAATGAAGCAAATGGATTTTCCAAAAATCTCATGGAAGATCCAGGAATATATTTCATCTCTTCTGTTACTCAAATGAGTATTTTTCAAGCATCGCTTTACCTCAGGGTCGCCTTAAAGGTTATGGTCTTGGAACCATATGACTGTCTCCTTTTCTCGTCATACCTAAAGTATCTAGGGACAGAAAGGCAGTCAACATAGTGTCTCAGAGCATGGCCTCCATCCAGACTACCTAGGTTTTAATATTGGCTCTTGGAAAAACACTGATTCAGATTCCTTTCTGTAAAATAAAGATGTTAATACTTTTTACTATCTCATAGTATTTTCATTAGGATTAAATGAATAAATACATGTAAAACGTTTAAAACTGAGCCTAGAACATAGCACTATATAATTATTGGGAAAATATGGGTTTACTGAACACCCATTCATGTCTTTTGGGGGTTATTTTACTGAAGGAGTTCTACAACTCTGTCTAATCCATCTCAGCCAGTGACTACCTACCTGGTCTGGTCAATTTTTGCATATCTCATTTGGAAGGGTGCTTCTCTTTTTTGGTTTTTGCTTCACATGTGACCTTTTCAAGGTGACCTTCTGTGAACTATTGATCATTCCCAGAACAGGCTTAGTTCTTTACTACCATGGCCCTGGATTAAATAGAATTGCCCTCCAGGTGTGATTCTTTTGAAACTTTGTGTTTCAGTTGTGTATTCACAGTTTCCTCATTTCATCACATATCCGGAAGTTGAGCCCAAAAACAAAATAGTAAAAAACATTTCATTTCACACTTTGTTGTTCTAATTGGGATATTGCAATTTCCTTTGTTACTGGTAGATGGCAGCTGTATGCTACAGGTAAGAAAGAAAGAAGAATGAGTCCAATTGACTCTTGATCATGGATCGATGAGTAGGTTACTATAATGAAAGACCAAAGTGCAGGACTTTCAGCTAGCTCAGCAAGAGTCCAGTATTGAAGCAGGTAATAATGAAAAGACAAGGAGGCCTGTGCTACTGTCTAGATTTCACATGATATATTCCAAAAATGTTATGGATTTAAACTTGATTTTATGACTTGTATCTTTCATCTAGTGTCTGCAAGTCCTTGAAAGGAGCCTTCTGAGCTTCACTTAGGTGGTCTATAAAATGATGATGATAAGATCTTTTTCATAAGGTTTTGGGTAAGAGCAAATTGTTATTGCTGTCAAGTGTTGCTTTTAATCTTTTTCAACAAGGGTCCTTGTTCTGGGGAGAGAATTAATTCTTATCTGTCAAGGTAGAAATGTGACCCCAAATAGAGAAGACAAAAACAAAATGCCAACAAAATTTCCCTGTATTACCTTGAAAATGTATCCCTTCTACTCCATAGTGTTACTAGATTTGTAAAAATATAAAAGCAAAGTTTTCACTTACTTCACATTAAGCAAATTTCTAAATTTATATAGTAATATATAAAATTCTTGGGCACTGTGTCTTATATATAACAAGAATTCCAGTTCTTTATTTTGAGGATTAATAATTTGCAAAGGCTAGAGACTTTGCAAGCCTGATATTTCGTTATCGCAATGCCCTTTTGAGGTTCTGTCAGCTCTTTGATTCAAACTTGAAGAAAACAGTCTTAGTAATTTTAAAGAATTTGCCTAAGGTTTCATAACTTGCAAATTGAAAAGTGAGAATTTGAACTCAAAACTTAATTTAACTGTGTCACAAATGAATTGTCACTTAAGGAAAGTCACTTAATGTCTCTGAATTTAGGATGGTTAACCGGTCACTTTGAGAATTTGCCTTGCATGGAAGATTATAAAATGCTGCTCTATGTAGAAATTTATATAAAATATAGTACTCTGATCTTTTTAACAATAAGATACTCCCTACAGTTTTATCATTACTGGTAAAAGAAGTTACCTATTGGCCAACGTCCCAAATCATAGAACAAAGAACGGTTAAGTACTCCTACATTCTAAACAGAGTTTCTGGGTTCTTCTTTATAGTTGGTGGCCAATCTGATCTTTTGAGCTACAACACCAATATTCTTTTATATTCTTTAAGTAGAGACTGCAAATGAAGGGAGTTCTGAAAGAGTGGCTCAGAAGTGTAGAGGGAAAGTTCTTTGCCTGTTTTCTTCCTTTCCCAAGCAAATGGAGTATCTTGTAGAGATCAGTGGTGCTTGTCAGGAAGAGAAACTGAAAATACATTGTCTGGCTGGATGCTTGCTGAGGTTGAGAAACTCAGGACGTAATTTAGTAAAAGAGTTCTTCACGTATCCTGGGAACAAAATGGAACATATAACAGAGGGCACAGATAAAAATACAGATTAGCGTCTTTATTGCTTGAAGAGTTTTGGAGCTAGAAACTGACTGGAGTGATTTGAGCACATCAGATAGCATGCTATATGCCAAAGTAAGGATTTTTATTTCATTCAGTGAAGACAGAGAGCTACAGAAGGTTTATTGTTTTGTTTTCCAGAGAGAGGTGGCATGGTTTAGCGTGAGATCACTTTGGCCACTGCATGCAGATGAGGCTATCAGGTAGAGTAGAAGCACATGCCTTCAGGTAACATTGCAATGAATGGTGTGGCTTCATCTCTAGTAGTAGCAGGGCAAATTCTCTTTCTCTTGACATCTTTTACCCTTCCCTTTGGAATAAGATGAAAATAATCCTACGTTTTAGATTAAAGTAGATCATTCTAAAGGATGGATAATTAATAGATATAACAGAGTTGGGGTAGGAAAATGAACTACTCTTGTTCCTAATGGGTAAGATGCTTTTGACTTGAGGGACCTTGATAATGCATATAACTTCCTTCACTCTCTACCAAGAGAAGAGCAGGCATTTGTAATAATCCTTAGTATTCCATGCTTGCTGTCAGGGATAGGGAGAGACCTATGGCTATCCTAAGCAATCTAATAATTTTGCCCTTCCAATTTGAACACATAATCTTTAAATACTTGCTTGGAACAGGATGAGAACTCTGTGAGGAAAGCATAGAAGATAAAGGTACTTTTGGCACCTCTCCAATACTCAGTTTTGGTGCCAAAATTATATCCCCAGTGCAGGAAAACAAAAGCCTATAGTTTGAGAAGAACACTTTTCCTAGAAGAAGGTTTAGCCAATGCAAATTGCTTTGCTAGCAGGTCACTTACTGGTCTCATTTCCTACCCTAAGTGGCTACTGAATTATTCTTCCCAGCAATGTAGTGTATGCTATTCTTAATACCTCTTTTCCCCTCACACCTTGATGTTTCTGGTTGCTATTTTCAGGCTCCTTACAGGTTGATATTTACAGAACTCTTTAATCTAGTTCTTCTAGTAGGATGATGGCTTTTGGATATTTACTTAATATTTCCTTGCTTAAGAAAGATAAACCTGGAATCATTTGGCCAACTGATAAAAATAGACTCTGATGATCCAAGTCTTCAATGAGAGGGTTGGACTGTGGAAAGTTAGCCCTTTGGGCATTTTCAAGAGCTTTGCAAAAACTAGTACAAATCTCAGTTATGTTTGAGCATTTTGAATCAACAATAGGAATTTTACAAGCAAAACCAAGATTTAAAGCAAACAATTCACAAAATCTACCATAAATCAGTAACAGCGGCATGAAGGCGATTTTTATGAATGAAGAAATCATGTTATTTGGTGTTCAGTATATGCTATATATAGGAGACTAAGCAAATGATTTAGAGGTAGAGAAATTAAACATTGAGGTACAGTTGAAAACCCACCACACCATTCTCCTCATTTGAGACCTCGTGCCAATTTTAAAATAGTACAGGCATTAAAGAAGCAAAGGAGGGGCTGACAAATTAGTCTCTAATATGTGAGGAGAATGAAAGAGCTGAACAAGGAGGGAGATCATTAATCTTTGAATTTGTCTGCAAGTCACCTCTGCAGGAGGTGGTAACTCAGACAGGAAGTGAGAAGTCTGGATAACCTCACAAAAAAATTTGCTAATGCAGAAACCAATGGAGCAAGGAATGTCACATCATCCATCACTGACTGTCTGGGTATTACTGAATTTTATGGAGAAAGCTTTGTCTTTCCTTTAATATACCTAGCCTTTATACAGAGGAAAACATAGCTTTGCCGTTTTACTCCCTGGATGAAACAATTTACCTAATGTCTCTCAAAATAGAGAAAAAGGCGTATTATTGCCACGTGCCTTAGGTTATGCAGATGTGGCTAGGCTCCTAACTCCATCACTTAATGTGTGGAAAAGTTACCTAACTTTACTCAGCCTCAGTTTTCTCATCTGTTTAATTAGGATAAAATATGTGTTAACATTGATGTTTTGAGGATTAAATGAGATAATATTTATAAGGTACTCAGTATAGTGAATGAATGCTGTCGGTTAAAATCCATAGGCTCTTGCCCAGCCATGCTTCTATCTTTGCTGGTTAAGAACACTTGGAATCACAAAATTAAAGAAGAGAAAGTAGATAGTTTGAACATGACATTTTTGGCTTTAATTTTGCTTACTCAAGGCATCCTTCCTATTCAGTGGTTATCAACTTCTAGGAAATAGTAAAATTACCTGGGGAGCTCACAGAAAATACTGATTCCTGGCTCTTTCTCAGACCAATTAAACATGAAGCCCCAGGTGACTCTATTGTGCAAAAATGTTTAAAAATCCCCACTTAAACTCACCAGGACTGATTTCTGCTCAGCATTTGAAGACTCTGAATTTCAACAAAGCAAGTGTCTTTCTTGTGATGGGTGCACTCTCAGCATGGTTGAGAGCTTGAGCAGAACAATTAAAATTTCAGAGATTAAATATTTAACTATTTCTGAAGAGCAAATGCATGCATTGCTTCTGTGGCTTATGCTATGTGCCACTGTAATGGTAAATCCTGGTTATCCTTCTTCTTTGCTCGTTGTTTTTAGAAATATTAATGATCACACACTAATTACAAACATTTAGTCAATGAGGTAGACAAACATGTAAGCACATGGTCATAGATCAGGGAAAAAGGTGTTCTCAGATGCCGGCACAAGGAAGGGTCATCTAAGCCAGTGTAGTAGCTTCTTAGAGGAGATTAAGCTCAAATTAATCTGTTAACTTAATTATTTTTTAAAGTTTTGGCAGGCTGTAGTGGTAGAGCAATCTAAAAGACAAACATAAAGTCCTTGACATCATGGAAATCCACAGTTTGGCAATGCTGAATGATGTATGAACTTCGTTAAAAAGTAAGATAGAGAATTCTAAGTAGAAAGAGCAACGTGTAGACAAGCACAGAGATGCTAATAGATAGCATTTAAAGCGGAGAGAGTACAACCAAATGGGGAAAGCAAGTCTAAAGGGGAGATTAGCTTTCCCTGCTAATCTGTGGGTTTTAAATTTAATCCTAGAGACGTGATCCTGTAAATCACCAAGATCTTTATTTCTGAGCAAAAGAGGTAAGTAGATATTTTAGGAGATGATCAGTAAATTAGGTCAGACAGGGTACATGCATAAACTAAGACAATGACTGTAGGGTTGGTGATGATGAAGACTGATGTAAGAGATTCTCAGAAGTTAAAATACAAAGGATTTGATAAAATCCTGAAACTGATGAGTGAACCAGTGAATGAATAACTCTTAGGTTTCTGTTGAGGACATCTGAGTTGTGGTTTGCCATTAATGAACCCAAAACTAGGAACTGTATTGAGGCAGTTGGTTAATTGAGTGTAAGATGCCTGGGGGGCCATAAAGATGTTATATTATTAGACATTAGCTATTGTGTTTAGAGAGAGATGTGTGGTCTAGGAATTTAAGAAATGATACTGATTTCTTAAAACTATTTCTCTTTGTTAGATATATAAATATGATTTGGCAATATTCACTAATTACACTAATCCAGATACTGTCCTGTATTCCACATGCAAAGGCTCTGAGCTCTAAAAACGTTCATTTACAGACAACACCATATAACTATGTGCCAAACATTAAACATGTAAACTGCAGATGGATATTGTCAGTTCCTGAAAAATCTTAAATTATACATGTCCATTGGCTTTCCTAATTATCAAACACGAGTACTTTATTCTGGCTTCACATGAAACTCTTGATGATGCCAACTCTCCTTATTTTAACTTTGCAGTTTTCCTAGAGTGGGATTGAACTCCTGTTCCTCTAAGAACCAAGTTGGTTTAATAATTATCTGGATGCTTCTTTTCTTTCCTTTAGGGGTTTCTTCCATTATTATCATAAATTAATTTGTTGAGATAATAAAAAAGACCCTCAGAGTCATACCAGGGAATTGTTATTTCTCATTAGCATAGATGATAGCTCCATGTTCTTGTTTTTTGCCTATTCTGGGCAGGCATTGGAATGAAAAAATTATTAATACAGAAGAATTAAATGTGGCTACCACCACTCATTAGGAAAAACTAAATGGATACGTTGACATTGGACCCTGCTTACCTTTCCATAGGGTAAATCCATAGGTTGAGTTACTCTTCACTTTCACAAACACAGAACTGTTGGGAATAGTGTGCGAATACTTAGGTAGATCTCGTTTATGAGTGTGTGTGTCTGTGCCAGTATGTATCATTGACATAGTGATACTGATTTCCTATTGACTTCATTTATTGATTATATGTTATCTGCCCAACCAATTATTTCTGCTCAGTGAGAAAGATGGTATCCATAATAACGTGAAGGCCTTTTTCTATGTCTTTTTGTGCACTATAGATGTTCAATATATTTGTTGATAAGGAGAAATGTCTGCAACATGTGCAACTGTTATTGTTAGTTGCATATCCTCTTTGACTCTGTGTTGAGACCAGGATTTAATTAAGCATTTTGTCAAAATTCTTTGAAGTTGTAAAGCTCTTTCAAAAAAAAAAAGTTAGTGCAAATATCAGAAATTTCACGGAGACTGGTGATACCTCCGAATATGTTTATTGTTTCTTTACTGGAAAGCAGTTTTAATAAAAATGCAGATAACTTGTGCATTCCATGGTCAAAAATCATGTAAGTTGTACTAAAAGATAATAAATGTGCTATTTTTCTCTTTTTTTGCATGTGTTATTTTTAGAGATTCCAGGTTAATTGAGGTTCATGGCAAAAACCGAGGAAGGTCTGGTACCAGTCTATAAAGAATCCCCTGCAATGACATTTACACTGGTAAATTAACTATGAATGAAGGTGTGCTGTGTAGATTTTCATGTTCAAAAACCTGATTTTAGATGCTTACCGAGAGTAGGTGTGAGTGAATGCATGATTGTAAGCACTGTCAACTAAGGAAGCTCAGGGAATTTTCAGCTTCTATAAATTGTCTTCTTAACTTGAGAATCGTAAATGGAATTTAGTGGGCCTTAACTGCTCTGAAACAGTGTATATTTCTGGAGAGGGTAGTCAAAGTCTCAAGGGGAACTGTGTAAAAAAAATAAATTGATCAGGTTAGAAATAGAAAAGCCGAGGAAACTGGACTACCTCAGTCAAGGATCTCCATTCTAGGCAGAAGCCTGAGAATGTTCATTTTATTTCTCAGGTTGCCTCTTCATTGCTGCTACTCTCTCATTCCTTCTTTCTCAATCTTTCTTTTTCTTAAAAAAATAACATTCTGATTCACACCATTTTGTCCTAACAGCATGTAATACAGTTGATTTTATTTTCTCTTTTAAATAGTCATATTCTAATTACCCAGATCTGAGATTACTTCCAGATTATCTTGATGGTTATTTTGAATGTTTCTAAAAATTTTAGTCTATTTATAAATTATTTTAGTTTAGTGAAACAGATGATTTACTATATCTATTATATTCCAATTTCATTATTTTAAATGTAAGATAATTTTGTTTCTGAGTACCCTGATGCATCTCAGTGTTGTTATTTGTAATAAAATCTGTTCTTGCCACACGGATGATACTTCTCCATTTTACATAAAACGAATTATGATACTGTAACAGGGAATTTATAGCAGTTGTACTAATACAAAGATTAATATTTTCAAACTGAATTACATTTTTGTTTGGCCCTAGATGGGGATGTCATGATTGATTTCTTTATATTGAAAATAAAATTAGGAAAAATGTAAGGAATTACAGAGTACATCATCTATAATCTAATTTGGAACTTTTTTATTGGTAATTTATAGATGCTGTTCTGAGAACAAGCCACCTTCATGCATTTTGTTCTGATATATCTTTGGTGAGATTAGCCATATTTAAAATTTTATTAATCATTGATAATGTTCCATCAGCAGCTATACATTCTATTTATTCTTGCAGTATATATCCATGGCTCAGAACCAGAAGTCATTTAACAAACCTGGAAAAATATTATTCTTATAAAAATTCAAGCAATCTTTGATACATCATAGTTTCATATATGACCTAGCAAGATTTCTGAAATCAATATGTCAGAGGTATCTGCAGTTTTAATACTAAATTGAATAAGAGCATATCTAGATAGCAATGGGGAGGATATTTTACCTTGTCCTGATTATAGATGTGATCAGAATACATTGTTTGTACTTACAGCATTAATCATTGTCATCCTCTGTATTTATGTTTGGCACACATTTTTATGAGACTAAAAACTCTTAAAGGACTTTGTCAGTGTATTCATATCTTTACAGCACTGAGCAAAATTTTATCATATAGCTGCTACTCTTTCAGTAGGTATTGAATGGAATAAAGTTGATTGCAACTTTCATACAGGGCTATCCTTTCTCATGCCATGAAGATTGGGTAAAACTAGAAAACTTTTTAGAGTTTTAATTTCACAGTTGTGCATTTCTTAGAAGGTAATATATGACAATGGCTAAGAAGCACAGAGGACTAGGTTAAACCACTGACTCTCACAAACTTCCTATGATATTGGAAAAATTAGGGAAGACTCCTGAGTTTAAATATCTTTAACATGGGCACAACGAAGATGGGATAGCTCTTCATAGGCTGAAGTCTTTATCAGCTTTATTTATTTCCTCTGAGGTCTTTATCAGTTTAACATACTTTCTAGTGCCCTCAAGGATTACCTGTCTACAAAAGAGACACTCAAAGTTACTCATAATTGCCTTTTAATATGAGTTAACTTTATCATTGCATCTTTTGGTAGATTTCACAGATGAAAAGAAATTTCCTGTTTACATTTACAAAGTCAAGTTTACATATTAAATTCCAGCTTATTCCTCACAAGAGGAAGGACCAGGCAGGAGATCTGCCTGGGCATAGTAACCATGATAATCACCATATTTCCTCCTTCCTGTAACATCTTGGGAAAAAGACAGCCTGCTGGTGCCTAGAGTCTGCACACACCATTTAGGAGATATACGTATGTGGTAATAAAGGTGCATGCTGGCTTTCACCTTCACGATTGTCCTAATAAAACAATACCTCCTAAGACTATTTTAAGAATTGAATGATATAATATGTGTAAAGCATTTTGCATGGTGCCTGTTATGAGTAAATGACTAACAATGGTATTTAATGTGCTTATATTTCATAAAAATAATACCTAATCATGAAACTCTTTCTTGATGACAGTTTATTCTGTTGGTAGTGGTAATAATGCTATTAAAAATAATAGTTAAGATTAGGGTACTTATTATATGCAATGCACAAAATAAGAGGGACATATATTGAAGAATTCAGGATTACCTAGGGACTCACACGTCTAGACTATTTATATTGATTTATATAAATTGATCTTTCTCCTTTTTGTCCGAGGGATGCAAAAACATTGCTTGAAAGAGCCAAATATTTACACAATGGGGACAACTGAAAAAACTAATAGTTAAACTTTACATCCTCAGGATATACCAAGGCTCAGAAGCTAAAAAAGTGTTTGGTTAGCATCCCTCAAGAGTTTCTTGCTAATGAGTGAACATTACTTCAATCCTGTGAGCACAGAAAGATGGTACTGCCATAGACTTTAGGAATTGTCTTATGACCTTTAAAGAGTCAGACCTTGGATCTGAAATACACACATCAACTACTATTCAATCTATTTGTAGTTGTGTTAAAACCAGCAATAGCTAGCTTAGTTTAAAAACAAAGAGCAGAAGACTGATGTCTCGTCCTTGTTCAGAAATCACAGCTTTTAACCGAGCTTTTTGAAGAAACTATATTATAAAGGTGAGATTCAACTCTGACCAAACTCAAGGTAATTAAAAGGTCAGTGGGAGAAGTCTTATTGCCCAGGACCCTAGATATTGAAATTTTATTGGCATCAGGTTTAGCGTTCACTCAAAGGGGATGGGATTATGAGAGGGTGAGACTCATTGGCAGTCATTATAGAATTGTGAATTGTGCCTACAGCAGCCAAAATATCCTTCACTGTAAGGCAGGGATCAAAAACTACATCCTCTCCAGGCAAAAACACATTTATGTAAATAAAGTTTTATTGCTCAGGTATTGTCTATAGCTGCTTTCATGCTACAATGGCATAGTTGAGTAATTGCAGTAATCTAAAATATTTACGATCTTGCTCTTCAAAGAAAGAGTTTGCCAGCCCATGGTCTAGAGTCTTATAACAAATTTAGTGGCAGTTAACTATATATAGCTTATGTTTTCCTTGTTTAAAATAACAGCAGCAAACCTAACAGTCTAGGATAGTGCTTCCTTTAGTATCTATACACCATTAATTGAATTGCTACCCCTCTCTTTCTCATCATTTTGAATCCCAGTACTGTTTTCTTTTACATTCCAGCTGATGGGAGTTGTTTCATTGTGGCTGACTTGTGTTTAACTTTCTTTAGAATCTTGATAACTCTGATAGCCAATAAATGTTTGCATTCATAGAAGAGAATGAGCAATACCCTGGATAATTATACCTCAAGCCTTTAGAGAAGCCCCCTCACATTTCTCATGAGTATTAAACCAAGATCTAAAGAATAAGTCCTGGACACTTGTCCCTTACATGGTATGTTGATGTTTACTGTTATGTGTGACAAAATTAGCCCCTGGGCTGACTCCCTGTTTCTACTATAAAACTTGGCATACAAAGTCTTTAGAAATTGTAACCAGGCTCGCATAGAGTAGCAGGAAGATAAATGGTCCATATGTAGGAAATACTCTATTCATGTTTGACAAGCTTAAAACTGTATCAAAAACAGCTAAAGAAGTTAGGATTAATTTAGATAAATTGGCTTCTCAAAAAGACATTTGAATTTCAGCCTTTTGCCCCAGTGCACCTATGTTGAGTGGTTTTATGGTGTCTGAATTGTTATCAAATCCAGCATGCCATGGTTAAAAGAAAATCAGCCAGCCAGACAATGTCACAGGAATAAAAAGATATCGTCAAGTTGTAGTACACAAAAGCAGCACCATACAGTATTTTAGCCTACAGATTTTGAAACTGATGTAGTCTTAAGTGCCAATTTCTATTCTTAGGTACTTGGGCTTTTGTCATGGATCTATAACATCACCAAAATGATCTGGGAAATTAGTGCAAAAATGAGCAAAGCTTAATGCACTGCTGGAAAACCTTATCTTAGGAAAGGGAGTTAGAGAGTCTTCTGGCAGGGGAAGGATTGCTTGTCCTGGTTAAATTCTGGACATCTCGGAATAGATTAAGAGGAATTGTTCAAGGACTGCCAATTATTTCTTTTGTTCATCATCTTATCCCCTTCATTCATGCCTAGAGACTTAAATTCTGTTGTGTATCTGCTCACTCAAAATCTCATACAGGAAATGATTCTATAACCTAAAGCGTTCAAAGAACACTTCACACAGAAACTGCAAGCATAGATTCTGAATTGCAAGGATTCTGAATTGCATAGACTTGGTCTTGGCCAATAAAGGAAAGGTTTCTTTTGACAAAAAGGAAGGATTACCAAGGGTTTTGATTTCTGCAACCAGATGGGACTTGCAATCCTAATATGTCAAAGAATAAGAAATTTTAATCCCAAACCATCCATTTTACTTTCTGTAACTGAAAGAGTAGAATATATTTTCACAGACATGGTTACTGTCAGGCCATTAACCTGTGAAAACTGAGAATGTTTACTTTTTTTCTAACTGAGCACTGGCTTTTCCTATCCCCATCACATTCCTACTATTATGTCTACTTTCAAACTGACCATCTTGTTACAGTGGAAAATAAAGTTTTATTCTTTTTTACTCTTGTTTTTGGTGGTCACATTTAAGATTCCAGAAACTTTTTATGTACCCTTGCTCTTTTTAGCAAAAGTCTACAGATCCTGAAATCATTGCTCAAATATAGGCCCCTGTGCAGGTGTTTCTCATAACAGTATGAGAATCACAACTCCATCATTGTATTTAACATATTGCAGTATTATATGCCATTTCCAATTTTCCTTTCTAGGTTTTGAGCTCATCAAGTAAATGAAGAATGTCTTATTCATTTTTATTTCCCTATCACCTTATACAGAGCCTGACATTAAGTAGACTTTTGATAAACATAGCATGACAAAAGTGGTTAAAACACAGGATTTTCTTTTTTCTTTTGCATGATCAGGCACCAGGAATCGAACCTGGGTCTCTGGCATGGCAGGCAAGAACTCTGCCACTGTGCCACCATTGCCCACCCAAAACATGGGTTTTTTAATCAGTCAGATCTGTGTTCCAGTCCTGGCTTCAAAATATATAAGCTGTAAGATCTTGACCAGTGCCTTTATATCTTCAAATCTCAGTTTGATGAACTCTGAATTGGAGAAAATAATTGCATTCACATCTGTAATGAGTTGCGGCACAAAGGGCAATCTGCACAGCTCCTGACATGATAAACACTCAGTATGTTAGCTGTTTATAATATTGTAATGAGTTAAATTCATTAATTGTGAAGTATAGCAAATTACTTGCCATCCACTTCAAGCATATTTTATGTTCTAACTGTGAAATATTTTGTATGACATGGGTTAATCAGATGGAGGGCATAAAAATCCTTAACCCATATGGTTTAAAGATTTCTTCATGATGCATGGATGGTGATACCAGTATTTATGAACTCTAATAATATATAGAAAGTGTAAAACTACAGTATCACATCATAATAGTAGTAAAAATTTTCAGTAGAGTTTAATTTGGTTCTAGGCATATTCAGTTTCTATTTTGATTCCTTAGAGTCCTGTATCTCATTCTACTCTTTTGATCTGGACTTCCGAAAATGGTTAATACTCTCCTTCTCTCCCTCTGCCCACTTCTCTCTCTCTCTCACTTATCTCTCTCTTTCTGTCTATCCCCACCTCTCTCTCTCTTTTCCATTTCCCCTTTCAATAAGAACAATTTATATACGTCTGAGGATAATAGTGCTCATAATATGAAACTGCATAAGAGTAAATTTTGCACATTTGCTGAAAAGTGGAATAAGACTCATCATCTGGTGCTTTCTGATTTCTCCTTGCCCAGGAAAAATGTCTGAATATGTGAGTAGTGGGACTCAGAGGTATTTCAATGCGGTATGCATAAATGAAGACAAACAGCAGGATCTACTCTGAAAGGCTATAGATTCTATGACTTGCTTCTCCTCGGGTGGCTAAAAGTGAAAAGTTGTCTGGTGTCACTAATATTATATCTGTGTTTGATGATTCCTTTGGTCATTTCAATTTTCGTGGAGTGTGGAGAACAATTGTTATTGAATTTTCAAGCCCTTTGGCAATAGATTTTAGTTGCAGCCATGCATAGAAATATGCATTAAGCATATTACAGGTTCATAGAAGTCTATCTTAGTTGATCTGAAGATAAGATAAAATATAAGCCTTGCTGCTATGGCTCCAAGTCCTTCTTAAATGCTTACAATATGAGGGCAGAGGATTTATTACATTTTGGGGTAATGATCTGTTATGGGTTATTGTTGATCATTTTAATTCTAAAGTGAAAAATGTACAGCAATTCAAAAGATTTGTTTTCCCTTACATCTCATTTGTAACTCTCCTATTTGTTATATAGAATTTCAATATTTATTTATGATACATGCTGCCACAGATACTACAGCACTGAAATAGGATTCTTTGGATAAAGTTTTCTTTTCCCTCCTTTAATGAGAGTTTTAAAATATTTATGAGGAGCAGTGCATATAATATACTATTTTGAGTGTGTACCAGCTGTTCTCACACTGAGTACTTATAAATACATATTTTTAGTCCGTATCCAAACACTTTGTTGCATCTGGTAAAAATTAAGAAGCTAATTTGGGAGGTTGCTTTAGAGAAGAAAGAGGTAGATGGGCGTGGAATTGGGTTTAATGTGTAACATTCAGTGATCCCTACAATTTATTCTGTTGACATTCTCCATTAAATAAGCAAGACTTGCAAATGCTAAAATTACTTTCAGTTTGATGGTTGTGTGATTTTTCGTTCCATTTAACTATATAGAAATTTAAAGTTTATTAAGTGTTTTCACAGATCTCATATAATATCCATGATGACCTGAGAATTATTTAGGTCTGGTATATCTCTAGTAAGTGGCTGCCCTTCTCTACCAAGTCTTCTGTACACCACACTAGTTCTACTTACCCTTCACTTATCAAATCATTAATTCAGGAATAACTGATTGAGGGTCTAATATTTAATTATCACTAGAACTGGAAGAAATTTAAATCATATTCACTTCAGGTTCCAAAGGTTCTCAGATGCCTGGATTAGATTGTTCTCATGTTGGGTTCTCAGTGAATCATGTAAGGCAGTTAGATAAAGAGCTGATCTCCCTGGGAGAAAATCGAGGTAACGCTGGGTTTGATAATACAATACCAAATGCACAATATGCGAAAGAAAAAATTTATATGTTGCACTTTATTCCAAGTTTTTCTAAAAGTCTGCTTTAAGAAAGACATTGCTAAGAATGAAAAGTCAAGCCACAGCTTGAGAGAAAATATTTTCAAAACACACATCTGCTGAAGGACTGGTATTCAAAATATACAAATAACTCTTAAAACTCAACAATAAAAAGAAACAAATGTTCAAAAGATCTTAACAAACACCTCACTAAAGAAGATATAAGATAGAAAATAAGCATATTAAAATGTATTTAACATGATATGTCATTAGGAAAGTACAAATTGATACAACAGACAAATACCGCTATACAGCTATTAGAGTGACTAAAAGTGAAAATGCTGACAACACTGAAGGCTGATAGGGATGTTGAACAAGAAGAATTCTCATGAATTGTTTTTGGAAATGCAAAATGATAGCACCTTTGGAAGAAAATCTGGCAGGTTATTAAAAAGTTTAACATAGGTTTACTGTACAATACAGTAATCACACTCCCAGATATTTACACAAATGCGCTAAAAACTTATGTCCACATAAAGCCTGCATATGAATGTTTCTGGAAGCTTTATTCATAATTATCAAAAATTCGTAAGCAAACAAGATGCCCTTAAATAGGTAAGTGAATAAACACACTGATATAATCCATACATAGAAGTGTTATTCAACAATTCAAAGAAATGATCTATTAAGCTACAAAAGACTTAGAGGAACCTTAAAGGCATTTTGTGAAGTAAAAGAAGCCAGTCTAAAAATGCTACCTACTCTGTGTTTCCAACTAAATAACATTCTGGAAAAGACAAAACTATAGAAACAATAAAAAAATCAGTGGTTTCCAGGGGCTTGTGCAACACTGAAGATTTTTTAAGGCAGCAAAACTATTCTGTATGGTGCTATAATGGCTATATGACACCATAGATTTGTAAAAAAAAACCATTGACTTTTACAGCACAAAGAGTTACCCTTAATGCATGCAAATTAAAAAGCAAATCAAAACTTCCTGACAGCAGATGGTGAGAGCTTGGTTGAAAAACAAGTGAAAACTGTTGGAGTGGGTGGTTACAGATAATAAAATGGAAGAAAGCTAAAATGACCCATCTGGTAATGATGCAACAGAGTTGGAGACGTCAATATGAGCTCATGTTTAGTATAGCTAAACCATAGGAGTGAGTGTGTGTGCACATGAGTGTACAAATTAGTATACACACATTTATTTCCTTGCTCTGTCAGCTGCTCTTTCACAATAGTAATGAGAATAAATAGTATCCAAACATTGGTTTCTAATGTCATTCTCTAATAATAGGAATCACGGGTCTTTGAAGAAATGGCTAACTCTAGGACTGCAGCAGGGAATATACAAAATGAACCTGGAGCATCTTGCAGTGCCAGGAAGTCAGGAAGTGTTCAAACTAATCAACAACTGAAACAAAACAAACAAAGAAACAAAAACCTAAAATAAAAAAACAAAGCAGAAAAATCTTTCCACAATGGTTGGAGTATGTCAAAGTCTGTCATAGGGACACAGGAACCAATGAAAAAGTTTCCAATGGCCAAACCTGGAACAAGATGATAATTACAATAAATGAAATGGTATTGAACTCATAACACAAAGTAGAAAATAAATATCCATGAGTCCATACCAATGTATAAATAATTGAATAAATAAATAAATAGGAGAAGAATAGGCAAACCTCCTGTATAGTAAAATCCAAATAATTCATATAGATACTCAACCCTCAGCGAGGCAGAGCATAACTCTCCCCACCTTCATTGTGGGCATACATTATGTCTGCAATCCAAACAGTACAGTTTGGAAAGGAGGGAAATAACTTTACAGTGGAGAAACCAGACAAACAGACTAAGATTGTGATCAAGGTCAAATGGTGTTCAAGGTCAACATCAAAAGTGATAAGCCACTTGATAAGGTGTGATGAAAATGGCACTTTACTTCTGTGGTCTTCCTTTCAAAAAAGCCCATTAACCCAATTAATCATGAGGAAACTATTTAATCATGAGGAAGCACAAATCCCATGTGGCATTTAAAGTCACAAAAGTAGATGAGATAACCCAAAAAGTAAGTATAGATGGAGAGGAGTAATGCAAGGACTGAATCCTGAGATTTCATCATTTAAAGGTTAATATGAGGAGTTAACAAGAGTGACAGAGAAAGAACAGCCTGACAGGTATGGAGAAAACTAAGCCAAGTATTTCAACAAGAGAAGGATCAGTGGAGTTAAGTGATTATCAGTAGATCAAGCAAGGGAAAAATGGTAGTTTGACAATAGTAACAATAGTATAAATCATGAGGATAATAGCTTATATTTGAATTGTACATTACAGTTCACTCACTGTTTTTATTTTCATGGCAACTCTAGGTTGCATTCATTGTTATCCTTGTATGAGTTCTCTGAGGAAACTGGCAGGTGAAATTACTTTCCACAAATTATTCTGCTATCAAATGGAAGAGTCCAGGCTTTAAAAAGTTCACATGGCTTAACTCAAGTGAGAGAACATTTTTTTCTAAGATATTTTAAACTTCATGATTGGTCCTCAATAAGTTTTTGGTTTTGGTTTTGTTTTCAATTTTCTTTATTGTTTAGAAACTATCATTCTTTTAGCAATAACTACACCAAATGATGCCAAAACACAAATGAAATTATTTAGTTAATATGCCAATTGTCTATTCATCAGTAAGTTTGGTGCAAGCGAAACAAAAGAGTAAGAATTCAACTCTTTGAGGAAATTACACTAGAGTAGACGAGACAGATAAATATGTGGACTATAATAGGAGTAATTGGAAAGGATTATGGGAACACCAAGGGGAAATAACTAACTTGGCTTGAGTGATTGGACTGAAAGGCACATTGTAGGATAAAGTCAAGATGATTGAAAACAGAAGGATAAATATACTGTTCTCACTTAGAGCACACTGGGCTCTTCCAGCCTTGAAGTAGTTATGACTGCTCACATATCCATCACAGGATTTATCTGTGCACCAAAACACACCAAGGTCAAGACAACAAGGAAACATCACATCCAACCAAGAATCAGCATTGATGGATGTCTTAATTATCTGTCTCCTGATAAATGAGTAGTTTAGCCATTCCCAGGAGATACTTTGTAGTCTCCAAGCTGACAACGACTTAGTTAAGTGGGATATTACAGCCATGATCTGATAAGATAAAAGCATTCCAAAAACTACAAGGCATCAGTGGTTTATCCTTAGCTAGCTGTTCTGCAGGCTTGCTAGCATACTTGTGACATAAGATAGCCGGCTTAAGAACAGATGCCAGTGCTATCTGTTTGAATATGCTTTCAAAGACAGACATATTATCATTTCTGCAGCAGATGTTTTGCTAGATAAGTTCAGCAGGGAGGACTGACTAATTGAATGCCCAGTTTAAAACATGCACACACACATACATACCTGCACACATGACTATAGTTAGAAGGCAAAGTGAAGGCTGATGGCTTTTAAAACACATTCAAAAGACAGACATGCCAGTTAGTGTTCAATAAGAAGGCAAATACATTGTCTAGAAATTGATAAATGCTTGTGTAATGACTCAGGGTGGCCTCCTTTCAATTGGATCTTGGCCATTAGCCTGGATAGGAAAACCTCAGTGGAACTCACTACATTAGCTCTGTACTGGCTCCCCTGTCTGCCTGCAAAATTTTGACTTTACTGAGAATCCCATCCCTACTCCATTTGTTTGGTAAGTGGGACAGGATGAGGAGAGGGCAAGAATCATAGTAATTCTTTAGACAACTGGACAACATTCATATCTTGGCTACAAACTTTATTAACTGTAATTTAATGTACTTAACTTTCTTATCAGTAAAACGGGTTTGATGATGTTATCTATCTTGCGGACTTCTTGAAAAGACTGAATTAAAAATAATTAATGCCTGTAAACCACTTAGCAGAGTGATTGGTACTGAAGAATCAATAGCTAATTTTATTATTAGCTGCTGTTGGCTCCAGTCTCAATTCTATTTCTTTCATGAAGTTTGCTTCATCTCTGCTATCTCTGTTCTCTGGGTTCATGGTTTAAGAATTTATTATTGACAATTATTCGAAGAAGGAGCCATTGAAAATACAAATTTACAAAAAGTAATGAGAAATAACATGGTCTGAAATCTCATTACCCAGGAATAATCACTATTAGAAAGATTGGTGGATGTTTTACAGAGTTTTCCTGACACAATTGCATAAGTAAGAACACAAATAAAATATAAATGCATGTATTACAGAAATACTGTATAAAACTATATTTGTTGGTTTTAAATGCCCTTTTCCCCTTAAAATACATAATAAACATTTTCCAGTGAGTACACATAGATCCCCCTGTCATTTTAAATTGCTTTATAATATTACATTGGGGAACAAGTCATAATTTATAGCTTGTTCTCTGCTGTGGGTTATTTAGGTAATTCCCTTTATTGGATATTATAAGCAGTGCTTCAGTGGACATTTTGTTCTAAATTATATGTTTGCTTAATTAATTCCTTAGTATAACTTTCTAAATGTTAAATTGCTGAAAGTTTGTGGGGCCTTTGATAGTGATTGTTTCCAAAAGTGCATGAAAATGCTTGTTTCTTAAGGGGCTTGCCAGCACCAAATATTTAAAAATCTTTGCCTATCTCATGGTGGGGGTATAATATCTCTTTTTTTTTTATTTATACTCAGTCAAGTACTAGTACAATGTAATATTAATAAAAGAAAATTATTAGAATTGTACTATTTGCTAAGTCCATGATTTACATGAGGGTTCACTGTATTGTACAATGTTATGGTTTTAAATAAAATTTATTCTAATGACATAGATACAGCCTAAAGTTTCCCTTTTAGCCACATTCAAATATATAACTCAGTGCTTTATGTTCACTGTGTTGTCCTACCATCACCACCATCCGTTATCAAAACTTTTCCATTGATCCAGATAGAAACTCTGTAAAGCTTAAAGTATTTTTTGAGTGCATATTAAGTGTTGGTACTGTTCTTGATAATCAAAATACATTACTGAAAAGAATATGGAAAAATACTATCTTAGAATGTCTATTCTAGTGATGGGTATGTGGTAGGGGAAGGCAATAAAGGATAAATAAATCAATTATATACTATGTTAGAAATTGACAAATGCTGGGGATAAAAACCAGATAAAATTGAGGATGTCCAAATTTAAAATTTCATATTAATATTTTCCTGGTTTACATATTGCCCTTTCTTTGGAAAGAAGTTTTAATGTCACCATAGTGGCATCTATCAGTGTCCCATAATTTTGCCTGCTTATTCCATGTGGACCAGTGCCTGCTAAGCACTCTCATTATTCCCTATTATTTTCCCTATCTAATTTTGAGTAGGCAACCATGATAAGCATGTATCCACAGTTTTCAAATTACTAATGGCTGTTTTTGCAAAATTTGCATGTGATGGTGTGGAATATGAAATGCATTTTCCCCTGGAAACTCTATATATTTTAATGTCTAACCACCACCCTCCTCAACAATCCATTAAAAAATGTCTGAAAGTCCTTGCTCTAGTATCCAGCTGGAGATGGAGTTTGACTGCGAAGGTCTGAGACAGCTGCTTGGCTTTTTTTTTTTTTCTTGGCATGGGCAGGCATCGGGAATTGAACCCAGGTGCCTGGCATAGCTGGCAAGAACTTGGCCACTGTGCCACCATTGCCCGCCCCTAGGCAAATTTTTAAAGATAGTTCCCAGAAAGAGTTGCTGAATTTCACTGGCACTGTTCCTGTGATGTTTCAGGGTAATACATATACCAATTCATTTGTGGATTTTGGATTCTCACCCTTTTGCTCCACCTATTTGCTTCTTGAAGCCAACTGCAAATATAGGACTCTCAGTTGGAAAGCATGTGGATGCTCAAGGCAAAATATACTTGCTCTAGCTCCAAAACTGGAGCCATCTTCAATCTGTCTTTATTGGATTAATTAAGGAAATAATGGCCAAGTTTCAAGAAGAACTTACTCTTTTTTCTCTATCATCATCTGATGAGACACACAGGTAGACTTACTAACCTATATTGAGAAACTCATGGAAGGTGTCTCATATAAATTCAAAGAACTGGGCAAACCACAAGAATAAAACAGTCAGTAAAATTACTGTGGTTTGAAGTAGAGTTGTATTGCCTTCCCATTAGCAATTTCAGCAAAGGGCTCTGCAGACAGGATGGTTCTTTTAGACCTCTCAGAAAGAACTGAAGGAGAGATGATGGACCTGGATATCTTCAACCTGTCTCATGTGGAGTTCAGCAAAGATTTGTCTGTTTCTACTCATTCCAAGGTGGTGATTCTCACAGTCAACTCTTTGGGTAGTTCTCAGTCCTACCTTAATGTGGTACAGAGCAGTGTGGATATGTTCAGACCCCTTATTCCAGCTGTGGGACATTATAAGCATCACTGTGTCCTGCTCGTTGCAGCTCAGCCAGTAGACATCATGACTTATGTGACTTGGAAATTGAGTTCACTTCCTGAAAATTGAATGATTGGAATGGGATGTAATCTGGATTCACAGAGATTACAATATATTATTAAAAATGTTTTGAGGGCTGGTTATGGTGGCTCAGCAGGAAGAGTTCTCACCTGCCATGCCGGAGACCCGGGTTTGATTCCCGGTGCCTGACCATGCCCAAAAAAAAAAAAGAAAAAAAATTGTTTTGAGGCATGAAATTTCAGGAAAAGAAGTATGGGTTGTTGGTGAGCAAGGAGAAGACAAAGTGACCACATAGAGTGGCCAAGAAGAAGCAGTAGTCATAATTCTCAGGTGCAGCTATCCAACAGAGTCATGGAACTGATAAGGTAAAAGGTCAAAGATCCCAGTTTGACTATCAGTTGCTGACCTGGTTGACAGTATTATAACCAATAAAAAGAAAGTGTGTTCTGTATCAATATGAGTGAAGGGATATTATGATATAAATAGTGAAGTGTTCTTAACTTTGCCTTGCATTCTTGGAATCAGTGGGGTTATATGAAGTTATTAAAACCACAGTGAAAGAAGGTACAGTGAGTGAGAAGCTCCAAACCAGCACACGATCAATCCATAGTCTGCAACAACAGTTAGAATGTGACTCTAAAGTGCACGTTTACCAAAAAGAAAAGGTCATCTGATTTTGCCAATGAATTTAGGGTTGAGAACTTCTGCGTCTTATTACTTATCCTTGCAAACTGCTTGGTTAAGGTAGATGGTTCCTTGGTTAGGTTCGTAATTTGAGTTCTTTTGGGAATTAGGTAAGGAGAGAAAAAAAAAAACAGAATTGATTTTCATTGGTGTTCTTATGCGATCTATACCATTCTTTAAAACTAATGCAGTGATAAACATTCTGAAATGTGCACTATTTTAAGTTGTATATAATAAACTAAAAGCGCATTCAGTGCTTTGAAAATATTTTGTAAGTGATACCTTTAAGAATTTTTTTTAACTTTTTTATTTTTAAATATATATGCAGAACAATAAATTTCAAACTACATTTTAACAAGTGGTTGTAGAACAGATTTCAGAGTTTGGTGTGGGTTATAGTTCTACAATTTTGGGATTTTCATTCTGCTGCTCAAATACACTGGAACTAAAAGGAAGTATCAATATGACTCGGTAGCCATACTCGTTTGTTGAATCCTGACTTCTCTGTTATGACTCCTCATTTTCCGTTAAGGGATGCATTTGTCAAAGAAAATTATTCTTTGACTTTAGTAATAAACATGATAAGTCAAAGGCCCAGTATGGATTTTTTCAATCTGTGCTAGGTGTACATTCAGAGGTAGAACTTAAGATACAGTATTAAGGGTGGGCCATGGTGGCTCAGCAGGTAAGAGTGCTTGTCTGCCATGCCTGAGGACCTGGGTTCAATTCCTGGTGCCTGCCCATGTAAAAAAAAAAAAATATATATATACAGTATTAATAATTTTTCTGTAAAATGTATTTATAGTAATGGTAAAGCATTTTATTTTTATTCCTCAAATTAATTAGTTACCAAAAATAGAGAAGAATTTTACATGAAGCTTAAAATAGTGAAAGGGAAAGTAAAACTTTTTGACATGAAAACAAAGTATACTTGATTTCCAGTGAGACTGCCCTTTCTGAAATTTTCTATAACCTCTTTTGGGCTATATAACACCTCTGATATCTCACAAGCTAACTGTGATATTAATAGAACTGTAGAGAAGCATATATTTTAAATGGAAATAGATTGTAAATGAAAGCTAAGCAGTTTACTTCAGAGCAAAAGTATAAGGTTTTTCGTAGAAAATATTGGTCTTGGGGAGGGGCTGAATGGAGTATGGTTCTGAGTAGGTCCTTTAAACACTCCTGAAGAAACTAGAGTATATATCCTTTGGTGATAGGTCAATAGCAGTATCTTCATAAGTGAAAGTTAACATATTATTGCTAGTATGATATAAAACTAATAGTAACATCTAACATTAATATTACTTATATATTAGGTAGTGTTTTAGTTATATGAATCCTCATAATAATGCAATGAGATAAGGAGTATTATCAACATCATTTTATAGAGGAAGAAATTGAGGTTTAATGGCCAAGGTCTCATGGCTATTAAGTATCTCTACTTTTTCAAGGCACTAGAGAGGGGAAAAGGCCTAATAACCAAAATAGTCATCACAAGACCCTAAAGCTGGGGTTCTGTATACTATGAAAGGATTGTTTCCATTCTCATGTAGGGGCCTACATTTTTTTTTTCAAACATGATTTTTAAAAAGATTGGTTCCATGGCTTCCCACATCTGCCCTCAGCAAATAGCAGAGGAACTGGGGGGTACGCACTGAGGTAGGCATTTATTTACTTAGCCATGCAAACAGTATTGAGAGCCTACTGGACACCAGACACCATAGTAGACACTGTGTATGCAATGGAGAGCCAACCTGGACAAGTTTTGTGGTGTAACAGTCTACTATGGGAGGCACAGTAATTAAATAGTTTAGCAAATAAATGTACAAGAGCAAATGTAATAAGAATTGCAAAGAGGTCTAAGATGCCTTGAGAGATAGGTTAGGGAGACAGGAGCCAGACGGTTTACAAGGGCAGACATTTCCTTGATAGGGAAGAAACAGTTAAACCAATGCTAATGCAACATCATAATGGATGCTTATAGTTATGAGCTTAAATACTAAATAAAAGGTTGTATTCAGTAGCATATGTTTAAGAAAGTAGAGAAGTACTCAATATGCTTAAAAAGATTTCCATCAGAATTGGCTAGGATAAAAATCTTGGACATTTGAAGAATATGAAGAAATAAGTATGAGTTAAATGTAATTCCATTACAGAGGTAGGTCATTTTGATGTTACTCTAACAATGTATCCTTTTGGATGAAATAGGGAGGTAAAACTGAAAAAAAATATTTCTTGTATTTATAAACTAGCCATTTCTAATATCTGTTGATGCTCTTGAACAATAACATCCTATCCACATGGTATTGTATAATAGGTAAATTACCTAGAGTTCACTAAATTAATTACAAAAAGAACACATCAATTGCTCCAAATACTGTGTTAGAATCTCAGTATTCAAAGTTGAGTAATATATAGTCTTTGCCCTCCAGAAGCCCATGGGAGTATAGTCAGTCCTCATGATTTATCGATTTCATATTTGCAAATTCACCTGCTTGCTAAGATTTATTTGTAACTCCCAAGTCAATATTGGTGGCATTTTCAGAATCATTCACAGACATGGGCAGAGTGGAAAAAATTTGAATCTTTAGACACACACATTCCTTGCTAAAGATCAATGAGGCAACACTCTGCCTTCTTGTTTCAGCTCTCATACTATAAACAGTTGTTCTTTTTTTGGTATATTTAGTGCCATGTTTTTCACATTTTTGTGTTTTTTTAATTGGTGTTTTTGCACTTTAGAATAATACCCAAGTATAGTGCTGAAGTGCTGTCTAGTGTTCCTAAGTACAAGAAAGCTGTGATGTGCCTTCTGGAGAAAATATGTATGTTAGATAAGATTAATACAGGCATGAGTGGGTTTAATGTTAATGAATCAACAATGCATATTAAATAAGGTGTCTTTAAACCGAAATACAATTTTAAAAAGTTATATTTTGATCAAGTGACAAAAATCTTGAGACCACAGACTCCCTGTATTTCCTCTTGGAGCAATGGTTCAGTATTCATTAATTCAAAGCAGCAACTTTGTAGAGTATAACAAAGTGTGAACAATGAGAATCAGCTGTAATTCTCTCTACCAAATATTTCTTTCAGTGTTGAATATTAGTAATCATGTTGTAAGTTCCATGTATAAATGAAGAAACTGTATCGTGACTACCACTCCTACTATGGTTTGGTGATAATTTGGTATTTATAATGCTTCAGTAACTTTTTTTTGCATTTTTCCAAAATCATACAATACCATTTCTTATCATGATTTTTAGTGGAAGTTTGATTAAAATGCTTCTTTGATAAATTGTGGATGATAAATATATTATTTTCCTATTTACATTGTAATTTTCTTTAAATTTGAAGACTCATGAATAAAAGTTTGGATTTGAATTAAAAAGTGACCAAATTTGTTTGAATAGCTCTAATCTATTCAATTAGATCCTAATGGATAATTGAATAAATACAAATAATATACTGTGATTAAGATAAAATCTGTGGTTTTGTATTACCTAACATGTGAGATAAAATAATCCATGCATATCAAAATGTTTCCAAGAACTGAAGGATTTGACTCTACAGATTGGTCCAGAATTCAATCCAGAGGGAACACATATGTGCTCTCTCTCTCTCATACACACACACACACACACACACACACACACCACAAATATATCTTTATGCATGTGCATATTTGTGCCAGTGTAAAAGTGGTATATACCCCAGAAAAGCCTTGTTTTAATCCTGATCCACTTTTGTGGGAGCAGTTGTTCCTTTTAATCCTGATTTGGTACTGTAGGTTGGAAATGCAATTAGATTATCTCCACAGAGATGTGTGATCTTTTGATTCCATGGAGATGTGACTCCCCCCATTCCAGGTGGGTCTTGATTAATTTGCTGGAGTCCTTTAAAAGAGGACACATTTTGTAGAGAATAAAAAATGACAGAGCCAACAGAAACGTCAGAGCAGAGCTGACACAGATGCCGATGCTTGGAGAACAGATACACAGATATCTGGAGATGCTTGGAACCCAGCAGACGTTGCCATGAGATGTTAAGCAAGCCGGAATCTGGAAAGAGCCAAGGGATGCCAAGAGATGAAGGCCAGCCCTGGAGAAGTAAAGTGAGGAACCCCCACAGGAACAGAGGCTGAAAGCAATGGAGCCCAGGAACAAGGGACCAGCAGATGCCAGCCACATGACTACCCAGCTGACAGGTGCTCCTGACCCATTGGTCTTCCTGGAATTAATGTATCTCTTCTTGGATGCCTTAGTTTGGACATTTTTATAGATTTAGGACTGCAGCCTTGTAGCTTATTAAATTCCCCTTTTTAAAAACTATTCCAGTTCTGGTATATTGCATTCCGGAAGCTTGCAAACTGACACAGTAGACATTGAATATTTATGTTAAATATGTATTGTCAATATATATGGCACTGTGGTCTGCCTTCTAAATCTTCTAAACACTTTTTAAAATTTCTAAACACTGAGGGTAAATAGAAAAAAATTTCAAGGAAAAACAAAATGGCTTATAAAATAAGAAGAATTAAAAATGTCACATTCTTCTCAAGAACAAACAGAGCTAGAGGAAAATACCTCAAAATTCTGAAGGAAAATGATTAATATACCAATATTTTATTCCTGTTGAAACTACCACTTAATTTTGAAGAAAGTATAAAAATTTCAGTGACAGGCAAAGATTTAAAATATATGTACCTTATACTATTAATTAAGACGCTTCTGGAGATGGACACTGTCTAAAGAAAAATTAAAGCAGAAAGGAGGAAGACACCAATGCCAGGAAACTGTGGCTCTGCCAAAGAAGATTCTCAGAATGGCAGCTCTGCAGCAGTCTGGGAGGGAAACTGGCATAGAATGAGCAGGAATGGTCCTTTGGGAAGGAGCTCTCCAAGAAAATAATAGCATTTGTAAGACTTTATGATATATTTGAACTGTTAGAAAATTATATTTGTGGGGACAGATTGATACCTATAGGTACATATTATATGTATGTGTCTTCCAAAGTATAAATCAAATATAAAGATTTTTGTATTTCAGGTTGTAAACATTACATATCCTGCCCCACCCCCAAAATTCCAAATACTTTGGTGACCATTGTTTGATGTCAAAAAGTGGCTTCAGAAAAAAAAAAGAGGCTTCATTTGTATATATTGTACTTTTTCAAAATGGTAATTATTGAGTTACTTCAAATAAATTGTTCTTGTTTACTAGCTGCCAGAATGCAATATACCAGAAATGGAATGGCTTTTAAAAAGAGGAATTAAATAAGTTGCTAAGGCTGAGAAATTTTTTTTTGTTCCTGATTAAAACAAGTCAATAGAAATATCCAATCAAAGGCATCCAAGGAAAGATACCTTCGTTCAAGTAGGCCAATGAAGTTCAGGGTTTCTCTCTCAAGTGGAAGGGCACATGGCGAACACAGTCAGGGTTCCTCTCTCAGCTGGAAGGGCACATGGTGAACATGGTGTCATCTGCTAGCTTTCTCTCCTGGCTTCCTGTCTGATGAAGCTCCACAGGAGGCATTTTCCTTCTTCATCTCCAAAGGTCGCTGGCTTGTGGACTCTCTGCTTTGTGGTGCTACAGCATTCTCTGCACTCTCTGAATCTCCTTCAATCTCCAAAATTGTTCCTCTTATACAGTCCAGAAATTTATCAAGACCCACCCAAATAGATGGAGACATGTAATCACCTAATCCAGCTTAACAACCACTCTTGATTAAATCACATCTCCAGGGAGATAATCTGATTACAGTTTCAAACATACAGTATTAAGTAGGGATTATTCTGCCTTTATGAAATGGGATTTTGATTAAAACATGGCTTTTCTAGGGTCCATACATCCTTTCAAACCAGCACATAAATTCTTAGGTGTTGTTCTAGTTTGCTAGCTGCTGGAATGCAATATACCAGAAACAGAATGACTTTTCATAGGGGGAATTTATTAAGTTGTAAGTCCACAGTTCTAAAGCCATGAAAATGTCCCAACTAAAGCAAGGGTTTAGAAATGTCCAATCTAAGGCATCCAGGGAAAGAAACCTTGATTCCAGAAGGCCAATTACGTTCAGGGTTTCTTTCTCAACTCATAAAGCACATGGCATACATGGTGGCATCTGCTAGCTTTCTCTCCAGGCTTCTTGTTTCATGAACTCCAGGGGGCATTTTCCTTTTTCATCTCCAAAGGTTTCTGGGACTGTAGACTCTGTTAGCTCTTTCCAAAATGGTTCCCTCTTAAAGGACTCCAGTAAGCAACCCCCTTGAATGAGTGGAGACACACCTCCATGGGAACCATCCAATCAAAAGTCACCACCCACAATTGGGTGGGTCACATCTCCATAGAAACAATAAAAAAAGTTCCCACCCAGCAATAGTGAATGAGGATTAAAGGACATGGCTTTTCTGGGGTGCACAAATTCAAATCAGCACAGGTGTTATAATAATAGAGTTTACTACATATGAACCTGAGTAAAATAATAACTATATAAGGAGGGTATGCATGTTTTAAAATGATATATACACAAGACTGAATTAATTGCCAAAGGGAGACCAGTACCTGAAAAGTGCTTTTCTAAAAAAAAATGAATCTTTCAACAGCCCCTCCTCAACAATGGAGATGGTGTGGCAAAGCCTGGGAAGCCACCCACAGGACATCTAGAGGGTGGGTCCCCTGATGGCTAGGCTTCTCCATGGTCTCTTCCTATTTTCTCATTTATTAAAATAAGCTTCATGCCTCACTTTTATCATGAAGGAAAATTGTTGGGTTTTTGTTTTTTTTTTTCAGAGCTAACATATACTTCTTTTAGTGGTTATGTTATCAATCAATACTCAATAAATACTTTTGGAATAAACAATTCCCACATAATTTATCACATGCAATTTCTTGGCAGGTAAAAAATAAATATTTATTTCTTCACAGGTAATGCTGTGATGGGGACATTAAAATGGGTGGCGGATCAATGTACAAAAAGAATAAATGCTGTTTGGGGACCTTTCAATGTTCAGGTTATCTAAATAGTTAAATAGATGCAAATGTGTTGATGGTAAGATGAATGAATTCTGTTTTCATCATGATCTAGGCCACTGATCTCTTTAAAAATATGCTATAGAATCTCAGGAAGAATAAGTCAGAAGTTATGCCTAATAACAACAATCTACTTTTCTGGCCAAGCACCTTATTTTGTTTTTATTTTACTTCATTTCTACAAAGACATACATTTGTTTTTGCCACAATAAGTTTTATCATGTTATGAGGAGAGACTTTTCCATTTGCTTTCCCTTTTGTTCCCTTCTATACTTGATATTATAAGTTTTTTTCTTAATGATTTTTGTTCTATACCTTTGATGTGATTGAACAACTTGGAATATCTCTCTTCCAGCCAATCTCTCTCTCTCTCACTCACACACACACACACTCCAAATATCTTTGCTTTGAATTCAATATCTTCCCTACATTGTGAGATCTGCCGTATTAACAACTTTTATTCATAATTGTTTTATATTACATTGGCATTTGTTTTCATTAATTTGACAGAAACCTCATTAGCAGAGACTCATTAGCATTTTGTCATGGAAAATGGTTTCTCCATTTTATATTAAGACAATAATATGAGATAACAAATGAGTACTTGAAATAGGAATGCAACAGACCCAACTCAGTGAGTAGGAGGGGCTGTTGATGTTCTTATCTGCCTTTGCTCCATGAGAAGTGGTAACAGCACCAGCAATTCAATGCTATAATTGTGTATTTGATAATGTATTTTTTTTTCACTATTTTGAGAGGGACCTATCTTGAACCCTAATAGTTTGTTCCTGGACATGACAAGAGCATGAAAAAGGATATTTGCACATAGGCACTAAAGCTAATTAAGCCTTCAAAAAGGTTGCAGCTATTCCTCCTGGAGAGTTAACAAAAATAGGTATTGAAATGTATTTCCCCCGTTCCGTATTGTGCTGGTTTGAATCTGTTGTGTACCTCAGAAAAGCCATGCCCTTTAATCCTCATTCAATATTATTGGGTGGGATCTTTTCTATTATTTCCATGGAGATGACCCACCCAATTGTGGGTGGTAACTTATGGTTAGATGGTTTCCGTGGAGCTGTGTCACCACCCATTCAAGGTCGGGTTGCTTACTGGAGCCTTTAAGAGGGTACCATTTTGGAGAAAGCTTTAGAGCCGACCTCTAAAGCATTAGAGCCCATAGTGCCAGAGACCTTTGCAGGTACATAAAGTAAACGACCCTGGGGAATCCTTGAAGAAGCCTAGAGAGAAAACTAGCAGATTTTGCCTCATGCCTTTCCAGCTGAGAGAGAAACCCCGAGCATCATCGACCTTCTTGAGCCAAGGTATCTTTCCCTGGATGCCTTTGACTGGACATTTTTATAGACTTGCCTTAATTGGACATTTTCACAGTCTTAGAACTATAATTTTGCAACTTAATAAATTCCTTTTAAAAGTCATTCTGTTTCTGATTATTGCATCCCAGTAGCTTAACAAGCTAAAACATGTTTTTGCTAGAACAATGATGTCAGGAGGAGAACCAAAGGAAAAATAGCTCTGTGCTTAGGGAATAGTTCCAAGTTTCATCAACAAAATTTTACCATTACTAAAAGGCATATTGATGTGAATTACTTAAATAATTATCCCATGTCTTCAGAAGGGAAACTGTATTTTAAAAACTCAAAAGAAAAGAGAATAAGCAAACTGAATTTAAAAGAGGAAAGGTATAATAGAGGCATAAATCCAGAAAAAGGAAGTAAAATGGTTTAAAAATTTGGAGGCAGATACATTTAGATTAAAATCCCATTTTGGCCTCTCAATTCCAGCATGGCTTTGGTCAAGCCTTCTGCATCCCTATTTTTCCATTTATAAAATACTGATAGTATTAGCATTGTCTTAGAGTTATTGTAAGAATTAAATGAAATTGTAAATGTAACATCTACTATAAAAAGTTGCTAAATAAATGATATTTTTTACAATTTCTTTATGATCTTCCCAATTGCTAAATCAAAGCATTCTAAGGCATAAATGTTCCCTAGAGATCAGTCCTATGCTCCAAAATCCATTTAGATGATTTATTCTTTTTTGATAATATATTGATTATCAATTATCTACTAGGAAAGAACTATAATTTTCAGATTACTTTCTAATAGTTAAGATAATTTAGAATTACAGTTGAACTCCAACTGTATTTTAAGATGTTGCTTTAAGGACATTTTCTTCTCAAAATTCATGGTTAATGTAAATACATAAAAGCAAATGTCCTCCAAATATGGCTCTTCCCTTAATCTCACATTATAGACAAGATAAGTGGTAATTTAAACTTAGCATATATAAAAAGAGAGGGAACTTGAGGTCAGGTAACTTCGTACATAAAATCAACAAGCATACAGAAAATACAGTCTTTAAAGAAGACCTCATAATCAAGTAAGTACAATGTTTGTCATATAATGGAAAAATACTAGACCCAGAAACCAGCAGAAAAGTAGGATCTATCAACTAAAGAAAAAGTCAGTAGACTCAAAATTTAGTTATTTTAAAAGATTAGTTATATTTATAAAAATTCAGTGATACTGATGAAGAAAATAAGAGAAAAAGCACAAATTCCCAATATCAGGTATGGAAATGGGACTGTGGCTCTACAACCCACATATATTGAAGTATAATGAGGAAACAATATAAATTAATTTGTCAATTAATTCACCTGCTGAAATAAAATACACAGATATGATGTGAAAAATATGTTACAAAAACTCTTAGAAAAGAAATAAAAATTTTGAATAGCCTGGTATCAGTTAAAGAAATTGAATATGGCAAATATAAATTTGCCAGTATTACTGTATTATAATTTTATTATGCAACTCCACTTATTACTTCTTAGAGTTGCTAACATGCAAATGCATAAAAAGCAATGATAAATCAATGGTTTGAGCATATAATGTATATAGACATAATTTGTAACAAATCCAAAAAATGGTAGGAGATGGAGATATAGGCACAGTGTATGTGTATGATATTGAAGATCAAATATGACTGTTATAGATTTAGGATGTAAAATGTTACCCCATGGTGACCACAAAGAAAATATATGAAAAATCTATATTCAGAAAGAAATGGGAAGGTACACAAAATGGTACAAAATAAAACAACAACAACAATAACAAATAAATATAGAAGTAGACATTAACAGAATAAATGAGGGTCAGAACAGGTATAAGAGTTAAAAAGACAAATGTTTTAAAATGTCAGGGTACAGTACTGCATTATGAGTACATACTTTAAATGTTTAAACTCTCCAGTCAAGAGGCATAGATTGGCAGAATGGATAAAAACATGACCTAACTGTATCCTGTTTAGAAGCAGCTCACCTTAAATTCAAAGATAAAAGTAGGTTGAAAATGAAAAGGTGGATCAAATAGACCTTGCAAATAATAATCCAAAGACAGCTGGGGTAACTGATACTAATATCTGATGAAATGTACTGATAAATGGGTCAATTTAATAATTATTAAATGTATAGCCACCTAACAGCACAGTCCAAAAAAAATGAAGCAAATATGACAGATTTGAAGTGAAAAAATAAATATTGCTACATTAATGTCTAAATGTTTTAAATTTTTTTAAATATGTAAAAACTTTTGCCCTTTTAAGTCTTATTTATTATTTCAATAATAGAAGTATCTAGACAGAGGATCAGTAAAGAAATAGAAGACTTAAATGCTACTTTAAACCAGCTAGGCCTAACAGACTTATATTGAACACATCAACCAATGGCAAAAGAATACACATTTTCCCTAGCGCACGTGGATGATTTTCTGGGATAGACTAAATGACACAAAACAAAACTCAATAAATTAAAAAAATTTTAAATTATGCATTTTATCTTCTCTGACCACAATGGAATGAAGCTAGAAATCAATGACAGGGAGAGAAATGGCAAGTTCACAAATATGTGGAAATTAAACAGCATAACAACCAATAGGTTAAAAAGGAAATCAAAAGGAAAATTGGTAAATACTGTGAGGCAAGTGAAAATAAAAACAAAACATAACAAAATTTAGGGGATTAAGCAAAGGCAGTGCTGGGAGGGAAATGTAAAACTCTGAATGCTTATATTAGAAAAAAAAGTAACAATAAAAAATGGGCAAAAGACTTGAATAGACAACTCTCCTAAAAAGATTTACAAATGGCCAAAAAGCACCTGAAAAAAAAGCCCAATTTTTTAGCCATCAGCTGAATACAAATCAAAACCATGATGAGATACCATTTTATATCCACTAGAATGACTGCTATCTAAAAAATGGAAAATTACAAGTGTTGGAGAGGATGTGGAGAGAGGAACACTTGTTCTTTCTGGGTAGAAATGCAAAATGGTGCAGCTGCTGAGGAAGACATGTTAGCAGTTCAGAAAGTTAAGTACAGAATTACCACCTGACCCTGCAATCTCACTTCTAGGTATACATACCCAAAATAATTGAATGCACAGACTCAAACAAGTATTTGCACACAAATGTTCAGCACATTATTCCAAACTGCCAAAAAGTAGAAGCCACACAAATTTTCACCAACTGATGAATGAATGGATCAATAAAATGTGATATATACATATAATGCATATTATTCAGGTGAAAAGGAATGAGTTTCAGATACAAGCAAAAACATGGCTGAACCTTGAAGACATTATGTTGAATAAAATAAGCCATACATGAAAAGGAAAAGTAGCTTATGATCTCACTGATATAAAACAATAAACAAATTTATGAAGTCAGAAGTCAGAAACTAGAATACATGTAACCTGGGCAGGCCAGGGTATGAGTAGGGAAGGGGGTACTTAAATTGTAAATTCTGTTTAGGTTGATGGAAAATTTTAGGTAATAGATAGTGGTGATGGCAGCAATGATGTGAATGCAGTTAACAGCACTGATTATATATTTGAGTGTGGTTAAAGGGGAAATTTTAACATATATATGTTAATAGATTAAAAGCCAAAACCAAAAACAAATACATAGGACTGTACAACACAAAGAGTAGACTTCAATATAAATAATGGCCTATAGCAACAGCACATTCATAAAAAATGTTCTTTCATGAATTATAACAAATGCATCACACTGATGCCAGGTGTTAATAATAGAGTGTTTATGGGAACTCTATACTTTATACATGATTTTTCTTTAAATCCAACTACTTCTCTTCAAAAACTCCTTTCCAAAAGGAAACTTCAGTCCCAAATGGTTTCACTAATACATTCTATCAACAATTTCAGGGAAAAAATAATGTCAATCATATATATTTTCTCTTTTAGAAATTACAGGAGTAAGGAACACCTCACAGTTCATTTTAGGAGGCCAGGCTAACATGATATCAAAACTTGAAAGTGACATTACAGTAAAAGAACAGTATGAACCAAAACTCTTTAAAAACATATACGTAGAAACCCTTAACAAAATTTTAACAAATTGAATTCAGCAATATACAGAAATCATAATATATTATGATCTAATAGAATTCATTCCATTAATCTAAAGTTGGATTTTGAGTAAAAGTACATCAATTTAATCTATCAAATTTAAAGAATAATGAAGAAAAGCCATATGATCACCTCAATATGTAGGAAAAAACCTATGGCAATATTCAATATCTATTCATGATAAAAGCTCTCAGCAAACTAGAAACAGAATAGAGCATTCTCAGTCTTTTGAAGGGCATCTATAATAACCTTTATTACCACCATGGCTAATGTTAAAACATTGAATGTTTTATCCCTAACGTCAGGAACCAGATTAGGATAGCGTTCTCACCACTTATATTCAAAATAGCACTAGTGTTCAAGCTAAATTCAAAGAGAAAAGGAAAAAATAAAGGTCATAAAGACTGAAAAGTAATTTTTACAAATGTCATGATTGTGGATTTAGAAAATCCTAAGGAATCTATTTAACAATACTAGAGCTAATAAATTAATCTCATAAAGCTAGGTCACAGGATTCATGTGTCAACGCTATAAAATACCTGGAAATAAATTTAACAGTTATTTCAGATCTTTACACTGAAGACTACTTACCCTTGCAAAGATATTTAAAGATTTGAAAGAATGGTGAAATATATCATATTTATGAAATGGAAGACAGAATTGTTTTAAGATGTTAATTCTTCCCAAATTTATGTACAGAGTCGATTAAATTCCCTTGGAAATTCCTTTGCAGTTCTGTTTATTGTTGTCCTTGTTAGTGAAAATGATAAAGTGGAGTCTAAAATTTATATAGCAATACAAACAGCTAAAAGAGCCTAACAATCTTGACAATTTAAAATTAAATTAGATTAAATTTACAAATTCACCATCACCAATTTGAAGACCAATTATTATAGAGATTTAATAATTAAGAGAGTTTCTGTATTGGCATTAGATTAGACATATTATTCAATGATGCAGAACAGAGATTCTAGAAATAAACTCATATATATTCTCATTTGGTTGATGTTTTTTTTTGTTTGTTTGTTTTATAATCAGAGGCACAAGGCAATTCCATGGGAAATGAAGTCTTTGAAAACATGATATTGAAACAACTAAATAAGAAATGAGAAAAATTGCACTAAGATTTTTACCTCATAGCATACATCAAACTTTATTTGAGATGTGATAAGAGTCCTAAACATAAAGACTAAAACTATACATACACATGTATATTTTGCATGGGCAGGCTCTGGGAATCAAAAAAGCCATATATTTTTTGAAAAAATTATATATGTATTTGTATGCTTAAGTTAGGCAAAATTTCTTAAAATAAATTTTGAAATTAATTACAAAAACAGACTATAGACTGAGAGAAAATATTTACAATACTGATTACCTGAAAAATCCAGATATCCCTAGTATTTAAAATAATTTTCACAAATCGATAGTGGAAAAGACAGGCAAATCTTACAAATGCTGGCAAAGTCTTGAACAAACACTTCCCCAAAAAAGATATTCAAATAATAAATGAACACATAAAAATGTGTTCAACAGCATGAGAACCAAAGGCCAGGCGTGCCCCTCCTCCGTTATGGGAACTCGTCTGCCTGGAGCCACCTGCCTGATCGGGACACACTTTAAAGGTCCATTGTCCCCCTCGGGTGGGGGGAACCCTGTTGAAACTTCATTGTCACACCCTGTGGACCTAACCCTTTATATGCCTCTCTCTCTCTCATTCAATGCTGACTTCCATTCCCTGGCGGGCCACCACGGGGAACAGTCTTCTTCTGTTCATAAAGCCCTAATTAAACCCATGGGTAACACCGTGCCATGCATGATCCTGAGTTGTAACAAACAGCATTACTTGATATTCATTAGTTAGAACACTTTGCTTATTCCCCATTAAAATCAGACTGAGATACCAATTCATACTCATACATTAGCTATATTAAAAACCGACAGCACCAAATGCTGTTGAAAACACAGAGCAACAGGAGCTTTCATACATTGCCCTTGGGAATGAGGATGATATAACCACTCTGGAAGAGTGTTTGCGGTTTCTTATACATTTAAACATATACCAACACAAGTCCCAGCAATTCATCTGTGAAGATATAAGCACCAAAGAAATGAAAATATACATCCAAAAAAGAGTTAATCAAGATGTCAATAGCAAGATTACTCATAATAGTAGCAAACTGGGGGTAATCTAAAAGTCTGTGTACAGTGTAAGCAATATTGTTATTATGTTCATGCAATGGAAAACTGCTAAGCAATAAAACAATACTGAACTGATACACACAACACATGGAAGAGTCTCCAAAGCATTACATTGAGTGAATGAAGTGAGACACAAAAGAAAATATGCAATATGATTCCATTTATATGAAGTTCAATAATTGGCAATGATAGCTCAAGTGATATAAACCGGAAAACTGAGGTTATTTGTGGGGTCATGGAAATCAAGTAAAAGCAGCCATAGATGAACTTTCAGGGGTGATGAAAATCTTTCATATCTTGATTAGGATGATATTTAAACATGAGTATATATTTTTCAAAACTTAACTTTTTTATTTAGTATATGTACAGCTTGCTGTACATAAATTTTACCTTAATTTAAAAATAGCAAAGGATCTGAGAATGTTCCAGTTTTGTATCTAGAGTGCAAGACAGATTTAAGCTTAGTCTAATATTCAGGAGGAGAGATAACTAACTTTTATGTAAGTGTAACCAGTTTTTAAAGTGTGTGAATAAAGATGAAGGTTTTAGGCTAGGGAGGAAGGAAACAGTAAATGCTTTGTTTCAGATTTGTTGAAGTCATGTCCTGGGCTTTGTCTCCAAAAAGAAAATGGTGAGTCCAATTTCTATTTAACTTTTATGTTTTAGACCATTGTTTTAGTAGGTACTCAAAATTATTTAACATACTCTTTGCTTATGGTATCCAAATCTCTATAATCATTGCATTATAAAGAATTCAGGGATCTTCACAATTCATTTAGATGGCTTGATGGTGATGTCCATTACAACACGTTACATTTTCATGTTTACCTGGGGGGGAGATATTGGTATCTCCACTTGAGAAGGAGACTTTTTCATTGTGCTCTTCACCCCTGTTATATATTGTTATTCTGTGGTCTGTCTTTTAAGAAATCTGTGTTATATTTTAACTAACGTCTTGGCCTAGGGATGGATAGACATTCTCTGAACACGAAGAGTCCAGGAACTGAGGCCTGGAACAGATGAAGAATACTTATTAGAGTGAAAGTAAGAATTAGTACATAGAAATAAATACTTTAGAGGAGAGAACTTATTTATTCAAAATGAAGGTCAAGAGCAAAGCCTGGGAATTGGATTTAGTTCGCTTGGGGGCATGAAATTAAACTATGAATTCAATGCACAAACTGAACTGAAATTGCAAGTTGTGTGCTTCGTAGAAACTTGTTCAAAGAATAGGGCTCTATATTATTAGAATGTATTTAGAGAGATAAGAGGAACACCATGTTGTTTCAGGGAAGTAGGTGTGATTTCCTAGAAGGTGCTTAGAATATGCCGTTTATTCTAATAGGCAAGCTGACATCAACTGTTTGACCCTATGGGATCCATTTCCCTTTTTACAGGAAATATATTCTCTATAAAACACTCATGTTCACGATTGAGGGAAGGGAAACAGTCATTTCCTTTTTTCACAAACGTAAGAAACTAGAGAAATGCATTACACCAGATTGAAAGGATTATGTAATCTAGAAAAGCCATGTTTTCATTCTGATCCATCTTTTGGAGGCAGCAGTTTCTTTTGTTTCTTTTAATCCCTGTTCAGCACTCTAGGTTGGAAATTTGATTAAATGATCCCTTTAGAGATGTGACACACCTGATTGTGGGTATTAACCTTTGAATAGAGGGAGATGTGACTCCACTCATTCCAGGTGGGTCTTGATTAGTTTACTGGAATCCTTTAAAAGAGGAAATATTTTGGAAAAAGCTTCAGAGCCTCAAGAACCACAAGAGCTTAGTGAGCCCACATAGCCAGAGATCATTGGAGATGAAGAAGGAAAATGCCCATGGAGCTTCATGAAACAAGAAGCCTAGAGAGAAAGTTAGCAGATGTTGTCATGTTCGCCATGTGCCTTTCCAGTTGAGAGAGAAACCTTAAACTTCAGTGGCTTTCTTGGACTAAGGTATCTTTCCCTGGATGCCTTAGATTGGACATTTCTATAGCCTTGCTTTAATACTGGACATCTTTCATGGCCTTAAAACTGTAAATGTGCAACTTAATAAGTTCCCATTTCTAAATGCTGTTCCATCTCTGGTATGTTACCTTTTAGCAGCTTTCAAACTAGAACATACACTTGCACCTCTAATCAAGGATGGATGGCTGATATGAGAATGAGAGTAAAATGAATTTGAGCTCAGTATCATTTTCATGCTGAATGTCACACACCATCTAAATTAAATATCAGAGCAGTTTGGGATAAATAAAGGTATGTGTCAATTTTAGCTGAATAGGATGGCAGTATAAAGTTACCCAAACATTAAGTTTTACATTGATTGTTTATTTCAAAATAAATTCCTTTTAAATATAAAAACATATACAGAATTTGATATTGTGTAAGTGTTGCTCAAATCCTGATATGGTATGCAAATATAAATGTCATATTGTCTCATTAGCCATGTATGAATCTTTAATACAATAAAGCTCAAGTCTAATTTGTGTTTGTGCATAATATATTTTCATTCATGGAAAATAGCTCTGCATTGTAATTACAATACTTAATTTAATTAAGCCATCCATTTGATAAGAGCATTTATGCAGATTTATGCATATCCAACCAATAAGAAAGTCAAAATGTAATTTTGATATAAAGAATGAAGATAAATAGTGATACTCTGGTCCGTAAGTTATATAGTAAGAGAGTATTCCTCAAATCCTCTCTCCCTTTCCCAAAGTTGTTTAAATTCTCCATCTGTGATGTTCCTAAAGACAGTAGTAGTAAGTTGCAATAGAACTTTCCAGTTGAAGACACTTTCACTTCATACTAACACTGTGAGGAAGATACAGATAACTGCACTCAATTTAAGACGAGAGCCTTTAGAAAACTGAGACTGATTTCTTCTCAATGGCTATGGGGAAGTTAGGTTCAGATCTCAGGCTGTACCAATCTCTCTTTTCCTTAAATGCCCAGAACACTTACTTTCTGTATCACTTACCTTTACTTTTGAGGATATGATGACTCATATTTTCTAAAATAATATCCTTAAAGCTAAATCACAGATACTTCATAAGCAGAAATATTGGAAAACTCTATATATTATCTATTATTACACTTTAACACCAAATTTCCATTTAGCATTTACTATGTATGCTAAATTTTAAACAGTTCATTTAATCTTCATGACAACCTTGTGAGGTGGACATTATCTTTTTTTTTTATCTGTTCTTCTTCAAATGAGAAAACCAAGAAAAGAAATTAAGAAAATTTTTAAGTTTTACTAGTGACAGATGGTAGAGCCAGGATTCAAACATATGTGATGTGAGGCCAAACCCCTATGTGTTTAAACACTGTGCTGATCCTCCACCCTTCAGCCTTGCTTATCCCAATTTAACAATCTTTCGAAATAGGAGATAGTTGACAGCACACCCAGACTAATATGTGGCATTCAACATAATTGAGGGAAAATAAAAATAAGACTTGTAATTTTGAGAGTTAAGTAGTCATAGTGTTTTGCTTTGTTTCCATGTTGATTTCATATTAATATGCTGTCTTTCCTACATTGCAGCATTTGAGTAGCATGTGTTTGTTTAAAAGTGCTATTAGTTAAAAAAAAAAAGTGCTATTTATTGATTAATGTGATTTAATGAGGTCAGTATATAAGCATATGCTCATCCTTTTTCTGATCCTATATAACTGGCTAAAAATAAATCAACTTTTATTTAAAGCAAATACTGTACTTGACAGTGAAACTGTATTTTCATTACTTAGAGCTTTTCGGACGTGAGAATTCGAAAGAAATAACTGGACAAAATTCCACAAAAGCGCTCCTGATATGCCAGAGGCATGAAATTCAGAGATAAGTGATCCGAATTTCAAGTTAAATGCTCTACAGTCTTGCAAATTGTCTAGGTATAAAAACAGGTCATTTGCATTGAACTACTTCCAACATATCAGAGTAAAACATATTTCTTTTTGAAATGTAAATGATTGGACTCTGAACTTGTTCATAATATGTTGGGTGTTATAGGGGATTTGAGGTCACCACAACTGAAGTTTGCATCAAATTATATATTATGAATTGAATCTCTCCAGTTAACTCATTTTAAATAAAGGTTACTTCCTTCCATTAACACCCACATATTAAGGATAGGGAATATTATTTATGTGTTGAGGCAATAAAAACTTGCTTATAGACATTTAGAAGAGTATTATTTTTCTCTGCTCCTCCTGAATGCCCTTGACCCTACTCCTATTATTCCCTTGGAGAAGAAGACTATTCTAATCAGTCTGATTCCTTAATGCTGCTTGGCCATATTAACTACCGCTTAAAGGTTGCTGCATGCTAAAACACTACACTGATCAAAATGGCAGAGTGAGAAACTTCAGAACTCTATTCCCTCACAGAAACTTTGAAACACCAGAGAGAACTGGCAGAAAAATATTTCTCTAAACTCCAGAAACAGTTAAAGGATTGTGGTAACAGGGTGAGCACCAAATCAACTTCAAAAGCAGTAGGATCTTAAGTAACTGTCCGGCCCCTCCCTCATCCCTTCATCAGCTCAATGTAGAGCCACAGTGCCCCTCCTGTGTGGGTCCCTGGTCCCAGTTCTGGAGGGAGCAAGCAACCCTTGTGAACATATGGTGGCATGAATATCTGGGTCAGACTGTCTGGTGGCAGCCTGAGGGAATGAATCAAGACACTTGTCTCAGGCTCACCATCCCAGACTTTGTCCTGGCTGTAGATGGCAGCTCATAGAGCTCTCCTAAATGACTTTCTGGGAGATCAGTCAAGTCATGGCTACCTGAGGCAAGGGAGTACTGGCTATAGTATATACAGTACAGTATCTGGGACCATTCAGAAATTGTTTCCTGGAGAAGAGGGGACATTCATATAATGGTAAATGGGGAAATTCCTAGGGCCACATGTGTATACCCAAGATAAGATGCATGCACAGAAAGGATCAGGGAGACACCCTATATTTTGCGTTCAAGTTATTCTCTAAACTCATTGTAGGAATAAACTCTAAAGGAGAACATTCACAATGTCAACATGCAAAGACAGGGAAGGGCTTGCTCTTTTCCCTTTTTTTTTTTTATTTTTATTTTTATTGTGTGTTCTTGGCATTCAAGGAAATTCTATCATAACACTAGCTGGATAAAAACAGATGCCTCAGAATCTAAAATTTCAACAATGACCCTTAAAGATATCAAAATGTATGGCTTCAACAAAGATAACAAAACAAAGAAATAGGAAGCAGTGGCACAGCACAGGGAAAGGAGAAGATTGCAGCACTGGAAACCATTAGACCTGGACATATCAGAAAAAGGCATTAAAAAAAATGTACCGTGTGTATACACTGTCTCTTCTTCCTTACATAGAGAGAGGATCAAGCTTTTTTCTGTATGCTAAGAGTCAGTCATCTTTTACTTTCTCTTTCATGGAGAAGAGAACAAGAGTATGGATTCTGCAGTACTAGTAAAACTGACCTAGCCAGCCTTCTGGAACTATATATTTTTTTCTCTTTCCATTGGGCCAGTTGGGGGGTGGCTAAATCCCTAAATTCAGAAATAAGCTTAGGGATCAGAATAAAGTCTCTTAGGCCCAAGTAATCTCTTCAATCTAGAAAACTAAATAGAAATTTGAGCCCAGGTATAATAATGATTTTTTTATCATGTCATTATATCTCTTATGCATTTATTTCTATTACAAAACTCATAGAGCAAAGGGTGACTGGGTCTAGATAGGATTTGTCTGTTTCTGGGCTCGATGCCATAGAATAGCTCTTCAGTCTCATAATCACTTTACTCATGTGCACTATTAATAGTCCCTGCTGGACACTGCAGGAGATGGCAATGTGCGCAACTCGGTAGGTCCCAAACTTTGTTCTACCTCACTCATATCTATATGTGTGATGCTCTCATGGACACACTCAGATTTTGCTATCTGGCTTGATTCTCTGTAGGATGTACTAAATATAATTTATTACATTCTCACAAGTAATCATAATCTACCAGAGTGTTGAGACTTCCAGGTAGAAAATAGATAAATTGTAGCTCTGATTTGGACAAGAATGAAGCATCTAATCAGGAAAAGCAGTGAGATGCAGACTCAGTCTTATTCATGTAAATAATCCCCTAAAATACCATGAACCAGTTCTGCACCAAACAATCATTTGAATTTTTGTCAACTACTTAACCTCTCTGCAAGTCAGTCGCTTATTTGTGTTTTCAGTATTTTAGATGACATGCAGACTTGAAGCTATTGTGTACCCCAGAAATGCCATGTCCTTTAGTCCTCATTCAATATTACTGGGCAGGATCTTTTTCATCATTTCCATGGAGATGTGACCCACTCAATTGTGGATGTTAACCTTTGATTAGATGGTTTCCATGGAAATGTGTTTCCACCCATTCAAGATGGGATTGCTTACTGGAGCTTCTTAAGAAGGAACCATTTTGGAAAACATTTTAAAAGCCACCAAAACTGACAGAGCCAACAGGACAGAGCCCTGAGGAAGCCACTGAAGAAGGATGGAGAGAAAGCTAGCAGACATCACCATGTACCTTGCCAGCTACGAGAGTAACCCTGAATGTCATTGGACTTCTTGAGCCAAGGTATCATTTTGAGCCAAAGTATCTCTCCCTGGATGTCTTAATTTAGACATTTTTATAGCCTTAGAACTGTAAATGTAGAACTCATTAAATTCCTCTTTTTAAAAAGCAGTTCTGGTATATCGCATTCTGGCAGCTTGCAAACTAGAACAGATGAGTAGATAATTAATAGCTACTGCTACCCTAATTTTTCATGATCCTCAATGTTAAATTATTAAGGTGAATAATTTTTATTTTTCCTCCTGAAAGAAAGGTGAGAAGTTTGTAGAAATGTAGAAAGACAAGAAATAAAGATTCAAAAATGAGGAATTACAACCAAAGAATCTTTGATCCCATAGCTGGATGAGAGCTCATCCCCGTCAGGTACATGCTAATTCCTGGCTTAGAATGCAGTTAAAGTTTTATTAGAGCAGACAAAGAAGGTCTAGGTAGAACATAGGAGATGTTGTACAAAAGGTAAGTGGAAGCACGAAGTTGCTCTTGTCCACTTCTGCACTGTTTACTTTAATAGCCGACATTAGCCTGTTCCCTGGGTACCGTGTAAAAAGCTCTTAGCCTTCAAGAAACTCAGAGTCTTAATCCTATTATTTCTAATCTCACTTACTTTTTTCCATGGAATAAGGAAAGCAAAAGGCTTCCTTAACAAAATTCTTTCAAAAGCTAATTGGTACACTTGACATGCTTGAAATTCTACCTAGGTCTTTGATTCCTTTAGCTTCAGACTTTGATTTCTGTAAAAAGTGGAAATCCATATGGCAGAAACATGGCTTAAGTTTGAATGTTTTTGATAGTAGGTTTCCAAATGGAGCCACTATGACACTCAGGAGCTCTGAAAGAGAAAAGCAAGTGTAAAAGAACCAAGAAAGGAGAGCTATGGTTAGGGCAGTCCTATTTGGATTTCCCTGTCAGAAACCTCTTATTAATTACTCCCTTAACAACAGGAGGCATCACTTGCACTCATCAAACTTTCTAAAAACGTTCTATTTTTTTTTTCTCCAAAGAAAAATTGCAATCTTAACGTCAGCTCAATAAATAGTATGCATGGCTATAAAGCCATCTTATATGACAAGGATTAATCTTTCAAGCAAAACTGTCTTCCTATTCAATCTATGGTTACAGCTGCAATAATCCTTACAGAATTTAAGAATAGAACTGTGGAAGAAAAAGACTTCTCAAGGGAAGCATTTTACCTCTCTTTTGGCACAGCCTAAGTACCCTAAAAACCTAATAAGGGATTGTGACTCTAGCTGGTAGTTGTTGCAAGGTTCAAAGAGGGTAAACAGGCACAAGTACGTTGGATTACTAATGTGAAAGTATGTGTGGTAGGTGTTGTACAGCAGAGAATTGACTAGAATAGAATCAATTTATTGTCTTATTTTTCTTTATATGTTAAGCATGACAGATTAATCATCCTGAATTTATTGAGATCACCCAATGTCTCTTGCACAGTTTTTCCCAACCTTCTTTCTCATATTACATATGATTTAACTTACACATGAAACTCCCATAACAGATTCAGATATAGACTAATTAAATAACAGAGCTATTTGCTATGCAAAATTCAACAAGAAGCAGCTATATCCTGACCTCCTGTGACAAACTTTCAGTAATGTGTTTGCAGAGGTAATGGATGAGTTACCACAGGCATGGTGGCTAGCAAAAAATGAATACTTACTGACTGAATAAATGGACAGATGTCTAGAATGGTACAAATTTAATCAAAATAGGACATGGTTTTGTGAGCAAGCTGGAGCAAGAGAAATGGTAAAAGAGAGAAGTTTTTCAGTGTAGATATGTAGTTCAAGAAAGAAATAGAGCTGAAAAGACATAAGATGGAATGTGCCAGAGGAAATTTAAAATCAGAAGATCAATTCTCTGTATCTTAAAAAAATCCCATAACTTGATGGGACATATTTCTGAGTTTCTTCCTTCTTCACATAAAATCATATGTGCTGGTTTGAAAAGATGTATGGACCCTAGAAAAGCCATGTTTTAATCAAAATCCCATTTCATAAAGGTAGAATAATCTCTATTCAATACTGTATGTTTGAAACTATAATCAGATCATCACCCTGGATGATGTGACTTAGTCGAGAGTGGTTGTTAAACTGGATTAGGTGTCGACATGTCTCCACCCATTTGGGTGAGTCTTGATTGGTTTATTGGAGTCCTATAAAAGAGGAAACATTTTGGAGAATGGGCAATTCAGAGAAAGCCAGAGAAGAACAACATAGCCAAGAGAACCCACAAGCCAGTGACCTTTGAAGATAAAGAAGGAAAACACCTCCCGGGGAGCTTCATGAAACAGGAAGCCAGGAGAGAAAGCCAGCAGATGATGCCTTGCTCGCCATGTGCCCTTCCAGCTGAGAGAGAAACCATGACTGTGTTCACCATGTGCCTTCACGGATGAGAGAACCAAGGTATCTTTCCCTGCATGGATGCCTTTGATTGGACATTTCTGTAGACTTGTTTTAATTGGGACATTTTGTCGGCCTTAAAACTATAAATGAGCAACTTATTTAATTCCCCTTTTTAAAAGCCATTCCATTTCTGGTATATTACATTCTGGCAGCTAGCAAACTAGAACATCATATAACCTATTATAAATTTGTACCAAGTAAAACAGGATTTTGAGAATTAAAATATGTCTGAATTTAATTATGCTTATGTGCAAAGATTGTTGAAGACTGTTTTCTTCAGAATTCTTTCAAAAAGCAAAATTAAATATAATTTTACAACTGAATTGCTTCATTCTTTACTTTTTGATTGGGATTTGAAAATACTGCTGGGAACAGACACATTTCATATCCTCACTCTCTGAACTCTGAATGGCATAATGCCCCCCTCCCCACCTGTGGGAGACCCAAGATGAATTCTTGAATGTCAGTATGGCATTTAATATTTGAGAGCCACATCTGATGAGTCTATTGAACCTTTACAAGTCCACTACCTGGGGCCTTTTTCAAAGAAAAGCCATCGATATTTTGTACCTGGCAAGGAGAAAGCATGAACTCTTCAAAAAGAGGGAGTGGTTAAACTAATGGCATTAAATTGATGGGATAAAAATTGTGCAGTGAAAATAGCTTGTTAATTACTCTGTGCTAGCAGAGAAAAACTCTATAGGAAATTCTGGTGGAAGCTCAATACAAATTACCAAATTGGAAGAAATAAGAGCTTTTAAAATGTGAGATATTTGATCTAAATCTTGTTTTCCTTATTGTTCTTCACACATAGTTTCCCAACGTGAAAAGATCAGAAAAATTACCACTGTAGTCCTTCAGTCTGTTTTTTTATGTATTTTCATAGTAAGGGTATTTATAGAAAAATAACAAAAGCCTCTGCAACCTCCATTCTTTGTAGTCATGTTTTCCACAATCTTTATTTTTAAAATAACTGAGAGATTTTTTAAAAAAAATAGACTGAATGTCATCCCTTCCCATGGGTGCCATCACTTATGCTTGTCATATGGGGGGATTCACCAATCTATAAATGAAATAAGAAAAGGGACCAGTGCCTGAATAAAGTGCATCCGACAGGTAGAAAAGCAGCTGTGGATGCTGACCTAGCGAAAGGTATGGATGACAGGATTTATTTAGTCTGGTGGGCAAGCATGATGCATCAGGTTTATTGCAGTTGCTGGCTATTGTCCATCAATGAGGAGTTCAAAATAAAGCTCTGCTTTATGTATCAAGAGTGATTAGGAACCCAGGATGCATAATATAAAACATCCAGAAAGGCTGGAAATATCCAGAAAGGCTGGAGTCTAAGAGGTAAGAGAACTCCAGTTATGATGATGATGAGGGATAGATGCTAAACCTGCAGCTGGAATTGGCAAAATCATGGAAGGGCTTATTCCTAGGTGGGAGCAGATATTTAAGCTGGCTAACAGAGTAGGAATTTAGAAGCAGGGCTCAAAGGCCTTGTTAGTACAATAACAATGATAATTATAAGGTCCTTAAAAAATCTGTGTAATGTTGCAAGGTGAAATGTGACTAAGTTCCAAAACAGGTAGACACAAAGACGGCTGTAATTGTCTGGGGATAAAGGGAGGGTTGTTTTTAGCCACCATGATTGTGGTACAATTTGAAAGTAAAAATTTAAAAATTTCACTTTCCTTAGAGACCTATAATTATAACATAATAGCAAATGCCAAAACTGAGCCCTAAAGAGGATCTGTGGGGACAGGAAGAGGGAGAAAAATAGCGTGGAGAAAATAGCCAACTCGACATGCAATTCAGAGGAGGTGATATTTGCATATTAAAGAGTAAATAATGGGATTCTGGAGTAAGGAGATGTACTCCAGGACAAGGAAACAGGGTGTTCAAAGATAAGAAGTTGTGGCCGGGGAGAGGTATTTGGTAGAGCTGGATATTCAGTTGATCCTGGTAAGTGAAAAGAAAAAAGGGGAATGGGAAAAAGTGAGGGCAGATAAAGTCAATTGTGTAAAGCCCATACGAAAGAGAATGGCCAGGATTCTGAAAGTACTGGAAACTCTGAAAGATTTTTAAGATGGTAACAATCACAATCAGAATGTACTACAGGAAAATAATTTCAGTTCACAGAATTTGAGGGCCTCCAAGGTCAAGAATGCCGTTCTGTAAAAGGATATATTGAATTAAAATATATAGGTAAAGAGGACTATAGAGAATTTTCTGGATTTGTTCAATGATAGATTGGGAGAGAAGATGAGAAGGATAGACTGGTAAATTGGATGGATCATACTGGAGAAGAGTATACAACAAGGAATATGCTGTGAGAATAAAGGTGAAAGTGAATTTTAATGATTAATTCTCATTAACATCTATTTAGTATTTACTTCTTGCCAGGTGCTATGCTGTGCTCCTGATGTTCATTCTCTCAGGTCATTCACAGAGCTACCTTATGAGATAAAAAAAGTTATTTCTAATTTTGGGTTAAGGAAACTAATCTGAAATGGAAAACAAAAGCAGCTACATATTAGAACCAGTATTCAATCTATAATTTTTTTGACACCTAATCCAGTGTTAGGATTAACACAACCTTATACATAGGGTAAGTAACAATACAAGGTAGCGGCTGCTGCTAAGAGAGAAGGTGTCCACCTCACCCTTCTGAAGAGATCTCTCACTGTTAAAAGCGTTAATTTGACACAGATTACTTAGGGGAAAATAGAATCAGTTCACTTCCAGAAGCCTCATTCACAGATTGAATTATAATATCGAGACCCTTTTCTTCTGAGAAAGAACACCCTGAAAGAATGATCAGAAGACACAAAGTGATTAAGTTTGTTTATATACAAGCAAGGCCAAGTGTTAAGTTTGAACTAGTTACAAAGTTTGTGATAGATGGAACAGAGACAAAGGGGCAAAAGGGATGGAAATCTTCCACTATTAAGATCATAGGCTCAAATTCCTCCTTTTAGAGAGAGTTATGGAAATGAGACCTAAGCTGGTGAGGCTAGTAAAAATTGGAAGTAAAAGTACAATGTTTCTCTGGCTAATATTTCTGAATATAACTAAATGTAGTCCAGGATGAGGAGTTTGGGTGGGCAGAGACTTACCCAATTTTATTATCTATTTCAGACTCAAACTGCTAGAAAATTAGTAGAGATGCTTGCATCTGAGAGGAGCTTGATAAATGTTTGCCCAAAGTATCTCAAATATATACATCCAAATCTGGCCTCACTGGCTTCTACCTGGAACAGCTTCTACTGTAATACACACCTCTTCGAATAGTACCACATCAAGCCAGAAATCTCAGTCACCATATTCTATTGACTGTATTTCCAAAATACACCTAGTGGAAAACCACTTTTTTAATTGTTGCTGTTGTTGTCTTCTTTATTATTGCCCTGAGTGCCGTTACAGCTCAGTTTTAAAGGTAATATAGTGTTAAGAGTGCAAACAGCAGCCAAAATGCTCAGGTTCATATCCCGACTCCAACATATTACTGTCTCAGTTTCCTCATCTGGTAATACTAATAACCTGCTTGTTATGTGTAATGGGTGAGCACCTTTCATTTATGCAAAATAGTAATGGTAAACACTAAAAATACATTAGCTACTACTAATTTGCTCCCCTCATGAATCATTTGGATTTTTATAATAGTCTTCTCTCTGGTTTCTCTAAGCTTTGAATCTCCTTACCCTCTAATATATTTTCTATACTTCTCTCAGATAAATTTTTATTTTGTGTGACCTTGTGATCTCCTTATTCAAAATTCTTGAGCAACTTGCATTGTTCAAATAAACCACGTGAATTCTAGACCTACCCGAAGACAGATATATAGCTGTATTCCTTCCTCCCTCACTCTCTCTCTCTTTCTTCCTTTCCTCCATCGATTTTTTCTTCAGTTTTCTTTTCTGCCTTCCTTTAACTTTCTGTTTGCTTGGCAAATCATTCATCCTTAAGCTACACGGAAATAGTTTCCTCAGCTCTTACAGAGCTTCTAAAGTGCCTGTCTTATCCCATTCATCCCATTTTTGTTTGCATATCTGTGCATGAACTAGATTCTAAGTACTAATATTTTCTACTTTCAGCAGCTAATATAATATAATATAACATAACATTCTGACACATAATAGATGATAAATAAATCTTTTTGACTGAATGATTTATTATAGCCAATATTCTTCAATTTGTCAATGAGAAAACTACAGTCAATGGTTAAGGGAAACAGCTGTTCAGTAGAAGACTGGGGACTATTACTGCATCTCCAGGTATAGAGTAGTTGCTCTATAATTGAGCAGTTGCTATAATGCTGTAAAGTTATTTATGACATTCTTGTATGTTTTACTTTGCCTTCAGTAAATTAAATGAAAGAAATCCAGGCTTACCCATAAGTACCAGGTAATGGGTTCAGACAATTTATTATGAAAATTTAAAATAAAATAGCATAATAATAACCATGGCTTACTAGTTAATATTACAACCAAACTGCAAAGTTTGCATTAACTAAATCATTGATAACTATGTCAATTTTTACCAAATCTCTTTTCTCAACTGTATGTGCCTGAGAGCTGCTTTTATAAGATCTCAGACAAAATGAATTTTGAATATTTGAGTTCAAATTAGCATATTCTCAGTATTTGTGTATTCCTCATGACTTTCACTGGGAAAACATCTTGAAATTATTTTTAGAATTGTATCTGGAAATCCACCGAATGAAGAAAAAAACTTTGGCCTCCATTATTCATGACCAGAATTTAACAATCACCCCATCAGAATAGCCAACACTTATAGAATGTGTTCTATTCATTAGGCTTGGTGCTATGTGCTTTGTACCTACTAACTCATTAGCAGATCATAAATTTTCCCAGAGCCTAAGGCAATCATTTCTCCCAAATCATCACTATTCAGAACATACATTATTCTGCCGACCGTATGTTCACTTAACTCTAAATAATATTCTTTGCTGTTATAAAAATGGATACAGGGGGAAAAAAATCCTTACATGGAATTGTTGAATACATGGCTCTACACAAATAAAACCTAGAAATATAGTAAGTCCATAAACTGCAAAATTAATGTAGAAAAGAGAAGAAGATAAAATAAAAACAAAAAACAGTGGACATTGGCAACACTTAAGGTTAAATACTTGGCTTTAGAACAAATTTAGAGAAAAAAAAAATTAAGAAGATCCATAAATACTCAGATACTGAATTTTTCCCAAATCGGTGCTGCTGTTACCAGCCAGGCCATAGTTCTGTAGCGGAGAGATGAAACCACAAGGTCACATGGAAGAGAAATTATTTTCCACAAGTATAGAAAAATTTAATTTCTAACTAAAGTTTGTGTATCTATAGGTGTACATTTTGTAATGTGACCCGATTCTGAGATTTCCCTGAAATAAGCTCAAATAATTAAAGAGAAAATATTTTGTGTTTTGGGATCTCTGCCCACTTTAGTTTTCAGGTTTTATATAACTATGAAAAGCCATTCAAAACATTTTTCAAAGCAAATAGTCACCCTATTTTAAGAATATTTATTCTAGAAACTGACACTGGTAACAAATTTAAATATGGGCTGTCATTTATTTTCATTTTCAAAGTGTGAAATTGAAGGAAGGGATGCAAAATCACTAGGTAAAAATGCTAGAAAAAAGTAAGAACTACTAAGCTATAAATTATCTGTTTTTAATTTTCTCCTTCTGTGTTGACTAGGACTAGATTCTTTTTATAAAATAGGTGTAAGAACTCATTAATTGTAGAGATATCCTATTATTCTGTTTTATGGGATCGTGCCTAAAGTCACATCATGTAAAACCACCTGGAATAAAGGAATTAAATTCTTTCCTAGGTAAAACAAAGGAAATTGGGGAGATTGTGGATCTTAAATATTTTCAGGTGAATTAAGATGAGAATCCATTTTGATTCAAAGTAACAATGTATCCATTTGTCCCTCTTTCCAAAGCCTTTATTGTACCTGCTGTCATATGAGAAAAGAAATCCTTTATTACTCTAACTCCTTACCTGAAAACCATTCCTTTATTCCATTTTTAAAATCTATTTTCTGTTACATGAGCAGTCCTACTAAGAAACTAGCACATAAAGACTACTTCTGCATTTTTGTAGAAATGCTGTTAAAATTAGCAACTTGTGTCACTAGGTTTGAGTCTCAACTTGACATAACGGGAAATAAAACAGTAAAACATCCTGATCTCATTAAGCTTACATTCTAGCAATAGAAAATAGGCAATAAACAGCATAGCTAGTAAGAATTTATCACAAATTCAATGGTGGTAAGTGTTATAGGGTATCCTGGGAGAGGTTGAATTTGGTTGTGTGTTCAGAAGACCCCACTGAGAAGGGAATTTTGAGTCAAGACTGGAAATAAATTAGACAAGTGATGCCGATACTTGAAAGAAAAGTGTTTCTGGAAGCAGGAATAGGAATTTCTAAGGTCCTGGGCAGAAATGTCATTGAGATATTTTAGACAATAGTGGGAGTGGAATAAGAAAGGGGTGAGGGTTAGGCGATGAGGTAAAGGAGGTGACAGGGCTCAGATCATCTAGAGATATACGATTATTGCAAGTAAGATCTTTGGCTGTTATTTTAAGTGAAATGAGCAGTCTCCCCAGTTTCAAGCAGAAAACGTGACACAGCATTAGACCTCTTTTAGCAATATTACTCTGACCTGCATCAAGAGTAATACGTAGGGGGGTGGGAGGACTGTGTCCAGCTAGGAGGGTACAGAAATATATCAGATGGAAAATGTCAAGGGCTAACAGGCTGATAAAAGTAGAGGGGGTAAAAGTTGTTGGATTTTGAATATGATTTAAAAGTAAAGACAGCAATACAAGTTTGCAAAAGGATTCCAGTATTTTGGGACTAGTCAACTAGAAGAATGGAATTAGCTTTTAATGAGCTGAGATGACAAAAAGGAGGGTCAGGTTTGAGACATAGGGAGGGGTAGAGAGTAAGAGCTCAGTTTTTAAACATGCTGTCATTGAGATAGATGCTTGTCAGAAAAATATGAAGTTGTTAAGTGAGCAGTTGAATATATGATTCTGGAACCCAGGAAGTGGTCCAGGCTGGAAATAGACATTTGAGAATGGTATATGTTTTTGTAAGCTTTGATTATCTCTGTATAACTTAAAGTCTTTCTAATCTTTCATCAATTGGTAGACATACTGCAATACTTTCTACTAGAAAGGGTTTTCTCATAACACGCATTTCCAAATTCTCTTTGTTTTGCTGCTTCTGCTGATTTTAACTGAAGGTTGTGATCAAGTCTGAATTAGGCAGATTGAAAATAAGATTTGATACAGCAATCTAGGGAAAATATTTTCTGATACTTTTGCAGATCACCTTAGAAAATATATGCACGCCAGCGAAGAGGGTGATGCTTGACAACTTTTCATCCTTTGACGACGTTAGTTCCCAAATAAAAACTAATAAAAAGTCAAAAATTTTACTTTTATTTTTCAAGTAGAAATTCAGTAATTTGCCAGGTTCAGTTGATCTTTTCTCAGGGGGAGCAGCTCCGCCTGGTATCTGGGAGTATACACTGTTGCTGCTAGTTTGTGGTTCTCCCGCTAGACTGGACTGCAGCTCTGGTTGCCACGGTTGCTTCTTAACCTCAGTTTTATCTAAACTGTTCCACTGACTTTCCAGTTTATTAATGGGTACTTATAATTGTGTGTGCACACTCATTCATATGGTACAGGGGCACTGGCTTCCATAACCAGGAAAAATTACGACGGTGCCAATGGAAACATGACCCACTCTAAATCTACCACATTCTTTTGGTATGTGAAGGGGTGAAGAGAAGCTCACCCTCGGCAAGAGGAGGTGCAGTATTTTAAGATATACTTCAGCAACGAATAGAAGAAGAAAACACTCTAAAAAATGATAGTTTGATCTAAAGAAAAGATGAATCATAAGGAGAAATGTATGGTTTTAAATAGGCACAACCAAATGACGTTGGATAGTCCTAAATTTGGATGTTTCAAGGAGATGATGTCAAGAATATGCAATAAAGTTATAGCAATCAAAGAAGCTAATGTTTGTATGGTCCTTTATACTTTATATGAATATCATATATCTTATTTCATTTAATCATATTATATAACTCCCTAAGAGGGGCAGAATTATAAACTTTTTGTGAAGATGAGGAAACAAGTTCAGAGAGGACACTTTAACGGCCCGAGATACGTTCAACAGAAGCACCGTCACATCTGATACAAGATTCTTCTCACTCCCCATATTGTATGTTTTTACAGATATCCTTATTATAGCTATTTTTAATATTTTATGAATATCTTTTATGGCACACATGTCTGGGAGTGCTTTCCAAAGTTATTTATTATAAATATATAGCAAGGCATTATGTTTGCTATTAAGATTATCTTTGATTTTTAACCAAATTGTTTGGTATGAGCACATTCTATTATTGGCTATTTACCACATAGGCATATGATTTCCTTCATTTATCTGGTTTTCACTCAACAATGTCTTAAACACAAAGTAAGAAAATGTTTAAAAAACACTGTCATCTAAGCAAAAGGATTTAACAAATAGCAAACTTGATTGGTTATGTTATTCAGTGAATTAATCTTTGAAATCATTTCCAGAATTACTAGCATTTTTTAAATTAAGTAAAATCAGAGTCCATGCAAGATTTAGGGAGGAGATTTGTGGACGTAAGTATGGTAGATTATATAATGAACTACCCCAAACAACCAAATAATCATAATTTGGAAGACCAGGGGCCAGATTCTAAGTCAAATACCTGGTTCAAAGCACAGGAAATTCTGTGGTGGAGTTAACAATAAGATATATCCCAGTTATTTGGTCTTTTATGGATAAGACACTGTTTCATCAAAAACAAACAAAAATTGTAGACAAAGGTTAGCATATCTTGAGGCACATACTTTTGCTGAGACACAGACTATGCTTTGAGAAATTGAAAACTACTTCGAAAATTTCATGATCACCTCCCCCTCACTCTTTTAGAGTACCGGTAATATCAATGTTCATCTCCTGTACCCATGATATATATCATAAACAGTTATATAATTTTAAGTGCATGATTCTTACTGTGGGTGGGTATATATTTACAAAGAAAAATATATACGCTGATTGGGTGGCATTTAATGAACAAATAAATTATGCTAATTCTTCAAAGGTGAGGGAGTCAAATAAGCTCATTTCATAAACTCCAAATTTAAAGGTAAAAAGAGAACGTTGCAGGGCTAATTTAATGAAGTTTTCTGCTTAATGCATAACCATGACTAACCACAGCATGGGGGCGCCTTCTGTTAATGAAGCCAACTTTCCTTGATACAAGTGAACAACTAATAATGTCTACCTTTAGGGCAGATGAAACTATTATTTCAGTCCTGGTGAACGACAAAGAGGTGGAATAGAGCTGGAAATGTAATATAATTGCCTTTCTTAAAGGAAAATCCACTTTCCTTTGAGATCCAGAATTTCTTCATAGCAATGCTTTGTTATGCAGCATGAAGTCAGGTATGCCATAAAATAAAATCAGCTTTTTTCTCTTCTTTTTTTGGGTTTTCTTAACTGAATTAATAAGCCAAGTGAGTCATCGGACTACATCTCATTCTTAATACCTGTTATTTCAAGTTACGAAAAAAATATGCACATTGCTTGGAGTAACCTTTTTATATGAGATCTCATCTGAACACAGAAAGTATATAACATTGAATTTGGCTATCTCAAAAACAAAAAGCAAACAATAAAATGAAAGAATATAGCAAACTGATGATGTAATGAATGGAAGGCAGAATTTTGGGATGAAACGGGTACCTGAAAACAGAAGGCATTAGGGTCCGGTAGAAATGAATGGGCCCTAAAGTTGAAAGATCTTGGTTTAAATTCCCCACTCTGCAATTTCCTAGGTAAGTGATATTAATCAAGTTCAGTAATCTCAGTGAGACTGATTTCTTTTCTATATAGCAGGGCTAGTAATAATCATCTTTCAGTACAGTTATAAGGATTAATAGATAAAGTCTATAAAGAAGATCATTTTCTTTTCTTTTTTTCCTCTTATTACCTAAATTATGTTGTTCTTTTACTTCATTGTGTATTTCTGGCAGTTTTCATCATGTGTCTTTTTGTGTCCTTGGGAAGAAAGTGTCATCTCACATTTTTTAAGTTAATAGCATTCTACTAATTTTGTTGAGCCATATGGCAGGCTGCCATTGCTATGCCCTGTTTATAAAGTATCAGAGAAAATTAACCCAGTTGTCAAGCCATTTTGAATTTCTATGGACTCATTTATTTATGTTTACTTAGCTGAAATGACAAAAGAAGCTGAGATTCAGCCAAGTCCTCGTTCTGAAGTCCTCTCACTTAATTACTATTGAGTCTTAAAGACGTGCTTACAGTCAGTTTATGATGAGAGCAAATGGAAATTGGATGGTTTCTCTGAGTTCCACTTAATCTCTACTGCCATTGTGTAGGGCCACATGATAAATCCTGACACAACAGAGCTGATTCCAATATGAGATAGTACTATGTTGGTTTTATTTGGCTGTTTTCTCATACTCATATTTTCTCATACGTTTTTAATTAAAAATAAATGAAAAGTTAATAGAGATAGAAAGGCTCAGCTGCTATAGTCAAAACCCAATGTAACTCAAATTGTTGAGTATGGTAATTTGAAATAATTTGAAAATTTTATGCATACTGATGAATCATAAGACAAGTTAGAAGAGATAGCACTAGCTGTCCATGATAACTACATCTATGTTAAATCTTGATGTTCTCAACCTTAGTTCCAAACTTTGTAGTCCAAATTTGTTGGCCTCTTCATTAAGTTATTATACCTACAAATGATCGCCCTATCAGTCTTTGGATAGCAATTGATAGAAGACATGTTATGAATTAATTGAAATTTGCATAATGGAATTTGAGTGATCATTACTCCAAATTCCAGCCTGTAGAAACCCTAGGTCCATTTTATCTTCAGGACTGTTTCTTGTACCGTATGGTTTTGTTGGATTGCAAACCTGGATGTACCCATTACCCCTAGGTGATGACTCTAAGATAAAGTACAACAAATCATTAATATGCAAGCTCTAAGCTTAGCTCTAAGAAATCATTATTTTCTAAGTGTCCCTTATACAGGTGTCTCTAGAATCCATGATGAACACTAATGTATTTCAGAAATGCTTCCTGGCTGTTGCTTGCCACCTCAATAAATAGATAGTGGGCTCCAGACCATTGTTCTGTTTTTCCAGTGGATCTTCTTTGCTAACCATAAACCTTAGACAACTTCTGCCATGCTTATTTGTGTGTATCCAGGTGTGAGACCCCTATATGATTTCTCCAATGTGATTGCTGATACAAGACTTGACCACTTAACAGATTTACTTGAAGACTTGGGCAGAATTGAAGGTAATTGAAAGAGCAAACTTTAAACTGGTGATAATTAGTCCTGTTTTTCTTTTCATAGTGACTTGTTCCTGGGTTATCTTTCTCCTTCTTTCAGTCCATTTCCAACTTGCAGGGACTAGTCTGAAACCTTATTGCTTCAAGGGGAGGGGCAGGAGCTTGCCTCTCCTTCCTACAGCCCTTGTCTCAACTTCTAGGTACTAGAGGTGATGGGAGGGGAGGCAAGGAGTTAGGGGATTGCTTTCCTAAAAAAAAGTAAATATGCTGAAAAACAACACTAACAATAATGGTGCCAAAATTTTTTACTGTTATGCCATGTTTGGATGTTTATTGATTCAAAATTTTACATTTCAGAATAGAATTTTGCTTTATCATTGTATGACAAAATAATTTTATACAATTTAAAGGCAAATTATGCTCAGAAAAAAAATCCCTCTGCAGGGATTTAAAACTATTGAAAAAGAAATAATTAAGCAGTTTCCCTCCCTTTTAACCATCAAAATTTCACACAAAAAAAAGCTTAATGGTCTAGTATCATCTTGATCACCCTATTACTTACTGTATAAATACTTAACATCATTTGTTTCCATAACACTCTCGGTATGTATAAGAAGTTAACTTTCTTTTTGGCTAATAATCAATATAGTACATAGTAAACCATCAATATATTGCTATTGTTATATGGAAAAAGTATTGACTTTGGAAACAATAATATTTTGAAAGTTTACTGAGGCAGTTTCCTCTTATGTAGAAATAATAATGCCTGCAATTTCAAGTTAATTGGTTGGCCATATAATACCAATGCCTTTTTAACCCATTTATGTGGTGGTGTGGAATCTTCGGGGCTTGATTCAGGGAACCGCGGATTTGATCAGTGGTACCACTGTCCTCTAAGCAGCATTTTTGAGTTTTATTTCTTTCCTGCACCCTGCCCCTACACATATGCACAACCTTCTATAAAACTGGCAGATTCAGAATATCTGAAATATCTCACTCTAAACCAGACTTACATGTATGCTACAATGAAAGGTGAGTTCATCCACATGAGTGATAATATGATGATGAGTTTTTACCTCTTTAAAAAATACTGATAGTAACCAAAGAAAAGACATAGAACTTAAAATTAGACCTGAGAGTCATAGCCAGCTATATTTAGTCAACTGGCTTTGATTTAAAGTAAGGGTAGGTTTTTGTTGGCATTTACTATTTATAAATACATAATGTTCTCTAGCTTTTGTTTTTAATTATAAAAAGGGAAAAAGGTGACAATGGTGAATGTTCACAAATGGCATATTTGCATATACATATGTAGCATATGTAGTGCACAAACACATAAAGTATAAAACATAAAACTCACCAAAAAAGAGTAAATCTGATGGTCTGCTTATGGTGGTAGTAATATAATTCACAATTGTAATGATTCTGTTTATAGTACTTTAATAGCTACATTGATTGCATTTGGAGTAATGAATTGTTTATGTGTAGTAATTGAGGAATCTGCCTATCTAAGCACCTATCATTGCCAATTTCAGTTACCCAATAATGGGAAATTAAGATTGCACAATTAAATGGATTTTATCAAGCTTTCTTTGGAAGAAAACACACATTCGTTCTGATATGAAGACCGATTTAATACTGGTTTTGTCTTAGGCTTAACAGGTTTATTTTAAATTAAAAGACAGAGTTGTTATTATGGAAAAATGCCTCTTAAGCACATGCGCCTCATTCTAATATGGGCTTAGTACGATGGGGAATATTGTATGAGTTTTCTTTTTCCCCAGTATTTCATGATTTTCTTGTTTTTAAATTGTTTTTTTAAGGCAATTTATTACAATAATCCTATGAAATGAGTTAAAATGTTCCCATTTTACAGCTGGAAATAGAAGAATATTAAGGATTAAGTCAGTTTCACAAAGTCACAAATGTACAGAGGTAGTTGGTGCTTAGCACAATATCTTGTACAGCATAAGCAGTCCCAAAATACCTTTATATGTACTCTAGAGTGACAAAATGCATTACTGAAAGAATTAATTAAGCCTGAGGCTGCTACTTATTTGAAGGGCTAGCTTTTTGGCCTTTTAGTGAATAAGATGGCTCCCTATACATAATTGATTGGATATTTTTTAGATAAGAATGTCCTGGCTTAAGTCAATGGTCCTTGCAAGGTTGTACCAAGGACCATATACAGGTCTATGACATTGTTATATAGGATAGGATTTGGATATTGTTCTAATCCTCAATTTCTTCATGTATGAGATTAAAATAAAATTTTGTCTTAAAGAACTGTGGGAATTAAATAAAATGAATAATCACAAAATACTTAGATCATTGTTGTGCCAGTTTGAAAGCATTATGTATCCCAGAGAAGCCATGTTTTAATTCTGAGCCATCTTGTGGAGGCAGCGGTTTCTTTTAATCCTAATTCAATACTGTAGGGCAGAAACTTTTGAGTACATTATCTTCGGGGTGATGTGCCACACCCAACTGTGGGTGTAACCGTTCGATTAGATAGAGATGTGACTCCACTCATTCCAGGTGGGTCTTGATTAGTTTACTGGAGTCCTTTAAAAGAGGAAAACTTTTGAAGAGAGAGTCAGAAAAAATTACAGAAGCATCAAAGCTGACCGAGAGAGCATACGTAGACATCTGGAGAACAGTTGCCTCAAAGAACAGAGACACCAATATTTGGAGGATGCTTGGAGCCCAGCAGACATCACTGTGAGATGATAAGCAAGCCTAGAGCCTGGAAAGAGCCAAGGGAAGCCAAGAGATGAAAGCCAGCCCTGGAGAAGCAAAGTGAGGAACCCCCACAGGAACAGAGACTGAAAGCAATGCAACCCAGGAGCAAGGGACCAGCAGATGCCAGTCACGTGACAACCCAGCTGACATGTGTCTTCTAGACCCAGATGCTTTCTCGAGTGAAGGTAAAGTCTAGTTGATGCCTTAGTTTGGACACCTTCACTTCCTTAGAACTGTAAAATTGTAACTTATGAAATTCCCTTTATAAAAGCTATAGCAATTTGGCTATATTGCATTTCCGCCGCTTGCAAATTAAAACAAGTGTCTATACCTAGACTATACTAAATAAATTAAAGGTACTTTTTACTCTCAGATTAAACTACATCATTTATGGTTGTAAGTTATATTTACTCAACATTTTAAATTATCCAATAAGTACTAGTATGACCCAAATATATAGGGTTATATAATATTTTTCTAAACCCTTTACCAGACATTATAAATCCGTTTTAAATCCTTAAATATTTTTCTTTGGCTTTTCTTTCCCTTCAAGTCTGTATTTTAAGAACTGTCTGCTCCTAACTTTTCCTATGTGTATTACCATCCTGTTATTTTCTAATCTACAAATCCTTAATATTTTATTGCTTAAATATACTTTTATGAACCCATTGTATGTAAATTACTGTGCTACTTATTTTGGAAAAAATGTTTCACCTAGATATGAAGCCTGATTTCAAGAAATATTAACCTAACATCTGAGGGAAATATTAAATAGATAGCTATAATGCAAGATAGAATTTGGCATGCATAAAACTGGTTACATAAATGCTATAGGATTTTAGAGATGTTATACTACATTTATTTCAGTTAGGACATTTGACCTAGTGAAGGTAGAGTTTAAAATAAAGGCAGCCATTCAATAATGGCCAACAGTGTTTTGCAGATTTGGGAATTTCAATCTTTAATTTTATAAAATGTTTCCGAGTTACTTCTGATAATTAGTCAAATTTGTAAATCACTACTAATATAATTCCTTATTTTCTGTTATGATGGAGATATTTGTAACTCTGGAATAACTCAAGAGAGATGCAGTGAGAGAAGTCTTATGAAGAAAGAAAAATAAATAATTCAAGATTTGGCATTTGCTACCTATGTGAATCTGTATAAATTAAATTGAGGCTCTAAGAGTCTCCTTTTTTTCTCCTTTAAAAATGGGACTAATATTGCCTATCTCCCAAGGTGGTTGTGGGAGTAGGTGAGATAATCCTTGAGTAATCAGCACATTGAACAAGTGGAATATGATGGGTTATAATCCTAAAGCCAATTTATACTTTCCCCCTCTTACTTGTTCAAAAATGTTTTCTGGGGTTGGGTATTCTCTGCCACTGGATGAAATATAGTTGAAGCCTCAAGATTCTTCTTTTCTAAACATTCTAAAACTTTTGGCCTTTATTGGATATGGAATAATTATAAATATATGAATAATAGGAGAGTAAGGTATAATGAATAATCATAAAATGAATAGCACTTACCTACCAGTCTCTCCCAGTTTCTATTTTAGTCTTCCTTTTTCAGATGTAACAATGATCCTTTTCCTTAACATTTTATCAAATGTGTAGGTGCATCAAAAGAATATATTGCTTAAGCTTGAATGATAATCTACTTTATATAAATGTGCCATTACATACATTATTCTTCTATGACCTTTTGTGTAACTATTATGTTCCTGAGGTTTGATTAGTGAGCTATAGTTTGTTCACCTTTTTATGAGATCATACCACACATTATTTATTTTATATTTGATGGATATTCGGGTTGAATTTGGTCTTGTTATTAAAATATACTGTTATGAAATTTTTTTGTGTGTTTTCTTGTGCACAAGGACAAAACATACTTCAGGATATATACCTGAGACTGGATTTGCAGAATCAGAAATTGTGTGTATCATCAGTGTCAGTTAGGGTTCAGGCAGGGAAACGGAACTCTGATTGTATTATATTTTATGAAATAAGGAATTTATTATTGGTATTGATATTACACAATTGTGGAAAGAGCTGGGGAAAGAAAAATCTGGAAATGAGCAGAAAAAAGTATCCTTGATGTGGGTGAAAAAATTGGAGCTTACAGAAAGCGAGGCATGTCCAGCCACTAGAGTAGAACTGCAAAAGGGTTTGGAATAGAAGTTTATGGAAGGCTGCTGAGTTTTCGTAGTATTTCTGTGTGTCCACAGCAAAATATCCAGCACGACTGACAGACAGAAAGAATAGCTGGCTGGATGAAGAGTAAGATAAAGGGAGGACAAACCAGAACCCAATGGCCCCTCTAAGTCTGTCACTCACTGACTCTGATCAAACACAAATAAATTTATTTTGTGACTGGAAAACCTAACCTGAAACCAAACTGGAAAGTGAATTCTGAGATGCGCAGTTCTGGATTAATGAAGTTAAAACAGCGTGATAACTATCACCTCAAATTTACTAGTTGGTACCAATTTGTACCCCACCATCAGAGTATGTTTCTCTAGATCTACAGTCCCACCAGCACTTGATTTGTGAGGCTTTTAATTTGCATATCTGATACGTGTAAAATAGTATTTCATTTAAGTTTTAATTTGTATTTATCTGCTTATTATATGGCCTCGACTTCTTTCAAATAATATTCATTTGCATTCATACTTCCTTTTCTATTAAATGCCTATTCATGACATTTACTTAACTTTCTATTTAGCTGATTCTCTTTTTACTTCTCATTTTATAGTTCTTTTAAAATTCAGACAATTACATGTGTTGCAATCATTTCTTAATTTCATGATAATACTGCAGTCAAATTCATCTTTCTTTTACTTTTTTGGTTTGTGCTTTTCATGTTTCCATAAATTCTCTGGTTAGTCTCATATACTTAAGAAACTTAAAGTCACTTCTAGTCACAATATACTCATTTTTAAAATTAAAAGATTTTTTTTCAAATGATAAAAAAAAAATTCAAGCTTCTCCTCCCAATTTGAGCTTGCTTAATGCTTGAGAAGACTGTAGCGGGAATGGGGGATGGATGGATTCTCTATTTTCTCTCTTTGCATTTCTTTTCCTCTAACAAGTTGACGAGCCATGGTTTCTGACAGCCCCACTGTTGGAGCAAATTAGGAGTAATTAAGAAAGAGGAATTATTTTACTTTGCAATTCTGGTCTTGAGTTAACATTAGGGCATTCTGAGGTTTGTGGATACTCAATGTTGACTCTCTCTTGGTGTTGTTTTCTGTAGCCTTGGACTGCTCCTCCCAAGATGAAGGTGATATATAGGTGTGGATGTATATATATATTTATATATTCATTTTTTTTTTCTCTGTTATGGCCACTTATGTTTCTTCTGTTTGTCCTTGGGTATATATCAGTCCATCTTTTCTGTTGAGATCACATGACCCCTCATATTGCTTCCTTGAGCACGATTTAAAAGAGCATCAGGCAAATTTTACCCAACACCATCTCTAATCTATAAAAAATGGTCATGCAGCCTTGCCCCACTGTTGGTGGAGCTAAAGCTAGCTCCTGTGGCTATCCCATCTCTCCCCGGATAGATCCACTCCATGATTTCCAGGTCCTCTTTATAAGGCCTTCAATAATCCAGATTAAGATCCATCCTACTTCATTTGGCTACAGCTTCAGTCAAAATAACACCCTGAAGCGTTCCTGTTTACAATGGCTTCTCATCCACGAAAATGTAGATTAAGATTTCGAATATATGTGTATTGGGGTACAAAATTTTACCTATCACACCTCACTTCCTAATTTGGGAAGATATGTCACAAAATGGTTTCCTTTTGGCATTTTGCATCCTCCATCAAATCTAAGGGAAATGTCCAACATTAACCTCCTGTTATATATTACAAATAAAAAGAGTCTGGCACATGGTCAACTTTGAATAAATGGAATTCTTTAACTTGTCAAAGAAAAAAAAAATTATACCCATACTTGGGAGTTAGAGGATTCACGATCATCAACTCTCAATTTGAAATGAGATTTCAAAAAGTACTTAATTATAAATAACTACCATGTGGATACTTAAAATACTATCTTTAAAAGCCCTGCCACAGAGATTACTTACAAAGAACTGACTTTTCCCCCATGGATCTCTGAACAAACATTCCAGAAGAAAGGCCAATTCCTTGCTTTCCTACCATAGAATCTTACTGAAGTGTATCCCTACTACTCCAATCTGTTTCAAAAAGTCAAAGATGAAGAGGCTCCGTTTCTAAACCTAGAAATGTATTTTCTTTTTGCAGACCCATCCAGAAGCTAAACTCCCCGCTAAGTGGCTTTTCATCTCTGAAATCTTTGCTTCAAATTAGGCTTGGCTCAAAAGATTTCTTTATGAAATTGGTGGTGCATGTTTAATAGAGCTATTCTTTCTTAGCCAGGAAAGAGCTAGAACGACATAGGAAATAAGACCCTTCACTTCTATCAGAAAAATTAAATTGAATTCTGGCTAGGCCAATTATGAGGAAATTTTGAGCAATTTATTTACCTTCTCAACTGCACTGTCTCTCATCGATTACGTCCTTCTCTGCCCACTACAATACATGCGATCCAGTCTCCACCAGCCTTGGCTTGCTCTAAATTCCCGGCATAGCACATTACTTTGTTTCCCTGATGATCAGCTCTTGTTTGCCTTTAGCCCAGTGGTATACTGGAACCAGCTAACATGAGCTTGCAAAAACCAACTGTACCCAGTTCTTCACAACTCCAAGTTCAGTGACCTCACATTGTGTTGGCATCAGCCATGGTGGCAGTGATTGCGGTATGGATATTGGGAAATTCTAAAATCAAGGTTTGTTTTTGTTTTAATTTTGAAAGCCAGTTGTTAAACATGTCATTTATCAGCCCACCTCTGATTTGGCCAAAGGGAGGTACTGGCAGGACATCAGAGTTCAGGAAGAAAGTTTGGTTCCCTGCTCCCTCCTTGTGGGGAGCATTTTTGGAGGTAGCCCCCCAGATCTCTTCCATAGCTTCTATCAAGCAGGCCCTCCTCTACAGGTCCAGCTTCCACAGAGGATATGGTAACATTATTGCATCCCTGCCTTTTCAGTCCTGGGGCTTTTCTCTGAGGCTTGTATTTAGGATCCTCCTCACCTTTTACAAGTCCCCTTCACCTGCCCATATTCATTATTTAATACCTTCATTAAATCTCATTTGAACCATCTGATATAAATTCTATTTCCTGCCAGGATCTTGGCTGATGTATCAATCATGACACTTTTTTTGCAATGATCCAAATGCAGTCAGAGAATTTTGCTAAATATAATATCCTAGGCAGTTCCTACCATTGTTCCGGATTTGGCATGCAGGCTGAAGCACCTTTAGAAACCACACCCTAGAATTTGGGATGGAATTAGCAGTTAGCCTAATCATAATTATAGCATGATTTTTAAAGTTAAGTATTTTTTCTTTGACTAAATGAAAATTAAAAGGCCAAATATTTAACTTCGGGCTACTGGTATTCTTCCTAGCCCAGATACTTGTAACATTGTTTTACTTTTCTTAAACAATCATGGTTTCCATTTTACTTTGAGAATCTGGAAAACTTCATAGTCATTTCTTTTCTTAATATGCTGCCAAGTAGCTCACTTCCTGATATTTGTTTTTCACTAGGGGTACAAATAAGGGTTTTTTTTTTTTTTCTTTTTACTTTTTAAAGATCTAGCTCTGATGAGGGAAAACATAAGGAATGCTAAGGTTTGTTCACCCTTCTACACCCAATTAGTCACTGAAGACCACTGTGTACCAAAATAAAATGCAAGGTCTGACCCAGTTTGATGTTCTCCTTTTTTCTGTTTTTAACAACAGAGCTTCAGACAGTGGAAATGGCGTTCTTTAGTAACAGATTTCCTTTTAAGGTTGGTTAACTTGGCAGATGTTAAACTGTACATATTTTATTTCTGAGATTTAAAAAAATAAAAGAAGAAAAAAGTAATTTCCTATCCAAAGACCATATGTCAAGGGAAAATATTTTATTCACTGATTATCTCAGGATGATCAGTGAATAAAATCTTTGTTTACTTTCAGTTTTTACTGATTGATTTTCTGATCAATATAACTCTTTTTGACATCTTATCTTTTGAAATAGTTGTCTTCAGTTATCTTCCTAACAATTGAACTCTATCTGAAATCCCAGGAATAATCAGTTATTTCCAGTTTTCAGAGTAGAAAAAGGCCCCTTTCCACCACTACCCCGCACCCCCAGGCACCATGACCATGTACAGAACACCTTGCAAGTTTCTATTTTATAAATAGCTGCATTAAAAACCACATTTTGTATTGCAAGTTTCTACTATTTTATGGATAGCTGCATTACAAAATGGGTTCATGGGATTCAAAGGCAAGTCCAATGTCAAGGCTGTACCTCTGAGTCCCATTGGCCACTTTTCAAATGCTTTATCAATTAATATCAATAGTGATAAGAAGAATCTTCTCCATTATCATTATTGCAGGTAAGTGCTCAAAATAAAGACTCTACATTAATTATCGTGACTAAATTCCCCATATTCAAAACTCACCAGCAGCAGTTGTCACTCTTATTACATGTTCTATCAATTACTCCTGAAGTATGATTAGCTTCATGGGCATAGAGGCCTTTCACATTGATAGATAAGCACACATCTACGAGATATTGATCATCTCTGACTGATTTACTTCTGATGATATCCTTTAATACTTCATGTAATTGTGATAAAATCAGTGAATGAAGGATGATGAATAAATACCAAAGAATTATGAAAAAGAGAGAACCACAACTATGATTATTCTGAATTCCTTGAGATAATAATTGCCTGTTATGGTGCCATGGTAATGGAGTTCTCACTTTGGAATATATTTCTAGAATGAAATATGCAGGAAGTATCTTTAATCATGTGCTTCATAAGTATTTTATTATGGATTATTATGGATATTAAGTATTTTTAAATTCAAAAGTCTTAGAATTTTATGAACTTTTTTGATATTGATATATTCTTGTCATACAGAGAAAATTATTTAAAAATCAGTGGGATTTGTGTTACTTTAAAAAGCTACCTACAACACAAAATCAGGTTTCCTGTTTACATCAGCTCATCAGGTATTATTGCTAAGATGTTAAGAAGTCTATTAACAAGTATAAAACGTAACACAAGATTCTTGACCTGAATCAGAGACACATGGTCTTACATATATCTACTAAGAAAATGTGATAGATTTAATTATTGACCTGAAGTTTTTCTTTTTAATAGTAACATACATATATACCATAGCTCTGTTTTTTAAGATAGTCAAAATGGACCTTATCACTTAATGTTGGACTTACCCACATGATTTACTAAATAGGCAAAGCAACATAAGCAGAGGCATAATATGTGCTTGCATAGAGGAGCTAGCTTTTCGTTACACTACATTTTCTCATAAGAAGAACATACCGACTTCCGGGTCAAGATGGCGGCTTAACAACGTGCACATTTTAGTTCATCCTCCAGAACAACTACTAAATAACCAGAAACAGTACAGGACAGATCCTGGGGCCACGTCAGTGACCAGACACCCAGCATACCCCAGTCTGGACCAGCTGGACCGGCTGCAAGCACCCCCCAGAACCGTGAGTTCTCAAAGCTGTGGCAGCCAGTGCCCCTCCCCCACAAGCCGCTTCCCAGAGGGGAAAGGAAAGGACTTTACCAGCAGCAGGGACTGGACACAATCAAACACCAATTGTGGAACTAATTAACAAATTCTGACTACTAAAAATAGGCCCCCAGCTTAGGTGAACCTGATCAAAGTGGATGTTGCTCATTTTTGCCCTGGGGCCAAGGGGGCAGGATTGACAGAAAAAGGGGGGGGAAAAAAGAAGGAAACAGAGGTTTTTGTGGCTGTGTATCTACAAAGGCTTGACTGCCTCTGGATACAGTGGCAAGACTTTTCAGGCTGCAGCTGCCCCAGGCATAGGAAGAAGTGAGCTCTATTGGGGGCTTGTCTGGAGCCTGTGCCTTCCCCAGGGGAGGGGTGAAGCCCCACCCAGGTGGAATCCCTCCATCAAGGAATTCAGACACCAGGGCTTGGTAATTTGAAGCCATTAAAACCAGCCTACAATCTCTCCTCTGTCTCCACCACGCCCCCAGCAGGGAGAGTCTGCCAAAGTTAAAGATACCATATCATCTTATGCTGGTGGGACCTGCAGTCAGACAAGCACCACACACAGGGCAGGATAAGAAAAACAGAGTCCAGAGACTTCACAGGAAAGTCTTTCAACCTGCTGGGTCTCACCCTCAGGGAAAACCAATGCAGGTGACTCTTTCCTCCTGAAAGGAGGCCAGTTTGGTCTGGGAAAATCTGGCTGGGGTATATAATATCTAAGTAGATCCTCCTAAGTGTGGGGGGTGGGAAGGCACCACACAAGCAGGGCAAGAAACAAGAAAACAAGAACTGAAAAATTCTCCTCTGTTAAACAAAACTTAAGCTAAAGGTCCAAATAAAGCTGAATGGAATGTCAAAGAACAGATAGACAACAAATTCATCCAGCAAGAAAACCCTAGATAAAAGAAGTGAAAGCAATCTCCAGAATAAACTAATTAAGGTAATTAAATGCCTAGACACCAGCAAAAAATAACAAATCACACTAGGAAAATTGAAGATATGGCCCAGTCAAAGGAACAAACCAACAATTCAAATGACATACAGGAGCTGAAACAATTAATTCAGAATGTACGAACAGACATGGAAAACCTTATCAAAAACCAAATCAATGAATTGAGGGAGGATATAAACAAGGGAAGGAAAGAACAAAAAGAAGAAACTGAAAGTCTGAAAAAACAAATCACAGAACTTATGGGAATGAGAGACACAGTAGAAGAGATGAAAAAAAAAGAAACATACAATGGTAGATTTCGAGAGACAGAACATAGGATTTCAAAACTGGAGGACGGAATATCTGAAATCTGACAAGAAACAGAAGCTATAGGAAAAAAAATGGAAAAATATGAGCAGGGACTCAGGGAATTGAAAGACAATATGAAGTGCATGAATATACGTGTTGTGGGTGTCCCAGAAGGAGAAGAGAAGAGAAAAGGAGGAGAAAAACTAATGTAGGAAATTATCACTGAAAATTTCCCAACTCTTATGAAAGACTTAAAATTACAGACCCAAGAAGTGCAGCATACCCCAAAGAGAATAGATCCAAGTAGACATACTCCAAGACATTTAATAATCAGAATGTCAGAGGTCAAAGAGAAAGAGAGGATCTTGAAAGCAGCAAGAGAAAAGCAAGCTATCACATACAAGGGAAGACCAATAAGACTATGTGCAGATCTCACAGCAGAAACCATGGAGGTGAGAAGACAGTGGGATAATATATTTAAATTATTAAAAGAGAAAAACTGCCAACCAAGAATTCTATATCCAGCAAAATTGTCCTTCAAAACTGAGGGATAAATTAAAACATTTTCAGACAAAAAATCACTGAGAGAATTTGTGACCAAGAGACCAGCTCTGCAAGAAATACTAAAGGGAATGCTAGAGACAGATATGAAGACAGAAGAGAGAGGTGTGGAGAAGAGTGTAGAAAGGAAGACTATGAGTAAAAATAAAAAGAAGGAAAATTAGATATGACACATAAAATCCAGAAGGCAAAATAGTAGAAGAAAGTACTACCCATGCAGTAATAACACTGAATGTTAATGGATTAAACTCTCCAATCAAAAGACATAGTCTGGCAGAATGGATTTAAAAACAGGACCCATCTATATGCTGTCTCTACTCAAAGGACACGAGACCAAGGACACAAATGGACATTTACACACCAATGTTTATAGCAGCATTATTTACAATTACCAAGAGATGGAAACAGCCAAAATGTCCATCAACAGACAGTTGGCTAAACAAACTGTGACATTTACATAAGATGGAATATTATGCAGCTGTAAGACAGAATAAAGTTATGAAGTATGTAACAACATGAATGGACCTTAAGGACATTATGCTGAGTGTGATTAGCCAGAAACAAAAGGACAAATACTATATGGTCTCGCTGATATGAACTGACATTAGTGAATAAACTTGGAATATTTCCTTGGTAACAGAGACCATCAGGAGAGAGAAACAAGGTGAGATATTGGGTAATTGGAGCTGAAGGGATACAGATTGTGCAACAGGACTGAATATAAAAACTCAGAAATGGACAGCACAATACTACCTAACTGCAATGTAATTATGTTAAAACGCTGAATGAAGCTGTATGTGAGAATGATCGAGGGAGGAGGGCTGGGAACATAAATGAAATCAGAAAGAAAGATAGATGGTAAAGATCGAGATGGTATAATCTAGGAATGCCTAGAGTATATAATAATAGTGAAATGTACAGTGTACAAATTTTAAAAATGTTTTTGCATGAGGAAGAACAAAGGAATGTCATTATTGCAGGGTGCTGAAAATAGATGACAATTAATACTTTAAAATGTCACCTTATGTGTGAGACTAAAGCAAAAAATGTTTATTTGTTACAAAATTTATATTTTGAATAGAGCATTTCCTAATATAACTCATGTAGATAGTTTGATTGAATGCCATAAGTACTTGGAATCTCAGGTAGGATATGAGATTTTGTTGGTTTGTCCAGAGTGATGCCCCGATGAATCCCAGAGTGATTTAATCAGTGACTGGAAAAGTATTTGCAAGCCCCCTTCAGGGCATGGTGAGAATGGGGAGAAATTCAACTTCCCCAAGTTGAATTCTTGATATTCTCACAAGCAGTGTGGTTAACCAAAGCTATAGGCTGAGCGACCAGTCTTGGGGTTTGTTCGTATGAAACTTAACCCCACAAAGGATACGTCAAGTCTACTTAAAATTTAGGTCTAAGAGTCACCCCCAAGAGAGCCTCTGATGTGGCCTCTCTCTCCAGCTAACATGATGAGCAGTCTCACCACCCTCCCGCTCTCTGCATGGGACATGACTCCCGGGGGTGTGGACCTTCCTGGCAACGTGGGACAGAGATCCTGGAATGAGCTGAGACTCAGCATCAAGGGACTGATAAAAACCCTAGAATGAGCTGAGAATTAACATCAAGGGATTGAAAGAACCTTCTCAACCAAAGAGGGAAGAGTGAAATAAGACTAAGTGTCAATGGCTGAAAGATTCCAAACAGAGTTGAGAGGTTATCCTGGAGGTTATTCTTATGCATTAAGTAGATATCACCTTGTTGTTCAAGATGTAGCAGAGTGGCTGGAGGGAACTGCCTTAAAATGTAGAGCTGTGTTCCAGTAGACATGTTTCTTGATGATTGAACAATGATATAACTTTCACAATGAGACTCTGTGAATGTGAAAACCTTGTGTCTGATGCTCCTTTTAGCTACTATATCAACAGAAGAGTAGAACATATGGAATAAAAATAAATAATAGGGGAAACAAATGTTAAAATAAATTTAGTTTGAAATGCCAGTGGTAAATGAAAGCGAGGGGTAAGGGGTATGGTATGTATAATCTTTTATTTTCTCTGTTATCATTTTATTTCTTTTTCTGTTGTCTTTTTATTTCTTTTTCTAAATTGATGCAAATATTCGAAGAAATGATGATATGCAACTATGTGATGATATTAAGAATTACTGATTATATATGTAGAATGGAATGATATCTTAATGTTTTGTATGTTAATTTTTTTAATTAATAAAAAAAGTTAAAAAATTTTTTTAAAAAAAGAAGAAGATACCAAGATGATGATTAGTGCATAAAGGATAAAAAATTATTTGAAGCCAACCAGAACCCAACTCACAGCCTAAGTGCATGCCTGGCCAAGCCAAAATCAGTTGAACTCTAATTGAATGTGCACTGTTATATGCCACTGAGACTTTGAGGTTGTTAATTGAATAGAAAAGCTGATTAATACAGTTAGCACAGCATGGTATGCAATAGTGAATTTCTTCAGCCAGTGAAATAAAGCCATGGGACCATGTTCTATATCTGGTAGCAAAACAAAAATGGTTTGAAAACAAAAACAAACAAAAAGTACTTGTAATCATCAGAAAATATTCAGTAGGCAGGATCATAAAATTCATTCATTCAATTAAAAAATTATATCACCACACATACTTTGTGCAAAGTGTTACTTTGTGTGCTGAAGAATAAGTGACTCCGTGAAGGGTTCAGCTCCATTATATATCTCTTAATTGATTCAACATGCCAAAATTCTAGGTTGGAGGAACTCTAAAAGGTATTGTCTATATCAACATCTGCATTGTATAGAGTAATGAATGCATGCTCTATATGGTTGCATTATACTATACTATACCATACCATACTATATTATATTATTTTGCCACACATCATTAAATTAATATTTTATTAATGTTAGCTGGGATTAGAGGCTCCTATTTAAAAGTAGGAAGACTGTGTCTAGTGTGTCTAGCCAGTTTGTAGACTAAGGCCCAGTTAATGTTCCAAACAAGTTTACCCTTCATGAATAACTGGGTTCCTTGATCCTAAAGAAAGTCATCTAGGAAGCAGTAACAGCTCCCAAATTACAAAATACCAAGTTTTGTGTCTTTTTTTTCTGAAAATTCTCCATGTTTACCCATTCAGAAATTGATGCATGTTACTTTCTATATCAGAACATTTTTCTCCTCCTATAGCATTTTATTTCCTTCTTGCCCTCAAGTTCTAACTTTAAAATAAAAATTCCATTTACATTCCTCAATCGTTCAGATTGAATTTAGTCCTTTGAGTTTTCATAGTACTCTAAAAATAGTGCTATTATAACACCACATTATACTGTGATTTTTCACCTATCTTTTCCACAAATGAGACTGTTATCTCTAGAGGGTACGGTCTTATGGTATTTATTTTTGCATATCCAATAACTAACACAGTGTCTACAATATAGTAGGTGTTCAGTAAATGTAAGCTGGATACATTATTGGCTGCATGAAGTTTCCCTGTGTAGCTGTTGGAATTGATATTCATAAGTTCCTCTCAAGACAGCAGCCAATGAATACTCTCTAAGTATTGCTAATCAGTGAGCCATGGGCTTCAAACACATGGGATCCCCCCAGAATTTATTTTTTGCTTGTTGAGTATATAGATTAAGTAAGAAGTAAGTCATAACAGCTAAATATACTTCTTCCATAAGTTAAATTTTAGCACATTATTAATGGGATCCAAAGCTCATTACACTATAAATATTATAATATACTAGTGTATAGTTCATCTTACATGTATTTCTCTGATCAGAAAAGCTAGAAGAGGTAATTAGGCATCAGATCTTAACAGAATTTTGACAAAGTGGCTGTTTGTTATGTAATCTTTTTATAAAAGGTGGAAACCACAGCTTCCTTCATATTACTATTGTTTTATAAAACAATTTGAATCACTTTTTAAAAATGGTACAGACGCAGGGTGGTGATTAGCTCTGATTCTCTGAACCTGTGAAATCAATCAAGGTGTCAGGCCTGTTAGGATGTTAAAGATGGCAGGAAAATATAACACCCCTGGACAAGTGTGTAAGGTGGCAGCTCACAAAAATTTCAGAAGAAAAAAATATATATAATTAGTAAATTAAAATTGTTTGTAAGCCATATGTACTTCCTCAAATGGAAAAACTTTATTACCTTAACTTTCCACAGGAAACTTCAGATTCAGTTGTTATAATTAGCTACATCCAGGTAAGATGCTATAGATTGTCAGGCACAAGGCCATGCTTACCAAAACCAACCAAAAAAAAACAAACAAACAAAACAAAAGGCATCAAAGAAATTGGAAGCAACAAGGATTAGACTAAAATTTGAGAGAAGGGAAATCCTGTCAGAGGTGAGCTGAAGATGGGCAGATATTTTCCCTTGGGGCCACTTTTCAATTCTGTGTGCTATTTAAGGGCTATTCATCAGGGTTGGCAGCAAAAGATTGCAACAAGGAAATAGAATGACCAATGCTTGAGGAGTTGTACATGGCTAGAATGACAGAATTAGAGAATGAATGGTTCCAGATATGGCCAGTCTTCTCACAAAACAATTGCTGAAGTCTGAGCTGTGATGCCACCAAAGAACTAGCAAAAAATTTCTAGAATTGGGCTTTCAGATATGGAAAAGTTCTAGTAATGTATAGCTAATGAATGGCAGGTCTATTAGATGTGCTATAAGTAAAATACACATCAAATTTCAAAGACTTAGTTACAAAATAATGTAGCTCTTTCCAAATGGAAGCATAGAGCCCTCAAAGTGCACAGATGGGGAGATGGGGGACTAGAAATGCTCGGACTCTGTGTCTCGCATGCTGCACCCTGCTTCTGTGCCCCAAGGTCTGCCTGAGCTGCATCACATACCCACAGCCCCCTCACTGAACCTCTACAACCCCACAATTCACATCCCATGCTCACATGCAACAGCATAGCATCCCAAACTTGAGCCTCTAACTGCACTACAATGCATCACTCACTGTTGTGCCCCACCCTCTGTCCTGAATCCTGCTCCACATCTATCCCACAAATACAAAGCTTTAGACTATTGAAGGAAATAAAATTCCAAAGTAAACCTATCAAGATAATTTATGTGCTGAAAAGACAACAGAAGATCATTAAGTGTATCAAGGTGCAGACACATATAGCCCAGCCTAATGGCCAAATTAAAACACCAGAGGAGGCACACACTTTGGAACTACTAAGTAAAGATGCTTATATAACTCTACTAAATAAAATTAATGGGATGGCTAATGACATCAAGGAGCTCAAGAAAACACTAGAAGAGCATTAAGAGGAATTTGAAGAAATAAATAGAAGAATAGCAGATATCAAAGAGATTAAAGATGCTGTAGACCAAAAAATATATTTGTATACTAGAGACATACAATAACAGATTTGAAGAGGCAGAAGAAAGAATAAGTGAGCTAGAGGATAGAACAATTGATTTCAAACACTCAAAACAGCAAAAAAGATGAAAAAAATTGAATTGGATCTCAGGGAAATGATAGACAAACCAAAGCATGCAGATATAAGAATCACTGGTGTCCCAGAAGAAGAGAGGAGTAAAGGGCTAGGAATACTAGTTGAGGATATATTGGGGGAAAACTTCCTAACCCTTATAAAAGACATAAATATGCAAATCAAAGAAGCCCAATGAACTCCAAATAGAATAAATCTAAATAGACCTTTCCCTAGACACATACTAATTGTTCTGTCAAATGTTGAAGAGAAGCAGAAAGTTCAGAAAGTGGCAAGAGAAAAGGAATCTAATACATGCAGGGGAAGCACATAAGACTGAGTCCATACTACTCAACAGGCAGTATGGAGATGAGAAGGCAGTGGTATGATATATTTAAGATCCTGAAAGAGAACGATATCCAGCCAAGAATTCTGTAGCCAGCCAAATAGTCTTTCAAAATTGAGGGATAAAGTTTTCGCAGACAAAGAATTCCTGAAAGAATTTGTCAACAAGAGACTGGCCCTATAAGAAATACTGAAAGGAATTCTACCAGCTGAAAAAAAAAAAAAAGACAGGAGAGGGAGGTCTGGAGGAGAGCACAGAATTGAAGAGTACCAGTAGGGGTAATTTAAAGGATAAAAAGAGATAGAAGGAAAAGAATATATTGATCTGACAAACAAAATCCAAAGGATAAGATGGTGGATTCAAGAAATGCCTTTTCAGTAATAATTTTGAATATTAATGGACTAAACTTACCAATTAAAAGACAAAGATTAGCAGAATAGATTAAGAAATATAATCTGACTATATGCTGCTTACATGAGAGTCATTTTAGACACAAGGATACAAATAGATTGAAAGAATAAAGTACCTAGAAATGAACCTAAATAGGGACATAAAGAACTTGTACACAGAAAACTACATAACATTGCTAAAAGAAATCAAAGGGCGGAAAAAGATGTTCCACGCAAGTTGTAACCAAAAGAAAGCAGGAGTAGCTATACTAATATCAGACAAAATAGACTAAGTGTAAAGACATCATAAGAGACAAAGAAGGATACCATATATCAATAAAAGGAACAATTCACCCAGAAGAGAAAACAATCATAAAGGTTTATGCTCCCAAACAAGGAGCTCCAAAGTACATGAGACCGACAGTGGCAAAACTGAAGGGAGTAATAGATGTTTCAACAATCATAGTAGGAGACATCAACACAGGAATCTCCCCTATAGATAGTACAACCAGACAGAGGATCAATGAGGAAATAGAGAAATCGAACATCTTGATACATGAATTAGACCTAACAGACATATATAGGTAATTACACCCCAAAACACAAGGATATACCTTCTTCTCTAGTGCTCATGGAACACTGTTCAGGATAGACCATGTGCTGGGGATGAAACAGGTTTTTATAAATTTAAAAACATCAAAATTATTCAACACACCTTCTCTGATTACAGTGGAATGAGGCTGGATCTCAATAACAACAAAAGAATAATAATTTCCACAAATATATAGAGATTAAATAACACACTCTTAAACAGCCAGTGGGTCAAAGAAAAAATTGCTAGAGAAATCAGTAGCTATCTGGAGAAGAATGGAAATTAGAATACAACACATCAGAACTCATGGGATGCAGCAAAGGCTGTGCTGGGAGGGAAATTTATTGCCCTAAATGTGCATATTAAAAAACAAGAAAGAGCAAAAATTGAGGACTTAACTGCTCACCTGGAGGAACTTCAGAAACAACCAAAAACTAACCCCAAAGCAAATAAAAGAGAAATAACAAAAATTAAAGCAGAGTTAAATGAATGGGAGAGAAAAAGAACAATAGAATTAATAAAACCAAAAGTTGGTTGAGAAAATCAATAAAATTGATAGGTCACTATAAATCTGACAAGGAAAAAAGAGAGAGGATGCAAATAAACAAAATAAGGAATGAGAGGCAGTCATTCCACAGACCCTCAACATATAAAAGAAATCATAAGAGGATAATATGAACAATTATATGCCAATAAACTAGACAACTTAGATGAAATGGACAAATTCCTGGAAACACATGAACAAGCTACACTGACTCAGGAAAAAATAGAAGCTCTCAACAAACCAATCACAAGTTATGAAATTCAATCAGTCATCAAAAAATTTCCTACAAAGAAAAGCCCAGGGCCAGATGATTTCACAGGGGAATTTTATCAAACATTGCAAAAAGAACTAACCCCAATCCTGCTCAAACTTTTCAAAAAAAATGAGGAAAAAAGAACGCTATCAAACTCATTTTATAAAGCTAACATCACTTAATACCAAAACCAGGTAAAAATGCTACAAGAAAGGAAAACTACAGGCCAATCTCTCTAATGAACATAGATGCCAAAATTCTCAACAAAGTACTAACAAGTCAAATCTAGTAACACAATAAAAGAATTTTACACCATGACAAAGTATGCTTTTTACTGGGAATGCAAGGATGATTCAACACACAAAAAATCAATTAATGTAATACAGCTCATTAACAAATCAACAGGGAAAAATCACATGGTCATCTCAATTGATACTGAAAAAGTACTCGACAAAATTCAACATCCTTTCCTGATAAAAATACTTCAGAAGATAGGAATCAAAGTCAACTTCCTTAGTATGAGAAAGAGCATATATGAAAAACTCATAGCCAGCATTGTACTCAATGGAGAGAGACTGAAAGTTTTCCCCCTAAGGTCAGGAACAAAACAAGGATGCACTCTGTCACAACTATTGCACTCTGTCACAACTATCATTCAACATTGTACTAGAAGTTCTAGCTAGAGTAATCAATCAGGACAAAGTATCCAAATTAGAAAGGAAGAAGTAAAACTTTCATTATTTACAGATTATCTATACTAGGAAGATCCTGAGAAAGCTACAACAAAATTACTTAAGCTAATAAACAAATTCAGCAAGATGGAGGGATATAAAGTTAGTGTGCAAAAATCGGTAATGTTTCTGTACACAACGAATGCCCTAACTGAGAAGTCAGTTAAGGAAAAAAATCCATTCAAATATCAACTAAAAGAATCAAGTATCTAAGAATGAACCTAAATAGGGATGTAAAGGATTTGTACACAGAAAACTACATACCATTGCTAAAAGAAATCAAAGAGGAACTAAATAGGTGGAAAGACATTGTGTGCTCATGGATAGATAGGTTAAACATAGTTAAGATGTCAATTCTACCCAAATTGATTTATAGATTCAATGCAGTACCAATCAAAATTCCAACAACCTAATTTGAAGACTAGGAAAAGCTAGTTACCAAATTCAACTGGAAGGGAAAGAGACCCTGAATAGCTAAAAGCATCCTAAAAGAGAAAAATGAAGTAGGAGAATTAACACTTCCTGATTTTAAAGCTTATTTTAAAGCCACAGTGGTCAAAACAGCATGGTACTGTCACAGAAATATAAGTATTGACCAATGGAATCAAACTGAGAGTGCACAAATAGACGACCAAATCTATGGTCAACTGATTTTTGACAAGGGCACCAAATCCACTGTTTTTTGGTGGGCTTTTTTTTTTTTTGTCCCAACAAAATAGTCTTTTCAATAAATGGGCATGGGAGAACTGCTTATCAGTTGCCAAAGAATTAAAGAGGACCCTTACCTCACACCCTATACAAAAATATCAAAGTGGATCAAAAACCAAAGTATAAGAACTAGTACCATAGAGCTTCTAGAAGAAAATGTAGGGAAACATCTTCAAGACCTTGTAAAAGGAGATAGCTTCTTAAACTTTACACCCAAAGCACAAGAATCAAAAGAAAAAATAGATCAATGGGAACTCTTCAAAATCAAATGCCTTTGCACCTCAAAAGACTTTGTCAGAAAAGTGAAGATGAAGCCAACTCAATGGGAAAAAATATTTAGAAATCAACATTGGACAAAGGTTTAATATCCTGTACACATAAAGAAATCATACAACTCAACAACAAGAGAACGAACAACCCAATTATAAAAAAGGCTAAACATATGAGTAGGCATTTTTCTGAAGAGCAAATAAAGATAGCTCGAAAGCACATGAAAGGATGCTTTTTCATTAGCTATAAGGGAAATACAGATCAAAACTACAGTGAGATACAACCTCACACCTATAAGAATGGCTATTCTTAAACAAACAGGAAACTACAAATGTTAGAGAGGACATGGAGAAATTGGGACCCTTATGCACTGCTGGTGGGAATGCATAATGGTACAGTCACTATGGAAGACAGCTTGGTGGCTTCTTCGGAAACTTTATCGACTTGCCCTATGACCTGGCAATAACACTACTCTGTATATACCTAGAAGACCTAAAAGCAGTGACTCAAGCAGACATTTGAATAACAACATTCATAGCAGCATTATTCACAATCACAAAATGATGGAAACAATCCAAGTGCCCAGCACTCAGAGGAGTGGATTAACAAATTGTGGTATATACATATGATAGAATATTATGCAGCAGAAAAATGAAATGATGTCCTGAAGCACATGACAAGGTAGATGAGCCTTGAGGACATAATGCTAAGTGAAATAAGCCAGACACAAAAGGATAAATACTATATGACTATTTTTATGACCATGGTAAAGATAAAATCAGAGGTTTATAATACAGAATATAGGGGATTTAGAGATACATAGAAGCTAGAGATAGGTGAATGGTTAGCTAATGAGGTTGAACTCAAATGTAAGGGAATAGATAGAAGTGAAGATATTTCACTAGTAGGTCTATAAGTAATATTACCATACTGAAGGTGAACATTATTGAAAGGGGTTGTATAGACTCATGGGTCCCACTAATTAACACTACAAATATAAATAAATTATTGTATGACTACCTAAAAGGTATGATTCTTGTATAAGGAGTGTTTAAGTTCAGGGTGTGGGGTAAAACCATTACTACATGCTATGGGCTGAGTCTAATAGGAAAACATCAATAGTACAAGAGCAACATCAGGGGTAAATAATGGGGGGAAGCACAAGAGTTAAGGGAGACGTTTAGTGTTCCTGTTTGGTGAGGGTGTGTTTCTTGGTAATCTTTCTTTTGGGAACAATGACGTTATCTAAAATTAACAGTATTGATAGACTGTGTACTTTGGACGTAATTCGTGATGCCTAATGTATGCAGATGGCTGAAGGATGCACCGACTGAGTAGATTGGCGAATGATGGGATATACATATGATCGAATATTGTGCTGCTATGGAAAGGAAGGAAATTGTGACGCATGCAACATTGTGAATGAACCTGTGGGACATTTGATGAGGCAAAATAAGCCAGAAACAAAAGAGCAACTATTATAAGATCTCATTTAGAAAATGCTTATAAGAAAACAGGGGCCTAGATGTAAGCTTTTTTAACAGTCACATTCTGTTAGGAGTGGTAATTTTTATTTCTAGATTTTTGAGAGGCTGTTTTATATATGTATTACCTGGTATTCAGAGATAAGAATGAAGGTGATCAGGTCAGAATTAGGGCAATTCAGAACACAAGGGTAAGAAGGACATTGTCTATATTTTAGAACCTCACCTACTCTTTCAGTCTAAAGGAAGAAAGTTTTGTTTTGTCCAGAACCTAAATTTTCTGTAGCCTATAATCTAACTCAACCTGTCTAGATAGTTCATTTAAATGGTCAAGACACAGGGAGCCCAGACCAAGAATGAGGGCCTTTAATCCTGTATAACTTAATGCAATGCCTGGATATATACTAGAAAATGTTAAGCAGATAATCAAAAAGTATTGGCAAGGTCCCTTGATGGATGGGAGATAAAATATGGAACTATTAAACTTTACCACTGAGGAAACCTCTGATACTGTCTCAAACATTAGGGACACCCAAATCAATAGGCCAAGTCCTTGATCTTGATGCTTTCTTTTGTAAAGCTTATGTATGTAGTAGAGAAGCTCAGCCTACCTATAGGCATGCCTCAGAGTTACTTCTGAAGGACCTCTTTTGTTAGTCAGATGTGGCCTCACTCTTTCTAAGCCCAACTCTGCAAGTGAAATGATTTCCCTCCCCACCAGGTGGGACATGACATCCAGGGATGAAAGTCACCCTGGCAACATGGGAGATGACTCCCAGGGATGAATCTGGCCTGGCATTGTGGAATCAACAATTCCATCCTGACCAAAAGAGGGAAAAGAAGTGTAACTAATAAAATATCAGTGGCAGAGAGAGTTCAAATAGAGTCAGAGGCTACTCTAGAGGTCATTCTTACACAAATTTCAGTTAAACACTGCTACCTATCATAACTTGCCAAAACCGAACCAAAACCATTCCAGGGCACTATTTAAGATTCTAAAAAGGTTCCATGCATTAGGGTAACTTTTCAGAAACCTACAACCTCCAGATGGTCCCTGGACCAGATAAGTCTGGAAACCTAGAGGGCCTCCATTTCCAGAACATCAGCTAGTTCCATCTCCCTACCTCTTATTATTGACAGCATGACAAAGTTAGAATGGGCATAGCCCAAATACCCCTAAAGAGTGGGAGAAAGATCAAAGATGATAGTGGAGTTATATAGAGAAGGTAGAGTTTAACAAATGAGTATGATCGTTGAATCATTATATTGATAGCTCTTTTAGTCTCCAGTATCTTAGAACAGCTAGAAGTAAAAATCTGAAATTGTGGCATCATAACCATACCAAACTCTGAAAACTGTTCTACAATTAAATGTTGCACTGTGCATTTTAATTTATTGCTTTTTTTGTATATAGGTTATTTTTCACAAAAAAATAAAAAAATAATGATTATATGTATATATTCCTTCTAGCCTCCAAAGTTTGTAGCAGCTAGAAGGAGAACTCTGACATGATGGTATCACCGATCACCCATGACAAACCCTTGGATCTGTATTGTAACTACTTGTTGAAGAGTGCTTTCGAAAACTATTGCTTTTTTTCTTTGTTTGTACATATGTCATATTATACAACAAAAAAAAGTTTAAAAAATAAAGTAAAATATCTCATTAACAACATATCAATTATATGTTGAAATTATAATACATTGCATTTGTTGGATTGGATAATTTTATTATTAGACTAAATTTTAAGTTTCATTTTACCTTTTAAAATATGGTTTCTGGAATGGTAGTGACTTTTCACGTTGTCCAAATCATGTTTCTGTTGTTCATTGCTGCTCTAGAAGGCAGAGTAATATCTCCAGCCATTTAATGATGCTTGAAAACCAAAGATCCAATAGGAGGTGGAGACAAAAAACAGAACATACAAGAGTTGAAAGTTCTAGAGAGAATAACAAATAGAAATGATAATATCTGAACAGATTACCTTGGAGTTAGTTACTGATATTAGGTATATTTAGAGATGATGAATCTAGAATTGGACCTAATATACCCGGCTGGGGTGTTTAAACTAATAAATGCTTTCTTCTCTTTTCTTTCCTTCCCCTTCCCCTTCTCCTTCCTTCTTTCCTTCCTTTTTCTGTCTTAAGATAGGTTGAATAAGTAGAAGCATTAAATGGTCACAAACACATCACAATTTCCCCTTCAGTAGATTTTGAAATTTTGAATCTACATGAAGTAGGAGGCTAAAGAGCTGAGCTTTAAAAAAAAAAATCTCTTAAAAATAACTGAACTACTCCTAGTCCGTTCATGAGCGATGGCCCACCAGGCTCACAGTGAAAGCCCTGGAGGACCATTATCTTGGGAAAAGGACAAAGGAGAAGTAGACTTATACTTACTAAAACTTCAACCCCGCCCTTTCCCACTTTAGTCTTTATGGGATTAATGTGAGCAGTAATTCATTCTATCTGCCAAACAGAGGCTTGAACCATTTTGATGAAAAATAATATCATCTGTTGAGGAAGGATTCTTTGACCATTATCCAAACACCAGAGACCCACAGAGTATCCAAGAGTAATAATTAGCAATAAAGGCTAGAAATAACTAAGACTTGGATATACAGAAAAAAATGGATAATAAGATGGGCAAAAAAAGATGAAAGGCAAGCTGATTCATGGATCCCACTGAAAATGCCTTACCAGGCACTCAGTTCTGGATCATTGGGTGGCCTTTATGTTCACAGAATTCCTTTAGAGTTCATTTCTAAGTAGCCAAACAAAGCCCAACCTTTGCCTCTTATTTCCAAGGTCTATAAACAGGATGACTGCTGGTGAAGAAGAATTTGATAATGACTTTAAAGGGGATAAACTGTTGGGAAAAAAAAGAAAAGTATTTTTGAGGACTTTAAGATGAACATCATAGGTAGATGGTATAATTCACCAGTTCATTTCTGTGACAAATGTGAATTGCTTATTAAAATCTATGGCTAAATGATTCCACACACATGTACATACTATGGTAATCCTATGCTGTGAATTGAGGAACTTTAATGAGATTCTGTCTTCCCATATAGCACTGTCCAAGGATGCTAGAGAACATATTTGTCTCAAAGAGACTTATAGATTCATGCCAACTATTGCCATAAGAGACCTAGAAAACCTGTTATTCATGCTCTGCTTGAAGAGATCCAAACTCATGTTGCCTCACCACCATTGAGATCATGGATGGTTTTATCACCCTGCCAAGCAAGCACCACGTGAGCCTTATTCCACCAAAGCAGCTCACCATGATGCCACTCAAGCATTATAATCAACCGCATGAAGATCTTCATGCTCCTCCAGCAGAACTGTCTCCACCTTCACCTCCAACTCTTTCCACCAGGAAACCTTTTGTATATGAACAAGAAAACAAAGCAATTTAATCATTGTCTCTATTCAAGATGGCTCAAAATGAGGTGCTAAAGAATCACCACTTGCTACCCCAGCACCTGGTCATAGATCATCCTGAATATCAGAGTCAACCAGTGGGATTGTACCCTCATTCTATTATGCTTCCAGAACAACATTATATACCACAGCCACCTTCTCCACCACCAAGAGGCCATTGAATGTCATATCCTTCCCAGCCCCCAGGGACTCCTTACTTGGTTCATAGCCAAGTGTCACCTCCAGCAATGACCTCTGATACACCATCAGTAACTTCTCCTACTAAATGTATTATTGCCCATGTGCCACCTTATATGAATCATTCCCCTCCAGGGTCTCCCTAACCTAAAAATGATGGTCCACTTAAAAAAACCTGTCCAGTGGGAAATTTGCCTTCAAAGACCTCAAGAAGGAAGTGATGTGAAAATGACTCCAGAGAATCCAGGCTCACTCTAGAGACTCTCCTTGATGGCTTTTAGGAAGGAAGCTGCCATACTTCCATCCTAGTGCAAGGGAATGAATTCTGTCAATGACCTGATGATCTTGGAAGTAGACGGTGCCCCACATGACTCTCCTGATGAAAATCCAGCCCTGGATGACACCCTGATTGTGGCTTTATGAGAACCTGAGTAGAGGACTGAGTTAAGCCATGCCCAGATTCCTGACCCACAGAAAGTGTGAGATAATAAATGAATGTTGTTTTAAGCCACAAAGTTTGTAGTTATTTCTTATGCAGCATAGAAAACTAATATTTGATTAATGAATAAGGTCTCTTTGAAAATAGGAGAAATGTCTGGGTTGTTTGAAGTCACGTCTTCAGAGCCTAATACAGCAACTGATACATTGGAAGTGATCAATAAAGGCTGTTGAACACACACACACATGCGTATATATAAAGAAAATAGGTGAAAGATTTAGGAAGTGCATCAGAGAACTGGAGTTCATAAAAAAGAATCAAATTTTCAAAACATACAGAAAACGATAATATCTGAAATAAAAAAGACATGGTGGATGGTATTAAGAGCAGATGGGGCAAAACAGAAGACAGAAATCATAATCTAAAAGGAAGTTGAACTGTAATATTCAAACAGAAGCAGAGAAAAGTACAAGCATATATAAAAGAGATGAGCTTAAGAGAGAAAATGTACTCAAAAGAACTAACATAAATAGAATTGAAGTCCCAGAAGGAGGGAAGAAGCAATGATGTAGAAGCCATGTTCAAGGAGATAATGGCTAGGAATTTTCTAAAATTGAAGACGTCAACAAATGGATTCAATATATTTAGTTAGTTTCCAGGATGGAATTCCACTTACATGAAGCTGCTGAAATAAAATGTAAGAGCAGCAAGACAGAAGACAATTAACTTCACTGGAGCAATGATAAGTCTTATGGATGTCTTTTCAATAATGGTAATGAAGCCAGAAGATAATTGAATGACCAGTTGTAAACTCTGAAAGAAAATACTGCCAACTTAAATTCTATCCACGGACGGTGCGATGGGGGCTCAGTGGCAGAATTCTTGCCTGCCATGCCAGAGAATGGGGTTCGATTCCTGGTGCCTGCCCTGCAAAAAAAAAAAAAAAAAAGAGAGAGAGAGAGAATCTATACGTGGTGTATATATACTTTAAAATAGGTATACAGTAAAGATGTTTGCAAACAAAAGAAAATGGGATTTGTTTCCATTAGGTCTGTACAAAAAGACATGTTAAAATGAGTTATTTAAGTCAAAGAAAATGATGGTAAATGGAAACATGAAATACAAGAAAGAATAATGTAAACAGAAAGAGTAAATATAGGGTAAGTATAAATAAATACTAAATGTGTGAATCAATAATGATTCTAGTGCTTCTTGGTATTTGAAATATACATGGATCAAAATAGAGGATGACAATAACAAAAGCAGAAAGGGAACATGGGTATTCTGTGATTCTATTATTTTTGGAGAAGGGATATTAGACTTCTTTAAGTCAAAATATGTTTATCCTTTATAATGAAGAGTAATAGAATAGAGAAAATTGAAACCAAATGTTAATAGAAGTAATTATTTAATTAACTAAATGCTTGATTATACAATAGTAGGCAATAAAAGAGAAAACAAAAAGGACATAAGATATTAGGTCAAATTGAAAACAAATAGTAAGATGGCAGATATGGATAAAAATATATTAATCATTACATTAGTGTCAATTATGTCAATACCCCGAGTAAAGCACCATAATTATCACACTGGAAAACAAAAACAACAACAAAAGAAAGAACTATAGGCATCATATAAGGATAGAAGGGACAAATTTTTTAAGGTTCTATAAATGCTGAAAATAAAAGGATACAAAAAGTCACCATGCCAATACTAGTCTAAAGGAAGCTGGTGCAGCATCAGTATATGCCAAATAACATTCCTTAAAAATAGTTAAATGAAAAATTGAGAGAAACAACAGAGAAATTTTTTAAATCACATATTTAGTGGAAGATTTTTACACCAAATTACTCAGGAAATGATAGAAAAAGGAGACAGAAATTAGTAAAAATACAGAAGAATGGATTCCTGAGAATTGGGATAGAGACATAGGCATTGAAAATGATAGCAATGGGGACAATTGAAACATTCGGAGAGAGCAGAGAATGCTGCAGCATCATGAAGCAGAGAGTTCATGAGCCAGTGACCTTTAGAGATGAAGAAGGAAAATGCCTTCTGGGGAGCTTCGTGAAACCAGAAGCCAGGAGAGAAAGCTAGCAGATGATGCCATGTTCACTATGTGCCCTTCCAAATGAGAGAGAAGCCCTGACTGTGTTCGCCATGTGCCTTCTCACTTGAGAGAGAAGACCTGCACTTCACTGGCCTTCTTGAACCAAGGTATCTTTCCCTGGATGCCTTTGATTGGACATTTCTATAGACTTATTTTCATTGGGATATTATCTCAGCCTTAGAACTGTAAACTAGCAACTTATTAAATTTCCCTTTTTAAAAGCCACACCGTTTCTGGTATATTACATTCTGGCAGCTAGCAAACTAGAGCAACTGGAATGTAACTAATATAGCACTTAGAAGGGAATGCATAAATTAGAAAGGAAAACAATTCTGAAAAATGTTTCTGTATTAAGATGCTTGGAAAAGAGCCATAAACCAAAACTAAATGAAATAGAATATTAGGAATAATATAGAGAATAGCAGTAAAATAATATGAAATAGGAAAACAAAGTCAAAATTTAATTCTTCGATAAAACTAATAAAGGCAATAAACCTCTTCAAGTCTGATGAAAAATGGATGGAATCACAAGTTACAATGTTAGAATGCCAAAAAATACATATGTACAGATAATACAGACATCAGAAAGACAAAGGAATACATTATGGATTATATATATATATATATATATATATATGTATATGTATATATGTATATATATATCAATATACCTGATAATTTGGATTAAGTAGACAAACTATAGAAAAATACTGTTAATGAGGACGTGGAACTAGAGGAACTATCATATGCATTAGTATAGGTAAATTGGTTCAAGTACTTCGGAAAAACAACTGTATCTACCAAATCCAAACATTTGCTTACTCTATAACAAAATAACTTTACTCCTAGGTATTTACCCAATAGAAATTCATCTTAATATTTGTAACACTCTTTGTAATAGCCAAAAAACTGAAAGAACCTATGTGTCTATCAATAATGGAAGGAATTAATGTAATGCTGTATAGTAATATAAGAACAATTAGATTACTACATTAAAAAATATGACTGAATATCACACATGTATTGTTGAGTACATATTGACTATCCCATTCATATAAAATATAGAAAAGAAAAAACCATGTGATGCTATTAGAAGTCAGGATAGTAGTTATTCTGAGGATGTGGGTAGCTAGAAGATGGCATGGGGGTCAGTTGTATGGCACTGAGCTGGATGTTGATTACACAAGTGTGTTCAGTTTGCAAAAATCAATCAGGTGATTTAGTAAGATGAGTTTAGCTTTCCAACTGAATGTTTTTCTTCATTAAAAATATAAAAAAATCATCTATGTACTAGTCATTATGACAGGTACTAAACAATGCAGAAAACGCATAAGGTTAAAATTTTCTCATATCAAGTAATATGACATTTAATGCAAATAAAAAATAAACAGGATAATAGTTACTTGTATAACTTCTCCAAGAGTAATTGAGGCAATACAAATTTTAATATCATCTGGATTGATTACTTTTCAGCTCTTCAGCCATTTGCTAATTTCTTTGGAAGTCATAAATTTAAAAAATTCTCTGGAAATCAATAAAATAGGATACTTAAAACATTTTTCACATCTCCCAACTCAAAAGGAAAAACTGTCCTTCAATTTTTGCAACATTATTTACCCTGTTAACAGTTTTGAAAAAAATAATGAGTAATATGAACTGACTGAGCCCTTTCTTTGTGCCTCTGCTGTGTGGATTACTAGAAATGCATCAATCGGTTAGTAACTGCGTTAAAAATTTCTGTTGCTATTTTTACTATCCCCATTTTACAGAAACAAAAACTGAGGCACAGAGAGGTTAGGGACTTTGACCAAAGTCATAGGACTAATTAGCGTTAGAAGCAGTACTGAAGCAGCCTGCAAAGACCTCACTATGCTCTCCTGTCTCACATTTTCAAGTCTGTTGGTGCTAACCACCCTCAAAATCCTGAAAAATGAAGACTCTTGTTTACTACATACTGTGAAAACATAATTACTACATATTGCCAAAGAAACATTACATAATTGGGGCAGATGAGTAAGTCCAAAACCAAAAGCATACTTCAACTTGGCAGTAGCCTGCCAGCCACTTCCTGGCAGGGCTCTGTGCTCTGTTTTCAGTCTCTCGAAACTCCTCTCATAAAGCCCAGTGGAAGGTCATACTTGATCTTCTCATTTTTAACTTTATGTTTATATAGGCAAATAAGGGTAATGATGTGATGGTAGAGACCACACTGTGCAGGCTTACACCAAATATTGCAAGGATTTGTCTGGTGGCTTTGTCTGTTCTCTTTATTAGAGGATTCAAATAACTCACATCCAGCCTTGAGATAATTCTTAGAATTGACACAATTCTAACATAATAAGAAAAGATTCATTCAACTTCCTATTATACACACAACCCTTCACATTTATAAATGATCATAATATGATAATTCCAAATACGATATTGTATAGCATATTTTAATCAGAAATATATTGTGCACGTTTCCATATACAAAAGAAAACATATCTTCACATATTTGAGAAATAAATTTATAAATTTCTCTATTTAAGTCATTGTAAGTTCATGAAGTTACTCCATCTCATTATGAGTACTATTTTCTATCTCACAATAAAATAATTAAAATGTATGTAAGACCCCTTGACATGAATTGATCCCCTGAAATTGTTCTTTTGCTGTAGTTTCAATGTTACATCACCAAAAGCAATATATATGGATTATAATCATAGCTTCCTGCAAAAATGGTTTTGCAGCGTTACAGAGCTATACTAGGCCATTGAATTTTATTTATTTATTTATTTTGCATGGGCAGGCACCAGGAATCAAACCTAGGTCTCTGGTATGGCAGGCGAAAACTGCCTGCTGAGCCACCATGGCCTGCCCTAGGCCATGAGTTTTAAAGATGGCCCAAAGTGAAAACTTTTGTCAAATGTCTGAATGAGCTTCTGAACTACAAATATTAATAGTGAACTGCCTATTGATATTTCCACTTGAATTTTTACTATTCATCTCAATTTACTATGTCCAAAACTGAGCAGTTGTTCTCTCTTCTCTCCAACCTGCTTGTTCTATCTTCTCAATATCAAAAAGGTCAATTCCCATTTGCCAGTTAATCAAGCCCAACCCCTAGAGTCTTTCTAGAATCCTCTCCTTTTCTCACACTCTACATTAGAAGAGCAAATCCTGTTGATGTTTCTTTAAAACTAATCCAGAATGAAACTATTACTTAACATTTCTACTGTGACCATCCTATTCTAGTCCATTCCATCTTGAAAAAATTATTGCAGGAGTCTTCTAACTAATTATCGCAAGAGTCCTCTAACTAGCTCTAATAGGTCCTCCTATTTTGCTGCTGTTCTCAACTTTGCACCCAAGAGATCATGTTTAAATATAGGTCATATCATATTACCCCCTGTTCAAAGCCCTCCAAAAGCTCCTGTTCTTATTCAGAGTAAAAGGCAAAGTCCTTACTTGGATATCCTTCCCTTTACTTTTTTTTTTTTACATGGGCAGGCACCGGGAATCGAACCCGGGTCTTCTGGCATGGCAGGCAAGCCTTCTTGCCTGCTGAGCCACCGTGGCCCACCCTTCCCTTTATTTTTGAAGGCAGCCATACTTATTCACTTAGCTCAGCCACAGTGGCTTCATTAAGGCTCTTTGACTATGCTAGGCATGATCCTTCCTCAAGGTCTTTTTATATGTTCCTTTTTATATATTCCTCTCCAGACACATAGCTACATGAATTGCTATCTAAACTTCTTCAGATGCCTCATGTCACCTTTTCAGTGGTGTCTTCATTGGCCACCCTATTCAAAATTATAATGGTTTTTTCATTCCACCCTTCATACCTTCCTTTTCTATTCTGCTTTCTTTGTCGTTTTTATCAAAAGCTAAAATATTTTATGTTTTATTTATCTTATAATTTTATGTCCACCCAAAAGATTGTAAGCTCTATGAAGGCAGAAATTTTCATCTATTTTGTGAAAATGGTACTGATTTGTCCATTTGGGTACACTGATTAGGAGAATGCAACGCTCTCTCTTGGATATATACAGTATTTCCATTTGATTTTGAATAAGATACACTTTCATTAACTTTATGCCCTTGTTTCTTGATATTTCATTGTGATAATCGATATGTAGTAAAAGGTGGTTTAAGCTCTGAAATATTGTCTTCCTTACACACTTTTTTTCTGATGACTGAGTTATTGAAGTAAATGAAATGCCTGTGAGAGATTAGCATGTCAGAAACTACCTGCATAATCGTTACTGATATCTCACTGAATTTCCCAGGTCATTGCAAACCCTCCTTCAGAGGCAGCTCATCTCAGTTTTAGAGTGGTTAGAAGGCCAGTATTTAATATAGGACAAACTACATAGGTTTTATGCTGTAATTGACCTGAATCCAAATTCCTGCTCAAGTGTTTAATGTTCTTGAGCAACTTGATTAGTATGCTTGAATTTAGTTTTCTCCTTCATAAAATAGAAATAGTAATAATCATCTCATAGGACAAATGTGAAACAGAAAATGGAATAACACTTGTATGTTTTCCAGTACATGATAAGTATAGCAAGTATATTGAACATACTGGCTGAACAACCCTGCTATATGTCTTGTAATAAAAACGCAATTCCATCTCTTTCTCCCACTATTCATTCAAATTAATACAGTGAGAGTAATCCTCACTGCTACACAGCAAGTCCATACCTTTTGTGCTTACTCTCAGGAAATAAAAAAGGCCTTTAGTCACTTTAAATCACAAATACAGCCTCTAATATGGAATTACACTCTATGGATTCATTTATAATCACAATTTCAAGTTGACTTAACATTAAAGCTTTCTTTCCCCTGCCTAAAAGTGTGAATTTGGAAATGGTGGCTGGCTTCCTTCCCCCTTATCTCCTGTTTTTTCCTAGATGCTATTTTGGACTTGGTCAGTGTTAAGGCTTGGCAGAAGTAGCAGAGCAAAAGCACTAAGGCAGCTTGACATGGGTGCTCTTTGGTCTCTTAGGAAGTTCCTTGGCTGGCTCTCACCTCCAGAAGTTCCCTACACCCGATGGATGCATTTCTAACTTAGATAGATCTTGACTCCTCCCTCTTGTGGGCAACCAATGTAAAATCCCTCCTCTCTGTGCTGAAATTGCTAGACCTTTCAAGCAGCGCAGGTAGCTCTCTTGATGCGATATTCCCATTAGCTTTTTCTCTCATGTGCCTACAGCTCAATCTCTGGACACACTGCTGCACCTCTTATCCCATCTACGCCTGGAGGGGCAGGTCTCTGGAGTCACTGAAATATTTGTCAGGCTCCACCACGCAAGTAATTAGTCAAACCTTCTATTGCCCCCTAATTTTCTAGGAAAGAGCTGTAATCTGTCCAAGGGTCTGTGCAGCTTCTTCATGGGCAAAGTGGGCTCAGTTCTTTGGGTATCCCAAGTTCAGGACATATATCAAAGTTCTTCAGGGAGTCGGTCAACTTGAGGTCTCTTAATAACTAGGGTTGAAATAAAATCATGTATCCTTTCCCCAAATCTAGGGGGGATTAATTAGGATTCATTAGGGAGACTTGCGGACCTCTAAGGATAACAGTTGTTTCCAAGAAATATCTTTACTCTTCAGCCCTCGCTCCACTCTTTAGGACCTATTGCATTCTTAGAATTGAAGAAGATATTCAACAATGTAGCACAAGTACTCTACTCTTTTATTCCTATTGGAATTTCTGCATACGTTGGGTTTCTGTCTTACACTAAGTTAAGTATCCTGATACCTACTTTTTTTTATCCTGAAGTAATAATTTATGCTGGGAGACCTTTTTCTAATCAAGGAATAAGTAATCAAGGGATGTTAGTTCCTTTCTTCTATTGTTAAAATCTGGTTCTGTCATTTCTACCTTTGCCTTAGTTCTGTCACTTAGTACCTCATTCAGGGTGTTGACAATTGAGAATAATTAAGGCATAACATGCAGTGGTAACTTGCCTCTTCACTGGAACTAAGAATAAATATATATACATTATCATAGTTTGTATAAGTCACTTGATTCCTAATTACCCTCGAATTTATTTTTAAACTGGCTGTTTGATTTTTTTTTTCATTCCAGGTTTATTGATCTGTATTTTCTTCCTTACTTTCATTTATCTTTTCGGTGCTTACCTTCTTGACTTGTATATTCAAAGGCAGTATTCCTAAACTCCTCTGCAGCATTTTGGCACACAATTGTCCATGTAAATCAATGGCATTAACTATCTTCAAATCTCCCCTGAAAACCCATTTTATTTCTATTAGCTTTGTCCCTCTCTTTAGTGTATTAAAGAATCTTGGAAATAGCTGATGAAATAAAATTTCAGAAGATCTGTACTATAAATTTGTTAATGAACAACTCAGAAGGAGAGTATGAGTTCCATTGATTCATGGCAGGGTATTTTTATTATTGTTATTATTATAATATACTGGGTCGCTTATGGCTGAGAATAAAAATTAAATGTTTTAGAACATTATCAGATTTAATTTTCTTTCTTGAATCAGTACTGAAGCCCAGTGTGTAAGCTGATATTAGGCAGTGATTCTCAGCTTTTTATTATACTATCAAAACATGAGGCAATGGAACAGAGTGGAAAGAGCTTAGAATTTGGCATCACTTGGAATTGGCTCTCCCATGTACAAACTTTATCATTTCAGGTGAGCTAATATCACTGAACCTCCATTTCTTTATTTGTACTAACAAATAACATTGAATATTTTCATCACCACCAAAAGGTTTCTGATGCCTCTTGGTAATCATTTCCTTTCAGTCTCTATCCCAAGCAATCACTGATCAAATTTCTATCACTGTTCATTAGCTTCACCTATTGCAGAAGTAAATTTAAATGGAATTGTATACTATATAGTCTTGTGTTTCTGGCTTCATTAACTCCACATGAAGGTTTTTGATATTTTGTTATCATTCATTTTGTTGCATATAAGTTGGTTTGTTTTTATTCCTGAATACTATTCTATTGTATGGATATGAAAAAATTTATTTAAACATTCACCTGCCATTGGGCATTTGGCTGTTTTCTTATTGTTATTTTTTGTGCTTTGGACTATTATGAAGTGTCTATGAACATTTGTGTAGAATTATTTTTCTAGACATATGTTACTTTGATGACCATGTAATGGTACTGTTCAGCTTGCTTCAGGTAGCACAGCTGACTGACAACCTTCAGATGCCACATTTCTGGATCAGTTGCAGTGGAGTTCCTGTCAAGACCACAATCCCCAAGCTATACTTAGTGAATGAATGAGCCTGTTGAAGATACTAGAACCATGCCATTTTCACTCAACATATTAGGACTTCTTTAGCAGGAAGCTTTTCGCTTGGTGTCTCTCATCAGTCTTAGCACACACTTTCTCAGGACTAATCCTTCCTGCCCTATCTCATCTGCCAATGTAAGAGCTGTACTGAGGTCTGAAGGCTTTAATTACCTACCTCCTTTTTATCTTTCATAAGTGTTTCTTCCAATAAATCTCTTGTACATGTAATCCCTTCTTGATGTTTGCTTCTCAGAGAACTAAAACAGTTATTAATTTTCTTTGATAAATACCTAGTAGTGGAATTAAAAGATCATATGCCATCACAGGTTGCATGTTCTAGTAAAGACAGTTTTTTGGTGTCAATTCCTTTCTTTCTTTTATCAGCCACAGCATGCTCCAGACTGGTTATGCTGTTACTTAACCCTAGTTATAGGATTATGGAAATGGCAGCCATGAAAATAGGTGGAGGCAGCTCTGAGGTGGTTATTTATTGTCATTTGCATGAAATAATTATGTATTATTTTTCTACATAGACAGGGTGAGAGCTTAGAATTGAAATTGATTGAAGTGGATTAATTAAAAACAACGTTGCTTTTCTTTTTGATGAAGTCCAATTTATCTGTTTTTTATTTTGCTGCTTGTCTTTTGGCATCATATCCAAGAACCTAATGTTCAATTCAAGCTCATGAAGATTTAAACTCATGTTTTCTTCTAAGAGTTTTATGATTTTAACTCTTATATTTAGATCATTAATGGGGATCCAACTTCATTTTTTTTTGCATGTGGCTCTCAAGTTGTTCTAACACAATTTGTTGAAGAAACAATTCTTTTCTCCATCGTATGGTCTTAACACCCTTGTCAAAAAACATGTACAACTTTATTTCTGGGCTCTCAGTTCTATTCATTAATCTATATATGTATCCATATGCCAGCACCACATCATTTTGATTACTGTAGTCTTATAGTAATATATAGTCTTTTGAAATATATAGTCTTTTGAAATAAAAAAATATGTGTCTTCCGAGTTTCTTCTTCTCCTTCATGATTGTTTTGACTATCTTATGTGCAATTCCATAAGAATTTGAGTACTGGCTTTTCTAATTCTGCAAAAAGGCAATTGCATTGGATCTGTAGATCACTTGTGGAATATTGACATCTTAAAAATGTTGTCTTCCAATCTATTAACAAGGGATATCTTTCAATTCCTTTAGGTTGCTTTAGATTCCTAAGCTTTTTCAAGAGGTACCCTGAAATAGGTTGATGACCTTAATGGGAATTTACTAGCTTACAGTTGTGAGACCATGAAAATATCCAAATCAAGGTATCACTGAGGTGATACGTTCTTCCCAACGACTGTATGTCAGTGATCCTTGGGTCCTCTGCCACGTGGCAAGGCACATGACAGTACCTTCTGGTTTCTCCCTTCTCTTCTCTGTTTTGTTGCTTTCAGCTTCTTACTTCAGTGGCTTTCTCTCTATATTCATTCTGCTTATAAAGAACTTCAGTAATAGGATTACGATCCATCCTGAAGGAGGTGGGTCACACCTAATTAAAGTAGCCTCATCAAAAGATCCTACTTACGATTGGCTTACATCTTTAAGGATGGATTAACTTTAATACATGTTTTCTGGGGTATGTATAGTTACAAAACATGATGGTTGCCTTTTATTAATTTCAACAATGTTGGGTAGTCTTTTGTGTACAAGTCTTTCACCTCCTTGGTTAAATGTATTCCTTGTTATTTTATTCTTTTGGATGACTTGTTTTCTTAATTTCCTTTTCAGAGTGTTTGTTGTTGGTGTTTACAAATGAAACTGATTTTTGTATTATCTCTTGAACCCTTCCACTTTGCTGAATTTGTTTATTATCTCTACTCATATTTTTGTGGGTTATTTGAGATTTTCTTTATATAGGATCATGGCATTTTACTTATTCCATTCCAGTTTGTATATATATATATTCGTTTCTTTTTCTGTCTATTTGCTCCAGCCAGAATTCCCAAAACAATGTTGAGTAAAAGTAATGTAAGTGAGGCTTATTCTCTTGTTCATGATCTTAGGGGGAAATCTTTCAATCTTTCATCACCGAGTATGTTGTTAGCTATGGGTTTTTCATATATGTGCTTTATCATATTGAGGAGTTTCCTGTCCGTTCCTACTTTCCTAAGAGTGTTTATTATGAAAGGGTGCTGAATTTGTCAGATGCTTCTTCTGCATCAATTGAAATGATCATGTGTTTTTATTTTCCTTTGTTGTGTTAACGTGGTATGTTACATTAATTGATTTAAATCACCCCTTTATTCTTGGTATAATTCTCCCTTGGACATTGTGGTAGTTTGGACCTTTGTATTCCAGGGGAAAAATAAACAACAAAACATGTTCTTAAGCTTAATTCATTCCTGTGGGTGCGAACTCTTATAAATGGGACCTTTTGATGAGATTATTCCCCTTAAGGTGTGTGGCAGATGAATCAGGATGGGTCTTGATCCTATTACTGAAGACCTTATAGGGAAGAACACACAGAGAGAAAAAGCCAGAGAGAACAGCCAGAAGAAGAAAGTCATGGGAACCCAGAAGGGAAAGGAGAAGCCAGGAGAGACCACAATGTGCTTTGCCATGTGACAGAAGAGCCAACAACCGGGTACAGCTGGCAGCCAGCTATAGAATACCACAGTCATCTGGGAGAAAGCATCACTTGATGATGCCTTGGTTTGGGATTTCTCCTAGCCTCAAAACTGTGAACAAAGAAACTTCCATTGCTTAACCCAACCCATTGCACGGCATTTGCTTTGCCAGCCAGGAAACTAAAACAGTCATGGTATTTAATCCCTCTTATATACTGTTAGATTCAGTTTGCTAGCATTTTTTGATACATATAACATGGTTTTGAGGCATATAACATGAGGCATATAATAAGGGATATTGGACTGAAATTTTCTTCTCTTCTGATGGCTTCATCTGAGAAATACAGGTCTCAAAGAATGAGATAGGAAGTATTTCCTTTCTTTCCTAGTTTTGTAGAAGTGTTTGAGAGGGATTAGTGTTAACTTTTTTTTTTTAATATTTGTTAGAATTCACCAATGAAGCCATCTAGTCCTGGGCTTTTCTTTGCTGGGAACTTTTAAATTAATGATTCAATCACTTTACTTTTTAGAGGTTTGTCAGACTTTTTGTTTCTTCTTGGATCAGTTTATGAATTTTATGTATTTCTAGGAATGTTGTGTCCAATTCACCTAGATTATCTATTTTGTTGCACTAACTATAAGATTGGTAGCAGTCCCATGTTCATTTCCTTCGTTTTTTAATGCAATTTTATTGAGATATATTCACATAAGCTATAATCATCCAGTGTGTAGAATGAATAATTCATAGTACCATCATCACATAGTTGTGCATTTTTGCCACAATTTTTGACCATTTTCACTACTCCAAAAAATATTTAAGAATAAAAATAAAAATGAAAAAGAACAACTAAAACATCCTATACTCCTTGTATCCCCCCATTATTTATTTATTTGGTGTCTTTTTTTTTACTCTTCTGTCTATATATGGTTTAAAGGCAGTGTCAGCCATAAGATTTTCATAAACACATGATCACAATGTGAAAGCAATAAAGTTTTGAAATCATCTTCAAGAATCAAGGCTATTGTAATACAGTTCAACAGTTTGGGATATTTCCTTTTAGCAATTCTAATACAATAAAAAATAAAAAAGGGGTATCTAAATAATGCATAAGAATAACCTTCAAGATAACCTCTCAACTATATTTGAAATCTCTCAGCCACTGAAGCTTTATTTTGTCTCATTTCTCTCTTCCTCCTTTTTCAAGAAGGCTATCTCATTCCCATGATGCCAGAGATAGGCTCATCCCCAGGAGTCAGGCCCCACGTTGCCAGGTAGATTTAAACCCCTGGGAATCATTTCCTACATAGGGGGAAGGGCCATGAGTTTACCTGCAGAGAGGTCACTCTGAGCTACTAAAGAGGTTCTCTGGGGGTGATTCAGGCATAATTATAAGCAGGCTTAATTGCTCCTTTGCAGGAACAAGTTTCATAAATGCAAGCACCAAGATCAAGGGCTCAGCCTACTTAATTGGTAGCCCCCACTGCTTGTGAGAGTATCAGGAACTCCCCAGGTGCAGAAGTTTAATATTTCCACATTTTTCTCAGTCACTCAAGAGGGCTTTGCAAATACATTTTTATTCTCTGCCCAAATTACTCTGAGATGTATTGGGGTATCACTCTAACCTGTACATACCAACAAGATCGCACACCTATTCAAGCTTCCATGTAATTATGGTGTTTGAATAAACTGAACATATAATACTTTCATTTCTGATTTTAGTTATTTGTGTCTTTTCCCTTTCAATAAACTTTTCTTCATCTTTTATCTTTCTGTTTCTCAGACTGGATAATTCCAATGCCCCATCTTTATGTTTTGTGATTCTTTCTTTTCCCTGATCAAATCTACCATGAAATTCCAATCATGAATTGTAGTTTTCAGTTCCAAATTTTTGTTTTGTTCCTTTTTATCTCTTCTATTTCTTTATTGGTATTCTCATTAGTTCATACATTATTATCCTGATTTCCTTTAGCTCTTTGTTCATATTTAAGAAATCTCAAAATTTAAATCAAATCTGATTTAAATCTTTGATATAAAGACTAATTTAAAAATTAATTTTAAGCCTTCCTTAGGAATAGTTTCTATCAATTTATTTATTTTTTCTTTTATTGGGATATGCTTCCTTCTCTCTTTGTATGCTCTGCAAATTTTTGTTGAAAATTGGATATTTGAATATTACAATACAATAGCTCTGGAAATCAGATTCTCTCTATTTCCCCAAGATTTATTCTTGATTTTTGAATGCTACAGTCATCCATTTCTTCAGTGACCTTTACAAATTATTTTTTGCAGAGACTCTATCCCTTATCAGATATAGTCATTGAAGTCTCTGGTCTGTTAGTTTGCATTTAGATGGTGTTCTAGTGTGCTAGCTGCCAGGATGCAATATACCAGAAATTGACAAGCTTTTAAAAGGGGGATTTTATTAAGTTGCAAGTTTACAGTCCTAAGGCTGTGGAAATGTCCAATTAAAGAAAGTCTATAAAAATGTCAAAATTAAATCACCAACAAGAGATAGATTACCTTCACTCAAGAAAAGCTGATGAAGTTCAGGGTTTCTCTCAGCTGGAAAGGCACCTGGCGAACATGGCAATGTCTGCTAGCTTTCTCTCCAGGCTTCTTGTTTCATGAAGCTCCCTGGGGTGCATTTTCCTTCTTCATCTCAAAAGGTCTCTGGCTGTGTGGGCTCTGGTGACTAATGTCTCTTGGGACTCTCTCTAAGATGTTTCCCCCTTTTAAAGGATTCCAGTAAGCTAATAAGACCCACATGGAATGGGTGGAGTCACATCTCCATCTAATCAAAAGTTAATACCCACAATTGGAGGAGTCACATCTCTGCGTAGATAAGTTCCCAACATACAGTACTGAATAGCATTTAAAAGAAATGGTTGCTCCCACAAGATTGGATTAGAATTAAAAAATGGCTTTTCTAGGGTGCATAAATCCTTTCAAACCAGCACAGATGGTGTTTTGACATAGGTTTCCTGGGACACCAGGAGATAAAATAACAAACAAACAAATCCCAAAACATCTCCACCAGACTTTGCAGAATAGCTCTGTGCTGGGGCAACCATACGATATCAGACCTTTGACAAATATGCCTTAGCATTCACTCCTGATACACTGAGCCTAGAGATCAGCCCAAGGTGAATGTTTAGGGTATTGCCTTATTTTTTGTTTGTTTATTTATTTGTTTTTCTGAGCAGCCATCCTGTCCTGATCGTATACATGGCTTTCTAAAGTCCCAGGTATAAACAGGTACTTTTGAATGCCCTATTTTGTAACCCTTAGCAGATGAGAAACCCTTCAGCGTAGAAATAGTATTAGTAATACTAGTAGTAATAGTAATACTATGGCCTGGAACCAAACACTGGACTAAGTAGTTAATGCCTTTTTGTCACCTGAAACCACCCCATAATCCTGATCCTTAATATTTCAATGATAACATTTCAATGATAAAGGGAAGCCACTGAAAATAAACCTAATCTAAAAAGAATGGCATGGGCAGCGATAGTGGTTTTTGATGTCTGGAACAGAGTAATTGAAGTAGCCCTATATTAAGCTTCTCTATGGTTGAGGGTTTGCTAATGAAGAACAGGCAGCTGCAGGCACATTGTACTCTACTGATCTCTTGAAGGTAAATATGATCTCAAAAACAGTAAACTGATCTGAGGCTAACAAAATGGATGATGTTACATAGAAGCTAATCTTTTAAACTGTTTGCTTTTCACAGCTAAAGCTTTCATTGCTTGACCAAGACCTCAACTCAATCTCTTCTCTGAATGTAAGAGCTTTCCTTCTCCTTAAGGAGGATGGTAAAATCTTAAAATTTCTGTAAAGACAAACCATTTTTATTTATATTTGTATTATTATTCTTTTTTTCCGTATTTGTCCTAACTTTAATCAATTATCTAAACCCAATCTTTTCTATGCCCCAAATATTATCAAATTCCTTTTACCTCTTTTTATCCTCACTATCACTACCCTCATTTAGACACACTCATTCTTCACCTGGATTATGCCCACAACTTTAATTATCTGCTGCCTGTAATCATATATCAGAACCCAGTATATCCTAGTTGTTTCTCAAACTCTATAATGCATGTGGATTTAATTAATCTCTTCTCAGTGTAATTCTGCCAGCAGTTTCTTGATATACTTTGAGGCTGTAATATCAGTTATATGTATGTTAATAATGGCTGTATCTTCTTGTTCATTGTTCCTTTTCCTAATATGTAACAAATCTTCCTTGTGTTTTCTGATATCTGCCTTAATCTATTTTATCAACGATTAATATTTCCATTCTAATACCACAATAAATAAGGATGTCTGGTAGTAGATAGATGTGACAGTTTGAAAGTACTATGTATCCTAGGAGAGCCAAGTTTTAATCCTGATCCAGTCTTGTGGGAGCAGCCATATTTTTAATCCTTATTCAGCACTGTAAATTGGAAGCTTGATTAGATTATCTCCATGGAGATGTGGCATGCCCAATTGTGGGTGTGACCTTTGATTAGATGGAGATGTGACTCCACCTATTCCAGGTGTTCAGTTTACTGGAATCCTTTAAAAGAGGAAACATTTTGGAGAGAGACAAAAATGACAGATGCTTCACTGTCAACAGAGAGAGCAGAGACACGGATGTCTGAAGATGCCTGGAGGCCAGGAGACATTGCCATTTGCCTTCCCATGAGATGTTAAGCAAGTGAGAAACTGGAGAGAGCCAAGGAAGCCAAGAGCTGAAAAACAGCCCTGGAGAAGCCAAGTAAGGAACCTCCACAGGAGCAGAGGCTGAAAGCAAAGGAGCCCAGAAGCAAGGGACCAGCAGATGCCAGCTATGTGACTTCCCAGCTGACAGAGGTGTTCAGCTCCATTGGCCTTCCTTGAATTAAGCACAGCTGTATTATTGCCTATAAAAAATGAGAATGAAACAAATTCATATCTAGGGTAAATGAGATCACTAAGTCCATATACTGCTGCTTCCAAAAATGATTTTTACTTAACATCCATCAGTAGTGAGAAAACCATCTTAATGGCTTAAAGGGACCTTTGAAATTTATGTGGTGACCCTTAAAATTTTAGAAACATTTAAAATAGCATAAAGATAACCCAACAGTGAGGTTAAAATATACCATGGTCCAACCTACAAATCCACATCAGGCAAGATTTATTTGAGAGCAACATCTCAAACAAAATGCTAGTTTAAGCTCTATAACCTTTTTTTTTTTTTTTAGAACAAAACAGTAAAATATCAAGAGAAGATAAATTCGCCACACTCAAGGTTAAAACTTTGTACAGGGGCACTTCAGGATCTGCTGCTGGGTATCGGGATGTACTAGGTCATGAGCATAAACCTGCTGTTTGCTTAGGGCTCTAGGACCAATCTCAAGGATTACATTTAATTATGATTGTGTGTTCATCCTTTAGTAATACTATTTCATCAGGTAATGAAAATAGTACCTGATTGTGTTTCTATTCCAAGCTGAGCTCTCTTTTGTAAATGTCCTGCCACCTGATGCCCAATTTGCTTGTGTGTTTAAGTCCATGGAAATTAAAGTAACGACCATTCCAAATGAGTTGACATCGAGATTGAAGGAGTTGTGAAGTTGCTGATGAGGACAAATATGCCCCAAATAATTTCTCTAACTTGTTTACACTTCATCATGTGTCTTCATGTCTGTCTGAAAAACATACAATTTTCTACTCATAGAAACCCAGAGAAAGGGACACAGTGATTTTTTTGAGAAACTATTCTACACTAAAAAAATAGAGAGATGAGTTTTGATTCTCATAAAAGGGCCCCCCTCTTCTGCACGACTTTTCTCACTGTTCTATTTCATCTGGATCTTGTTTCTTTAAAATCTGAGATGTCATTTAGCCCATTTTTTATCTTTCCAGATCTTTACTTGCATCCTGGCAATTGCCGTAACCTAATTCTCTTCCAGTTGGCAGAGATGCAGTAACAGGTACTATTTGAATTGGCCTCTGCTTTTTCTACCCTCAGGATTGTGATGACAGCTACCAGAAGCAGAGGGGTGTATGTTTGGGTTTGGGGGTGAAGGGTGCTCCTGGGACCACAGGAGACGCCTGTTTATATAAACATGCTCCCAGCACAGGTGGTTTGGAGACTATAGCTACGTTTAAATATCAGCCCTCCCCAAAGGAGGCCTGCATTTTAAATAAAATTCCAATGCAAATAGAATTACTCTTAATCCTTTATTTAACCTGTATTCATAGAATACCTACTATCTACAAAGTCTTGAGCTAGCTCTGCAGGGGGATACCGCGTCTTACTGGTTGGTCACTGTCCCTATCTTCACAGAGTTCTTGATAAGGCAAATGAACCTGCTGAAAAACAGAAAGTCATCAGTATTCTTCATTAGCTACCTTCTTTGGTTGCTTGAGGATAGTGTAATAAAATGTGGAATGTAGCTATAACTTAAGGAAAACAGAGTCTTCTGATATTTTCAGCACTTACTAACAGAATGATCTGAGTGCATCCACGTAGTGAAACGGGCTCTCTTGTTTCAAAGCCTGACCATAGATTCCCCCAACAGGTTTCTGAAGCCCATACCAAAATAAATTCTTCAAACCCTCTTGGTGCTTTAAAGTAACTTTCACCTACACATTCTTATTTGGTTGTCAGACTTGTATAGGAGGCAGGGGCTACAGAGTTTAGTAGTTAGGGACACCAACTCTGGAGCCAAATTGCCTTGCTTAAATTTCAGCTCTTCACTTCATTGTCCATCATACGGGTGAGTTGCTTTCCCTCTCTGGGCCTTGGTTTGCTTCTCCAGCAAAGGTCGATGACGATAATGGTACCTGACTTACAAGGTTGCTGTATTAAATGAGTTAGCCATAAAGAAACAGTCCCAGTGATCTGAGGCATTTGTGTGCTTTAGCCAGCAAAGTCAGAATGCCCATTATGTGTTCTCTAGGTTCCAGAGCCAATTTTGGCTAAATTGTTCTTATATCATAGCTTACTCTCTGGGAAATGAGTCTGTCTTAGTCTCTGCTTTTTTCTTTAGCCACCATACTAAATTCTTCTTTAATTAAATGACCTTCTCTACCCAGATGCCTGTGAGCTCTTGATCCATAATTCAGCTGTGTCACTGCACCTTTTTTTCTAATTAGAGATGTCAAATTAGTTTTCACTCATATACTAACTTTATTCAGTTGGGGGCTGCCAGGAACAGAGCATTGCAGAAGAGTCTGAGGCTCAGTGAAAAACGTGAAATGGTTTTCAGTTATGTTACTCACTTCTGCCTCAGTCACAGAGAGTGGGAAGAGCATAAACTTGAAGGCTTTATTTTCCATTCCTGATATAATGAATCCACTTCTTTTCTATTATATATTTTGTATATTATTAGCATTTAAAAGACTTTAACCGTTAAACATATTTATACACTTGATTATCAAATCCTGTGCAATATCCAAATAGGCAGTGCAGGGGATAGTACTTGCGTGTTCATGTCTCATTCAATTTTAATAAATCTTGTAATCTAAAGAAATAGAGGTGAGGTATAAATAATACCAAAGAATATGTGCTTGTGTCCTCATTGGTGGTGTTCGATAAACCATAAACTGATGTAAAATTTACTCTAAGAGGACAGAGTGTAAACATAAGTCTACCTTGTCAATTTATCAAGATCGGAAAGGCAGCGGTCACTGATAATAACACTTTTTTAAAAACCCACTAAGTCGAAAACAGAAATTTCATTGTAGTCTCATTTGGATAAATCATGATCAAATGGTAAATGTACGTCATTTAAAACTTCATTAATTTAATAATTCAGACAGCTGAATGATTTTTTTTAATTATTTGAAATGCAGATATAACTCTTTCCTATGCTAATTATTAGTCAGAGTTTTAAAAGCAAAAGTATATACCCTAAAAGATGAATAGGAAGATTATATTTGTTTTTATTTGTATTTTCTGCCCATACCTTTATTGCCTGGATCTATATTAAATAATGTATAATATTCATATATATTTAATATGGATCCAGACCCATAATATATATTCAATTATAAATATTAAGAAAAGTTTATATTTGCAATTCATTATTATATATTGTGGGCCTCTTAGCAATTGTTGTTTTAAAACTCTCTTGATCTCTTTAATCTTTTCTATAACTGGCTTTCTAAGCTCTCATTCAGTACTGCTACCGTGGTTTCTTTATTCGTATTCATTCTTTGCACCTTTCTCCTTTTCAGATTGTATTAGACTTTCCTTATTTCCTGCTTTCTTGTTTACCTTTTACTCACTTAGATTTTTCCTTTATGTGTATGTGTGTGTGTTTGAAGGAGAGAAGGAGGATCAGACACACAATTTATCTAGAAGCAGATAAGACTCTTCAAATGCTAGATTGATTGGATTTGGTGTCCAAGTTTATTTGTGTTTATTGTGACGAGTTGAATGGATAGGGAAACGTGTATCTGGACTGAGGTTTTCAAAACAAGAGAAATGAAGTTTAATTCCAAAAATTTTAATCCTTTCTCTTTGTGTATTATGAAGTAAGAGTTAAGAAGTACCATGGTTTTTATTCTCTGCCAAGCATTCCACTTTCAAGATTCTGTTTACTACTCACCAAAATCCTGTAAGATTGGTTTTAATTCCCATTTTAACATGAGGAAACTGAAACTTATCAAAATTAATGAACTAGAGTTACAGAATTTGTAAGAAGCATAAGAGGGTTTTAAAAACATTGAATCTAATTCTGAGCATCTCTGCCTATGCTTTTATCTACATCTGACTATATAGCAACATGTATATAGGTACTCTTACAGTTAACACTATGATGTTTCTTTCTCTGAAGAAGTGCATTACTTCCATAATGTGATATTTTAGAGAAAACTTAAATTTCTATGTTTTAGGCCTGTTAGTCACTAGTGAGTGACTTGGGATTTTGGTGGGGACAGCCGAGACTGGAAATTGATGGGAACATATGTAGTTTGAGACATCAGTTGGTGATGAAACCTACTAAAGCACATTTCCTACTGGACCAATGGTGGCATCTTCTATACAGACAGCATGATAATAAGATGAAGTTTTTATCTTATTATCTACAATCATTTTTAACAGTCATTCAATGGACAAGCCTCGGATCAGTCTGCTTAAAGTAAAAAAGCTTAGTAATGGTTGTGTTTTCTTTTCTATTTGTAAGTAATTTTATTTAAAGTCCGCATTCATCTTGGATTACATCTGAAGCCAGTATTCATGAAAAAGATGTCTATCTAGTTTTTTCAAGCTCAGCAAGATACGTACCTGCATGTATACACTTTCTAAACTTTACAAATGAAACCCTAGACATTAAGAGCCCGTGCTCTCCAGTAGTCAGAGAAAGACTGTATAAGTGTAGTTATGCTTTCCTTTAAATTTTTCCCATTTTATCCAAACTCACTTGTCTGGAAAATCTCCATTGTTGATTCAGTGAATACACAGCATCAGGGTGTATTTTGCCTAGAGCTCTGACTATTCAAGATCATAAGCATTCATAAAACGGTAAACTTGAATTTCAAATAACAGGAGAAACAGATGATTTTGTATAAATTATACACTTAAACTACTTGTTTTCTATCTTTGGAGTATTACCCTAGATAAATATGCAGCAAAAGTGATGCCAGAATTGTACCTGTCATAAAAGGGGACAAATGCTTTCATATCTGTCATGGTAAGAGTCATTTCATGGAGTTTCTCAATAATGATCTGTAAGAACAACAGGAAGTGATTTTGGCAGAGAGTAAATGTTATATCAATAGTGGCAGCAGGGACATGAAATGAAATAAGACAGAAAAAATAGAACATATCTTGAAAGATTTTATTTCTTTCTTTTATTCTTAAATGACATTGATAGGTAACAGAATTAAAGTCATTCATAGACATTGGATGTGCACATGTTCCATTAATGTCATTTCATTCATTCCCTACCAGCGGAGGACTGTTCCCTTTAGCATAGTCTATGGTATGGTAGAATTATATCTGAATATATGGACACTAAAAGGTTTCCTCAGTCTACACTAGGCAATCATTGCAAATCAGAAGCTCTTAAACCACTCATCGCATATTCTATGCCACTTAAATCATTTATAGATTTCAAGGCTTCAAGTCTAGATAACAGAGGGACAATCTGTACCAAAAGTCTTAGGGAAAGGCACTGGTTTCATGAAAATGGCTCAGTATGAATGGCATGAATAACAGAAGAATTACACACAAAGAAGTTCTTCCCCAAGGTGGACGGGAGGTTCAGCCACCTAAAAGAGCATACCTATAGTATGTGTTGTTTAAGCCATAGCTTGCAAGTCTCTGAAGTTGAAACCTTTAGCCCCTGATTTTTGATGGGGGAGCTGCTTTCTTCTCTTGCTTGGGAATTGTGTACCTGTAATGTAAAGATCTCTTTAGGGCCGAGGGCATTAATGCTTGAATAACTGAATGTGGGCTGCCTAAAGGGTAATCACTGTGCCCTGATTTAGTGCAACTATCCTGAGATTAGTGGGTAGGAAACTTAAATGCAAAGGGCAAAGTACAATGAAATGGGCCAGGAAGTGACATTCAGGCATCCAAAGCCTGGCTCTAGCCTTAGTTTGCTTTTCCAAGGATTTCTTTCATATTATGTATCATTTTTCTGACCTCTACTTCACAGCAATTACCATTATAAACCACAGTATCTGATAGGCCACATTTTGTCCCTGCAGTGAAAGAGGCACATTTTCAGAGGAGGAAACAGGGGGAAGCCTTTCCTTACAGAGATATCCAAGTCTCCCTAGCTTCCTAGCTATGAATGTGTTTTATACATCAGACTCTTGGTGAGAATGTGAGCCAGCGCATTATAAATAGCCAGCTAATTGTGAATCGTCTTTCCTTAGTGAGCCAACTCATTTTTGTCAGAAATAAGAAAGAACTAAAGGAAACATGATGACATTTGGACACTACCTGGCTAGTCTGTGTTGTAAAGAAACAGCTCCTGGTGGGCAGTGTCATTTTGGGGTCAGACCTGCCTGGGCCCTGTATTTCACATATGCATATGGAGTGTGCACTGGCTGTACCGAGAGAGATGAGTGTGCATCTGCGAATGACAGATAGCACATGTCACAATGACTAGATATTGTATCCTCGTCTGTCATTGGCTAACAGAGGCAAGCTCTTCTCAGTTTCAGCTGCCCCTCTGGAAATAGGGGTAATTACAAAAACTGCTCTAAATCTCTTACCACTTATGAAATTCATAAACTATTAAATTCTATATTTAAAATTATTATATTAGAAATCATTGTGCATTGGACGCCCCTGCTCATTTCCAATATTTTTTGCTGGCAGATAGCAATGTTGGTTCCTTCCTCTCTGCCATTCTATTCCTGTGTCCGTGAATCAACTCTACATCATTTATTGCATCCTTACATTGTGTTCAAAACTGTGCTTAGCACAGTATGGACAATTTCAGTTTAAAATGTCCCTTAGTTCTGTATCCTCAGGAAAAATAATTGGCTATATGTTTCCTTTGGTTGAGGTGTTCATCTCAAATTCTTCAACTTTACATTTTTATTGAATTGTAGTAATTCTGACAGATAATTCTAAGGATCACTTCAAACTCTTGCAAGGTATGTTTTGGGTGTGTCTTTCCCTTTAAAGTTACCTGCATTCATTTCCTCCTTAACTTTAGAAGAAATTTTTGTCCATCGTGATATGCCATATTTCTATTAATCCTTTAAGAACCATTTAAAATATAATCTTCTCATAAAGTTTTCTTAGATGACTCTGCAACAATTTATATTCTAGAACAGAACAAGTTTGAATCTCAGTGTGGACCCTATTAGCAATGTAAGGGCATGGTACTTATTAAGTGTCCGATATTCTAACTATCAATTTATTTCCCTATATACTTCACAAATATTCAGTTATAGCATGTAATATACTTGTGTGTATAAATATATATACCAGGTAATTAATGCATCTGTCTTCCATCTCTATATAAATTGAAAGGAATGAACAGGCCAAGATAATATAGAGCCTGGGAAAATATATCAAAATTAGCCGATGCTAAACTGAACTAAGCAATGAATATCATTGTTACAAGGCTTAAGGTTGCCTGATTTTAATTTCAGCCATCCTAATTATGCTTTATAAATTGAGATAGATATAGCTGCATAGAGATAGAGATAGATAGTCACAGATACAGAGGTATAGACGAGTAGACATTTTAGGTAAAAATGCTCTCCAAGATTTGTATAGCATCAAATGTTGTTGCACTAAGCTCTAACTACTTCCATTTAAAACAATGATCTTTTAGAGCCAAACACAAAGACAGGCAATATTTACCACTTTGATCTATGATGCATGTGTTATTTCTTCTTTGGGATTCACATATAAGGCAGTTTTCAGTAGATTGATTATATTTATCTCTGTAATTGTATTAAAGGGGAAGAGAGAAAGAGAAAATAAAAGCCGCACGAGAAAATTTTTCTGCTTACAGCTGAGCTTGGAAATGGAGAGCTAATGAGATGGCGAGTAATAAGAAGAGTGTTCCAGGCAACAGGAGTTACAGGGGGGAAATTCCATTTACCAATATCAGAGTAATTAGTGTTAGGGTAGTATTGGGTGGGAGAGAATTACAGATTACCAATTTCCATGAGGAAAACTATAAGAAGCTCATTGCAAGTTTAAAAACCAGAGAAGAAGTGTTTGGAACAAATGCTTTAGTGAAGAGGAAGTGGAATTGCTGGAGGAAGAGGAGATGTCGATTGTGTGTTTAAGCATGGGTGTTGCTGGCCAGGGTAGTCAACTGCATATGTACATCAGAGAAATTGAAAATATGAATTCTGGCAGGCTGTTACAGACATGAACTGAGTAGTAACATTTAGAGGTGAGAAAGGTATGGATAAGAAGTTAAGTAGAGATGCAGCAGTGACACAGTGGTGCACACGGACAGATTTTCATACAGAAAGGGTTGTAATGTGTTTTTAATGTGTTTGTAAAAGCTGTGGAAATCTTGGCAGGCTGCCCAAACCATCAAGGCTCCATGCAAGTAGGTCGCAGGGAAGGCTTGAGACAGACAGTTAAAGGAACAGCATGGAGCATGCCATCAGCAGCTGAAGGGGAAATAAAGTTTATTAATTAGGGGAATTAATTGGATAGCTGTGACTTTTGCCTTATGTGGTTGAAATGGATAGGGAAAATGGACTGTCAAGGGTACACAACTTAGTAGCTGAGCATAAAAAACTTTCTTGTAACCGAAACAAGAAATGAGAAGGAAAATGACAAAGGTCAAGAGGCATGAAACTCATACTGCACCATCAGTAACTGTCATGCTTATAAGCTATTGTCTAAAGATTCTTGTTTCTAGGGGCTCTAATTCAAATCCATCCGGTGAAAGAGCCCAGCCAATTGTTTTGTTGCCGAAGTAAATCAAATGCCATCTCAATGTAAAATGGCAGTGTAAAATTTCTTGATTAGAAATTACTGAACATATCTATGATATGAATTCCTGACAGAATTTAACAGCCTCATGTCCTCTCTCTTAGACCTTTAGAATCTCATAAGTTTAGCACTCTCAACAAATTTATTTTTTTTACTGTTTTTTGTTTTTTAAGTTTTCATGAGTTCTCTGGCACACTGCTTTCATAGTACAGGTTTTGGAAACAAAATCTCTTAAGACTGCTACCTTTTCCCCCTACTTTCATTTTGCGATTAGTTCATTTTACCTAATTTCATATTCTATGTGCAATTATACATTTATTCCCTTTCTCTTGTTTTAAGAGTATTCTTAAATGCTATCCTTTTTAACTTATCAGAATTTCCATTCAATTTCTGTTGTTAGCAACCAGTAAAACACATCATTTCAGAGAAATAACCCCTCTATTAAGCTTGAAGTTATATTAATAATTAAAATATCAGATAACTTTTCAGTTAACAAATGACTTTCCAACTTGTGAAATAGATTTTTTTTTCTTATTTTATAGATTTTGAATGGGTAAATTATTTTTCTACTTTGTTTTAGCTAACTATTTATGGAGCTTAGCATTTGACTGTCAATCCATTAGTATTTCCAAATTTAACATACTAAAAAAAATAGCTTTTAAGCAAATATGACATGCCAGGCACAATACTAAGCACTGAACTACAAAATATTTTGCTCCCAATCTCAATGAATTTACAGACTAATGGGAAAGTACCTCTTTTGTGTCTATATATCAAGAGATTGGCTAGAGTTAAGTGCAAAAGCAATGGAAAACAGAGGAGGGGCGTCTATTTAGTCTTGAGAAAGAAAATGGTAGATTTCTTGAAGGCAGACCTATATGACCTGAATATTGAAAAGTATGAATAAAAGACACATTATTTCTACTCATAGACGTGTACAGTGCTCTATAAGTGTGAGAGAGCATGTATGTTCAGGAAAACATACCTATTACAGCATCAGTTGGATTAGAGTGCAAGAGAAGCGTAGTAAAACATAAACATAGGAAAAAAATCATGTGTTTAGAGCTTTGAGCCATTGATTTTCAGTTAACAATTTTTGTCTTTGTCATTTTCCTTCCATTATATTTTGCCCTCCTATTCCAAATGTATTAATTTGAAAATTTCCCCAACATATAAAGTGGACTAGTGCATAATGGATATTTGGGAAAAAATATCATCTGACAAACCTATAGTTTAACTCATTGTCCTCATGCTCTGCAGCTCTCTATACTTAACATGCAGCCTATCTGTGTGCAGCCAATAAAAATATCATGAGTACTTTAGTAGCTGCCAATACTAGGTATTAAGAATGGGCCATTCACCTTCTTCAAGCACAGTTCTGCTTATTAAGTGCAAAATATATTGCCTAAGAAAAATTTACTGCAAAAGCAGAATCATGCTCAGCTATTAATACCAACTGTTGAAAATTCAGAAAGAAAGTGGATCTGTGGACAAATAAATAACATAAAGTTTAGATACCACTGAATGTCTCTGCTCCAAAGCAATTTTATCTTTACTAGACAAGGAAGAGTTTTCATTTTTGGTGAAAAGCTATTACAATTAGTATATTGAGATGGAACTGAGGTCACATCTATGCTAGAGAAAACTCACTCTTCCATTTCGCTAAGTCTATAGACTTTTCTAAGGATGTTGATAAGAAATACATCTAACCAAGTAATCCTGGAGTATGCTGAGACTATGGTCTTGTCAATTTCTCACCTAAGTTCTCCCAAATATCAATACTGAATTGGGAATATGGCTTTAAAAAATATTTTTATTGCAAAATCCATAGAATAAAATCAGTAGCTCAGAATATCATCACATAGCTGTATAATCATCACTATGAACATTTTAAGAACATTTGCATTACTCTAGAAAAAGAAAAAAGAACTCATACATCCAACGTTCCTTACCACCCCCATTGACCACTAGTATTTCAATCTACCCAATTTTTTTTTACCCTTTATCCCCCCATTACTTATTTATTTTACCTTCTGTTTTTACTCATCTGTCCATACCTTGGATAGAAGGAGCATCAGACACAAGGTTTTCAAAATCACACATTCACATCATAAAAGCTATATGGTTATATAATCATCTTCAAGAATCAAGGCTACTGGAACACAGTTCAACAGTTTCAGATACTTCTCTCTAGCCGCTCCAGTGCACCATAAACTAAAAAGGGATATTGATATAATGCATAAGAATAATCTCCAGGATAACCTCTTGACTCTGAAATCTCTCAGCCACTGACACTTATTTTATTTCATTTCATTTCTCTCCTTTCTCCTTTTGCTCAAGAAAGCTTTTTCAATCCCATAATGCCAGTTCCCAGTGAAACCCAGGAGACCTTTCCCATGTTGCCAGAGAGATTTATACCCCTGGGAGTCATGTCCTATATAAGGGTACGGGCAATGAGTTCACCTGCCTAGTTGACTTAGAGAGGCCACATCTGAGCAACAAAAGAGGTTCTCTGGGAGTGAATCTTAGGCATATTATCAGTAGACTTAGCTTCTCCTTTGCAGAAATAAGTTTCATAGGAGCAAGCTCTGAGATCGAGGGCTCATCCTACTGAATTGGTTGTCCCCACTGCTTGTGTGAATATCAGGAATTCCCCAGATGGGAAAGTTTATTATTTCCTCCTTTCTCCCCAGTCACCAAAGGGGATTTTGCAAATACTTTTTTATTCTCAGCCCAAATTACTCTGGGATATATTGAGGCATCACACTTATCTGAACAAACCAACAAGATCTCACAGCCTATTAAAGATTGCATGTAATTATGGTGTTCAAATATACTGACTATACAAATTAAGTTAGATAATGCACTACCCAAAATATACATTTTAATCAAATAAACCTATCTCTTTTTGGTCTCACATTGAAGTTGAAGTTTTAAAATATGGACTATATCACCCTTTAGCCTGTATTCTGATTTACCTTAGTCCTATCCAGATCAGCTTCATTCATATCTCTAGTCAAAGTCTGATCACTTTTCCATCTCTTTTGTCAGTTGCTGTATGTGGTAATGCTGCTTTCATAGCTCAGTGTTCTAACCTTGAGCTTCAGGTGTCATTTAAATACCTAGAGTCTCAGGGAACAACCAGGTTATACACAAATAGCTCAGTATCTCAGAATTTAGAAATAACAGTAACATCTCCTGAATATATGGACTGCTGTAGGAAGTTATAGTCTAGGACTCTTTGCATTAGGCCCCGGTCTGATAACCCATGCTCTAAACTTCAATTCTCTGAGTCTGTATGTTATATAGTTAGCCCATATGAGTGAGCGATGATAATATTTGTCTTTTTGTTTCTGGCATTTTATTGAACATATTGTTCTTAAGGTTCATTCACCTAGTTACATGCCTCACAAATTCATTCCTTCTTGGGTGAGCCATGGTGGCTCAGCAGGTAGAGTTCTTGCCTGCCATGCCAGAGATCTGGGTTCAATTCCTGGTGCCTGCCCCCCAAAAATAAATAAATAAGTAAAAATAAAAATAAAATAAAATAAAAACTTTAAAAAGAAAATAAATAAATAAATAAAATTTAAAAATTTCATTCCTTCTTGCATCTGCTCAGTAGTTCATATACCACAATCCCCCCTTCCATGCCTTAGTCGTTGTACCCTCAGGCCACCTCCATCCATTGTGAATCACAAACACTGCCACCATAAACACCGGTGTGTAAATGTCCTTTCCTGTCCCCCACTGTCAGTTCTCTACTTATATACCTGGCGATGGGGTTGCAGGATCATATGGCAATCCTACTCTCAACCTTCTTTGGAACCACCACACTGCCCTCCAGAGGGGCTGCACCTCTTACCTTCCCTACCAACATTGAAAGAGTACATCTCTTTTCAGCATTTTCTCTAGCACTTGTTTCTCTCTGTTCATTTTTAAATAGTTTTATTCACTCTCATACAATCCAAGCTAAGTAATTAGCCATGCCATCACCACCATAATCTATATGAAGACGTTTCCTGTTCCTCTGCAGAGAATCCATGCCTCTCCCCCATATCCCCCAATTGTTGACATTTGGTACTGGTATAATGCCTTTGTTACGTTAAGTGGAAGCATATTACAACGTTATTGTTGACTATAGACCCTAGCTTGCATTGATTCTACTTTTTCCTGTATACCATCCCATTTTCAACACCTTGCAATGTTGACATTCATTTGTTTTCCCTCATGTAAAAACATTTTTTTATATTTGTGCATTCAATAACCATTTTTGTCCACTCAAGGCAATCCTAAATTATACCATCTTAGTTTTTTTTTTTTTTAACCAGGGGAGAGTGTGAATGCAGTCCCCCACTACCGCAAATTATGCTGTCGAGTTTCCCACATTTGGGGAAATCGCAGGGGTCAACACATCCGGAGTGCAATGGATAAGCCTCGCCCTGGGAAAACCACCTACATCATCATGGTATCTCCCCTGCCAGGTAAGTATACCATCTTAGTTTTTATCCTCCATCTTTTATTCTGGTGTCATACATGTCCCCAGCCCTTCTCCCTCAATCATACTCATGTTCAGCTTCATTCAGTGTACTTCTCTTATTATACAACCATCAGAGAGTATTGTGCTATCCACTTCTGAATTTTTATGATCAGTCCTTTTGCATGGTCTATATTCTGTAAGCATCAAATGCCTATTCTCTGCCTCTTTTCTATCTCCTAATAACCTGTGTTCTTAAACTTAACTCTCAAAGTTTACTCATTAATGTAACTTCATATTATTGAGGTCATACAGTATTTTTGTTTCTGGCTAATTTCACTCAGCAAAATTTCCTTAAGTTTCATCCACATTACTCCATCCTTCATGACTTTATTCTGTTTTACAGCTGCATAATATTCCATTGTATATATGTACCCCAGTTGTTTAACCATTCGTCCCTTGATGGGCATTTTCGCAATATCTTTCTTCTGGCAGTTGTAAGTAAGACTACTATAAACATCAGTATACAAACGTCCATTCATGTCCTTTCCTTCAGTTCCTCCAGATATATGTATATATATACCTAGTAATGGGATTGCTGGATCATAAAGCTCTAATCTTGGTTATTTCTTTCCTTTTGCTTGCTTTGGGGTTAATTTTGCGTTCTTTCTCTAGTTCTTCCAGGTGAACAGTTAATTCTCAATTTTTGCTCTTCCTTCTTTTTTAATAGAGGCAATTAAGGCAATAAATTCCCTCTTGGCACTGCCTTTGCTTCATCTCATACATTTTAATATTTTATATATATATATATTACTTTTTTTGAATGGGCAGGCACCAGGAATCGAACCCAGATCCCTGGCATGGTAGACAAGAAATCTGCCACTGAGGTACCATCACACCACACTATATTTTCATTTTCTTTTGCCTCAATATATATTCTGATTTTTCTTATAATTTCTTCCTTGGCCCACTGGTTGTTTAAGAGTGTGTTGTTCAGCCTCAATATATTTGTGAATTTTCTTGCTTTCTGCCTGTTATTGATTTCCAACTTCATTATATTATGATCTGAGAAAGTGTTTTGTATAATTTCAATATTTTAAAATGTATTGTGACTTGCTTTGTGACCCAGCATGTGGTCTATACCTGAGAATGGTCCATGAGCACTTGAGAAAAATGTATATACTGCTATTGTGGGGTGTAATGTTCTATAAATATCTGTTAAGTCTAGTTCATTTATTATATTATTCAAAATCTCTGTTTCCTTATCTATTCTCTGTCTAAATGTTCTATCTATTGATGAGAGCAGGGAATTAAAGCCTTCACCTATTTTGGTAGAGTTGTCTACATCTTCCTTCAGTCTTGTCCGTGTTTGCCTCATGTATTTTGGACAACTCTGGTGTGCTGGTTTGAAAGAATTTATGTACCCTAGAAAAGCCATATATTAATCCTAATCAATCTTGTGTGAGCAACAGTTTCTTCTAATCCTTATTCAGTACTATAGGTTGGAAACTTGTTTAGGTTATCTCAGATAGATGTGACTTAATCAATTGTAGACATTAAATTTGATTAGATGGAGGTGTGTTTCCACCCATTCCATGTGGGTCTTGAGTAGTTTACTGGGATCCTGTAAAAGAGGAGACATTTTTGGAGAGAATGCCCTTTTGAGAATGATGAGAGAGCCACAGAACTACAAAGTAGAAAGTCTACCAGCCAGTGACTTTTGAAAATGATGAAGGAAAATGCCTCCTGGGGAGCCTCATGAAACAAGAGGCCTGGAGAGAAAACTAGCAGATGCTTCCATGTTCACCATGGGCCCTTCCAGCTGAGAGAGAAATGCTGAACTTCATCAGTCTTCTTGAACCAAGGCATCTTTCCTGGGATGCCTTAGATTGGAAATTTCTATAGACTTGTTTTCATTTGGACAATTTCATAGCTTTAGAACTGTAAACTAACAACTTATTAAACTCCCCTTTTTAAAAGCCATTTAAAAGCCAGTTTGCTAGCAGCTAGCAAACTAGGACATCTGGCTTGGTGCATACATATTTATGATTATTATGTTTTCTTTTTGAATTGTTTTTCTTATTAATACATAGTGTACATCTTTGTCTCTTTTAATTTTATTTTACATTTGAAATCTAACTTGTCAAACATTAATATAGTTACCCCTGCTCTTTTCTGGTTGTTGTTTGCATGAAATCTCTTTTCCCAATTTTTCACTTTCACCCATTTTTGTCCCTGATCTAAAATGAGTCTCCTTTAGACAGCATATAGATGGGTTCTGTTTTTTGATCCATTCTGTCAGTCTATGTCTTTTGATTGTGGAGTTTAATCCATTAAATGTAATGTTATTACTGTAAAAGCTGTACTTTCTTTGACTACTTTGTCTTCTGGAATTATATGTCATGTCTAATTTTTTTTTCCTTTCTTACCTTTACTGATAGTCTCCTTTTCTATACTCTTCATCAGACCTCTCTCTCCTGTCTTTTCCTATCTGCCTGTAGGGCTCCTGATTGTATTTATTGTAGAGCTGGTTTCTTAGTCATAAATTCATTCAGTGACTGTCTGAAAATATTTTAATCTCCCCCTCATTTTTTGGGGGTGGTGGTGCATGGTCTGGGAATTGAACCCAGATCTTCCACATGGAAGACAAGCATTCTACCACTGAACCATTCTCCCCTTCATTTTTGAAGGACAGTTTTGCTGGGTATAGAATTCTTGGTTGCAGTTTTTGTCTTTCAAAATCTTAATGAGCTTCTCTTGTTTTTGTCATTTCTCTCTTTGTTTTGTCATTTGACAATCTGATTAGTAACTATCTTGGAATAGGTCTATTTTTATCTATTCTGTTTGGGGTACACTCTACTACTTGGATCTGTAATTTTATATCTTTCCTAAAAGATGGGGAAATTTCAGTGATTATTTTGTCCATTTGTCTTTCTCCTCCTTTTCCCTTCTTTTCTCCTTCTGGGACACCCATATCATGTGTATTCATGTGTTTCATATTGTCAATTCAATTCCTTGAGACCCTGAAAATATTTTTCCATTCTTTTCCCTATATTTTCTTTTTTGTGTCAAATTTCAGATGTTCTGTCTCCTAGTTCACTAATTTTTATTTTTCTGTTTCTTGCCTTGACTATATGGAGCTTTTTTTTTTTTTGAAGAGGGTCTCCTCAGATATTATTTACCCCAGTCAGATTTTCCCAGACAGAACAGGTTTATATCTCAGAAGTAGAGAGTAGCCAGTATCAAGTTTCCTTTAGGAAGAGACCCAGCAGGTTGTAAAACTTTCCTATGAAGCTCCAGACTGTGCTTTTCCTATCCTGCCCAGCATGTGATACTTAGCCTGCAGCTTCTCACCAGCATAAAATGATGCAATGCCTTTAATTTCAGCAGCCTACCCCTGTCAGTGGTGTGGTTGAGACAGAGCCTGAGGTAGCAGGCAGGTTTTGATTATTTCTGATTTCCAGCCCCTGGGGCCTGAAATCCCTGAAAGTGGCTCCACTTGATTTGGGTCCTACCCCTCTTTTCTTGGGAAAGGTACACCCTTTAGGGAGTGTCCTCATCTACCTGACTATTTACTGTATCTCTCAGACATACCTTAATTATGACCTTGCCTGAATTCATGCTGGAGCCTATCTAATGAGCTGTCAAGAAGTTTTTTAAAAAGGAGAGGGAAAAAAATTTTCAGAGCAGGATCCCAGCTCCTTGGGTTTGCTATTCAAGAGCTGGAGTTAGTACATGATTCTATGTGTTCCCAGTCTATGTGCTCCTTTTCTTAGGGTCCAATCCTTTCCCAGTATTTTGTGCTGTCCAAATAAAAAAGCCTCTCTGTTTTTTGTGTTTTGTTTTTTTTAAGCCTTTTCCCCTCTCTGCCAGGATGAAAACTTCTGGTTCCTTTATTGCTTACTCTAGGTTTATCTTTGCTTGATTAAAGTAGTCAAATTTTGTTAATTAATTCCACAGTTGGAGCTTGGTTGAGCTAACTCCTTGCTACTAATAAAGTCTGTTTCCTTTTGCCTCAGGGACCCAACCTTCCATGCCTATGGAGGAGGAGTGCTGGCCTTTTCAGTTTGGGAGACTTATAGTTCTTTGTGGAATCTCAGCCATTCCACCCATTCCAGACTGGTATACAATGTGTGCCTGGTCACTGATGTCCTGCCAGCAGTTGTTCCATACAGTTTTCTGACTATTTACTAGCTGCTCTGGAGGATGGCCTAAATTCCACACTTCACTATGCTGCCATCTTGCCCCATTTCCTGTACATTTGTTTTTCTTCTATTCCTGTTTCTCCTACCTCATCTCCCTTCCTTTTTTCAACTGGTTCTCTTATAGAGTGCAGTGGGTCTAGGAATGAGGAGCAAATACTCCTGAAATCCATTAGGCTATTTTAGATTCGCTCCTGTGGACAGACCTTTATTGCTTGGTCAAGCTTATTAAAAGATTTTTCCTTCTTTCTTGGGTTGGATTTATTCTCAAGAGGCCCATTGATGCTGCCTAAAATTAAGCTTATGGCAAGTTCACCCAACCAGTTTATTAGCCAAGCCTAGCAGAGGTTCGTACTATGATCTCTGCTCTAGGTTAAAGGAAGATAATAATAATAATAATAATAATAATAATAAATTTTACCAAGTGTTTTATCTGTGCCAAACACATTTTAGAGGTAAAGAAAAAGTGTTTTAGATTTTTATGAATTATGCAGGAAATTATTTTTATTTTTCTTATCTTGGACCCTTTAAATTTAGCTAGTTTATCCATACACCAAATAAATGCCATACACAAAATAAATGCCAAGCAGAAAATACCTCCTTAGGAGTTGTCCAGGATTGTTCTCCATTTTCACCCAACCTCCTTCTATTATGCTGACCTCCTTCACTTTCAGATTCTGGCTCTATGCCTTGGCTCTCAAAACCTATTTCAATTTTAACAACATATCTAGCATTCAGATTTGACTTAATGGATTTTAGCTTTCTACTTGGATTTTGGCATCACTTCCTCCCTGGCTTTATTCCTCCTTTTGGTTTATTCCTACTATTTTTTTTTTATAAATATGTTTATTATAAATTTTACTGATATAAAGGTTATATAGCTTCCAACAGAAAAAAAGCAATAAAATATACAATATTCTTCATTGTAAGTTCCTTATAGCCAGTGGATTTTCTCATAATGTTCTCTTGATTTTTTTTCAATTTTATTGGCATATATTCGCATACCCCACCAACTATCCATAGTATGCAATCACTGGCTCAAGATACCATCACACAATTGTACATACATCCCCATGACTGATTTTAGAATATTTTCATTACCCCATCATCCTAAATTTTTATGGAAGAAAAATCAAGTAGTGATTATTCCTTCCTTTCACTGTCCTAACCCTTCAACTTCTCTCCCAGTGGTTAGGAAGAAGTGAGTGAGATAGTGATTTGCATAATAATTAAATTGGATCCTTTAATAATCAAGAAAATTGAATTCTGGAATAGTTATATGATATCTTCAGGCTTAGGAGCTGAACAATTAGTGCATATATCAAAAATTAAGGTCAAGAGAATAGCTTACAGTTTTGCAAACTTTTACCAACTTTAAAAAAATGATAATTTTGAAATGTGCCACATTTTACTAACTGTAAAAGTAGGTAACTGGAGCTGTATTATAAAACATGATGGCTTGGACAGCTTAAAGTAGTTGTTTTATGCCTATGAATCAGTCACTGGACTTTCTTTCGTGTTGCTTTTTCTAGTTCATCTTTATCTGGTCATGTTTTCATATTCAGGACAAATCTTTCTTCCTCTATAAAAAGTTTCCTAATATTCCTGCAATCATTTAGAGACTGCCTACACCGAAGGCCATGCAATAAACACTTGATCACATTGACATTTTTATTATCTCATCTATATTTTTATCTACTTGCCAATCAAGGACTGCCTCAAATATCTCCTTTCTGAATATATCTGCTTTGTTCTTTATTTATAGCCTAAGTTACAGCAGCTATCAGATTTCATTATGCTTGGCTTTTCAAATGCACAATGGATTTACCTAATTTTGGCTATCACTAGATGAAGCCAGAGGAGAGTAGGTGCTCCTTTGAGTTTCCTAACTGCTATGGAAAGTGAATATAACTTATGTTCAGCCAATTTTATTTTCCCACATGCAATTTAAACTCTTGAATTATTGTCACGAATTGCACAATCAGTGTTTTTTTTGAAAAGAATAAAATAAGGTCTAGAAAAAACAGCAAGATGGAATTGGCAGAGTTACAAGGTTCCAGTGGCTATCGTTCCAGAGGCTGGATTACACTATAATGTGAAAGTGTAGTGGTGAGAAGATGAGTTGTTATAAACAAATATTTCCCTCATTTGGATTTGGCTCTGCTTTGGTTCCTGCCTGCTTACCAAATTTGGACTATCTAGATCAGGTGATCTATCCTATCCTTCCAGTGACTCATTTTCTGCCTAAGTTAAACAAAGTTACTTAATTTTGTTTGCAGCAAAGAAATCGACTTGATCCAAAGTTTGCATCAGAAGCGGATTCAGAAAATAGAAGACCAAGGAATGGAGTTACAGCGATTTTGAATTAACTGGCCAAATCTGAGCATAAATCAATTAAAATGTTACAACAGTGGCAAGGAAATTTAACAGTATGTAGTGATGAAATATCTAATTGAGTTCTCACCTCTACTCAGCAGAAATAAAATGCTTGATGTATGTGTGACTTTGGGGGCTTAAGTTGCTTCTGACCTTATGAGAGTATGAAGGGCATGAATAATTCAATAACTGTAGTATAAGACTGCTTCTAGTACAATATAACAAGTTAAATTTTTAAAATGACAAACACAAGATCCTAAATCCCTGATTCATAGCACAGTCTAAAACCCAAGGATTTTCATTGACTTTGTAAGATGAAACTGTTACCTGGCTATTATGCTGAAAGTACAAAGTTTGAAATTGTGAAATACTAAATTTTAATGTCAGTTGGGTTCATAACCTCAAAAGACATTTTAAGGGAAAATTATGACCTTGGTCATAAATGAGTAGAACCCCACAAATTGTAGTGGTAATAAATGGAAGGATTCCAAGCAGTACCTTCTCCCTTGTTACATCAGGCTCTTACCCTCTTACTTGATGATGCTAAAACTTCCTTATCTTAGCAAGTTTCTTACAAGAGAAAGTGCATTATTTTCCATGTTCCAGCCCTGGAGCCCTCATTCCTGCTAAATTGATTGAGACCCAGCATGTCCCAGATTTTCAATTACCAAGTCAATTTCTTGAAGAGAACACTTATATACCAAAACAGCTGCAAAATCTTTCTAATTTATATCAGCAGATATTTGGGAAATATATTCAGGAATGAATTCTGGGTGAATTCTCCTTAGGAAAAAACTTAATTTTATATTAAGTAGAATTTACTAATATGTATCAGGGAGTGGTTCTAATTGTTTGCTCAGCTGGTTGGCTATAGTTTAAATGATGGCTCTTGCTACATAAAGTTGACTGCCAGAAATGTCTTGGTAAAACTGACAGTGGTTGTCGAATTTCATTGTCTCCCAGAGTATCTTTGTTTGTTTATTAATAAATATTCTTGGGCCTTGTTTACAGAAAATCCAATTCATTAAAACTGAGAGTTGGAAAAATATGAGCACTTTCATCATGTGGCCAGAGGATAAAACTTTGAGATATAGAGATAGAAATAAAAAACATTTTGGTATAGAAATCGTTAGAGAATATGTTTTATTGGTGAGAATATATAGCCTATATTTCCTTTAATTCCTTTCCCTAGAGTGGTGAAAACACACACCTTTTATAACAAGCAAACAGTTGCGAGAGATTCTTAAGATTCTTTGAAATTCTAACCTGATTTTTTTCTGTGACCTATAAAAATGGTTGGAGATGATGCAGATCTGCTGATTTCCTTTGGAATGGGAGGGTGCAAACTGGTCATGATCAGGGAGGGCCAAACAATTAACAAAGGTTAAGGGGCACATTTAACTATATAAATGACAGGTCAGCAAAGAAACCAGAAGAATTTCATCCATCTAGATCATTGGTTGTAGCCAGTGATAGGCTATCAAAGACCAAAAATAAATAGTAAACTGTACTGGTTTGAATTTTTTATGTATTCCAGAAAAGACAATATATTTTTGAGGGGCAGACATGTTGTGGATAGGCCCTATTGGTTAGAAAATATACAGATGTAATCCAGCCCATTCAACGTGTGTCTTAATTCTTTACTCGAGTGCTTTGTGAAGAGGATAAAAGAGTAAAAGCACTGAGCTTAGTGGGAAATGCCCTGGAAAAACAAGGGAGGACCCACAGAGCTCAATGGAGAGTCACTGAAACCAGGACCCAGGAAAGAATGACCAGCAGACATCACCATATACCTTCCCAAGTGATGGAGGAATCTTGGATGCTAGCAGCCTTTCCTCAAAGAAGGTATCTTCCTCTTGTTGCCTTAACTTGGAAATTTTCATGTAAAATATGTAAAAGTAATAAATCCCCATTGAAAAAACAAACCCATTTATGGTACATTGCATTCCAGTAGCTTTAGCTAGCTGAAACATAAATCCACTGAAATTTTACCTGATTTGTATAACACCTGCCTCCCAAATAAATCAAACTGTTTGACTCACCAGGACAAAGTTGCTTTTCACCAAAACTCTTTTTACATATCTTCTTCAAAGAAGGGGATATTGAGTGTTATTGAATAAGAGTAATAACATCATAAATAAATCCAGTGGGTATTCTTCATATCTTAGCCCTCAGTGACTTGACCCTTTAACCAAGTAAATGTGTTCTGGAAAAGAGGTGAAATATGCATATTTCATGAATTTTTCTAATTAATTTCTTATACCTTGAAACCCAGAATGCTACTGAAGAAATTTAGTATTATGAAGATTTATGGGATCAACTGAAAGCTGTTGTTTGAATATCCTCTCACAGTATTCAAGTGGATCCTTGAAACTGTTGCATGTTTATTATCCCAGTTCCTACATCATATATTTGGAACTCATGTCTCAATATCATGAAACATTCCCTATTTTTGCTTCCCTCCATTACTTATGGGTTAAAGCCTATTATAGAAGTAAGAGTCAAGAGGAAGCCTATGGAGCTCTCCTTGCCCATCTACATACTAAATAAAGAGCAGTACTCTGTCCTTGGGTGAGTGAAAGATATCGGTGTTATTAATGTCACCATCAAATTGAAAGTTGCAGAGCAAATATTTCCTATACTATTTCAGTTCTACTTTGGACTTTGCAGACAATGAGTAAATGTAATAGTTTTGTGGTATGTCACAATTTATTCATTTTATGAATTGGAGCAGTTGAAAATGGAGGCAAACAGCAAAAAGCAGCCAGAGCTCTTATTTTATAATGTATATTTTATTACACTGAACTACCACTTTATTCTAGCTTTCCCAATAGCCACATTGTGTAACTCCTGGATGATGTTTGCCTTTGCTGTATTTTACTGAGATAAGATTGTCTTGGAGACACCTCAACCCAAGGCTGATATGTTACTCAGTTGGGAAAGATGTGGGACCTCAGATAAAATATTGAACTAAGAAGGCAGACCTTAGAAAACTCAGAGAGGGGGTTCCTGTCTTTCACTATGTCTGGGCTTGGTCTGAAGAAATGAGATGGTATGAAATATATTGGGTGGTAGGGGAGAGAGAAACTTGTTCACAAGAGAAGGAAAAGTGATAATGTAGCAAGATATCTGCTTTGCAAGTGACCAAATGTTCTAGATAAATGAAAATAAGCTATATCTGTAAACTAGATGATATGGTATATGTTTGTTTCTGTATCTTTTCTTATCATTATGTTATCTCTGTTTCTCTATTAAATCTGTGTTTTAATTTTCCATCCTCCATCTCTGCCACCCTCCCTCTGGATAAGGAAAATGCTGGGGCTACTAAAGTTTTCTGCCTCAGTATGCATTATCTAGGATAATTTCCCTTACTAAAATTCAATTGATTACAGAATTAAATAACAGTCTGTACCTACCTTCACAATAACACCTGGATTAATATTTTTTAACTTTTTTGTTGTATAGTATAACATATATACAAAGCAAAGAAATAAAAAAGAAATATTTTCCAAAGCACTTTTCAACAAGAAGTTACAGGACAGATCCCAGCATTTGTCATGGGCTACCATACAATGATCTCAGATTTTTCCTTCTAGCTACTCCAGAATATAGGAGGCTAGAAGGCTTAAATATTTTTTTTTATCACCACAATTGACTTTGTTTTTTCTTTTTTGTGAAAAATAACATATATACAAAAAAGTAATAAATTTCAAAGCACAGCACCACAATTAGTTGTAGAACATGTTTCAGAGTTTGACATGGGTTACAATTCCACAATTTTAGGTTTTTACTTCTAGCTACTCTAAGATACTTGAGACTAAAAGAAATATCAATTTAATGATTCAGCATATATATTCATTTGATAAACCCTATCTTCTCTGCATAACTCCATCATCACCTCAGGTGTTTTTATCCCTCTCTTTGGGAGTGTTTGGGCTATGTCCATTTGAACTTTTTCATGTTGGAAGGGGCTGTCATTAAAGGGAGATGGAACTATCTGATGTTCTGGAGAGGCTGGGGTCTCTAGGTCTCAGGACTTATCTGGCCTAGGGGCCCATCTGGAAGTTGCAGGTTTCTGGAAAGTTCTCTAGTGCATGGAACCCTTGTGGAATCTTATATATTGCCCTAGGTGTTCTTTAGGATTGGCTGGAATGGTTCTGGTTCTGGTTTGGGAGGTTATGATAAGTAGCAAGGTGTAACTGAAGCTTACATAAGAGCAACCTCCAGAGTAGTCTCTCGACTGTATTTGAACTCTCTCTGCCACTGATACTTTATTGGTAACTCTTCTTTCCAACCCTTTTGGTCAGAGTGGAATTGTTGATCCCATGGTGCCAGAACCAGAACCATTCCAGCCAATCCTAAAGATTTCCTGATGGTAAAGTTTAATAGTTCCATATTTTTTCTCCCATCCCTCAAGGGACTTTGCCAATATTTTTGATTATCTGCTTAATATACTCTAGAATGTATCCAGGCTTTATTACATTAAGCTATATAGGATTAAAGGACCTCTTTCTTATTCTGAGCTCCCTGTGTTTCAGTTGTTCAAATGAGCTGTACAGATAGGTTGAGCTAGATTATGTGATGGAAAATTTTGGTTCCAGACCAAATAAAACTTTCTTCCTTTGGTCTTAAAGAGTAGGTGTGGTTCTGAAATGTAAACATCCTCCTCCTTACTCCTATGTTCTTAATTGCTTTAAGCCCAACCTTATACGCTTCATTCTTATTTCTCTATATAGGTAACAGACTCTTGAAATCCAGAAATAATAATTACCAGTCCGGACTCAATGTGTCTGCTATAAAAGCTTACAATATAGGCTCCTGTTTTCTTGTAAGCATTTTCTAAAGGAGACCATACCATTGTTGTTCTTTTATTTCTGGCTTATTTTACCTCACTAAATTTTCCACACATCCATTCACATTGTTGCTTGCTTCACAATTTCATTCCTTTTTTGTAACAGCACAACACTCATTCATAAGTATACACCATCATTTGCCAAACTACTTTTTTAGTCAGCACATCCTTCAGACACCTGCATTCATCAGGTATTATGTATAGTGTCCAAAGTCCACAGTCCATCAATACTCCCAATTTTAGATAATTTCATTGTTCCCAAGAGAAAGAAATCCAATAAACACACCCTTGCCAAATAGGAAAACTAATCCTCCTTTTAACTCTTGTCCCTCCCTCCATTATTTATTTCTGCTGTTGCTGTGGTAGTGCTGATGTTTTCCTTTTAAACACAGTCCATAGCAGGCAATAACAGTTTTCCCCCCGTACCCTGTACTTTAGCATTCTTTGTACAGGAATCATACCTTTGAAGTAGTTCTTGCAAGAACTAATTTGTATTTCTAGTGTCATGGATTGGTATTTGACTGCAAAACTGGGACTATATTTTAGCCACGTGTTTTGGTTTGCCAAAGCTGCCAGAATGCAATATACCAGAAATGGACTGGCTTTTACAAAGGATATTTATTAAGTTACAAATTACAATTCCAAGGCTGTGAAAATATCCAAATTAATTAAGACACCAACAAGAGGATACCTTCACTCAAGAAAGGCCAATTATGCCCAGGATTTCTCTGCCACATGGGAAAGCACATGGTGACATCTGCTGGCCCTTCTTTCTTGGGTCTGTTTCAAAATGACTCTCTAGGCTCCTGTGGGTCCTTCCTTAGCATCTCCTGCAGCGTTCTGTCTGCATCTCCAAAACACTGTGTCCTCTCTAAAATGTCCCTCTTAAAGGACTCCAGTAAACTAATTGAGAACCACCTCGAATGGGTGGGGTCACATCTCCATGGAAACAACTTAATCAAATGTTCCCACACATAATAGGTCTGCAGCCACAAGATTGAATTAGAAGAACATGGCTTTTCTGGTGTAAATAACAATTTCAAACCAGCACACTAAATTAACAGATAAAAGTGAACATTGAAATACCCAAATTGAATCTTGGCAACAAAGTTGTTACTTATTCCTTGTTGGGAGATTTTTCCTTCATTGTCAAAAATTTTTTAAAGGGATTCGTGAGGATAGAGAGAATGGCTTTGTTCATGGTATATTTTGCCTGTTTTGTGTAGGGAATCATTGACAGTATGTAATATTTGAATCAGGGCACCCTATTGCATTTTTCTTCTTTTGTGTGTGTGTGGGGGGGGCACAGAGTGTGTGCATGATCTGGGAATCGAACCTGGGTCTCCCACGTGGAAGGTAAGCATTCTACCACTATTGCATTTTCAAGTAAAGGAAGAGATCTGGAATAAGATAGGAAGTCTACTAGGTTTAAATAACAGGCCCTGAGTCATTTCCCTAATAGAAGAACAATATTATTTTTTGACACTGGTTTAGATAACTGTCTACAATTTAATGTGTAAAAAATAACTGCCTGGTATTGAAATTCATTAGAGTTATCTGAGCTTATAAAGTAGTTGCTTCAAGGTTTTTGTGTTTTGCATCCCCCTTGTTCTCAGCATAATGCAAACCAAGTCCTTGGAAGAAAAATACATGACTTTCTGCATTACAGGTTTTATGTGGTGTGACTTAGCCAAGTAATGATATTCTATTACCTTTGAAAGATTTCTTAGCACTAATTTCTTTGTAAATTAAGTAATAATCATTTACATTGAAAGTGACTTGTACTCTTCTTACATAGCTGTTAAAAACATGGTACCAGAATATAGCAATGCCAAGGTGTTCAATTTACACCATGCTAGCGAAGCTTGGAGGTTTTGTTAAAATGTTGATGTTCTCAATGCCTCCAGCCATAGTTCCTAGAATGAAGAAGTGATTCCTGGGCTATGTTCTGTCAAAGTTTTTATCACTATGCTCCTTGTTAAAATTAATGTCTAAATATTCTGGCTGCAGAAAGTTGATGGTGATAGGGGAGGGTAACAGGAAGCCTGAAAATATTTTCTGTATCTATCCACTTTTTTTCTATCTCTACAGTTCACCCTTAACAAAGCCACAATCATTTTTGTGGAATGAAGGCCTTCTAACTCTTCTTGCAAACACTAAAATTTAAATACCATCATGCCACTGCTTTCTACAAAACCCTTCAATGTCTTTTCAGGGGTCTGAACATAAAGGCTAATATTTTTAAAATAAATTTCAAGGTCTATACGATTTGGCTTCCTTTTTTCTCTGCAGCTTTATCTTGCTGGTTGCTCTTTGCATTCCAGCTAAATTGGCCTCCTTTAAGTGCTACTCTTTCTCTGTAGTAGGAGCTTTCAAAGACAACTAGATCTTAAATACCTCAAGGGCAACCATCCAAAGCTACAAACAGGTTTCATAAGTATGTCACATTCAAATGTATCCCTGTGAGTATGATGCTTTGAATTTCATCTTATCTGTTCAACCTCAAGTGCAAAGATTGAATTAATCATACCCTTCAGTTGATGACACACAACATGTTTAGTTCTTCAAGGCCTTGCCTCTCGTTTCATCCCCCCTCACGTTTCTTGCCTCTGTTCAAAACTGATCCACTATTTTTAAATGCATCCTTGAATCTATATGCATCTTTGAATCTATATGAATCTATATTTGAAAGTGGTTTTTGCATGTGTGTGTGTGTGCATATATATATATTTAATTTCATACTTAATGTTACTACTTAAAATAATTACCAGCTCTGCTTCATATGCAAGGAAGGATTGAATAGGGTGGCTTAAAAGATAAGAAATCTGGCATAACACCAAGGCAGTATTTTCTTCTCAAGTGCTTGCTTTTTTAAAACCAAAAGTGTAGAAAACTGGAGGTTGGGAAGCTTCAGGCTCATATTTTCCTGAGATATATGCACAAACAAGGGGCTTGTCTAAGCATTTTTTTTATATATATCTCTGAATAATTTTATTTCCAAATCAGAAAAATTCTATCCAACTAGTTTGAACTCTCCAAAATAATTATCTTTGATTAAGAAGCTTCTTACATTTTAGTGAAAATCATTTTTTTAATTTTTATTAATTAAAAAAGATTAACTAACAAAACATTTAGAAATCATTCCATTTTACATATACAATCAGTAATTCTTAACATCATCACATAGTTACATATTCATCATTTCTTAGTACATTTGCATAGATTTATAAAAAGAAATAAAAAGACAACAGAAAAAGAAATAAAACGATAATAGAGAGAAAAAAAAACACTATACCTCACATGCAGCTTCATTCAATGTTTTAACATAATTACATTACAATTAGGTAGCATTTGATCTTTGATAAGGCAGTCAAGCCAACTCACCTGGGACAGAACAGTCTCTTCAATAAATGGTGCCTAGAGAACTGGATATCCATATGCAAAAGAATGAAAGAGGACCCATATCTCACACCCTATACAAACGTTAACTCAAAACGGATCAAAGATCTAAACATTAGGTCTAAGACCATAAAACAGTTAGAGGAAAATGTAGGAAGATATCTTATGAAGCTTATAACTGGAGGCGGTTTTATGGACCTTACACCTAAAGCAAGAGCACTGAAGAAAGAAAGAAATAAATGGGAGCTCCTCAAAATTAAACACTTTTGTGCATCTAAGTATGGTTTTTATATGTAAAAAGTTGCTTGGAGTTGTCTAACCACCTCTAAGGTTATGGCAGACAAGTAACAGATGGAGTCTTGGTCCAAGGCAATCTTGAAGTGAGACATATGGATCTACATAGCCATCCTGTAGTTCTTTCCTCTGCCCCAGAAGTTATAATGAAATATATATTCTTATAAACTTGCAGAATCTCCAGTTGTTTCCCTAAGCTATCAGAGGAATGCCATGATAGAGCAAGAAGCTCACAACATCCTAGATACCTAATTAGAAACATGAGTCCCAAAACTGATGATAAATTTCAGAGTTGTGCTGTATCTTTGAAAATTCTTGAGGTGCAGAAAGGCAAGTTGGTGTTCCTTGAACTACCTATCAAATATAAACAAGAATGTATGGTAGACTTCTTTGGAATTTAGAGACAAAATATGTATTACAAAGGTGTGCGTCTTAATCCATTTACCAGATAATATGTAATCCTGCCAGTTTTCAGTGGTGTTCCAAAGCACGAAAGGGCTCTGAATTAGTTCTAGGCTGTGGACAAAGAAGCCCTGACACTTGGGCTATATGATCCAAATGATTAAACTTTACTTGAACAGTGTCTATTGCATAGAAATACTGTCTAAAGTTTTTAGCAATCCTTAGGGTACACAATGGTTTAGTGATAGAATGCTTGCCTTCCATGCAGGAGACCCAGGTTGATTCCCGGCTCATGCACTCCCCCACCTCCACCCCCACCCCCCAAATTTAACAAATGGTGCTGCAATAATCGGATACTCACATGGAAAAAGAATGAAATGTGACCCCCATCATATAGCATACAAAAAAATTTAAAGTCTTCAGCAATCCAAATAGAAGAATCATAGCACAGACACTCAGATGTTGAAATAAGGCCATGCTATATTTACTGACAAAGCTTTACATTTAATAAAATAGTTCCTGTCTTTCAATTGGATACAAATAGAAAAAAAATGCCTGATTATGGGATACTAAGTGACTATGAAACACAATATCCCCCTTATTAAATATGTTAGAGGTTCCATTCAACCAGAAAGTAGGACATGTGAGAAAAAAGTATTCCATTATTAAATGAAAATTGTGTATTCTGAATGTTCTCAAAGAGGTATGCCAGGCACAAGTAAATTACTTGAGGATGTGTCTCTTTATGCTCTGGTACCTACTCTAATTCTAAATCTCTGACCTCATGTGGAGTTCTCTATGTCCAGTTATCAGAAGGCCCAGTTAGAAAGGTCTGGATCTATACTTGATTGGAGCTGCATGACATTTGTACCACTGGAGTAGACAGGGCTGCACTACAACAACACTCATGGGGGGCCTGATAAACTGTGGGGAAAGGACACTGACCAGGGGGAAGGACTTCGAGCAGCAAATCTTGTTGTCTTCTTTATCTGGAACGGCAGATGGCCTACAGTAGGAATCCACACAAATCCATGGAGAGTTGTTAATGAGCTGACCAATTAGCCAGGGACATGGAAAGAAAAAGATGGAGAGTGATTACAAGGAAGTCTCGGGCAGAAGTACTTAGAAAATAGGCAGTGTGAATATAATTGTGCTCATGGAAGTGACCACTACAGTACAGCCAGTACAGAGAAGCTTATCAAGGATCAAGTAGTAAAGAATCATTCTGTAGATGTTAGTAAGCCTCTTTCCACGGACATCCTTGTGCTTGGTCAACGTGTCCATGAATAATGAGGAGATAGCAGTAGAATCCATGCAAGGGCTTAACCATGTATACTTTATTCACCAAAGCTAATCTGGTTAGAACAACTGCTGACGCAAGCTACCAATGGCCTGATGGACATCCTTTCATGGAAGGTGCCATCCACCACTCTGTGGTGGATTGATAGCATTAAATCACTTGTATCATAGAGAGGCAGTGATTTGTTCTTGGGGAATGGGTATATATTCAGTACACATATTTGTCTTTTCCACCTGTAGCAATTCTGCTTTATTACCACAGAATACTTTATTCATATCCAGGATATTTGACATATCACCTCTGCCCAAGGAACTAATTTGATAGCAAACAAATGCAGTAACATGTCTCCCCTGATGACATCCACTGATGTATCATGTCTTTTATCACCCAAAACATTCTGCCTTGATAGACTGTTGAAGTCTCAGTTACAGAGCCATCTATAAAAACAACACTTAAATAGGCTGGGGAACCATCCTACAAGATAAAATACATACCTTAAAAGACCCAATATAAGATGACATTTTCCAGGATTTTCCAGGTTTCAGGGGTCCAGAAACCAAGAGGTGAAGGTGAAGGAGTCTTCTCTGTTATACTTAACAATCAAGAAAAGTGATTTTTTTTTCTTCCGCAGTCCTAAGGTTCCTGGGTTTCAAGTTCTAACGCTCAAGGAAGAAGCAATTCCTCTAGGAACCACAGTCATAACTATTTTCATTTGTAAACTGGGATTGCCCCAGGAAATTCTGCACTGCTTAAACTAGTAAGCCAGCATAATTAAGAATCACTGTGCTGACCAGGATGTTTGATTCTCATTTGTGGAGTGAATTGTTACAAAGTGTGTCATGGAAACACAGGTTCAGGCACAGCAAAAACTTTCAGCAAATGACAATTTTATTACTTACATAGTTTAAATGTGTTCAAAAGAGCAGGAGAAGAGAACTCATCATGGCTGGTCTCCTGGGGATCCCAAACTACTTGGATTAGGGTTGGTGGATGGTAGTTCTGTATGTACAACTTAGTGACATAGGGGAGAGACCAATCATGTTGCAGAGGTTGGGTTATTTACATGACCTGGGGGAGGGGATTCTGCTACTGGATTTCCTGCCCTGATAAGCTGCTAGGGCTTCTTGCTACTAGTTTTTGGGTTTAAAGCATGGTCAGTCCTTTAATTAGATCTAACCTCTCCCCTGGGCTGAGGAACGGAAACACATTGAAACAATAGAAAAGGAGGCAGGGGTTAGGCAAGATCTGGGGCCTGGCCACTGAATATGTGTCCATGACTTCTTCTGAAGTCCACAGATGGGCCTCTTGAATTACTCCTCTACATTAGCTTCCACAACATAAGCCCTCCTCCCTCCTCAGACTCAAAGGCAGAAATGGATTGGCTGCCAGCCTATGGCTCTCAACAGTGTTGACAGTTAAAGCTTGGGAACACCAGTGGCTGTAGCACACCTATGCATACCATTACTCTGAGCAAGGTGATCAGGCCTGTCTGAAGACATGGTTGCATCCTTGCCTCCCTATCCTACCACGAGACTGCTGAGGAGGTTTCACGTAGAATCTGTTTGTGCACTTTGCAGTCAGTGGGCTTGCCAGTGGATTTTAGTCACCTCCTGTCCTACCACCCCTGAGGTATAGCAGGAGGTGTTAGCAATAGCACATATGACTCCTTGTTGGGCTAGGAGGAAGTCTAAGGCAATGCAATTATCAGACATTGTGTCATAGGTTGGTTATTAATTTTCAAGGGGACAGTCATTAAACCTGAGGGTGTATTGTTCTGTCACTGTCCACTGACCTATGTAAAAAAACCATGGAGGGGCAAAACCCATCCCTAGAGGGTCACTAGAGTTATCCTGAGGTGGCTAGTGGTAAGATGATTGAGTCATTTGCCAGATTCATTGCGTAGGGAGTTGGTGCATCCAATAGGTTGTCTAAGGGGTACGAAGAAAAAGAGTGCAAAGCCAATAGCTGTGCTGTTATCTTTGTCATGGGGCATACATGAAGAACTTCCTGGTGTAAGTTCAGACTTGTGGCAGGGAAAATCTGCTCCTTGAGTGTCAATCTAGACTCCACAAAGAGGAGAGAGGGAGTGAGGGATCAGATGCCATATCCAACAGTCAGTCAGTTTCCCTAACAGCATGATTTCCCATGTAAGCTGGACAAAGATATTTTCCTTCCAGTTTGCCATTGGGTCCAATCTATAGAAAACAGAAGAGGGGAGTAGTAACTAGTCCTGACAGTGTGTTCATGCTACCACTTCCTATGGGAAACATTTTCCTCAGACTATTTGCAGTAACTTATTTTTTCCCTCTAAGGTCACCCAATCTGTCCACCCATTGTCCTGAGCTATACCGTCACCCCCTTCCCATTGTCTGGGTACATTACCCATGTATTCTGGCCCACTTCCACCTCTTCCTGATAGATGAGAGTTGTCAGGCCACCTTGAAGGTATTCCATGACTATTCCAAAGGGGACTGGTGGCCCAACAGGATAGGTGTCACCCACTAAACTCCAGTATGCAATAAGTCAGGCCCTACAGGTCCTTCCCAGTGGATTGTCAGCCAGTGTGTGTTAGGCACTCCTAAACCTACTTCCATCATCCTGTCCCTTCACCTGGCAGCCCAAACCTCCCACCACCCTGGAAATTGCATAGAGGGTGTAATGGGGTAGAATCCCTGACAGTGGCTGTATAGGAGAGTCCCCAAGTGGTGTGACCTTGGTCCCCATTTTTGGGCCAATCTTCATCTTGATGGGTGTAGGGGCAGGCACACAGCAAAGCTTGTTTTCTTTTACCAATGTTGGTATGAAATGGGATAAGACTGTGTTTTCCTTGTGGGGAACTGCTGAGTTCAGCTTCTAGAGGAAGTAAGGCCATACTCCATCTAGTAAGAGAGCGTTGTCTGGGTATAGACACTGAAGGTCTTTTTTTCAGGTAGCCATTAAAATTCTCCACAATGCCAGCTGCCTGGGGGTGGTGGGTGACATGGAAGGTTTATCCAATTCTGTAAGTCTGGGCCCATCATTGAGTGAATTGTCTGGCAAAGTAGGATACCTTTGTCAGAGGAAATGTCATTTAGGTTTCTGAAGGGGTGGCAGATCCACTTTTCCAAGGTATCCCATGTATATTTACTTCCATACCACAAGATGGAAGGGCAAGGTCATAGCCTGAATAAGTGTCTATTACTAACAAAGCATAGTATGTATGTTAGGATGGTGGGAGAGGGCTTGTATAGTTCCCTTGCTATGAATGGCTCCTCTGGGAAAAGCAACTAAGTGCCCTTTACAGACTCTGACTGATCATCGGGATCTCTCACATTGGTAAATTGTAGATTGGGCCTCCTTTAATGAAAAAAGTACTCTGTGTTCCTGGGCCCATAATTTAATTGTGTTGGAATGTCTATGTTTATATTGGTGGTAAATCCATCCAGCAGTGGAAGCAACCATGGAAAATTCAGCTATTTCATGGATGTCACCAAGGGTAAATTCATTGTCCTTATCCTCTGGACAGTGCTCACCCTCTGCCTTTCACAGGAGGATTTCCAGCTTTGGTGAGTGTGAAAATCTGCTCATTGCATCCTTTATAAACTGGGTAATTCCAATGGGTAATTCCATTGTGATACATGCCCCTGCCATTTGCATCAGCATGGATTACACAAATGGTGCTTTTCCATGCCATCAAGTGTTTACAAAGGACCCTTCTCCACATTGGGGACCTTTGATTCTCAATTTCATTCCTTCCATGAACCTGACCAGATGCTAAGCTGTTGGTGATAGCCTATGAGTCACTAAACAGGCACATGGAGGTGCTTGGGTCCAAGTGTTTCAGGGCTAAGAGAACTGCTTGCAATTCAGCCCATTGGGCACTCCTTCCAGCACCTGAGTTTGTATTATATATTATTATAGAGGCAAAATAAACAGCAGCCAATGATCAGTGGACACCAGATGACTTCAGCATGGCCAATCCATCAGTGAAAAAGTACTGAGCATCTAGTGGGGCATTCTTGAGTTGGAGTCTTGAAGATGCCAGTGAAGAGAGGGAATGCCCCTGTTCTAGTTTGCCAGCTGCCAGAATGCAATATACCAGAAACAGAATGACTTTTAAAAAGAGGAATTTAATAAGTTGCTAGTTTACAGTTCTAAGACCAAGAAAATGTCCCAATCACAACAAGTCTATAGAAATGTCCAATCAAAGGCATCCATCCAGGGAAAGATACCTTGGTTCAAGAAGGCTGATGAAGTTCAGGGTGTCTATCTCAAGTGAGAAGGCACATGGCTAACACAGTCAGGGCTTCTCTCTCATCTGGAAGGGCATATGGTGAACACAGCACCATCTGCTAGCATTCTCTCCTGGCTTCCTATTTCATGAAGCTCTCCAGGAGGCATTTTCCTTCCTCATCTCCAAAGGTCGCTGCTTAATGGACTCTCTGCTTCTTGTGGCTATGTCATTCTTCTCTACTCTCTCCGAATCTCTCATTCTCCAAAATGCTTCCTCTTTTATAGGAATCCAGTAAACCAATCAAGACCCACCCAAATGGGTGGAGACACATTTCCCCTAAACCTGCTTAACAACCACTCTTGATTTGGTTACATCTCCAGGGAGATGATCTAATTACAGATTCAAACATACAGTATTGAATAGGGATTATTCTGCCACTTCTTGGAATGGGATTTTGATTAAAACATGGCTTTTCTAGGGGACATACATCCTTTCAAACCAGCACAGCCCGTGATCTGGTATTGCAACAAGATCATTGCTGAGAGGTTTTCTGACACCTGTTCATGCAAATGTGTCAGACCCTGAGGGCCCCGGGTGAACACGATCCTGAATGTACACTTCCATTTGATGAAGTTCTCTTGTTGGGTACTGCCTGTGTGAGTGCTCTGATTACTCAAGATCCAAGACATGTCAGGGATTTCTGGTCACAGGAATACCTGAAAGTTCTTAATGATTCTTTATGCTTCCATCAAGGTCCAATAGCACACCAGATGTTGCCCCTTGAGGGGAGTAGTGCTTGGCTATATATGATAACTTCTTGGTCCCCAAATCCAGGAGTCTCTGAATTCCTGTTGCTCCCTTCTTTTGCCAGAGGAACTGCTCAGCATGGGTCTGTATGGCAGAAAACTATAGCCCTAACCAAGATGCAGGCTCTAAATGTCTTAGAGTCAGGGCAGCTGAAAAAACTGGTTTTATATTGTGCAAGTATTGTTCCTCCTCTGTTCACCAGTGGAAAGCACTTGCCTTCCCTGTTACCAAGAATAGGGGTGCCAGAAGGATACCAGGATGAGGAATATGCCAGCACCAATATATGAATAGCACAATGTCTGGGATTATGGCACCAAAGGGACACTTCTGCATCAGGCCCCAATAGGCTAAAATCAGCTGCCACACTCCAGTTGTCTTTTTTTCTGGCCATATTGGACTATTATAGCCAGAGATGAAGAACTGGAAGATACCTACAAATAGAAGGTCCCCTATGAGTTCAGTCACGCCTTTTTCCCACCAGTGGGGCTATTTATTCCTTGTTTCTGGGTTCAAGGCATGGTCAGACCCTTTCATTAGAACTAGCATTCCCCCCGGGCTGCAGAATGGAAGCACACTGAACCAATAGAAAAAGATGTGGGGGTGGATGAGGACTAGGGGTGGCCCGTGAACAAGTGCCTGTGACTTTCCCAGCACCATCACCTAGGATAAATTAAGTTACAGCTATGCAAGGTGGTAAGTAGGATTATATCTGGAATTCAAGGAATCATTTAGGTGCAGCTCAGTCTTCCAATGTTCAGTAATAATAATTAATGAGAAACTGCAATAGTTCCATGAAGATAGGAGCTGAAAGGACTCTGAATTTATGGTAATAAATGTTTGGGTCATTTATCCAGAAAAAATAAAATAAATAAATAAGTGCATTAATCAATCAGTTCTAACAACTGAGGAGCTGGCAAATGGTAAGGGGAAGATAGAAGGAGTAGTATAAAAATGAAGCTGTGATTATTGATTTAAGTTTTGTTAGTAGCTACAAAGGGGCACTGAAGAAACTCTGGTATTCACTAATTGCCCACTGTAGAAACTCTGGTATTTACTAATTGCCCCCTATCTTTGAATTCTGCTTTTTTATAAGCCAGTACCACTAGTGGCTAATTTTTACTGATTTAACCTTACCTTCCTTGGGTATACTGGCTGATGTGACATTGTACTTTTCCTTCATTGGGACATGGGAATTTCTCCATTTAAACAAGTTATAACAATGAATGAGTGGCAAAGGCAGTAGGGCACCCAGCAGTTTTTATTCTCCACTCTTTTCAACTCTGTGTCTTAAGAAGATTTCTTCTATTGACTGCATTTTTTGTAACCCTTTTTGCTGGGGAAGAATAGTAAATGAAAATATGTAAAAGGAGGGAGAGTAAAACATGTCTTTCCATTGTTTTCTCATGCCTCTCCATGGTTTGGCCGTATTTTGGGCAATGAGTGCATGCCTCGGTGGAAAGCCTCACATTGGTCAGCCTCTCTTCCAAAGTTCCTACTCTTGCCAGGTTCCGTTTCATCCCCTTGCTCCATCAGGCTTACTATGGTGATAGTGGTAATGGCTCCCCGCTGTTGATAATACTTGGGTACTTCCCCACCTATTATAGGTTTTTAAATCCACCCAACTTTTATGTAGAGCCACTTTATTAAATTCTTTTCATGTAAACCTTTTAAGTGTGCCATGATTTATGTAAGTACTGCAATGGATATAAAAGCCCATACAATTTCTTCCAACTCCTATATTTAAAATTTCTATAGGCAGGAGATAATTTTCATACACTGTGGATATAAAATATAATAAGGTTTTTGAAATTTATTTGGCCAATTTAATTAAATTCTATGCCCCACACTGTTGACTTAAAAATGCCATCCTTTATAATGCAGTAGCTAAATAAGGTATTCTCTTGTACACATATAGTATTTAGATTTAGTTTATACTGAGACATGCAAAGTCATAACCATATAAAAAGGGAAATATTTTTTAAAGAAAAAATGATTGTATGGAAATGTTGCTAAGTTGCTGAGGAAAATGTATCCTTAGCTAAAAATGAACAATGGAAAGATACTAGAAAGCACAAATAAGACTTTCATACCCATGAATTCATCATCATGCTATTTTTTCTATTTTTACAATAGCACATCACAGAAACTTGTCTAGTCTCCCTTGTGACCTTGTGAAGGAGAGCAAATATGTCCCTGTGTCACCTGAAACATTGTATTCATTTCAGAATGGCCACCATGACAGTATGGCTATTTTGAGCCTCCCATTGTTTGTTTAAAATAGATTGCCTGGCAGAGCTAGGTCTGAAAATGGTTTGCTCGATGTGCTTATTACGTCACATCAACTTTCAGAGTGTCAGTTTCTAACGATTTTTAAACATTCTTTTCCCAAATGGTCCAAGTGAATGATGCTACGAAAGTGTGAGGTTTGCGGAGTACCGGTTGTGGGAGAGTTAGGCATTAGTCTGGGTGAGGATTAGGCAAACACATATCCAAGTTCCATTCCTGACTCATTGGATAAGTTAGATTTCACAGAACTGTGGAAAATGATGAGCAGGAATAAGGGGTAAGTTTCCAGTTAATTTTTGGTGTCAGGGACAAACCTGGCATATAAACAGCAGGGATCTAATTGACATAATAGGATAAAACAGACTCAGTAAGTCAAACAACCTGATTTCCATTTTCTAACTCTTCCACTACAGTTCATCTCCCTAACTGTAGACATAGTATTATATGAAGCAAATTTAATTGTGCCACTAAATTAATAATGACATCAACTTTAAATATGACATTTCCAGGGCTTCTCATTGCCAATGGACTGAAGTCCAAGGCCCATTCTAATTATCCTACCTTATTTCCTAATATTCCTTCCACTTTCCCATCTGAATAGCCCTGTGTTTTTTTTTTTTTTTCATTACTACTATGTACTTACATGTTTTACCATTTGGAATAACAGTTAAAATTATTTTTATTTCATACATGTTGAACTGAATTGCTTATGCAGTGTATATAAATCAGCAATTGGTTTGTATCATACAATATTTAAGTCAAGGAGTCAAAGACAGATCAGAGCTGACTAGAATATATGAAAATTTGACTGAAAACACTTATAAATCTCTGGTCTAGCCACACAGTAAACACACTTTATACACAGCACATCACACATTTTCCCAATTTTTTGTCTTAGTCCCCTAATTTCCTTTACTGGGATACAAGTCAAATCCCTGTTACTAAAGCTCCACACAAACTCAAGATACACCTGTTATGGGAAATCTTATTTCCCGGTTTGATGTTCACTTATTTGATCTTTTAATTATTTCCTCATGGCTCAGTTACCTTATTCATCTTTCCATGTAATAATGTATCTGTTTAAGCTATAGAGTGCACTTTTTCAGGGTAGGTCTATAACACCTTTAGTAGTAACACTAAAAATTGCATTGCCCTTTGTGGGTAGTCAAAAATGTTTGTTCAGTGGGTAAAAAAATTTATGACTGGGATCAGAAACCTACATAGAAGTACACTTCAAAGCAAAGGCAGCACTACACTAAAATCCACAAAGTGAGCTTTGATTCCAGGTTGATCCCGTCTTTGCTCACTGCTGTCTTCCACATGCCTTGCTGTGGGTCCGGATGTTTCTATGGGGGGTAAATTCAGTCAAAGGAAGATCAGAGGTTTGTAAAGATTCAAGTCCCAGTTCTGCCCGTGGTTGGCTGGGTGACCTTGGGAAGAACAGTTGCAAGAATGACAACACAATTCCAGTACCAGTGCCTTATACCTCCATCAATGATAATTATAATAGCAGGTGACTGTGATGGTTAATTTCATTTGTTAGCTTGGCTGGGTTATGGTGTCCAGTTGTTAGGTCAAGCAAATATTGGCCAAATTATCACTGTGAGGGTATTTCATAGATCAATTTGTATGGACAGTTGATTGTATCTATGACAGATTACATCTGGAATCAACAAAGGAGTTGCCCTCAGCAATGAGGGGAGTGTCCTCCTTCAATCAATTGGAGGTTAAAGCCAGAACTGTGGGTTTCAGCGGTTAGAAAGAATTTCTGCCTCTACTTCAGCCAGCCAGCTTATCCTGAGGAATTCAATTCCACCTTCACTGAGTTCTCAACTTGTAGCCTGCCCTATGAATTTCAGACTTTCTAATCACCATGGCTGTGTGAGTCAATTCTTATAATAAATCTCTTCATATATATACATATCCTGTCAGTTTTGTTTCTCTGGAGAACCTTGATTAATAAAGTCACATTGATCAAATTTCTACTATGTGCCTCAAACTGCATCAAGCATGTGAACGACTTAAACAACTTCTCAGGCATAAAATAAAAACATTATATTTCTCATATGGACAAAATAACACCATTTTATGCATCATTCCATCAAAAACTATATGGTACATAAAGGATTAAAAAAAAAACCTAAAGGAAAAATAGAAGATATACTATCAGATGGAAGATGACATCCAAATTTCAGAACGTGATGAGTGGTGGTGGAGCAATCTGAAATGTATCATCCTACAGAGGTAGAAGCCAACAATATGAAAATGTATTTATTCTGAAAAACCACAGAAAATCTCATGAAGTAGAGATACCAGTTGTTTGTGAATGAGAATAACAGATGAGAATGAAAACAAGAAGAATATTTTTGAACTGTTTGAGCAGCACTTAGACTATTTTTGTGCCAATATTAAATTCTTTACCCCATAGAACAAGGTGAATATCACTCCTTTATGTGGGAAGGAAAAGATGGTCTACTATTTGGAAAATTAAAACAAATAATTTCTAGGCTTGTACCTAGTAAGCAAAGTTAAAGAGGTTTGAAGGTAAGGAAAGATATTAAAACAGGAGGATTAGATAAATGTCGCCTTACTAAATTATGAGACCTTGTCCCACTTCTCTCACTCAGCTTCTAGAATCCTGAATGCCAGATTTTTACTACCAATTAGAAGCAATAGTTTGACCCAGGATAAAAAAAACTTATAAATGCTGATATTTATGGGTCATCAAATAAATAAATAGGTCATCAATTAAAGCAACTTGACCACCAAATAAGTAGTTTAACTTTTCCACACTACAGATATTCCAATCAATTGTTAGAACCTCAGTCTTAAGTAAGAATGGACAGCTAGTATATTTGAGGAGCTTCTTTAAATTTAAAGACAGATACCAAGGGAAATGCACCTTTTTTTTGAAAGTTACCAAGATGTGTTCTACAAAACTGAGGGAAAATTTAAGTAAGACAAAGTTATGCAATTAAAAAACTAAAGACTCCTTACTCAATGGGAAATACTTGTGCAGTAGTCTTGAGAGTCCCCAGTACAGATTATTACGGGAAGATTTAGAGCTCTGAGAGGCAAAACTACCTGATAACTTGACCATATTGAGAAGAGATTTTAACTCTTTATAAAGGTCCCAGTAAAGAGTAGATGTTGGATAATAACATAACAGGAAAAACATTTATGGAGCAATTACTTATGTGCCAGGTAACTATTCTATATTTTGTATATGCTAACTCATCTAAATTTCACAGCAACATTATAAAGTTCATAATTTTAGTATCCCTATTGTATAAATGAGCAAATTCTAGGAAAAGCAAATGGTGCAAAGTAATAAAATATAATCACAATACAATATGTGATTTAACTCTGTATGATAATTAAAAGATCTTAATAATGCAAGAATGAAATATTTATTTAACTAAAACTTGTGAAACTACTAGGATGAAGATGGGGAAAGTGTTTCTGTGTGATGTTAGGGCATGAATTGAGAGAAGTGTAAAAAAAGTCATTTCTGATCTTCCATAGTAGGAACTCAGCAGATAATGTCTAAAATTTGAAATCAAGAAATAATAGCACTTTATGTTAGAAATCAGGTCTACTCTAGGATACTTACAACCCAGCATAATACTTTTATGGGGCCTCTGTTAAGATAAAACAATTTGATTTAAAATGTATTACAAAGTCCATGGGACCATGTACGATATAAGGATTTGTTTTATTGAAAATTTAGAGAAGAGACATATTTGCTTATTATCTGAACATCCACATGTTGTTTCTTCAGAGTGTCTAGGCACCATCTCTTTCTCTTTAAGTCCAGGAACCATCTCAATGTGTTCCTTATTGTCAAATGTGCCATTTCTGACTAATTTCATATCTCCCTCCATGAAGAAAATATAGCATTGCTCGTTTTAATTGCAATGCCATGGCTCTGCAAAGCTTTATGTATTGAATCAACATAGATCTTGTTCTGCAGTTCCCTAATTCCACTTAATTAATGCTGGTATACCACTGACTCTCATAAGTTGTTTGTGTATTCCATTGATGATGCCTACAAATGCAAGTCATACCCAGAGTATGCTGATATATGTGAATGATGTTTACTTTCCTGATCTTGTTATAGTCTTCGTTCAGATTTTTATAGTGTAAATATAGAACAACACTCTTCTCTTGAGTTGTTTGACTGCAATCCCTGTCTTCTTAGGATGTGATTTCTTTTGATGTTGGCTGCATTCCCACCTTCCATCCACCAATACCAGCAAGAAGATAGGTGAGGAGCAAATGGGTAGAAGAGTAAGACTGGCTGCATATTATGGAAAGACTGCTGGTCTTTTGTAGAGCACAGCTTAAGACTGACCCTGGAGAATGTGATGTCTACACGTCCATCAGAGGTGAAAGAGGAAAGTGATGAGGAGAACTTACTAGCATTGTGGATTAATGATCTTTCAAAGTCCTTCAGGAGATGACACAGACTCTCCCACAGGGCTGCTGAAAAATGATGTCGAGACTATGGAAGGGCTGAGTTGGCCACCCATATTGCTAATGACAAAGAGCCTCCAGGGGGAGAGTGTCTTCCTCTCACGACCACACATACCAGCCTTGAGTGCTGTCGACCTCAGGCTGTAAGGTAATCATAACAGGTGGAGAAGATCCATTGCACAGGCCCGTATGTGCAGCTCTAAGGTGAGGTTCAGAGGTGTACTGTTGGTAGCCCAAGTTCTGTGTCTTATAGCCCAGGGTCTGCTGTCCTGTGCATGACGTAAGTGATAGTCACCCAAATGAGCTTGGGACATCATTTGGACAGTCTGATCTTAGAAGATCCCAAGAAAGAAATTCTTGCATCGGATACCAGGAGTGATCTGATCGCTAGGCTCCTTTTCTGTAACTAGGTTGATATTTGGATAGTCTGAAGAAGGTACTGGTCTGAAACATGGAATTAAATGCCATAAGAAGCAGTTAAAGAGTTGAAATGTTGAAGCGATTTATTCTGGAAGCAGGGCTAGGGAAGAGAAACTATAGAGTCAAGGAACTGATGCTTTATATATATATATATAATGTCTTGTAATATAGCTTTTCTTTTTAATTTTGATGGATGTGTTACTTCCCCCAAATAAAAGCAATAATAATAATAATAATAATAAAACAGGCTATTTTTTTAAGATTTCTTCCAGCTCCAAACTTCTATCTAAACTAAGGTTACAGGGAACCACTTATATTGTAAAATGTTAGAAATAAATGCAGTTGCTTTCAATTTATCTTTAAATCGGTACACTGGAATTCATCCTGGCTGGTCACACAGAGACTCAGAGGCCATTGACCAACAATGTGAGCCTATTAACCTAAACCAGTCAAATGAAATATAGAGGAGAGAGCTTAGATTTATTAGAGATATAGAATTAGTTAAGTCCAGTACTGGGCAACACTGTGAACCGTATAACGATCATCTGCGTTACACTGCCTTCCAGCCGCTGCTCTCCCTCAGGCACCTTTGCTGGCTGTCAATTACACACCACTAATGAGGACGCTGATAACAACTTAAGATATGGTCCTGTCCCTTGGGTTTTCATTCAAACAGGGAATGTCTAAAAACCAAGTCATCTAAAGTCCCAATGAATTAATCTGAAAAGAACTAATTTTATTCCGTCTTTGGCAATAAGGGTGATATTTTCTCCCTTTAGAAACTCTCCACCTACCCTCAAGTATTGCTTTATAGTTGGCTGCATATTGTGAAGTTAACTAGTTGCCTATGACATTGAAAAAAGGATGAATGTTTTAAAGCAAAGGCATGCCTAGGCTGAGAAAAGCAGGCTATTTGGACTTGTATCTCTTCCATGCAGGCTATAGTACATGTAAAGATGTGAAAAGTATTTTGATTATGCATATGCTAATATTTATTTCAAGGAAGCATATAAGTCCTCACCCGCTCTCCCTAGCTCACCCATTACACACAAAATTAGAGGTCATTGAACGTATTTGTGTAAGAAAAGAGAATAATGTCTTGGCTGTGTCTAAGTAAAACTGCCACATAAATGTGTGTGCACCCACGCAGAGATACACATGTAAACAATAACATCTCGTTAGCTTTGGTAACAATATAGAAAGGATCATTTTTATATGTGAATTCCAAGAACAATAAAACTTATATCAGAAATAATTTGTGTTCTTATAAAACATTCCAAAATACTCACCATACTTTAGCTTCTAAAAGATTAAGCTTTTAAAAGATATCAGTTTGCGGTGCGATGGTAGCTTAGTGGCAGAATTCTTGCCTGCCATGCCGGAGACTAGGGTTTGATTCCCGGTACCTGCTGATACCAAAAAAAAAAAAGTCAGTTGACACTCCAATATTCTAATACATAAGGTGTTAGAGTTGATGTTCTCTGCTTTATGTCAATTTGCTATATTCTGAATGGTCCCAGAGAACACTGCCTATTTACTTATTTTATTTGCTTTTGTAATTCTGTCTTTTATTCCTCACTGCTAGTCTATCGATTCCCACTTCTCACTACTGTCAGTATGTTCTCTACTAGCTGCCATATTTTATTAAATTTGGGGCTTTGTTGATTGTATAGTAACTGCTCGATTCCTGTTTGTTGAGTTTAGCTACATTGTGCATTGCTCCTGGATAGTGTTCTAAAGAAATGATGAGTTCTTATTTATTTATCACAATCATTTAAAAAAATATTATCATACTAAGAATTTAACATTACCTGATCTATTTTCAAAGAATTTCAAGCATTGAAGTTTAAAATACTGGGAATAAAAAATTGTGTAGTTTGGTCAGTGTGAGATTCCAGCTAATCGTTATTTGATTCCGTTTTCTGCATGTAGTTCTAGTGTTGTCATGCAGAGCGGTGTATGTCGAGGAGGCTGGCAGCATGTGGAACAGGATTCAAATCTATCTCTTCATGATCCACAGGGTGTTTTCCTGTCTTATAATCGCTGTGACTCTCTGAAGAAATTTTAGATTATAAGAAGCATATGTCTGAAGCCGTATGAATTGGTAGTTAATGCTGATCTTTTCATATCCTTCTGTTGCCATAACAGCCCCTCTCTTCAAAAGTGAATTATTTTTGAATGTCTATTTTAATGCTTATCCTCCGCCCCTCAAAGTGCTGAGCAATTTCGCTTAGAAATTAGAAAACTATAAGGCAGAAGATCATTTAAAAGATAGTTTATTACACGGCCTCATTTTTAAGGGGTCCCGAAAAATCTCATCTCCAAGCAATCAAAGCAGTCAAGTTTGACTTTACGGTTACCCTAGGCATAGCTCTTTGATAGATTAAAAATGTGTTTTCATCAAATTGACATCTGCTGTTTCAGTGATATAATGTGGACACTTTAGGCTTTAATTCAAATTGGAAATTGGATTTGAATACATTGAAAATAAGAGCCAGGGACACTAATAGCCATGTTAACAACCTTGAATAATCTCTAGGAATATTTCTAGAACAATACTGCAGAGAATATTTGCCATAACATCAAATTACTGGTTTACTAGTAGGAATAATAGCATTTCCTTTCATTTGAATGGCTATTTGAAAAGGCTACTGGAGTTTAATATACAGAATATATAAAGAACATCTTCAATTCAACAAAAAGACAAATAATTCAATTGAAAATGGACAAAGAATTTCAATTAGACATTTTTCCAAAGAAGACATATAAATGGCCGATAAGCGCATTAGTCACAAGGGAAATACAAATCAAAACCACCATGGGACTCCATTTCATACCCACTGGAATGGCTGTTATTAAAATATAGAAAACAAATGTTGGCAATGATTCAGAGAAATAAAACCCTCCTATATTGTTGGTGGGAATGTAAAATGGTGCAGCCACTGTGGAAAGCAATGTGGTAGTTCTTCTAAAAACTAAGTATAGAACTATCATACAACTTGGCAATACCATTTCTAGGTATATGCTCAAAAGAATCGAAAGAAATGATATAAACAGGTCTATGAGAGCATTATTCTCAATTGCCAAATATGTTGGCAGCTTAAGTGTTCATCAATAGATGAATGGATAAACAAAATGTGGTAAATATGTACAATTTAATATTATTCAGCAATGAAAAATCATGAAGTTCAGAAGCATGCAATAATGTGTATGAACCTTAAAGATATCAAGTTAATTGAAATAAACTTGATACAAAAGGAAATACGTTGTAAAATTTCATTTGTATGAGATAGCAAGATTAAGGAATCTTTCCCTGGATGCCTTAGTTTGAGCATTTTATAGGCTTAGAACTGTAAACTTGCAACTTACTAAATTCCCTTTTTAAAAGCCATCCCCTTTCTGATATATTGCCTTCTGGCAGCTTAACAAACTAATACTTTCACTCTAATTGGGGGAAACACATCATAAACATTTATAACAGATGTTTCTCTAGTAGTCTTAAACTCTAAAAAAGGTACTGTATACTATTAATATTCTATCTCCAGAATCCAAGTAGTTTCTGACACACCACACTTAGTATTTTTTGAGGTGAACAGAAATATTCCTTTAATGCTGAGAGTCTAGTTGACACAGTTTCCTCTGATGAAGAAAAACACAACTGGTTAGGTTGAAGCATGATTTTAATGAATGTTCTAACTTTTGTTTGCTCAGGCTGTTCTGGTACTACTGTTATGCATGATTTCTCATGATTATAATATAAATATTTGTGGCATTTCTTTAATAAGGGACCAAATCATCCCATAATATATGGAACTACAGAGTTTGGGCTTCCTCATGAAAGTCACCTATCAGTCCGTTGACCATCAAAAATGATGATGACCAGATTATAACTCAATCATATTTTTTTTCTATTTAGAATTTGAAGAGATCTACAGAATGAGGAATAATCATTTGGAATGGGAAGGGAAACACACATACAGAAAATACCCAAGAATGCTGAGCCAAGTCATTTAGTACTTGAACAACCTTTGAGAATGTTGACAGAATACATGCCTGGGGAGCTCTCCAGCCTCTAGGAAGCTCACTTTAGCTACTGTTTCTGGACACCCTATGAAACCTGACAGATTGCTTTCTCCAAGTACTTATGAGGACAGGAAAAATGATTAGAATTTCTGTCAAGTTTATATTGAGCCTTCCATAACTTGAACTGAGTGCTCCTCTTCTGTGGTTTCAAAAGAACTCAAGAGATATAATATCTGAAGAAAATAGCTTACTTTTAATTTTTATAGCAGTTTTGTTGAAATACTTTACTATAAAATGCATTCTTTTAAAGTGTACATAAACGGTGTTTCATACATTCACAGAATTGTTCAACCATGATCACGACCAATTTAGAGTATTTTCATTGTACCCCTAAGAAACTCCATACCCTATATCTATCATTAACCATTTGCTTATTCCTTCCACTTATGAATAACCACTAATTAACTTTCTCTATATATATATTTGCCTATTCTGGACATTGCAGTTAAATGGAATCATATATATGTTCACTTAGCATAGTGTTTTGAAAGATCATCCATAGATTGTATCAAGATGTTATTCAGTTTTGTTGCAAAATAGTATTCCATTGTACAAATGCACCCCTTTTTGTTTATCCATTCACCAGTTAATATATGCTTGGGTTGTTTCCATTTTTGGTTATTATAAGTAATTTTGCTATGAACATTTGTGTACAAGTTTTACATGGACATATGTTTTAATTTATCTTTGGTAAATTATTTGTGGATTGACTAGGTCATATGGTAACTCTTAAAATTTTGAGGAATAGTCAGATGGTCTTCCAAACTGGCTCCAACCTTTTACATTTCCACCAATAGTATCTGAGGGTTTCAATTTCTTCACATCTTCACTAATATTTTTCATTGCTCATCCTTTTTATTATAGCCATTCTAGAGGGTGTGAGTAGTCTCTCAATATGGTTTTGATTTGCATTTTCTTCATGGCTAATGAAGTTGAACCTGTTTTCATGAGCTTATTGACCATTTGGAGATCTTTATAGAAATTTGTTTTTAGAAATTTGTCCATGTTTTAGTTATTTATATTTTTATTATAAAGGGTAATGATTATTTCTGTATCTGTATACAGATATGTGATTGGCAAATATTTCCCCCCATTGTATGGTTTGTCTTTTCATTTTCTTTTTGGTATCCTTTGAACACAATGTTTTTAATGTTTATGAAGTTGAATTTATCTCTCTCTTTTATTTCATGTACTTTCAGTATCATATGTAAAAAACATCAGTACCTAATCCAAGGTCATGCAGATTTACACCTATGCTTCTTTGTAAGGGTTTTAGAGTTTTTGCTCTTAAATTTAAGTCTATATACCATTTTGAGTTACCATTTTGTATATGATATGAAGTAGGAGTCTAACATCATTCTTTTGCATGGGAGCATTCACTTGGGCCCTGATAATTTGTTGAAGACTGTTCTTACTCTACTAAATTGTTTTGGCTCCTGTCAAAAATTAATGAGGGTTTAGTTCTGGACTCTAAATTCCATCTCATTAATCACAGTACTTATCCTTTTCCAATCATTTACTGTTGCTTTATTATACGTTTTGGGATGGAAACATGTGAATCCTCCAACATTGTTCTTTTTCAAAATTTGATGATTCTGGGTCCCTCCCTTGAATATCCATATGAATTTTAGTATAACTAGTTGATCTCTGCCAAAAAAAAATCTGCTGGTATTTTAATAAGGATTATGTTGAATAAACAGTTCAATTTTGGGAGTGTGATAGTTATATTCAGGCATCGACTTGGCCAGGTGATGATTCCCAGTTGTTTTGTTGCAGTGGACTTAAACATTACCATGTGAAATTCATCTATGACTAATGACGTCTGTGGTTGGCTAATGGAAGTGCCTTCCACAATGAATGCCATTTAATTTAACTAGCTGGAGGGTTAAAAGAGAGAGGTCAGAAGGGAGCTCAGCAGCTCAAATCTAGACATTTGGAGATCCAGAAAGGAGTCGCCCTGGGAAAAGCTGTTTGAACCCAGAAGCAGGGAGGGAAGCCCAGCAGATGTTGCTACGTGCCTTCCTATATGACAGAGAAAGCCAATGAAAAGTCAGCTGCCTTTGCTCTAAAGAACTGTAAATTTGTAACTAAGTAAATCCCCTTCATAAAAGCCAATCCATTTTTAGTGTATTGCATTCTGGCTGCATTAGCAAACTAAAACAGGTTTTGGTACCAGAGGAGTGGGGTCCTGCTGTATTTGCAAATACCAAACACACTGGAACAGCTTTTCAAATGAATAAGGAGAGGATTCTGGAAGAATTGTGAGGAGTGTGCTGGAGAAAGCTGAGACTGCTTTGAAGAGTCTGTGGGTAGAAATATGGACCCTAAAAATACTTCCATTGAAGCCTTAGAGGAATGTGTTGTTGCAAACCGGAGGGAAGACAACCCTTGTTTTAAGGTAGCAAAGAATTTGGTAAAATTGAATCCAGGTGCTAGATAGAAGGGATAATTTGAATGTGGGGATCTGGGATACTTGGCTGAGGAAATTTCCAAGCTTCATGTGGAGGATGCAGCCTGGTTTCTCCTTGCAGCTTATAGTAAAAAGTGACAAGAAAGGAGTAGACTGAGGACTAAACTTTTGTGCGCAAAGAAACCAGAAATTGATGGTCTGGAAAAGCTGAGCTACCAGAAAGGGAGACCCCAGCGAATAGTGCCCCACATGAGGATTTAACCAAAGATGGAACCAATCAGCCATTACGAGACGAATCAAGATTGGAGGTGGAGTTATCCAGAAAGGAGATGTGGAAGGTTCTATTGTCAGATAGCTTTGATCCCTGTATGCTACATGCCAAGTGAACAAATTTTTTTGTGAGACCAGCATAAATGGAACCACTACTGGTCTGGGCTGGAAGGAATAGAAAATGGACAGGTAGAGGAAGAATAATCTCAGAGGCAGAACCATGGAAGCTAAGTTTGAAGCCAAGAAGCCTCGGCCCAGGTGAGTGGATCCACCTGTGCATGAGGAGGGTGCGTTTGCCCCAGAGGCAGAGGGTGGCCTTCTGCCTGGATGCTTAGGAAGAGTTCTTGTGCCCCAGGTTTTGGAGAGGGAGGCGCACATTCCCCAGGGATTGGGGGGGAGCCTTACTGCCACCCTAATGTTCTGAAGGGGTTGCACTTTGAGAGCTTTCTTTATTAAATCAGGTATTTAGAACTATAAACTCTCTTTAATATTTTTCTAATGTGGGCATGTTAGCAAGAAATTCTATCAATTTTTATTTATCTGAGAATGCTTTTATTTTTCCTGCATTTATTAAAGTACATTTTGTTGGACATAAGATTCTTTTTTGAGAGATTTTTGTTTTGGAACTTTGAATAGACTATCACACTGCCTTCTGGCCTCCATTATTTATGTTGAGAAGTCAGTTGTTCACCCTGTATGTGATGACTCATTTTTCTCTTGCTGCTTTCATGATTTTTCACTTTTTCTTTGGATTTCAGCAGTTTAAATGTGTGCATGTGGATTCAATTGTGTTTACTGTGCTTGGAATTCATTGAACTGCTTGGATGCAGAGATGTCTGTCTTCAAATTTAGGGATTATTGCCATTTTTGTGCCATTATTTTTTTGAATTTTTTCTCTGCTTCTCTCTCTCTCTCTCTCCTATCTGGGACTTTTATTACACATATGTTCTTGTGCTTAATGGTGTTTCACATTTCTCTGAGGATTTGTTCAGATTTCTTCATTTTATTTCCTCTCTTTTCTTCAGATTTCATCATTTCTGTCAATATATCTTTAAATTTGCTGTTTCTTTCTTCTGCCACATCAAATCTACTTTTGAGCCCCTCTAGTAGTTTTCATTTCACTATTGTGCAGTTCAAATACAGAATTTCCGTTTGATTCTTTTTTATATAATTATTATGTCATTGTTTATATGACCTATTTGATGAGACGTGCCATCTAGTCACCTTTACTTTTAAATCCATAGCCTCCTTTCATTTTTGGAACATATTTGCAATGGCTACTTTGAAGTCATTTTCTGTTAAATCAGACATCTGGCCCTTCTCACAGGCAGTTATTGCTGCCTGCCCTCTCCCCCCCACCCTGTGTATGGGTTTATTTTCCTGTTTCTTTGCATGTGTCATATATTGTTATTGAAAATGAACATTTTAGATAACCCATATTTAGCAACTAAGGATATTAATCCCTGCCTCTGCCTCCAGGGCTTGTTCTTTTTCTCTTTGCGTATTTGTTTGTTTAGCGAAGACTGGAGTATTTTAGTGAAGTCTGTTTCCCATCACAGTGTGAAGCCTTCGTTGTTCCTCCTCAGAAAGCATGAGTTTGGATGTGTTCACAGTAACGTGAGGACAACAGTGCTTTTGGCAGGACTCTTTGACTATCTATTTTCCTGATGCCACCAGCTATTAGGATCTGCTAATAGCTCTATTGTTTTTAGTAATGCCCTGGGCATAAATTGCTCCACAATATGATGGAATTAAATTCAGGATCCTTTGTAAGTATAATTTTTGAGGTCAGTATCTGAGTTTTTTTTTGTTTTTTTTTTTGTGATCCATGGGCTCTTAATTATCTCTTTCAGTGGTGCTCTCTGTTAAATAAACTAGCCTACAGTTAAACTTGTTGCTCTCTTAAAACTACAAGCCTCCTAATCCCTTACCACCCACAAAACCTCCATTGTTTTTGAGAGTCTTTCTTAGTCTCCAACTTCCCCCATGCTCTATTTCAGATAAATTCAGTTCCTTTTGGGGAAACTTTGGGGTGCTTAGTTCTGAGCCTTGGCAAAACTTTTGAATCACAGTTCCAGAGCTATGGCAGTCTGCTTCTCTCAGAGTGACATTCTGAATTTAGGAGCACATTTCTAAATTGAGTGTTAGCCCCTGGTTTACCTGGCTTGCCTCTCCTGGTGTGAAGTCACTGTCCTACAATGAAGCTCAAGGTAGGGTGAGTGGGGTCCCTAGTATTCTCATCACAGCATGTGAACACCACCAATCTCTGATGAACAGAGCCCCTGATCTCTCAGCTGCATTTGCCTGGAGTTCAGTCTCTGTACCATAGCTGGGAGGGGATGGAGGATGAGAAGTGCTGGTGGCCTGTCTCCAAGGAAGGTACTGTAGTCCTCCATGGGCGTAGGGTCGATGGATCCAGTGATAACTATTCTTAGCTCCACTCAAATGGAGTGGAGTGTCTATCACATTTAGCTGTGTGGAGGGAGGGAGTGGATCATGGTTCAAATGCCACAGACTCTCGCTCTTGCTACTGAGTTTTAGTTGATTTTTCTTGAATACATGGTTCTTCTTTTAATTTGTCTCAGGACAATTTCTAAAGACTTTAATTTCTTAAGTTGTTTTCACTAGTTTTGCTTCTTTCACTGAGGAGGGAGTCAGTGTAGCCCTTCATGATACCATTCTGGAAGAGAACTCCTTATTCTCATTTTTGGTATTCATGAAGTATCTATAACCATGCAATAGATTATTTTTGACTAGGCTAATTTAGAGGATAGTATGCTTTACTGGATAACAGCTTATGTGCTTATCTGAGTTAATGCAAGTTTCTTTGTGTGTTGCACAGTGACATAAAACTTGTAAAAATGTAATGGGTTCAAGTTAGAGAACTGAAGGAATATGCTAGAATTTACAGACAGAAAGTATTAGTGGGGTATATTTTAAAATTTCCTTTTAGAGGTTATACTACCTTAATTCTATTGTTTTGAAAAATGTGAAGGCAAGTAACAATTTCCTTACAATTTTGATGATTGAAATAGTTGTAGGAGGCACTGTAGGGTAAATACACTTAGTCTTTGACATACACACATGGACAGTCTATGCACATGCCATTCTGAACATACTCTATCTAGTCTGATCTCAGAAGAATTTCTGTCTCAAACTTCAACACTGACTTTTTAAAAAAAAATTTAATTTTTAAATTAAAAAAATGACGAACAAAAAAGAAACACAAGCATTCCTAACATATGATCATTCCATTCTACATATATAATCAGTAATTCACAATATCATCACATAGTTGCATATTCATCATCATGATCATTTCTTAGAACATTTGCATCAATTCAGAAAAAGAAAAAGACAACAGAAAAAAATTCATACATACCATACCCCTTGCCCCTCCCTTTTATTTATTTATTTATTTATTATTTATAATACATAACCACATGCAAACACAAACATTATCATATGATCATTCCATTCTTGTTATATAATCAATAACTCACACTATCATCACATAGTTGTATATTCTTCATCATGATCATTTCTCAGAACATCTGCATCAATTCAGAAAAAGCAATAAAAAGACAGAAAAAAATTCATATACATACCATACACCTTCCTCCTTCCCTTCACTGATCACCAGCACTTCAATCTACTAAATTTATTTTAACATTTCTTCCCTCTATTATTTATTTATTTTTAATTCATATGTTTTACTTGTCCATTGATAAGGTAGACAAAAGGAGCATCAGACACAAGTCTCTCACAACCACACAGTCACACTGCAACAGCCATATCATCATACAATTATCTTCAAGAAACATGGCCACTGGAGCACAGCTCCACATTTTGAGGCAGTTCCCTCCAGCCTCTCCATTGCATCTTGACTAACAAGGTGATATCTGTTTAATGTGTAAGAATAACCTCCAGGATAACCTCTCAACTCTGGAATCTCTCAGCCACTGACACTTTATTTTATCTCATTTCACTCTTCCCTCTTTTGGTTGAGAAGATTTTCTCAATCCCTTGATGCTGAGTCTCAGTTCATTCTAGGAATTCTGTCCCATGTTGCCAGGAAGGTTCACACCCCTGGGAGTCAGGTACACGTAAAGAGGGAGGGAGGGCAGTGAGTTTGTTTGCTGTGTTGGCCGAGAGAGAGAGGCCGCATCTGAGCAACAGAAGAGGTTCTCTTGGGGATGACTCTTAGGCCTAATTTTAAGTAGGCTTAGCCTATCCTTTGCAGGACTAAGTTTCATATGAACAAGCCCCAAGACTGGAGGCTCAGCTTATTGTTTTGGCTGTCCCCACTGCCTGTGAGAATATCAAGAATTCCCCATTTGGGGAAGTTGAATTTTCCCCCTTTGTCGTCATTCCCCCTAGGGGACTCTGCAAATACTTCCCTATTCACTGTTCAAATCACTCTGGGATTTATCTGGGCATCACTCTGGACAAACCTACAAAATCTCATGCCCTACACAAGGTTCCAAGTACTATGGTGTTCGATTAAGCTGTCCACATAAGTTATATTAGGAAATGCACTAGTCAAAATATAAACTTTGAACCAAATAAACATTTTTTGCTTGTCTCACACATATGTTAAGGTTTAAAATATTAATTACCATCTATTTTAAACACATTGCATTATTGTCATTCCTTTGTTCTTCCTTATGCAGGAACATTTTTAAATTTGCACATTTAGTCACTATCATTATACACTCTAGGCATTCCTAGATTATACCATCTCAGTCTTTATTGCCTATCTTTCCTTCTGATTTCATTTGTGCCCCCAGGCCTCCTCCCTCTATCATTCTCACATTCATCTTCATTCAGTGTTCTAACACTATTGTATTACAGTTAGATAGTATTGTGCTATCCATTTCGGAATTTTTACAATCAGTCCTGTTGCACAATCTGAATCCCTTCAGCTCCAGTTACCCAATATCTACCGTATTTCTATCTCCTAATGACCTCTGTTCTTAACTGAAATTCTCCAAGTTCATTTGCTAATATCAGTTCATATCAGTGAGACCATACAGTATTTGTCCTTTTGTTTCTGGCTAATCTCACTCAGCATAATGTCCTTAAGGTTCATCCATGTTGTTACACGCTTCATGGCTTTATTCTGTCTTACAGCTGCATAATATTCCATTGTATGTACATACCACAGCTGGCTTAGCCACCCATCTGTTGAACATTTTGGCTGTTTCCATCTCTTGGCAATTGTAAATCATGCTGCTATAAACATTGTGTGCAAATGTCCATTTGTGTTCTTGCCCTCATGTCCTCTGAGTCGATACCTAGTAGTGGTATTGCTGGATCACATGGCAATTCTATTCTTAGCTTCCTGAGGAACCGCCACACTGTTTTCCACAATGGTTATACCATTTCAGCACTGATTACTGATGGAATTTCCAGCCTGCCAGCTTCCTCTGGTAATTTAGAATTCAGGACTATTATATCACACTTACCAGTTTCAGCCTATAGCCTGCCCTGTAGAATCTGGATTGTCAGCTCCCACAGTCAGGTATCAAATTCCTTATTATAATATTTTATAACAAAAAATATGCATATTAAATACAATGTTCAACAAATATCTTATCACACACTCTGTCATAGGCACACATTCAGGAAATTATTTTATTCAGTCAAATACTTTAGATTTCAAATTCTGAAAAGAAATGCATGTTTTATGTAAAATGTATAGCCCTCAGACACATAGATATTAATACAAAAACAGTTAACAATTATTGGCTGCTTACCACATGCAACTATTGTGATAAAATGTTGTGTGTGTGCAGTGCCTCTTTTAGTATCTATTATTATCTAACCAGTTCATTTATCTTTCTTCAGGTAACAGAATCCAATAGGGAAGGAGCAATTACAGGCCTTTCATTTTTTTCCCCCAAGTAGTTCCATGGGTCTGCTGGTTTGAAAGTGCCATGTACCCCAGAAAAGCCATGTCCTTTAATCCTGATTAAATATTGTAGGGTGGAAACGCTTTTGATTAGATTATCTCCATGGAGCTATAACAGCATAGAGAGATTGACCACCATCCTGATGCCATAATTGATAATAAATATACAAAACAAGTTTATTGGTTTCTATTTGACCAGTGTCTGTTCCTTAATCAATGTTTAAAAGTCCCCAAAATCTATCTAGGTTGTCATTTGTCATATTGGTTAATCTCCTGCTTTGACACATCATGGTTTCAGGCTTTGCAAGTTATTTTAAGAAATTTAAGGAAATAAAAAATGAACCAAGGAATATATATCCAGACAAGCTCTCCTTTAGGTGTCAAGGACACGTTCTTCCAACATGCGAGAACTCGAGTGTGTGCTGTGTACATATGCACTTATTAAGACATCTACTAGAAGGTAAATGTCATCCAGCCAGAGATGCCTTGGGAATCTTCGACGAGAGAATACTGGACCATTTATTATTTAAAGTTGTAGAGCCCAGGCTCAAACAAGGGTGACATTATGGACAGAAGAATGTAGTATAACCATTATATGATTTGACTAATAGAAAAAATGCTACTAAAATAAGTATAAATCCAACAATAATAACTATAACCAATACAACAACTTGCCTAAATATAAAAAGAATTTAAATACATATAAAGAAAACATACACTAAAGAAACAGAATGTAACACAATGTCCCAGAAATTATACTTATAAATCATTTGTTAGATTTGAATTCAACATATTGGTCATATAAATAAATATAAATGGGTTGCAATATCTAGTTAAAATAAATATTTCATATTCACTCCTTAAACAAAACTTAGCTCTATGCCATATGCAAGAGAAAGCCTAAAACATAATGACATAAATGGGCAAAAATTGAAGATATAACAGGAAAATGGAAACAAAGGAAAGCAAGAAACCAAATTAACATCAGACAAATAGAATTCAGGCCAAAAAACCTTAAAAATGGTATGTATCCATCAGAATAAAGTTTGGTTCAGGCACAATTTAGAAATAGTTGCTAAATATAGAAGGTAACATTTAGTGAGGAACAAAGTGTTTGCATGATTTCAGTGTATCCCTCCAGACAGAGAAAGGGTGCTTATTCATTGAAGTGAAAAACTACTAACTCTGCAATGAAGAAACACAAAGCACCTTTACCTGGTGGTCAATGTTAATACCAACAATAAGGAACAGAGGGACATCATGGGCTTCCAGATGTAATACCCTGAGGAAAATACAGTGTCAATTAATATTCAGACTTTTTTTTTCTACCACTGAAATACCCTATCCCCCACCCCCATATATTACATTTTATTGGCTATTATATGTTTTACCAAAATTATTTAATATAGTCTTCTCCTTCTTGCTGTTTTCATTCAACAAACTCTCACTATGGATTCAAACCTGGAATTTATGTAAAAATATTAGGCAATTTCAAAATTAGGAATATTCTTTTAAAAACAGCAATAAAATCAACAACAATTACAAAAAAATTGGCTTGTGTTATTAAAAAATGTCAATATCATGAAATCAAAAGCAGGCTAAGGACTGCTTGGTATATACACAGAAGATCTGAATGCAGTGACAAGAATACATATTTGCACATTGAGGCTCATAGTGGTATTACTTTCAATTGACAAAAGATGGATATAATCCAAGTGCCCATCAACAGATGGGTAGATAAACGTGGTATATACATATAATGGAATATTATTCAGAGTAAGGTGAAATGAGGTCCTGAAGCACGCCACAACATGGATGAAACTTGATGACATACTGAGTGAAATAAGCCAGACACAAAAGGATAGATACTGCATAATTTCACTAATATGAACCCCTGGAAAAGTACATATAATGACCACTGGGAAATGCCTAAATTCTGGAACTGTAACCCATAGTATACTTTGAAATCTGCTCTATTAACGTCTTGTTAAACTGAACCTTAAAATGTATAGCTTTTCTGTATATGTTATATTTCACAATAAAACATGTTTTTTTTAAGAAAAAGCCTAAGGAATAATCCAGGTAAAAGGAGACTAAGGGGATATGATATCTAAGTCTAATACATGATCCTGGAGTGAGCATAAAATATTGGTTTAAAGGGCAGTATTGAGGCAATTTATGAAATTGTAATGTGAATGGTAGGTTAATATTATATCATGTTTTCTTAATTTGGTAATTTAAGAGAATACTCTAAGTATTAGTGGGTAAATGAGCATGAGGCATTTAATTTACTGCCAAATGATTCAGGAACATTGTGTTACAGTAGATGGGTAGATGAGACAGATGATAAAAATATAAAATAAAATGAATTTGGATAAAGGATACATGAGAATTTCCTATATTACTCTAGCACTTTTCTATAAGTTTGAAATTACTTCAAAATAAATGTTAAAAGGTATAATTTCAGGTGGGCAATGGTGGCTCGGTGGCAGAGTTCTTGCCTGCCATGACAGAGACTGGGTTCGTTTCCCAGTGCCTTGCCAATGTTAAAAATATATATATATACTAATTTCCTTCAAAGTGATTTCTACCTTTACTTTTAGAGAATGAGGAATTTTGGGAGGTGAAGGAAACAGAAAAAAAAGAAAGAAGGAAGTAGAGGAGTAGGAAAAAGAAAAAAACTAACAAGCAGCTTTATAGTATTTCTGCCCTACTTCTAGTCAATATTTGGGTTCAGTCTCAATATTTGGGTTCAGTCTCATTACTTCATAAAATTCTAAAACAAACCAAAAAATAAAACAAAAAAACAGTAAATAACCCATGCATAAATTGTTATATATATGCTCATTTTGTCAGCTTTACTTGCTTAAATAAGATCAGTAGGATCTTAGATTCTCAGCCATGTTTGTTTGACTCTGAAACCTGTACCCCTAAGTACTCTGTATATTGCCTTACAATATACATACTGGGTCATTGTGATGGTTTGAAAGGATGTATGTCCCCTAGAAAAGCCATGTTTCAGTCTAAATCCCATTTCATAAAGGCAGAATAATCCCTATTCAATACTGTATGTTTGAAACTGTAATCTGATCGTCTCCTTGGAGATGTGATTTAATCAAGAATGGTTGTTAAACTGGATTAGGTGGCGACATGTCTCCACCCATTTGGGTGGGTCCTGACAAGTTTCTGGAGTCCTATAAAAGAGGAAACATTATGGGGAATGAGGAGATTCAGAGAGAGCAGAGCAGAACGACATGGCCACGAGAAGTGGAGTTCACCAGCCAGCGACCTTTGGAGATGAAGAAAGAAAGTGTCTTCTGGGGAGCTTCATGAAACAGGAAGCCAGGAGAAGAAGCTAGCAGATGATTCAGTGTTCACCATGTACCCTTCCAGATGAGAGAGGAACCCTGACCGTGTTCACCAGGTGCCTTCCAGATGAGAGAAAAGCCCTGACTGTGTTCTCCATGTGCCTTCTTGGATGAGAGAGAAACCTGAACTTCATCGGCCTTCTTGAACCAAGGTATCTTCCCTGGATGCCTTTGATTGGACATTTCTATAGACTTGTTGTAATTGGGACATTTTCTCGGCCTTAGAACTGCAAACTAGCAAATTAGTTATCAATTATAAGCCTTATTCTTTACATTTGATAACTTTATAAAGATGGCTATCAGATTTTTATATCTCATCTCTTGACCACAGGGGTTAGTGCATGCTCTGGACTGGGCTATCTGTGGTCCGTCTTCTTAGTGTTTGTGGGACTGAAGATGACAGGGATGATAGTGAAGATACATTATACCTTTCTTGATATCAGTTGTAAAGGAGTGACCCTGAAATGGCATAGTTTATATAGCCCCAGGTGCTGATTAAGTCAGGGACACACAGAGAAGCCATTTCTCAGGCCTCCCCAAGCCATACACCCCCACCCCCTTTTCTATTGTCTGCAAACATTTCAGTATATTTCCATTCCGTAGCCTGAGAAAGATGTTAGATCTAAAAGGCCTGACTTCACCTTAAATCTAGGAACAAGCATCTCTCAGTGGCTTCCAGGGAACAAAGGGCTTCCATGGTTCTGGCTCTGCTTATCAGGGTGGGAACTCTCAGTGGTAAGACTCCCTCCTCCCGTGGGTTGTGTAAATACCCCTACACTCCTGGCAACACAGACTGCCAATCTTCTGGGACTCCAGCTGAGGCACACCGGCTGCAATTCACTTCCCCAGGAGACTGGACATATGGAATCTCTTTCCCTGCTCCTTTGGGTGCTTTGTGCTATATAAGTAATAAAGTGGCCATTTGCTGAAAGTTCTTGTGATGCCTGAGCTAGTGTTTCCACAGCGTGCTATATAGCACCTCAGTCCAAGTCAGCCTCATGGAAAAATGATAGAATAAAGCCTACTTTTTTGGTAGGGATGGTAGCAAGAGACAGTAACTCTGGCAACCAGCCTCTCAGACCCTGGATTCAGAATGCCCTGAGGCAGGCCCCACCTCTGCCAGTACCAAGGTTTGGTTATTTAGCCCTACCTTTTGATTTGCAGGCTTGACTCTGCATGCTTCAAAAAATTTGTACTTCTTTCTCAAATCATTTCAAGTTGGGTTTCAGTCATTTTGAAAAAAATGCCAGGCTCTGTGGATAGCAGACATAAAGAAGTGTCTGCTCTTGGTTCATAACTTCACAGATGCACTGGAGAAGGGCAAGCTCTAATATCCAATCTGGGTACTGATACTTGAGTGCAGGGCTGGTCTAGAAGGAATTCTTAGAAAGGATATTTGCATTTTGAAGAGTCAAAATTTGTGAGAGAGAGATGAGAAAGGAAGAGAAGAGCATTTTAGACAAAAGAAACAATGTGCAATGGTACCAAAATGAAAACAGCCTGCTGTGTTGGGAAAATGGCTGGTATTCATTTGTTCGTAATAAATAGTGGGAATTGTTTAGAAATAAAGGATGTGATTTTAATTGGATTAGCAGGGACTGGTCGTGAAGGCCTTTCTGATGACAGCAAAGGAATTTTCCATAATTCCTAAATTATGGAAAAGCATTTAAATTATTCAACAGGAGAGTGTCCTGGTGAGATTGGAGTTTTAAGAAAATTATGAAATGTTAAGGTTGTGGTGAAGGAATTGGATTTTGCAAATGAGGAAATTTGGTAAGTAGCTGACTAAATAGTAGTTTTTGGAATTCATGAGATCATTTTAAACTAAAGAAATTGAGATGGAAGTTATTGAGATATTAGATTAAGAGAATTTAGAAAGCAAATTGAGCAGTAGAAATGAAAACCTGTAGCACTTTAATATCAAAGAGAAATACAGAAGAAAATATATATAGAAGCAAGAATCCAAGAAGGTATTATTAGAGAGTTTGGTGGGCTGAAAATCTGTTAGATTTATGTTTCAAATATTTGCACACAAAATAATATATTAAAGAACCTATAAAAATATGTATACCTCGGTTCCACTTCTGGATGTTATGATTCCATTTATATGGGAATGAGATCAGGAAATCTGTGCTTTTTAAATTCTATACAATAGATTATGAAACTCATTACAGTTTAAGAATCCTTGATAAAGATAATGGAGAACAAGAAAGAAAAACACTTAAATAATGAAATGTTTCTTAGGATTCAGTGATACATAACTTTCAGTTAAGATGATGGCTGAGAAGTGATCATTGCAGTTTTCAATCAGAGAATCATTCAGTGGCATGATTGATTTGATGAAACTGGATCATAGAGTTAGAGAATAATTGAAGAATACACTTTAAAACAGTTTGATAGTGAAAAAATATTTAGAAAGAAATAATATTTTCTATATTATAGGCATTTTGTTTTTGTTGTTTGAAGTTTTTGTTTTGTTTTGGAATTCTATCATATTTCAGCTTTACTAAATATAAAGATCTAAGAAAATGTCAGTTTTTAGTGCCTGCTTGGGTTAGCATTTTGAAGGGGAAGCAGAACTGTTTTCTCCTCAATATATGGATAAACTGAATCGTAACAACCAGAAGTGGAACCAAGGTATTCATGTTTTTATAGGTTTAAAACTTTTGAGTTTTAAGTAAGAAAAATTCAACAGCCACATCAACCAAATGTAAGAGAGATGGAGACATGGAAGTGGCATACTTCCCATTCTAGCCTTCAGTGCTAAAGTTTTAAAGGCTCTAAGGATTATTTCAATGAGATTATTGATTCCTTGGCCTGTGTTTAGCTTTCACCTGTATAGAGATGTAGCTGCTCAAATCATTTTGTTTCCAATGGATTCAGTTTATCAGTTAAGCTGATCACTATGCGCTGAATGCTGCACCTTATAGGAATTTTATATTTTCTGGAAAACAAATGTCAAACCTTTTAATGGAGTGTGCTTAATGCAAAACGTATATTTAGGTTTATTCACTATTCATCTAAGACATTCTTTACAAAAGTTAAACTTCATGAAGCTTATAAACTTCATACAGTTTTGTTTTGAAAAATGGCTCATGTTTTTGTTTCTAGTACAAATCTTTCTTTCAGCACTGATGTCCTTTTAGTTATTAGTACTTTCTCAATTATTAGCATCCAAATGTGTCAAGCACTTTACAGAGAAGAACATTTTAAGTGATACTTTCTCATTGGATTCAAATTCGATGTTTTAAAATCTGTTCCCCATTATTATTTTTCCATCTAGTTTCTTTGAATTATATAAGGGCTTTTATAACTTCAGTTCTCTTGTGGTTATAATAAAAATATCAGTATTTAGTAAAACTATAGTGGTCCAGAACTGTAATAAAATTAAATCAGATGTAGGTTTAAATTCAGATATTTCTAAGAATGTTTAGAACAGGAAGTACAGTGTAGAAATGTAGGAAAAGTTCTACTTTCAAAGTGAAAATTCCAGTGTTAGAATATTGATTCCCTTTTGTCACTTTAGCTAAATTTCTTTGTCTTCGAGTATCGCACGTTATGCAGAATGTTTGCCTGTTTTGTCGGAAGAAATACATAAAGTAAACTCTTGAAAGTAATGATGAAAATGCTAAAGAAATACAAAGCATATCTAGACCAACATACTATTCAGGTTTTCAAATGGCTTTTCATAAGTAATACGTACTTAAGTATAGTTAATGGATTCTGGAGTTTTATAAAGCATAGAGGAGTCAACTAGTTACACAGTGTTTAGTTTGTAAAAGCTGCCAGAATGTACTATACCAGAAATGGAATGGCTTTAAAAAGGGGAATTCATTAAGCTGTCAGTTTACAGTTCTAAGGTCATGAAAATGTCCAAATTAAAGCAAGGCTATGAAAAATGTCCAAATTAAGGCATACAGGGAAAGATACCTTGACTCATAAAGGCCAATGATGTATGTTCAGGGTTTCTCTCTCGGCTGGAAAGGCACATGGCCACGTGTGCGAGCTTTCTTCCCAGGCTTTCTCAGTAGCTTCCCTGGGGGCGTTTTCTTTCAGCATCCAAAGGTCTCTGGCTGTGTGAGCTTTGTTGGTGCTTTTGGCTCTGAGCTTTTTCCAAAATGATTCCCTCTTAAAGGATTCCCGTAAGTAACCCCACCTTGTATGGGTGGAGACACATCTCCATGAAAACCATCTAATCAGAAGTTACCATCCACAATTGGGTGGGTCACATCTCCATAGAAACAATAAAAAGATCTCGCCCAGCAATATTGAATGAGGATTAAAGGACATGGCTTTTCTGGGATACACAGTAGATTCAAACCAGCACAACAGAAGAAGATAAATTGAAAGGAAACTAATTGAACAATGACAATAAAAAAGGAAACATATCAAAAATCTTGTTGTAGAAACAAAACAATCAACAATAAAGCTGAAAATGTCATACAAATTTCAAAATTCACTATAGTAACTGGATCAATTGTTGACAAAATCAAATAAATCATATTGTAAATCCTGTAGAGTGTTATTCAGGTATGTGTGCTCTTTCCCATGCCAACTACCTCTTCATTCAGGACCCCATCATATCTTGCCTGGATTTTTTGGCATAAATCTCCATTTCAGTCCTTCTCTATGTGTTCTTCTTGAGTTAAGATCTTTAAATAAATGATGAAAATGTCTCTTTTCTAATTTAAAAAAGCCTGTCAATTATATGTTGTATATTATTTTAAATACTGGAAATTGACACACAAATACCACACACATTCTTTTTCTGGGATATAGCAACCTTCAAAATCTAACCATAAACTCTCATCAACACCCTCTATGAATTTGACTTCCTGCTTAACTTTTCACTTTTACGTGGATACATCGGTGTTGTTTTTGTCATTTTAATTTGCAACTTTGAGTCTTTTTATATGCTGCTATGATTACCTGGACTGTCTTTCTCCTCTTTTTCACTTGACAAACTCCTACTTATTTGTTATCACCCTGATCGAAAAACTCTTCCACAGACAAGCCTTCTCCAATTCTGTTTTAATAATTAGAATAGCACTCCCTAGATTGTGTTATAATTTTTTATCTGTTTAGGTAATTTTGTTTGTCACAGAGTTATGAGCTCCTTTGGTTAGAGGTTATGTCTCAAGGATGCTTGGTTTATAACATGTGGTTAATATTTAAATACTAATTCATGAATGAATGAATGGATGGATTTGTGGTTGAAGGGATAGATAACAGGCTTGGAGCCAGGGGATTATTGGCATTCTCGGTTATGTTCACTTATTTCTATTATCTCTTTTATAAATGATAACAGTCAATCCTCTGCCATCATACCCTGTTCTTTATTGACCAAGGCAACTATTACTTGTGCATTTAACCATGTCCTAGGAGTAACTTAGTCCATTTCTCCTCCTTTCGTATGAGATAGGATCCATGCAGCAGCAATAGCTCTTACTGCAATTACCTGAAAGTAATCTACATAGTGGTAGTCCCAGAACATTTAAACAGAGATCCTAATAATTGATTTTAGAATGCTTTTTTCTTTTTTTTGTAGTTTTAAGAAAGGTGTTTTTTTTTTCCATAGTATGAGTTCACTCACTCCTGTTTATAAAGGTAGTAAAATTTTTATGTAGACTGGCTGAAGTCTACCTGACTATGATCATACGCGTCCCATTTCCAGCGTGGACACACCCACAAACAATTCTACTTAGAGAGCACTGTCTGAAGAGAGTTTAGTTATAGCTCCTACCTGCAGATCTCCTAAAAGACACTTATTATTTCTAAATCAAGAAGAAATAAATTATATTTTTAAATCATTTTTTTTAGCTCATTCTGGTCTGCTTTAGTTCCTGAACTTGGGGCCAATGCTTAATTGTACACATACTCCCATCTCCTGCAAATAGGACTAATCTAGCATTGCAAATGATAAAACAACATATTTCCTGCCTGCAAACCCTGCAGTCAAAATGTTAACAAGAATCCCCGAATTTCATAAATAAGGGTTTCCTTACCAGCAGTAAAAATTCTAGAAGGCTCCTGCTGTGTAAGCTAGAAGGCTTGAAGAAGCAGGGCTCTTATTTTAGTGGTGAATTGCCCTTAGATAAATTACACTGATGACTAAATAAAACCCAGATAATGTGAGACTAGTGGATAGCTAACATTCTTCATGTCATGCACCATTATCAGACTCAATGAAGCAAACCTCCGGAGATCAAAGAATCAACATTGTCCTCACTGCTTTTTGCTGTGTTGGAAATTTTAACTGCTGGTTACTCTATTTTTAACTTATTTAAAAGAAGCCAACTGCTTACTGACTCAGGGTGCTGAGCTGAGAAACTACTGCCTGGCTCCCTTGCATGGTCCTTTTGTCGAAGGACTTGATGGCCTAGATTTCCCTGGGCAGACCTTGTTTTTAGAACTTACAGGCTTTCAGATCTGATTTGAGTTCTCTGGGTTCATTGGAAATGAACTTGACACCAACTTACATGGAAAGAGAATTTGTATGGGATTATGCTCTATTGGAAGGCTTGAATAGTAACTCAAGTTACTACTTTTTATAGATAATAGGCCATAAAAAGATATAGTTGTTTCTTGAGTAAGAAAGGAACATTTAAAAATAAATAGTATCGCATATAATGGGTTAATAGTGGATTTGTGATGATACTAAAATGTCATTATGGCTGATAGACTGATTTGTTGCTTTGATAAGCTACCCATCTTTAGAGAGTCAAAACCTAGTGTAAGGCAGATAAATTTGCCCATGTCCCAGATCACAGATTATTCCCCTACTTAGAACTGCTGTCTGCTAGACATGTGAGCAGTGTCTTGAATGGTGTCAAGCACAGTGTAGTTTCTCAATAAATATTTTGGGGATGAATAAATGAATGAATGCTATTCTCATGAGCACTAGATCCAAGAAAGCAGGATATTAAAGCAAAGCTATCACAATTAGAGTACACAGGATATATAGGCTGGCTCTCAGAAAAGCCTTACAATTAATTTGGGAAGACAGATTGCATGTTCATTAAATGGTAATGAGTAATTCAGGATAGTGACTATAGGAGCACTTCTAAATTCTAAATTATTTCAATGGCTATTCAAAATCCTATCATAGCTACTATCTGTCTATCATTCATTCATTACTTTTCCGTAATTACTTTCTTTAAATTTCTACCTCTTCCAGTCTAATTAATTTTCCCACCCTGCAGAAGCCTTGCTTCATTTTTCCTTTTCATCATTGCCCATCGAGTTCCCTCTACTTGGAGTGCCCTATACTACCCAGCTGTTTTAGTCTTATAGGCTCTTCCAAAAAAAAAAAAAAAGAAAAGAAATCAACTCAATTTCACCCTCTCTCGTGAATCCTTCAATTTCACCCTCTCTCGTGAATCCTTTCCTTCTCATTACCAATTCTTAGAGGTCACTCCTAATTCCAACATTGTTCATTTGTGTTAATAATTATGTGGACCTTAGCATATAAACTGTTTACATAAATATAGATTTTTGGCTTTTCTACCACATCTCTACAACTAGAGTGTTGCTTTAATGAGGACATGGATTTCGTCTTACATTTCTGATGTTTTAAACCCTATATAGCTTGTATTGTGCCATCTTGGATAGTGAGTGATCAAAACCTGCTGCTGATCCTCTTCCTATTTCATCTATGATCTCAAATAAAAATGTAATTATTATTTGTGAGAGCTCATGCTGCAATAGCTTGACAATATTTGTGTTTGCATTTATTTCATTCTTTCAAGAAGCATTTATCAAGTCAAGCACTTTACTAGGCACTGAGGGCACATATTAAACAAAAACCATAAAATATATGATCTTGTGGAGCTGGTATTTTGTTTGTTCTATTTTAAAATGTTAACATTCCTCAAAATACTTAAGGTAATATATAATGATAACATTAAACTACAGAAAATTCATTATATTAATGTAACATATCTGGATTTTGTTACAACTTCTTAGACAGAAATCTCTTCAGAAGAGTTTTGGTAGGGAAAGTTAGATTCAGTATCCAGAAAGCAGCTTGTGAGATGTGCTCAGGATAAAACAAGTTCTGCAGGGAGTTTAGGGAGGTCCTTTGTAAGCCTCTTTCAGCTGTTTCAGGCAAATAGCTCAAAAGCGCCTCTTAGGGAGCAATTCTACTTTGATGGGTAATGACCTAATGATGGAATGACGTTCTGCCAGTCTTGAAACACAATCCAATTATCTGACAGATTGAGGGCAGGGGTAATCTGTCAGTTTTACCATTTAATACTGAGGAGTTAAAGGCATAGTACATTGGACATAGTAGATTCTCAATAAATACATGCTTTCCAGTAAAATTATCTTAGATTATTATGTATGGCCTTTGTTCATTGGATGCTTTCAAATATGAGTGTTAATAATAACTAACTTTGATTTAACTCATTTAAACAGGTATTATTATATAATAGGCAACTGATTTTGCACTAGCAATAGTAGAGTCTCAAATGTATTGAATATTTGGTAATTCATTCCATTTGTTCATTCAACTAATATTAAATGAGGTCCATTCTATTCAGAGCAATGTTTATATAAAGTAATAATTGAGGTAGACATGATTTCAGTCTTAGTAAGCTCACAGTTTCAAGGTAAACAAAATAATTAATTACAACAATTAGTTACAATAGACATAAATGCTATGATGGAAAAAATATAGATAACTCAGAGAGCATGGAGGATGGGATGATACCAGGAAATGAGAAGGGAAAGTTTTCCTGAGAGAGGATATTGAATTTGTGCCCTGAAGATTGAGTCAAATTTAGCCAGCTGAAGACAAAAGGAAAATGTTTTCCAGGAATAATGAAGAACCATGTTATATAATGATCTTAAGGTAGGAAGTGTCCGCAGCCGTCTCGTTCGGCTTCTGATCCCCGGCCGGCGAAGGGAACAGGAGGGGAGAAAGAGACGGACGCAGGCAAACCGACTCGAGTGATAAACACGGGTTCGAGGCACGCAGCGGTTGTGAGCACAGACCTTTACTGGAGTTAAGCTTGCATTCTCTGTTACAGGTTCCACGCGGGACAAGATACCCCGCGGGGGAACAACCTCTATGCGGCCGTCAGGTACGGCTCCCTGTGGGTCGTCTCCACCCACCCTGTCCGGGTAACCTCTTATATACTGTGCCCAAACCCAATAGGTTAGTGCCACGTATACAGAGGTGATTGGAAGATAGGGTTGGTGGGCGCGTACGTCATACGCGGAGGCAGGATGCGGGCGCCATCTTGGCTCACTCGATGGGTGGGGGGAACTCTAGAGCAGGCTGCAACGCGACCACTAGGCCAAACCCGGGAGGCGGCTCTCCACATCTCCCCCTTTTTTATTATTTTTGGTCCGTAGACCCTTTCTTAGACCCAGTGTCTCCATTGATGAGTGAGCTCCCGTGAGCTTGATTAGCCCACTACTTGTTTTGGTGCTTTGGGGAGTCTGGACTAGGCTCCAGCCATCTTGCGGCTGAACCTCTGGCACCGACCAGAATGCCTCCTCATATAGAGACCGGAGAGTCCGTGAACTGGAAACCACGTGACTCTCCCTGCAGTGCTTCGCCTCGCAACTGGGCTAAGCGGGGCTCAGGAGAGCGGCAACCAGAGTCGAGGGTGTCACTAGATGTCTCTGTGCAATGGCCGGAGTCTAGTCTGGCCAGGACCGTGACTCTGCCTTAGAGATCATCCTAAGACCAAAATTATGACATCTGGTGCCGCCTTTTATACCCGGGACACAGCCATGGGCCTTGCCGCTGACCTTGCTTTCGAGCGTCCCGCCCTGAGTGGCCGGGATGGGTCATACGGTGAAATGGGGGACTGGGCAGCAGGGCGGTCGTTGTCAGGAGCACCAGGGGCGAGTGACATAGCCAACATGGTAGTAACACGCAATTGCTGCTGTGTCTGGAACAAGCGTTCTAACAAACATTTAACAGTGACTAAACCCACTAATAGTCCCACTGCCACGAGGATCCAAGTAGTCAAATTGGGCCAAGAGAACCAAGAGGTGACTCGGTTCCACAGACTTTGTACAGTCTCGCCCAGTTTGGAAAGGTCGAAGGCAACGGGGGTTAACTTGATCTTCCCAAGCACTTTAAGGTCTGATTCCACCTGTTGGGAGAGCGGGGGGTATTAAAACTGGTCCCCCCTTCTAAACAGTTGGAGGGTGACTGGCGTTTTCGTTGCCATCTCGTCAGTCGCCGCCGTCATCAGCAGAGTTGGAGGCCTGATCTGATGGTTCAGGTTGAAGGCTTGTTGGTTTTTTGGGCAACAGCTCCTTGGCCTCCTCGGGCGATGTCACGGTTCTCACCAGTCTTTCTGGAACCCACACTGGCTGACGTCCTGGCTCCTGGGGAAAAACACAAACAGAGCCTCTGGCCCAGCTGAGCACTGGGTCAGGGCCTTGCCACTGTCCCGACAGGACATCCTTCCATCGGACTAGACCTCTATGTGGAGGACTTGGAGTGGTGTGCTGAAGGGCAAGTGTCATTCCCTGTGCATTTTCATTCAAAAAATTATACGTAAACAAGGCTATGGACAGTTGAGCCTTTTGGGACAGGCTGTGGCCTATCCCCCTTTTTTGTTTTCTAAGCAAATCTTTGAGTGACCTGTGTGCTCTCTCAATGATCCCTTGCCCCTGAGGGTTATAAGGGATGCCATGCTTTAATTGGACTTCCATATTATCACAAAATTTTTGGAAGGTTCTGCTGGTGTAAGCAGGTCCATTATCTGTCTTTAATATTTTTGGCTTACCCCACGCTGCCCAAGCGGCAAGGCAGTGTGCAATGACTTGGTGGACTTTTTCTCCTGTCTCAGCAGAGGCAAATAATATCTGAGACCATGTGTCTACTGACACATGCAGGTATTTAATTTTACCATAGACTCCATGCAATTATTAATGGCTCTTAAATCATGTAACAATCTCCATCTGCCTGATTTTTTCTTTATGACAAAAATAGGGGTGTTCCAAGGTGATGTAGAGGGAATGATGTGGCCCTTTTTTAACTGATCTGACACTAGAGTGTGTAATGCTGAGAGTTTTTCCTGTGATAATGGCCACTGAGGCACCCACACCGGGGTACTGGTCTTCCATTTTAGTTTTATAGGTGTGGGTGGGAATCTCCCCTCAGTGGCCCCTAGGAAAAACCCAGGCCTCGTCTGTCAGAATTGGAGACAGCTTGTATAGGCCTTGCGCGCCCGTGCAATGAGGCTCCTAAGCCTTTGCCGGGGACATATCCCATTCCTTTTAACAAGCGCTCAGAAGTTGGAGAGCAGCCACTGTAATTACCTGATTCGGCCACCAGAGGGAGCCCGTGGTGAGGGTTTTTGGCGAGATCACCAAAACCATTCACCGGAAGCCGCCGCGCCCCTGCAGCAGGCGCTGGCGGGGCGGAAGGCTGCGTGGGTGAGACAGGGGGCCTCCCCCAATCGATCAGCGGAGGCGCGCCTGCACCCTCGGTCTCATTACTATCTGACTCCGAGTCAGAGTCGTCCGAACTAACGTCTGACTCTGGCGGCTTGCAAGTTGGCGGCTCACTCTTACAGGAGCCGTCTGCAGACGAAGCCGACCGAGTTTCCTGAAGCGCGTGCCGTGCCTCTAGCAGGGCAGGGAACGGACTAAGGCCCGTAGCAGTTTCTGCCTCAAGACAAGCACGAACGGTCTCCCATATAGGGACCAGGATCGGGTCCATACAAAGGCCCGTCCGGCGCGCCCGTTCTATGTCATTACCAAGTTTTAACCAAGAGGGCAGACTGAGGCTACCGGAATGGGCGAACCAAAGGGCAAAGGTAACAACATCGTCAAGGAACCGCAGGAGGGAACTCTTCTTAACTGAGATGCCCCGCTGCTTCAAAAGGGTTTTTAAAGGGGGTAATAAAGGTGAACTTCCTGACTGCCCCATGCTTGCAGTCGGCACTGTCTTTAATCACTCGGAGAGCTCTTCCGAGTCACTGGGGCTACCTGAACGCCCACAGCCCTTAACTCTCACGTAATAGGAAGCACTCACCTTCTCGCGGTGATCAGGCGCGGGAAGTCCGCTGCGAACTCAAGAAGCACGTCCTCACCAGCTCGGGGAAAGGCAGCAGAAGGGTTCCCCGTACGGGCCACCACTTGTCCGCAGCCGTCTCATTCGGCTTCTGATCCCCGGCCGGCGAAGGGAACAGGAGGGGAGAAAGAGACGGACGCAGGCAAACCGACTCGAGTGATAAACACAGGTTCGAGGCACGCAGCGGTTGTGAGCACAGACCTTTACTGGAGTTAAGCTTGCATTCTCTGTTACAGGTTCCACGCGGGACAAGATACCCCGCGGGGGAACAACCTCTATGCGGCCGTCAGGCACGGCTCCCTGTGGGTCGTCTCCACCCACCCTGTCCGGGTAACCTCTTATATACTGTGCCCAAACCCAATAGGTTAGTGCCACGTATACAGAGGTGATTGGAAGATAGGGTTGGTGGGCGCGTACGTCATACGCGGAGGCAGGATGCGGGCGCCATCTTGGCTCACTCGATGGGCGGGGGGAACTCTAGAGCAGGCTGCAGCGCGACCACTAGGCCAAACCCGGGAGGCGGCTCTCCACAAGGAAGAAGCTTGAAATGTTCAAGAAAATGAATGAAGACAAATGTGGTTCAACTGTAAAGAGCAAGACTGTTGCCAGAAAGGTTGGAAGTATATATGGGTGGGTCATGCCAACATATCAGGTCATTTTTTTATTTTATTGAAAGAAGAACTGAAAGGTTTTAAACAAGGGAGTAAAGTGATCAGATTTATATTTGAAAAAAATGAATTTGTGTGCTAAGTGGGGAGTAGTTGGGGAAGGAGTGACGGGTAGCTAGTAAACATACTGTATCTGTAGTCTAGGTGACAAGTAATAAGGGCTATGCAAGATTCTAGATAGTAAAGGGAAGGGAGAATTGACAGTGCTTGACAGCGAGTGCCTTTAAGGGTGAGGGAGAAAGGGACATCTAAGATGATTACAACGTTCTGGTATTACTGTTTTGAAATAAGTGCATGCGCTGAAGGCTCCTGGTGTGTGGAAGTCCAGAAGTTCTCTCTCTTGGAATGTACTTGCTGAGATGTGTATTTTACCTTTCCAAAACATTATTTTCCCACCAAATGGTTATACTGACGTTGATTTCCAACAGTAAATTTAAAGGTTCCCTTTTTGCCACAAGCTTGATAATATTTAATAGTAGCAGATGTTTTTCTTATATTTTTTCTATGGAATGGGCATAAAATAGGATTCCATTGTGGTCTTAATTTAACTTTAAGATTACTATAAAGGATATGCATCATTTTGTAGGTTTATTGCCTATTTATTTTTCTCTACCCATTTCTCTATTTAAATGTTTGCAGATCATATTTATTAAAAGCCACTCCCAGTTGCTGGTTTTCCTTTTCATCTTTTCAAGGTGTCTTCTGATGAACATAAGTTATTCATTGTATATAGTCAAAGGTATCCATCTTTCCCTTTTGTTTAGTATTTTGGGGTTTTAAGAAATATCTCCTATTCTGATGTCAGAGGCATTCTCTTACAACATCTTTTAAAAGTTTTGACAATTTCCTTTCACATTTAAATATTTAATATGCATAGAAATGATTCCTGTGCATGATGGAAGATAGTGTTCTCATTTTATTTTTCCTACATGGATAACCACTTGTTCAAGCACAAAGAATCAGTCTATAATTTCAGCATCGACGCCTAATGTTTCTGTCCAATATTAAGTTGCTATATAGGCTTGGTTCTATTTCTTTGCTCTCTGTTCTGTTTCTCTGATCTATTTTGTTTCTTTACCAATACTATTGCGTGTTAATTAATATGACTCTACAGTGAGTCTTAATATTGGTAACATAATTGCCCCATCTTATTCTTCTTTGAGTGGTGGCTACTCTTTGACCATGAGGTCTTACGTATGTATTTAAAATCAGCTTATTAAAATACCTTAAGAAACGCTGTTGGGCTTCTGATAGTAACTGCATTGAATCTATGGATAAATTTTGGAATGATTTATGTCTTTAAGAGAGTGGACAATCCTGCCCACGATTATGGTACAACCCTCAATTTATTTAGGAACTTCTAAAATGTCTTTCAATAAAGATGAACTTTTTTCTCTACAAAAGATCTTGTACATCTATAACTAAATTTATTCCCAAGTATCTTATTATATCTTATAATTGATATGTTGGTGTTTTTATTATTATTAACTTATGTTTTTAAGCTGTTTGATCTTGATTAGAAAGATGCAATTGCTTTTTGCATGTTGTTCTTAAACCAACCAACTCACTTATTAATTTAAAACTGTCTGTAGATTATTACGAGTTTTCAATGTGAATGATCATATCAACTAAGACAAATGCAGCTTTGTTTTTTCCATTGAAATCTTTATACAATGCATTTATTTTCCTGGTCCTGCAGTACTTGCTAGAATGTTTGAAACAAAAAAAAAATAGAAAAATAGAAAGATAGAAAAATAGAAACGTGGTTTTTGGCCCTATTGGAATTGAATCATGTCACCCTCAAATTGCACGTTCAAGTCTTAAACTGCATTCCTGTGTATATAAATTCTTTTGTAAATAGAGCTTTTAAAGATATGGCTGTCAGTTAAGGTATGAACTTATTTGTGAATAAGACTTTCAATGACCCTATTTGTATGAGGCCAAATTGAATCAGGGTGAACTTTAATCCATATGATTGCATTCCTTACAAAAAGAGGAAATCTAGACAGTCACAGACAACTGAGCAGGAGAAGTAGAAACCAGAATGAGACATCATGTGGCAGGGGTAGAGTTGTAAGCCATATTACCCCAAGGATTGCAGCAAGCTAGCACCAAAATGTTATAGATCCAGGATCAAACATGGCCTGTAGGGTGGATGATGGTAGCTCAGCAGGCAGAGTTCTTGCCTGTAAAGACCTTGAATTTGGACTTAGATTCCAAAACCTTGAGGCAATAAATTCTTGCTAAGTCAGTCCGTTTGTGGTATTTATCATAGTGGCTCCAGCAAATAAAGACTGCTCCTAATCTTTTTCTCTAGTTTGAGATATTTCTATATTTCTTGCAGTAGGATGAAAAAAAATGGTGTCTCCAAAGATGTAAAAGTTCTGATCTGTCCTTATCTCCTGTGGCATAAAAATGTCTTTGCTGAAGTGATTAAGGATTTTGAAATGGGAAAATTATCTCAGATTATCCATGTGAGCCCTAAATGCAATCATAAATGTCACAAGAGATGCAAAGAGAGATTTGACACCTACAAAGTCAATGTGACATGGGAGGCAAAGATTACATGATGCAAGCATAAGTTAAAGAATGGTGATTGACACCAGAATCTGGAAAAGAAGGAATGGATTCTTCCGTATGGAAGGAGTGCTGTCTTGCTGATACCTTCATTTTTGCTCAGCAATGCTGATTTCAGATTTCTGTCATCCATAACTGTGAGAGAATAAAGTTCTGCTCTTTCAAGGCACCCCGTTTGTGGTAATTTGTTACAGCAGCCATAGGAAGTTAATACATTTATTATTTCTTTTTCCTCTGTAAAAAGTTTGATGCATTTTAATTAGTTCCTTTTTATCAGGATGAAAATGTAAGGCCTAGTCTTAGTGTGAGGAGAGTTTTGTAATGATGAGTGATGAATTCTAGTCATACCTCATTTTATTTTGCTTTACTTTATTGTGCTTCACAGATACCCCATTTTCTACAAATTGAAGGTTTGTGGCAACCCTGTGTCAAGCAAGAGTATTGGTGCCATTTTTCCAACAGCATGTGCTCACTTTGTATCTCTGTGTCACATTTTGGTAATTCTTGCAATATTTCAAACTTTTCATTATTCTTACATCTTTTATGGTGATCTGTGATCTTTGATGTTACTATTGTGATTGATTTGAAGCACCACAAACTATGCACGCATAAGACTTAAAATTAATAAATGCGTGTGTTCTGACTGCTGCACCAACTGACCATTCCCAATCTCTCTCCCTCCTCTGGGACCTCCTTAATCCCTGAGACACATCAATATTGAAATTATGCCAAGTAATAATCCTGCAGTAGCATGTAAGTGTTAAGTAAAAGGAAGAGCCTCAAATCTCTCAATTAATTTAAAAACTTGAAATGATTAAGCGTAATGAGGAAGGCATGTTGAAAGCCCAGGTACGTCAAAAGCTAGACCTTATGTGCTGAAAAATTCATCCAAGTTGTGAATGGAAAGAGAAGTTTTCGAAGGAAAATAAAAGTACTACCCCAGTGAACACACGAATGCTAAAATGAAATAGCCTTTGTTTAGTTTCATAGGTTGCTCAAGCGAATACCATGCAATGGGTTGGCATAAACAAGGGAATTTATAGCTCATGGTTTTGAAGGTTAAAAAATGTCCAAACCAAGGGCGGGCCGCGGTGGCTCAGCGGGCAAAGTGCTTGCCTGCTATGCCGGAGGACCTCGGTTCGATTCCCGGCCCCAGCCCATGTAACAAAAAACGGAAAAACAAAATACAATAAAACAAGAAAATGTTTAAAGTTGTTTCCCTTTCTTCCTTCCTTCCTTCCTTCTATCCTTCCTTCCTTCTCTCTGTCTTTAAAAAAAAAAAAAAAAAAAAAAAAAAAATGTCCAAACCAAGATGTCATCAAGATGATGCTTTCTTCCTGAACACTATGGTGTTCTGGGGCTGGCTGCCATTGATCCTTGGTCCTTAGTTTGTTGTAAGGCAAAGCACATGGCAGCATCTCCAAGTCTTTCTCTTCTCTTCCAGTTTTTGTTTATGTTCAGCTTCTGGCTGCTCCCTCTGTGGCTTTCTCCTTCTCTGACTAAATTTTCAAACTGCCTGTAATAGACTCCAATAATATGATTAAAACCTATACTGATGGGGCTGGGCCAGATCTTAACTGAAGTGATCTCATAAAAATCTCCTACTTATAGTGGGTTCACATCCACATGAATGGATTTCATTCAAGACCAAGCTTCAGCTATGTATCATAAATAAAAAATAAATTAATTTAAAAAAAAGAACAAGCTTCAAACCATTAAATGCTGATATGGAGAAAGTTTCAGTGGTCTAAATGAAAGATCAAACCAGCCATAATGCTCTCTTAAGCCAAAACCTAATCCCTAGCAAGTTTCTAACTCTTAATTCTCTGAAGCCTGAAAGAGGTGAGCATGGTGCAGAAGAAGAGGTTGAAGCTACCAGAGGCTGGTTCATGAACTTAAGGAAGGAAGCCATCTCCATAACATAAAAATTGAAGGTGAAGCAGCAAGTGCTAATGTAGAAGCTGCAACAAGATATCCAGAAGATCTAAGATCATTCAAGAAGGTGCCTACAGTAAACAACAGATTTTCAATATAGATGAAACAGCCTTCTATCGGAAGTAGATGCCATCTAGGACTTTCATAGCTAGAGAGAAGTCTATGTCTGGCTTCAAAGCTTAGAAGGAGCTGGATGTCTTGTTAGGGGCTAATGCAGCTGGCGACTTTAAGATAAAGTCAATGTTCATTACCATCCTAAAAATCCTAGGACTTTGAAGAGTTCTGCCAAATCTACTCTGTTTGTGTTCTATAACTTGAGCAATAAAGTATTTTTAGTTTATGTATATACATTGTTTTTTAGACCTAATGCTACTGCACACTTACTAGACTACAGCATATTGTATACACTACTTATAAATATATTACTTTTTATTGACAGAATGAAATTTGTTTTGTTGCAATATTCACTTTATTTTTGTGGTCCAGAAACAAAACTGAGGTATGCCCGTACATAACATAATTTCCACATTAAAATATTTTCTCCTTTTATCTATTTATACTGTAAATTACATGGATACATTTTTCAAAGATAAATTATATTTGCTTTACCAGGGTAAACTCAACATGAGCATGATGTGTTATATTTTAATTAACTACTGGGTTCAGTCTGTTTATACCTATCTAGAAGTTATGCATCTATTTTTATGAGTGAGATTGACCTTTCTTGTACTACATCTTTCTGCCTTAGGTATCCAAGACATGATAGCTTTAAAAAATGTGTTGGAAATTGTTATATTTCTTTCTTTTCCCATAAATTCTTTATATAAGAATAAATGATCAGTTCCTAGGGCCAAGTTTTCATTTTCTCAACACAAACAAATGATCTCAATGCCCAAGGCATAATTTTGATAGCACAAAATTTGACAGGGTACTTTCTTGATAGTAGAGGGGGGTGGGTCATAACTTCACTCCACATGCCAAATCAGGATAACTGTGATTACTTTTCCATCACTAAGGGGCAGAGGCAGGTGATTTTGCATTAGCTCCTTGTAACAGGATCATTGGACCTGAGGCAAATATGGCTACTGATATTTGTATGACTTCTGGGCATAGATGATGAAAATTGTTACGAAAATAGGCCTTATGAAATGCTTTGAATAAGATGTCCCTGGTTTTGAATTTTTTAATGTAAACAAAACTGCAAGACATAGGTTTACGAGCTCCCTGTATACAATCCTCCTCAATATAAAATGTAGGTGCTTTATAATTGGAGCACTTCCTACTGTGTGAGGCAACCCACTGAACTTACTTAGAAGCCTCATCTATCATTCTGGTCCTGAGAGCATGTATGTGATCCCTGGGGAGAATCTTGGGCATACTAAACCTTTCCTTGTTTCACTTAACTCTTGATTACTTATATCCTTGAAGTTACTAATGAAGCTCCATACCGGTGATTCATGTGAATCTGACTTGAAAATCCTATGCTTTGTGCAAGCTCATTGCCAAATAATTTTTTTTTTAGTTTTTTTTTATTAATTTCTAAATTTTTTGAAAAAAATATTATAAGAAAGAAACACAAACATTCTTAACATATGATCATTCTGTTCTACATATATAATCAGTAATTCACAATATCATCACATAGTTGCATATTCATCATCATGATCATTTCTTAGAACATTGGCATCAATTCAGAAAAAGAAATAAAAAGACATCGGAAAAATAAAACAAAAACAGAAAAAAATATATACATACCATAAACCTTACCCCTCCCTTTCATTGATCACTAGCATTTCAAACTAAATTTATTTTAACATTTGTTCCCCCTATTATTTATTTTTATTCCATATGTTCCTCTCATCTGTTGACAAGGTAGATAAAATGAGCATCAGACACAAGGTTTTCACAATCACACAGTCACATTGTGAAAGCTGTATCTTTATACAATCATCATCAAGAAATATGGCTACTGGAACATAGCTCTCCATTTTCAGGCAGTTCCCTCCAGCCTCTCCATTATGTCTTGAATAACAAGGTGATATCTACTAAATGCATAATAATAACCTCCAGGATAACCTCTCGACTCTGTTTGGAATCTCTCAGTCATTGACACTTTTTCTCATTTCACTCTTCCCCCTTTTGGTCTAGAAGGTTTTCTCAATCCCTTGATGCTGGGTCTTAGTTCATTCTAGAGTTTTTCTCAATCCCTTGATGCTGAGTTTCAGCTCAATCTAAGATTTTTGTCCCACATTGCCAGCAAAGTCCACACCCCTGGGAGTCATGTCCCACATAGACAGGGGGAGGGTGGTTAGTTTGCTTGTTGTGTTGGCTGGAGAGAGAGGCCACATCTGAGCAACAAAAGAGTTTATCTTGGGGGTGACTCTTAGGCCTAATTTTAAGTAGGCTTGACCTATCCTTTATGGGGTTAAGTTTCATATGAACAAACCCCAAGACTGGGGGCCCAGCCTATAGTTTTGGTTATCCACACTGTTTGTGAGAATATCAAGAATTCAACTTGGGGCAGCTGAATTTTACCCCATTCTCACCATTCCCCAAAGGCTACTTTGCAAACACTTTTCCACTCACTGATTAAATCACTCTTGGATTCATCAGGCATCACTCTGGACAAGCCAACAAAATCTCATGTCCTACCCAAGGTTCCATGTACTTATGTTGTTCAACCAACTATCTACATAAGTTATATTAGGAAATGCAGTAGTGAAAATATAAATTTTATACCAAATAAACATTTTTTGTTTTAATCTCACACATAAATTGAAATTTTTAAATATTAATTACCATCTATTTTCAGCACCCTGCAGTAATGACATTCCTTTGTTCCTCCTCATGCAAAAACATTTTTTAAATTTGTACATTTAGTCACTATCATTATACACTCTAGGCATTCCTAGATTATACCATCTCAATCTTTATCATCTATCTTTCTTTGTGATTTCATTTATACCCCCAGCCCTCCCCCCTCTATTATTCTCACATTCAGCTTCATTCATTGTTTTAACATAATTGTATTACCATTAGGTAGTACTGTGCTGTCCATTTATGAGTTTTTATATTCAGTCCTGTTGCACAATATGTATCCCTTCACCTCCAATTACCCAATATCTTACCCTATTTCTATCTCCTGATGGTCTCTGTTACCATCAAAATATTCCCAGTTTATTCACTAATGTCAGTTCATATCAGTGAGACCATACAGTATTTTTCTTTTTGTTTTTGGCTAATCTCACTCAGCATAATGTCTTGAAGGTTCATCTATGTTGTTACATACTTCATAACTGTCTTCTGCCTTGCAGCTGCAAAATATTCCATATGTGGGATGTATGTATATACCATAGTTTGTTTAGCCACCTGTCTGTTGATGGACATTTTGGCTGTTTCCATCTCTTGGTAATTGTAAATAATGCTGCTATAAACATTGGTGTGCAAATGTCCATTTGTGTCCTTGCCCTCATGTACTTTGAGTAGAGACAGCATATAGATTGGTCCTGTTTTTTAATCCAGTCTGCCAGTCTATGTCTTTTGATTAGGGAGTTTAATCCATTAACATTTAGTGTTATTACTGCATGGATAGTACTTTCTTCTACCATTTTGCCTTTTGGATTTTATATGTCATATCTGATTTTCCTTCTTTTTACCTTTACTCATAGTCTTCCTTTCTACACTCTTCCCCACACCTCTCTCTTCTATCTTTTCGTATCTGTCTCTAGTACTCCCTTTAGTATTTCTTGCAGAGCTGGTCTCTTGGACACAAATTCTCTCTGATTTTTTTTGTCTGAAAATGTTTTAATTTCTCCCTTATTTTTGAAGGACAATTTTGCTGGATATAGAATTCTTGGTTGGCAGTTTTTCTCTTTTAATAATTTAAATATATCATCCCACTGTCTTCTCCTCTCCATGGTTTCTGTTGAGAAATCTATGCATAGTCTTATTGGGCTTCCCTTGTATGTGATGGATTGCTTTTCTCTTGCTGCTTTCAAGATTCTCTCTTTCTCTTTGACCTCTGACATTCTGATTAGTAAATGTCTTGGAGTATGTCTATTTGGATCTATTCTCTTTCAGGTACTCTGTACTTCTTGGATCTGAAATTTTAAGTCTTTCATAAGAGTTGGAAAATTTTCAGTGATAATTTCCTCCATTAGATTTTATCCTCCTTTTCTCTACTCTTCTCCTTCTGGGACACCCACAACACATATATTCATATGCTTCATATCGTCATTCAATTCCCTGAGTCTCTGCTCATATTTTTCCACTTTTGTCCCTATAGTTTCTTTTTGTCAGATTTCAGATGTTCTGTCCTGCAGTTCACTAATCCTATGTTCTGCCTCTCAAAATCTACCATTGTAGGTTTCCATTGTTTTTTTCATCTCTTCTATCATGCCTTTCATTCCCATAAATTCTGTGATTTTTTTTCAGACTTTTGATTTCTTCTTTTTGTTTATTCCTTGCCTTCTTTATATCTTCCCTCAAATCATTAATTTGGTTTTTGATGACGTTTTCCATGTTTGCTCGTATATTCTGAATTAATTGTTTCAGCTTCTGTATCCTCATTTGAAATGTTGGTTTGTTCCTTTGACTAGGCCATATCTTCAATTTTCGTAGTGTGATTTTTTTTTTGCTGGTGTCTAGGCATTTAATTACCTTACTTAGTTTATTCCAGAGATTGCTTTCACTTCTTTTACCTAGGGGTTTTTTGCTGGATGAATTCGTTTTCTATTTGTTCTTTGACATTCAGTTCAGCTTTTTCTGGACCTCTAGCTTAGGTTTTGTTTAACAGAGGAGAATTTTTCAGTTCTTGTTTTCTTGTTTCTTGCCCTGTGCATATGGTGCCTTTTCCCCCCACCCTTAGGAGGATCTACTTAGGTATGATAGACTCCAGCTGGGTTTTCCCAGGCCAAACTGGCCTCCTATCAGGAGGAAAGAGTCACCTGTGTTAGTTTTCCCTGAGGGTGAGACCCAGCAGGTTGGAAGACTTGCCTGTGAAGACTCTGGGCTCTGTTTTTCTTATCCTGCCCAGTATGTGATGCTTGTCTGCCTGCAGGTCCCACCAGCATAAGGTGATGCGGTACCTTTGACTTTGGCAGACTCTCCCTGCTGGGGGTGTGGTGGAGACAGAAGAGAGGTTGTAGTCTGGTTTTAATGGCTTCAAATTACCAAACCCTGGTGTCTGAATTCCTTGAGGGAGGATTCCACCTGAGTTGGGCCCCACCCCTCCCCTAGGGAAGGCACAGGCTCCAGACAAGCCCTCAAATGAGATTGTTTCTGCCTATGCCTGGGGTAGTTGCAGCCTGAGAAACCCTGCCATTGTATCCAAAGTTAGTGAAGCCTTTGTAGAAACACAACCGCAAAAACCTCTGTTTCTTTCTTTTTTTTTTTTTTTTTCTTTTTCTGTCAACCCTGCCCCCTTGGTGCTGGGGCAAAAATGAGTGACCTACACTTTGATCAGGTTGACCTGAGCTGGGGGCCTAGTTTTAGTTGTCAGAATTTGTTAATTAATTCCACAATTGGTATTTGGTTGGGTTCAGCCCCTGCTGCTGTTAAAGTCTCTTTCCTTTCCCCTCTGGGAAGCAGCCTGTTGGGGAGGGGTGCTGGCCGCCATGGCTTGGGGAACTCACGGTTCTGGGGGACTTGCAGCCAGTTCATCTGGTCCAGACTGGGGTATGCTGTGTGTCCAGTCACTGACACGGCCCCAGGAGCTGTTCTGTACTGTTTCTGGTTATTTAGTAGTTGTTCTGGAGGATGAACCAAAACGTGCACATTGCTAAGCCGCCATCTTGGCCTAGAAGTCCCAAATAAAAATTTTAAGGCTAATTAGTGTCTTAGCTCTTTCAACTTAACCCCCAAACTACCCTCCCTACATATTATTTTTGCCATGAATTTTAATTATTTCTAACCACACAGATTAAATTTACTATTGATTTATCTATTGTCCTTTTGTTCTCCTATTCATTCAACTCCACTTTAATCATTGTTATTTCTCTTCTTCTATTTGCTTTGGGGTTCACTTGCTGTTCTTTGTCAAGTTCCTCCAGTGAGCTCAATTAAGTCCCCTGATTTTTGTTCCTTCTTATTTTTTAACATTGGCATTTAGTCAATAAATCTCCCTCTCAGCACTGTCTTTGCTGCATCCCATAAGTTCTGATATATTATAGTCTCATTTTCATTAGTCTCCAGATAGCTACTGATTTCTCTAGCAATTTCTTATTTGACCCACTAGTTGTTTAAAAGTGTGTTATTGAGTCTTCATATATTTGTGAAAGTTCACATTTTTTGGTGGTTATTGATTTTCAGCTTCATTCCTTTGTGATCAGAGAAAGTACTTTGAATAAGTTTAGTGTTTTTCAGTTTATAAAGATGTGTTTTGTACCTCAGCATATGAGCTACCCTGCATAATGTTCCAGGAGCATTAGAGAAGAATGTATATCCTGGTATTTTGATGTATAATGATGTATATCTGTCTGTAAGGTCAAATTCATTTATCAAATTCTGTTTCCTTTGCTGTTCCTCTCTCTGGTTGTTCTGTCTATAGAGAAGAGAGGTATATTGAAGTCTCCTACTATTAATGTTGAAATGTCTATTGGTTCCTTCAGTTTTGCCAATGTTTGTCTCTTGTACTTTGGCACTCCTTGATTGAGAGCATAAAGATTTATGATTGTTATTTCTTCTTGGTGAATTGTCCCCTTTATTAATATACCATGTCCTTCTTTGTCTCTTATGATGTCTTTGCATTTAAAGTCTATTTTTTTCTGATATTAGTATAACTATTCCTGCTTTCTTTCAGTTATAGCTTTCACAGAACATCTTTTTCCATTCCTTCACTTTCAATCTATGTGTATCCTTGTGTCTAAGATGAGTCTCTTGTAAGCAGCATATAGCTGGATTATATTTCTTAATCCATTCTGCCAATTTGTATCTTTTAATTGGTAAGTTTCATCTGTTAGCATTTGAAGTTATTACTGTAAAGGCATTTCTTGAATCCATCATCTTATCTTTTGGATTTTATTTGTCAGATCTGTATATTCTTTTCCCTCTTTCTCTTTTTGTCCTTTAAGTTACCCTTATTGGTACATTTCAATTCTGTGCTCTCCTGGCCTCCCTCTCCTTTCTTTTTCTTCAGTCATCAGAACTCCCTTTAGTATTTCTTGTAGGGCCAGCCTTTTGTTACAACTTCTCTCAGCATTTGTTTGTCTGTGAAAATTTTATGCTCTCCCTCACTTTTGAAGGACAGTTTGGTTGGATACAGAATTCTTGGCTGGAAGTCCTTCTCTTTCAGGATCATACCACTGCCTTCTCACCTCCATAGTGCCAGTTGAGTAGTCTGAACTCAGTCTTATTTGGTTTCCTTTATAGGTAGTAGATTGTTGTTCTCATACTACTTTCAGAATTTTCTGCTTCTCTTCAATATTTGACAGACTGATTAGTATGTGTCTTGGGGTAGGCCTGTTTGGATTTATTATATTTGGAGTTTGTTGGGATTGTTTGATTTACATATTTATGTCCTTTATAAGGTTTGGGAAGTTTTCCCCCATTATATACTCAACTAATCTTCCTAGCCCTTTACTCTTCTCTTCTCCTTCTAGGACTCCAGTGATTCTTATATTTGTGTGCTTCGTTTTGTCCATCATTTCCCTGAGATCCAATTCAAATTTTTCCATCTGTTTTGCCATTTGCTGTTTTGTGTATTCGAATTCAGTTGTCCTGTTCTCTTGTTCATATATCCTTTCTTCTTCCTCTTCAAATCTGCTGTTGTATCTCTAGCTTTTTTTTTTTTTTTTTCTTTGCATGGGAAGGCACCGGGAATCAAACCTGGGTCACTGGCATGGCAGGCCAGGACTCTGCCTGCTGAGCCACCATGGCCCACCCTCTAGTATATTTTTTATTTGGTCTACAGCATCTTTAATTTCTGTAAAATCTTCTTTTTTCAATGTACTCTTTCATATTACTTTTTATGGTCTTCTAGTATCTTTTTGATCTCCTTTATGTCATTAACCATTCCGTTGATTTTGAGTAGAGTTATATGAACATCTTTGATTAGTTGTTCCAACATCTGTGTCTACTCTGGTGTGTTAATTTGGTCATTAGGCTGGATTAAATCTAGCTGCATCATGATACGCTTAGTGATCCCCTGTTGCCTTTGAGGCATGTATATATCTCTATAGGTTTACTTTGGAAGTTGACTTCCTTCAGTAGTCTAAAGCTTTGCATTTGCAAAAGGATGAGGGATGTGGGGCAGGGTACAAAAGTTCAGTGATGATTTGTGGAAGAGCTAGAGGCATGGGTCAGGGACCCTCTGCTGGTCCCTGTGAGTATGGGGTGCAGAGTGCAGGGTGGTGGGGGTGTGGTATGGGGGCAATGGGGGCAGGATGCAGCTCAGGCAGGCCTTAGAGTGTAGGAGCAGAGTGGGGTCTGGGGGACACAGACATGAGGCATGGTGGGAGGTGGATGGTTGGGGCTGTACAGATGATGGGGTTTGGTGCACGGGCAGGATGTGGGTGGGCATGTGGAGTATGGGGATTCAGGTATAAGGGTTTGGTGTTGGTGGCACAGAGGTTGGGGTATAGGGAAGGCAGGGCATGGGTGCATCTTTGCAAAGGGGGAGGGGTTCTAGGGGACCAGGATGCAGATGTGTAAGTGTGTAGGGGCAGGGCATGGGTCATAGGGGTTGCGGGACATGGGTGAGTGGTGGGTGATGTCAGATGGACACGGCCCTGGGGCAGGTGTGCAGGTTTAGGGGTTTGGGCCAAAGGTGCATGCAAGGCATGCTCAGGGTAGAGACAATGTAGTACAGATGCTCATGTGAGAACCTGTCAGGTGTGTGAACAGGGCACCTGTGACAGGGGGTGGGGCAAGGGTGTGCACATGTGAAGGGTAGGGGGTTGGGGTGTAGGGGTCAAGAGGTCAGTGCACAGATACATGGGTGCCCTGCGGGGAGAATGTAGCTGTGCACATGCATGGATCTGGGGGGCAGGGCCCTGGTGTGAACATGTACAGAGCTCAGGGACAGCAGGGTGGAATTGTGTCTGCATGGGCTGGGGGTGGGTATGGCCCAGATGTGCAGGTCACTGTTTGCCCCTAGCTGGGTGGGGTATGGTGGTGATGCATGCATGGATCTGGGGGTCAGATGATGATGGACATGCATGCAGAGCTCAGGGGTGTGGGGTGGGGTTGGATGACTGTATGTCCTGGGCGTGGGTGTGGCCCAGGCATGAAGGTGAACGACTACAGGCCAGATGCAGCTAGCATGGGCAGAGGAATACCTTCAGGGGCCAGGGAGTGAGAGATGGGGGTCGAGAGACTGGGCATGGATGTCCAGACCTCAGCGGGGGTGGGGTGAAACTGTATGCTTGCACAGAAGAGGTGGGTTGGACTGGGGCAGGTGTGCGTGCATGTGTGGGCCAGGGGTGTGGGGTAGGGACACATGGAGGGTAGTGGTAGATAGCCAGTAAGGGTAGGGGTATGTGGAGCCTGATGTGGAGGGTTGATAGGATTCAGGTGTGTCGGATGTGGGGAGAGTCATGGGTCATGGGGCAGGGGTAGCATACATGAGGGTAGCACATTCAAGGAAAGTGGCTTAGCTTACTTTCCCTGTCAGTGCACTCCTGAGGGCTCTGGGTTCCATTTGGAAAGGGGCGTGTTAGGCTGTTTGTTAGGCTGTTCTACAGTATCCTGTTCTCTGTGTCTCAATTCTTAAGCTTTAACAACCAGACCCTTCCCAGTCACTTACAGCTTGGAATTGCCTTCCCATCACTTCTCTGTTACTTCAAGCAGCAGTAAATGCAACTGATCTTATTCCGTCGTCTTCCTAAATTTACTGTTATTGTCTTTTATATACAGGATTTTTCTAAAGGTTTGTTTTCTTTGTAGGAGAACTGTTTTTCTTCCTCTGTTCTCCTTTTAGGAGAGAATGTATGCCATGGAGTCTCCCAACATCGTGGCATGTATTCTATGACAAACTATTGAGCTCATGGAAGGTTTTCATAGGTGTTGATTTATCAGTCCCCCTCTTTTTCACGTAGTTAGGAAGGCTTTGGGATAGCTGGAACCCCTGAAATCACACAATATAATATTCCATCCATTTGCCTTAGAGAACCAAACAAATAATGTTCTCTCTGTGCACCATACATGAAATGCACAGAAAGCACTGTATTTCAACTTACTTTCATATTTTCATCTTTTATATTTCTCCATGTACAATTGAAGTGTTTTTATAAAAATAAATCCAGTTGTTCAGTAATAATCCCTTGTTCTATCTAATACTCTATTCTATCAATCCATTGTAATTATATTTTTATTTTTAACAGTCCTATTTGGTTCTATTTCAAAATTTTCTGGTTTTATTGTTTGTTTTTATTGGCCTAGTAATTTTTTTAAAGTCTTATTTCTTGATCTTATTTTTCAAAACAATTTCTTACATAATTACTTTCCAAATCTGTCCATTATATAGGTTGCTCTTGAGAGCCTGACACTGTTGTCTATTGCTTCTGCTATCTATTGTTTTATTCTTACTGATATTCAATTTTGAGCTCATATTTGTTTGATCTTCATGTAAAAAACTACAAATGCCTCAAAATCAGATGCTTTTTTAAAAAGAGAATTGCGTTAATTGTTTCCATATTTTAGGAGTTGATTTTTACTTGGGTCCACTTTATCCTCCTTTAAGGGCCTAAGCTCAAGTGAATGAGCCTCAGAAATGGCAACCCCACATGGAGAGGGCCCCAGGTTTAGAGCACGAGTCCAAATTTGGTGCAAGTATCTATCTTCATAGCCCGTCTGACTTTTTGCTCCACTTCAACCTGGTATCTTATTTTGTTTTGTTCTGTTTGGCCATTGAACATTTTCCTTATTCTCCAAGATCCCACAAATGCATTACGATAATCTTATGCATGCTATACTCTTATTTTAGAAGGAGTTTCTTCAATACCGTTGTTCTGTAAAAAATTTAACTCAGCACATTTGTAGATTTTAATATTTAAAATACATATTATCATGTCAATCGTAACCTTCTACAAGTGGTTTTTGTTTCCACTTGGTAATATGCTTTTGAGTTCTATTCATGTTAATACATTGTTATTGATTGAATTGTGCCCCCACCCCCCACCCAATATTTAAGCCCAACCCCCGATTCCTCAAGAATGAGACCTTTCCTGAAATAAGGTCCTTATAATGAAACTATTTAAAACGAGGCTATAATAACTATCAAAATTTTGCTTGTGCTCCCTCAGCATCCCTTTTATCTTGACTAAGCTACTTGCCTCAACACAAACCTTTACGTTAGTTAATAAGCAATTTTCCAGCTTTGGGGCATAAACTCCCCAGAGCCCAAATCCACATCAGCCACCACCACCTCAACCAGAATCCACAGCTGGTCCCAAATGATAAGCTAAACATTCCCACTGCCCTAGGACCCCTCACCCCTCTCCCATTTCATGCTTGTTTTGCTTTAAACTAACCAAACCCTGATTCCTGCAGAAAATCTATTGACCTCCTTCCTCAGACTACGTAAAATCACAAGCCCACTGTGTCCTTCTCACTCTACCTGCATGCTCCCTGCTTGCTAATTGAACCCCCTGAGCCTACCATCTTCCTGTTGACCCCTCAAGGTGCCCCTCTCCTTCTGTGACCCGTGAGAAACAAACTATCTTTTCCCATGCATTATATCCTCATTTTCCCATTCTGCTGCACTTGACCTATACCTGTACCCAAATTTTAAATACAACTTAACCAATCCAGAACAGAGGCTGAGCTGGATTAGAGTGGGCTTGAATCCAACATGACTAGTGTTTCTTACAAGAAGAGGGAAATTTGGACAGGCACATAGACTCCAGAGAAAAGGCTATGTGAACACTGAGGCAGATTGGAGTTATGCTGCCACAAGACAAGGAAAGCGAAGGGTTGCTTATAGCCACTGGAAGATAGAAAGAGTTGAGGAAGGATTCTCCGCTACAGGTTTCAGAGGGAGCATGGACCCACCAACAGTTTGATTTTGGATTTCTGGCCTCCAGATCTGTGAGGAAATAATATTCTATTGTTTTCAGCCACCTAGTTTGTGGTGCTTTGTTATGCAATCTTCAGGAAGCTAAAGATATAGGTACAGCTCATTGGTTTCAACTCTGTGGTTTACGATCAAGTGAATATACTATATTTTGTATAAACATCCCTTTCATGGTGAGCATTAAGTTTATTTGAAAGGTTTTATCTTTACTGAACTTATGTACATTTTTATTCAAGTCTTGATATGTGCACAAATGCGATCCTCTGATTATATATTTAAAAGTAAAATTACTGAATTGCAGTATATGCACATTTTCGATTTACTAACAGCACCCAAATTGATCTCTCTGTCACAACTGGCTATGTGGGAATATTCATGAAAATATCCAAATTAAGGCATCAACAAGAGGTACTTTCACTCAAGAAAGGCCGATTCTGCTGGGGGTTTCTCTGTCACATGGGAAGGCACATGGCAGCATCTGCTGGACCTTCTCTCCTGGCTTCTGGTTTCAAATGGCTCTCTCAGCTTCTGGCATCTGGCAGGGTGCCCTCCTTCTACATCCCCAAACATCTGTGTCTCTTGGTTTCATTTCTCTGCCCTCTGTGTTGGCTCTGAACTCTCTGTTTCCTTCCCTTTATTCTCTTCATAAAGAGCTCCAGTAAAATTATTAGGATCCACCTTCAGTGGGTGGAGCCAAGGTTCATCACATCAAAAGGTCCCACCCACAATTGAGTAGAAACAACCTAACCAAAGGTCTCATCCAACAATAGGTTTGGCCCTTAAGATTGGGTTAGAAGAAAGTGGCTTTTCTGGGGTAATGGTAGCATCAAACCAGCATGGTGGTTAATTTAAAAATTTATTAATTCATGTGAAATTTATATTTTTCTGCCATTGTCTAAAATTAATAAATATCTCTCAAATTTCCTGAACTGTACTAATACTTGTCATGCTTGAAGATTCCTCAGCATTCCTTATCAACCATCTTTCATGCTACTCTTAACTAGTAATTAGTTTCAACATATTTTACAACCTATTGCTCACTTCATGCTTTATTTTTCATCTTGCTAAAAGTCCATCCTCTAGAGTTTTCTTCAGTGTGGATAGATGGATTTTTAATCCTTGATTATGTGAAAAATGTTAAAGTTTCTTAAAGGTCTCATTATACTCAGTTGGTATAAATCTCTGATTTTACCCCTAATGCTCAGAGTTTGCAGTCTTTTAACAATTTAGCATAAATACTTGATACTGGTTACCAAGGATACTGAGAGCATTCTTTGCAAAGAGGTCACATCCAATCTACTATCCAGTTAATAATCCCTTGCTCTCTGTCATTGTTAAGCTAATATACCTGTGTTTGCCCTTTAAAAGCAGGGTATCTATAAAAGTATTAAATGGAGTCATCATTGTACTTACAGAATCTTTGGAAAATATCCCAGTCCTTTCTATTGGAGAGGGTTCACTGTCCATCCAGTTTCAAACATCTCCCCACATTTATCCTACCCGTGACCATGACCACATTGTTTAGAGTTGTTTCTGGGAAGCAGCTGCCTAACCAGGGATAAAATTTCTCCTTCCCTCATTTGTAGATGAGTCCTATATATTAATTATTGTTAATGGAATGTGTTTGAAGTGAAGTGTGCCCTCTCTGGGATGAAGCATTTAAAAAGTAGTTGCCTGCCTGCCTACTTTTTTTCGTAAATAGCACCTGGTTGCAAAGAAACAAAAGGTCCCCGGGGAAAGTGTAACCATGAAATAGACGGTGCCTGCATGAAGAAAACTTGCTTTCCAACCATAACCACAGTTTCTGTTAGTGGGAAGTAACCTTCTATTGTGTTAAATCACAGAACATTTGGATTTTGTTTGTTTCAGCAGCTCAGAGTACCATAACTTATACAATGTTTCCTAACTGTGAGCGATGGTAATGCATAGTTTGTGCAGCCTGGAAAGACAGATAAATATAATTTTTCACATATTTTCCCAATATCAGATATCACTGTCAGTGCTGCTAGGAAATATTTTATAGAAATATCTGCATAGAAATTGCATCTATTTGCTAGATATTATTTTAACATCACTTTAGGATTTCAGGGACAACATATAATCTGTAGGTTTGGCATTTCTCTATTGGTGAAAAAATAAACACAAATGCAATGAAGAATAGGTTACTATTTCTTAACTGTCTTGTTTACATAGATGGGTTGACTGGCAGATGTGAATTTATGGTCTGTGGTTAACATATAGAGGTTGTGGCTGACGAATTCACATTCCCTTTGAATTGATAAATTTCTACTTTCAAGGAAATTAGCAAACCATAGAGAAAACTACCAGAAAAATAATTCCTCTGGCCAAGAGAAAATCCAAGGATTGCTATATCTCATATCTGTTTTATTTTAGGGTCAAGGTTACTAGATCATAATAAGCCAGTGGTTCTATCTGCCACATAGAACCACATATATCCACTGATATGAAGCTATTAGGAAAGTAGAATTTGAGCAGTATGATGATATTCATTTTATAAAAAGCAGTAGCCTAAATACTCAGAAAAATATTTATGAATTCTAGCCTCTATAAACCAGGAAGCAAACTGAAACAAATCTCTGAATTCATGTAAATAAATTTTCCTTGAAAATGTCATTGAAATGCAAACTTATGTATAAAAGTTTATCTTCCATTTCCCAGTTTTCCCTGCATTTTGTGAAATGACTGCTAGGAGGAGAGCAGGAAATCTTGCCAAGTGTGAACTATCTGAATTTGAATTCTGTTAGGGTGATATCTAATACAGCAAAGATTTAAAATCACTTCTCTGTCAGGACTAAATGTATCCCAGCTATACCAGCAACAATTATTGTACTTAGGTATGATCTGGATTGTCTAAAAAATCCAATTTTTAAATACCCTGCCCCATTTTCTTCACATATACATTCATACATGCCAGATGATAAGCCTGATGCATGGTTTTTACTAGAGCTACATCATGCTGACTGCCCTGTATATGAAATATTGTGTGAACCCATTGGACTCATGGAGGGACAGGCTTGCATAGTTTAAGGGCACCTACTCTAAAGCCTGAACTTCTGGGTTTAGATCTCTGATATTACCATTTCTGTATGACCCTTGGCAAGTTACTTAACCTCTCTGTGTCTCTGTTTTCTCATTTATGTATGGAGATAATAATCCAGGTACAGTATTTATATCATTTTGTTGAGGTTTAAGTGAGTGAGCATATATAAGCATACAGAATATTTTCTTATATCTAGGAAGCATAGTTTAAGTATATGTTTTACACATTGTTTCTTCTAAAGGTACTAAACATTTCATATCAGTTAACTTGCCCAGTATTAAAAACATATAATGTACATGGAAGGGAATTCATTTGATAGTTGGAAAAAAATGGACTTTATAGGATTACAAGATTGTAAAGAATCCAGTTTAAAAGAGATAAAATGCTTACTGGAAGCCAGACTTATACTCCAAGGTGTGTGGAGTCTATCTTTCAGTCATATCACTGATCACATAAAATACAAAGTAGGGAAATTACATTTAACATATGGTTTGTCTTTTGATCCATATGTTTTCTCAGAGACTGTCTTGGGGTAAATGTACTTGATAAAATCACTGATGATGAATATTGCACTGAATTATTTATCCTTTCATTTGAAAGGTTTAAAAAAGGATAAATTAAATTGTGGACAGAAAACATCATGATGTGATATCATGTTTTCCTTAGTATAAATGACTTACCATTTCAATTTCTCTTCCTTAGTTTGCTTATTAATTAAACTTTTATACCAATGCCATATAAAACTGAGTCTGAATTCTATTACTGTAGTCAGATAACCTCCCATGAATTATAAATGTGTCTCTCATTTTAATATATGGATTATGTCTCCCATGTGCTTTAACTATGTATTCTCCTTTAAAATTTTAGATATTAATTTTGTAACTCTGCAGTTCTAAGTTTAATAATGACATTAAGTAGCAATGGATTTTTCTAAAAGAAATGTGGATGAGGAGTCCAAACATTTAAATACAGTCTATCACATTTTGTTCCCAAATGGAATGTTACTTTTTTTGTTAATCAGGGCACATCTGGAAAAATATTTTTATTGCATGAAAGTGTCTCAGTCTCCTCTCATACTCAACTGGCTGTGCTCAATATCTAAAATTGGATACATACAAACTTACTTGTGAAGAAAGTAGAAAATATTTCTTGAATGTGGCATATGAAGAAATAATGTAAATTCTCATGGGCTCTTTGTTAAATAATTAGTTTAAAAAGTGCCTTGAAGACTCCTTATGCTAAAGAGAAAAAATGGAAATATGTCTCAACTGACTGTGATTAATATAATCTTGAAATATTATATAACCTTTTGATTCTACTCATCTTTTTATGAATAATGGAATGGCGTACTTTCTTCCTCAAAAGAGGGAAAAGAAAACAGAAAGAAATAAAATAATAAAACAAAAAGGAAAGAAGAAAAAAGGAAGGACATTCAACATTTTGGATATTCTTTTTATGACATTGAAGTAGAAAATCACAGATAGGCTTATAAGTATACTCAACTAGAGTAATAGAAGTTGATGTGATTGAAACTGCATAGTTACAAAGCAGTGCATTAAAATGGAATTAGAATAGCACTATCATGGTGGTGTTAGAGTATAAATGAGATGATGTATATAGAATTCTTAGTATAATACTGATATTTTATAGTTGTTGAGTGGAGGTTTTATTAATAATATTATTACGAAAGGCAGTAGAAATACTACTAGTAGAAATAGACCCTTGAAAAACCAAAGACATGGAATTTTTTTCAGAGGCAATTTTTTCCGGAGTTCTGTGTTGATTTTATAGGAATTGCCAAACTTTCCCTAACCAATCAATAATTAAAATATTAATTAATGTTTACTTCTGTGATTATAAAGATGAGATAAATGCACTTGAAAAGAGAAAAGTAACTTCTGAAGATAACAACTGACAATTCACACCACTAGATTACAGGACTTCCCAGAATACATTCTATTCACAAAAAAGGTTTGTCACTTTGGGCTAACACAGATGGAAAAAAATGTCCTTGAAGAAATTGGACTTAGGTTGAGCCATTACACAGGAAGTCGGGAGCCACACAGGAAGAGAAGTCATGGCAAGGATAGGTAACAAACTCAACAAAAAGTGTTGTTTGATGTTAGAGACACCTAGGGCATCCAGGCAGATGGACAATAATGGAAGCTGCATTCACATGGAAGGAAGAGAATGAGGAATGGTTGATGAAATTATGAGACTGTAACAAGCATTCTAGTTATCTCATGCTACTAATTAGATCAACAGCAATCTGGGATATTGAATTGTATTTAAGTGGAGCACCATAGAACTATCTATTTTGAACTACCATTTTATAGAGATATTATTGGAAATATAGAACTTTCTTGAAATTAACACTTGTGTAAGACTGATTGCTTATTTTTTAATTTTTAAATTTTTTAATACCAAAAAACACCAAACACAAACATTATTTTGATCATTCCATTCTCTCTATATAATCAGTAATTCACAATATCATCTCATAGTTGAATATTCATCATCATGATCATTTCTTGGGACATTGCATATATTCAGAAAAATAAAAAAGAAAAAACAGAAAAAAATCATAATACCGTACCCCTTACCCCTCCCTTTTATTGATCACTAGCATTTCAACCTAAATGTATTTTAACATTTGTTCCCCCTATTATTTATTTTTATCCCATATGTTTTACTCGTTGTCTCTTGACAGGATAGATAAAAGGAGCATCAGACACAAGGTTTTCACAATCACACAGTCACATTGTGAAAGCTATATCATTATATAATCATGTTCAAGAAACATGGCTACTGAAACACAGCTCTCCATTTTCAGGCAGTTCCCTCCAGCCTCTCCATTACATCTTGATAACAAGGTGATATCTACTTAATGCGTAAGAATAACCTCCAGGATAACCTCTCGACTCTGTTTGGAATCTCTCAGCCATTGACATTTTGTCTTATTTCACTCTTCCCCCTTTTGGTCAAGAAGGTTTTCTCAATCCCTTGATGCTGAGTCTCAGCTCATTCTAGGATTTCTGTCCCACATTGCCAGAAAGGTCCACACCCCTGGGAGTCATGTCCCACGTTGATTGCTTATTTTTGAGGATAATGTTAAAGTTCATTTTTCTTATATTACATGTTGGCTTCATTATAGGACATCCAGGGATAAATTCTCATGTGATCTTTGATCTAAGAAAGGTATTTCTCTTGAATAATTTATGTAATTCTATTTTATGAATTATGAATTTTGTAATTGACTGTGTCCATGGTGTTCATTAGAATTGTAAGACTCAATTTTACTTGGGAAAAATATTGCAAGTGTATAGTGAAAGCACAGATGATGGAGGTATAATACATGAGTCCTTCTAGCTGCTCTTGGATTATTAAGTCAATGATAGTTCAGTGAGAATGGGAACATCATAGAATGCCAGAGTCAAGAGAGAAAGTGGAAGTAATAGGGAGAAGAAAGAAGGAATTAATCTCCTTCACTCACTCCTCAACACACACACACAACACCCATACACAGGCACATACATACACTGGGGAGCCACAGGAAAGAATTTGGTGAGGATGAGGCACAAAATAAGTGCTTTGCTAATTATGCTGGTTAGAGACTTGCTATGAAGGTAAAAGAAAACATATACACAAAGTTGTGGAAGGAGGAAAATGCAGGCAGTTTTTGGGAATAGAGTAAAAGTTTCTTTGATTGAAGCACAAGGTTAATATAGAGTTGAAATAAACTATAAGGCAAGTTAGAGTGTTTGGGAACAGATGCAAAATTTAGGAGCAGATGTAGGAAAGCTGCTAGAAGAGAAAAGAGTTTAATTTTATTCTTTAACTTAATAGAAAACTATTTTGAGCATTTTGTGTAGGGCTCTAATGTTATGGTAATGGTGTTATAGGAAGATTAATTTAGTAATGTAACCTCAGTTTACTTTTTAAATTTTTTATTGAGCACCTACTATTTTCACAATATTATGCTAGGTGGTTTAGGTGAAATAAATTTACTTTGTGTTTAAAACTTTAAACAGTACTTATTTCATAGTTACTACATTTCAGGCATAGTGGTAGGTATTCAAAATGAAACAACTTACACTCAGGGTGTGGAAGAAATGGGAAGATAAGGAAGACAAACACACAAAGAATAATATAACATGATTGACTCGGTTAATTTCCCATAAAAATGCACAATCAAATACTATGGCAACTCCAGATAAGAAGAGATGACCTCCAGTTGGCTACAGAGGATGACGGTACTGGGTTTCTCAGCAGTGTTGGTGCCACCCTAATCAGCACTGTCCTCATCCGTTGGGAATCAAAAAATCCCCCCTGCACTCGTGAAGAACACTGTCATCTGGCGGGTGGCTGGGTAGTATATATCTGACCCATTTTATCATGCTCACTTCTCTGAATTTTTGTTCCTTTCTTTCGCAGATTACTATGGAGGTTTTGTCATCTATATTAATTTAGTGAGGGCCATAGCCTTTTCCAACCTTCCATGAGTCATCCCATAAATGCATTAGAACTGCCTCCCAGGGGCCTTGCCAGGATTTTATTTCCTGAGTCGAGGGAATTTTGCTACATAATGATTAAATCTCCTTTATCCAGCTTTATATTTTGCCCTTGTTGATTCACCACCCTCGTGATCTACCCCTGGGAATGGAGTAGAACATGAGGGTTCTCTCTTGGTTCTTGCCAGTATATATATATTAGCCAGTTCCTGTAGCTTCTATGGTATGTACTTACTCTGTTCCCTTAGCAGTGCCAGTGTCTCCTGGTTGCTTAGATTTGACTGTGTTTATTTGCCTCTCGGTCAGTAGGAGAGTTAGGTGCAGATCATAAGGAAGAAAAACATTCTCTTGTAAGGTACCTACATAGTCTTCAATCAAATGAGAGACCACTATCAACTAATAAAGGGGATGGACCATTTCTGAAAGCCTAGAGAGTTCAGTGTAATCTCAGACTTTAGGGTTCTTCACTCTACTTAGCTGTCTCCATTGCAATAGCAGGTCCCTGACTTTGGAGTTGAAGGCTTGCTTGCCTTGGCTCAGTATCAGTGCCCTCTAAGCTCTTCCACTCTTACAATTGTGTCCTTGACCTTCAGTTCAATATGCCATCTGGCTCCAAGAGTTGAGAGTCTCTTCAAATTCTACCCAGAAAGCCATGTTTTGTACAATACAGGAGATCTCAGCCAGTCATTTTCTCTGTTGAAAGCATAGAAAATGCTCAGCAATAGACACAAACTTCATAATTATTCTTTCTCCTTTACCTCTCAGAGGTCTGAATTATTGTACCAACCTGTGCATCCTCTTCCACCTGTATTCTCTTCTAATACACTAATTGTGAAAATTTTAACACTTGTACTTATTCAGCATGCCAGAGATCATCAACTTTTCATCTTTAAGCAGTGATGGGGACCTTACTGTCACAGGGCCAGGAATTGAACCAACATTAGAACTTTTATTTCTTAGTCTGCTTTCCTGGAACCACTTGTATTATGAACTGTCTTAGCTCAGGTGTCCAAGAAGAAGAGCCTGATGTAAGAGTCACTGCAATGGAATCATTGAAAGTGTGCTGTTAAAGTGAAACCTTTTAGGGAGTGAATGGATTAGAATATTCCAGAGGAAGAAACTACTCAATGATGAAGTCAGCCTCAGCCTGACCTGAAGGGGACCTCTGAAGAATAAATCCTACTGCAGTTGTACCACTGTGAAGAATTGGGGTGGGCTTTTGTATCCCATTTCACTCAGTGGATGAATTGAATTCACCATTGAACTGATGAATTCAGAAATTCATCCTGAATAGGAATAGGGCTTAACCTTGAGACACTCTGGGAAGGTCAACTTTTATCATGGGATGGAAATGCTTCGAAGAATAATGCCTGTAAGCAGTTAGCAATCAGAATTCTCAGCATCTATCTGACATCATTAATGAAATCAGGGTGTATGCAGTTTGGTAATATACTCCTCAGAAACAGGATAGACCTCACCCAAAACGGGGTTCATATATCGAGACTGTGACAATGCCACATACAGATGCCAAGAGAATATGAAAATGTTTGTGGTTCACATAATGAGAGTTTTTCTGGGGAGAGAAAGCAGATGCAAAGTGGATTAAAAAATGACTTTAGAAAGCAAGGAGCGGAGATTGGCTTTTTTTTTTTTTTTTTTTTTTGAGTTAGTTAGGGAGAGTGGTGGGGTGATGGTTTCCATAGATAGACAAGAGATCACAGGGTTTAGATCTCCTGGTATCACCAAAGGAGAGAACACCTGGATTTTTATTAGCTTGCGAGATGTGGTGTAGATGGGGAGAGGAAGTGATGAGGATTGAAAGTTGACAGCAACATAAAAACATGTAATCAGGCGCTTATTACAACTCACTCTTGATGTTTGATGACTAAAATGTACCATGTATCATTTAATTGAATTTGAGCTTACTTAAATAAGTCATTATTGTACAAGACACCTGCAGCCTGAGGCCTTTAAGGGAGGTGAGAGTTCCATTGAATTCCTCCTTCAAAAACATAGAGTTGTGCACTGAGAAGTGAAATGAGTGTTCAGACACTATAAATGATGTCTCCAACTCAGAAGAGGATAAGGAGTGTCTTGGAGAGGCCTTGTATTTTGGCTTTACTATGTACAGAGACATTTGTGACTTTGTGGTGGTTTGGAGCTGTATGTACCCAAGAAAAAGCATATTCTTAAATCTAATACATTCCTCTGTGTGTGATCCCATTTTATGTTGGACATTTTGATGAGGTTACTTCAGCTAAGGTGTATAGCCCACCTCAAAACCATGAATTCCCATTGTTTAAGCTGACCTATTACATGATATTTGCTTGCCAGCCTAGGAAGCTGAAACAGATCTTCATATATTTTGGCGTCTGTGAGACAGAAGATTTCCAGAGTTCCTTACCACAAAGGAAAGAATCTTGAATAAGTAATTGCTGATGCTATCAGTTGGACTAGACAATCTGACCACTGACAATGGCCTAAGAGTTTGTAAAATGTATGGCCTTTGGGCAGCAGAACCACTTAGCAAACCAAAGCAATGATTTGACAGTTCTGCTCATAATCATTATTTTGGCTATCCTGAAGAAGCAGGGTATGTCCCCACCTCAAATTTGATTCAGATGTCAAGACTGATGATGCTGCACACGTAACCAATGGGTATGAAAAGGTGTATGGTTCACATCACAAGAGGCTTTCTGAGGAGAGTGGGGAAGGCTTCCCAAGCTGGTCCTAAAATGGCTTGAGAGAATAAGAAAGGAAACTGTTTAGGGGGTTAGTAAGGTTAGGGGATGGGTCAGGGTGAGCATTCCTGTGCACAAGCAGGGGCTTATGTGATTTGATGCTCCCAGTGCTCCCACCAGAACCAAAGGAAGGAACACCCAGGCTTTCTTAACAGTTTGCCCAGATATGGGGCATGAGGGGAACAGAGACGGATGAGGCTTAGAAGTTGTTGGGAGTCAAAGATTAAACAATAATATCTGACAGCAACTACTAAAAACAGCCATTCGATATTTTACTTCTTGATTCACAGGCTAATGAACTCTGATTATTGGGGATGTAGCCAGTGTTTGAGCATATATATCACATCTTGGAAGATTATGCCCTAATCCTGCCTTGTGCTTTCTCCAAGCTGGCACCCAAATGGTGCTTAAGTAGACAATTGGTCTACGCCATTACTACTGGTGTTTTTATAGGGCGTGTTCTGTGATAATTGTATGTATGGAAATAGTTATTTGCCATGAAATGCTGGGACAGTATTGCATGGTATAATATATCAATAAGTGAATTATTGTATAAACCGTATGCTGGTACTGTTGGTGGAATCCGTACTTCTGAACTGCTGCATAGCTGTTATCTCAACCACAATGGCAACTTTGTCCATTGTTCTCATTGAGCCAGTACTTGTGTGCCCAAGAAAAGAAGATGACTGTCATTCACAAGACCACTGATCCTGTCCATGTAGTTTGAGAGAATCTCCTCTGAAATGGATGCTTTCTGAGGGCATTAATGTGAGATAAAAATATCCGTATGCTTTCTGTCCAATTTCAGTGCCCATCCACATAACTCATGTCCAGACTTCCTTAGCCCTGATCTTCTAATTGAGTTTAGTCCTAGCTCCTGACCAACACTTCAAAGGGTGTGTCATTGCCAAGGCATCCATATATATATATATGTACAGCAGCCACATCTCCCCTTATATGAAGTAAATGAGTATACTGCTCCCTGATTTGCTTACTGTTGTAAGACTTTCTTTTTACTAATGTCCTTTATGTCACTCCCCAATAGTCCAGTAATAGAGTCCAATCTTGTTAAGGGTAGCACCATCTCATTTGTGAATTTGCTTCAAATTATTTCTTTGTCATTCAGAAGGGTAGATTTACTGTCACTCCAGATCTGTGTCTTTTAGGTTTATCACATCCACCTTGATTATACAGAATAAGTTTTTTCACCTACCTTTGACATTCTGGAATCTTATCAACCCCAATTTATACTTAAAGGAACAAGGTTCCAGAGAAGCACCTCCCACAGTTAACGTGGCCCTGCAGAGGAGAGCTACCACTTATCTTCTCAAATATTTCATTGGCTTCTTCATCAATTTTTTATTGACTCAGTAAAGGTTCCTGTGAGTAACATGTTTAGAGTGTGCATTTTCAGATCTTAATACATTTTAACATTCCCACCTCATTCAGTCTTCTTGCTTTTTCTTCAGTGTTATACTATACAGGTTTTCCACTTCCCTTACTGTAAGCCATTTTTAGCTCTTTGTTTCCAGTGGTTACCCCCAATAGACTCTTAGGACTGACAGCAAAAGTTATTGTGGGCTTTCCCCCCCCCCCCCCCCCCCCGTAGTGCTCCTGGGCCTGCAGGTCTTTGGCGAGCCGCTGACACCGGTCTCTGTTCCGCAGGATGGGGTTTGTTAAAGTTGTCAAGAATAAGGCCTATTTCAAGAGATACCAAGTGAAATTTAGAAGAAGACAAGAGGGTAAAACTGATTACTATGCTTGGAAACACTTGGTAATCCAGGATAAAAATAAGTACAACACACCCAAATACAGGATGATAGTTCGTGTAACTAACAGAAATATCATTTGTCAGATTGCTTATGCCCGTATAGAAGGGGATATGATAGTCTGCGCAGCTTATGCTCACGAACTCCCAAAGTATGGTGTGAAGGTTGGCCTGACAAATTATGCTGCAGCATATTGTACTGGCCTGCTGCTGGCCTGCAGGCTTCTCAATAGGTTTGGCATGGATAAGATCTATGAAGGCCAAGTGGAGGTGACAGGCGATGAATACAATGTGGAAAGTATTGATGGTCAACCTGGTGCCTTTACCTGCTATTTGGATGCAGGGCTTGCCAGAACTACCACTGGAAATAAAGTTTTTGGGGCTCTGAAGGGAGCTGTGGATGGAGGCTTGTCTATTCCTCACAGTACCAAACGATTCCCTGGTTACGATTCAGAAAGCAAGGAATTCAATGCAGAAGTATATCAGAAGCACATCATGGGTCAGAATGTTGCAGATTATATGCGTTACCTAATGGAGGAAGATGAAGATGCTTACAAGAAACAATTCTCTCAATACATAAAGAACAACGTAACTCCAGACATGATGGAGGAGATGTATAAGAAAGCCCATGCTGCTATTCGAGAGAATCCTGTCTATGAGAAAAAGCCTAAGAAAGAAGTTAAAAAGAAGAGGTGGAACCGTCCCAAAATGTCTCTTGCCCAAAAGAAAGATCAGGTAGCTCAGAAGAAGGCAAGTTTCCTCAGAGCTCAGGAGCGGGCTGCTGAGAGCTAAACCAAACTGCAATTTTCTAAGAAGATTTTTCAGATAAAGACAATAAATTTACCAACCTTCTAAAAAAAAAAAAAAAAAAGTTATTGTGGTAAAATTTAATTCCAAGTCATAGACATGTCTCCATATGATTACATTCTCCCTTTTCTGTCCTTATATTCTGCAGCCACTCCCTCTGCCCAGTCCTATGTATCAAGATCTGTTTTGGCACATTCTTCCCCAGTTCTTGTCAATTTATTAGTAAGGTTCTGCATTTTAGGGCCATATAAGTTAATTCTACCCAAAGAGTAACTCTGCTTGGGTTGTGCTGGGCTCTGAACCTAGAATTGACCTGACAACAATGGTGGATGGCAAGATCAGATCTTCAATAGAACAGGCATTATCTTCCTGCAAAATACCTGCTTTAGTCTATATCATATTCTTTAGCAAGTCTAGATTTTTCTGGAATTGTGAGATGACTATTTCTATCAACCTGTAGAGAGTTCATGAGTATTTTCAGTTTTAAGATTTCACATTTATCCATCAAAATATCCCGTTCAAAATTTCATTAGCTCACCTTTTCTCCCATAAGGACCCTGATCTTAAAATCAGAGACCTGTTAAAATTAAATCTTACAATTTCTTTTAGCTCTGTCAGATACTTGGTCTGATTTTCTGCACAGCTTTCCAAATATTATAATTTTCTTAAAAGCTGCTATAGAAATCCTCTACCTTTATGAGTAAGTCATGTCTTAAATTGGTAATTGACTAGGCTGGCCGTTTCATTTTTAAAGACTTCCAAAGCCAATAATACTAGGAAATCCATGATTCTTATAAATTTATAATGAGTATTACCTCCATAGCATTGGAATGTCAAGACCACTGCTTAGTGTTTCGTCTCCATGTTATACCTGTCTATTATGCCATTCTTCTCAAAGTGATCTATAAATTCAATACCATTAAAATCAGAGTACTAGCAGGAATTTTCATTTTTAGAAATGACAAACATCTATTAAAAATCATATAGAAGTACAAATAATCTTGAAACACAAGCAATTTTGAAAGAGAAGATTTTATCTGCTATCAAAGTTCTCTATGAAACTAATGTAATCAAGACAATATGTTATCAATGTTATGGACATAGATCAGTGGAACAGAGTAAAATTGAGAACTAGATTTATACACATGTTCAATTGATTTAAAAGAAGTACCAAAGTAATTCAATAGGGAAGGATAATATTTTCATCTGAAGTCTCTGAAAGAGTTGGGTAATTATATCTGAAGTAGATAAAGGAAGGACATCAACTCTTACTTAGCACCATACCCAAAAATTAACTTGAAACAGTTCACAGCCCTAAACATGAAAGCTAAAACTCTACAGTTTCTAGGAGGAAAAATTAGCTGAAAAGTGTTTACATTCTAACTGTAAGCAAAGGATTCTTAGGACAGGAAAAGTACTAACTATAGAAGGAAAAATTTGCAAATTGAATGTCCTCAAATTTAAAAAAACTCCTTGAAGGTAAATGCTAAGAAAATGAAAAGGAAAGCAACAGATTAGGAGGAAATATTTGCAATATATCCAATAAAGGACTTGTATCCAAAATATATAAATAATTCTCAAAACTCAATTATAATAAGATAAATACAATTAGAAAATGGGCAAAATATTTGTATAGACATTTCAGAAAAGAAGGTTTACAAGTGGACAATAAAATATGAGTGATGCTCAACATTATTGGCCATCAGAAGAAATGCAAACTGAAAACACAAGATACTATAACAGACCCATGAGAATGGCTAAAATTAAAAAACTGTCAATACCAAGTGTTGAAAGGAATGTCGGGCAACTGAACCTCTCATATATCACTGCTAGCAGAGTAAAATGGTACAATCCCTTCTAAAACAATTGATGAGAAAAACAGATTTCTCATCAATTAAAACAGGTATTTATAATGTGTAATTTATTGCTCCTTAGCTCCTAAAGAACCCTTCAGTTTATGCTCTATGGTAAACAACAGAATTCCTTTAAGTGTTTCTCCTTTGAAGTGAATGTAATGTTACTAATTCTCAGTGGAAGTTACTGGAGGGACATTGCAGGAACTAAAGCTTTCTGAAATCTCTGATGTGGGCTGGGATCAGAGCCCGGCCTGGCATGTGAGCTCTCTGTGACCTTGCAGCCTCAGCCTGGTGATAACATTTCCGTACCCACTTAAATGTACCCCTGTAAGCTTTGCTTGCAGCCATCTGTGACTCAGGAGGTTACACACTGAGTAGCAGCTACTTCTTCATTCCCCTGGGAAGCTTGAGTACAACCTACTTGTAGGATAGTAGGATGGGAACAAACAAAGCCCCTGTGAACCCCAGGCTAGCATGTGCTAAAAACTTCCTTCTCCCTTCAGCACCCAGACTCCCACAGTTTACCCAGTACTGATAGATGATCATCCCCACTTCCCTGTCTTGCCCTCTGGAGGGTTGCCTATTACTTGCTAGCATATTCAGACCAACTCTAGCCTGGCTCTCTACTGGGCTGAAGTTTACCTTCTCCAACTTCTCCAATGAGGTCTGAACCTCGTCTATTTTGTCCTTCCTTAGTACCCATCCTCAGTCCCAAAGCACTATATAAGTTTTCTTTATGTGGTCACATTTTATCATAATTAATAATTCTTTACAGTATATTTCTGTTTAAGCTACTAGGGGATTTCTATCTTCTGATTGGAGCCAGGCTACTATACCATGTGACCCATCAATTTCATTCCTAGGCATTTCCTGAAGAGAAATGAAAATACATTACCACATAAATACCTGGAAACAAGCAGCTTTATCCCTAAGAGTGAAAAATGGAAAACAACTCAAATGTCCAACAAAGATAGGTGCATAAAAGTTTGTGGTGTGTCTATATGATGGAAAGCTACTCAGCAATATAAAGGAATTAATGACTGATATAAGCAACAGCAAAAATAAATGTCAAGATATTGAGCAAAAGAAGCCAAACACTTGAGTTTATATATTGTATATTGTATGTTCCATTTCTATTAAATTATAGAAGAGTCAAAAGTAACCTTAGTTACTTTCTGACAGAAAGCAGATCTTGTGTTGCCTAAGCTTGGAATGGATGGACTGACCGCAAAGTTGCGGGAGGAAGCTATGGGGTGATAGAAGGGTTCTATATCTTGATTGTGGGGTGGCTACATGAGTATATAAAGTTGTCAAGACTCATCAAACTGTTCACCTGAATTGGATGCATTGTATTTTCTATAAGTGATACTCTAAAAATTGAATAAAAAATAAAAAAAGAAATATATGGACATGTGAATGGAAGTTTGGCATGGGGATTGAATCTGATTGGTAGCTCACTGTGTGAGCTTGTGGAAGGCATTTAATATGTACCTTCAGCTGTCACCTCACATAAGCAAACATGCTTTGTCCAGTTCAGAGGGAGCTTATATAGCTACAGTAGATTAAAACGGAATAAAATTTGGCTAAAAAAGCCAAAACAAAACATTTAAAAGCCAAAAGTCAAACGAAGCAAAATGAACAAATAATATAAGGGGTGGATGCAAGAGTTATTAAGCAAGAATCCAGAAAGAAATAACAAAATCATTTACGCATTTATTCGATAACCATACATTGGGCAGATATTTTGTACTAAGCCACATGCTAGAGTCAAGAGATATAAAGGTCTTGGTATTTAAGAAGATTCCAATACAAAGGTGAGTAAAGCCCTGTAGATGAAATTGGGTAGTACAATTTACTGATGGTCATAATCCCAGAGTGCTTGTCAATGTGTCTCACTGGGGGAGAAGGAGCTGGGAAAGGAGTATCAGAGATTGAGTTGGTGGAAGAGGTGAGGGAAATAGCAAAATAGATTCCCTGGTTTTGAGCCTGAACCGATCAGGATAACAGAAAGAAGGGTAAGGTCTAGGGATAGGATAATGAATACAGCTTTGCATAAGTTAGAATTTAGGCAAGATCAGCATGTGCAACTTGCTGTGCTGGCCATACTATTAGTGATCAGGATATTGTCCTCTGCTGATACCCAAGTCAGTCTGCAGAGATGAGTATAGATGAATCCAGGGTGAGGATAAGAGAAAGAGAAACAGAAATTCAAGCATTACAAGTAAAAAAATTAAAGTCCCCTTCTTAATGAAAGTAAGAGGAGGAAGAATGAACAGCAACAACTGTTAGGCTATAAAAATTTGATATTTTGAAGTTGCTTGGATCTGCCTCTGAAATGGTTATTGGCTGAATTGATTTTGGCAGCAGTATTTAAACTATGTTTCATTACTATAAAAATAATAACAGTTACTATTTAAAGTTATAATAATGCAATAAAAATGTATTACTTCTCAATAGTTTTATGATAGTAGAAACACCAATTTTCAAATATACTATTCCATTGAATTTTTATAATCTTTTTAGGGTAGATATATTTAACCCCATTTTCCAATTAAGGAAATTCAAGCTCCATCAAGGTTAATGATTTTCCTAAGATCACACAGCTAGTATATGACAAAAATGGAGAGATACCTAGATCAGATTTCTGATCCAATGCAGTTTCTGCTATATAGCCTCATATGAGATAACATTTTCCTTTATTTTGAACTTCCCTAATAAGGAGAACCATGACAATTACTTATTTCACACAGGGAGGTGGAACACATTAGGAGTGGACTAGGGTAATGGAGATAGAAAATAAGGAAGACCGTTGAATTTGAGTGTGTACATTTTGTTTGTGTTTTGTTTTTTTTAATGTATTAGCATACCTCTTTCCTGATGATGGATTTCAGATAATAATGATTATCCCTGTTGGAATTAATTTTCAATGTGACTATATTATAACCATTTAATCTAATTTGTTTGCTTTTACTAGCAATTATGAATTCTTACTATTAATGAATGTATGATTTTCTATAATCCAATATTTTACAGATATTTAGAAGTTGGGGCATAAAACTATAAAGTGATTCTACATAGACTACATTAAATTATGCTCCAATAGTACTGAGAGCTTCAATAATACTAACGCTAACTTCCACATCTAAATAAAATGCTGCTACTTGCAGTCTTCAGGGTATGTGCTCCTTTGCATAAAAGTGATGGATTAGCCTTAGTCCATCTACTCTCTGCCCCTCCATCTAACTTATGACATGATAAAGAATATTTACAAGAGGGATGGCCTAAGGTAGTAGCATGATTTTTGGCTCAGGTGAGTCTAAGAAAAGATAGATCTTTGATGCTAGCAGTCTCTATCCATCTCAGGAAAACATCAGAAAATATTATGTGCAAGTGATTGAATCTATTTGGAGAAAAAATTGTCCTGGAGCCAAATAACAATATAATTATTTTGTATAGTGCTTGACACATCTTGTCTTTCTATACAGAATAAGATTAATCAGCATCATGGCTAAACGTGAATCAGCTGTCATGCTTGGTGGATGTTAAGGTCATGAACAACCTATTTTCTCTGCAGCTGAGAGTAATTAATATATTATCTGAGATACTGTCCACAGGAAGAAGTGGACAGTAAGTATAATCCCTGATTTAGAGATTGATTCTTCAGAGACTCATAGAGGAGAAGAGAAATGCCCAGCATTATTTTTTCTATAATTGTCATGACAAATGTTTTTTCCAACACATAATGCTCCAAACACAAAGTTTCCTCACTTTTGCGTCTATGTGGTTCTTACCAGGTGGTTCTTCTATGTGGTTCTTACTGTTCTCTCTTTTATCATTATTTGTGGTTTCATTAACACCCTACTTTCAAAATCCAGACTGAGCCTTTTTCCTTTGCCTGTCTCTCATCATGCCCATCAGAGGAACATGATCAAAGTAAACAATGAATAAATGCTTTTTGAATGAAAAATAAATGTAGGAATAAATGCATTCATTGGTAAAAAAATATGAAATTCATCTATAAGTGGACCTATCCTTGATCTCACTAGCTGTGTGCTCTAAAGGTATGTAAATGAAGTATGATATTCAGATATTATTTCCTGAGCCCTTATGATGTGTCAGGCACTGTTCTTTACACTGATGTTAGAGCAGTGAATGAAACAGATAACTCTTTAGCCTCATGGACCGCATATCCTCCTGGAAATTGATAAATAAGAGATATATCCACAAAGAAACTAAATAATATGTGAGTTGGTGATAAGACCTATGGAGAGAACACATTAGTAAAAGTAGATGGGGGATGATGGGTTGGAAATAATAAAACTTAAATTGATAAAGGTAAGACCTCAGTGAGAAATAGGTTTTTGAACAAAAATGTAATGGAGGTGAGGAAGGGAGACATGTAGATATTTAACAGATTAGGAATAAAGGCAGAATACTTTTATGCAGCATCATCCCTCAAGTGTTCGTGAAACAGTAGAGGGCCAATTTTCCTGTAATGATAGAGCAATTGGATGAGTAGTAGATGACATAGAGAGTCAATAGGGAGGCCAAATGGTAAGTATTGCAGGCCACTGAAAGGACACTGGCTTTAACCTTGAGTAAAGGAAAGGTGATCGGAGTCTGTGTTTAATAGCATCACTCTACCTACAATGTCAATATTTGTCTGTAGATTAAGGAAGGGTATTCATACTGGGACCAATATATAAGAAACTTTCAAAAGTCCAGGAAAATTGAAGACAGGATAGGTGTAGGTGTATAGGTGGTGTTTGCACCGGTGGGGAAACTTTGCATGATTTTAGATATATTTTAAAATTGTAGCCACCAGTATTGAGTGACAAGTTGGGTGTGCTGCTTAAGAGAAGGAAAATATAGAGGTGACTGCAAAGCTTTTGTTCTCGGAGAAACTGAAAGGATGGAACTGCTACTAATGGAGATGAAAACTTTGCATGCGTGTGTGTTTTGGGGGTAGAGATGTTGTGAGATTTTCCCTGTGTCTAAATTTCATTCTTCTTATGAAGGACTCCAGTAATAGGATTAAGACCCATCCCAGTTCAGTTGGGGCCACACCTCAACTGAACTAACCTTATCAAAAGGTCCAATTAAAATGGTTCCACAAACATAGGGATGTATTAAGTTTAATAACATATGTTTTGGGGGTACGTAGCTCCAAGTCATACCAATACACATCTCAAGATCCTTAATTTACATTTTCAACATCGCTTTGCCTTGCAATTTAAAATCTTGACAGATTCTAGAATTAAGATGTAGATATGTTTTAGGGAGAAGGGGCTTTGTTCTGCCTACCACAATGATGAACCAAGTAGTAAGGTCGAATTAAAATCAAGACAGTTTGCTTTCTTGAAAGCCAAATGAAGATTATTCTTGAAGGAGGAGGGTACATAAATATGCCAAATGCCTACTGGTGGGTCAAATAAGCTAAGACTTAAAAATGAACATGTAAGTTGGTAGATCAATTTTTTGAGGCAAAAGCCTTTCTGATGTAGATTCAAGGGAATATGGCGGAGGGAATTGAAGGCAACTATTATAAACAACTTTTTTTCAAGGAATTTTGTTCTAAAGAGGAAAAGAAAAATGGGGTGACAGGTTGAGAATAGGTAGTTATTAGAGAGTTATTTTTAAATTGTGAAATATAACATATATACAAAAAAGCAATACATTTAAAGTACATTTTAACAAGTAGTCATAGAACTGATTTCAGAGTTTGGCTTGGGTTATAGTTCCACAATTTCAGGTTTTTCCTTCTAGTTGTTCCAAGACACTGGAGACTAAAAAGAAATACCAAGATAATGATTCAATAGTCATACTCTGTGTTAACTCCTAACTTCTCTGTTATAACTCCTCCTTCTCCTTTAATCCTTCTCCCAGTCTTTAGGGATATTTGGGTTATGCCCATTCTAACTTTTTTGCATGTTGAAAAGGTATGTTGAAAATATGGCATAAGGGATGGAACTGATTGATGTTCCTGAAACTACTGGCACCTCTGGGTTCCAGGACTTACCTGGCCTAGGAACCATCTGAAGGTTTTAGGCTTCTGAAAAGTAGACTTAGTGCATGCAATAGAGGGTTATTTTTTAATGGGAGGAATAATAACATGCCTGTATACTGATTCAGACGACCTGAATGATGCAGAAGAGTGAGTGTTTAACAGCTGGATTAAAGACCTTGACTAGATAAAAATGGTGATGTGATCTAGTACAGAGTGGAGTGATTAACCTTATATATGAGTACAACATGCCATAATAACAGGAGGAAAAAAAGGTAGATAGAAAAATAGATGTGGAATTGTGCATTTTTATTTGTCTGAGGAGCACAAAGCAGAAGTTGTTAGGATTTACAGGAGAAGGGAGGAAGTATTAAAGAACCATCTAGGAGAGCAAGTGACCAGCCTAGAGTGAGACTGTAGATTTCTGGACAGCACTAAGTGCATACTTGAGGTTTGAGGTCATAGATTTAACATGATGCCAAGGATGGTGTGTCTTTGTGTTTCTAGTACCATTCAATTACATAAGTATAGGAATAGGAAAAGAGTTGAATTAGAAACGTTCTAAGCTAAAGAGATTAGGCTTAAAGAGGTGGAAGGAAGTTGAATTTTAAAGTATTTTGATTAGATGATAAGATTTATCTAGAATAAGGAGAAAAGAGAAGACTTCACAGGGCTGAAAGCTAATGAAAGTGTGACAGTATGAGTGGATTGTTAGTGTTGCTAGGGTCATAAAGGGTAATAGCTGGACGTATAGGTATTAGAGTGGGATGCTTAAAATTAAGATTATACTGGGATTGAATGACTGGTAATGACTGGATCTAGGGTCCTTGTGAGTAAATCACTGAAATAATGAAAGTCAAGTTAAGTGAAAGTGAAGGACTTGAAAATAAATAGTACTGGAATAATAAATCTACATGAAGAGTGAAATTACCAAAATTATATTTTTGATGGGACTGGAGGTATCTCTCTTGAGATACTGCTGTTAAAAAAAAAAATGCTGCATCTACTTTCTTTTAGTGAAGTTGTTTAATTAGCTGAAGTCAGGCTCCAATAGTGAATAATTAACTGATCTCAAGAAGAGTACAAGTGTCTTTGTTATGGTCACATAACTGTTAGTTGTACATTGAGCAAAGAGCCCTTGTGTACTTTCTTCTTTCACATAAACTCTATAAACTTCAGTTTCTTTATTTATAAATTGAGGTAATAGTATCTAATTAATAATTCTATTGTAGGAACTTAATGAGGTAATCATGTAAATGCTTCTTGCAGTTTCCTGGGCAGAATGAACACTCAACTATATCCATGATTCATACTAATTAAAGAGCATACTTGTGAAAATGCAGTTGCTTGGTCTCAGCTAATCATCTGCAAGCCGTGAAACTCTAAAAAGTGGATCTTAGGAATACATTCAATATTTTACTATCATTTATTATTTAATTGACACTAATCATTATATTTGTCATTCTCAATATTTGACATTTCATAAAATTCTCTGGGAAGCATTTTATAGATAGGTTTTCTTTAGTTGTCTATGTACATTTTGAAGTAATTGAAGAAATGCACCTATATTTGAATTTGCAGTGAGCTTTGGTAATTACTTTTACTGGCAATGTATTAAAGGCATAATACTGATCTATATTTCTGTTACACTAGACCCATCGTTACATGTGTAAAACTTGCCTTCCTGAGTATTCTGCTGTGCCCTGTGAGATAGCAGATGCTGGCTAGATTAACTTCACCCAAGCAAACTATTTTCATATCTGCCTGAATATCAGAGTGACACAAAGGAAAGAAAATTGTACTTAAAAAGAGAACTGGGAGTTCTAAATACTCACTATAAAAATTTTCTGATTATTTCCATGGAATCAAATTTTTCTTCTTTTTTCCTAACAAGATCCTTCCCTTTTAGTGAGCCATTACTTCCTGGAAGTGTTACAGCTATAGGATTTGGGCAAATCTACTCCATGGGCAACACCAAGGTAGACCTTTGTGAGTGTGAACAAATAGCCATCCCGACTGTAATTGGTCCTGATGGTCCAGACCTAAGTGAATTGGGGCACAGTGATTTATTCACTGGTAATCCAAATAGTGTAAACCTAGTGATTTCTGTTTGGTGATGGTCAAGACGTGCTTAAAGAATGTAAACAAAGAAACTTTTAGACCTGTTTACTACTGTCCACCATGGTGTAATCATAAGCAAAGCCAGTCTTCACATGCAAACTTGTGTTGGAGATTTTGGGTGAAGTAGGGAAGAGTTGAGAGAATCTTAGAGAAATGCAGTGTGGCCTTAATGTTACCAACTTGAGCACCCCCACTCCTATATCAACCTGAATATCCCCACTCCTTTACCAACCTGAGCACCCCCCACACCAACCTGAACACCCCCCACTCCTATACCAACCCGAACACCCCCCCACACCAACCTGAGCACCCCCACTCCTATATCAACCTGAATATCCCCACTCCTTTACCAACCTGAGCACCCACCATACCAACCTGAACACCCCCACTCCTATACCAACCTGAGCACCCCCACACCTATATTTTCTGTTACTGTTGAATTCTCTTATATTGTTTAAGCCATCTTGAGTTGAGTTTTCTGTTTCTTACAACTGAAAATATCTTGAATAATTTGGTCCCTTTAACTTGTCTACAAATTCTTTGAAGTGGAGCTATTATTTGAGCTTTATGATGAGATATTTCATAAAACTATAGCAACCTTAAACATCATCTAATCCCACGGTTTTATTTTATACTCTAATCTCATCTCCATCATTGTTAGCCTATAGAGTATAATATTTCAGGGTCTAGGCAAGAGAACAAAACTCTATCTGCAATTAAAGAGAAGGAATTTAATACAGATAATAAACTAAGAAAAACTATTAGAAGAGCTTAAGATATGTGAAGTAACACTGAGATAGCAAATGCAAGATGTAGCTATGAACCTAGGGCTTGGAGGACAAAGAGAGGAGGCTGTGCCAGCATAATCCAGGAGCCAAGGCTACACAGCAGAAATTCCAACTACGATATGTTTTACTTTCAGGAGCTGGACCCACAGATAATAGCTACTGTCATATATTTGAAAATTGTGGAGTTGGGGGAAGGGGAAAACATTCTGACTTCTCACTACCTCTCACCCTCCAATCTCCTACCAGTAGCTTACAATTGTCAAAGCACTGAGTAAAGTGGCCTGTACAAATCTCAAGAGTCAGCCCTACTGCCAAATAAAGCAGAACCTGATTCCGAGAGAAAACAGGCAAGCAAATGGCATGCAGAAATATAATTTGTCCTTTACTACTGTACTACTTAGGGTAAGTGAAACTATTCACTCTATTCTTTTTTTAATTTTCATGCATTTTTATTGAGATATATTCATACACTATACAATCTATCCAAACTATAAACTCAGTGGTTCACAATATCATCACATAGTCATGTATTCATCCCTGTGATTATTTTTAGAACATTTGCAATACTCCAGAAAAAGAAATAAAAATAAAAATCCCATACATCCCATACACCTTCCCTCTCTCTCTTATTGACCACTAGATTGCAATCTACCCAATTTTATGAGTTATAATAGAGAGAGCTTAACTAACAAAGTGTTTTATATATATGTGTATATATATATACAATGTTTATATATATATATATAAAATGTATCAGTGGAATGATACAAAACATTCAGAAGAAAACAAAACAACAACATATATATATATATACAATATATAAATATATATATTTATGTATATTATATATATATAAAATGTGTCAATGGAGCAAAACAAAACACCCAGAAGTAGAGCATACAAACACAGGCAACTGCCTTTTTTTTTTTTGGCAGTATAGTTATACAATCATTATCAAAGGTCATTCTGGGTATTATAAAACACTAGACTCTAAAAAGAAATACCTATATAATAAGTCAGTAGTCACAGTCATTTGTTAAATCCTAATTTCTCAGTTATACCTGCTCCCTCCATTTGATCTTAATCTTATATCTAGGCAATGACCATTTTAACTTCTTCGTGCTAGAGAAGGGTGTTGATCTTCTGGGATAAAGTAATAAAATTTGTTGTTTTTGAAGAGATTGCTACCTCTGGGTTTTAGAATTTATCTGGCATAGGATCAATCTGGAGGCCTTAAGTTTCAGAGACAATAAATTCACTAAGAAAAACCGATACTATTCATTCTAATGTATAAATCCCAAATCTTAGTGGTTCAGCAAACTAGAATTTGATTTATCTTCAGTGAAGTCTAATTAAGAGTTCCTGGTCAGTGCGAAACAAGAGATTTCTCATTTCATGAATTCATCCTCTACTAGGTCTTTATAGTATCTTTCTCTTAATTGGCAAGAGGGAAGGAGATGAAGGATTGTGTATGAGAGGTCTTGTGTGCTGGCCCTGGGAGTTGTGTGTATGACTCTCATCAGTGTTCTACTGTCTGAAATCCATCTCTTGAATATACCTACCTCTAAGGGACTGGGAAGTGTTTGTAGCTTTGGCTCATCAAGAAGTGACTAGGTCGATGAACACCTAGGTTGTCTCTATCAGTGATGCCATCTTCTGGGTTTATAACTATCATAGAGCAAACCCTTCCTTTTTGGTAAATTATAGTCATTATAAAATCTGTTGAGCTGAAAACTCATTTATAGAAAATGGTAAAAAAAATAAATTTTACCAGTGGTCCTTTTTCTGACATTCACACTACTTGGAATAAATCTGACCGTCTTTCAGTGACATAGACACAACTTCTTCTCCAAATACGCATATCTGAAAAGTTATTTTTTTCTTTGCAATATGTTTTCAATTCCTTCAAACATCTGAGTCATCATTCTCAGAATAACCTCCATTTTTGTAATATCTATGTGTAAGAAAATTTTCCTGATGTAAAACAACCAGGTTTACATAGGTGTGAATCCCAGCTTTAACACCTATTGGTGAGTTTGGAAAATCACTTTCTTCTTTAAACAATAATAGTATAGTCATCATTATAGTCAGGTTAATGAAACATATTTTTAATGAATAATTAAATAAGATTTTGTTTCCAGAGTAACTAGTCCAGTGGCTGAGACTTCTTGCCTATTGGATAAAGGGAATACTATTTTTATTTTGTTCCAAATTTTGAGAGTCCAGAGAAGAATATTTCCTTTTGAGGTTTTAGTATGAATAATAGAGTATGAAAGGGGATTGTGAATTGAAAGTTGGTGAGAAAACCAAAGGTATTTGGAGCATATGGAGAGGAGAGGTAGGAGATACGGCTGAAAATGTGGCTGAGATGCACAGATATGAAGTTTTAAACTTATACCTGCAAAACAAGTTTTATGTGATTTTGCAGTAAGCTATATGTGAGCATGCCTCCTTCTGAACTGCTTACTCTGCTTTACTGCATCACTGACTCAGTCCAGCACCAAACTTGGCTCTCCCGCCATTGGCCATTCATCTGATGTTCCCATCAGATGTAGTGACTACAAAAAACAAAAAACAAACAAACAAACAAAAACTTGAGTGAATTCTTAACTCATTCAAAAAATATTTATCGACCCTCTGATCATATGGCAGATGCTATGGATACTTGAGGAAACAAGGTGAAAAAACCTGGCCCTAGTATTCAAGAAACATATAATCTAGGGGGAGTAATAGATATATAAACAGAGACTGACTTAATGAAATGGAGATGTGGCATGATCAAATGAAAAGGTAAAGGGAAAATATCTATATCTAGGCAAATCAGACAAGATGTCAAAGAGAAATATTTTCTCTGAATTTCTTTGCAAGTCATTTACTCACATTATTTGACTGGGGCTCACCAGTTTATCTCTACAAAACAAAACATTGCATAAGGCAATAGAATATTTAGGAAACTGCTGAAATTTTTATTCACTTGAGTGTTTAGAGATGCATTTGGGGAGAAAAGTGGGACCCTCTGGAATTCTGCACCAATTTTCCAATTTTACATGGTAGATTTTGGTTCGGAAATCATAACCAGGTTCAAATCCCAGCCTTCATGCTTCTCATTAGGACAGATTTTCTTGCTCTTCATCTGGAAAAAAATGACATAATAGTCACTGCTTTGAATAAAGCTAATTATATGATATAAAGCACCTAAAGTATATTAGTTGCTTATTAAATGACAATTTTATTCTTTGTATTTTGTAAAATGAAGAAACCATGACCCACTGGCATGCTAAGTACTAAACATAAAACAAAAACATTAAATCTCTTTTAAAATTGTTCACTCATACCCTATATTCCAGAAATCCCTGGCACATAGTAAGTCTCAGTAAGTAAGTAGCATACATGGGTGAATGAGTAGATAATGAATTGTCCAATGTCACATGACAAATAATTGGCAGTTTCGTAACTGAAATCCATTTCTCTTGACTAACTACTGTGTTTTCCTTGATTATCCAAAACAATTTTTAATTTCGCATTATTCATATCATAAGTATCCTAGTTATTTATATTTCTAAGTATCTCACCAGAATTTGGCTCTGCTACTGACTTTGTATTCCTGAGACATATCTGAAATGCAGAGAAATTCCCATTTCAAATTCTTTAACTTTCTCCAGTTCTGCTTGATACCTAGTCCTGCATAAGTCTCGTCATTAAGTTGTGCCATTTAAAATAATGCCTGTAAAATGAGCAATCCAGGGGCAGTGCGGTTCCTGGTACCCACAGTGCACTTTTGTGGGAAAGAAAATCTGTTTTACTTTGTGCTTAAAGGATACTCTATTCTGACTAAAATGCGAGACTGCTGTACCACGGAAGGAGCTTATGTAGGAATGATATTATGAATGACATTTGCAATCTATCATTTCAGTGGAATAGTTCAGAATTTATATCAAAATATAAACATGTAGGGATTATCGTTAATAGAATCTTAGAACTAGATGGGTCTCAAAATCATATATTAATTATTTCATAAATGAGGAACCTGAAATTCAGAGATATTAAATAAACTGCTCTGGGTCACAGGCAATGTTAGTATCAAATCCACAACTAAAATCTAGTCTTTCCACTTCCAATTAAGTGGAGTTATTCCCCTGTTTTCCTTTTCTTTTCTTCTCATTATTCTCCCTTCTTTCCCTTCCCCTCCCCTCCTTTCCCCTCCTCTTCCCTCCCCTCCCTCTTTCTTACCAAGGCTTGCCATCTTCTATCTGCTCAATTTTGTTCCTTTCTATTGGGTTAAATGAACCAAGACCTAATACCTGGTGGGAGATCACACATTAATTAGTGATAATAATGGCAATTGTGTTTTGTCAGATCAAATTATGTGGCATGCTATTTCTCTAGCTCACTATGTAATTTATTGTATCATCCTGTCTCAGAAGTGAGATTATGGCTTTAGTGCTTTACATTCAGGAACCCACTGGACATTTCTATTACAACCCTGGAGTCATATCACAACATCTACTTCCATGCAGTTTTGCATCACAAACAGGCTAATGGAAATTCATCTTGAGAGTAGTAGGCTAGGACCCACAGGGCAAATATAGCTTTCTGCTTTCATTCTTGGCTTTTATTGATTGAAATTTCAGAAATGGAGAGGGTGCCTTAGAATTGTCAACACTTAATGTGTTCAGAACAGAAATCCTGATTTCTATTTCCAGCCATACTCCTGAATTACAGAAGAACTCTGAGTCAGGTGCTACATTTCCCTGCCCATTTTACTGTCTTCATAATGTGAATAAGGAAGAAGTCCTGCCCTCAAACTTACCTTACAGAAATGCCCCTAGAAATAATGAGATCACAAGCATAAAAGAACTTGGAGCTTAAAGAATGACATCAATTATGTCTGCACATTGATCTCATGAGATGTAAGTCACAACTGTATAGCAGTTTCAGGTGTACAGTGACAACTTACAAAAAGCTTTTTCTACTTTGTAACTGCTGAAATTTTATAAAGAAAATAATAAAGCAGGGAAAATAAAGACACTTTCTCCATACTCTTCAATAGCTATGTCTACAAAACTCATGGAGCAACACTGAATATCAATAGTAGAAGATACCTAGACCAGCCTTTCAGCTTTCCAAGCTACAACATTTCTGGCAGATAGTTTCTAATCTTTGCTTGAGTATTTTTAGGGATAAGGCCATTACAAACTTTTAAGAGAGTTATTGATGGACCTCACTCATGGTTACAAATTTTTACTCTTTGACGGCACTGAGCTCTTGCATACATTCTATGGTAATTATGATCTTATAGTTTCCTACCTATCATTCTTCCTATACTTCAGGACATTAACAGCCATTTGTTAATTTCTTCTCTTAGCCTAAATATCCCCTAGTTCTCCATTCCTTTCTCCATTTTGAATCCTGCTTTCTGTAGATGCTCTTGTTTGTTTATACCTTGAGTAAAATGTAGTGTCCACCACTTTATCCAGCGCTACAGAACATATGTGGGGAAGACATGGAGTGTTCCAGTCAGAATGCCTTTCAAGAAAGAATGTGATAATCAGCTGTGAGGAGTACAGTTGGCTGAAAGCTTCCAGGATTTACTGCAACATTTCAGCTGGGGCAGGTGTTTCCTGGAAACCCTATCCAGTGATTAAACCTGGTAGCATACTAGAACCTAGCCATTTCTGCCCAAACAGAAATCCTCTACAGTCAACTTTTTTTTGTACCCAAGCCCTCTGTCGAGATAGTGGGGGCTTTCTCAGAGCAGTACCACAGAGTGAGGTACTGTTTTAACCCTCCTTTAATGCCCCTCTCCATTTACAGGTCACACCAGCAGCACAGTCTGAATGGTGACCCTGCCTACTCCTGCACCCTCTCTCCATTATCTCTTACAGGCATTATTCCAGCTATTCCTTGAATTTCTAACTCCATGCTGGCATCTGCTTACTGAAGGACCAAACTGAGACAATACGCTGCCTGCCTAACCTTGGTCTGGTCTTTTCCACCTTCTTTAAAGCAATGGGAGTCAATAGTCAGTAACCCATCTCAAGATAATAGAGGATGAGAAATGTGGAATTCCTTAATTATTGTGATGCCTGATCTCCTACTCATACAATTGGCTGAGGTTTCACCCTGGGAACACTAGATCCTATGTAAAATGTTCCAAATTTCCTCTAGTCCATCCCTGAAAAGCTTGATTTCAAGATCCAAGAAGGAATTAGTAACTGGAATGAATTTCTGAATACTTTCTGTAAGCCTTCCAAACATGCATAAACCACCACATTAGTTATAGTTTAGACACTATTTTTTTTTCATCCCTGAGATTCTTGCCCAGACAACTCTGATGATCTCGTGATTTATCTTACCATATGTGGCTTCACCTCAATTTTATCTTCAATACTTGCCATCATTTCTCTGGCTTTTATCTTTGAAATTCTTTCTTGAGCACAATTATAATTCTCTAGGCTTCATTCTAACTATATACTTATATATCTTTGTGGACTTCACTATACATAGAGCCCCAACTTCTTGCATCCATGCCCCTGTGCAGAATTTTAAAAATTCAAAAAATCTTAAGTATGTTAATAGAGCGTAAGATGGCAGCCACAATCATGCTATACAATTCGTGTTAGAATCATGACAAGGGATTAAGAAAGAAAGATCTTTATATATTTAGTGAAGCAAAAGATTCAAGTGGAGGACAGGAAAGCCATTCCTGGAAAGTTTGTTCTTCCTTGTATCAGATTCAAGCTTATATCTCTCTCTATTTCTCCCTATATCGCTCTGTGTGTCTCTCCTTTGCTCTCTGCTTCTCCCTTCCTCTTTCTGTCTCTCTAACACATTCATGGTCTTGGCTGAAACATCTTGAAGTCCTTGTAGCCCTTTCTTAAACGTGTGCCTTCAAAGACAAGCACATCCCTTAATACTTCGTGGAATCACGTGCTCTCTCCCTTTCTATGTTGTAGTCCAAGAAGCCAAGAAGGACAAAAATGTCAGATAGGTCATACATGTGTGTTTATTAGTTTTTGAGCTTCCTGTTAATCCCATCATCCCTCTCACTAAATCCTCTCTATTGTCTACAGGAAACATTTTTTGATCAGCTTTACATAAAATCTACCAGAAGTCTATTTTTATAGGTTATCAGTGGCAGATCACGTACTGACTTTAAAATGTAATCTGCTCTTCTATAGCTGAAATGTTCAACATTATTATTTGATTATGGTTTCCATAATCTACATTCCTTACTTGCATTTTCTTTTAGGAAAACTTACCGTCTGATGTCTTTCTGCTTAGTTCCCTTGAGTTTCTGAGATTTTCCCTAAGTTAGATCCAACACTTAAATAGGGAGCCCTGATTTATGTTCAGCTTTGCCTCCTGCCAGTTTTTTTCACAGGTTTTTCTTATTGCTCCCAATCTTGTTTTCTGGGCCTTGAATAGATTTAAGTGGATGTTCAGTTCAGAATCAGATGTTTCCGTCAGTTACACTCCATGTACCTGAATCTCTTTCTTCTTTGCTTCCGAATTTTTGTCCATGGAATTAGAGGGATTTTGACTAGTTCCACATTCTGTCCACCAAATATTTGTTTATCTTCTTGGGCATTTCTTCACTTATAAATGTGGATAATAATATTTTAATCACAAATAATTAGACCAGAGAATTACATTAGATGTTGCATGAAAAATGGGCTGTTGTCTTTTAAGCCTTCTTCTACCAAAACATTCCTATCATGTTTTAGTTGTCAAATGTTATAACAAAGAATATTATGTTAATATGATATTCACAATTGCTCAATTCACATATACTGTATCAAGTCCAGTAATATACAGGAGCTCATTTATTTCTTGCAACATTTCTGAAAAAAACTTGCAAGAAAACATTTCTGAAATGCACATTATCTCCTAGGTCTTGAACTAGGCATTGCCATTATTTCTCCTTTTTTACAGATAGAAAAATGAGGCGCAGGAAGCTTAATTGTTTCATATGAACTTGATTTTCAATAACTAACAAATGTGTAACTCAAATATAAGTCTTTCAGACTTCATAATCAATTCTCTTACTTTTACGTGTAAACCTATTTCTCTTAAGACAGACATTGGAGTAATTTGATTTCAGGTGTTAAAATTTCACATGCAAAGAGTAGATTTCAATATTCAAATTTGGTAACAAACAATTGAAGTAATTAAACTTCTGCCTTTTTCTTTTTTTAACGATTTCTCAAATTATGCCCTCTAGGCAATGGGTTCAAACAGATGGATATTGTGAGTTGAAGCAGCATTTTCACATTTCACAGAAGGAAATTTATAAGCTTAGTCTGTGAATTTCCATCTCACCATAAAATAGCCTGAGAATGTGGTCCAAACAAATCTCTATACCTCAGTTTCTCCATGGAGAGAATTTAGATAGGACTTCCTAAAGTTCAAATGAGACCAGCATTTATCAAAGAGATGGTCTTAAAACATCAACGTCATAGATAAAATATAAGTTGTAGACAACTTGAGGGTAAGGTCTCTACAAAAATAAGATGCCCAACATAGAAATGAAACATAGCACATATTCAGAAAATGTTTTCTGTAATAGTGATTTTAAAGTAAAGAAAAACACGGAAGTTTCTACTTTAAAATAAAATTGTAAAACTAAGGGAATTGAATTTTTAAGAAGTAAAGGGAAAAACAGAATTAATAGCAAATAAAGTGCTGCTAGGATGTGAAGGAAACTTTAAAAATGTAGGAAATTGAGTAGAATAGGAAAAGCTAATTCAAGTATGCCTTTTATTTCTTTTGCAGAATATCTATTTGTAACTTATAGATAATTTATAGATCTATTCAATTAGCAGGTTGACAAAAGTGTGCCTACATCTTCCCAGAGCAACTGAAAGCAATAATCTCTGTACTGTGTTGTTACTGTTGATAAAAACTTTCTGTAGCCAGTAAAAGTGAATTCAGCTTTCTGCAGATTAGTTGAGGGGGAAATGAATCACAGAGAGGAATCTTTAGAGATTCAAACATGACAAATAAATATGTGGTCTGGAGTGGAAGCCTTGGGCACACAGATACCGCATTCAGAGGCACAGACTGAAATAGTCAGCTGCAGTTTTATATTTTGATTTAAATCTTTGGTGTTTACAGAAAATGTGTACAAAAGGTTTCTGTTTTCTACTTGTCCTTGGCAACTTCAAGCAAAGTGGTTTCTCACTTCCTGCAAACCATTCTCTTCATGAATGTAACCATATTGTTTCCTGGTTCAGCAGACTAAATTAGCAATTAAATAAAAAGGGATGCTCTAATTAAATGTGTGAGAGTCATATTAATTTATACTAGAATTTTTTTTAGATCTAAATCAGAAAGCATTTGAATTTAAAATATGTTGTCACCTCTTTGCACTGATTTTTTATCAATTAACCCAACCTTTTGGATAGTGCTAAGCTATGGAAATCTTGGATTTCAGACAGATGCTTTTTATTAGAGGCTGATGGGCTGAAGTGAATGTAAAGCCTTTTAAAATCCCCATGCTTATCTATTACATCTCTTGCAGATAGATTGCTGTGAGGGAGATATGTATATGAAGAGTAGTTCAAGCATGGCCTATCCATTTTGTTGGCATTATAGCTTTTCTATTAATTCATACAGATATTAAATATTCAATGCCTGCCTTATAAATTAGTAAACAGAGGATATATGAATATGTATTTCATTTTAAGCTCCCTGGGATAGCCATATGAGTCCAACTACTTTATGAGTAATGCAAGGGGACAGTAGTTAGATGTTCATATTTCAACACATAAGAAGACTTCCATATCGTGCTTGGAAATTATTCAACTATCTCTTGGTATATTGGAGAAAATATACTTGAGGTTAAAATTAAACTTGTTAATTTCTATAAGTGAGAAAAAATACATGAACAATTAACAATTAAACTTGTTAATTTCTATAAGTGAGAAAAAAGACAAAAACAAAAACATTCCTTTTCCTAAAAACTTTGAAATATCTCCTGAAAGAACAATAAATTTACCCTTTCTCAGATTTGCTTCCCTGTATAAATATATTTCAGCTTGGCTGTATCTCTTTATGCGTTTTTTTTCTTTGTTTCTCTGGGTATATGTTTACCTATCAAGTCATTTTTTATCCTGATTTCTTTATGGAGGAAACAAAAAACTGCAATAAAAAGCCTAAGTCTTCCACCCTCTAGCTTTCACATCAGTCACCCTACTCCCATGATGTCAGATTTTCATTTAACTCCTTAAACCTCAATTCCCCCAACTATAAAAATGGTGAAGGTAATAATTTTTTGATGGGTTGTTATAAATGAGACAATTTTAAGTATTTACAGCATTAGTTCTTGAGGAGTTGGTATGGAACCCTGAAGCATTGTATTTGTTCTTTTCTTTGAACCTGAGCAGTCACACAACACCATGATGTGTGCAATTGCAATGTCTAGCAGAGCTGGTCACACAGTTCAATATGCAGTAGTGTGTTCTAGTTGTTCTAAAAAGGAAGAGTCATGTCCCCGAAGTAAGCGTATACCCAAACAATATTAGGCAGTGACTGAAGATTGTAAAAGTGTTACCTTATAAGTATATCTAGAGAGCCATATGGCAAGTAATGACAGTCATTCATAACAACATATAACTGAAGAGTGACAAAATGTGTCCTGCTATAGTTTTGGATGTGTTTATATACACTGTGAGATATTTTATGATGTAGCAATGAGAATGGGATTACACCTGATTTGCTTGATGCAATTTAGAGTTTGTATATCCTTCAAGGATGTCACCAAATATTTTAATATGTATTTAAAATTTTTCTATGAGCACAAATGATTGCGTAGCACAATGTATACATAGCTGATATATGCTACATAGTGATTTATTTTCCCTTCCTTTTTCATTCCTTCCCTCCAAAAAAGAAAAAAAAATTGCTAGCCTTTATTCATGTTCATTCATTTTCTCTGCCACTACCATTCTCTCTCTCTCTGTAACACACACTAACTTGCTCACACTTCCTCTTTCTCTCTTTTCCTTTTTCTCACCGCAGTTGTCAGCTATTTCTTTTATTTTTACTTCGGCCTTTGACTGTTTTATGAACTTTTTATTTTACCTCTAAATCAAAACTAAGTCAAAATATAATAGTTCAGCTGACCTTTAAAAACATGTTGGTGATTCTTTCTTGAGGTACTCTAATATACTTTGTCTGCCAATACCTTCCCTCGTTTGACCTTCTTAAACCTTTCATCTAATGAAGATAGAAATAAAAAGCAAATAAATGCAGTGTTTTGGAATTGGCAAAATGTCTTTTAGGCATCTTAGCTTTTTCTTTGTTTTTTTTAAACAGTGAGTACATGAATGTCAGCTTTGGTCCTTTGAAAGGGCTAAATTGCTAGGAATAACTTCTGCTTCTGAGTAGTTCAAATGGTTATCTATTCCAATAGTTATAAGTGGGAGTGTATTTATTACAGAGAAAGAATAATTGGTGTAAGTAATACATTTATCAGTTGCATATAATTCCATATCAATTAGAAACTTCCTTACGTTCTCTTGAGTCAAGGTTGAAGATTTCCTTGAGCGATATCAGCTGAGATTTCTTATAATACATTTTTTCTTTTTCTTTATATACCAGGATGAACCATAGAGCAGTGTTATTACTTATGAGATAATTAAAATAATGCTTTCTTATTAAATACATATCTCATAGTTAAATATCTATCTCAAACTAAGAATTTTTGTATTCAGATCTGTTATAAATAATACTCCTAATAAAATAGTGACAGACATGAAGAAAACTATTTTCAATTTTTTAAACATTGTTAAAAGTAAAATGGCATGTTTTTCAAAATGAATTCTGCTAGGCATATTCAATCTGTCTTTGTTGAAGCTTTATCACTGGAGATGACTCATTTTCTCATGCCTGTGATGGTTTTTCTACTCCAGCTAGTTGAAAACCTTGATTTTCTCTCTCACAAGTTACTAGAGAGTCTTTGCATGAGACTCAATTGGTTTTACAAAGATAATTTAGCATTTATTCCCCAGATGTTTTTTAATGCTTTCATGTTATAGAAATTGCAATAAGGACTTTTGATTCTGGAAATTCATGTTAAGGAACATCTAGGGATGTCTCTTCAGAGATAGTAAACCTCAATGCTTAGTGATACTCAGAAGCAATGTAAAAATATTTCTTAATATTTTGAATTTTACAAGGACTTGCACATTCACATCTCTGTCCTTTTACAAACCTGTGCTGTAAATTATGTCATTATGATTAGTTTCTCCATTTTACTGACAAGACAACTAAAGTTCAGAGAGATTAACTGATTTACTCAAGGTCGTATACTTGTAAGAAGCAGAAAAAGAACTTTCAGTGATAGCTTGAGGGTTTCAAGCCTTTGTACCCATAAAGGTTAAATGCAAATGATAAAAACTGTTGCTAAAACTGCCATTAGGCAATAGGGACAGCAGGGGTGTGTGTGTGTGGGGGGGGTGAGTGGTGGGGTGGCAGTAGGGTGGAATGCTTCCTTTTCCATCTTTATACTTCCAAATTCAAACTCATGCTCACTACTCTCTTCCATCTCTAACAGTCCTCTGGCTTTCCTTTATTCAATGAACGGGACTTCATTATATTTAGCAGGTCAAATTTTTGGTGTAATCTTTAATCCTCTCCTAGTATTCACCCTCCATTTCTAAGTCATTAAACATTCTCTACCTTTATTTCATGACATTACTTTGTAAATTTCACTTGACTCTGTCTGGTTGACACCATCTCCTTTGATGCTGCCTTAGTCATAGCTACTCACGTTTCCATGTACTGTTACGGTCCTTACATGTGCTAGGTCCCTCCTCCATTTTGCTGTCTGCACTACAGCTGAAATGTTCTCGCACATTAGAAGTGTGATTAGTTTGTGATTACATCTTTCAACTAAAAACTCTTTGCTGTCTTGTCTTTTAGGGCTGAGGTGGTGCTGGGGGGTGGGGGTGGGGGGAGTCCTTAGCAGACCTCTAGCTCTTCAGTATCTGGGCCCTGCCATGTCTATGGCTACGTCTCTATCTCACTTAGTTTAGGCTGCACCATGCTTCTCACTCCCAAGGTCACTGGCATTTCAAACTGATTTGTTTTTCTGGAACTCATTATTCTGCCCCTCCTGCTGCCTCATTCCCCCTTTCCTGCTTAAAATTAACCTCTTATATGCATCCTGCAAATGTTAACTTAAGCAGCGATTTCTCAGGAACAACTTTTCTAATCCCCAAGACAAGTTCAGATCTCTCCCTCTTATGGTCTCTTAGAACATTGTACTTTATCTTCATTGAATTTGTCACAGTTTGAAAATGATTTGCATTATTTACTTGATTAAGGTTTAACTCTACCACTAAAATCCTTGCTTTCATTATTTTTACAACATCTATCAATAGGCACTTAAATGTACCTATTCGTTGGAAAAATGGATCAATGAATGAATAAGCCCCTTATATTATTATATTTTATCAACTTTTTTACTACCTTGTACTTATTTTTATTATAAAGAACCAATTGCAAAGATGCTGAGAAGAACACTACCAATCTTATTTTTTTAACAAGCAAATTATTTATTGAAAGCATTTATTGACTAATATTTTTAATTTTGTGAACCCATAATAACTATTAAAAGCTATGTGACAGTAAAGAGCATCACTAAATATTACCAAATTTTATATAATACATACATTTATAAATATGTATTGTTTAAATATTATATAGTACATATTATACATGCTTCAATAAAATATTAATAGAAAGATAAATAAATATACACACCTCGGAAAACAGTTTTTCTAAGGTTAAATGTTCAAGTATCTAAAGACTATTATGGCTCTTAGCTCTGGAGATTGGTTGTAGCTGTAGGAAGAACACTGGGATGTAAAGTCAAAATACTCAGTTGATAGTTCTGGTTTTAATCTGGATTGCTTCTGGAATATTAAATACATCACATTTTTAGGAGTCAGTTTTCCTATTTATGAGTTCAAAGATCAGGGAAAGAGGTCTGTCAGTTCCCTTTAGCTCCACAGTGGTATAATTTCTTGACTTGGACTAATATTTCTAGAGATGGTACTTTCAAATAAATCTGGAAGGATTTGAGGAAATAGCAAATAAAATGAACATGGGTAAAGTCTTCTGCCCAAATGTACAATGTGATTGGAAAAGCATGCCTTATCAATATGGCTTCATTGTTGGTAGCCAATAATTTGACTGTATTAATTGGTGGTACTTTATATGACTTCTTATTTTAATCCTTGAGTAAATGATTCAAACCTAATTGAAAAAAACATGATTAAAATTTAAATATTTTAAGTATTTTAGGCTCTCTGCGTTTCTATAAGTCAGGTCTTTATATGTTTTGATTAATCAAAAAATTCTTTCCAGTGGATAAAATGGTTGAGAATGCTAATGAATGTACAGTAAGAGATTGGACCTAATCCCTATGGAATTTCAAACGACTTTAAAAATGAAAAGATAAATGGGATAATTTAAAAATGAAATAGCAACTAGTTTAAAAGAAAATTAGGTATGGTTAGATATCTGAAATGTGTCATTACAATTGAGCACACAATCAAGCTCTGAATATTTGTGCAGAAATGGCGAAACTCGAAACATTCCAGATTACTTTTGTCTTACTCTCATTCCCTTTACTAAATCTAAAAAATAACATATACTTCAAAAGCATACATGAAAATGATACATATTTTAGATATATGCCCATAGTTTTTTAGAAGATGCAAAACCCCTTCAGAATGTTGCAGTGTTTCATGTTTGTTGGAAATATCAATTAAAATTTTACTATAGTTGAACAAGAGTAGACATTTCTAGAGAGTATCTATTAATAGATCAAGAAATAACAACTTTCTCTCACTGACTTTAGAACCTAGACATGGCACTCTTTGTTAATTACGAATGTAAGAAAACATAGGAACAAGTCTGACTGAGATTGTTAACATTACTCAGCAGCCTTAAAATATTTCTAGAAGACAGCTCAGTGCCTTGGATTATATCCTGTTTTTTGACAGCAGTGTATATCATGTAAAGGTTGAAAGGTAGGAGACAGCTTCCAGAGATAACGAATACCTAGATATCTGATAGTCATCTTACAACAATTTACTTAGAGAGAGTTGGGAAGCAGCCAGGAATTGAAATTGAAGATGTAAAAATTAATGGAATAAGAGGAGCGTTGTAAATCAAAAAAATCTGCATGATATTGATGTAATGTATCAAGAAAATTGAAGAATGATTAACGAGACATAGATATTACATTAGGGAGATAAAGATTTTAGAGATAAGCGTATATGAACACCACATTAAATAGATTGAATAGAAATAAAACAAAAAAGTAGCAAAAATAAGTTATCTTGATGGAATAACGTGAATTTTACTTTTTATACGAATAATCACTACAGAGTATACTGAAGAAATTCAGGGGTTTGATGGTAAAGAAATTATTTTTAAAAGAAATTTGAAAGGAGTTTAGATAATGAGCCACTCATATTGAGTCTGTATTTTGTATAATTTTATTAAATAAATTCATACAATTATAATACCGTTATTTCTAGGACTACTATAACATTTAGTGATTCCTGGACAAATAGTCCATCATCCCCTATAGAGCCAAATGCATCAATAAAACACAATTAAGGAAATGTAAAGCAATTTTTCTATTTACTTAAATCTCACATATTATGCACATGCTCTGTAAAACTAGAAATTCTTTCAGTCCTAAAATTAATACGTAACTGATTCATACTTTGTGCCCCATTTCTTGATTACATGCTATTATTTGTTTGCGTTCTACCTATTCTTGGTATCAAGCAATAAATTCATATATTTCTTCTCTTTCTCTTGCTATACATGAGAAGACTATATGAGGAAGTGGAATAAATGGGACAAAAAAACCGGATATGGGTTCTCTGACTTAGTGTGTATTGTTTCATTCTTTTTGAATGATAGATTAATGGTATTTGATAAATGGCTTGAAAGATTGTTTGGGTTTCCTGTGCTCCCAAAGCATGTGAAAAGTTTTCCTTAGGAATGGCAGGTGTGCTCACTGAAATGCAGGGTATGCTTCTGCTTTCTGACTTTTCTTCAGTACTACTGCATTTGCTTTTAACTTGTAGGAGCAGACAGGGGCAATGATTTTTTCTACACTGAGAAACAAATAGTATAAGCAGAATGATGATCCTGTAAGAGATACAAAGTCTCAAGCTCTGTTCTGTTTGGTGAAATCGTTCCCCTATTTCAGTCCAAGAGAGATGAATCCAAATACCAAGCATGAAGCAAAGGAAGATAAAAATTGAGCACTCAGTGTGCAACACAGCAATGGTTGTGCATTCTAGCCCTGTAGGTTTTCTGAGTACAGGGCAACAAGCCATGGGACAAAAAACAATAAAATGGCCTTTATATAATAGACATATGAAAGAATTTAGGAATAATCTACTCCACCCACCTCAATTAATGAAGAGGAATCCAAGGCTTACACAGACAGTATGCAAATGAAAGGGCGTTCAGACGGGTTAAACTACAATGATGCAAGGGTACATTCTATGAGGGTGCTGGGCTCCAAAGGGCTCCCTGTCATTATATCTAAAGTATGAGACCCCTGGCCAAAATCACACAGCCACAGCAATTTCTTCCCTATGTTTGTCTACCACTGCTCCCAGTGGAAACACCCCAGAGGAAATTATTGGCTAAGAAGGATCAAAGAACATAATGGTGTCTGTGGGCAAAATCAATCTTTGCTGGGACTTCAGCTTAAGATCCTGTTGGAGAAAGCCTGAGGCTGACCTCCATGAAATGGTCAATTCTGCAGCTGTCTTGATCAAGTATGAAATCCAGATCATTGTCCTCGAAATTAAATAAATGAGAACAATGTAGAAACCTGAAGAAGAAGCAAACTAGCTCCTTCCACAACTGTTCCCTTATTTATATTTGAGAAACTCATTTGTTAAATCTTTTTTCCCCCCCTTTCTAGCAGGAATAGAAAAGGAAGAGGATAATTCTTCTCCTCCTAGAAATGTATAATAGAGAGAAGGTGATTCTTCTTTCCATCCAGTCATTTTTTTTTTCTAGTAAAGCTACAAATTAGAAGAGAGTTTTCTGATTCTAATTCTAACATAACCCCAATTATACTAACCTGTTTTTATCCAATTATGCATTTGAGTTCAAGAAATATTTAAAATCTATAGTGTATTAGGGCTATTCAGGGAAACAGATGACATTAATAAAGAGTACTTTAGAGTCACTTGACAATTTTGCAATAGGTCTCTTGTTATATTTGCAGGTAAAATCTCAAGGAGTTTTGTTGTTGTCTTTAAAGTCTTTAAAATAAGACTTTTTCAAGTTCCATAATGTTTCTATAAAGATAGTTGCTAAATAATTTGCTTTCTTTATGTTATTTACCCAGGTAAAGGAAAGAAAAAAAAACAAAAACCTTAACATCCACATCCAGATGGCCAGATGAGCCCTGAATGAGGAAGACACAGACTGTCCTCTTTTGAGTGTATTTGCAGCATACCAAATATGAGTTTCTGCATTTAGAAAATATTTATCCCAAACATAAAGAGTGGCGCTTACTCTATAACATATCACAGTTTTACTGAGGATTTTTGGAGTAAAATTGAAAGCCTGTTGCACATTTTCTAATGAAAATTATACTGTCATTGGGCAAAATATTTTGTTTCAACTCGAAATTTAGAAGGAATAATTTGAGCCTCTGCCTTATCAAGTTACAGCACATTGCTCTACGCACAGCGAACATCACGTCAGTGTTGCTGACTGTATTAAATAGTTTTTCTCATCATTTCCAGGAATAGCATTTGGAAGGAAAAATAGTGCAGCAGTCTAATAAAATTTGCTCATACTTTGCAATTCATGCTGGACACCATTTATGATATGGAGCTAATGCAATGAAATTTTCCCACAGTTGCGGCCGAAGAAAACTCGATTTAGCCAATGAGTAGAGATGAGGGGCAGCACGGGCATTTTTAAGGGGAGTTGTTAAAAATATGTTCAAGGGAATTTATTTTGAGAGAAATTTGAATAAGGTGTGATTATGAACCACTTAAAATTCACTGTTTTGAGGTATCATATAGTATATCGTTTTTAGGTTATTTTGGTTTTCCCTCATGTGCTTTGCTGTTATCCCTTTGCATAAGAACCTGATGTTTTCACTTACCATATTTCTCGTGTGATTTAATTTGGGAATGTTGTGAAACATTCTATTTTTGTCTGCTACATGAAAAACACTATCTAAATCCTCAGTCTATACACCAAACATACCAAAATAAAGATAGATATATTATGTGGGCTTAACATGTACACTTTTCACACTGATAAATTTAACTCTACATTTATACCTTAAAAGATGCTAACTACTAGTACATCACCTGGCCAAGGTGATATATGAAACTAACCAGCACAGGTCCTAATTATCACCTTTAGCTAGGTGAACTGGGTTTAGTCTTAAAATTCCTTTGGCTTAAGCAAGTAGAATCAGCCTTTCCGATCCCTTTCCCATCATCGCATTCTTGTGTCCTTCGTTTGCCAAGGCGGTACACCTGCCATAAGGGCAAGCTCAGGTCCGTCTGGAAGTTTTTAGAGAGAAATAGAGTGGAGGATTAGTCCAAAAAATTTAAAAAGTTCAATGTATGTTTATCAATTTGGACTTAAAAAAGAACCTAGAAATTTAAATGATCCAGAAATCCAGGTTTCCATGTCCATGTCTCTTTCCCCAAAGTTACAACCCATAGCAATGATTAGTTTCATCATCTAAATTTTCCCGCAATCTGATAGAAGCATGGGAACATATCTTGCAAGTGTTACTTTTTTCTTTTTTTTTTTTTTTACATATAAAGAACACACCTGCCTACCCAGCAGGTCAGGAAACTTCTGGCTAAGTGAAGTGCAATTAGCCTCCTGTGAAGGAAGGCTGAGAAGAGAACACAGAGCAAAGAGATAGTTCCTGGATATCAAGAAAAATACTTGTAAGTGAATATCATTTTCCTACAGGATTTTATTCTTGACTTTTCAGAATTTATCTCTGTGCTAGTCCTCAGTTAAGTCTTAGGTTTACCTACCTGTTAGTCCATAGACATATTGTGAATATTTTCTGTATGAACAACACTGGATAATGAAGGTTTTCCTTTCCTGCGGTTGTTATTCCAGCTGCTTTGACCTCCCTTTGCAGAAAGTTCCTCTTGCTGATAATCTCTGCATTTGAGCCTACTGAAAGGTCGCTCTATGTGGTACATTCCTGCTAAGAAATATAATTGAGACCCTATTAGCCTGAGACAATTGCCTAGATTAACATATTTATGTAACCAACCTTGGCATTCCCTGAAACATGAGAACAATAAGAATACATCAGGGGAAAAGAGACAAGAACCAAAAAGAAAGTGGTTTGGAGCAAATGACATAATAAATACTTCTATAATTTACAGATGTCATTTCAGTTTCATATTTTAGTATTAGAACTGTTAAATTTTCAGTGACAGTGTTTTCAAATGATAACTATAATATAATTAGTTCATTTTAAACTGTGGGTGGTGATGCAACAGAGAAACCAAATAAAGTTTTAAAACTCAAGTTTTAATAGCAACAGCAGTTCACACAATTAAGCTGGCAATTCAGTGAACTGCATCTTTTACAAATTTCAAGCTTTGACACATCATGGGGTGACTTTATAGCCTACTGTTCTCAAATCCTTGTTGATATCTTGAATTAGTCAGGCATCTGTTACCCCAATGAAATCAGAAATCTATTTTAATGCATTTGTTTTCAGCATTACAGTTGTGTTCAGATTGCTTTTATGTATTCACATAAATGAAACATATTTTTCTGATACATTCCCATAATTTTTAAATTTTTGTTTTTTAATGGTGGGTAGAGATGAGTGTTTGCTTTTCAAATTGATCAATTTAAAGAAACATTCTCAAGGGGGTTTCCATTTGTCCTCCTGTTTTTTGCCTTGAGAAGTGGTTCAAGTCAAAGACCTACTCTGAAACATAATTGAGAAATTGCAAGTAATATTTGATTGGTACTTTCATGGCCTCAAAAACCTGTTTGAGCTCTGTATCATTTTATTTTCAATGTAAAGCACCGCCAAAACACAAGCGGAAAATCTAGGAAACTTAGAAAAACTTTAGACAGAATATTTCTAAAATACTTTAATGATATGAAGAATATTAAGGATATTAAAATTATGAAAGCACTAAAATATCATTGTAAAAGCTATTCTTCCAATCTGCTAATGACTGTAGTCAATAAACTTTTCACTAGTTTGTGATTTTTAATAGCCTAAAAATGAAACACAAATATTTTCCATAAAGTGAATGAATTTCCTAAATTCTATGTATTAGGAAAAAAGTCTTGAAATGTATTCCTTCTTATAACAAGCTCAACAGCTTTTTGTTGAAATACTTAGATTTAAAATTCTAAGCTGACAGCAGGGTGACTGGTATGAAAAGATAATAAATATCCTTTTTAAAATTGTGTTCACATATCATATGATTTTCAAATAGACTATGATTTACTGCTAAATCTTTCTTCCTATTGTTACTGTTGATACTTTTCCTCATGGGGAAGAAATAGACCCACCCCCTAAAACAAAAGAAGTCATTGCGTATAGGTCTCGAGTTCTTGGGTGATTTGGAATCTGAAATTATCCACTATTCAGAAAAGTAAACAAAAATTATATTCAGAAAGTGTTGATTATATGAATGTCAAAAGACTTTAAAATAAAATAAAAGCAAATATTATCCCAGATTTATAAATTCTCCATAGAAATGAATAAAGATATTTCAGTCAATCAAATAATCTATTTTAAATAGCTATATAACAAAGTGTGATGTTTAATACAGTTCATCAGACTCGTAGAAGAATGTACAGAGATAAGCAATTCTCCAAAGCTTAGTACCTGTGGAACACTAAAAAGAAAATAAATTATTTTATATATTTCTCCAATTATTTATATATTTTTCTCTATGTATACAGAACTGACAAAGGTTACTAACATAGTGGTTACAAAGGTATTTTCATTTGTATTATCTTAAATAGTATTATAAAAGCCTGGTTAGGAAGATATTATTAATTATAGGTAACGGCAGACAGACTTGCCTCTGTGCACATAGAGAGAATCTACTTGAATCCAGGGTTTCTGCTTCTGGAATCCACATGTACTTATATGCTGCGAGATTTCTCAAAGAAAAGATTGAAGGGAAGAAGCAAGTGGAAAGCAAATGGGTAGAGCTCGTTAAAGAGGCATTTCTTTCTTCCCAAATTGAGTTGTGTCTCAGACAAGGAAGTGGGAGGAGTAGATGGAAAAGCAGGGTGTTCTAGTTTGCTAGCTACCAGAATGCAATATACCAGAAACGGAATGGCTTTCAAAAGGGGGAATTTAATGAGTTGCCAGTTTACAGTTCTAAGGCCGAGAAAATGTCCCAATTAAAACAAGTGTATTTTGAATCCTAAACAAGATGAATGCTTTTCATTGATTGTTTTTATATGCTTTTCCCCTTAAATTGTCTGTTTTCTGCAATGGACATTGATCACATTTGTAAACTTAAAAAACATATATGAAAAAAAGCTTCCCATTACACATTGGTAGCAATATCAAATTTGGTATGTGAAACCTAGTACTTAGAAATTTCTAAAAGACTGTGGTTTGTAATTCATTAATCAAAATGGCATTTGAAGAATACATTGACTTCTCTAAGGAATCTTGACTTCAAGTCCTGAAAAACCTTCTCATTCTAAGATAAATATGCCTTTTTTTTCTATGTCCTTTTTGTATCATAATATTCTTAGTTTGTGTATCGGTACTGAGTCTGTTTCTCTATTTAAGTCAAATTTAGTATAAGCAAAGATTTGACTGACAACTTCAGATAATCACTATTATTAATGCTGAAAAAACGTTATCGTCTCAACGTCATGCCCTGCAAGCTGTACTGACAGAATGCATGATTTTTTGAGTCAGACCTTGACTTTTTGCAAAATGAATACACAAATTTCAACCTATTGCAGAACAAATTGTTCTAGGGATCCTGGTGAAAACAGCAGCATTGGTAAGAATGATCTTATGAGGGCAATTCAATTCAATGACTTTAAACTATTCTGAGATCCCTGAAATTTGGATATCAGCTACTCTTTCAGCAAGCCCAGTCTGCCAGGTTGGGTGAATACTGACCTAATTTAGCTTGCCTAACCCTTCTGGTGATGTGTCTGGCACTCCAGACTTTGGCTTGCTCACCACCTGAATTAGCACAAAGACTTTCATCTCGGTGTGTTTGCTTCTTTATGGGCAAACTGGCTGTGTTTGCTACCTCTTTTGCTTTAATATATTGTAGTTGTTGTGTTTCGTGTAGAGTATTTTTTCCATTGACAACTCAGAATTTTTCCACATTTAATTTTTTAATATTTTTAATTGGAGAAATTGTAGGTTTATAGAAAAATCATGTTAAAATAGTTTCCTATATGCCCCCATTATTAGCACTTTGCATTAGTGTGGTACCTTTGTTACAACTGATAAAAAAATATTATAATTGTACTATTAGCTATAATCTAAAATAGTTATATTAGGGTGCATTTTTCCTCTATACCCCCCTATTTTTAATTCTTTGTATTAGTGCTGTACATTTGTCATAATTCTTGAAAGAACACTTCTATAATTGTACTATTAACTATAGTTCATCGATTACATTAGGGTTCACTGTATTGTACAGTCTAATGCCTTATCTTTTAATTCTTATTTTAGTAACATATATCCACCCCCAAATTTCTCCTTTAAACCACATTCACATGTAAAATTCATTGCTATTAATTACACTTACAATGTTGTTCTACCATCATCACCATCTATTTCCAAAGCTTTACAATCAACCCTACTAGAAATTCTATATAAAATAAACATTAACTCCCCATTCCTTACCTTCAACCCAGCCCCTTGCAAAGTTTATTCTAGATTCTAATGCTACGAGTTTGCTTGTTCTAATTATTTCATATAGTGAGATCATATGATAGTTGTCTTTTCATGTCTGGCTTACTTCACTCAACATAATGTCTTCAAAGTTGATCCGTATTGTCTCATGAACCATAATTTCATTCCTTTTCAGTGCTGAACAATATTCCATTGCATGTGTATACCACATTTTGTTTATCTACTCATCAACTGATGGAAACTTGGATTGCTTCTCTTTTGGCAATTGTGAATAATACCACTATGAACATCAGTGTACAACTATTGAGTCCCTACTTCCAATTCTTCCTGGTATATATCTTAATAGCTGGATCCTCAGGTCATATGGTAATTCTGTACTTAGCTTTCTGACTGCCAAACTGTCTCCACAAAGGCGTCATCATTTTACATTCCAACCAGCAATGAATGAGTGTTCCCATTTCTCTACATCCTCTCCAACACTTGTAATTTTCTGTTTCTTTTTTTAATAGTAGCCTTCCAAGTGGATGTAAAATGGTATCTCATTGTGGTTTTGATTTGCATTTCCTTAAAAGCTAATGATGTTGAGCATCATTTCATGCACATTTTAGTATTTGTATATACTCTTTGGAGAAATACCTATTCAGTTTATTTGGCAGTTTTTCAATTGAGATGGCTGTTGTTTTATTGTTGAGTTGCAGGATTTCTTTGTATATTCTTGATATTAACTCTTTATCGAATATGGTATTTCCAAATATTTTCTCCCATTGAGTAAGTTGTCTTTGCATGTTCATGAAAAAGCCCTTTGAGGTGCAAAAGTTCTTAAGCTTGATTAATCCCATTTGTCTATTTTTTTCTTTTGTTACTTGTGCTTTGGAAATAAAGTCTTAGAAACCATTGTCTAACACAAGATCCTGAAGATGCTCCCCTACATTTTCTTCTAGGAGTTTTATGGTTCTGGATCTTATGTTTACATCTTTGATTCATTTTGAGTTGGCTTTTTTAATGTTTTGTTAGATAAGGGTCCTCCTTCATTCTTTTGCATATGTATATCCAATTCTCCTAGCACTATTTGTTAATGAGACTACTTTTTCTCAATTGATCAAAATTCACTGCCAAAATTCAATTGGATATAGATGTACGGACTCTCAATTTGATCCCATTGATCTGTATATCTATCCTTATGGTAGTACCATGCTGTTTTAACTACTGTGGCTTTGTAAGAAGCTTTAAAGTCAGGAAGTATGACTCTTCCACCTTTGTTTTTCTTTTGCAAGAAAGTTTGCGCTATTTGGGGCCCTTTATCTTTCCAAATAAATTGATAATTGGCTTTTCCTTTTGTTCTTTTTTAACATAGCCAGGCACCAGGAATCAAACCCAGGTCTCTGGCATGGCAGGTGAGAACACTGCCTACTGAGTCACCGTGGTCTGCCCTGCTTTTCCATTTTTGAAAAGTAGGCTGTTGGAATTTTGATTGGGATTGTATTGAATCTGTAAATCATTTGGGGTAGACTTTACATCTTAACAATACTTAATCTTCCAATCCATTAGCAGGGACTGTCTTCATTTATATAGATCTTCTTTAATTTCTTTTAGCACAGTCTTGTATATCTCTATGTGTAAGTCCTTCATATTCTTGGTTAAAATTATTCTTAGATATTTGATTATTCTAGTTGCCATTGTAAATAAAACTATTTATTTGGTTTCCCCCTAAAATTGTTCCTACTAATGTATAGAAACTCTAATGATATTTGCATGTTGACCTTGTACCTTGCTACTTCACTGAATTTGTTTTTAGCTCAAGTAGCTTAGTTATAGATTTTTCAGAACTTTGTATGCCATCTGAAAATAGCGAAATTTTTACTCCTCTTTTCCAATTTGGATGCTTTTTATTTCTTTTTCTAGCATAATTGATCTATCTAGAACTTCCAGTGCAAAGTTTAATAACAGTGGTGACAATGTGCATCAAAGCCTTTTCTGTGCCAATTGAGATTATCATGTGGTTTTCCCTCTTTGTATTGTTACTATGTGTTGCATTAATTGTTTTTCTTATGTTAAACCACCCTTGTATACTTGTGATATAACCTACATATTATGGTGTGTAATTCTTTTAATGTGCTGTTGATTTAATCACATCATTGAATATGATTTGCAAGTCTTGCTGAGTTTTAAGAGCTGCTCCACAAAATTATGATTCCCTCTGCTTTGTTTTATAAAAATTATCGTATTTTAAATTAAGTGACAGTGGACTAAAGAGATTCTTATCTATCAAAGTAAGTCATAATCTAACATTTTGGCCCCTTTTTAAATGATGCTTGACCAATTCACTTTAAGTTATAACCAAAAACTAAGGGGAAAAGCACGTCTGGAAAATCTGCCTAAGGAATGGGACAGTTTGGGTTTGGAGGTATAACAAGTAGAGAAATACGATCAATTCTTAATGATACCTTGTGTCTCCTTCTACATGTAGACTACAGGTATTTTGACTAAGGTGTTTTTTTCCTAGATGGAGCACTTATAAATTGATTATAAAACATCACTAATCCTAAGAAAAAGAGTCCTTGTTGTATGGTGCAAAGGATTCTTAGAATATGGAATTACACAGATTTAGGTATGATTCATATGTCAGTTATTGCCGGGGTTATCTCCTTGAGCAAGTTTCTTATCCTTTTGACTTTTGTCTCCCTATTTTTCAAATGGAGGAAAAATATATAACTTTGGTGTTTCTGTGAAAATTAAATTTTATATAAGGAAATCAGCATGACTCCTGGATATCAGTCATTGGCTTTCCCTCTAAATGGCTGAAATGCTATGGGCAAACATGCCTGTCAGGGGTCATCATCCAGACTTTGCAGTATTATACTTCATTGTAGTTGGTAGGGAATGTAAAATCTTTACCTGTCTGATGTTATATTAAAGGTGGCCGTGCAAACTTAGACCTTCTCATCAACAGTGCCCGTAGTTACGTCAAGTTTTGTAATTCAGCTCTCCTGTTTCATGAAGCCCTGTTCTTTTTTATTCTGTGATCAGGGCCAAGTCTTTTGACTTTTACAGGTCTTCTTTTGCTTATCTGCCATTTATAAAATAACAACAAATAATTTGTAGGAAAATTATGAGACTCTAAATGAGACAACCTATGTGAAGGCTTCAGAAAATGTGAAATGCTATGTAATTACACTGCCAGGTTATCATGATCATATTTAGATGCTTAAATCTTCTAGAGACTTATCACACTGAGCAGAATTGTGAATGTTAGGATGTGTCAAGAATACAGACTTCACATAATTAAAAAGTGAATCTTAAGGAAGGAACTAGATTGAACTGCCCAGATGGCATGCGTGTGAATGATTGAGCAGAGAAGTTCTGTGTAGCCCTGCTAATCCCATGGTTTAAGACACAGGGACACTGAGGTTTAGTAGTCACAACTAGTGGTGTGCTGGTGCCAGCTCATATTGACACTTGAGAACTTACTATGCATATTTCTTCCCAGTTCCAGATTCAATGACTCCAGATTAGTAGCTTGAAATTGGCCATGATGTCAATATTATACCAAGGAAATCGGACCACTAAAAAAATTAGGTCTTGTTTTTTTTTTTCTTGGGGGGAGGGGAACATTGTCCAGGAATCAAAACCGGGTCTCTCACATGAAAGATGAGCATTCTACCACTGAACCACCTGTGCACTCTTGATTTTGTTTTGAGACCCATTTTTTTAAATCAATTAATAGCTTGTGGTTGGACACAAGACATTTGAGGGTTGTTAAAATTCCATTGGATATATTTGTAGAGAGTAAGATAAGGTGAGAAAGCAGTTATTTCTCTAACTTTGAAGGGATATTTGTTCTTTACAATGCAAGTTCTTTTATATCATATTATTAAATATAGGATACAGTCAAACAAGGAGATGATACACAGTTGCTTAAAGATTTCTTGGTTTCAAACCAGTCAATAAAATTTCTAAGGTACATAATTGCCATGTGAAAAGCTTTAAGGAGTGACTATTAAAGCACTTATTAATATTTAGTATTTATACTCTGTGTGACAGCAGTGCTTTATGTTTGTGTATCTAGCACTCTTTTCAGACTCAGAGGTATAATTTAGAATGCCTATTATCTCAATGACAATGTAATTTGTTTCTAATTCATCAGGATATGTGAACTTTTGTTTGAATTTATGATTGGAAGATGTTTCTTTTGAAAGTACTATAAGGACAAGATTTTTATATGCATTCATTTCTTTTCTTTATATTCCAACACAACACCATTTTCTGATTTCATTTTTTCATTAACAAACTTCTTAAGAACACTGAGCACACTTAATAGGAAAGAAATACTCTACAACTAAGATAAACAATTATAACTAAAATTTATTCCAATTAAAATGGAAATTATTTCAAATTAGCTATATATATATATTTAATGATGCATTTAATAATGCACCTTAATTTATTAGAAAGAACACAAAACTCTTTCATATGTGTTAAAAAAAAAATTCTCCCAATCGCACATTTATTTCCTGGTCCTATTTGAGACACCATTCAAAATATAGGTTTCAGCAACGTGACAGGAAACTTGTAATCAAAGTAGTTATCAGTTGTATTAAATGCATTAAAGTAGTGACTATTAAAATAGTTTCCACTCAGAAACCCAAGTGACTATTATATGCATAATTCAGTGCTGATTCCCTTTATTTAAGAGTCCATAGTATATGCCTTGTAAATTAATTCTAAAGGAATACACAGAAATGTGATACATAGGTCATTCCTATAAAAAGCACAAAATTATAGTTTGGGAAACAAGGTTTTATGATATTAAAAATGAAATGAAATGAAGTAGTTGATTAACAGATGAAAATTTTGATCAGGTTGTTTAGCTCAGTTGGTTAGAAAGTGGTGATAACAAATGAACACTGAGTGTCATGTGCACTGAATGGAAAGATAATACTCACAATTGGGTGGTTAGGAACTGTTACAGGGAGACCATCTCTGAGTTGAAACTTAGGACATGAGTGGCACTAAACATGAAGAGAAAAACTAATCCCACATGGGCTAATGTGAGCAATGTTAAGATTATGACAATGTCTTGAAATTAATCCACTAATGGGCCACCTACTGTCTTAATTAACCAGGGCTGCTATAACAAATACTGCACACCATTTGGCTTAAACATCGAGATTTATTTTTCTCACAGTTTTGAAGGCTGGAGGTCCAAAAGTAAGGGTCTGACAGGATTGTACTTTCTCTGAAGTCTTTAGCATTCTAGTTGTGACTAGCTAGCAATACATATCTCAATCTCAACCTTCATCATATGGCCATCTCTTCCATTCTGCCTCTTACTCCTGCATCCAAATTTCCTCTCCTTATAGAAACTCTGATCATAGGACTAAGGTCTGCCCTGGTTGAGACTGACTTCACCTTAATGAATAACATCTTCAAAGATTCTATTTACAAATGGGTTCACATTAGTAGGAACAGGGTTTGGGACCCGAACATGATTCAATTCATAACAACTGCTCTGGGCTAGGGACTCCCTGAGATCCTAACATTTATTTTTTGATAGTCTTGGAGAGTCAGTGGTGTAAGATAAATTTCAAAGGGGATCTATCAGTTATTGAAGATGTGATTAATTTAAGGTCAAACACAAACCATGGTCTGAGAGATTAGTTTCAGGATCTTGTCAATATTATCTTCCTGCAAAACATATTTGGACTTAATTCTTTCCTTTTATAAGATGAGAGTTAATTTACTAGTAGATTTATCTCTACAAGCAATAATTAACAGTAAATAGTTAATAGCAAGTTTCTTAATAGCAAAAGAGACTCCATTACCTCACTTACAAATTGGGAATAATTGTATTTTTCTAATGGTTATTGCAGAGATAAGTTAAAATGACTTGTTAATTATTTTATTAATTAAAATATTGCTGAAGAGTCTGTTGTGCACCAAGCCTCGTGCTATGTGCTAGGAATACAAGAACAAATAAGAAAGACAAGGTTCTTATATTAATGGAGATTATAGTCTAGATATGTTATTCATTCATTTATTCATTGAAAACATTATATTCTGAAACATCAGAGTGTTTATAACATAACAGAAGGAAGCCATCGTCAATATAACTTCTCTTTATTTCTTTTCCTCTCTCTTCCATTTCATACACGGGCACATAATCTGTGAACATATACAAGTACAACCTGTAATACTTCCCTCCTTGACCTCCTTTAAGTCAGAGTTTCAAAGTTACTCTTCAAAGTACAAAATATCTTCAAGCTAAATAGTCTTATCACAGAATCAAAACTGAAGAGAAAACACAAAGCCTGACATTGATTTAATACCCAATTTTGCCTGTGGGTTTGTGGCTCACATTGCAGTGTATTTTAGAAAATCATGTAGATTCTATGATTTCGAAGGTATGGATAGAGCCTGTCCCAGATGAACAAGTGTGAGTCAATGAATGCAAAATGCAGGAATGATTATAGAGAACACGGGACCTGAAGATTCCCCACTCAGACAGGATGTACTCTCTTGTACAGCATGTGGGAAATTTCAACCCCCAGCAGTGTGTGAACAAGATGTTGTCCCTTATCAGGTGTAGCTTTAATTGCTCCCTTGTGGTTTGGCTACACAGAAGCTACAGAATGCTGAAGAAAGTGTTTACCTTAAGAATTTGTTGATACACTTGGGTTTTCTCTTGACATTTACTATAGGATTCCTATGGATATAAAATAATCAGATGAGTGTAACTCACACACTGCTGGTATTTCCCAAGATGAGTTCTATTAGGGGTATAACCACCAATTAATTCAATTACATACAGTGATAAAGCAATGCTTGCACAGTCACTCCTATGTGAAATGCAGGCTCACTTCAGATATATTTCAGGCTTGGTTCCATATGACCACAGTAAAGTGATTATCACAAATAAATAAAGTTGCACAATTTTTTTTGTTTCATAGTGCATATGAAAGTTAGGCTTATGCTATACTGTAATCTATTAAGTGTAGAATAGCATTATGTCTATAAAAGCAATGTAGGTACCTCAATTAAAAAACACTTTGCTACTAAAAATACTAACTTATCACCTGAGCCTTCAGTAAGTTATAATCTTTTTGCTGGTGGAGGGTTTTGCTTTGATGTTGATGACTGCTGACTGATCAGCTGGTGGTTGTTGAAGGATGGGGTGGGTGGCTATGGCAATTTCTTAAAAACAGACAGCAATGAAATTTTCCACGTTGATTGACTCCTCCTTTCATGGAAGATTTCTCTGTAGTAAGCAATACTATTTGCTGGCATTTTATTCATGGAAGAATTTCTTTCAGATTTGGAATTGGAGTCAATTCTTTAAAAAATGCCACTGCTTTATCAAGTAAGTTTATGTAGTATTCTAAATTCTTTGTTATCATTTCAACAATGTTCATAGCATCTTTGCCAGGAGATTCCATCTCAGAAAACCACTTCTTTTGCTTATCCATAACAAGGATCACCTCTGTTAAAGTTTTTCTTTTTTGTCTTTTTTTTGGAGTGATAAAAATATTCTAAAAAATGTTCATGTTGATGGGTGCATGGGTGGTTCAGTGGTAGAATGCTTACCTTCCATGTGGGAGACCCAGGTTCAATTCCCAGACCATGGACCTAAAACAAAAAATTATCATGGTGATGATTACACAACTATATGATGATATTGTGAGCCATTGATTATACACCATGTATGGAATACATGTTTGTGAAGATTTATAAAAATAAAGATATTAAAAAAAGAAATATATCATGAAACATGGCTAAAATGGTACAATGTCTGAAATTTACTTTAAAATAATGAGAGGAAAACGTGGTGACATAGATTATGATTGGTATTGAATTGATAAGTGTTGAAACAAGGTAGTTAGTATTGAGCATAAATTATCCCATTCTGTCTACTTTTTAACATACTTTATATCTTCCATACGTACAAAGTATTAAAATAAAATTTTAAAGTTTTAAAAAAACTTACTTGTAAGATGAATAGAAAAGCTATGAAAAATATCAACAAAGTAATTCACTTTGTGAATTACACTATAAAGCACCTGGATTTACTAGACATCTATAGCACACTCCACCCCAAAACAAGTGAATGTATATATTTTTAATTGCATGTGGATCATTCTTCATGATAGACCATATATTAGACCGTAAAGCAAAGGTTGAAATTGTACAAACTAATACCCCAACCACAAGAAGATAAACTTAGAAATCAAGAGCAAAAAAAGAGTGAGAAACTAAAAAATATTTGAAAACTAAACAACATACTCCTAAATAATGAATTGATCAAAGAAAAAATGAAAAGGGGAATTAGAAAATACTTTGAAATAAATTAAAACAAAAATAAAACATAAAAATAATGGAATGCAGCTCAAATAGTTTTTAGAGGGAAATTTATGACTATAAAAACCAGTAAAACAAAAAGGAAATATATCAAATTAATAAAAGTTTCCAGACTAAGACATTAGAAAAGTAAGAGCAAGCTCAACCCAAAGCAAGCATAAAGAAGGAAATTAATAAAGATGAGACTAGAAATAAATGAAACAGAGAACATCAACAACACCACAATTTGTTCTTTGAATGATTCCATAAAATTGACAAACCTATGGCTAGACTGAATGAGGAAAAAAGGGGACTCAAATGACTAAAATCAGGAGTGAAGAGTGAACATCAGTAATGGGTTTACAGAAATGAAGGGATTATGGAAGAATTTGATGAACAATTATATACCAATAAATTGGATAACCTGGATACAATGGAAAAAAAAATCCTAAAAAGACTCAAGCTATCAAAACCAATAAAAGTGGAAAATCTGAATAGAGCTATAAGATTCTATTTTTTTCTAAATTGTTTTAAGAAGCAAAGAGTTTGTATGAATAATTGAAAAATTCCATAAAGGAAAGCCCACTCCTGGATGACGGCTTTGCTGGTAAAGAGCAGTTGACACCAATCATTCACAAACTCTTCTGAAAATAGAAAATGAGGGAACTCTGTTTAACTCATTCTATAAGGCTATTATTATTCAGTTACCAAAACCACATAAAACTACAGACCAATAATCTTATGAATGTAGACAGAAGGAGGCTTAATTAAACATTAAGAGTTGAGCAACGTATAAAAAGGATATGTCACTTATTGAACAAGTGGTCCTTATTCAGGAATGCAAGTTTGGTTTAATACATGAAAGTCAGTTAATATAATCATACAATAAATTCAAGAACAATAACTACGTTCCAACATCCCCTCATGATAAAAATTCTCAACATACCACGATTAAAGAGCGCATTCTTAACCTAATAAAAGGTATGCCCCCCAAACCCATAGCTAATTTCATAGTTAATGGTATAAGGCTAAATACTTTAAATCAGGGGTGTCTAATCACGCTCCTTCAGTGTATCATTGCACTGAATGTTCTAGCTAGGACAATTCGGCAAGAAAAAGTAATATAGGCCTCCAGATGAGAATGAAAGAAATAAAACTATTTGCAGATGACATGATTTCCTACAGAAAATCCAAAGAATCCGCTGAATAAACTATGACAACTAATAAAATGTTGTAACAAGCTTGCAGGGTATAATATCAATATGCAGAAACCAATTAGTTTTATAGAAAAAAAAATGAACAGTTCAAAAATGATAGCAAAAACCAATTTCACTTACTATAGCATCAAAACAAAAAATATTTATGAATAAATTTATGACTATTATACAGTATTGTATGCTGTATATCACTGAAAGAAATTTATAAGAGCTCTATAAATGAAAAGGCATCTTTTGTTCATGGAATGGAAGACTTAATATCGTTGAGATAGCAGTTTCTCAAAATTGATCCACAGATTTAATGCAATCCTATCACAATCACAACTGTCCTTGTGTGTGTGCATAGAAATTGACAAGTTGATTTGAAAATTCATATAGAGAGTTCTGGGAACCCAAAGTGCCAAAACAATCTGGTAAAAGAAAAACAGAGTTGGGGTAGCCGTACTTCCTGATTATAAGCTTACTACAATATTCAAAACAGTGCTCTACTGGCACAAGGATAGACATACATATCGATGGACAGGTATGAGGGTCCAGAATTAATATCTTATGTTTATGGTCAATTGAACCTGGGTCTCCGACATGGCAGATGAGAACTCTGCCTGCTGAGCCACCATGGCCTGCCCTGGTCAACTGATTTTTGAATAGTCTTTTTGACCAATGCTTTTTTGGGACAAGTGGATATCTCCATGCAAAAGAATGAATTTGGACCCCTAACTCTTTCCATATGCAAAGATTATCTAAAATATCAAAGATGTATGTGTAAAAGCTAAAATAATATAATTCTTAGAAGAAAACACAGGCTTAATTCTATGTGTGGTTGGATGTTGGATTATGCAGTGATTGGTAATATATGACACCAAAAGAAAAACATTTAAAAAAATAGGTTAGTTTGACTTTATAAAATTAAACACTTTTGTGCTTCAAAGGATATTATAAAGAATGCTAAAAGACAACTCACAGGATTGGGGAAACTATTTTTAAATCATATATCTGATAAGAGATTAAAGCCAAAAATGTATAAAGAACTCTTACAACTCAACAATTGAAAAACCAATACTGCAATTAAAAAATGGCCACATAGATGAGTAGACATTTCTCTGAAGAAGATACCCAAATGGCTATTAAACATTGGGTACCATGAAAAAACTGATTAGTGTCATTACTAATTAGGGAAATATAAACCCAAACCACAGTATGATGATTTGAAGTTCTTATGTACTCCCAGCAGATTTTGTATATATATATATATTTTATATAATATATGTATATTTTTTATTTTTTTTATTTTATATATAATATATATATATATATTGTGTGTGGGCAGGCACTGGGAATTGAACCCAGGTCTCTGGCATGGCAGGTGAGAAATTTGCCTGCTGAGTCACCACGGCCCACCCAGATTATATTTTTAAAGCTGATCTCTCCCTGAGGATGTAGACCTATTGTGGGTGGCACCTCTTGATTAGGTTCTTTCAGTTGAGGCCTGCTCCAGTTGGGAGTAGTAATATTCTTACTGGTATTCTTAATAAGAGTATGAAACACAGAGAGAAACATACAGAAGACAGAGAAAAGACTTAGAAGCTCATAAAGTCATAGATGGAGCAGCCAGAAGCTGAAAGTAGTGAAACCTGGGAGAGAAGGAGTAGCAGACACCACCATGTGCTTTGCCACAAGATGGAGGAGTCCAGGATCAACGGATCATCTTCATGATGCCTTGATTTGGACGTTTTCATGAGCTCAGAACTGTAAGTTTGTAAACTAATAAATCCCCATTGTTAAAAGCCAGCCCATTTCTGGTAGTTACATTTTGGCAGCTTTAGTGAACTAAAACAGTGATTTATTGCATCACACCAACTAGAATGGTTTTAATAAAAAAAAAGATGGATGATGGACAGTTACAGGTATAAGCAGGATGTGGAGAAATGTAGCCCTCATACACTGCTAGTGGGAATGTAAAATGGTGTAGCCACTTTGGTAAATAGTCTACACATGCTCTAAATATCAAATATAGCTACCATATGACCAACAATTCAAACCCAAGATAGCTGAAAACATTCCATACAAAATGTGTGCACAAATGTTCATGGCAGCATTATTCAGAATGCTCTAAAAGAGGAACCAGCCTAAATGTGTCTGAATGATGAGTGGATAAATAAAATATGGTATATCTGTACAACACAAACTTATTCTGCAATGAAAGGAAATGAAATGCTGATACATGGTAAAATCTAGGTGGACTTTATGCTAAGTGAAAGAAGGCAGTCACCTAAACCAAGCGTTACACAATTCCATTTTTGTCAAGGACAAAAGTTCAAGGATAGCCACATTTAAAGACAGAAAGTAGATTAATAATTGCCAAAGGGGCTCAAGAGTAGGGAGTTGGGAAAGCTGGGAGTCACTGCTACTGAGAATTGGGTTTCTACTGGGGAAATGTTCTAAACTTGAATCTGGATATAGCTGCACAGCTCCTATAAATTCAATACTTTTATAGTTTAAATGGGTGAGTCACATGTTATACGAGCTATTATTTTAAAAAAAGCTATTATTTAAAAAAAGATCATTAGAACCAGGGAATTATTATTGAGAACCCCAAGGATCTTAAGTTATGTGGGCTATATCTACTTATATTTCTTTAATAGAAATCAAAATTAATAATTGAGAAGTACATCAGAACCAGGAATAATTTTATGTTAGCAATGTAAGACATATGTGTATATTTAGAAATAAAAAGAGCCTACAAATGTGACTGCTTGAAATCTTTGAAAGTCAATTTAGTCTTTGTAAAATGGGAGGTGAAAGACATTCTTGGCATTATAGTAGAATACTCTGACTTTTTAAGATATTCCTGGCTGTAAACAATATATTAGGAAAATACTAAGTAGAAAAAATGAAATGAAATAAACTGCTGAGGAAATCTAACAAAAAATAAGATTAATTAATTAATTAGAATAGACTACAATTTGTTTTGGCATTTAGATCTAATTTAAGAAAGAATATTGATCCATGCAGCAGCATAATTATGGAGTAGCATAGGAAACTTTAATCGTACCTAACTATAGCATTACACTAAAATTTTCTGATTCATTAATTGTAAAAAATGAAATTACAAGTATATATATAACACACACATACTTGTTAATATTTAATTATCTGTTAATATTTAATTATTTCTTTATATTTTTGTTAGTAAAAGTTTTTCAAAGTATATAAGCAAACAATACTTTCAGTGTAAGAAATTGAAACATTATTCAGCTCCAATATTTCTTGTTCTTTCACCTGCTGGTTTTCCCTTCTGAAATACAATTCTACATCACCTGGAGTTTCTGGGTTTCATATCACTACCAGTTATAACTGTAGACCATTCAAAAATATATCTTTAAGCCAGGATAATATTTTATAGGAGCATTTTTGGCTCTCTCCTGGTTTTGAAAGAAATATTTTTTTCATCATTAATGAAAAATCAAAGAAGGAAAGTCAAAAACATCAACTGGCTTTTTCTAGCAATGTATATGGCTAAAGGTGTCATAACATTTTTTTAAAAAGAAGTGAAGAGGCAGAGTTGAAATGCTGAGAGCATAGTTTATTGTAAATGCCTGAATCAGAGCAAACAACCAGTGAAAGGTCAACATAACAGCCCATTGATCTGTACAAGAACATTTGCTAAACCTAGTAATAAATTCCCCCACGAGCCACAGCAGAAAATCCTTCAAATATTTGTGAGATCTTTTTGTATACTGCAGCTGACCAGACAGTTTTTCAGAATCTGCCCTTCATCAGTGTTAGCGCAATGCCAGTAAAATATGAGCCCACCATAAGGATTTTTATTTCATTATTATTACAATATTTTTAATTTTATTTAATCCGTATTTTGAGTGCCTACATGTAAGTCACTGACATAGGCCCTTTAGAAATAACCATTAGTAATAACATAAATAATATAATGTCCTTGGAATTAAGTAGAAATTATAAGACCTTATGGCAATTTCTATAACCAAGAAAAGTAGGTAATCATCTCTCTGTTTTTTTCTTTGATCTGTTTTGGAGGCTTATGGAAAATTTTATGGAAGAAATTATGTCTGAACTGGTTTTCGAAAAATATCAGAGCAAAATAATAAAACAGAAATATACCTGACCCAAAAGAGGGTAGGGCACACCGAATGAAGAAAACAAAATAGATATACATCCCATAAAGAAAATGGGAGGTCTGCATAGAGAATAGCAGAGTTGTGGCACAGAAATATCATAGGAATCCAGGGTCGATGCTATTAACCCTTAACATTCTTATGCTTGTGAACAGAGTTAAATTAGCAAAAGTTAAGGGATTAAGACGTGAAAGCCAGCAACAACAAAACAAAAACAAAAGGCTTTCACTATCCGCACCTTCTCTGTCTAAGCACAAAAAATTTCAGATGTTCCCTCATACAGCTATCCTTTATCCTCATCTCCAGTTCATCCACATTGCCTCTTTGGTCCTCAAAGCTTCCTATTCAAGATAGAGATTCCCATGTTGTAATATTATATGGTGTATCACTGATTGATTGTAGATAGGGTTGCCAGTTAAAACACAGAATGTCCCATTAAATTTGAATTTCAGATAAACAATGAATAATTTTTAGTTGAAATACGTCCAAACTATTACCTGATCTTTTTATCTGTTCCTCTGTAGATAACAGTTACTTTTATTCTCCAGCGGCTTTCATAATTTTCTTGTATCATGATTTTTTGCAATTTAATCGTGGTGTTCTTTAAAGTGGTTTTCTTTATGATCATTGTGCTAGAGTTTTGTTCATATGTTTGGGTCTGTGCATTTATAGTTTTCACCAAATTTGAAAAATTTTTGCCTATATTTTTTCAAAGATCTTTTCTTTGCTCTATTTTTTCTCCTGTTCCTTTTTTTTAAAGCCTCAGTTACACATATTTTAGACTGCTTGACATTTTTCTAGTAATTTCACTATTTAGTTATTTATTATATGTATTTTCATACTTCTCTCTCTCCATTATAGATATTCCCTATGTATTTTGATTTACTGATTATTTCTTCTATGATGTCTAACTGGTGTAATCTGTACAGTGTAATTTTATCTTAGATATTGTATTTTTGCCTATAGAAAACTGGATGTAGTTTAAATGATGTGTATCTTCGGAAAGTAACAGGAAAAAATTAGGATATATTTTTAGCAGTTCACCAATTTCTTTTTCTGTATTACACATACAGTCATTTCACGTAAAGTCATTTTGCCAGCTCATTCTGGCTAGTGTCCATCACAGTACAAAATAAATATTTATAAGGCCCACTTCAAGCATTGTTACTCGAAGCATGGGTTCATGTTGGCCCACATATTCACACAAACACAATGGCATTGTGTGCTTATACTCACTCAACCATGAAATATTTCCTTCTTAATGCCCAAGGTTATATGTGAATGTATTCTTTGTCTTAGTTCATGAGTCATTATAACCAGTCAAATAATCTGTTTCCAAACCTTGAAATCATAATTTTAATCAAGCAATACAAACAATAAAAAGTGTACAGTGTTCTGATAATATTTTTTACTTACTATCTTTTCACCTAGATATTAAATATGAGCACCCCGTAACAGAAATAACTATAGTTGTTTTTCCTTTATTTCAAAAACAAAAATGATTTTTTCCAGAATCTCTGAGGGTATATTTTAGTTAATTAGCATCAAGAATGCAGAAATGAGTCCACTACTTAAAGGAGAAATTAGAGGCTTCCTTTTGAAAGGACAGGGGTAGTGAAGGTAAAGGAGGAATACAGGGGAAGAAGTTAACTTCCAGCTTTCGGGAAATCAGGAAAAGCAGAAATTGCAGAAATCACTTTTGATTATCTCAGCTCTCTGTAACACCAAAGCGGATAATTTGCCAGAGAACGTTCAAAGCTCTTTGCAAAAATTTCTTTCATGATGTCTGCTGAAGCCTTCACATGCCTGCCAGTGCTACAGCAGCAACAACAGTTTCTGCTTCACTTTTATCTTTCAGATCTTATAGGAAATGCCTTCACTGGCAAATTCCAATCTGAAATCTTGCTAGCAGGCTTTCTGTAGAGTGTAGTTCCCTAACTTCCAATCCCTGTGCTAGAAAGGAACGCAATGAATGATCAGGAGACTATCTGGCCCTGTCCATCTCTTTCAGTATCAAACGTTAAAAATATATGTATATATTCTTCTATCAATATTTAATTTAAAAGAACAATGCAACTCAAAAATTCTTATTTATAACCTGGTGAAATTATACTTTGGTCAAACTGTGAGGCACTCACCCTCTTCCTTAAAAAGGGGAGACAGTCGCCCAATTAAGCACTGTTGTTCATCCTAGTATGTTGGTCAGTCCTCTCCCATTTTAGTTAAAATCCTAATCCTAACTATCACACCTTAAATATTGGAGTAGGGGAAAAGAAGAAGCATGAAAATGGTTGAAATATACAAGTATATGTAATTGGAAGAAAATATGCTTAAATATGTTTGTAATTATTAATGAGAACATGATTATCTTTAATTTCTTTCATCCTCTTCCTCACCTTTCCATATTTCTCTTATCCTCAGTCGACTTTCTCAGCAGATTTTAATTTTTCAGTTTCTGGAGTGATCCAAATTTCATTCCTTGAGACTTTGAAACATTAGCATATGTATTGGATTCCAATATTCCCCCATTAATTTTTACTACTGACAGAGGAAGTATAAAATGTGTCCTCTCAAATCATCACCATTCCAAATACAGTTTTCCTCCTCATTATGAGGCACCACCTATTATTCCACTTGATAATCAGGATTAATATTCCAAAGGTTACATCATTTTGCCAATTGTATCAATGACATGAGGAGGTCAAATTGATTAGATATCATTCTTAAATCCTAGTTCAATAGAGATATCGTTTGCTCTATTGTGGAAGCAGTCTTCCTATAGGAACTAATACTTATTGGGAACTAAGTCAGCAGAGTTAAGGGAGTCAAGGGAAGGAAGGCAAAATATTTGCAATTAAGTTACTTGGCAATATTGAAAAGGATAAGTCAAATTATCTGATTCTAGTACCTCTGCAATTTAACTAAGTGCAGAATGCCATATAGTAATCACTGTTTAGAACATCATAATACTTCTTGAATGACAAACATCAAAAATTTTCAAGTTGTTTTCCCTCTGCTGGTTCTTTCATCTAAGATTTAGTATTCTATCCTACTGTTTTTAAAGGTTAGATGTTTCTGGGTGACGACATATGGTAATATTGGTGAATTTATTTGGTGGGGTCAAATCGCCTCAATTTTTTGTTAAAAAGGATGCTCCATGGTCAAAATCAAAGTTGTATATTATACCGCGACAATGAATGAGGCATTCCAGAAGTTCATAGATGTTGATGTCTGGCAGAAGTTTTGCATACAAGAAATGCAAATCCATATCCAGAGTAATTGCCAGTTCCAGTGACAAATTGCTGTTCTCATCATAGAAGAGAACAATGTAATTGACCTGCCACTAGTGGGCTGCTTTTTCATCCTGCTGAGTGCTACCATATAGAAAGCTAAACATTCGTCTCTGATGTTGGCAAGTTTGGTACTCAGCAGTAGCAGTAACTAGATCTGCCTTATTGAGAAGTCCATTTTGATGAGTTACTACATAAAATCCATTTCTGCAACCTTAGCCTATTTTTTCTTAAGCCTGTTGAATTTCTTTTTGGCTATGAAAGAAATGCTGGCTGATCTCCATAAAACTACACAGGCTATCTTGGCCGTCTGAATAAAGAAAACCCTATGTGATTGGTGCCGTTTGGTTTGTATTCATATGGGACTTAAACCCATACATTTGTATTTATTCTGAGAAGTCCATCTGCATATAACTTCCAAAGAGCCCTTACCCACCAGCCTCCCAGTCTTTTATTTCCAAGACCCTGAGCATCCATCCAGATATTATCACTTTTCTACAGTATTTGGTGAGAATTGGAATATAACTGTACTCTTTCTGAGCTAAATGGATAACCAAATAGTTACATAAATGTTCGTCTCATGAGGGGATTTACATTTTCCAGTGTTCTTCAGGCCATACTACCTACCCCAATGAATGGATTGTAATACTGTAGCAATATGCTTCCATCTGTTGCCGATATATTTTCCTAATTTATATTCTCCCGTCAACTGATTATAGAAACATTTTCATAAAATTATAGGTGCGGATTGAGACATCATTATATCTTATCAAGTTAACTAAGGTATTTTTCTTACTTTTTGCTCAATTGACTTGATGTGGTTTGAGGGAAGGGTACAATTGGCCTGATGACATTAGCATATTGAACTTTGGACAATGTCTTATTTGATGGCATATTGGTCAGTGTCCTAGTGTATTATACTATGACAAAGAGCTAGACAGTTGACATAGTCTCTAGGAAGGTGTATTGCAGTCCATTGCCAAGTAATAATAAACAACTTCTGGTGTTCTTTGTTAATTGGTGTAGATAAAACAATCATTTGCTAGAGCAATAGCTGTATTGCAAATTCTAAGTCTGTGTTTATTTTCTCCAATTAAAAAAAAAAGAAAAAATGATCTAAAATGGCAGTGAAAATTAAAGTCCTGACTTACTATGTTTGAAATTATCTTTCAAGACTCATTTGTCTTCTGCATGGGGCAAATAAGTGAGTTAAATGGAAGGTAATAAAAAATCACCACTCTTCCATATTTCAAGTCTTTGATGATAGTTTTAATGTGTATGATTTTCCACAGAGGCAATATTGCATTTTATTTGTTATTTTGATAGAGATCAACAGAAGCAGGGACTTCAAATTGGCCATTTGTAATACAGTAGCCCTCAGTCAATAAGTCATGGAATTATGTGAGTAATCTGCCATATACTGAATATATTTACCAATACATATTTAGGTTCTGGATTACTAATCATAGAATGTATTTAAAAACACACTCAGTCGATTATCAGTTGGTCCTGGTAAAAATTCCATTTATCATCTGCTGTCTATAAATAGCCATACGTATTGATAGATCACCATGTTGATCATTGAAAATTTATATATTCCTTTCTTCTTAGTGCACGATCATCTGAATGACTACAGGTCATTGTTAGATGCCAAGGAGATTACATATGCTATTTCTGACAGTATTTTAGGAATCTTCTTTGGAGAAACCAGCTTCCTATTTGGTAAGGAACACAGAATCTGTAAACTAGTTCAGTTCTAGGAATTGGATTAAAATCCATAACTTACTTTTGGAGTGGCTCAGATAAGGCTGTGTGTTAATTTGCTGGACTGCTCAAGAAAATGCCATGAAATGGGTCAGGTTAAACAATGGGAATACATATGCTCACAGTTTTTTTTTTAGCATTTCTTATTGATATGCATTATATATTCACATACCATGTAATCTTCCAATGTGTACAATCAATGGTTCATAATATCGTCATATAGTTGTGCATTTATCACAATTGACTTTTTTGTGAAAAAAATAGCATGTATACAAAAAAAGCAATAAATTCCAAAGCACATTGTGACATTTAGTTGTAACACAGATTTCAGAGTTTGATATGGGTTGCAATTCCACAATTTTAGGTTCTTACTAATAGCTGCTCCAAGACACTGGAGACTAAAAGAGACATCAATATAATACAGGCTACTGGTGATATTTAGTGTTTATTTTGTCACATGACAAGGTACATGGCGATGTCTCCTGGTCTCTCCCTTCTCTTTCAGTTTCCCTTGATGTTCACCTTCTTGCTTCCTATGGCTTTCTCTCACTCTGCCTGAATTTCATTTGGATTACAAAAGACTCTAGTAATAGGATTAAGATCTGTCCTGTTTGAGGTGGGCCACACCTTAACTGGAGTAACCTCATCACCAGGTCCTATTTACACTGGGTTCATACTTACAAGAATGAATTAGATATAAGAGCATGTTTTTCAGGGGTACATACATTTCCAAACCACCAGACTCTTCAGCAGTCAGACTCTTTTGTTAAATCCTACCCTCTGTATAACTTCACCATCACCTTTGATCTTTTTCCCTTTCTATATGGTATTTGGGCTATGCCTATTCCAATTTTTTCATGTTGGGAGAGGCTGTTGATAATATGAGATGGGGGATGGAACAACTGGAGAGGCTGGACCTTCTGCATTTCAGGATTTATCTGATCTAGGGACCCATCTGGAGGTTGTAGGTTTCTGGAAAGTAACCCTAGTACATGGAACCTCTGTAGAATCTCATATAATGTCCTAGGTATTCTTCAGGATGATAGGAATGGTTTTGGTTGGGGTTTAGCAGACTATGATAGATATATGCTTACAATTTTGAGGCTAAAAGAAAGTTCAAATCAAGGTGCAATCAAGGTGATTTTCTCTTCTTGAAGACTCGTGCACTCTGGGCTGGCTACTGGTGAACTTTTGTCTTTAATTTGTCACATGACAAGGTACATGGCGATGTCTCCTGGTCTCTCCCTTCTCTTTTAGTTTCCCTTGATGTTCGCCTTCTTACTTTCTGTGGCTTTCTCTCACTCTGCCTGAATTTCCTTTGGATTATAATAGGATTAAGACCTATCCTGATTAAGGTGGGCCATACCTTAACTGAAGTAACCTCATCACAAGGTCCTACTTACATTGGGTTCATACTTACAGGAATGGATTAGATATAAGAGCATGTTTTTCTGGGGTGTACACATTTCCAAACCACCATAGACGCTATTCCTAAGACCTAGATGATTTTTTTTTAAACATGATCACAGATCAAGTAAGAATTTAGATGGCTACACACCTATTTCAGTCCTTAGGACAGCATGGCTCATTCATTGTCACCAAGGCCTCCACGTTATATAATTTTGATTATCATTCCCAGTTCTTCTGCCCAATGTTTTACCATGTGCTTCTTGTCTTTGTAGTTCAAATGCTATTTGGGACCCTCTGGGAAACCATCATCTGCCTTAAAATCGGGAAACCCATTTTAATTGCAGCATCTTCTACTATCATTGCTTAATTTCAGAGGCCAAATACCATAGAGCAGTTTAATGATCCTGGGGATCTCCTTAACACTGTGATTTACAATACCTTTGTAAGAAGAGTGTCCTTTATAGAAATCACTAAACCACTGCTGTTCAACATTATATAGGAAGGAAATTAACTATAGGAAGGAAAATCTGGCATTTCAATTTTATTTAATATAGAGTTTCCTAGTATTTCAAATGAGAAGCACTGTCTATATTAAGATGTATTCTAGATCTGCTTTGACAAATCCCATAACCAAGCCCCAACAAGATCTACTGAGGACAAAAGAACTTTGGGTTTGTCAAGTTAGAGGAATTAGATTTTTTTCCCCATACCATGCTGAAATAATATTTTTTAAAAAAACAAAAACTACACAAATTTACAGTGATCAACCCCAAATTAGCCTGGCACAAACAAAAATCAACATTAATCAAGAGAGATAACAAAATCTAGGAACTCTATAATGTGTTGTCAACAATATCTAATAATCAATCAAATTTGCCAGTAATATAAAGAAAGATTTTGCATTTAGCAGCAAAAGCTTTAAGGCAGCTATTATGCATAAATTCAATTATAAATTATAATCAAATAATGAAAGAAAAACATACTGTTAACTAGCAATAAGGAATTCAACAGAGAAATGAAAACTATATGGTGAAAAAAAATAAAGCAAATAAAAAAAAACTATATGGTGAAAATCGAAAGAAAATTATAGAATCCAAAATTACTAGGACAAATTGAAATTTCAATGTAGGTATTTAAAAGCAGATGGGAAATGGCAGAGTCTGTAAATGAAGACAGGTCAAAAGAAATTATTTAGTCTGAAGAAAAGATTTAATAAATGAGGAAAAATAAACTCAGAAATTTTTAAGACAATAAAAAAGTCTAATCTACTTAATAATTGAAATTCCAGAAGACAGTGACAGCGAAGCAGAAAAGAATATGAAGAAATAATAATAAAAACATCCCATGTTCAAAGAAAATATCCAAACTAAAGATCGAAAAGGCTCCATGATTCCTAAACTAAATAAATAAAAAGGTAATCAAAACTAGCCAACTACCGTAGTACAACTTCTACACATTAATGATAAAGAGAAAAATCTCAAAAGCAAGCAGAGGAAAAGACAATAGGAGGACAAGGATAGGAGTGGCACCGACATGTCAGAAACTGTGGAGCCCACAGAAGAAAGAAATGACATCTTTACAGTGATGAATAAAAAAAAAAAAAAAAAAGTCAATCCTGAGTTCAATATCCAGTGAATATAACCTTCAAAAATCAGGTTGAATTAAATATATTTTCTTGTATACAAATGCTACAGGAATTTTATTGTCAGCAGGCTTAAATTGCAAGAAATTATGAAAGTTGGGTTATACCAAATGGAAATTGAATATATCAGAAGAGATGAAGAGCACAAGGCTTAATAAATTAGTGGGTAATTTATTAATACAAATGCTTATAGTGTTTAAGGATTTCAAATTTCAGTCAGTTCAACACTAAATGAAAACTTCTGACCTAGAAAAAAGGTATTTTTAAGCTACTGCTTTATCATTTGTATTTTATTTTATATCTATCACGTCTTTTCAAAACCTATCTGCAAAGATTATAAACGTGATAACGGAAAGAAAACAATGAAGTATTGTATCATATTCAGTTTAGTGATGAAACATTAAAGTGAATGTGAAAATTTCAATGATGCTTCATCAAAAGTAGATTTTAAAATGATATAAAATAATATATTATAGACTTAAAAATTAATTGGCTTACTTTTGTAATTGTCACGCTACTTTCAGGTGATTAAAGAAGATGTTTCCATATGCTATTTTTAGGTATTTCTCTACAAATAAATAACTGTAGGTGAAAATATACATTTTTCCTATTAATTAAAAATCTAACTGGGAATAATTACTGAATCAGCATTGTAATATTGGATTTCAAAGTGTTAGAAACAGCTACATGAGATTTGCAAAATTTTTTGATTTGATATATACAGTTTAAAGAGCTGTAAAATGTGATCTTGGTGAATTACCAGCACTTTCAAATGCCTTATTTATTAATATAGTTTAATATTAGTGTGCATCTTGTTTCCTGTCTTTAATGAATAGACTCTAACTCAAACAATTTAAATCTATGTTTGGCCACAAAAAAAAGCACTATAATGTCTAGCCCTGTTTTGTGGAGGCCAGTTCTTAGTGCCCATCTCTCACTGTAGCAGTGAGAGAATAGAAGTTTTTCAGAGAAGACTGCATTATCCACCAACTGTTAACATAGAAGTGCAGAACTGAACTGGTGAATAGTCCTCTCTTTAAGTAATCTTTGGTTTCAAATAACTCTAATTATTTAATGGACGATTGATAGAGGATGCTACTTTTGTTTTGTGTTCAAGTATAAAGAGGTAATAGGTTCATACACTCTCAAGGGAGGGGGAGAAATCAATATTTAGATGAGAACCTAATAAATATGGTCGATAAGGGGTTTGGAATAGAAATCTATGCTTTTACTTAAAGAGTCTTTGAGAAATTAGAAAGACAGGGACAGCACAGAGAGAAATTGTGCTTCAGCAAGTATTTACGTGCCATTCAACATACTCATCATCATCTTCTCTTCTGTTCATTATTTAAACAGAATGACAATCGTCAAAAAATTCCTGGAGTGAAAGTGGATCTATTTCCCAACGTCATCTTCATTTAAATCTTCATCTTAATCATCATTAGTCTTGTTTATCTTTACTTTAAAGTATGTATGATTTTTAGGATTTTTGAATATAGCACATAATTACATGTAAATTGATGTTTGATATGATAAATGAAGCAATAAGTATAGATGAAAATAGTTAATATAGTTAATTGACATTTTGCAGCTATATCCTATAGAGAGACAAATTACTGTTGTCAAATAATGCAAGTCCATAATATCTAGTTATATGGAAGAGCATTTGTTAATAACGATGGCACATGCTTCTGTTTCAGAATACTTTTTTAAAAAAAAAACAGGCTGTTTTAGTTCATAAGCTGCCAGAACGCAAGATACCAGAACTGGAATGGCTTTTAGAAAGGGAATTTATTAAGTTGCAAGTTTCAATTCTAAGGCCATGAAAATGTCCAAATTAAGGCATTGAGGGAAACATATCTGAACTCCAAAGATAGAGCCAATGAAGTTTGGGGCTTCTCCCTCAGCTGGGAAGGCACATGGTGTTGCCTGCTAACTTTCTCTCCTCGTTTTATAAGGCTTCCCAAGGGGTATTTTCCTTCTGCTCCCAAGGTCTCTGGCTGTGTGGGCTCTGTCAGTTCTGGTGGCTCTAAAACTTTTTCCAAAATGGTTCTCTCTTAAAGGACTCCAGTAAGCAACACCACCTTGAATGGATGGAGACACATCTCCATGGAAACCATCTGATCAAAAGTTAGCACCCACATTAGGGTGGGTCACATCTCCATGGAAACAATAAAAAAGATCCCTCCTAGCAATACTGAATGAGGATTTAAGGACATGGCTTTTCTTGGGTACACAACAGATTCAAACTAGCACACAGGTCATTTTTTTTCCCCCTGCAGTTTCTTACACTTTAAATACCTTGCCTGTTTTTATCTTTGTGCTCATCTTCTTTCTTATTTATCCAAAAATTATCCTTTGCATTTGAGCATCATTAGCATGACCTCCTTTGATTTATTTAGGTTTCATATGCTGTTAATGAAAAGAAACCTCTTCTCCATCATGCAGAACACGGTGTTTCATCTTAGCAACAGATGGTTAAGAGATGCATTGCCTTCAATATCCAGCTGGATTAATCTTTGGGATAAAATCCAATGTTTAATTAATGATACATATGTTAATTTCTCTCTCTCTCATTCTCTTTCTCTCTCCTCCCTCCCTTCCCTCCTTCCTTCCTTTCTCTTTCTCTCTCTTATGTGAGCAAGGAGTCACGTAGAACCCAACACGGTATACATAAAAGGGTGTCTTTTATTTCATTTTTCCAACTTAATTTTTTCCTAATTTCCATCCATTATATATTCATGTTCTGTTGTCTTATTCCTTATTCTTCCCTCACAATTGAGTAGTTTTTTTCCCACTGAATATTTTAATTTTCTTGTTTTGTGTTCTTTTTTGAAATTGTTGTATTTTTACTTATAGTTTTCTTCTCCTCTCTCTTTTCTTTTTAGTTCATTTGCTATTCTTTCTTCTGTGGAGTTTGAGAGCAAATGATGGTAGCTTTTTTAATCATAGATGCTTTTGCATTCCTTTTTTTATTTATGAAAGAGTAAATATTTGCTGAGGAAATCTGGAGTTTCCTTAGGTAATATGAAAAATGAAAGCTAGAATTTATCAAGAGCTAATTATGTCCTAGGCTTGAGGCCAATCACTTTAGAGACAATTCTTTAGCAAATCCTTAAACAATTTAATGAAGTATTATTATTAAAAACATTATATGTTATGGAACAAAACCAAAGTGTGAATAGAGACACTAGAGACACTATCATTTGCCTCTGTCTTATTTTTCTCTTTATGAATGCAGGAGAAGACTATGTAATGCAACATCCTTTTTAGTTGGTTGGTAGGTATATGACTGAATTCTAGGCTATGAGATGCAAGTAAGAGTGATAAGTGCCCTTTATATATTAGGTCATAGTCTCTAAGAGTAAGATTTTTTATGTCCTCTCTTTCCCTTCCACAGTGACCTCAAAGGCAATGACCTGAAATGGGAGAAAGCCTGGATCCCTAAGTTATCAATTGGAAAAGAGCTGCCTAATAAATATGAGAGACAGGTTAAAGTTTATGGGAGTGCATATAGCCTATTCTGACTGATAGTGAGAAGTTAAGTAAATTGATCAAAATGCATATATCATCACTGCCAAATTTTTGACACCAGCACCCCATATCTTATCCCAGAAAATGTTTTCCATACCACCATATTAGTTTCTCAGCTGCTAAGTATATCCCATAAAACGGGTTGCCTTAACAACAGAAATTTATTGGCTCATGGTTTCAGAAGCTACAAGGGTTACTTCCTGCCAAGGTCCATTTCTTCTGATTGGCTGGCAGTCTTCGGGGTTCCTGGGGTTTTTTGTCATATGGCAGTGTATATGGCAGTGTCTTGTCCTTTCTCTGCTGGGTTCTCTGTTGACTTCCAGCTACTGGCTAATCCCTGTGGCTTCCTCTTTCCGCATCGGATTTCCTTTGCCTCTGAGGATTTCAGCCATACTGGATTAAGGCCCACTCGTATTCACTTTAGCCTCACCTTAATGCATTACTTCTTCGGAAGTCCTATTTACAAGTGGGTTTACACCCACAGGACCAGGATTTGGGACCTGAACATGCCTTTTGCCAGGGACATGATTCAATCCCTAAACAAACTTACCACTCTTTACTCTCGCCAAGATGAAGACTTAAAGTGTCTTTAAATTCTACCCAGACTGAAAAACCTATCTTAGAGTTGTCAGAGTAGAAAATTTATATAGATTTAGGCTTTGAAAACTCCTAGCAAGGTGAATGTGAATGTGTGTAGAAATCTAAAATGTTCTTGTCACTTTGCTGATAAACAACCTTGCCTAACAGTCACAGAAGACATGGTCTGAGTGGCAACATTAAAAACAAGAGTAGGTTTTCTTTAAAATGAGACTGCTGCTTAATGTTTCTTTTCCTTAAAATGGACATATTTTGCCTCTAATCAGCAGAAATGCAAGCACACGGTTCAATAGACATATAAATATTTTTTTTATTTCCCAAACTGAAAAGTTTGAATGTTCATGAAAATGCTTTCATCCTTTCAAAATACAGATTCATTGGGTATTTATTACCCTGTGGTTTAATTATTCTGAGTTTTCCTTTTTGTAGGTAGTGTTGCATATTATTACATCTGTTTTATGGTGCAAAATAAGTTTAATAATGCCACCTTATTTTTCTCCTAAGACAAAAATGCTAATATTGTGAAATGAGCAAAAATAACTTACTGTCAGCCCACAACAGGTTATTGTGTTGTAAAGATTGGAGCACAAATAGACTAGGGAAACATTCCACTCAAAATGACAGAACTATTTAGACGAGGGTCTAAGTGTCAAAAAAGAGAAGCTTTTAGCCTTGTGAACCACATCTAATTCTGAAATAGTGAGACCCCAGTCAGAACAGTGTCCTCCCACTTACGACCTTCCCTGAGCACGCAAGCAGCACCATTACTACTATAACCACAAGGCAGGTAAGCTAAAGAGTAAAACAAAATTGTGAACCAAGCTTAAGTCATCTCAATAAGTAGACCCTTATGGCTTATTAGAATACTAGTTTTCACAAACATATCTTACTATGCCACATTTATGACTGGGACCCACATTTTTGGAGATTTACTCAATAGATAATGTGTCTGATATATTTAACTTTTACTGAGCATCTACTATATACCAGACACTTATGCTGGAAGCCAGGTATACAATGTGAACAAAACATGATTCCTGACTTCATGGACCTTATACTTTAGAGAGTTAGAGTGGGAGACAGAGAACAGATATGTATATGACAATATGTATGTGTGTGTTTATGTGCTGCACATAGGAAGATATTTCTAGAGATAAGTAATAAAAGGGAATATTATCAGGTAGTATGCTGGAAAATAAGAGTGGGGTATTTTTGACTGGGTGGTAAGGAAACATATCTCTGAGGAGGTGACATTTCTGGTTAAAGTTAAAGAACAAAAGGGGCCCGGCATGTGAGGAGCTCAAGAGAGAAAGACATAGGTAGTAGCAAGTTCTACTACATTGAGTTATGAAAAGTCACTGGTAGTTCTTGGGATATGAGTGAAATCAGTGATGCTGGAGCTCAGCCAGCTAGAGGCAGAATGATTGATATGCGATGAAGTTTGGATCATGGACAGAAATCATGGCTGTATTAAGGTGATGCATTTTTTTGTAAGAAGTTAAGAAGCAGGGAGCGGTATGACCTTATTTACATTCCATAAAGATCCTTATTTTCAGAAGAGATTGATTTTAAGAGAGGAGAAATAGATATAGGAAAACAGTTAGAGGTCATTAAACTATTCAGGTGTGATAAGATGATGGCCTGAAATAATATGGTGGCAGTGGAGATGGGAAATATGTAGGTGGACTAGATCCGTATTTGAAGGCCATGATTCCAATGATTTGATTTCCTTATTATTTTAGCACCTACTATGAGTCAGTCACTACCCTAGGCATTGCGAATGACAAAGTATTAGTAACCTTCAAAAAGTTTCAAAAAAGTTTCAGACTTTTAGTGGGAAATATACAAAATATACCAAAAAAAAAAAAAAAAATCCAACGTGGTTGTTCCTGTTAAAGGCTTATATTTCCCTTACTTGAAGATGATATGAAACCCTCCAAGAAAACAAGCTAAGGTCTACTCAAACTCCCCTCCTGGCTCCCAGATCACTAACTGGATCTAAGCCAGGGAAATGCTGGCCCTGCTGAGGGAAGAAAGGGCCTGTTTGCCAAAAGAGGTATAGAATTTAGCCATTAATAGCTGAACTAGGGTTGGATGAGAAGGAGAACATAAGATTGCATCAGGAGTAATTTATTCATTTGGTTAAACTCTCCAGTGCTACAGGATTTAGCATTGACCTTGACTTCAGAGTCCACTGCTAATAGCATTTTGTTGTATCCAGGATTTTCTGGGAAGTGGGTTCTAAGGAGGATTTGGGGCACAGGATGTTAACTTGGCTCTTGGACTCAAAACCTATGGAAGGAAGTAGTATTAGACAAGAAAAAGTCAAATTGCAGTGTAAGTCTGTACCAGGTCTTTGGCTATTGCCCAAGGGAGCTCATGATCTAAAATAAAATAACCCATCAAACTTATCTGCAGTTAAGCTAAAGTGTCCGAGCCTTTGTATCATGGCCTTAGTTAGTCAATAAATGTGGTCAACCCTAGAGAAAACATGACCTTCAGCTTTCTGTACCTGAGGCAATTTCTAAAGGGTCTGATACCCGATAGATATTTGCTGACATCCCTCTGAGTCTGGAGCCAAAGTTCTTTCCTTAAAGGTATATCTAGATGGGACATCGTATACATTGCAGTCAATCCCTTGCTCTGCGTGAACCCATTTCTTTGTAGATTTTCAAGGAGATGCTTGTCTAGAACTCAGGAGGGTATCACTTCCTGGGAAAAACTTAAAAGAGGAATGTTAGTGGGATGAATCACAACCATTGCTACTGCAAATGGTATCAGGGTCTCAATTGAAACTCATTATCTCCTACCTTCTCAATCCATTTTAAATTTACCTTGACTGACTTTGGTGGCTGATCTGCTGGGAGGAACCCAGACTCTTATGCCTTAGATGCCCTATGGTCACCATGCCTCTTTTAAACTGAGATTGCTATGCTTTTCCATTTGTCATCACAACTGGTCAAGGGAGTACCAGGAGACATCTAAGTGGATGATTTGGTGCCAAACATAGTCCTCAGTTTCTCCTTTGTGTAGCTGTAGCCCTTCATCTTCCTGATTATGAGACTCAGTTACCCCAACCAAATGGTGAATTTTGTTCCTTTTGGTTCTAGGACACAAGGAGACAGAAATGCTCAGGCTGTAACTTATCTTCTAATTTGATGGGACTCGTTGTTTTCCATAGCAGAAAGGTTTCACTTTTAGGAACCAGAACATTTAATCCTGAACAGTGCAAAGTTTGCATGGTCAGGAAGCTCAGTTCGTCAACTGGACCATGTGGTGGGAAGTGGGGCCACACTGGCTTCTAATCTTGATCCCTGGATTCATATACTCTCCTTTGGGGACATAGCACTACTTACAAATAGTATTAATTTGTTGTGGCTGCTGTAGTAAATACTGAAATCTTGTTGACTAAAAACAACACATTTACTTTCTGACAGTTCTGCAGTCCCAAAGTACAAAATCAATTTCACTGGGCTGAAATCAAGGTTTCAGAAGGGTTACGCTCCTTCTGTAGGGTCAAGGGGATCTGTACCTTGCCTCTTCCAGCTGCTGGTGGCTTCTGGCAGTCCTTGGCTTGTGACCATATTATACCAATCTTTAAGATCAGTACCTTCTTTTTTTTTTTTTTTTTTACATGAGCAGACACCGGGAATCAAACCCAGGTCTCCGGCATGGCTAGCGAGAACTCTGCCACTGAGCCACCATGGCCCACCCTAAGGTTAGCACCTTTGAGTTTTTGTCCTCCATCTTCACATTGCCAATTCCTCTCTTTGGGAATCTAATCATTCTCTGCCTTCCTCCTATAAGGATATACATGATTGTATTTTAGGACCCCCTGGGAAAATCCAGGAGACCCTCCTCATCTCAAACCCTTAGCTTAATCATATCTACAAAGACCTGTTTTCCAAATACAGTTACTTTGACAGGTTTCAGGCATTAGGATCTGAAATTTGGGGTGGGAGTGGATGTTATTCATCCTACTACATAAGAATTTTTTTTTTTTTAATGTGGGCAGGCACTAGGATTTGAACCCAGGTCTCTAGCTTGGCAGGCAAGAGCTCTGCCTGCTGAGCCCCTGTGGCCCACCCTACATAAGAGTTTGATTAAAAGTGTTCATTGCTTCCTAGGGGATGGTACCATATTCTCATCGTGTATCACTGAATTTGATGCTTCAATTTTCTAGAGAATGGAATAAGTGATGTAATCAGTGCATTCCATGGGATCACTTCTACATCTCCTTTGGTATAGAGCAGGCTCTGTATACTTATGTGATGTTATGTATTATCCTGTTAGAGGATCCAACAGATTATAAACCATCAAATAGCTATGTTGGCTAAGTCCTACAGGCATGGAGGAAAATCTACAAAGATAAATATCCATATGTAAATATATTCCTGTCAGAATGAACCACTGGCCTTTCTAGTGCTCTTTAAACATGTTAAGGTAACCAAAGTTAAGGAAAAGCTGAAAAAAAGTCACAGATTGAAAGAGACTAATGAGACATGACAACTAGATGTGATGTTCCAGATTGGATCATGGAAAGGACATTAGTAAAAAAAAAAATGGGGGAAATCTAAATAAAGTTTGTAGTAAAATTATTAGTATTGTTCCAATTCCAATTTCTTAGTTTTGATAATTGTGCTCTAGTTATATTTACATTAAGCGAGACTGAGAGAAGGATGCATGAGAACTTTCTATATTATCTTTGCAACCCTTATGTAAGTCTAAAATTATTGCCAAATTAAAAATAATGTATTTTTTTGGTTACTCTCAGCACTGACTGTCACAGTTTGGATTCTACAGGTAGCAGATCTTGAGACAGAATTCAGTGTACAGTATTTTTTTAAGAATTGCCCTTGGGATCAACGACTGAAAAAAGAGAGGAAGGAGGCAGATATGGGCAGAATTTCACAGCAGACTGCGGTGCTGGTCTTCAGTAGCCATGCCTGATCCTATGTCGAGTTCTGGTGATAAATGACCCAGCACAGTGTTCCCACTTTTAGCTGAAGTGACTGGGCCTTTACTCATCTGCAATCAATAACTGGAAGTGTGCTGTCTTAGGAGTGCATGACCTTGGATGTGAAGCTTTCTGCAACTGAGGCAGTCTCTACAAGGTCTGACAGTTTAAAGCTGTCTACTGACAGCACTCCCGTAGGCTGGGAAAAAAATGTCTTCCTTAAAGGAGAATGGAGATGGTGCATTTCTATTTCTAGCACAACCACCTTTTAGCAAAGTGAAGCAGTGAGCAAACAATGATGTGATCCGCTGCTCCTATCACATACCACAACACTCAGAAGTCTCTGGCCCTGTAAAAGGGATGAAATGGCGTTTTGAATCTGCTGCTGAAACATGAGCTTGTAGATGATACCCGGCAAGTATGGGGGCTATTCTCCAGAAGTCAGATAGAACCTGAAACAAATAATCATTAAGCAGTTTTATGTCTTTAGGAGGTAGCATACGTGAGATCTGGGACCAAAACATTAAAATATGAGTGTCTTACTTACCAGCCTTACTGTAATATGCTTGAGGAATTTGTGCTTTTTGTCCCTATGACTGTAGATTCTGCACACATAGACATTTTGCTTCCCAGAAGGAAACTCTACCATCATGGGCAAATAATGAGCCCCATTAAATTTTAAGATGTGACTGCCAAAGGGCAGGCAAGGAGAAGAGTCATCATCCTAAGAGGTGTAACCCACTGTGATCATCAGGAGGTGATAGAAACATGTTTCATATGACAGCAGATAAAAATATGTGAGGCACCCAGGTTAATCTATTGGGCTTCTACTGTTCCACCCCTGCATAGGATTTTGTTTTGTTTTTACCAATGTGCCCTCATCTATATTTTTTAGCATTTTATTTTGAAATAGTTTTACACTTACAGGACAGTTAGAAAAATAATACAAACTCCACTCAGAGAACTTCAGCATAGCCCTAACCATCACCTAGAGAGCCAGACCCACCAGTTTTAACATTTTTGCCACTTTATCTATCTGTTCTTCTGTCTATCTACTTATCTGGCTATCTGTCTGTTTTACTTTCTATCAATCCATTTTCTGAATATTAGATCATAGGATGTATGCTTCAAGCTCCTTGACTCCTCTATACTGCCATGTACATTTCCGAAAAACAAGGATATTCATTTACATAACTCTATAAATATAGTTATGAGGTTCAAGAAATTGATATAAAGCTTCTAGTCTTTATTTCAATTTCTTCATATGTCCCCCCCATAATGTCTCTTTGAACCTTTTTTCTTCTCTTCTTAGATTCCATCCAGGATCACATATTACATTTAATTGTCTTTAGTTGCTCTTTCTTTTTTTTTTTTTCTTTTTAACTGTGAGAATCTGTATCTATCTATCTATCTATCTATCTATCTATCTATCTATCTATCTATCTATCTATCTATCTATCTATTTATCTATCTATCTACAATATAAATTTTTCCACCCCGGTCACTCCCAAACATACCATTTAATGAATTAATCACATTCATAATGTGATACACTCACCACCTTCCATTACTAAAGCTTTCCCATTTCCACAACAGAAACCCTATACCCACTATGCAGGAACTACTCATTCTTCCTGACCGCCAGCCCTTGCAAACTGTAATTTAGTTTTTGTCTCTCTGAGACCATGGGGCATAAATTTAACATCCTATATCCATGTAAACCTCATTTGCTTTAATAACAAATTAATCTCAATAGCATTCACGGACTATGTTTCTATACCTCTGCCCCCAACCTTTATGAAGTGCATATCACAGATTGCATATTTATACAATATGAGTTAAAAAACACTGAGTTATCATTGCATTTTAAGCATTTGCCTTTTAGATTCTGTGGGAAGTTAGAAGTGGAAGTACAAACCAAAACTACAGTAGTACTGGAATTTATATTTGCCCATGTCTTATCCTAACGGAGATCTTTATTTCTTCATGAGGCTCCGATCTATCATCTAGTGTCATTTCCTTTCGACCTGCAGAACTCTCTCCTGCATCTCCAAGGGCCAGTCTAATGGTGATGAATTCCCTCAGCTTTGCGTTATCTTGGACTCTCTTAATCTCTCCTTTATTTTTGAAAGACAGTTTTTTCTGGATATAGAATTCTTTGAAATTTCTTTTGCTGACAGCACTTTAAATATGCCATCCCACTGCCATCTTGTCTCCACAGTTTCTGATGAGAATTTGGTGCTTAATCTTATTGAGGCTCTCTTGTATGTGACTTGTTGCTTCTCCCTTGCAGCTTTTGGAAGGTTGTCTTTGTCTTTGGCATTCTACATATGCTACAATATGAGTCTATGTGGGTTTATCCTGTTTGAAGTTTGTTGAGTGTCTTGGATTTGTATATCCATGCCTTTCATTAAATTTGGGAAGTTTTATTTCTTTGGATGTTTTTTCTGCCCCTTTCTCTCCCTCTTTTCCTTCTGAGATTCCCACAGTGTGTATACTGGCATGATTGATGGTGTCTCACAGGTTCAGTTCACTTTTCTTTATTCTTTCTTCTTTCTGCTTCTCATACTGAGTGATTTGAATTGTTTTAACTTCAAGTTCTCTGATTCTTTCTTCTTTCAAATCCAATCTGTTACTGAACCCTTCTAAGAACTTTTTAGTTTTGGTTATAGTGGTCTTCCCCTCTGTTTAGTCCCTTTGCTTAATTTGCTTCTCTCTATTGATATTCCTTTGTGTCCAACTATTGTTTTACTGATTTCCTCTAGCTCTTTGAGCATATGTCGGGTTCTGCTCATTGATGGGTTCTAATGCTTTGATATTCTCCTTTGTCTGGGCAATCACTTCCCCTTTCTTCTATGTTTTGTACCCTTTTGTTGAAAACTTAATTTTAATATTTTATCACTGAAAATTAGACTCTACAATTCCTTAAGCTGTTTTCAAACTAGTATTATGACTGAGTTTTCCCTGAATTCTAGGCTCTAACAAAATAAGAAGAAAGGCCAAAACAAACAAATACATTTAAAAAACCTTTCCCAGTCCTTGCAGATTGACCTGTGCAAGTGCTCTCCTTCAAGACTTATCCTTAAAAGGAGTTTAGAGAGTAGTTTGAGGCCAAAGCATAGGTGCCTCCTTGATCCTTTCTGTGTATGTATCTTATCTTGTGCATGCATGGGTGGCCCTATGAAGTCCCCCATTTACATAGTTCAGAATGTCCCCACTTCTCTAAGAAACAGTTTTGTCATGGTTTGTCCTACAGCACATAATTCCTTGCCCCAGGCAGCCACTTGACTGCTCTCCCACAACATTTCTATAGGAGAGCTCTTTGAAGTTCCTTCTCCACTCAGGGCAAGTTCTGGGATAGCAAGTTCAATAGGCTGTCATTGGATAGATTAGGCCTAACCTACAAACTCCCAGTTTATGCATGAAGGTTACTCTGCCCCCTCTGAAACTGGGACTGGGGACCCATACTAGCAAGGTGCCCAAGCCAGTGAGGGATAGGGAAAGGGCTAGCTAGAGTGCTAAGAGATCCTTTTACTTTTTTTTTATTAATTAAAGAAAAAAAAGAAATTAACACAACATTTAGAAATCATTCCATTCTACATATGCAATCAGTAATTCTTAACATCATCACATAGATGCATGATCATTTCTTAGTACATTTGCATCGATTTAGGAATATTAACATTCTATATCTTTTTCTGTTGTTTTGCTAGTTCTTTTCCTAAACCGAGATCCTTTCACTTTTAAGTGGTCTTTTTCGTGATTCACTGCTCACCCTATTACTGCAATACTTTAAATGTTTTATAGAGCTCTTAGAAAGATGCTTGCACCAGTTCTTTCTGGTTTTTCAAAGCTTCTGTGGAGCCATGGAATCCTTAAATATCTTACTATGGCATCTTGATCCTCTCTTCTCCCTACTTTTGATGGTAAATAACTGGGTACAGCAAGTATAGTATGAGAAATGCATTGTTTCCAAGGGATCAAATTTCTGAAAGATGGGATCTTTTTCATCTGGTGATCCACCTACTCCAGCAGGGATACTAGCTGAAGATGAGGAAGACATAAAATAGGTAGTAGAAAAACAGAAATCACGTGAATCAGCTGCATCTTTGAAACCAGTGGCAGGGTGGTGGCTGAAGTCCACTCAACTAACCTTCCTCTTGTAAATTTTCCTAGGAAAAGAGAATCTAGGATTGCCAGAATTCTAGGGAGATTTCCTAGAAGGTATAAATTATATGATGCAGGTGCATACACTTGGGCTCCTATATTGTATTTCTGACATCCTCCCTTTACAGGATTGAAGCACTCTTTGCCCCACTTCACAAGGGCAGACCACATCAAATGAAAGTTCAATATGTGAACATAAAATTCCAGACCCTCACCTTACAGGCAGGAGACCCAGGCTCGATTCCTGGACCATGCACTCCCCCCTCAAAAAAAAAAATAATTCCAGGCCGCTTCTTTTCAGTTTGTGAAAACTCTGAAGGCCTGTCTTTTTTCTGGAATGTCACCATGGCATCGAGCAAGCCTCTGTGGCAGTGTTGCTGAATCAGAAATGAGCTGAGTGTCAGCTCACATAGGACCTTATAGGTCATGACATAGATTTTTGGCTTATTTTATACTGGATGAGATGGGAAGGCACTGGAAGGTTTGGATCAGTCTTCCTACTTTAGGAAAAATAAACCTCAGAATAGGGGAAGGGGACAAGAATGGAGCCCAGTTAGAAGCCTATTATAATAATCCAGGCAAGAAATAATAATGCCTTGGACTAATGTGGTTTAACAGAAGTATTAAGAAGTAGTTCACAAATTCAAATTATTTTTTGAAGGTTAAGGGAAAAATTGAGTGAACTGACTGTGAATTATGAGATAAAAGAAACAGTGAGGAAACATTTTAAATATTTGTTTGCTTGTAAGTATATGTGTGTATGCATGTCTGTGTCTCCCACCTATATTTATGTTTTCTGTTCTTCCAACACAGTGGGCAACATGATTCTACCATGACTATTGAGAGATTGTCTAATATGTAGAAAAAGAGGTAATGAAACCAGAATACTATAACAATGTTTTAGTGAATATTAGACCCTTTATCTAGGTGTCTCTCACACAGTAGTACTGTAAAAGAGATACAAGATAGTAGGGACCCTCAAGGCAGCTTTCTGAGCTGAACTGGTGAGAGCTGCATATTTCATGCAGACACATAACTTCCCATTCATTGCATTAGCCAGTATGGCATCAAGAGAAAATATCCAGTAAATAATATTAATATTCTAAAACTTCTGCCACTCATTATTTTGCTTTGGACTGGTGGAGTCTCTAAATAGGTCTGTCTTACAAATGCAGGAGTAACCTTTGGCAATGGCAGCATCTGCAGAGGGATATAGAAAAACAGGGTCACTCACTAAGGTTCATTGTGATGCACCACAGACCTCTGGGAGTCTGGGAATCACACAGTGGTGATGGGAACCAGGGTGTAGAGGCAACAGAAGAAAGGGAAATCCAAAGGAGAAATAAAAGTAAATGCCAAAGATCAGCTGCATTTATGTCAGCTCTATTTGGTATGCTCTTAGTGAGATGGGAATAAGGATAACGAATATATGCCTGTAAGTACATCTGCAGACTCATTCTGAGGAATTTGGATATGATTTTAAAAACAGCAGTGCCAGGAATTGGGTGGATGGAAGTAATATCAATGAGGCTTAGAAGCAGAAAAGGGAATCACAGAGGAGGCAAGAGATAAATGTGTCAGAGCTCACTAGGTGTAGTGTTCTCAGATACTCTGCTGGGGAAGAAAATTAACTAGGGAATGGAGGAACTGATGCTTGTATGGCTGAGGCTAAGAAAGAAAGCTGTATTTCTTGAATGGATATGTAACCTACTTTCTCCTTGATTTCTGTTGAGGTATCTGAGAAACATCTGTTACATAAAGGTTGCACAAGTAGAAAAGCTGTATCCAACATCATGAACCTAGAATAATTCTATCCAAATATACCTGGGAAAGCTTCATAAGGATTCAAAAGGAATAGGAATCTGGTTTCTTTCTGTTTTGTTTGGTTCCTCTCAGGTAAAGTTTAGTAAAATGATTAGAATGTCATCTCTTTGATACACTGGAAAAGGAACAATAGATGAGAAATTAGTGGATGAAAGTTGTAGCATCTGGGTTTGAAAGATTTTGTTGTGTGATTTTAAGTGTCACTTCATTGTCTAAATCTGATCTGGTTTGAGGAATTTAGCAAATTTTAAAATTATTTTCAGCAATAACATTCAGCATCTTATTTCACTATTTCTGATATAATCAGTGCAAATGAACAATCAAAGCTGTTGTTTCTCTTGCCACATCCTCCTCACACATTTAGGAAATGGCTATAACCTGGAAAACATGCAAAGTACATTGGTGTTAACTCCAAACAACGTAGAACAGAAGAAAATATGATGGAGGAATGAGAGGGTACTGGGAAGAAGTTCCTTATCAAAGGAAAAAGAGAGTTCACACAAAATCCTGTAAGAAGGTCCACATAGTCATTAATCATAAAACTAAGAGAATCATATTCTTTAATGATAAAGCCCAAAAATTATTTTACAAAAATTGAATGTTGTCTATATGGGGACCCATTGTAGCTTAATTCCATAAAGCTAAGTCGTTTTGTATAAAATACAGAATTTATTTATTATTTATTTGATAAATAAAATGCCATAAAGTTTTAGTCAATTGGCGCCTGGGTTTTTCTCATTGTCTTGATGCACACTGTCCAATATGAGTTTTTAAAATAATTAAAATGAAATATACTGAAGAATTCAGTTCCACATTAGACATATTTCCCTTCCTAAATAAACAGACAGGGTTTTTGGCTACCATAGATAGCAAAGCTATAGAAAATTTATATCATTTGGAAAAGTTGTGTTGGAATGATTTTTCTGTAAACTTACAACTTCTCTAATAATAAAAAAATTCTTCTGGATAGCGCTGCCCTAGATTATTAAAAATAGTGACTTTTCTATCTCATTTTCTTTTTTCCAAATGAGTAAATTATGAAAGAGACCCATTTATACCACTCTCGATCTAGACTAGGCAAAGCTATAAATTGTATGGATGAATAGAGCAAATTTTCATTGAATTACAATATTGAGTGCTCTTTCTTTTGCATTCTTAGCATATCTGTCTTAAAACAACAACAACAAAAATGTAGAAAATGGAGTCTTTACAAGTAAAACTGGAATACAGTGTTAACTTTAATAAGACATTTGAAATGTTCACGGTGCTGTAAACTTTTCAGTGCCTGAAGATGTTGGAGAGCCGTTACAACGTTAGTAAAGACAGACTGAGATTTATGGGAGTCATAGTTAATAAGCTCTTATCTTGAGAGAAAATCCCTAAGAGTTCAGGAGAATAAAGGACCCCAAGAGCTCTGAGCTGGTGAATCACCTGAAGAGAATATACATTCTGAGGGCTCAGGAAAATGTAGGCTCTGCTCAGGCTGGGGTCACTGATTGGGAGGTGGCAAGGAGATACAATTTCTAGATGCAGAATCCTTTCATTGTCACTTTATTTGCTCTGAGACTATTTTGCAGTTTCTCAGAAAGAGTGTCTGTCAAATTAAATTGTTATAGCACAAGAGGTGTTGACGAAACTGAAATCATAAAAAGAGTGTGCTATGTGGCACGGTAGCATAGGAAAACAAATCTGGGTGTGAAGGTGTTCTTTTACTTCCACTTGCATGCTCTGAATCAGTGGCCTGATTAAGGGAGAGGATAACATGGAGCAGTTTGGAATGCAAGTGCTGATTCTATTAGGTAACATTAGGGTAAGAAATGCTACATTTGCAATTCCCACCAATCTTAAAAGAAGACTGGAATGTAGTTGCCATTTACAGAGCAGAAGAGGAGAAAGTTTTCTGGAGTTGACCTGAAGTAAGACAGCTGTTTCAGATCACAAAGGAGAAACTGAATGTGATCAAGTGAATTAGGTTTAGTTACAGTCTTTGCTGCAGGACTGAGGCAGAAACCTTTATTACTGTATTATTTTTGAGGATCACCATAACAAAAAGCTTCATAGCCTGAGCACATATTTTTTTTAACAATTGAAAGAGTATTTTGTGACCATTTTCTAAATATTTTATTTATGTAGGGGCAAAATATTCCTGAAGTGATTTGGTATAGCTTTGGTTCTAACCTAACTCCCTTTCCTCCTTTCAATTTTGGTATCAATTAATTCCCTGATTCACCGATTTTCATTATCTTCTTGAGGACCCAGGTTCCTATGGATTACAGAGTACTCTATCCAGATTGGGTTTAAATTCCTAATTTAGGTATCACTTGCTCTGGGCCTATATTTTTGCCTTCTCTATATTACATTTTACAGTATTAAAATTTATTCTGTTATGTTTATGTTGGATAAAGAAATCTGTAAGTTAATTCAGACTAATTTGTCATTGTTACTAATGGATTATTTTACATTTCAAAGGAAGAAACTTTGAATAAGACAGACCAATTAACATTAGGTCCCATTAGTAGATAAAAATTGGAAATGAGAATAATAATGATTAAAAAAAAAAGATTGAGCAACCAAGTGATACAATTGTATCTACATATTTCTATTTTGATAATTCCCTGAAACCTGTACGATTATACTTCTTTGTATTCCCCTTCTCCTAATAAGGAGGTTTGAAGAACAATCCTATGGTCTAGGATGAGCCTTTCACATTTTACCATCCTTTTGTCATAATAGAACTTCGTAGTATCATACCTTAGGACTAAGTTTTACTGAAAGGAGGATGGATACAATTTTTTTTTTTCTCTCAGAACCTAACAGATCAATGGCTTGCTGCTTTAAGAGTCTGGGCTGTACTCAGTACTCGATTCATTTTCTCCCCCTTGAGTGGGTTAAGACCAGAGAACAAAATAACTGTTTTGACCAATAAATTAGTCATTCCCAGAATCCCTTTCCCAGTCCAGGTTGATAAACTAAAGGACATTGTCCAGGAATAGCCGAGATTAACTAAAAGCAAAAGATTCATTTGGGGATCTGGTATTAATTACAATATAAGTTTCTAAATAGGATCTAGATCTTGATACATGCTTTATGTGCACAATCTCAGGAAGTGATATAATCACTATTTTGATTAAGTATTAAGCCCCTTGAGCCAAGGACTCCTTCTTGCATACATCTACATTTCTCACTTAAGTTATCTCTCATACAAACTGGTACCAGATGATGGGAACAAACTGTTCCCATGGACAGTCTGGAAACATTTAGAACATTCAGTAAAGAAACTGGAAGAGAAAGGTGAACTGCATTCATTTTTCTTTGATCCTGGAAGCATGGACATATTGTATTTAACCACCTAGCTAGAATATTCCTGGAGAAAAGAGAAATGAATAGAAAATCAAGAAAGTTGAATAAAAATTCTGGGATTATTAAGTTTGAATTGAAAATGTAGTATAAGTCAATGATTTCTTTTCTTTTCAAAAAAAATGTATTCCTAACTCCATCCACTAGAAAAGTCTAGGAGTGATTAACAATTCCCTAACAATAAGCACCCCTAGTGCCCAAATTCAGATTTTTCACAATTAAGGGACCAAAGTTGCTTGGAAAAAAATGGCTAATTCAAATTCTTTGCAGAAAATGTGCAAGATGAGCCTGGGAAAATCTGTTGTGTGAGAAAGCAAGGATATGAGAGTGTATCAAACATAAAATTTCACAAACTTATAATGAAACTTAAAAAAAAAATCCTCATTGTTCACCACTGAATATGACTAGAGTATTGATTCATTATCCTAAATATTGGGAATAAAATAAAAGAATCGAGCATTTATATTGCCTTTCATATACAAACACTATTTCAAGGAAGTCAAATAATTGAGAAGGAAAAATTCTTCTTAAAAATGTGTTAATTAAGGTAAAATAAAAGATACAATTAGAAAATTGTTCTAGTCACTCCTGTTTATAATCAGGTAACATCACTGATAGCTAACTTAGCTATTAGGTGCAAGGTTAGTTGGGGTCCTTACAATGGATGGATCAGGCTGACAACAGCTAAACCTATGACAAATCTTACTACAGTGTAAGGGGGAAGACCTGATCCTAGCTATGTGTTATTTTAAAATATGAGGTACACAGCACCATGCATGAAAGTTTTTCGCCCAAAATTTAAAATAAAATTTAATCAAGCATCTGCAGATAAATTCTATTTATAGAAAATACGAAGGCAAAAGAAAAAAATCCACAAAGAAATCAGAAAATTCCAGGAGATGGGCTACTCTACAGTACCACTGACTCAATTTCTGCAAGTCTGTGACATACAAACCAAATTCAGTGGAGGGAAGGCATAACTTTAGATTAAAATAGACTTGAAAAAAAAAAAAGATAATAGTGTAAGGGAAACATCTCTTTATGCTAAAATCCCTGGTTGAGGACTTAAGCATCTTAAGTGTCTTAGCACATCATATATGGGAAAATCATATCTTGATAATGAAAAGTATGGGAGGATAGTACCTTAACAAAAACATCCAATTTCAGATCAATAATGGAACAACTGATATTGTATACCTCTTAATATGATACAATGAGAAGAACACAATATCACTTCTGTGGTATTTCTGTCCAAAATGTGTAATTTGAATTTATTCATAAGTAAATATCAAAAAAAACCAAATTGAGAACCATTTTATAAAATAACTGGCCTACACTTATCAAAAGGTTCAAGGTCCTGATGAATAAAAGGAGGCTAAAGAATTGCTTCAGATATGAAGAGACTAAAATGACACAATAACTAAATTTGTTGTGTGATGTTGAATTATGTCCTGGGCTAGAAGAAATAAAGCAGAGTCATCATTAAGCACACAAAAACATCAAATATAGACTGTGGACTTGGTACTAGTATTATATCAAGGTGAATTTTCCTGAATTTGATAATTGCACTGTGGTTATATAACATAATGTCCTTGTGTTTTAAGAATGAAACACTGAAATATTTAGGTGTAAGGGAGCAGGATATCTCCAACATACTCAAATGGTTCAAATATGATAGCTAGCTAGCTAGAAAGATAGATAGGACAACCTGCAAACTGAAATATGTAAGCATAAATTAGCATGATGTCTGAGATTTGCTTTAAAATGTTTCTGGAAAGAGAAATGACAAAATAATTACAAATAAACCAAATGAGATGATAATTACTGGCTCTGGGTTTAAAACTCTCCTCTCCATTTAATTGCATTTTTCTCCTTGGGTGAGTTTCCTGAGTTTCCTCAATTTCTTCTCTAATGTTAACAATACTATCTATCTTTTATGATAATAGATTAGTTCATGCATGTAGAATGATCACCACATTACTCACAGCGAAATCTATATATACGTTAACTATCAGCTATTTATTGTCAGTGGTAGCAGTCGCATTGTTGTCAATGATATTCACAAACCATGTCAGCATCTGAGTGAGCCTGTCCTAGGAATGCCTATTAAAAATTTTCCTACCTGTATGTAAATCCTGCTTTACTCTTTCATGCTCAGATAGCTCAAAATGTTGGGGTCCAGTGAAAACTCTGTGAATTTCCATCTTTGAGGGGAGACAGAGATAGCCATCTTGTGCCTAATTGTATTCCTAAATTGTACTGACTTATCAGACAAATACAATTATAAGGGAGGCAAAGACACCTCTCCTTTTGAGTCTTCTGTACACAGCATTATTCTATGACTCTTGTTAAATAGGATTTGAGCTCCAGAGGATGGCAAATGCAAAATACACTAGGGAAAGATGGGGCTGGGTGGATTCTTTGTTCACTTTTTGCATGGGCAGGCACCAGGAAGCGAACCTTGGTCTCCAGCATGGCAGGTGAGAACTCTGCCGCTGATTTGCCATTGCCCTGGATGGATTTTTTAAAAGAATCTTTTCAACATTTTCTTCCCACAACTGACATAGGATATGATAATTACAAAAGTCAGAAGCTCTGTTTTGTGCTGTTATAAAATCCATGACTTTGTACCTGTTTTTCTGTTGTTAAATGCATACAAGATCTGAAAATTGCTGTTCCTCACTTCTATTTTCAGGAATTTGAAAGCACAGTTTTAGAATTAAAAGTTGAAAAAAAAACTGAATATATATAGGTATGTATCTGCATGTATGCACACACACACACACACACACACACACACAAAGTGGGCAAAGTGCAGGATATAGAGATAAATACACTGAAATCTTTTCTCAAGGAGATCACAGACAAATAGTGGAGGCAGCCACACTAATAAATAATTTAAAATCCGTAAAAAGAATAGTGCTTGTGCTGCTCTCAGGAAATATTGTACACAGATTTTGGTGTTTTTGAAAAGTCTTCTTATTAGGATTGTTTAGGGGCTGGTCCTAGAAGTAAGAATAGGAGTTATCAAGTCAGATATTCAGCATGTTTACAGGCAATGCAGTGTGGTGCAGCATTACACCATCAGGAAATTTTATCATTGGGAAGGTACAAAGTAGTGGCACATTGGTTGATCATTTAGAAAAGCACTGGATTGAAAAGTACAGGGGAGGTAAACTCCAGATTTCAGGAGTCCTCTTACACTGTGCTAGAACACCTTTCTTCTTGCTGATGGGTAGCCAATGGTCAGGTGTTAATCGGAGAAGCGACGACATTGATTTGTTCCCTAGAAAAAGTGCTCTGTCAGAAGTTTAAAGAATGGAATAGAGGAACAAGAGGGAAGAGGTCACATATTTTTTTTCTTTCATTAAATCTATGTGTTTGTTACTTTAAAGGTTTTTGAAGAAGAAAATTGGGTCTCTAGAGGTTTTAACTATAAATAATATTCTCAGAATAAAATTAATGTGCCTAGAGTTTGCTGCAATTATTCCCTGTTTAAAGTTCACATACTTTCTTTTTATCTGAACTCCAAATGTCTCAGCTGAGAAGTGCATCTTTGGCTTTTCCCAGTATGACAAAGATTTCCAAGCTAAAACCTAACTCAATGAAGTCATTTGGACATTCCTGAATTAATAAAATAATTTTCATGGAAATAATTCTGAGTTTTATGTGCATATGTGAACTCTCTACTGAATGAGAAGCAGAGGTGTTCAAATCCAGAAATCAATTAAATAATTATGAAGTAATGGGAGGGGTGGAGAGGATGAAAATGAAAGGATTAACTGTAACGAGTCAAATTTGTGTCTCAATCACAGTTTCTACAAGGCAGTGCATTACTTTTCAAGGATAGGAAGGCATTCAAATGAGAGAATAAGTAGAAACTTTAACTTAGGTAGCTTCTTGTGATGCTTTTTGTCAGTATGTAAAGCATTATGCTCTGTTCTCTTCAGAAGATTAATGAAATGGCCAATCTTACATCTGGACCAGATTAGAGCAAAGGGCCCAAATCCAAGAGGTGAAGCCAAGAGAAATGTAATTGTGGAGATGACTACTACCAAAATAGGGTAAAGAAAACTCTTATTTGTAGAATATCTCTCTTTTTCTTCTGCATTCTGACTAGTTCTCTGAACTGTGACATAATATTGGAGTTGTACATTGGGTGTAAAAAGAAAATATATCACATACTCCATGTTTCAACTCAAAAATGCTCATTCACTGTCCTTCACAGAATAGGTATCACAACCCAAATTCTTCATATGCTTTAACATCAGGCTTGAATCTTGTTGAAGATAGGAGAAGTTACTCAGCTAATGGATGTTGAACAATGGGTTCGATGGAAGGAGCACACACTTTATTACCTATTTCAGTTTGCTAAAACTGCTAGGATGCAATATACCAGAAAAGGATTGGCTTCTATAAAGGGGACTTATTAAGTTACAAGTTTATAGTTCTAAGACCTTAAAAAATGTCCAAACTAAGGCATCCAGAGAAAGACACCTTGACTCTGAAGAAAGGCTGTGTCTTACATGGAAAGGCATGTGGCTGGCATCTCCGCTGGTCTTTCTTTCTGGTTCCATTGCTTCCAGCTTCTGATTCCAGTGGCCTCCTCTCTAAGTGCCTGCAGGTCTTCACTTTGCTGCTCTGGAGCAAACCTCTGGGTTTCACATCTCTTGGGGCCAGAGATTTTTTTTTCTCTTCAGGTTCTGACTATTCCTGAGTCCTCACTTAGTACCTGAGCTATTTTGTCTCTATCTCCAAATGTCTGTGTCTGTCAGCTCTGAGCTCTTTCTCTCTCTGTGAGCTCTTTTAAGGATACCAGTAAACTAATTAAGACCCACCTTGAATGGGTGTGATCACATCTCCATGGAAACAACCTAATCAAAAGATCATACATAAACAATAGGTCTCCCTCTGAAAGATTGGATTAGGAATAAACCCATGGGGGTACATAATGGTTTCAAACCAGCACATTACCCTAAGCAAACAATCTATGGGTGAAATGCATTTCTTTGTAAACAGTTAAGTCTGGGTCATCTAAGCATGTACCTACTTTGAGAAACACTGTTGTCACTTTTCACTTCTTTGGTCATAGGTTTTCCCATAGGGAAAAAATATGGTTTTGTATTGCAATGTATCTGTTAAGACTGAATTCAACCTAATTAAACAGATTTCTTTACCACAGTTTGTCTCAGAGACTTTAACTTAGAGGATATAATATATACATATAGTTATATATGAGGTTAGTGAATGGCAGAACTGTTTGTATGTGTGAATTGTGTGCAGCAGGACATAAGTAGACAAAAACTGCTCAGTTATGAGCACAAAAGAAGATAGGTATTCAAAACAAACTTTTTCGTGTGAAGGTATAGAAGAGCCCCTTGCTTTTAGTACCTGACCCATTCCCTGCTCATTAAAGCTGTGCACTGATTCCTCTAAGCTTACACAGAAGAGATGTGCTCAGAACATTGTCAGTAACGGCAGTTTGAAGAAACAGAGGAAAATGAGGTAATGCCAAATGTTGTCTCCCTCAGAGCCGGTTGGTTGGTTTGTGTTCCATTTCTTTCAAAAACAGGATGTAAATCAGGCTGCTTAAAAATGTGATAAAATGAACCTTGATGTCATTATCCATTTGGAATATAACCTGAGCTTGGAAACTGCTTTCTCTTAGCTTACTCAGCACAGTGGCCTTAGACCATTTTCACTCCGGCACCTCATTCTCCTGGACAATGGTTTTCTAACAGTAATGTTTGGCACTTTGGTTTTTGGATTGCCCTGAAGTTTGCAGTGCCAGTCGGGTTATAAGGTGTTCTTGTTAGCTAGCTGCTGGAATGCAACACACCAGAGACGGATTGGCTTTTAATAAAAGGGGATTTCTTTTGTTGGTTCTTCAGAGGAAAGGCAGCTAACTTTTCACTGAGGTTCTTTCTTACGTGGAAGGCACAGGATGGTCTCTGCTGGTCTTCTCTCCAGGCCCCTGGGTTCCAACAACTTTCCCCGGGGTAATTTCTTTCTCCATTTCCAAGGGCCCGGGCTGAGCTGCAAGTGCTGAGATGAGGAATGCCAAGCTGCTAGCAGTGCTACGTTGCAATCTCCCATTTAAGCACCAGCCAATTAAGTCAGACGTCACTCATTGCAGCAGACACGCCACCTAGCTGACTGCAGATGTAATTGGCAACAGATGAGGTTCACATACCGCTGGCTTATGTCCTCAGCAACAAGACTAGGTATGCTCACCTGGCCAAGTTGACAACTGAATCTAACTAACACATAAGGTTAGTAGTAATAGAATGTGTACTAGAGTGTAGGCCTCTTGATTTTCTAACCAGCTCTTTTTTTTCCCACTCTAACAGAACATCTCTTAATATTAGCATCATTGCAGGGAGTTTTATTAAAAGAACACCTCCTAAATCATGGTTGGTTGTCCTATACTTGTAACATACAAATCTTTCTTTCTTTAAAACAATGGCTATTGTTTCTCACTCTGTCAGTTATTTGGAGGGAGGTTACCAAATAAGCTAATAAATTATAAGATAATGTGAAGCCCCTTAACTGCCACACCAGTGAACATGTGGGCAGGAATGATTATTATCTATACCCTACCCTGACAATTCAGAGTTTGGAGACATGGAGGGTTTAGAGGTTTCTAAAAAGGCCATTCTGGAAAAGCATGTTGTTGCAGCTTTGGGGTAAGAACTCAATCTGAGGAAAACAAACATCCATCCTTAATTATTAACACTGACTTCATAATCATCAGAACCAGCTAGTTTATAGAGGCAGTCAAATGGGCGCCTATGATTTTCATCCTTGATTTTATAGCTGCCAACTAGCATACCTCTAATTAGAAGTGATGGTGGTTATGATGAATCAGAGGGGAATAGAAATGTGTCATGAATTTCTCAAAGCATTAATTTTAGTTCATTGTTTTTTAAAAAGTAAGAGTCCTCTTAGGAGCTCAGGATGGTATTACAAAATGAAAAAAGGGGCTGCGAACACTTGCTAATATCACTGACTGAAGCAGTGTCTAGTCAATAAAATCAGAAAGTATCTAGGTAAGCCTTTTACTTAAATATGAATAATTTCCACAATTGTCCTATTAGTTTTTATTTCACTAATTATTACACGCTTTCTTCCATGGTGTACTTTGCTACTTTGACCAAACAGTGTATATATGAGAGTAATGCATGCCAGAATATGAGCCGTGCACTTTGTATCTTTTGCACAGATGGCTAGGTGAATAATAGAGATTCTTATTCCCATAATGTAACTACTTCACCAGGTACTATGTTCCTCAGCAATGGTGCTTCTAGGTGGAATCTAGATTAGATAACTATTTCTTAGCCAAGGAATGTGAGAAGAATCGATATATGACACTTCTGGCCTGAGAGTTTAACTATTTGGTGATTCTCCTTTCTTGGAAAACTGGGCTGCAGTGTGATGAGGATGGCTACATCTTCACATGAAAATAATCTATATCCCTGGATTATTGCTTGGGAAAAGAACCATCTATTGGACTTTATGTGAATGAGCAATAGATTTGCATATTGTTAAACTGCCAAGGTTTTGTGTGTAATTAAAGAGTTAAACTATCCTAACTAACATAGGCATGTAACATAGTGTGTAATAATTAGTGAAATAAAAACTAATAGGACAATTGTGGAAATTATTCATATTTAAGTAAAAGGTTAACCTAGATACTTTCTGATTTTATTGACTAGTCACTGCTTCAGTCAGTGATATTAGCAAGTGTTCGTAGCCCCTTTTTTCATTTTGTAATACCATCCTGAGCTCCTGTTCAAATCAGGTACAATTATTATTTCATGTGTAAAAAAATAGCTAAGGAAAAAGAATTTAGCTAAGGAAAATAAATACATGCACAAGTTCGTGCATAGCGAGGCCTATATTGAACTGAGTTTTGTGTAAGTCTAAAGACCATGCCCTTAAACATGACTGGCTCTTTAATGATGAGGACATTTCCTGCTCACAAAATAAGTAATTGATTCAAAGACATTTCAGGACATAAGACAGAAGAAATACAGGTATAAAAGGGGGAGGCATATTTAGGGCTGATTATATTGCATTATTTTTCATAATTGTTTATTCCATCTGCCTTCTTTGCTGTACTTCAAAGTGGATAGAGTACTGTCTATGACCCATCAATTTTGAACTTCACCTCATACCTTGCTTTGACTAAGAAATAAATATCTTTGGTGGAAAACACTGAAATCCTGGGGTCATTTGTTATCTGATAAATGTCATATGGCTGGAACAAAGGGTACGTTCAGGAGTGGAAATTGTTGATATTGACATTAATGGTGGCATAGTGATTTGAGGCTTGATTATGATTGGCCTTATATGCCATGCCATGGATTTAAAAAATATATATTGCAAGAACTAGAGAGCCAAGGGAGTGGCATAAACTTGTGTGTTCCAGTTTGATCTATGGGTATAAGCAGTTGATCTTTTGACCATAAAAAACAGAAAAGAATAGAACTCTGGCTGAAGGAGGCCAGATTGGCACCAAAAAGTTGGTAAGCAGGCTGTGGTGCCAATAAGTCTTCTCTCAAGTTTATAAGACTTGGTGTGTGTAACACTCCAGATTAACACACTTACCTTCACTTCTGACCACAACGGCCTCAGCAATGGCTTGTCCTATTACTGCATTAGTGAAACCAAGTTGCTGCTGCTAAAACCATTGTTGCTATAGTCAAGGAACTCCATGAGCAGTGGGCATTGGTGAAGACAGTATCTTTGCCTGCTCACTGGCCGGAAAGCTAGGCTGTGGATTTTCTTTCACCTGGCTGGAAATGGCTAGGGAAGCAAACTGGAAGTTCAGGGACATTAATGCATTATGAGGCAGATATTATTCAAAGAGAGATGGGAGATGAGAGAGAACAAGCAGAAAAAAAAGTTGTGCCTGTACTGAGATGGAATCCCATATATTGCCTCTCTGAAGCTATCCTGTGAGTCAGTGCTCTCAGCTATTGTGTTCAGCCAAGAAACACACCCATTCATACTTGTTCTCTCTCCTTTCTCATTATATATTTATCTTTTTTTTTCAGTGATTTTGGACATTTTTTCTAATCTTTCTAAGTCTCAGTTTCCTCATCTGTCAAAGGGTTTGATCCATGCTCACAGAGGGTAAGAGAAGTGCATCTGTGTACAGAATTATTATTGAATAATACTGCCTATTTCCTGAAACTGTCAGAGATTCTTCTCAGAGGGAGAATTAACCAAACTGAAGGTACTTATTATTGTTTAAATCAGAGAAAATTTGGATAATAACTAAATTAACATATGGATAGTTGGGATATTTGTTTTAAGAAGATAACAGTTGTCATTTATTAAGTATTTAGAATATTGTAGGCCTTGTTCAAATCCCTTTACATACATCAACATTTTAAGAACTTACACTAATCCTAAAAGGGATGTATAGAAAGTCCAGGTCACCAGCTAGAAAAGACTGGGCCCTAAATTCAAATCTAAGATATGTTCTTAATCACTATACTAAACTGTTGGACAAATTTTGAGGTGATTTTGAGCATGTTAAGCAGGGATAAAACTTAGTGTATACCTATTTCATCATAATCAAAATATTAATGAATACTACTAATACATTTTAACCTGACAACAATTTCTACTGATTAAAATCAGCTCTATTGATGTTTAAATTCAAGCAATATCACTCATCAATTTTAAATATTTAGCCTAAATAACTTATACAAACATATATAGTTATATACCACATAATATAGAATATTTCCAAAATATTGAAAGCTTTCCATTACTTTCCCTTTTGCTGTTAAGTAAAGTGTCAAGAAAGCCACACATTGGGAGAAAAGGGATAATGGAATTGTGTCCGGAAAATAAGGCAAATAACCCAACTAAAAATGAGCAAAATACTAGAAGAGTTGAACATGCACTTCACCAAGAAAGATAATGTCCCTGTTCTAAGAAAAGAGAAATCTGGGGCTTACAGAGGATTGATGGCTATTCCAAGTTCACATTTACAAGTGGTGCAGTTGAAATTCAAGCTAAGGTCAGTTTGCAAGCCAAAGCAAGTTTTTTGAGTGAAAAGAAGGAGGTAAGGAAGGTAAAGCAAGATAATGAAAGATAGAGAGAGAGAGAAAGGAAAGCCTAGTTCTGTTAGTCTTCACTTTAGTCAGAGTTGCCTTAGCTCAAAACTGACAGACTTTATCAGTTATCTTTATCCCAACAACTGTTGTCCCAGTGACGATGGACTAAGTCTGTAATGACAGTATTAAACTATGTTTTCCCGCATTAGTACATCTTATAGAATCCTTCCTCTTATAGAGGAAGCTTCCATTTAAATTTTTACCGGGGCAAAGGGCATGCCATTTTTAAATCTTGCTTTGTACAGGGATTAAAAACATTAGGACTGCATGATGTGGGGTAAATGTTTATATTTGTGATGATTGGGTTGAGAGATTCTAAGAATAGAGAGCAAGCAAACAAAAAGAGAACTCTAGTAACTTTCAGCTAGCTTCCTTTTTTCCTAAGATTATCAGGTAGAGAATTCAATGATATATATAACACACATCAAAAAAAAAAAAAAAAAAAACAGCAAAATACTGTGCTTTGCCAGATGTATGCTAATGAAAAGTAAAGTGAAAATGAAGCTATGAATGTGTTTGCAAAGTGAGAAGTGTGGTTCAGCTCTTTTTTGGGGGTGGTTATTATTGTTTAAGGGTGTTAAAGGAGCCTAAGTAAATCACTGCAACAGCTTTAAAAACATTTTGCAAGTCATAGCATCTAGTCATCTGTGAACAGAACTGTCCTGTGAATTCAACAACAAAATGATGGTAGAACATTGTACTGTGTATCTTTTGGCCTCTTAATTAGTGGCTGGATTAATTTTGTGAGCTTTGAGCTTTGTGCATATTAAACTTAGTGAACTAAATTCTTTAAAGAAGTCCTAAGAAAAACAATCAGCCAAGTACCAAGAGCCTCAGACCATCATAGCTACTCACAGCACCTTGATACTGATTCTAAGAAATGTTCACATTTTAGTTTTCTTTACCTACCTAATTCTAGTTTATGGATGTACTGATTTAGAGTTTGCACACTGGTATCACATGCTGTTTTAAATAAGTCTCTGAGATAAGAAAAGTAGTAATTTTATTTCTATTTCTCAAATTTAATGATATTCCAGCCTCAGGGGATTGGAATTTGCTGTTTCCTCCTTGTTTAGAACTCTCCTTTTAGATATACCAATAGCTAGTTTTTTTTGTTATTGTTTTTTACTTCTGTTGGACTTTTATTCAAGCATCATCATCTTATTGAGAATCTCTTAGCTATCCTATTTAAAATTTTAGTCCCTAACCTTCCAACATTTATTATCCTCCATTTCCTTCTTTATCCCCCTCCATGACATATCCTGATGCCAGCTAATATACTTCTTTTCCTACTTGTCAGTCTGTTTCTGTCTTACTCTTGTAGAGTGTAAACTCCATGGAGACACGAATTTGAAAGATACCATGCACTCTGATACACAGTATTTGACTGGAATAATGATTGAATCACAGGTAATTGGCATCTGAGGTAGAATTTAAATTCACTCTCTGAATACCCTTCAGTTTTGATTTTTAAGTGTTACTCATGGTATGTTTACATGAAGTGTATTTGGGGAAGAGTTGGAAAGATTAAATATGGTTAAAACATTGATCAAATTAAATCCTTGAATTTTAAAATGAAGAGTTCAGAGGTCATATGCATCAGCATAAGATTTCCAAAGCAATTTGGCTCTTGGAAAGAGGATGTTCGTAAAACATGTACATTATATTTCTGTCTGAAATCCCCCAACACTCTGTCTGAATATATTTTGGTTGATAATCACTACTTTATAATGTCTGTAAGCAAAGTGAAACTCAAATATGCTCTGGGAAGCTTATATCCTAATTATGCTGTTAGTTCCTTATCATTTTGACAGCTTTTTAGATACTTTTTTTGATAAAATAAAATAAATAAAGCTAGGTCCATTGCCCGATCCTTGTAATTTGACTGAAGGCTCCAACCTTACTAGCTTCTGTATTAGAAGTGAAGCTGACAAAGGAAATTGGCAAATTGTTGCTAAATCAAAATTAACAGTGTTAATGGATTTTTGCTGACTAGTGAAAGGAGAAGGGAAAAACATCCCCTGATGCAATAAAACGCTTGTCATAAACATCCCTTAAAAACCTCAGCACACCAGACTCAACACTCTATTTTGTGTTTTCCTAAATAACCATAATCCCCAAATCTGACTTCATCCATAGTTTTACATTGTTCAGTTGACTTCTCCTTTCTCGAGAAATGTCCACTTGTGACATAGTACCACAGAACTTTTCTCAGGCAAATTGGATAAGAGAGCATAAAGAATATTTAATATAATGCAGGCAAATTTTTTGAAAGCCTCTATTATTGAGGAGAAACCTTTTTAAAGCTCTTTGGTCAGACTGACTGTCTACAATGATTGGCTTTGATGAAACAAATATGTCTGGCTAACATGTGCAGTAAGGAAGAAAACCGAGCAATTACATTATCCTTTGTTTAGACCTCAAACAAACAAGCTAATAGCTTCTTATTTAGCTAACTGGTTGTGCTTTGATGGTAAGCCATTAGTGGGCATTACAAAATGAAAAGTTTGCTTACACTTTTCCCATGGATATTTGAACTTCATGCTAATGAGTCAAGTTCAGTCAACTCTTTGACGTGTTAGAACCTGGTTAAAGCAATATAATTTAAGTAAAATAGCAAATGAATATACAAACAGATGCACTTTATATTCCCTTAGTAGTTGGATATCCTTGTTTTCAAGGCAGAGCAAATCTTCAAACTAGGACTCTCAATTCCAACAACAGTTACTAACAGGAAAAACCATTGACCTTTCTCAGGATTTAGTTTAACAATATATATATTCTTTGAGGATAGTCCTGTAAGCTCTCAGTTTCTCACCACTTTTTTTTTCTAGTACTTGGCTGCCACTTAAAAAATAAAAAAAGACAAGCAGAAATAGCTTGGCTATGATTGTTTGAGACTTTGGATTAATGAGCAAAGAATGAATAAAAACGCTTGAATACATTGAGGGCCCAGAGAACAGACTCTAAATGGCTGGAGGAGACACCAGTGGGTTAGTGATTTCCTGAGGGAAAAAGATTTTGTCCAGTTGAGAGCTGAGTGGCAGTATTAACTCTTCCTGAGAATAGCTGCATAAGCAGAGGAAAGTTGCAATATTAAGGTATTTAGGAACAAATGTTCCATCTCCTGCTCTTCTGGCTTTTTTCCCAGTGGGGAACACTTATTGACTTATTCAGCCTTCCTTACTTTCAATGAGTAAATGCAGCTTTGGGTGTAACTTAAGAGACAAAACAAATTAAATCTTCCCACAGGGTTTTTCTTCCTCAAATATTAGACCCAATATTCTGATTATTGTATTGCTATTAAATGAAAATAATTAAAATTATTATATCAAGGTCATGCCTCAATCATACTTTCATGTATATAAAAATTAACAATTTACACTGTTAATATAGATAGCATTTTTTGCTTTAAAAATTTCAAGACATGGGCGGGCCGCGGTGGCTCAGCGGGCAAGAGTGCTTGCCTGCCATGCCGGAGGACCTCGGTTCGATTCCCGGCCCCAGCCCATGTAAAAAAAAAACAAGCAAATAAACAAAATATAATAAAACAAGAAAATGTTTCCCTTTCTTCCTCACTTTCTTCCTTCCATCCTTCCTTCCTTCTCTCTGTCTTTCCTTCCCTTCCTTCAAAAAAAAAAAAAAAATTTCAAGACATGTATTAATGTGACTTTTGTTTTACATGTGTAAGAATTTTGGCTCAGGGATTATTGAATGATTTGATAAATATCATAGTTCTTTGATTACCTAGTCTGGATATGGAATCTAAATCAACTGACACCTGGTCTGTGCTCCTTTTGCAGCCTGCAGCTAAATAAAGAACCATCCAGGCAATGCCCTCTTGAATATTTTTTCAGTTATTTAATTATTTATATGATCCCCTAAAAGTAAAGAAGAAAGAAAATGAACTTTAAATACTACAAAGAGTAAAAATAGCTAAAAAGAAATCATGGAGGACATGAGAAGTTAATGCAAAGTTGAAAGTGTATTGAGGTTTAAAGAGAGAAGTGCCTAAAAAGAGAGGTGCTTGAACTGATATGGAGGGTCAGTGTCAGAAGAGAAGATATTAGGGTAAAAGTAATCAGAAAATGCTTAATAAGGAAGGTAGCACTTTTTCTTGAAAGATAAACAGGATTTTGATATTAACGGATAGAGTGGTTAAGGCATTGTGATTAGAGAAAATGGCATCAACAAAGCCAAAATTATGAAGCATATCAATTGAGTGTGTTACAACTGGGATTCAGTTTTATGAAAGAACAAGAGGCATGGCAAAAGTGTTTTAAGAGAAATAACTGGAAAGTTGCATTAAGGCAGTAGCATGCAGTTTCTTGAACAACAGATTAAGGAGTTTATGCTTATTTTAGAAGAGATTAGATGGATGACCCAGATTTATATTAAGACCAGACCAGGTTATAGGCTTTGAAACATCATGTTAGTGTTTCTTTACTATTTCTATAAAATAAGGCATATTATTGACTTTTTAATTATTCCTAATAAATGTGCTGGTGAATAATTGAGGCCTTCTTGAAATCAAGTGTGCCTTGAACTTGACGAGCTTTGGAGCACTACTGTAACCAATTGCAATTAAGACTGTGCTTCTTAAACAGTTTCTAATGTTATTTAGAATTCAAGAGAATAAAAGGACAGAACCAGATGCAGACCCCTGCAATAAAGTCCTTAAGTCAAAGCATTACTTTACTGAAATATATTTTCTTTGCAAGGGGTTGCACTGAAACCAACAGAGACTGTATCTTAACATTTCACTTATCTCCAAAGAAAGAACAAATATTAAGTAAACTATGCAGTTAATATTGACATTGCCAGGGTATCCAGAATACAGTGTTTACTTGAGTAATTTCCTAAGCAGCTGAACTTTTAGAGTAAAAAATTAGGAATAATTTTAGGAAAAGCATATAGATATGCTTTTATAAATATATATATATATAAATATATGAAATATTAAAATATAAAATTATGACACATGGAAGGCCAAGGATAAAAAGAAAATCCTAATAATAAAAATGCTGAAAAACATTACTTTATATATTGAGTAGTCTCTAACATGCAGTTAGGGTTTTTAGTCAAGTTTTCAGATTGAAAGATTTGTCCTGTATCTAGCAAGAGCCAATTAGGGGAATTCTTATCCTTTCCATGGTTCTGATCATATATGAAACTCTCACTTCTTTGAAATACCACATTCCTTGCTTTTCATTCTTCTGATCAACTTGATCATTTTTAATCCCTTGCATGTTACATTATAGAACAAATAATTATATATTTCCTGGTAGATATATGTAGTAAATTCTCATCTATCTCTCTTACTCCCAATAAATTTATAGTAAACAAATTAAAAAAGGAAATAAACTCACCAAGAAAATAAAGTAGTAAGGAAGAGACCAGCTGGAAAATAAGCCAACAAAGTTTTGGAAGCTCTAGTGCATATGGCTGAGTGGTAAATGATAAAACCTCCGAATAAAACTGAAACTTTAAGCCTGCATTATATTTAAGCCCACAATAAGAAGCAAATGGATCTTGGACGTAGAGGATTCCTGGAAAGCATTTAAAAGGAGCATTAAGCCAACAAATCTGTCCTTCCAACCTGCACAGTCAGGAAACCAACATTCTTTCATTTGGCCTGAACACTAAATGTTTACTCTCAGGAGAGGCTGGATCAAATAGGCTTTGGAAGAGGGGACCCTAGGCCAATATATGAGGCACCATGATAAGTAGGAGAGTTATGAGAAAGTCCTTAGGATATTGTCATTGCTAAAATAAGACTTTGAAATATGAAGAACAATATTCTTCCGTGCTCTTCACTTCTTGCTTCATCCTTCATCCCCCCCGCTCAACCTCGATACATGATACATCTTTATATGCACCCTGATTTTTTTTTTTTGATATTTAATTTCTCATTTCCTATGGTTTTTAAAGATGAGCTTTTTTTATATTTAATTTCTCATTTCCTATGGTTTTTAAAGATGAGCATTATTCTTGGAAATTTTGATATAAAAAATTAAAAAGGAACAAGTTAAGTATATTTTTTTCAAATAGATATTACATAGAGCATAATAAAACTAATAACTTGGAATGTTTTGGTTTCTTAGTTTTGACAATATCTGGGCTCAATTTAATTATGTTAAATCATAGGATGATCAATGGTCCTGGTTGGCTAGGGATAATCCCCAGTTTTAGAATTGAAAGCACCAAATCCTAAGAAACCTATAAGTTCCAGAGAAACCATGTGTTTCTCACCTTGGTGTTTGAGTATAATTAGAACTAATTGGATGACTATACCTAACGTGGAATTGGTAATTCTTATTTTTTTGTTATAAATAGCTTCAGGTATGTTCTGACATTATCAGATTAATCAAATCAGAGCCTTTTTGTTCAAACGTCAACCTCTCTTTAAATGATTAGTCTACAGTCAACATCAAGGGTATGCTTTAAAACCTATCGATTATATATATGAAGTTTGCTGTTTTAAGCATGATACACATTATCCACTCTCTATTATTTTAACTTATGTACCAGCATAACCAGTGTCATCTGTTTTCCACAACATAGGAAATCTAGCAATCAAATTCACCCTCTAATCCTCGATTATAGTGATTAAAATCTCCTTCATTTTTATTTGTGAATAATTCAAAGAAATCGATGCTTAAAATTTAAAATTTTAAACATCCTGGCACGAATGGTCTTTTCCTCGCAATGCAATGCTTTTAAACATATCTTAATATGAATATAAAGTGAGATTGCTCTCATTGAAAGGGTGCTACGGCCCCAAATATAAAAAAAAAGAAAAACTACCATATGAAACCCTGACACAACAATAACATCTCACCCAGGAGAAAAATAATAGAGAGACGATTTATACGCACACACCCACACAAAACACATCACCTCTTTCTTGGAAGCTCAGCAAGATGGACATATGCTGTTTCAAAAGAACGGCAGTGTATCAAACCTCTCTTCCTCACATTTATTCTCCAGTGTCTAATGAAAGGCAATGTGGTGCCTTTTTAAAGAATTCTATTTGGAGACTTATTAAATAGCAAGGGGGAAATCAGTCTCCCTTCCCCGAGTGAGGTGATGGGAAGGTGAGGCGTGACCCTTGACTGAAAACATGGACAGACTGCTCTAGCTGGTTTGTGTCTTAGGATGGCATTTTGTCTCTACTCTCTCCTCAGTATGCATTCTTTCCTCTCTACCTCACCTAAAGTAGAATATAACCTTAACAGATGCACATAGTTGAAATATTTATTTTAATTAATGATCTGAGAATTATATAATTGAAGCGAATAAAAATAGTTAATGATTTATAAGAAATTCTAATCACAAAAATAGAAATGAGTGGGCATAAAATGGGGAGCTAGAGGAATATTTCTCTCATAGGCATAGCGCATAAGCAATATGAAGTTGATAGCCAAGGCAAATTTAGCAAATCAACTTTTGATTGAAAAGTAACTTCTGCTCTATACTGCCTGTGCCAAATTCCTGAACCATAGTGGTACATTAATATGGGGGAAAAAATCTTTCATCTACTTAGCTATTTATTTGTAGGGAAACCTCATGAAAGACCAATAAAACAAAGATACTGGCAATTTTTTTTTGAGTATACATATGTGAAAATTGCTCAGGGTCATGGTCTTACTTTTATCATGAACTAATTGTGTGACCTTGAGGCTAATTACTTGATTTCTCTACATGTGTTTATCTAAGAAGCTAAAGTTGGTATACTTTAAGGTCCTTAACATGTAATATTTTATTATGCTTCTTTGTCACATAAAAAGGAAATTAATCATTCCAGAAAATCACCCTGTCTTCTGGGTATCCAGGTACCCCAAGTATGTGTGCTTAGGCGGGTCTGATGTGAGCTCTAATATGCCACCTGCTTGCCCACTGAGTTCAGATTGCCCTCAAAACCACAAATAAATTGGACCAATCTTATATTTGTTCTTGATTTCTTTACTTTATTTCCAGTTTTCATATGAGTATAGAGCATTTCCTTATGTCCAGCCTTGTTCAGTGAGCTCCAGAGATGCTATATATTCCTGGCTCTCTGCTTCCAAGAAGAATACAACCTGTTAACTAAAGCTCAGCTCTAATCTGGAGTAGTTACCTAAAGCCATGGTCATGTCAACCATCCAATTCTGAGTAATGTCACTACTCATATTAATGCTCCAATTTGGGAGCAATTTTTATAGATGTTTAGTTTTCATAGGAGACAGCTATAAATAGCACTTTTGGAGTGATTTGAGATCCCACAAAAGTTTATGAATTACTGGCCCATATTCCCCTGCTAAAAGAATGTCGGCCTGAGTAAAAGGTGTGCTCTCTAGGTGCCTTTGGACACTGCAATTTGACTTAGTGGCCACTGTCCTTTGGGGCAGTCTTTAGCTGAGTTAGTTCTTTTGACTTTATTTTAATATCTCTTAACTTCTTGCTTTTGTGGAGTTCCTAGCCCATCTTATGTCAGAGCCCCACAGTTACTATAGATGCCACTATGAAGCCAATGTTAGGTTCATTGCCTTAATAATCCACTTCGTCCTGTTTAAAAGATATTTCCCTACCATAGTTCAGAGTTATTTGGCTCTCTTGCTACCACTTAGTCTATAATAAAAATAAAATGTAAAAATATTTTTTTCTAGTGCTTTTAAGTAAATATACTGCATCTATCTATATATACAATTTCATGTAAATGGGATGGTGACATAAATTAAGGGTTTTATTTTTCTTTTGTTTTATTTTTACATGTTCTTTAAATAAATTTCTCTCTCTCTCTCTTATCTTCCACATGAATAATTCCAACCTCTACAGCTGCTCCAAGAACCTGAACTTGGTAACTAGTATGCATTCATACACATGCATACACATATTCGTTCATCTAACAAAATGAAGCATCCGTGCCCCTAACAACTGGAAGAACATATGCATATAAACATATAAACACACACACACACATATGTGTATATATTATATATGTGCATAAATATGTATTTAATATTTGCATGCATATATAACTATATATGCATATAGTTATATGTACTTATCAGATGAATATCAACTGATAAGTACAATACTGTAGAATAAATGAAAGGATCACCATTTGGCATTGAATAATTGAAAACAGAAAAAGGAAAACAAACCAACTAATCTTGGTAAAGTATCAGTTGCCACTGGAGAACTTCTCCTGTTTGTGAGTCCCAATAAATTTACTTCTATGCCTGGTGGATTTTTCAGTCTCGTGGCAGAACCAGCCCATGCTCTGTATGATTTGGTCTGGGCCCAAACAAAGAAATAATGTAAAAACCTGACATTATGCACTTCTTGACTTGATCCAATATGAAGTTTATAATATTGTAAATAAAGTGATTTTTGAGGGTGGGTAATGGTGGCTCAGTGACAGAGTTCCCACCTGCCATTCCAGAGATCCGGGTTTGATTCCTGGTGCCTGCCCATTTTTAAAAAAAGTGATTTTGAAAAAAATAACCCAACCTGAATCTAATCAGCATCTAAGCCAAAGTAACTTCAAATTCATAGAAAATAGAGGAGCTAGAGGAATATGTTAAATGGCATCATGGGAAAATACAAAATCCTGAATTTGGAACATTATTAAAAAATACTGAAATAGACTTTTCTAAAAAATCAGAAGTGTGAAATCCTTCAAAACTGGGTTCTGGATGTGGAGCAAATTACTATGATGGTGCACTGTGGGAAGGTAATACAGACTCAGGCACAGCAGAAACATTCACAAATGACTGCTCTCTTACTTATACACCACAGAGTTCAGAAGAGAAAGGGAAGAGATCCCATCAGCTAGTCTCCCAGGGAGGCCAGGAAGGATGGCAGCTCCTGTGAGGGTCAGTGGATGGCAGCTCCTCGGGCCCAGTTCAAGAAGGAGCCTAGAGACAGATCTGTGCTGCCTGAGGGTGGGGGTATTTATATAACCCAGGGTGAGAAGACCCTATCACTGAGAATTCCTGCCCTGATAAGTAATATGGCTATTTGTTCCCAGTTTGATGTTTATGGTATGTTGTGGCCACTCCATTACACCTGACATCTCCCTCAGGCTGCTGATGGAAGCATACTGAAGTAGGAAAAAAAAAAAAAGAGTGGGAGTAAGTGAGGGCTGGGAGATAGCTGTTAAGTGTATCCTTGACTTCCCATCATTGGGGATTGAATGATGTCCTCAGCAAAAGGCAAGTTCAAGTTATAATCTCTGACCCTGTATGTGTGAACCCATTTGTTAATAGGACCTTCAAAGATGTTCTTATTTAAGATGTCACCAAACTGAATGAAGTGGGTCTTAATCCAATATGAATGAAGTCCTCATAAGGAAAGAAAATTGGACAGAAGCAGCAGCTGTGGGGAACAGCTAGAAGCTGGAAATAAACGGAACTGGGAAGAGAAGGAGAAAGGAGAAAAGGTTGCCTTGTTCATAGCCATGTAAAGGAAAACTCAAGGCCCAAAGAAAGAATGCCTGAAGCTACCCCCAAAATGGCAGATTCTTCAGGAAAAAAGCACTGCCTTGATGATACCTCAATTTTGAACTTCTCTTAGCCTCAAAACCTTGAGCCAATAAATTTCAGTTATTTAAGGCAACCCCTCATATGGTATTTGATTTAGCAGCGTGGAAACAAAAACAGTGGGGAGCCTTATTTAGTTTAAAAAAGACTAAAAGGGCACACAAACAAAAAATGGCATGTAAATATTGATTGGCAATTTGTTTCAAAATTTCAGTAGAATTTAATTTTTTGTGTGCAATGAGGGAAAACTAAATACAGAGCAAGCTATTATATATATAATTTTTTTTGGATTCATGGTCCAGGAATCAAACCCAGGTCTCTTGCATGAAAGGCGAGCATTCTACCACTGAACCACTGGGCACCCTATGACAAGCTATTATATTTTAAATGATATTTATGTTTACAATATCTGTGATTTGCTGATTACAAATACATAGTTACATGAACAAATACTCATCACATTATGGTTATGAGGCAAAATGCGCTTATATTTCAGAGATGCCTTCTGACATGTGTATGGGAAAAGTACATAACCCATTCTGAAAGGGTTTAGCATGTAAAAAATGTTTATGTGCATATTTATATATAAAGAGATAAATAGTTTATTGGTACATATTGTCTAACCTGCTAATTAATATGTTTATTAAAATTTGAATGCAATTTATATTTTTATAGTTTTTTTTTGTTTTCAAAGCTATCTGGAAATTTTTAATCATTGCTTGTCATTTAGTCATTTATGTTTTTTTTGTTTTTCACCTTACTCCTCTATAAACATGTTAAAACACTTATTTAATAATCCATATCACAACAAATGCTATGAGAAAATTATGTTCCCTCCATGGATTTTACATTTCCTCTCCCCTTTTAATTTCTTTTCTACCTTTGTCTTAGCTGTAAGTGATTTCCATTGCACTCATGGAAGCATAATTTTACATTTAATCATATTTTTGTATATCATTTAGCATTTTTGGTGCTTTGAGTTGGGAGGTTAATTTCAGAATATGTACTTAGTCATAGAAACAGAAATGAGAGTGCAATCCTGGTTTTCAAATCTATTTTTTTTTCCTCTGTAATCTGCCATTAGTCTACTAATGCCACCATAGTGAAATCTGTGTACTCATTGTTTCATTCATTAAGTGAAAAAAACTGTGCATCTAATGAATGCCAAATCCTGGTGGTGGCAGAGTAGAAGGACTTCGTGTTGCATGGAGTGTGTCTGCATGAATGGAATTGTCAGTACATAGTCTCTAAAATCTTAAAACAAGTAACTGAGTATGGGAATTAGGGACTCTAAAATAATTCACCAGAGGAAAAATTTTACTTATTTACTTATTTGTGATAGGAAGAGTATTTTACTTACCTTAAATGAGACCATCCTCCCATGTCCATCCTTAGCTGAGCTAGTCCTTTCCAGAGGAATTAATATGGTAGTGTCTTAAGGTAGCTCCTTAAGTAACGATATTTAAGTAATTTGACTAATACTAATAGTGTATTTTATGTTTTACCATGCTTAAAATTGTATTTCTGGAGACAGTATCTTGAATCACATTCTTTGGTAGTTCAAATTAAAGTAATATCCAATGCAGTAGGAGTCTATGATTATTAACAAGTTTTACACTAATTATATTATGTGGGTTTGACGTGATATCACACTTAAAATGTATCTAGAACAGATGTCCCTGCAGTATTCATTTTATTCTTTTTGATTAAATGCAGTCTCAAGGGGAAATGAAAAATAGAATAATTTAAGTAGTACACTTGAAAAAATATAAAACAATAAGATTTGCATCAATCCTTTAGTGTCTAGGGGGTGACCTCAGTGACTTTATTGAGCTCTGCAGTATTTGAGCCAAGGCTGCATCTCATGTTGGTTCTCCTCAGCTAAAATCTAAAATCATTATAGATTATTTTCCTGTTAGATTAATTGCACCATTTGTTATTTTAAAGATATTACATTTTCAAATCAAGTACATATAAGTTAGTTGCCTTCTCATTGCTTCAGCATGAGTAAACATCTGTGCTTCTGTAAGAATTTATGATCTGAGCAGAAAATAATTCTTTTATGTGGTTAATTGAGCATATAACTATGTGTGTGTGTGTGTATGTATATATACATATGTATATATATATATAAAGTTAACAGAAGTAATAGAGAAGTTGTAGATAACAGAAAAATCATGCAGAATTGTTGTTTCCTATGAAATGGAGCTCATAGGATATTAAGGAATGATGAGAAAGAAAGAAAGGAAGAAGGAGAGAAAGAAAGACAGACATAGACGGGCTCAGGGGTTCTGAAGCTTGAGTTTACTTCAGACAGACTTCAGACAACTTTATTCTTATCCAGAGCCTACTTAAATACTGCAGGGTAACAAAAGGCATGCATGCATTTCTTGAAAGAACAGAGTTTATTTTCAGTGCTCTCTTCCTTCATACTTAACATAACCATTTGGGGTAAACATTCTCTTCCTCCCAGACTGCTCTACATAACAATCTCCACAGTTTACTGCCGCCATCCTGAGGCCAGCTGCTCCCAACAAAACCTGCACAGAATATATGAAGTTTCCACATGCCCCTCCATTTCTAGCAACTTATACTAGTATGATACATTTGTTACAATTGATGAAAGAATATTGTCATAATTTTCTTATTAACTATAGTCCATGTTTACATTAGGGTCCATGATTGTGTTATACAGTCCTACAGTTTCTGTTTTTGTTTTTTTTTAATTTTTTTTTTTTTTGGGTAATACATATGCAACCTAAAATTTCCATTTTTAATCACATTCACGTATCTAATTCAGTGCTGCTAATTACATTCACAATGTAGTGTAAACTGCCACCGGAAAATGAAACTTTCTATCACCACAAATTTCAGCTCTGTATAATTTAATCATAAACTCCTATTCCTCTAGCCATACCCTGGTTCTTGGGTAACCTGTATTATAGTTTCTGACTCTATAAATTTGCTTCTTCTAATTATTTCATATTAGTTATATCATACAATACTTGTCCTTTGGTGTCTCATATATTTTACTCACCATGATATCTTCAAGGTTCATTCCTGTTCTTGCATCTATAAGAACTTCATTTTTTAAGGCTGAATAATTTTCCACAGTAATTATATGCCATATTTTGTTTATATAAACATGGATTGTTGGAGAGTTGAATTGCTTCTATCTTTTGGCAATTATGAATAATGCCTATAAACATTGGTGTGTAAATATCCATTCAAGACCCTGCCTTCAATTCTTTGATGTATATACAAAGAATTGTATGGGATTGCTGGGTTATATGGTAATTCTATATTTGACTTTCTGAGGAGCCACTGAACTTTCTTCAACAGTGGCTGTACCATTTTACATCCCCACCAGCAATGAATGAGTGTTCCTATTTCTCCACATCTTTTTTAACACTTGTAATTTCTCTTAATTTTTTTAGTAGTAGCCTTTTTAGTGAGTGAGATAAGGTATCTCATTGTAGCTTTGATTTACGTTTTCCTAATGGCTTAGGATGTGCTTTTTGGCTCTCTGTATATCTTTTTGGGAGATGTCTATTTAAGTTTTTCGGCCATTTTTTCTTTGGGTTATTTATCTTTTTGCTGTTGAGCAGTAACATTTTTTATATATTCTAGATATTAATGCATTCTAAGATATGTGGTTTTCAAATATTCTCTTCCGTTGTGTAAGTTGTTGTTTTCCTTTTATGATAAAGTCTTTTGAGACACTGAAGTTTATCATGTTTATGAGGTTTCATTTATCTATTTTTTTTTTTTTTTAATTTGTTGCTTGTGCTTTGGGTGTAAAGTCTAAGAAAATGTTGCCAAACACAATGTCCTGAAGAAGCTCCTCTATTTTATCTTCTAGGAGTTTTATGCTTCTGGTTCTTAAATATAGGTTTTTGATCCATTCTGAGTTGATTTTTGTATATAGTATGAGGGAGGGTCCACCTTCATTCTTCTGCATATGGATATCCAGATTTTCCAGAACTATTTGTTGAAGAGAGTATTCTTTCCCAGTTGAGCAGACTTGGCACCCTTGTCAAAAATCAGTTGGACATTTAGATTTTTTAAAATATGTCTATGGATAAGCTAAGATATCCATTTTAGGTGACTAAGATTTCCATATGTTAATTGTAAAAATATTTGTATATTTATATTTTCCTGAAATCAGGAAAATATTTAGTAACATAGGTCATTACTGTAGCAATGCAGATATTTGTAAGAAGTTTCTACTTGATATTTTGAGAACATTCACAGTTTTGACAGCTGATCAAATGATTTCTTAGTATTTAATACTTAGAATTTAAGAAACTTGCTATCTGAATATGTAGAGTTTTTTCCTTTTTGCTTTAATTTTAAATTGGTTTGTGAAACTTACTGCACAAACACAGGCTTTACAATGATTATATGGATATCATTATATGGATACTTTATTTAAATATGCCTATGGTTAAGCTAACTAAGATATCCATTTTGGTGGTTCTAAGCCTATTGCTTGTTTTCTTAAATTAAAAAAAAAATTAACAAAAAAAATCACATGGACATAAATGTGAAAGTTGATGTCTGAATTCTTAATTTGATTCCATTGGTGTATGTCTGTCCTTGTGCCAATACCATACTATTTTTATTACTGTGACCTTGTAAGAAACTTAAATATCAGGAAGTATGAGCCTTCCAACTTCATTGTTTTTTTCAAGCGGGCTTTGGTTATTCAGAGACCCTGATCCTTCCATAAAAATGTGATGATTGACTTTTCCATTTCTGCAAAGAAGACTGTTGGGATTTTTATTGGAATTTTGATTGGGATTGCATTAAATTTGTGAATCACTTGAGGTAGAACTGACATCATAACAATGTTAGCTTTCTAATCCATTTCATCTTCTTTGATTTCCTTTAACAATCCTTAATAGTTCTGTGTGCACAAGTCCTTTACATCCTTGGTTAGATTTGTTCCTAAATATTTGATTCTTTAGGTACTATTATAAATTTTTCTTGCTTTCTTCTTCATATTGTTCATTAATAGTGTTTAGAGACACTGTTGATTTCAGGTGTTGTGTACCTTACCACTTTGCTGAATCCATTAATTGGTTCTAGTAGGCTTGTAGATTTTTTCAGGATTTTCTGTGCATAAAATAATGTCATCTGCAAACGGGAAATGTTTTACTTCTTCCTTTCCAATTTGAATGCTTTTTTTTCTTGCAAAATCACTCTGGCAGGAACTTCCATAACAATGTTGAATAACACTGGTGACAGCAGGCATCCGTATCTTGTTCCTGATCTTAGAAGGAGCTGTCTATCTTCCACTATTAATATGATGTCTTTAGGTTTTTCATATATGTCTTTTATTGTGTCGAGGAATTTTCTTCTGTTCCTAGTTTTCTAAGTGCTGATTTTTTAATCAAGAAATGGTGCTGGATTTTGTCAAATGCTTTATCAGCATCAATTGAGATGATCATATGTTTTTATTTTTTGCCTTTGTTCTATTAAAGTTGTATTACATTAGTTGATCTTCTCATGTTGAACCACCCCTGCATAACTAGAATAAATTCTACCTGATCCTGATGTATCTCCCATTAACATTGCTTATAGGGAAGATCTAGCGGTGAAGAATGTCCTTAGTTTTTGTTTATCTGGGATATCTTTATCCCCCATCATTTTTTAAAGAAAGTCTCACTGGATATAAAATTCTCAGTTGGTAATGGTGTTCTAAGCACTTTAAGTATTTCAGCCTACTACCTTCTTGTCTCCATGGTTTCTGATGAGAAATTGGCAGTAAAATATAGTTGGGATTCTCTTGTACATGGAGTATTGCTTTTCTCTTGCAGCTTTCAAAACTTTCTCCTTGTCCTTGGTATTTGGCAGATAGTTAGATCATATTTATTGAGCTTATTTTAACTTAACCACAATACCCACCTTATATTTCTATCTCTTTAATGATATTCTAATTGACTGCTTCATCATTGTAATTTATTTTCAGGTTATAAGATCTATGTTTATATATGTGTATGTGTTTATATACACACATATATCATCTTTTAAATTTTTAGAAAATATGTAAGCATATAAAAAAGAAGAAAGATGCTCCTGTTTCTGCTAACAACTGATCAATATCCTTAATTTTATGATAAAATATATCACCATAAAATCAGGAAGCAATCATTTTAATAAAAAATAGAAATTTTTCTATTTCCCTTTTATATAAAGTCTTTAATATAAAATTTGAAATGATTTCATATTATTTCATTGTGTAACCATAATTTAACTATTTGAATTCATGATAGAAATTCATAATTTCATCTTTTTTTTTATCTTTGATGACTACCTGAACACATCATCTGAGAATGAAAACTGATAGGTAAAATAGCATGCATATATTTGAATATTCTTGGAATTATAATGAGGCAAGATTTTCAACCATCTTTATATAACAGAATTGCAAGCCTTGGGCTTAAAGAGCCAAGTTTCTTGGCTCTTCTTGATATGCCTAAGACCACACAATGTGCTTTTCTGAGACTTACCTATACCCATTTTCTTAATAATCTTGAAACGGAAGGTAATTTTTCTCAACTTGCTTGCCTTTAAGTTATCTGCTCAAGAAAACTGAGATCAGTTAACTAATCTCTGTCCCATCCACTTTCCACATTACTATTTCTTGTTTGTTTTTTCCCTGTGACCGTGTAACTGCCTATAACATCCATGAATGAAATCCAGATAGAAAAGTCAGACAGAAAAATCTATATCAAGTGAGTTCCAAAGTTTGAAATAGATTGCTGTTCCTGAAGTTAACCTCGATAAAGATGTTCTTAAAACTTAAGAATAATAGCATATACCACTTTGGTTATTTTCTTTCTGGAATTGCAACTGATATGAGTTGAGTTAAATTTGCTGCATGCTTTTTGTTCATTTTTCCTTTTTCATCTTCCCTCACCACATGTATCCCTGATGCCCAAATTCCAAAAATCAACTTCTCTGGGGAATGTGCCACAGTCATAAATTCCATACAATTTTTTTTCTTAGAAGCCAAAAATATGAGGAATGTGACCTTTATAGAGTTCATATATAGGCTATATTAGTTTACAAACTTTGTTCACTGAATAAGAATGATACCCATCTTGAGAGCTGTCAGTCCAAGTCTTTTCCCAAACATAACATTTATTCTTTTAAATGAACAATAGCCCACCAAACGCTCCACTGAGTAATATGCATATAAGTTTCTATATTGTAACTCAGTGAATGAAAGTTAAAACGGGATCTGTTTAATTACTTTCAATGTCAGCACACATCTTCGGTATTAGACACAGTTTTATTTCCTGAGTCATGGTGAGCAGGTTAAGACAATAAATACCAGACAAAAGATCCATGCCCTCAATTAAGGATAATACATATAATGGATGAACTAAATACCCAAATGAGTCAAACTGCAAATTCAGGAAGCTTGAAATTGTAAACTTGAGTTATCTAAATTTTTCATAATGCGTTTGAATTAGCCCCAAAGTCTCAAGGCGCTCTGAGGGAAAACTACTGCAGAGCTTGGGATATTTTTAGCTCATCTTTCTGACTATAGAAAAATTTTCCTTTCTACAACATCATTTTTATCAGATACCAAATCTGCTGTAATTTTCACCATATTAAAGATATCCTTTTTCTTTACACTACATAGGGATGTAGTATAAAGAAAACTCCATGGAACAATTTCTCCACTAACTGCTCCATTTTTCTGCTTCTCTTTATGGCAAAATTTTGTTGACACATTTTCTCTTCCCTTCATCACTATATCCTCTCAGAATATCATTTTGAAGCTTAGCAACTGGCCTTTACCCACACTGATCCACTGAAATTGCTCATTTCAAGGTCTTCAAGGATCTCTACATTACAAAATCTGTTGCCAATTCCAAATTTTCACCTTCCATTTCTATTGACAACACTTGATCCAGTTGACCCACATTCTTTGGTTTCCAGGGCACCTCAATCTCTTATGTGGTCTCCCTCCTTTCTGGTTATGCCTTCTCCTTTCCTTTGCTCATTACTCCTCATCTTCCAACCTGCAAATGTAGGTGGATCCAGGCTCTCCCCTTGGTCCTCATCTCCCATAGTGACTACATGCAGCTTCATGGTCATCCATGTGCCTGTAACAGCCGCAAGTCTATCTCCGATCTGGGACACGACCAAACTGCTCATATAATCAAATCGTCTACTTATGCCACTTTACGCCTCTAGAGACATTTCAAAATTACTAACTCCAAAAGAAAACTTCCAATCTTAGTCACCACTTCCCAAACTTGTTCCACCTACAGTTTTTCCCATCTCAGAAAATGACAGATTGTTCCAGTTGCTCAGATGAAAACAAACAAAAACCTCAAAAATATACAGAAAACACATGTTGTCATCAGAAATTTTCACATTCACATAACATATGTATATAAACACATACCTAAACACATACTACCTGGTACTTTTAGAAATTCAACAATCAAAATTTGATTTAGTAGTAGTAACCATGAATGAACAGATCATAACTGAAATTACACAAACGACTATATACCGACTAAATGCCTCAATAAACAGACCCAATTTAAATATAATTGGTGTTCTGCTAGACTACCAAGGGATTCTATATTGTTAACGTAGGCCAACATTTTATTAATTAGGATAGTCTGTTAATCATGACTAATCAGGGTATTTTGTTTTGAATCCTATATTAAGTAGCATATACCATATACTTATGGTTTTAGATATTGAGATTTTGCTAAGCAATGTTAAACTTTGCAAGTTTAAAGTTTGGTAGATGTATTATCACTCAGAAGGAAATGATGGTTGATTATGCTCAGGGAAATTCTCCCTGACATTACCCATCCATCAGGATGTGAGGCTAATGCTTGATATTAGTGGGCTGATCTGAGGAACAAATGAGCTGATGGTCTGGATAGACTATCTTTAGTAATAATTAATATAGAACTTAATAAGGTGTGTGACTTAGAAAATAAGCCAATTGGAGTGTTATAGCACCATAGAAACTACAGTCTTGTTAGAAATACATTCATTACACAAACATGCAATATCCTGCTTCACCCTATTACAGTTTGTTGCCAGCAGCCACATGAATCAAGCATAACTCCTATTTATCTAAGATTCCTTTAGATCTTTTTCTTATTCCTTTTATGGTTAAGTGTATATATTCCTTATTCTTTTGATACAAATAGGAACTGGCACCATTTATCTCCCAAGAACAGCCTTCGCTGGGCCTGCCTAAATTACTTCTTCTAACTTTACTTGACAGGAAAAAGGAGAGGAAAATGCCCACAGTCCCTTTATGCTTCATTTTGGCTCAGTTTCTCTCTTCTGAGGTTCCTTTCATTTGTATTCTTCCACTAGTTACTTGAGATGTCAGGGATTGTTTAAAATGCACAGAATAAGGAGTTTCACTTCTGGCCACTCCTGAGCATTCAAAATGAAGTATAAATACTGTCCATTCCAAGCATAAGGAAAAGAGCTGTGTATCCCAATGCCTTGGAATCAGAAGAAGAAATTAGTGTTCCCTCATGAAAGTCTTACGCTATTTGTAGATGCCTTGCTTCATTTTTATAGGAGAGAAACATGGATTGGATCAGCAGTAAAATTTAACATCCTTTAATTGGTTTTGCACTTAACTCACAGGGAATTCACAGAGCAGGCGAGTTAGTTAGCAAGTATTTCTCTGTCACTGACCATTTTCAGGATTTGATATTAAGTTCTCAATTCTGCAATCAAAGAGTGTATCTGAACAACTGTGTTTAATATGCAATTCTTTCTGAAGAATTGCATGTTTCATGGAAATAGTAGGTAAGGGAGATATTATATTCAATTTAGTGTTTATCCATTTTATCTAAGACTAAATTAAAAATCAATAGCATCTCAAGGAGATTCATTCATATTTTCATGTTGAATTGAACACACAGATGGATTTATTTCTTGAAAGTCCAGTTTTACAGAACAAGGACATAGGTTTTTGTTTCTTTTGGAGCCCATTAAATTAGCATAATATAAGATAGGGTCAATATAAAATCCTTGTTGAATACATTAATGAATATGTGAATTAATACTAAGCAAACAGTATCATAACCTTGATTGGGGATACATAAGCATAAGAGATCTAGGCATAAAAGTAGAATTTCTGTTACTTTAATTCTGAAGCAAAACACGTAACATGAAAGCATATAAAATATAAAATTTTATTCAAAATATCTTTAAATTAGTCATGGCCTACATAATATACTACATACATACCTGCACAATGCTAGCATAAAATGGGTAGTAACAAGGGTTGTAGATTCAGATATACCTGGTTTCAAATCCTAGGTCCCTTGGATAATTTTTTGTCAAGTCATCAACACTTTTATGACTTATTTGTACATTTGTGATGATAAAACGTGCTTGGTATATTGTTGAGAATTAAAAGAAATATTACAGGGAAAATATGGAAAATGCTTAGCAGAGTGCCTGGGTCGTGATAGCCCCCCAGTGATGGTAGCTTTGTAGAGGACTAAATGTACCACAATTTAGACGTGATCTTGGTCTTGTTACACATTTTGGGGGTGCACCCACTGTATATGGTATCTCTTGACGTTTGTTATTCTACTTGTGATCTAGCCTAACTCAATGAGGATGGACATTGACCTGAATTGCTAGACTACTTCATAAGCAGAAGAAATTCAGACCTAGAAAATGCCACAAGGAGGAACTGAGTCGGAAGTCAGTGGAAGCTTGCAGGAAAGAGAGAGGACATCGCCATGTGACAGAAAAGCCAAGGAACATAAGCATTGCCATTCAGCCAAAATGCTACCAATCCCAGGAGGAAGGCATTCTGGCCAACGCCTTGATTTGGATATTGAAATGGTAAGGTAATTAACTTCTGTTGTTTAAGCCAATCTGTTGTGAGGTATTCGTTATAGCAGTCTGGAAAATAAGACAGCCCTAGTATTAACATTAGTGCTTTGAGTTTTGAACTTTAAGAATTTTCTATCACATCTTTGTCTCACTTTATCCTCAGATTCTATTTGAGGTAGATAGGATGGGTATTAATATGGACATTTTGCAGACAATGAAACTAAGGCCCATTTCAGTTAAATGATTTTCTTATGGCTATACAAATGATTGGGGTGAATGTGGGTTGAGAATCATGTCTGCTAAATTCATTTGTCTTCTGACTATGCGTCGTACTACATCTCTCCTGCTTATCAGAAGCTGAATATCAGAATACTTTTTTATGCTTGAGACTCCATATAATTTCAGTTTCAATTATATCCATAAATTATTTCCGCTGCTATTCATAAGTCACTAATAATAATACTTCTGCTAATTAAAGGCATTTGCCACAAGGCATGCTTAAGATAGGCCAGTATTTTCCACTTTGCATTTGGCATATGATGGAGTTGTCATTGTTGTTCAAAAAGGAATTGACAAAACTTTAAATAAATAGTCTGAGATCATTTGACATCCATATATGGATGCTGGAGCCTGCCCATGCCAACAATAAAAAGGAATTGACAAAATTTTAAATAAATAGTCTGAGATCATTTGACATCCATATAGAGCAAAAAAAAGAAATTGGAATTCCACCTTATTTCATAGACAAAAAACCATTTCAATTGGATTTGAAACATTCGTATAAACAGCAAAACTATAAAGAATTTAAAAAATAAATTACAGAGGAACATAGCCCTTATTTAAGTAATGGATGGTTTCTTAAAACACGTAAAATGTTAGTCCAATTTAAAATTCCTGTTAATAAAAGGCAAAAGTAAAGAATTAAACCATAGAGTGAGAAAAAGATATTAACAAGATATATATTATATGTATATTACTAACAAAAATTCATAACATATGAAAGATTTTTATATATTAATTAAAAATTCAGACAACCCCATCCCCAAAATCATATACAATAGAGAAGAGATTTTTTTTTCCTGTTGACAAGAGACTTTTATGTCACTTTATGAAACAAAATATCCAAATGGCCAGAAAATATATTAAACAATTAACACTCATTAATAATTAGGGAAATGCCAAAGAAAATCACAAAGAAATTGTATTACATACACATCAGACTGGCAAAAACAAAAAATGGTAGGACGAAATTTAAATAGCAGTGGAGCACTCTTCCGTGTTGCTAAGATAGAGTGTAAATTGGAAAAGAATTTAGCATCATCTAATAAGAGTTGGAGATGTATATCCCTTATAAGATAGATAAATAAACTCTTGTATGTGTATCTAAGAGAATATATCTAAGAAAGATTATGGCAGCATTGTTTAGAATAGTTAAAACAGAAACAAGGCGACCACATGAAGAATAGCACAGTTACATACATTGTGGTAGTTCTTCTAAAGGAATTTTATATGGAAATGGACACAATTTAAATACTGCCACACAAAAAAAAGTGGCTAGATCCCCACTAAAATGTTGAGTGAACCAAACAAATTAAAAAAGAATACACACAGTATGATTCCTATTATAAATAGGCCATAATAGGATAAACTAGATTATATCATTTAGAGATGTATTAATAATTCATGAAACTAAAAATAAAAGCAAGGAAAAACATCACAAGTGTCAGGAGTGTTTAGCCATAAGAAAGAATAAATTTCTGAGATATGCTGCAACATGGACGAATCTTGAATACATTATGCTCAGTGAAATAAGCAAGATCTATAAGGACAAATATTATATGTTGTCACTTATGAAAGGTGTCTAGAAATAGCAAATTCACAGAGAAGAAGATAGATTAGAGGTTACCAGAGGAGGAGCATAGGTTTGGTGTATATAGACTGTAAAAAAAATTAATTAAATGTTTGAAAGTCAAGGCTGTACCTGGAATTAAATTATCTCACACTTTCAACAATGGCATGAAAGAAATGGAAAATAGACTTAAAAGAAATTAGGTCACCTTTCTTTGGGATATTTATTTCAACAACTTAGTTCATTTCAATTCAACCAATATTTAAAATTCAGGGTAAAAGTTGCAGTCTGAGTATATGCAGACAAATAAATTCTCAAGAATCTTTAAACCGATAAAGGTAGAGAAATGAAGAAAGAAAGAGACAGCACTTCAAGAAAAGAGATCTTATTAGAAATACAAAGATTGAGGTGCGTAAGGGAAGAAAGCATTGGTATGACAAAAATGAATTTTGTTCGGTCATATATTATTTTTTTCTTAATGCAATTTTATTAAAATGTATTCACATGCCATACAAACCATCCAAAGTATACCGTCAATGGCTTACAGTATCATAACATAGTTTTGCATAGATCACCATAGTCAATTTCAGAACATTTTCGTTTCTCCAGAAAAAATAAAAAGGAAAAAGAACACTCAAATCCTTCCACATCCTTTAACCCCACCCCTCAATTATTGACCCAGGGTATTGGTGTGGTACATTTGTTACTGTCGATGAAAGAATATTAATATATAACTGTTAATTATAGTCCATAGTTTGCAATAGGTTCATTTTCCCCATATATCTCTTGTTTTTAACTCCTTGTAATAGTGTTGAACATTTGTTCCAGTTCATGAAAGAGTTTTTTATATTTGTATGGTTAGTAGCAGTCCTTTTCCACCAGTAAATTTACCATGTTAAACATTTCCATGCTTTATTTTAAATGCATTTTTATTGAGATATATTCACGTACCATATAATCATCCAAAGTGCACAATCAGTGGTTCACAGTATCATCATATAGTTGTGCATTCATCATCAGTTGATTTTTGAACATTTTTATCACTCCATGAACAATAAAAATAAAAGTGAAAAAGAACATCCCAAACAGCCCATTCTGTCTATCTGTGTCCCTATTATTTATTTATTGTCCTTATTTTCTTACTCATCTATCCATACACTGGATAAAGGGAGTGTCAGTCGCAAGGTTTTCACAATCGCATTGTCATACAGTAAAAGCTAATTAGTTATACAATCATCATCAAGAATCAAGGCAAGGTGGGCGGGCAACAGTGGCTCAGTGGCAGAATTCTCACCTGCCATGCTGGAGACCCAGGTTTGATTCCCGGTGCCTGCCCATGCCAAAAAAAAAAAGAATCAAGGCAAGTGGATTACAGTTTCAGGTATTTCCCACTAGCTACTCGAATACACCAAAAAGTGAAAAGGGATATCTCTATATTCCATAAGAATAACCTCCAGAATAACCTCTCAACTCTGTTTGAAATCTCTCAGCCACTGAAACTTTGTGTTTCACTTCTCTTCCCTCCTTTGGTCAAGAGTCTTTCTCAATCCCACCATGCCAGAGCCAGGCTCATCCCCAGAAGTCAGGTTCTGCATTGCCAGGGAGATTTACACTCCTGGGTATCATGTCCAATGTAGATGACTTAGAGAGAGAGAGGCCACATCTGAGCAACAAAAGAAGTTCTCTGAGGGTGACTCTGAGGCATAATTATAAGTTATCTTGGCTTCTCCTCTGCAGGAATAAATTTCATAAAGGCAAGCCCCAAGATTGAGGGTTTGGACTATTAAATTGGTAGTTCCCAAAGCTTGTGAGAATATCAGGTTTTCCCTAGGTGGGGAAGTTTAATATTCCCACCTTTTCCCAGTCCCTCAAGGAGACTTTGCAAATACTTTCTAATCTATGCAGATGACTCTGTAATGTATTGGGGGATCACACTAACCTCTGCAAACAAACAAGATCTCATTCTGTATTCAAGGTTCCATGTAATTGTGGTGTTTGAACAAACTGACCAAACATGTTAAATTAAATAGTTTGCTACTGAAAACATAAATTTTGCACCATATAAATATTTCTTCCTCGGGTCTGACCTGAAAGTTGAAGTATTAAAATACAGATAATATCATGTTTTACACTGTAGTCTCTTTTCCCTTAGTTCTAAACAAATCAGCTTCATTTATATTTCTACTTGAAGTTTGATCTCTTTTTCAGTTTTTTTTTTTTTCAGCAGTTGCTGTATGGAGTAAAATGCTGACTTTCATACTTGCAGAATGCTAGCTCTGAGCCTCTGGTGTTCCATAGATACCTAATGTACCAGGGGATGATCAGGTTATAAGCACAGAATTTAGAAGTAATCATTGCAACTCGGGAGTAGATGGAATCTAGGAACCTTTACAATAATCACAGTTATGCATTCACTATATCTAAATGAGAATACTTCCATTTCTTCCACAAAAAAGAGAACAAAAAATGAAGACTACAAAAATAAATAAAGAGCAGAAACAACACCACCAAGAATCCCATACCCCCTCCCTTATACCCCTCTCTTATCAACATTTAGCTTTATTATGTTTGTTCCACTTAATGGAAGCATATTACAATGTGACTGTTAACTATAGACCTAAGTTAGTATTGATTGTATTTTTCCATATCCATCCCATTTTTAACAGCTTGTAATATTGACATTCGTTTGTTTTCCCTCATGTAAAAACATTCTTATATTTGTACATTTAATCACCATCATTGTAACGTCTAGGTTTTGCTAAGTTATACAGTACCATTCTTCATTTTTTTCTCTTTCCTTCTGTTGTCATATATGACCCTAGTCTTCCTCTTTCAACCATTCTCACACTCAGCTTTGTTCAGCGTACTTACAATATTGTGTTGCCATCAGATAGCATTATGCTGTCCATTTCTGGATCTCTACATTCAATCCTGCTGAACATTTTCTACTTTTTCAGCATCAAAAGCCCAATCTCTACCATTTTTCTATCTCCTGATAACTGGTATTCTCAAATTCAGCTCCCAAAGTTTGCTTGTTAATGTTAGTTCATATTAGTGAGACCACATATTATTTATCCTTTTTTTTTATGGCTAATTTCCCTCCATATAATAATCTCAAGGTTCATCCATGTTGTTGCATGTTATGACTATTCTGATATATCATACCTTATTTATTCTCTCTTTTTATCCTTGCTAATAGCCTTTGTACACTGTTTTCCAGACCTCTCTCTCTCATCTTTTCCCATCTGCCTTTAGTGGTCCCTTTAGTATTTCTTATAGAGCAGGTCTCCTGTTCACAATCTCTCCATGTCTTTTTGTTTGAAAATATTTAAAACTTTTCCTCATATTAGAAGGACAGTCTTGCTAGATATAAAATTCTTGGTTGACAGTTTTTTTCTCTTTCAGTATCTTAAATATATCATACCACTGCCTTCTCACCTCCATGATTTCTGCTGAGAAACCCACACATAGTCTTATCAAACTTCCCTTGTCTTTGATGGATCACTTTTCTCTTGCTACTTTCAGAATTCTCTCTTTGTCCTTGGTTTTGACAATCTGATTAGTAAGTGTCTTGAAGTATATCTATTTGGATCTATTCTATTTGGGGTACCCTGTGCTTCTTATATCTGTAATTTTATGTCTTTCATAAAAGATGAGAAATTTTTAGTGATTACTTCCTCCATTAACCTTTCTGCCCCCTTTTCCTTTGCTTCACCTTCTGGGACACATATAATGCATATATTAATGAGCTTTCTGCTGTCATTCAATTCCCTGAGATCCTGCTCATATTTTTCCATTCTTTCCTCTGTCTGTTCTTTTGTGTGCAGGATTTCATATGCCCTGTGCTCTAGTTCACTAATGCTTTCTTTTGCCTCTTCAAATCTGCTAGTCTAATTCTCCATTTTTTTTTCATCTCTTCTATTATGCCTTTCATTCCCATAAGTTCTGACATTTGTTTTTACAAGCTTTAAGTTCTTGTTTATGGTTGCCCAGTGTCTTCTTTATATCCACATCTCTTTTGCCGTATCTTCCCATCAACTCGTTGATTTGATTTTTGATGTGATTTGCATTTGTTTGAACATCTTTAATTAGTTGTTTTACCTCCTAGTTCTCTTTTGAAATGTTGGTTTATTCCTTTGACTGGGCCATATCTTTGTTTTTCCTAGTATGACACATAATTTTTTGTTGGTGTCTAAGAATCTGATTTTCTTGGTTAGTTTATTCTGGGGGCCATTTTCAATATTTTACTTAGTGTTTTCTTGCTGGTTAGCTTTGTTCTTTATTTGTTCTTTGGTATTCAGTTCAACTTATTCTAGACCTCTAGCATAGCTTCTGTTTGATCAGAATTTTTCAGCTCTTGTTTTTCTGGTTCTTTCTCTGCCTATATGGAACCTTTATTTTGAGGAGGGTCTCCCCAAACATAATTGACCCCAATCAGATTTTCCCAGATAAAGCAGGCTCAGATCTTAGAGTGAAGGTGTGATCAGTATCAGTTTCCCTGACCTTGAGACCCAGCAAGCTGTCTGGCTTTTCTGTGGAGCCTTTAGACTCCATACTTTTCCTATCCTGCCCAGCTGGTGGTGCTTATCAGCCCACAGCCCACTGGTGTAAAGCTTTAATTCTCAGCTTGCCAGGGGCATGGTTGAGACAGAGGCTGAGGTGGAAGACAAGTTTAAGCTGTTTCTGATTCCCAGCCCCTGGGGTCTGAATTGTCTAAAGGAGGGCTGTAGACTTGAGCTGGGCCCCTTTTCTTGGGGAAGTCATATCCTTTATGGAATTATATTCTTCACTTGACTTGTTACTTTGTCTCTTATACCTGTCTTATTTCTGTCCTTTCCTGGGTCATTGCTGACAATTGAAAATGCCTGAGGCTTTCCCTATGAGAGAAACTTTAAGAAAAGTTAGGATACTTTAAGAAAAGGGAAAAAGAGAAGGTTAAAAAAAAGACATAGAATAAAAATAAATCCCTTTTTAGGGCCAGTTTTCCCATCCCTAAAAGTTCACCAGTCAAGAGCCAGAGTTGGTATCCAGCCCCATGTGTCCCTTTCCTTGAGACACAGCCCTCTTCCAGTATTCTGAGCTCAGCCAACTCCAAAATGCTCCTTCTTTTTTCTTCATCAGCTGTGTTTCCTCTATGCCCGAAGAGACTTTTGGGTAACTTTCTTCCTTTCCTTGGGTTTTATATGTGCTCAAAGCTTGCATTCAGCCGTCCAAATGTGTTCATTAAAACCACAATTTGAGTTTGGTTGAGCTACCTTCCTAGTAGAACCGCTTCTTTTTCCCACAGGGAAGGATGTCCAACAGAGTCTGCTATGCTATTGGGTGAGGTGTACCAGCTTCCACAATTTGGGAACTTTACTTACAGTTCTGTGTTGTGATTGTGGCCCTTTGACCCACTCCAGACTGGTGTATGATGTGTGTTTGGTTGCAAATATCCTGCAAACCATTATTACAGACAATTCCTGCCTTTTTGCTAGCTGCTCTGTAGGACTAATTAAATTCCACTTCTCACCTTGACTCCATATTGCTCCACCTCTTTCCATATATTACTTTTAAAAATTACTTATCAAGTTTCTATTTGGAATATTTGCATTAGGAAGAGGGCAGTGGAAAAATAGAAGTATAGACATGTTTGAGACATTTTGGAGATGGAGTTACTTGGAATTTAGTGATTTTTAGATGGTATGATGTAGGGGAGAAGGTGGTCTTGAGGATGATGCCTGGGTTATCTCTCTGCATCTGAGGTGGAAGGAGTTACCATTGATGGAAATGGAAAGATTGAAGAATGAATAGATTTGACTGAAGAGAATGAAGACGAGTTCAAGGTTATGGATGATAAAGAGATTTCAGCCTGGAATGATTATGATAATTGAAAAATACAGACATAAATTTTAGGGCTGTATATTTATGTCTATAGCTCTTATGAGCAGAATAGTAACGGAAATATGCATTTAGGTTTTGTCAATATAGAATTGCTACTAAAAATTCTAGAATGAATTTTACTTGACTTATGTGTAGATGTTAGCTACAATACTGGGTGGCATTTTACACAGTTACAGGTGATAAAAAGTGAAGAGATTTTTATTTCATGTTTAACTATTTTTATGATTTATTTTTGAGTTTCATTACTAGGAAAAAAGGGAGTCCAGTTAGATGCAAAGAAGAAAGGGTGCACCAGTGATTCAGTGGTAGAATGCTCACCTTCCATGTGGGCGACCCGAGTTCATTTCCCAACCATGCACCACAATCCCCAACAAATTTTTTAAAGCCATTTTAAAAGAAGAAAGGAAGCTGTAATGTGGGATTACAAATTTCTATAACCCAATGTTATATTGTGCTCACCATGCTTTTAAAGGGAGAGTTTGATGAATCTAAGGACCCAGGCATTTTAAAAGACAGATTTTCTCTGAATGTAGAATAAAAACTGATTGATTGGTTAGTTGATTGATTGATTCTTCTCCCTTTTTGTGAATTAAAAGAGGCTGATTCCATGGGATTTCTTCTCTTACAGTTTCACAAACTTATTTGAATAGACACAGTAGTAGACTCTTTATTGATAAATGATAAATTTGCCAGTAGTAATTTTTTGTTTGTAATGAAAATGCTCTATTTGACCATAATGATAAATATGTTCATAATATTTTAGGTTATGCCTAAAATCCATTAATTATGCTTGTCAACTCCATATCCAAATTGCACCCTAGAATGTTCAGATTTAAAGGCATTTGTGATTCATCTTCATTTGCCACATAAATTCTTCAGGACCTTGGAGACTTACAATACCCAGAAAATAGTGAATAGAGAAGCGTTTAGGAGTTCAAGAACTGTAAAAAAATGTTTTCATGATTTTTTTATCAAAATGATTTTACAAAATTCCCCTTTTATTATCCTTTTCTAAATACATATGTCACCAATAATGTGGTTTGAGGACCAATTGCTAGTGATGGGACATGCATTTATAATGTTCTTATCATTTTAAAAATTGTTCAAATATTATATTTATCAACATAATGCTCTTTGAATTTGCCAAGCTATTTTCTTCAGTGCTTTATACTGTAACTAGACATAGTTTTAGGAGTTAAAATAGTGTTAGCTTGATTTTTGTGACAAAATACTTGGAGAGCAAATTTTATTTGGGACAGTGTACCGGGTTTCTCATTCAAATTTGTTTCCAGATAATTGAAGTCCTAATATAGGAAGGATTTGCTTCTGAAAACAGAATTACATGTGAGTTAGACTACTCCTTTATTTCAGATTTAATCTGCTGACTCTGATAAGGTCAGGGGTGCTAAGAGTAGCAGTTGTTCCTGTTACCCAAGTAGGTGGTGCTTTCAACCAGGCATCAACTATCCTGCCTCCGCATCTGCTTTCTGGAGACTCATCTTAATAACAGTCCTTCAAAGATGCATTTGAAACCAAATGGATTTGAAAAACTTAGCTTTTCATGGTCAACCTCAAAGTACATCAGTGATGAGGAAATACTACTCACTTAAAATGTTAGTACCTTACCAAAAATTTTATAAGAAAAATAAAATACAACACTACTACTACAGTAATAAAAATATGATTCTCCTTTATCTGTTCCTGTGTTTTAACTTTTATCTTTATATGTTATGTAGAATGACCACAGCTGCCAAAGAGGAAGAGAGGTTCTTTCTCAGGACATTCACTTTGTCTGTTCCTGCCAAGTTTATCAGATTATCCTTCACCAAAGCAGACAAACTCTGCGCTCTTGAGGACTATGGCATAAAGCACAGAGAGGTCCAGCAACGCCACCCATCACTGGCAAACATGTAGGTTCACTAAGTTTTTTGATGGTTTGATCATCAGGGAAGATAAAATGATGCTTTTAATGTCAGGTTGCCTAATATATTCTTCTAATGTATCAGTAGATTGCACTTTCTGTGAGCCAAGTGTTCATTTCCTCTGGTGAGTCAAATCTCCTATCGAATCACTTTCCCTCATATTATAGAAGTATGTGGGAGGCAGATTTGTCTCAAAAACTCAAAGATCAGAATGGAAGAGAGGAAAAAGTTGGTTGGCTTTGAATTATCTTGCAATTCGAAGTACCATGTATAGCTTAGGTCAGAGAAATGAGGTTGGAACAATGAATAACTTGTATTTTAATTTGATCTCAAGTCTCTATCTCTAATCAGTATGAGGAAGACAATTAAGGTCTTATTTCTTACTTTTTATTGTAGTATGATGACATTGATGTTTAAACTTTTCCTGTTAACTTGGAATTTATTGATAATAAATATGTGTATGAAGTGCCTAGTGATTCTCCAGCTGGACTCAGCCTGGGAAGGACATATGCCTCCTCTTCCTTTCAATGCAAATTCTAGAGCCACAACCCCAGAATTCTTCATCCTATTAGATTTCCTATAGAGCAGCTTCACATGCAGTTTTGAGCACAGTGTATGGCACTTCCATCAGTGTTATTTTTCATGAATACTCTCAGATAATCAGATTTCCAAAATGTTAATGGAATTTCATGTTCTTGCCTACTTTTTGGGGGAAGCTTTAGTAATAAGGGAAATTATTTCTTTATTCTTTGTTCTAGTTCAGATGGTGAGAATGCTCACAAATCATTGAAGTTTAAGTAAGTTAAACTTATTCTGATAGCCTCATTAAAATGAAGATTGTCTATACTGCCTGTGTATTATTCACTGACAAAGGGGGCTTCTGATAAAAACAGAGGAAGTGTGTCACAGACTGAGTGAAGGTATTTCACTGTAAATTTATTGGGGTTTGCAAGCTATGTTTCTTTTTAAATCCAATTAAAAATCTCCTCCCAATGAGATACCTCTTTAATCCTGTCTTATTACATGATAGTCCCTTTATCATTGAAGCTCATTAAAGCATTTTCTTGTAGTCTTATATGTAGAAGTTTAATCACTTCGGTGATATTCACCACCCTTTCATTACAAGACAATGAATTATTAGGTTTAATTAATATAAATTACTATATAGAATATACTGAAAAACAAGTGTTTATTTAGTCAATTAGATTCTAAAAGTTCAGGATTCATTCAGAGTTAAATGCTTCATCTATAACTAGTGAGAAAAAAACGAAAACAAAATAAAACAAAAACCAAGATAAATATTCTGTTTCATTTCTATAACTTGCCCTTCATATCTTCCAATAACTTTTAAAAACTCTTTTCTTTGGGTTTTTGGGGAGACTTGATTAATAGTACCCATTCTCTACACCCAAGTGACTGAACTAATTACAAAATAAACAATGAACGGTAACACTGTGGAGAACAGATATCAACTTTTTTATTGATATAATCTGACATTTGAACATTTGAATTATATCTCTGGACAAGTAAACCCCAGAATTAGTCAAAATTACCTATACAGTTATAAGCAGGACTGAAAAACTGCAGACATTGCAGTGTTGGGAGACTGCTCACCGTGAAGGAATGGAACAGAACACATGTTCTCTGTGGACTGAAGAGAAAAGGGTGGATGATACATTTCCAGTTTTATCCTCTAAACTTACTACTGAGGTTAAGTCATTCCTCTACCCTTGGGAAGGAACAAATAAGAAGGAAGAAACTCCATCTAGTGGAAAAACAATACTCTGAAGCATGGGCAGTTAAACTTCCCCCTTGTATTACCTCAGATACTGGCTCTTACAATCATGGTTATGAACATATTTATCGTTATGGTCAAATACAGCATTTTCATTATAAACAAAAAATTACTACTAGTCAAAATATAAATTTTGTACCAAATAAATATTTGGTACAAAAACATAGTCTATCAGGATATGTTCTGGAACTTTAGGTTAGCAGTAATTTATATTTTGACTAGTGCATTTGACTAGTGCATATGTTCTGGAACTTTAGATTAACAATAATTTATATTTTGACTAGTGCATATAACTTATGTGGATAGCTTAACTGAACATCATAGAACATGGAACCTTGAATAGGGCATGAGACTTTGTAAGTTTATCCAGCGTAATGCCCCAATAAATCCCAGAGTGATTTGAACAGTGAATAAAAAAGTATTTACAAAGCCCCCTTGAGGGAATGGTGAGAAAGGGGGAAAATTCAACTTCCCCAAGTGGAGAATTCTTGATATTCTTATATGCAGTGGGGACAACCAAAGCAATAGACTGAGTCTCCAATCTTGAGGTTTGTTCATATGAAACTTAACCCACAAAGGATAGGCTAAGCCTACTTAAAATTAGGCCTAAAAGTCACTACCAAGAGAACCTCTTTTGTTGCTCAGATGTGGTCTCTCTCTCTCAGCCAACCTGACAAGCAAACTCACTGCCCTCCTCCTCTCCAGGTGGGACATGACTCCCAGGAGTGTGGACCTTCCTAGCAACCTGGGACAGAAATCCTAGAATGAGCTGAGACTCAGCATCAAAGGATTGAGAAAACCTTCTCGACCGAAAGGAGGAAGGGAGAAATGAGACAGAATAAAGTGTCAGTGGCTGAAAGATTCCAGAGTCGAGAGGTTATCCTGAGGTTATTCTTACACATTAAACAGATATCACCTTTTTAGTTAAGATGGAATGGAGAGGCTAGAGGGAACTGCCTGAAATGGAGAGCTGTGTTCCAGTAGCCATGTTTCTTGAAGGTGATTGTATAATGAAATAGCTTTCGCAGTGTGACTGTGTAATTGTGAAAACCTTGTGTCTCATGCTCCTGTTATCTACCTTATCAACACATGGGTAAACATATCCTTATCAAACATATGGATTAAAAACAAATAAATAATAGGGGAAAAAATATTAAAATAAATTTAAAAGATTGAAATGTGATTAATGAAAGGGAGGAGTAAGAGGTGTGGTACATTGAATTTTTTCCTGTTTTCTTTTTATTTCTTTTTCTGAATTGATACAAATGTTCTAAGAAATGATCATGATGATCAATATACAACTATGTGATGATAATGTGAGTTATTAATTATATATCAAGAATGAAATGATCAGATGGCAAGAATGTTCATGTTCGTATGTTATTATGTTTAATAAATAAATAAAATTTATTTATTTAATATAGACTATTCATCTCCTTAGTTAGGAACATTCACAATATTTAGATATGCCTAAAATCCATTAATTATGCTTATCAACTCCATATCCAAATTGCACCCTAAAATGTTCAGATTATAATAATTTTTGTGTATCAATTAATCCTTAGCTCTGGAACTCAGTTTTCAGGCCTTTTTTCTATCTCTATTCTGTGTCTTTGCCAATAACCTCATCTAGTGTCCTGGCTTTAAATATATTATCTAATGATGACTTCCACATTTTATCTTCATCCCTGTTATCTTTCTTCAACACCATGCATGTTTGCTTCCTCTCTTATTTAATATTTGAATATATGGTAGGCATCTCTAATTTAATATTTCCAAAAGAGAAATCCTGCTTTGATTTTTCCTATACTTGAATTATTTCCAATACCTACATGCCCTTATCTCAGTAAAGGGCATTAGCCCTAACCTAGCTGCCCACATCAATGCCTTTTGACTTCCTAGTTATACCTGCAAAATTTTTAAATTATATTAGAATCTAATTAGTTCTTAGCTTCTCCTAAAATAGCATACTTCTCTAACCCACTATCATCTCACATCTTAAGTAGTGTCTAACTGATCTCCCTGTTTCCATTCTTGCCTTTTCTAGAGGTTCAATGATTTTAGCATTTATTTTTAAATAAGTCTAGATTCACAAGAAGTTGTAAAGATATTAAACAGTGGTCTTATGTACCCTTCAATTAGTTTCATTTACCAGTTACATTTTATATAACCGTATGTGCTGGTTTGAAAGGATGTGTGTCCTCTAGAAAAGCCATGTTTTAATCTAAATCCCATTTTGTAAAGGCAGAATAATCCCTATTCAATACTATATGCTTGAATCTGTAATTAGATCATCTCCCTGAAGATGTAACCCAATCAAGAGTGGTTGTTAAACTGGATTAGGTGATGACATGTCTCTATGCATTTGGGTGGGCCTTGATTAGTTTCTGAAGTCCTATAAAAGAAGAAACATTTTAGAGAATGAGAGATTCAGAGAGAGCAGAGCAGAATGACATAACCACAAGAAGCAGAGTCCACCAGCCAGTGTCCTTTGGCAATGAAGAAGGAAAATGCCTCCCAGGGAGCTTCATGAAACAGGAAGTCAGGAGAAGAGTTAGCAGATACCGTGTTCACCATGTGCCTTTCCAGGTGAGAGAGAAACTCTGTGTTCACCATGTGCCTTCTACTTGAGAGAGAAACCCTGAACTTCATCAGCCTTCTTGAGCCAAGGTATCTTTTCCTGGATACCTTAGATTGGATATTTCTATAGACTTGTTTTAATTGGGACATTTTCTTGGCCTTAGAACCATAAACTAGCAACTAATTAAATTCCCCTTTATAAAAGTCATTCTGTTTCTGGTATATTGCATTCTGGCAGTTAGCAAACTGGCACACCATAGTACAATATCAAACCAGAAAATTGAATTTAGCACAATATGTGTGCATAGTTCTATGCCAGTCTATCACATATGTAGATTGATGTAGCTGCCATCACAATTAATGTAGATAAACATAACTCATTTTAAAACCAAAGATGATTAGTCACTTTATCCTCAAAACACTGAAGTAGCTTCCATTCTATTCTTCCCTAGTTGCCTCTCCCCTTATCCTTCTTTTTTTTCCTTCCTATCACTGAGATTACCTTGTCTTATATATCATTATTGGCTACACTAGCCTGGGCTTTGCAAGCACTTCTTTCTCTGCAGCACATACTTCTAACTCCACCTTTCTACTATCTTCCTTAAGACTCAGTTTTATGTTTACCTTCCAAGACTGGGTTAAGTCAGCTTTACATATTTCCAGAGTAATCTGTAATTCTATTGAATTATTTATTACACTATATAAAAAGATTATGCTGAATCAGTTAGGGTTCACTTGCAGATAAGAGAAACATACTTGCTAACTTAAGCACAAATAATTTTAAAAGATGATTAGAGGCTTAGAAAATTATTAAAGGACCTGGGAAGCCAGGTATAATCTTAGCCTTAACTCAACTATTCTAAAGCTACCAAGAGGCTAGTCCTCCAGACCCATGCTTTGCCTGCTGCAACTTGTACCAACAAAATAGATGCATCTTTGCTGCCATTCCTCTCTCTACCAGGCCTTGCTCTAAATTCAAGTTTGGTACAACTGCATTTTATTGGAACCTCATTCATATCTGAAATGTTAGCATCAAGAAAGACTAGGAAATGTAGCTATTAGTTTTTCAACGTCTTCTCTTTAGGTGGGAGGCTAGAAAAAGTTGGAAGAGATAAAGAGCAGTTCAATCCACTGGATCTTTTCACCTAACCTCTCTTTTCTGTCTTTCCACTAGATTGTAAGTACATAATTATTTTATTTTCCCTCATTATTATATCCTTAGGACAAAACACATTGCCTTGGATATAATTAGTTCTTTATAAATAGGAATAGAATGAGTGAGGATATTTTTGTCACTTCTTTCCAGAGTAAGTTCTTGAACCCGAATTCAGTCAATCATGGAGACAAGCAATTTTTAAAAAATCATTTTTTGAGCAGTTCTAGAAGAACTGTCTTATCTTTGTCACAAAATTTGATAGAAGGCAGCTAGATGTTTTCCTGGCCAGGTCTCTTAAGTCTTGTCTGGTTCCAGTTAGCTGAACCTAGGGATCAGGATGCCACGGTAGACGTGGTGGAAAAGGAAACTCGATTAACTTCACTTCCCGGAGCTGTATCACTATTGTTATTTCTCAGCTTGTCAGAGAATCATTTCCAGGACCACTTGGGGCCACTGTGTCTTGATAACTTTCTTATAGTCTCTTTGCTCAGTCATTACAAATCCCTGAATTTCTTGATAATGCAGTCAGCATTTCAGATAATATTAAGACAACTTCTAGCCATTAATCTATTCTCATCAGGACTTTCTCAATATAAGTGACAAAATTCAGTCTAAATTGACTGAAGTAAAAAGAAAATCAAATAGAAAAATATAGGAGCAGTTCTCATGTCAGTTATTGTTGGAGAGATAATAAATATGGTCAGAAAGCTGTTCTCTTCCTTCTCACATTTCTCCTTTCAGCCTGTTAGATCCATTTTCAGGTAAGCTTCTCACTTTGATCATTTCTTCATTTGACAACTGTAGTGGAAAGAAATATTTTCTTTAACAGTTGAGAAATAAAAAGAATCATTTTTCACAAAGAACCACTTTATAATGTTTTAAGACAATGAGAAAAAAATAAGCAAGATGCCTGTTTTTTTTCTGTCTTTTCATATGCTGAACCTAATATCTTCTGTTCACCCCTCCAGATCATTCTCCTTTCTCTTTCACATTTCTCTTTGCCTCTTGAGTCCTACATAAACAGTGTCAATGGGCCATCTCACACTGCAGCTTCAGTTAGTTTCTGCCACTGAGGAAACCCAGCAAGGAATCACAGAGAGGAAAGGAATAAAGGTGTGCTAGGTTTGAAATGATATATGTACCCTAGAAAAGGCATGTTTTAATCCTAATCTCATTTTGTAAAGGCAGCCGTTTCTTCTCATCCCTATTCAGTATTGTATGTTTGAAACTGTAATTAGATCATCTCCCTGGTTAGATCATCTTCCTGGAGATGTAACCCAATCAAGAGTGGTTGTTAAACTGGATTAGGTGATGACATGTCTCTACGCATTTGGGTGGGTCTTGATTAGTTTCTGAAGTCCTATAAAAGAGGAAACATTTTGGAGAATGAGAGATTCACGGAGAGCAGAGCAGAACGACACAGCCACGAGAAGCAGAGTCCACCAGCCAGTGACCTTTGGAGATGAAGAAGGAAAATGCCTCCCTGGGAGCGTCATGAAACAGGAAGCCAGAAGAAGCCAGTAGATGATGCCACATTCACCACGTGCCCTTCCAGATGAAAGAGGAACCCTGAGTATGTTTGCCATGTGCCTTCTCACTTGAGAGAGAAACCCTGAACTTCATCGGCCTTCTTGAACGAAAGTATCTTTCCCTGGATGCCTTAGACTGACATTTCTATAGACTTGTTTTAATTGGGACATTTTCTCAGCCTTGGAACTGTAAACTAGCACCTGATTAAATTCTCCTATTTTTAAAGCCATTTAAAAATGGCTTTTAAGCTATTCCGTTTCTATTTTTATAGCCATTTAAAAATGGCTTTTAAGCCATTCCGTTTCTGGTATATTGCATTCCAGCAGCTAGCAAATTAGAACAAAAGGTAATGATATTTAATAGAATTTTAGCCTAGGTACCTTTCTTTGGAGTTATTTGGTCTATAAGTATCCCAATCCTTCAAAAATTGGCTCCTCTGTTTCCAGCAAATTCTCACTTCCCTCATCATTGTAACTAAGAAGATAAGTGTTACTTCAGTCTTCCAAGAAGCAGATGTCAAGATGGAAGCTGCTGGACTACCATATACACAGAAATGCATTGGCTTTTATAAAGAGGATTTATTAAATTACAAGTTTACAGTTCTAAGGCCATAAAAATGTCTAAACTAAGGCATCCAGAAACAGATACCTTGAAGCAAGAAAGGCTGATATCTATCATATGGGAAGGCATGTGGCTGGTGTCTGCATCCTCTCCCAGCTGCAAGCAGTTCTCTCAACCCCTGTGGGCCTTCTGGCTTCTGGCTTACTTAGCATCTCATGGGAAGACACATGGTGATGTCTGCTGGGCTCTGCATCTCTGAAAATCCATGTCTAGGCATCTGCTCTCTCTGTCAGCACTCCAAGTATCTCTAATTTCTGTGTCTGTGTCAAATTTGAGCTTTCGCCAAAAAGCTCTTTTTTTCTTTGTATGCTGTATGGTAGGGGTCATATTTCATTCTTTTTCCATATGAGTATCCTGTTATTGCAGTGCCATTTGGTGAATTTTTGTTTGTTTATAAGAAGTGTATGGAATTGAACCCAGGTCTCCCACATGACAGGTGAGACTTCGGCCACTGAACTACCTTTGTAACAATGTTTCCCCTTTTAAAGGATTCTATTAGACTAAGCAAGGCCCACCTTGAATGGGCAGAGTCACATCTCCATCTAATCAAAAGGCCATGCCCATAACTGAGTGGGTCAATCTCCTTGGAAACAATCTAATCAGAGGTTTCCTCTCTAAACAGTAAGTCCACCCCCACAAGATTGGATTAGGAAAAGAACATGGCTTGTATGGAGTACATAACAGTTTCAAACTAGCACACCTATCTTTCACTCTCATGCCCAAGAGAGAATACACAAACCATACCAGAGAAATCTGAATGTTTTCTAGAGTCTTCAGACCTTTACCCATAACTTCAGCAACTTCATCCTCCACAGATTAGTTAAGAGGTTACTAAGTAAATGTTAGTTTATGGAACCCTGATCTATGATATCCAATTTTCTTTTCTTTCATTTTCTGAGGAAGAAGTGGCATTTTCTTTAGGGAGTAGCTCCTCTTATGAGTCTTGAGTCTACTTCTTCACATATGTTGCTTGATCTTATATACCTCATCCCCCTAAGGATACTCTCTTTCTTTCCTCTCCAAAAGTTTATATATATGTGTGTGTGTGTGTATATATATATATATATATATATATATTATATATATATAATTATATATAATTATACATATAATTTAAATTTATATACACATATAAATCTAATAAATTTATACATATAATTTATTAGATTGCATCAGCATTTGGCATTATCATTATTTTTTTAGCACTCTACGTAGTTATATCTCATTGTTATTTTAACTCACATTTTCTTGATGAAAGTGATGTTGAACATCTTTTAAAGTGCTTATTGCCATCCATCTTCGTGTCATCTTTGGTGAAAGATCTGTGTCTTTTTCCCATGTTTTAACTGTATTGTTTGGGTTTGGCTTTGGTTGGGATTTTACTGTTGAATTTGAGAGTTCTTTTTATATTTATATATAAATCCTTTGTCAGATATGTGGTTTGCAAATATTCTTTCCAAGTCTTTAGTTTTCTGCACTCAGCTAGGAGGCATGCCTGCTGCAATGAATGACATTTGAGTTAATCAGCTGGTGCTTAAATGAGAGAGCACAACATAGCACAGTTCCCAAGCAGCTTGGCATTCCTCATCTCAGGACTCACAGCTCAGCCCAGGCCTTTGGTGATGCAGAAAGGAATCACCCTGGGGAAAGTTGTTGGAACCCAGAGGCCTGGAGAGAAGGCCAGCAGAGATTACCCCGAGCCTTCCCACGTAAAAAAGAATCTCAGATGAAAGTTAGCTGCCTTTCCTCTGAAGAGCTAACAAAACAAATCCCCTTTTATTAAAAGCCAATCCATCTCTGGTGTGTTGCATTCTGGCAGCTAGCAAACCAGAACAGATTTTGGTACTGGAGAGTGGGGTGCTGCTGCTGCAGTTTACAAACACCAAACATGTTGGAATGGTTTTTTGAATGGATGAGGGGAAGATTCTAGAAGAGTTGTGAGAAGCTTGATAGAGAATGCCTAGAATGTTTTGAAGAGACTATTGGTAGAAATGTAGACTCTGAAGATACCTCTGATGAAGACTTAGACAGAAATGAGGCACATGTTTTTGCAAACTGGAAGGAAGGCAATTCTTGTTTTAAAATGGCAGATAATCTGGCAAAGTTGACTAGTGGCTTTGGCTGGAAGGCAGATTTTAAAAGCCATGAACTTGGATATTTAGCAGAAGAGATTTCCAAATTAAATGTGGGAAGTGTATCCTGGTTTCTCCTCACAGCTTACAGTGAAATGTGACAGGAAAGAGATAAGCTGAGAGCTGAACTCTTGGATACAAAGAAAGCAGAAATTGAAGTTCTGGAAAATTCTGGGCCTCCAGAAAGGGAGACCCCAGATAATAGTGCTCCATGTGAGAATTTGGCCAGATGTGGATCAGTCAGCCATTTCAGAGAAAGCCAGGATCGGACATGGAGTTATCCAGGAAGGATTTGTGGAAACTCCTTATTTCTGATGGGCATGATCCAAGGCTACTGCATAGGAAGCCAGCGAGAGTGCTGTAGGACCTATACATACAGAGCTGCTGCCAGTCTGGACTGGGGGGTTCAGAGAAGGGACACACTGGAGGAAAAATAACTTCAGAGGCAAAATCATGGAGGCTGAGGTCTGAAGTTAAGAAGCCTCGGGCCAGGAGAGCGGACCCACCCAAGACCCCACCGGCTGTCCAGAGCTACACTTAGATGGTGACTCCCATGCATCAGCTCATAGCCCAGTGACAGGTGTTTGCTCTTTTGGGTGACCCCACTCCTGGTACTAAGATGTATTAGTTAGGGTTCTTTAGAGAAACAGAATCAACAGAGAACACTCACAAATATAAAATGTATAAAAGTATCTCACGTGACCGCAGGAATGCAGAATCCAAAATCCACAGGGCAGGCTATGAAGCCAACAACTCTGATGGAGGGTCTGGACAAACTCCATAGGAGAAGCTTACCAGCTGAAGCAGAAATAGAGTCTGTCTCTTCTGAATCCTCCGTAAAAGGCTTCCCATGATTAGATTAAGCATCACTCATTGCAGAAGACACTCCCCTTTGGCTGATTACAAATGGAATCTGCTATGGATGCAGCTGACATGCTCATGATCTAATTCTATGAAATGTCCTCATCGCAACAGACAAGCCAGTACTTGCCCAACCAGACAAATAGGTACCACAACTTGGCCACATTGACACATGAACCTGACCATAACAGCAGTATTACCTTAATTGAATTTTTTGCAACATTGTGGAAAATAATTTGGACATATTTGAGTGAGTCTCTTTCTAGATTTTCTAGTCTATTTCTGTGTATCCCTCTGCCAGTGTCACACTGTCTTGATTATTGTGCCTTTCTAGAAAGTCGTAATGTTAGGTAAAGTGATTTTTCTCAGTGTATTGTATTTTAGGATTGTTTTAGCTATTTTCAAGCCTTTGATTTCCTATATAAATTGTAAATAAGCTTGCTGGACTTTAATGGGAATTACCTAAAACTATAAATCAATTTGAGGGAAAGTGACATTTTTTTCTATGTTATGTCTTCCAATTCATGAATATTGTATGCCTCACCATTTATTTAGGTCTCTAATTTCTTTTATTAGCATATTATAACTGTCATCATACAGATCTGATACGTATGTTGTTATGTTTCTACCTAAATAGAACATCTCTTTTGTAATGATTTAGCAAATAGAAATGCAATTGATGTTTATGTATTCATCTTCTATCCTGTAAACTTGAAAAACTCACTTATTAGTTCTAGGATATTTTTAGATTCCTTGGAATAATTTGTGTAGTTAATCATGTCATCTGTGAAAAAGAACAGTTTTATTTCTTCTTGTATGATCTTTACACCTTTTGTTACTTTACTTGCTTTATTTGCAATGGCTACAGCTCCCTGTGTTTTGTTAAATAGCAGTAGTGAGAGCAGATATCTTTGCTTTGGTCCCGATCTTAGGGGGAAAGCATGCTGTCTTTCACCACTAACAGAGAGAGAGATGGGGGAGGGGGAGAGACCTAGAGATAATTAGAATGATCTTTGGTAAATGCTCTTTATCAAAGTGAGAAAATCTCCCTCTGTGCCTAGACTGCTGAGAATTTTTATCATGAAGAAGTGCTGAATTTTGTCGAATGATTTTTCCTGTCAGTTGAGATCACATCATTTTTCTTTAGCCTCTTAGACATTGCTGGATTCAATTTCTTAATATTTTGTCATGAAATTTTGCATGTAAGTTTGTAAGAGATATTTGTCTGTAATTTTCTTTTTTTTTTTTTTTTTTACTACCTTTCTCTGGTTTGGTATTGGGCTTTATAAAATGGTATGGGAAATAGCCCCTCCTCTTCTATTTTCTGGAACAGAATGTGTGAAATTTGTTTTAATTCAACAGTAAATGTTTCTTCATTGAAGCCTCTGCAACTAGGGATTTCTTTTTGGAAGTGAAATCAATGGCTTGTAAACTCTATTTAAGGTGCTTTTATTGGAACAACTGCATAAATAATACTTCACCAACCTAATTTTAGTACCTTAGCCATCCTCTTCTTTTACAAAGAGTGTTCAAGATGAGGGATATTCCAAACACATTCAGTCTGGTTTGCTGCCGATGGTCACTGCAATGACACCAATCAGATTAAATTTCATAAAAAATGAGGCCCCTGAAATTATGAACAATTTCTGTTGTCACACACAGCTATGCCTAAGCTCTTCCATCTCTCCATTTAGGTGTTTGTGAGTCTTTTCTGAAATGATTCTGCCTTCTTTCTGATTTAACGATTTAATACGGTGGCATTGTTTTGATGGGTCTAACCTTGAGAGGGATGGTCATTTACCGACCACCCATGACCCTGTGGGTGAATTTTCTCCCACCACTTTCTGTAGGGAATTTGTTCATTCTGTTTTCAGATTGTAGAGAAAGGTTTTCTTCCCTTTATAGAGACTACCTATTGCTGTGGGGTGGGAACTGATTGTTGGGAAAAAGCATGTAGCCCCCTGCATACCTGTGCTTGGAGCATTTAATGGCAGGGTTAATCCCCATAAGAGTCCTGGGTGCCCTAGGAGTTTTCTATTTGCTTCATTTACCCTGCTGTTCTCTTTCACAGAAAATATTGATGCTGCTAAGGCAAACTATAAAACAAAATTGCAATAATATAAGTGTGAACACAGGGGTATTGTCCATCTCAGGACTCAGGACTGATGTAATCTATGGTCAGTATCAGCTCAGCTATGACATGCTGTTACATATTTTTCAAAAACTCTCACCAATATTTCTATAAATTTGCTAGAAATGATTTATTACAGTCTATAAGTGTTCTCAAAAACAAGATAAATGGTTGGGATCCAGCAATTTTTCAGTATCAAAAGTAGGGCCATGCCATATTAGCTCACCACCTTACAGATTCTCCTTCACTGAGATGCCTTTTGTTATAACTTTAGCTTTCATTGAGAGTCATTAACAAAAATAGCCATATGAAAATTTATTCTGCATTTGCTCTATAAAGGTGAAAAAAGCCATTATCTACTTTGTAGCTCAAATATTCTATATTAGGTTCCATGTGAAAAATGTGTTAGAAGGTATGAGTTCACTCCGTCTCCACTGAGAAAGTTGTATATCTTCCACTCTCTGAAAAAAAGCCATGCAATTTCAGATGATTTATTTTATATGTTGGCTCCTTGCATTCAAATCTGATGTTCAATTATAGCAACAATGTTAACCTACATTAATATTTTGTCCATACCTTTTTAGCTTTGTAAATATTGAGTTTTATGTCTGAGGGACTTGTGATCAGTAGTAAAAATGGGCCTGGACCCCTGAAAAGAATTCTAATCTAAAATTTTCTTTTTATCTATGAGTCAATTGATTGACTGATCCATTGAAGGACATTATTATATAAGTGATAGTTAAATAAAAGCATGTGAATATGGATGAGGGGATAACAGAAATGGCCATCAGTGCTTTAAAATTACTGGATTCCAGATGTGGCTACTTGTACTGCCCTGTAGGCTAAGAGGAATTTGGGCACTTGGGGCCAGAGAGTCAAGCAATTAGGCTTGTGATACTGCCTGGGGACACCCAAGATCAGGGCTTCTCTATAGAGAACATTTAGATTATCCTCTGGGGGACAGTACCAGAGAACATTCCAGAAACATTAGAACATTCCAGAAACATTAGGAACCATCACAGGGCACTATTACTATATGGGGACAGACTACCAAGGAGAACCGGCCCCTAACAAAGGAAGCAGACTTTTGAGAGGAATAAAGCTAAAAACTCCATGGTTAAGAAGATTCTGTGAAGAATACTGAAGAATTATGAGTAAAGCTGTATTCCAATAAGAAGCCCTGCAAGATAACATTTGTCATACCTCTTAATCTTGTGTGAAGTTCACATATCATTGGCCCAGGCTTCTGATCCATCCATGAAAACTGCCCATGGATTCTGTGCCTGAGAAGTCCCACCTCTACTGACCTACTCTGCTGGTCTCTCTTGGGGATACCCAGGTTTGTCCATCTTTGGGTTGGTTTCTCACTTCAAGCCATCCTAGCCCTTTTATTTTTATGTGGGGGTGCCCTTTGAGAGATACTCAGATTGAGACTTTCCTGACGGTTGCCTAAAATCCTTCGTTCAAGAGGCACATCCAGTTTCCTTTGGGTAGGCTACCAACACCCAGCCCCGTAAGCCTCCAGTCATTTCTTTATCCCACGTGACTCTACAATTCCCTGTTATTTAACCACTTCACTCTAATCAGGTTCCTCTCTAGCCAATGGGTGACAATGAGATGCCAACTAACTTAACAGCTCGACTTTTAGGATTTCTATCCGATTTCTGCAAAATAGCTACTATTATGAATATGTACAAAGCATTCCACCAAAATTGGTTTCACATTCATTACAATTTTAAAACCCAGATTCATCCCCTCTATGTACTTCCCTCATCCCAGAATCCTAGTTCCAGGGCTCTAGAGCATCTTCCTGACCCTTATTTGAACCCTGATTTCCCCCAGTAACCCACACCAATAATTAGGGTGTACTGGAGTTTGATGCGCAATGACCAGTAGCCCTAAAGTTTTAATTTAAACCTAGATTAAAGGTTTGTCTTTAATTGTTGTTATTGTACATCAGATCCACTGCCTTGAGGACTGTATAGTCTTCAGTGCATAAGACACATGTTTTGATCCTTGCAAAGTATTGTTCTATTATCAACATGCATGCCGGATACTCCTTTCAGCAACACTATCCTCCCCCCGATTTAGTAAGCCACACTGTTATTTTGAGAAAGCCCCTTAACTATGCATATATTCTTGTAAATCATATTGGGGTCTATACATATATAGAAATTTATATAAATAATAATGTACTCTAAATCTCAATCTGCATCTAATTTTTTTTTCATTCAAAAAGAAGATTTCAAGATCTATCCATAACTGTATGTTTTCAATTTCATTGGTATTTATTTTTTCCATAGTATTTTATTAGATATTTATAAATGCTTTATGTGCCCTTCTTCTTTCCTAATATTTTTTTATTTGTGTTTTCCCCTTGCTAAAAAATTCACTAATATTTTGTCTATTAGTTTTTCCCAAGAATGAACTTTTAGCTTGTTAGTCTCTTGTTACATCATTGCAAAAGAATCTGATTGGCACTGCTTACTAGTGCAAACTTTATGTTAACTTTTCTAATGCTAGGCCAAGTTGTTGGATATACTTCTGACCCCTTACTGGGTTCTTACCTAAGACAAGGCAATTCTGCTAAACCACAGAATGTACTGTTTTGGGAAAGGACTGCACAACTCTGCTCCTTTTCTGTAAGCTCATTGACTAACCCTTTAGGCTTCCTCTAGACCCCTCTCACTGATTTTTCAGCTCCCAATTTCCCTTCCCTCTTGTGCCCCTTAAAAGATCTAGCTACCTCCGCTAATAAGACACCAACTGTTGGTGTCTTTTCTCCCCTGCTGTAGTAGTTTGAAAAAACTGCATCCTGCCATTTTACTGCTAGTACTTTTCTTGGGCATATCATTTATTTCACATTTAAGTGCTCATTTTATCTTTAATTTCTCCTACATTATCTTGGACTTATTAATATTCTAAATTCTTAGGTAGGATATTGGTTTCATTATTTTATTTTACTTTTTAAAACATAAACATTCAATATTGTCAATTTCTTTTTAAGTATAGCAATTGAGCTGCCTCCCACAGTTGCAATGTGTTATTTTTATTTTTCCTTTTTCTAAGAAATTACTATTTATTAAGATAAATATCACATCATTTGTACATTTGCTATGTTACTATAGTAAAAACAGTTTAGGCACAACAAAATTGCCTTTTCAGTTTATACCTTCTGTTACTAAATTGCACATGTAACATACCAATTACTATTGAGGTTATATTTGACTACTAATTACAATTAAAATTAAGTATATTATTTAGCTGGTATAATAATACAGAAATAATCCATTCTAAGTTCATATGCATGATTTGTGTATAAATATTCTTCTGAGATGCATAAATCCATCAAGATTGAATTTGAGCAAATTTATAGTAGCTTAAGTACCATCAATGTCATAAATAGACAATAGAGAGGTAAGATTCCTTTTTAAGACTACAAAGACCCAAGGTTCTGGGTGAAGTTCCAAAAGCTTAGATGGTTGATTTGAAGGTTGAATGAATCGTGAAGGACTCCTATTTGCAATGTGATTGTGGTGGAATATTCAGTCCATATGGTTTCTCATGTGCCTCATAGAGGAGGTTGAGAAAGAAAAGAGAGTCTCCTTGTGAATGTCTCCTTAGATTCATCTTCAATACTGAATTTTAGATTGAAAAATAGACTGGTATCCTGGAAGGGAAAAAAAATGAATGGAATGAAGGAGAAAGTACAGTCCTGCTTTCGGATAGATAAATGATACCCCTCACCCCATATTTGATTAGAGGCCATAAGGTAGATTATTCTCGGCCAAATGCTTTGTTAGTAAAGTTGTTTGTGATGTGCTAATTCCTGAGTCATCATCTAGTGACCTGACCATTCTTACAATCTTAGCCATCGACTCCTCTTCTTCTGAACATTTATACCACTTTTCATTCACTTCCTTGTCTTGGAAAGTTATTCCTCCTTAAGGATTAAACTGGTCTCTTCATTTTTTTTTATCGGTTTCCTCCTGACTTTTTTTCCTCATGACTCTTTCTCTAAGCTATTATTTTCTAAACATGATTCTGGTTCCACCTATTCTTTTTAAACAGAGCTAACTTTTTCAAAGCTTTTTACATTTTTCCTGAATCAGTTGAGAAAGAATCAGGACATGTGTTTTTATTTCCCTTTTTATACAAAATCTAAGCAAAAATATTTAACCATAATGAAATCTGAAGTACACACCACTAAAGGAAGCCATAGGTTATGGAGTTTAGCTTCAGTTGATTCAGCATCATGGCTGCCTCCTTGCATGGTTTCCTTTGGATCTGCCTGAAGCCAATCTCACCAGTGTTTACAGCCCCTCCAGGATGACACAGCCCATCTCATTTGGAGTGAGAGAATAACTCATTCCAGGAGCTATGGCTCCAAAAGCAACAATGTGTTGCAGGGGATGTCCCAGCATTCTAATTGGAACTCAATTCCATTCGGTTTACTGGATAGAATATCAGTGGAGTTGGTCTCAGGCAGGATGGATAAAATAAATAATTCACATTCCTCATAATTGTCCAGTGGTCCTCCCCATCCTTTCAATTATAATACTAAATTTTTCAAGCCTAAGAAATATTAGAAAGAACAATGAACACCCATATCCACTATCTAGGAGTCTACAAATTTCCACATTTTACCATATTTGTTTAATCTCTCTCACTCCATTTCCTTTTTTCCTGAAACACTTCAAAGAAAACTACAGATATTTTGATGCTGACCATGAACCTCCAAAAGTAAAGACATTCTCTTCCATTAGCTTATATACTATTAATCACACACAGACAACACACATAAAATTTGAAGTATATACTCAGCCTATATTCAAATTTCCCCAGTGGTCTCAAATATATATTTCAAAGATTTATTTTTGAAGTAAGATCCAATAAATGATGATACATTTGATTGCTTAATCTCTTGAGAAACTTCTAAGTTATTTTTGAAGTATAATAAGCATTACTCTAATATTTTGAAATCTATCCAAACTAATTTAGAATAGCCCACTTTTTCTGCATTCTTATTGAGGTATATTGCACAAGCAATGAAGAATGAAGTACAGGACTTTCAGGTTTACAAAAAGAATCATTTACACTGTGCAGATCAAGACATAGACTTTTTTCAAATCCCAGAATATTTTCTTATACTGCATCCCCCTGATCAGCTCTTGGGCTAACCAATATCTTTATTATTAATTTTAGTATGTTTTTAAAGGTGGACTACATATATTTTAAACATACAGTTAAATCAATATTTTCATGTGTGTATACCTATGTGAATACCTCACCACCACCCAGAAATGAAGCATTTCCAACACCCCAAGAGTGCCTCATGCCCACTCATGGTCTCACAGCATTCCCTACTGACACACAGAGCTACTTATCCCTTTGTCTCCAGGTACCACAAATTGGTCGGTCTGTGCACCCCATGTAGATGGGATTATCTAGTATGTGCTCTTTTGTGTCTATCTTCTTTAACACAATGTTATTTCTAGAAGGTTTGCCCATGCTGTGTATATTGTAATTCATTTTTTTGTTGTTGTTGCTAGGTAGCATTCTCTTATGAGAATATGACACAATTTCACCACTTATTTAGCTGCTGACTGATAATTCTGCTGTTTCCAGTTTGGGGCTATTGTTAGTGTGGGAGGGGATAGTCCTAGTACCGCTCTGTCCCCTCTCCCTGAGACCCACAAGTTCATCATATGCTCAGGATCAGATTTGTCAACTTAGGGGGATAAAATACATTCCCATGGTAGATAAGGGGACTGACAGTACATACCTCCTCCAATGTCCAGAGCATACGTAAACAAGCACTGAAATGAGTCTGATTGGGATGTATTATGGCATCAAGCTCATACCTTGGTGGTGTATCTGTCTCTGTAGAGAGAGAGCCCAGTACCTCCACTAAGGCAATGCATACAAGACAGAGGATGCTACACATATGGCATCTCCTTGCATCAGTCACAAAACATTGTTGTGTCCAGTGTTTTGTGAATTGAGCTTTAGTTGACAACCACAACACCTACAAATGATGGAATGGGTTGGTTCCTCTAGGAATAAGTTCTTGGTGGCAGGCATTGTTATACTTTGCCAACCTCCATGTGGAAGTGATACTAGATGTCTCTCTCTGTGAGTGACAGTCAATAAGACTGCTGTGAAAATTCTTATGATAAGAAAAAGGACCAGAAATAAATCTGCAGAACATCAATAGCAGAGGAGTAGTTACAGGAATTGATGGAGCAGAAAAGAACAAAGAGTAAGAAGTTTTACAGAAGCAAGGATGAAAGGAGAATGATTATTTGAATATTGTTGTCCCCACTAGTAGATTTTAAGAGCCAATAGACTTAGGTGTCATGTTCATTTCTGTGCATTACTATCACTTCAATGAATAAGCAATGTCTGACCCATAGCAAACATTCAACAAATTTAAAGGAAAGCAAGAGTGCTTAATAATGTCAAATATTATAAAGCATTCGACTTAGATAAGTACTAATAAAATAATCTTTTGAATTTAGTTATTAAGCAATAATTTATGATTTGGTAAAAAAAAGAGAAACAGAATTAAATCCTCAAAACCTACAGACAACTTTTATCATAAAACGGCATGACAAGATATCCCCACAAACCCCCAAATACAAAGGGATAGTGGCAAAGTACTGAGAACAACAAGTTGCTGTTGTATCAGAAAATGAGAGGAAGTTTTTCAAAAGGCAAAATGAATTTTGGTGGCCCTGAGAACAGGAGAAACCACAAATCACAAACTCACTAGAAAGTTCAGTGCTAGAACTATGAGGGAGGGAAAATAAACCTGGCCACCATCCCTCTCTGAGACAAGGAAAATTTATCTCAGTTAAATATGAGCTAAAGGAAAGGAATACAGTAGAGTTATAATGGTACAAGTACTTGGAAAAATAGTTTTGTTTGGTTTTACTTGTTTAAGTGTACACCTACGTTATGATCCAACTATTCTACTCTGAGCTGTATACCTAAGAAAAATGAATGCATATATCCACATAAAGACTTATACAGGAATTATTGTGACATTTTATTCATAATAGCCCCAAAACTGAAAAAAAAAATTATGTGTCCATCAAAGGAGAATGGATAAATAAACTATGTTGTAGTCATATTAAATAATATTAGCAATAAAAGAGGAACATACTGCTGGTCATGCTACAAGAGGGATCAATCAACAACATGGTGAATTTCATTTGTTACACTGAGTGAAAGAAGCCAGAAAAAAAGAGCATGTATAATTCCAAAGGCATGATTTGAAATCTGAAATCTGGTAACTAATATGTGATAGAAATCAAACGAGTGCTTATCAAGAGCTGCAGGGGCAAGGGGTAAATTGACTTGAAAAGAGCATGAAGATGCTTCCTGGAGTGAAGGGGAGGTTTTGCCTCCCGACTGAGATGTGGTATACATGGGGGTATATTAGGAGACTGATTATTTCAGAAGCTCTTAAAGAAATAGAATCAAGCATGCATTATACTTTTCCTATATGAAGGGTAACACTGGTTAACCTAATAGAGGAAGAGAGGAAATTTCTCTTTGTGGAAGTATTCAAGCTACTAATTGAAAAAGGAATGATAAAAATATAATATTTTCGCAAACCCTTAATAAAATAAAGAATCTAAGTAATGCTCATGAAGTGGCCATTAGCATTACAAAAATGAAACAACTGGATAGCATTGCCTCCTGTTGGAAATATAATCCACCATCTAGAAATACTCTGCCCAAAATATCAAACCTGATAAAGATTAACTAATATAATTAGCAGGAAAAAAGAGAAAAGTATGGTTGATATTCACAAGGACAAAATGAACAAATTCAGCATGTGGAAACTCTACAGGAGAGGTGATTTGGATTCTTCAACAAATAAATTACAAGGAAAAAAAAATCCTATAGGGGGAACCCAAAGACTAAAAGATGTTTCTTAAGATATATATCAACTAAATTCAAATATACATTTAGAATAGCCACGGACCAAAGGAGATTTTCTGCTAATACGGAAAAGAATTACCCCATATAATTCTCCATCTGACTTCCCATTTCCCAAGTGACTTGCCTAACTGGACTTCCTTCAGTTCTGGGATGTACATGCTATTTCCTCAGTATGGACCAGTATGTATTTGTGATACTAACTCTTATTCATCCTTAAAGTTTTATTTTAAATGTAACTTAATCAAAGAAGGTCTCCCTGACAAGATCAGCTTACTGTCATATATATTCATTCTTTAATTCTCAATGTCACATGTCAAATCATAATTATTTACATAATTTATTTATCATCCATCTCCTCTGCTAGTTATAAAGTGATGTAACTATATCCTCCTTATTCACTGCTGTGTTCTTTCTGCCATTGATGGTGTCTAGCATGTAAATATATCTTTACTAAATGTTTGGTCATTGGATGAATGAATAAATGAGCCAGAGATAATAAATATTTCAAGAGCACTAATATATTTGCTTTTGTGCTGTATTATCATTTCTGTTCACAACATTAAATAAATTATTCCCTATTTGTCTGTATTCCCCTTTAGTGTCCCAAAGCAACATCTGTTGCCTTTATCACCTTATCTTGCTTTGTTTTGATTTTTCTGCTAGTTTAACAGAAGCTCAATCTCTATGTCTGGATCTTAAATTCCACCATCATTTTAAGCTAGGGTCTGGAAATCTGAGCACAAAATTTAGCAAGTCAGCATTGTGCTGGTTTGAAAAGATTTATGTACCCTAGAAAAGCCATGTTTTAATCCTAATCCCATTTTTTAAATGCAGCCATTTCTTCTATCCCTATTCAGTACTGTATGTTGAAAATTTTGATTAGCTTACCTCCATGGAGACGTTATTCAATCAAGTGTGAACATTAAACTTGATTAGATGGAGACATGTCTCCACCCAGACCAAGTGAGTCTTGATTAGTTTACTGGAATCTTTTAAAAGAAGAGACATTTTAGAGAAAGCCAGAGAATGACATAGCCACAGGAAGCAGAGAGTCCACCAGGCAGCGACTTTTAGGGATGAAGGAAGACACCTCCTGGGAAACTTCATGAAGCAGGAAGCCAGGAGAGAAGGCTAGCAGATGATGTTGTGTTCACCATGTGCCTTTCCAGATGAGACAGAAACCCTGACCATGTTCACTACATGCCTTTCCACTTGCGAGAGAAACCCTCATCTTCATTGGCCCTCTTGAATGAAGGTATCTTTCCCTGGATGCCTTAGATTGGACATTTCTATAGACTTGTTTTAATTTGGATAATTTCACAGCCTTAGAACTATAACTTGTAACTCATTAAATCCCCCCTTTTAAAAAGCCATTCCATTTCTGGAATATCCCATTCCGGAAGCTCACAAGCTAGAACAAGCATCTACCCTCTAACTGGAAATGAAATTCAGAAACATTGTAGACATTTTTTGTGGTTATTCAATGTTGCAATTGTATTAAAACCTTTGTAATCATGTTGCTTGGGAGAATGCTTTTACATTTTAAGAAATTACCTGAACATGTGCTTTTGAAATCATATGTTGGTACCAAGGCTCAATTAAGCCATTGGATTCCATACTAGAATGTTGCAGTTTCAGTGCTGGTGAGACCTAACAAGCAATTTGAAAAGATATTGGAGCAGGCAACATGAGGAAGGCCATGTGCAAATAGTGGCACCAGGAAGGAAGAATGATGGTGGAGAGGAGTCTTGGCCAGTGGTAGAACACATAGCCAGGAGGTTTTGGCAATTGAATTGCAGAAACAGGAGGCCAAGATTAAATGACAGGATTCATGAACAGATGAATGCATTAGAGTGTCACGTGAAAGAACACAAGAACAAAGGATCAGTAAGTAGAACTCAGTTCAAAATTAGAGAGTGGCTACAAAGAACAAAATAAAGCGCTGGAACAAATAGTCATGAATGCAATGAAAAAATAGGTGGGGAAAGTAATGGGAGAAACTAGTATATAGTTAAATATAAAACTATTCTCAAAATTGCCCTATACTTATGTTCAAATGATGGAAATAAGGTCATAAAACCAATGATTACAGGTAGTAGCATTGTCAGACAATATGATCAAATGTAAGTTCCCAAGACCCATTGTACAATGTATATATAGTATATATAAATTTCAAAGTAATTCCTTGAAATATAAGATCATTTTCCTAAGAACCATGATTACAGGTAAACTAAAGTAACTGAAACAGTGAATAACTGCAAATAATGTAGAAAACAGTTTCTGGGTTTCATTTCCAGGTAAGATACAAATGCTGTGTGCACATATATACATATATATTTACCTTTATATTCATAACAACTTCCCTTTTTTAACTGTGGTAAATTCTGGAGACCTATTGATTTGTTAGATATGTATTTCTGCTATAATTGATGTTGCAGCTAGTGGAAGATTCAGCCATGGAAAAGATTAATTGTGCTTCAGGAAAACAACAAGGACAACTGCAAAAGGAGTTCAGGTTCCTTTTGAAATAGATTAAGCACAAAAGGTTTAAACCTATAGTAGATCTTATTTACATGGAACCCTAAATTACTCAATTTTCTTAAATGAATGATTTTGAAAACAATTGTCATAAAAATTAGAGAAAACAAAAGGTAATATATGTTAATAATTAATAGTCACCTAACTAATCTATATGAAGTTTATTTTTCTGGCTAATGAAATTTAATGAAGAGAAGACTGTTTAATGCTATTTAATTTTACAAAGGAAAGTTCTTGTAAGGCCTGAGATAGATAAATCTGTTATTGAGCCAAATGTATTCTTGAGTTAACTTTTTTAAAATGGGCAGGTAGAATTAAAAGCTACAAATAAATAATTTTCAAAAGAATGATACGAATATTTAGAAGGAAATACGGTCAATAGTAGGCTTCAGCTTGTGCTCACAAAAATTAATTCAGAAAATTATTCACTTCTTCTTAAAGCAGTGGTATCACTCTAGGACATACAAGCTTATGAAATGTTAATATATTTAATGTAGCAAGATGAAAATATTAATGTGTATTACTGGCCTGCATTTTCCCAGTGTAAATGATAGGGACTATTGTAATTGTGTTTTGTATGAAAAGTGACTGTCTTAATTAGTTGTGATTTCAAAGTAAATTAATAGTGTTAATTATCTGCAAAACTTTAATAGGACAATTCTCAAATTAGACTATTAACTTTACTACTAGTTCTGTAATTTCCTCCTATGCAGAGACAGCTTTGTACGTGATCCTGTGTGAGTCATTGCTATGAGACAATCTGATATTAGAATTAAGTCCGTGGGCATAGTTTAAATGAGGTAGATTTTCATTCATATATGGAAGACAGTTTTAAAATTCAAATAAACCAGTGGGCTCTGTATTAAAATAACATTTTGGTAAAATAGGCAGGCTACATTTCACCAAATCTTCTTTTGTCATTTCCTAATTTCCATCATCTTTATAAACAATACTAATTAAAAGAAAAGCTAACCAATACAAACAAAATCCTCATAAGGTTTTCAGAATTCTGGTTGAGTTTCCATGTTCCTGAGTGTCTGAAATAAACCATGAAGGTATTACTTTGCCTAAGAAGAGGAGTTAACGAGAAAATGACAACTTTGGAGGAAAAGATTATTGAAAACCTTAAGGAAAATATGCATGAGTTAATAAGACTGGTGGCTAAAAAAAAATGATGGCTTTCACATGGAGAGCAATGTAAAAGTGTTTCAGTCTCAAAAGCCAATTTTATAAATGAGGAAACTAATATCTAAAATGGGTGAGTAATTTGTCCAGTTATGTAAATAACATCAGAAATTTTAGTTCAGTGCCATTCACATTATGCTTCATTGCTTGCTTTCTTCCATATTGACATTATAAGGTTCATTCTTGTAATCTCAATGGGGTACATGAAGGATGATTAAGAGCCATGTAATGCCATTATTACACAAAAGCAGGACCTTCAAGTGTGTTGATTATACTATAATCTTGGCTGTAATGATCAGAATCTTGGTGAGAAAATATCACTGAAAAAATAACACCACTGGAATACAAAATTAACTGCATTCAAAAAGAGGCAAAACTTCAAAAAGGAGAACTATCCCAATAATGGAAGTAGACATATCTTACTACAGAAAGTAAAATTGTTAAACACAGTCTATGAAACAAGTAGTCTTATCACTTGTAATATAAAATCTGCATTCAAAGTTTTAGCAAGAAATTATAAATTATAGAAAATTATATAATGACATAAACTAAAGAGGAACAATTCATATCCTAAAACTTGAAAATACAGTAATTGAAATGAAGAACTTAAGAATGAGGGTTAATTGTAAAATAGGTAGAACCAAAGAGAAAAATAGTGAATTAAAATATGGGTCATAAAAAAATATTTAGAGTGAAATGAAAGGAAGTGAGGCATAAAATATACATAATAAAGATAATGTAGGAGAAAGACTGAGACACATTTTTTTACCTGAATGAGAAGAGAGAATGAAATAGAAACAATAGTTGAAGAGATAGTGACAGAATATTGAAAACTGATCAGTTATTAATACAAAAATTCAAGAGTATAATAAGCAACAGTAATAAAATAGCAATACCTATATGCTTCATATTGTAAAAATAGCTAAATAGTTAGAGAAATTAGGGGAAAAACATGACTTGAGAAGTGATTTCTCAACTTTAAGTGAAGACAATATTGTGATGTATTATGGACTGTTAAAGAAATAGCTGACAACTAGAATTATATATGCATAATCTTCAGGAATAAAGATAAGTTAAACAAAGGTTAGGAATTTTCAACAAATATAATTTTCAGACCAAAGGAAAATAATTCCAGTTTAAATGTTCATAGGGCAAGAAGCAGTGAAAAGAATTGATTTTGATCTTAGTGACTACAAACAAAATAATTATGTTTTATGAGATTTACAACATTTGGGTAAAATAAGATAGAATTCAAGGGGTTGGTAAATATGATTTAAAAATTTGAAAGTCATAGAATTATCAGAAAGAAGAGTAAAGTGTTAATTTTGAGTAGACTGGTAATTCAAGTATGATTATTAAAATCTCTTGGGCAGTCAGTAACAGAATAGTCAAAGTGTATGTAACTTTCATACTAACCAAAATAGAATATGAAAACATAAATAAATGATAGATCTAAATGAAAACAAGAGGGAAATATCAAAATTTAGCAGACAGAAAAAAATAGGAAGTCATCATGCAAATCCCAAAAATAGAAAGTTGGATTCCTATACTAATAACTCCCTTAAATATTTCAAGGCCAATGTATTAACAACAATGAATTATTTATTATAAAATAATAAAATCTCTAAGGAAAGATGAAACAATTATAAATTATATTAAACATTTATAATAATTTGGCCCCAAATTATATTAGGTAAAATTGACTGAATTATAAGGAAAATAGACAATCACAATAGAAGATATTAGATTATTTGTCTTATTTATGGTTTAAGATCCAATGTCAGTAATAGTTCAGAGTATCTGAACAACATGTTTAATATACTTGAGCAAATGGATGGTTATAGAACATTTATCCAATAATGAGAAAATAAATATTCATTTCAATCCATTTCAATGTCAAATTTCAAAGTACTGGCGCATAGAATATGTTTTCTAACTACAATACATTCATGACTAAGATTCTTAATGAATTTCAACATTAATCCATGGTTAAAAACTCTTCAGCAAACTAGGAATAAAAGGAAATATTCAGATAAAGTATACCCACACACAACTAACAGAAAACATCTAATAAACAGAAAACATTAATGAATATGAAATTGTGAAAGCATTCCTTTTGAGATTTTGAAAAAAATGAGAAATACCTGCCTTCAATGATTCTATTCAACACTGTACTGGATATTCTATCTGGTAAGGCATGAAAAGAAAGAAAAGGCAGAGGAGATGGAAAACCAAAGTGGTTAGTTTTATTTCAAAGACGTATAGTAATAAAGAAAATCCAAAATGATTTACTGATAAATTATCTCAATTATTTTGATAACTTAGCAATGTTACTGGATAAGAAAACAATTGATACAAAGCAATTGCATTTCTACATATCAAAAACAAGGAGAAAATTATATGTAAATTATATCATTTTCAATAATATCAAAATTTCACACAGTGTGTAAAGATAGGTGTAACATGCAATGGGTCTGAATTATCTCTATGTTTATCTTCAGGAAGGTTGGAATATTGATGATGACTCTTGACCAAGATAAAGATGAGATGATCTAACTAAATTATTATATGCTCTTGAAAGTTTGAAACTCCCTTGGAGGCATCCTATACTAGTTTGTCTATATTGCTCAGAATATATGGATGGGTAGCTTTCACATGGTTTAATCAGTCACACAGATTATTTTTTCTTAACTATGTGATCTGCAAGAAATACAAGATACCTCAATTAACTTGCATCTGGGCTCCCCTGAAGCTGAGATAGTTCAGCATAATGAAGGGTTCATAATCCAAGGCTGGGTCCACTCTGTGCTACTGAGAAAGGACCCAGGGGCTTGGGCATGGAAGGCTGGACTCTCTTACTACACTGTATTCTTTCAGCTTTTTAAAAAAATGCTAATATACCCTGTGGAGCATCATGGGCCCTTTCAATTAATTGGTCATGTGTAATCTTTATATTTAGTAATAATATAAAAGAGAGTATGTGCCAGGCTTCCACAAAGACAATTATAAGTTATTTTAGAGAAAAGTAAGATCAGAATATCTGTAGAGAAATAAAATGTTCATTGATTGAAAGTCTCAATATTATAAAGATGTTAATTTGTCTTTAACTGATTTATAGCTTTAATGTAACCTATATCAAAATTACAATAGAAGCTTTACTTCAGGCCCTTACATTTTAACAAGAACAGGGCTTATCTCCATGGTTTTTTAAAAAAATCTTAAAAAAACCTGACAGACAAAACATATATATAATGATTTTCAAATGAATAACATTAGCATGGGATTAGGATCCCTAAAAGAAAGGAAACAAGACAGTCCTTGTAATTTCTCCAGCTTACTGCTTCTCCACAACATTAGATGTTATAACCCAAATAGAGCCTTGTGGTCTCCTTGAATTAAGGGAACATAGATTTGGAGTTCAGAGAGCCCAGGACAACCACAAATTGCATCATAGATTAGCAAAAAAGACAGAACTAAACAGCAAGAAAGAAAAAGATAGAGAGAGATAAATAGGGAAAGAGAGAGAGAGAGGGAGGGAGAGAGGGAGGGAGGGAGGGAGGGAGGGAGGGAAGGAGAGAGAGAGAGAGAGAGAGAGAGAGAGAGAGAGAGAGAGAGAGAGAGAGAGAGAGAGAGAGAGAAAGAAGGTGGGAATAACCTTTCTGCAAATCATCAGAGGGTTGCCCTTGCATATTTGCCTGAGTATAATTCTATACATGTGTGCCAGTTTGAATCTATAGTGGACTCCAGAAAAGCGAAGTCCTTTAATTCTCATTCAATATTTCTGGCTGGAGTTTTTGATTGTTCCCATAGAGATGTGACTCACTGGATTGTGTGTATTAACTTTTGATTAGAGGGAAATGTGACTCCACCCATTCCAAGGTCCAAGCCCCTTTTAGAATACTGGAAAACCCATGAGAATGAAGAGATAGCTACAAAACTACCATAGCCCATATAACCAGAGGCCTTTGGAGATGAAGAAGGAAAACACCACTGGGGGAACTTCATGAAACAAGAAGCCTGGAGAGAAAGCTAGCAGACATGTTTGCCATGTGGCTTTCCAGTTGAGAGAGAAAACCTGATCTTCATTGGCCCACTTGAACCAAGGTATCTTTCCCTGCATGCCTTAGATTGAACACTTCTGTAGCCTAGCTTTAGTTGGGACATTTTTACAGTTTTAGAACTACGGGCTTGCAACTTAATAAACTTCCCCTTTTAAAAGCCATTCTGCTTCTGGTATATCACATTTCAGTAGCTAGCAAACTAGAATAACATGTTTAAAAGCAAAATACCCGAGGCAGGGAAAATAACCACTGAAAAGCAGTAGCCAAGTAATTATTGGAGTGCTCACAAGCTAAAACATCTCTTTATTCCCATTAGTGTAGAAATGATTCATAAAACATGAAACATTAAGTAGAATGCTTGGAAGAATATCACTGTCATGGTCAGGTTCATGTGTCAACTTGGCCAAGTAGTGGTTGGGCAAGTGTTGGCCTGTCTGTTACAATGAGGACATTACATAGAATTAAATCATGATCACATCAGCTGCATCCATAGCTGATTCCATTTGTAATCAGCCAAAGGGGAGTGTCTTCTGCAATGAGTTATGCTTAATCTAATCACTGAAAGCCTTATAAGGAGGATTCAGAAGAGACAGTGTCTTCCTGTTTCGGCTGGTGAGCCTCTCCTGTGAAGTTCATCCAGACCCTCCATCGGAATCATTCACTTCACAGCCTGCCCTGTGGATTTTGGACTCTGTGTTCCCACGGTCACATGAGACACTTTTATAAATTTTGTATTTGCAAGTGTTCCTGTTGATTCTGTTTCTCTAGAGAACCCTAACTAATGCGTCTTGGCACCAAGAGTGGTTCTTAAGAAGTAGAATCTTAAAAATGGGTTTTTATGAATGGTTTTCTACTCTGACTGAACTCAAAGGCTCTAAGAACTCTGATTCCCATAATCAGAATGACACTCCCAATCCATGGAGTGAGTTGGCAAAAGAGATAGTCAAAATATCACCATTCGATTCTAATGCTTCGCTTGTACAAAGCCAGGCTTTGGGGGATAATGTTTTTGACACCTTTACAGAGTTTTGTGGAAATAAGAGGTATAGAGATGTTGGTTGGTTGTTGTTAGATACACTGGTTACATTAAAGAGTGAAAGGGATGGGCTTAAGGCTTCAAACAAGAAGCTTAAGCACCATCTGACAGATGTAGACATTTCTATGAGTATCCTGAAGGAAAATCTTATTTCCTGTAGCCGTAGACTTGAGATCTCTGAAAATCAGACTCAGAATCTTATTGTTAGAGTAGCAACTTTACAACATAAACTGAAATCTCAATCTTGCATGGTGTCTGCCGTTAAAGTGAGGGCATTGATTGGAAAGGAGCGGGACCCAGAAAGATAGAATGGTGACATATGGATTGATAATAATGTCAGGGGTGAGGTTGAAACCTTAGATCATGCTGAGTCTTCTCTAGATAACTCTGTAATAGTCTACCCTGAGGACATAACTGCCCCACCTCCAGCCTGCCTTGAGGAGTTGGTCACCTCACCTCCTCCTAAAGGGATTAGCCCTAGAGTTATTAATCCTGTTTCACCAGATGAAACTGCAAATGAAGACCCTGAAGTAAATGGCTTGGAAGATATTTCTAATTCTTTTCATAACCCATCCCCACACCCCTCATTTCTTCCAGACCTATAACTAGGCTAAAGTCCCAACAGGCCCCTAAAGGTGAAGTACAAAGTATCACACATGTGGAGGTACATTATACTCCAAAAGAATTGTATGAGTTTTCCAATTTATATACACAGAAATCAGGGGAATATGTGTGGCAATGGATTTTAAGGGTGTGGAATAATGGTGGGAGGAATATAAGGTTGATCAGGCTGAATTTATTGATATGGGCCCACTAAGCAGAGACCTACACTCAGCCCCTGATATGCCACCATTTCCCAAGGTGACCAGCCAGCTACATGGTGGCAGGTTGATTACATTGGACTTTCATGGAAGGGGCAGAGATTTGTTCTAACTGGAATAGACACATACTCTGGATATGGGTTTGCTTTCCCTGCACACAATGCTTCTGCCAAAACTACCATCCATGAGCTTACAGAATGCCTTATCCATCATCATGGTATTTCACATAGCATTGCTTCGGATCAAGGAACACACTTCACAGCAAATGAAGTGCGGGAATGGGCACATGCTCATGGAATTCTCTGGTCTTACCAATGTTCCCCATCATCCAGAAGCAGCTGGATTGATAGAACAGTGGAATGACCTTTTGAACACTCAATTATGGTGCCAACTAGGTGGTAATACCTTGAAAGGCTGGGGTAATGTTCTCCAGGAAGCTGTATATGCTCTGAATCAGTGTCCGCTATATGGTGCTGTTTCTCCCATAGCCAGGATCCATGGGTCCAGGAATCAAGGGGTGGAAATGGGAGTGGTACTACTCACTATTACCCCTAGTGACCTATGAAATTAAACAAGTGTTAAAAGAAGAAATAAGTTGGTTCTTTGATGAGAACAACAAAACTAATAAACTTTTATCTTTACAAACCAACAAAATTGAGAGCATATCAGATTACCAAAATCACTGATGAAAGTGAGATTCTCACTACATATTACAGATAATAATAGCTACAAGAGGAGAGTATAAACAATTTTATACCTACATAAGACAACTAACATAAAATGGAAAAGGAATTCCTAGAAAGAAACAAAATGCCAAAACTGACTTAAGAAGAAATAAAACTTCTGAATAAATATATACCAAGAATTGAATTGGTAATATGAATTCTTCCCACGAAGAAAAGTCCAGGCTGCATGCCTTCATTGGTGAATTCCATCAAACATTAATAGAGAAATACAATTAAACTTACACAAGCTGTTAAGAAAATAGAGAAATGGGGGATACTTCCTGAATCATTTAATGAAGTGAATGTTAAATCTGATGCCATTTCCAGACAAAGACTTCACTAGAAAATAAAATCTGCACACCAGTTTTCTTAATGAACATTGGTGCAAAACTCTAAAATATTTTAGCAAATTGAATCAAGAGACATGTTAAAAGGATTATATACCATGAATGTGTTCCACAAAATAAATAGAATAATGGACAAACACTCAATGAAGGTTCACAATAGATTCAGAAAAGCCTTTGACAGTATCATCAGGCATTTATGGTGAAACCTCTCAGCAAAAGGAATAGTAATAGATTTTCCAAACCAAATAAAAGGGCATTTAAATCATAGCCTCATACTTAATATTAACAGATTATATTCTCTTTTCATGATATTGATAATAAGGCAAAAACTTCCAACTAATTGGATTATCTTATTTACTGTGTGTCTGCCCTTGGTTGCTTGTAGGTGTAATCACCTACAGCTGCAATCAACTGACTAATGATTTAATAAATCAATCTTCCAGTTTATCAGCTATCCACTAAATATCCTTGTAGCAAAGGTTTGGCTAGTTTCTGCCTGAGCAGATAACAGCATCATCACTTGACCAAGGTGACACCAGGACCTAACTCTCACAGGCCACCCCTTGTCATTTGGGCAGCTATACACATCACCTTCAAACATGCTTAATTTCTAAATATGAAACAATAACAGAAATATGTTTCACCTAATAATACTCAAGTGCCCTGTGTACAACCAGAAGAACACTACATCTCTCCAGAATAGAGTGCAAGTACTTAGATAACATTCACTCTTAAACTTGTTATCTGTAACTGAAATACTAAAACATGAAAAATAAAATTATGTCATATAAAAGGATAATAATGTATTTTATTTATGTACAATTATAAAATACTCATAACAAAATAGGGCAGAAGTATCCATACCATCACAGTCCTCATTTCTGTATCTGGTCATATGGTCATAGTCCGTATTTATCACTACTTCTTCAACTATTCATTCCATTTTCCCTGTACCTTAGCAAGCACTTCACCTGGCCATGGTTCTTTGCCTGGTGGGGTGAGCCAAACCTTCATTTCTGAAGTTTCTGGGCCATTGGTAGGCTTTCCTGGATTAGATTGTTGCAGTGTTCCATTGACTTTAATCACAGCGCATGGTAGTACTAAGAGATGCCCTAGGGGATCTCCTGTATTCCAGGAAAACTCTTCTTTACCTCCATTGTGTAGTTGCAGTCCTATTTCCCCTTGATGGTCAGGATTAATTGCCCTAGACAGTGCAGTGACCCCCTCTCTTCCCTGTTGATTCAGAGGCATGAGAAGCCTAAAGTGGCCAAGTCTTAACTTCAAGTTCAATGGAACCATCGCTCTGTCTCCTGGTAGGGGTACTCCTCCTTTCGAAACTAAGTGTCTGTTACCAGCAAAGCTTAATGTTCCAGGGATAGAAAGCAAGAATTTTTGTAGGGGTGTGTCAGTTTGAAAGGATTTATGTACGCTAGAAAAGCGATGTTTTAATCCTAATCAATCTTGTGGGAGCAACCATTTCTTTTAATCCCTATTCTGGACCATAGGTTGGAAACTTGATTGGGTTACCTCCACAGAGATGTGACTTATCCAATTGTGGGTATTAAACTTGATTAGATGTAGATATGACTCTACCCTTTCCAAGTGTAGCTTGATTACTTTACTTTAAATCCTTTAAAAGAGGAAACATTTTGGGAAAGGCTTGAGATCTGAGAGAGATGCCAGAATGATGAGAGAACCCAGAGTCCACTAGACAGTGACCTTTGGAGATGAAGAAGGAGAGTGCCCCAGGGGAGCTTCATGAAGCAAGAGGCCTGGAGAGGAAGCTAGTAGATGTCACCATGTTTACCATGTAACTTTCCAGTAGAAAAAGAAACCCTGAACTTCATCAGCCTTTCTTCAGTGAAGGTTACCTCTTGTTCATGCCTTAATTTGGACATTTATATAGACTTGCTTCAATTGGGACATTTCCTCAGCCTTAGAACTGCAAACTAGCAACTTATTAAATTCCCCTTTTTGAGAACCACTTTAGTTCTGTTATATCACATCTCGGCAGCTAGCAAACTAGAACAAGTGGATTAGTAGGGGTGATAGTGAGTGGTGCCACTCCCATTTCCATTCCTTGATTCCTGGCTATGGGAAAAACAGCACCATATAGTGGACACTGACTCAGAGCATATACAGCTTCCTGGAGAACATTGCCCCAGTCCTGCAAGGTATTGCCACTTAGTTGGTACTGTAATTAGGTCTGCAAAAGGCTATTCTAACATTCTATCAAATAGCTGCCTCTGGATGATGGGGAACATGGTAAGACTAGAGAATTCCATAAGCATGAGTCCATTCTTACACTTCATTTGCTTTGCAATGAGTTCCTTGGTCAGAAGCAATGATGTGTAGAATACCATGTTGGTGGATAAGGCATTCTGTAAATCCACAGATGGTAGTTTTGGCAGAAGTGATATGTACAGGGAAGGTAAACCCATATCCACAGTATGTGTCTATTCCAGTTAGAACAAACTGCTGCCTTTTCATGTTGGGAGTTGTCCAATATAAACAACCTGCTACCAGGTATCAGGCTGATCACCTTGGGGAATGGTGCCATATTGGGGACTAAGTGTAGGCTCTGCTGCTGACAGATTGTGCACTCAGCAGTGGCCATAGCCAGGACAGCTTTGGTGAGTTGAAGTAGGTATTGCTGAGCCCATGCATAACCTCCATCCCTACCACCATGCCTACTTTGTTCATGACCCCATTGGGCAATGGCAGGAGTGGCTAGGGAAAGAGGATGTCTTATATCAACAGAATGGGTCATCTTACCCACTTGATTATTAAACCCTTCCAACCTATGGTCAAGTCACCCTCTGGTGATCGTTCACATGGCACACAAATATGTTCATATGTTTTTCCCCCTTAGAAAAGACTATCCACATACCTCTTCCACAGATCACTTTGTCACCAATTTTCCAAACATACTCATTCCAAGTCCCTGACCATCCAGCCAAACCTTTAACAACAGTCCATGAGTCAGTATAGAGATGCACCTCTGGCCATTTCTTCTTCCAAGCAAAATGAACAATGAGGTGCACTGTTCAAAGTTCCACCCACTAGGGGGATTTTCTCTCACCACTGTCCTTTGAGGACATCCTGGAAAGGGGTTGTAGTGCTGCAGATGTCCACTTCTGGGTGGTACCTGCATATCAGGCAGAACCATCTGTAAACCAGGCCTGAGTTTTCTCTTCCTCAGTCAACTGACTTTAAGGAACTCTGCAAGACACCATAACTCTAGTCTGGGAAAGAGAAGACAATGTGGCAGAGGTTGGAGCCATGGGCATTTGAGCAACTACTTCATGCAACTTACTTGTGCCTTCAGGACCTGCTCAAGCCCTATCTCTTATATACCAATTCCAGTTTACGATATAGTACTGCTGTGCATGCCCAACTTTATGGCCTGGTGGGTCAGACAATACCCAGCTCATGATAGACAATTCATATCTCATGGTAACTTGGTGACCCATGGTTAAGCATTCAGTCTATACTAAGGACCAGTAGCAGGCAAAAAGCTCTTTCTCCAGAAGAGAGTAGTTATCTTCAGTGGATGATAAGGCTTTACTCCAAAATTCCAATGGACTGCATTATGTTTCTCACATAGGGGCCTACCAAAGGCACCATATGGCATCACTATTTGCCACTGATGCTTCCAGCACCATTTGGTCTGCTGGATCATATGGCCCAAGTGGCAGAACAGCCTGCACAGCAGACTGGACTTATGGCAGAACCTCCTCTTGTTCTGATCCCCACTCAAAAGTAGCAGCTTTCCTGGTCACTTGGTGAAAGAACAAGAGTAGCACACTCAAATGAGTTGTCTCCAAAGTCCAAAGAGGCCAACTAGGCATCATGCATCTTCTTTGTTCTATGAGGGCCAGATGCAATAGCTTATGCTTCAGCTTAGAAGGGGTATCTCAATATGCCCCACACTACTGGATGCCTAAAAATTTCATTGAGGTGGAAGCATCCTGGATTTTTGTTGGATTTATCTCCCATCCCCTGACATGCAAATGCCTTAGCAGTAAGTCTGGAGTAGTTACTACTTTTTGCTCACTAGGTCTAGTCAACACATCATCAATATAATGTACTAGTCTGGTGTCCTGTGGGAGGGAGAAACGATCAAGGTCCCTGCAGACAAGATTATAGGGTTGGAGAATTGATATACCCCTGAGGCAGGACAATGAAAGTATACTGCTACCCTTGCTAGCTGAAAGCAAACTATTTTTGGTGGTACTTACTGACAGCTATTGAGAAAAAAAGCACTTTCCAGATCAATAGCTGCATGCCAGGTACCAGGAGATGTGTTTGGGCAGTGTAACAAGGTCCTTCCCTAAAAGTACCCAGCCTTCCCCTCATTCAAGGGGTTCTGGGTCTATAAACCATCTCAACTCTGGAAATTGATTAAGGGACCTTGATTCTGTTTTTGCAATTCAAGTTAGACTTCTGTTCACTTGACCTAGATATCTTCTGCTAATACAGCTCAAACAAGAATTTAGTAGACTGCCCATCTGTTTTACTTCTAGGTACCCCAATCTACTAGTCTCTGTGAGTCATATTTTTTTGATTGCCACTTTGAGTCTGCTATCCATTATGGTGGCCATGCCCACCTTGTCTATGGTGATTAACTGTCCCCACATGGCTTCTGCCAACTCAGGATCCAATCATCTCCATTATGTTTAAGGATTCCAGCTCAATCACAACAGATCCCACAGTAATATCTGACCTATAGAGAAGGGCAACTATAGAGCTCTTCAGAGATGATGGAGCTATCTCACAAATTGATCTCTCAAAGTTCTGGTGAAAGATGTGTCGTCTGGACATTCCTGGGGTGTATGAGTAGGTCTTCCATGGTAAATCCACTCTTAACTATCCAATCTCTCTAAGCCTCCAGATCCCTTCATCTACACTATACAAGGGTGGTGCTGGCATTTCAACGTCAAGTAATGTCGCCTACCTTTTGATCCATATTTCAGCCAACCATCTAAACAAACTGTTAATGCCCTTTCTAACCCCTTGAACTACAATACTGAATACAGAATCTCTGTTTAGTGGGCCCATATCAGTAAAACAGCTTGATCCAACTTCTACCAGCTTCTACCATTATGTCACCCTTAGTATCCATTCCCACACATATTCTCCTGATTTCTGTCTATATAGCTTGGAAAGCTCATGCAGCTCTTTTGGTGTACAGTATACCTCCTCAAGGCCCATACTTTGTACCTCACCTTTCAAAGTCTGGTGGACTTTAGTCTAGTTATAGGTCGTGAGGAAAAGAAGGGTGGTGGTGGTGGGTCATGAAAAGAAATGGAAGTGTTTTTCAAGCCAGTTACCTCGATGAATTCCATTGCAGTTTGATCTGATAAAACAGGATTAATAGCTCCAGACAGAGGAATGAAGTCTGTTTTCTCAAGGGAGGTGGTTACAGGTTTACCAGGCACTTAAGGGTTAATCACTTTAGGTGGAGGTTGGAAGATAGATTCCTCTAGGTAGACTGGAGGTCAGGAAGTTGTTTTCTCAAGACAGGCTGGAAGTCTGGAAGCTCCTTCCTCAAGGCAGGCTGGCGATTGGGTGGCTGTTTCTTCAGGACCATTACAGGTCTATCTAACAAAGCCTCAGCAGATTGCAGGGTTTCCATGTCCCCATTGCCATCATTATCAAGCTGTATGTCCCCATCTCAAATTTTAGGATCCTATTCTTTTTAATCAAAGCCCTTACTTTAACAGCAGACACCCTACAAGTTTGACTGGTCCTCTCTGACCAGTCTTTTTCTTAAAAAATGTTCCCTCATAGAACATCCCACTGGTCTACTGTTTGAAGGAAGATACTTTGGGAAAAGCTGCTTAGGTTTATAATTCTGAGAGCTTGCATTAGAGTGAGAGACAGAAGAATAAAAAGAAATTTATTGACTAAATTCTGAGCAAATTGCAAATACTTGTTTAAAGTAATGGAATTGTGATTACTGGAACAGCTCATTTTCTATTTTTTTTCTGGCATTTTATCCACTTAAGCAAAATGAATTTCAGGCTGTCTGACTTTGGAGCATGTGTGTGTGTCATGTGTGTGTATATGTGAAGTGTATGACCTAGTATAGCACTTAAGACAACTTTTAGAGCACTTTAGATGAATATTGTTCACAGGGATTAGCAAGAAGAGACAGAATTTATTATCTAATGAATATATAAAATTAAGTAGGTATGATCATTTTAGGCTAATTTTCCTTTCTTCCTAATTTTGTAAAGTAGCATTTTTCTGTACTATAAATTAAATGACCAAAGAAAAATTGGTTTTGATGCTAACTTAATATATTTTAAAATTTAACTTCAAAATTCAATATGATGTTAAAACTCTGGATATTAAGAACTAACTATGCAAAATGTAATATCCAGGCATTTTTCTTTAGCATAGACACAAATGCCTATTGAAATGTCCTTGTTATAAATAGATCTTGCTAACATCAATCCTTTTTATTTTTCTCTCAAAAACTACATAGAAATAGCATGCCATATTAATGATTGTAATGAAAAATGACAAAGTGAAAAATATTTTAAATATTAGTACCATTCTAAATTATATAATATATATCTATATATACAGGACAAGAATAAGATTGTTATTAGCTCTATCCTATATAAATCTATTTTTAAATGTGGTGGTATAACATGTTTATGGAAGATCAGCATGCATCTGATTTTAAATGCTTTTTTACTAAAATAAGGACACACGCTGAGGATGTGCAATACCATTGACCATAATGCACTTGCAACACTTAAAAAGTAGCTTTAGTATGAAATATAATTTATGCTTTTGACAAGTGACTAAGTAATTCCTGACACTAAATGTTAACAGTCTCAATTAAATATGCAATTGTTTTTACAATAGTAGAGTTCCTCATAATTCTCATCTGATGCTTAGTAAGTTAAGGCAATAAGAAGGTACATATTTTTTCCTATCTGAATAAAATGGCTACCCCTTGAAAATATCTAAGTAGACTATAGATTATTAACCATTGCTAATATTGATATTTAGATCTATAAATTACAAGTAACCCAATGTTTATATGAAATATAAAAATATTTTTAAAATCTATCAAGTGAAACCATGTATCTTGAATCATTTGAAGTTTAACCAAGGAATATATATTTAAGACAAGCCTACCTTCTCTATACTTCAGCAGGAAGGATGAATTTGAACTTCATGTGCTAGATATACATATGTTATGTCTATATAAATGTAAAAACAGACGACTTTGAAGTTAAATGCCATGAGGTCATAGAATTTATTTTCTTTTCTTTCCCTGATATAAACCTAGGCCTAGGATAATTCCCTGAATATAATAGGTGTCCAATAAGAGCTTGTTGACCTATTGGCAGGATAAAAGGTGAATATGATCACTTTGCCATTGATATTTTACAGATATATTATCAGTTGTCTAGGAAAATGAAGATAAAGCTTTGAAAATGAAGAAGGTAATTTCCTACAATAAAATTAATGATAAATCCAGGATGTAAGTTTATCATTTGGAGATGTAGAAATAATTTGCAGTAGGTAAAAGAAAAGGTGTCAGGAAAGCAAAGAGACTGGAATAGAAATTAATGGTAAAAGGAAGAAAATACATCAGTAATTTACACTTTATAAATGAGAAGAGTACTACTAAAATTATACATGATGTATGCCTACTCTCTCTGATATCAACTCTTCCCCAACTCCTCTAATAAAATGGGATAGCTGAATAATACTTAAAATATGTAAACTGAATCTCATCATGAGGAAATATCAGGAATCATGAATAGTTTAAAAAACAGAAGTAGCATGAAGAGACATTGCAAAATGAGGGACAGTCTTCAAAATAATGGACTGCACCCTCCAAAACTGACAAGATAATGAAGACCAAAGACTGAAGAACTATTCCAAAGGAGAGTGAGGAGCTATTACAAATAAATACAATATGTGATCCAGGATCAGACCTTGGTTTTGATCAGATTTTTTTTTTCCACTTTGAAGGGAAATATGGGAATAATTACTAAAGTGTGAATAAGGTCTTTAGTATTATATCAATGTCAATTTCCTTATTTTATTGTAATGTGGATATACAAGAGAATATCCTTGCTCTTAAGAAATACACACTGAAATCCTTAGGAGTAAAATGATATAATGTATTCAATTTACTCCCAAATGTTTCCTGTGTGTGTGTGTGTGTGTGTATGTGTGTGTATTTATTTATATGAGGAGGAAAAAATGATAAAGCCAATAGGCAAACTGTAAAGAGTCAATGACTGGGATAATGATTATATGGAAGTTATTTCTAACTAGCAACATTTCTGTAATTTTGAAAGCATAGCAATAATAAGTAGCTCTTCCCCTGTAAAATATAAAATAAAAGTATGTATTGTAGGAGTAGAGTAGATATTGTGAAATTATGGTTAAAGTTTGAACAGACAGTCTTGTACAGGCAATTTTTCCTTATCCAATTGACAAGTAAACCTATTCTTTTTCTTTTAAATCAATCTCACTTTCTTATATTTCATATTCCATGGAGTATGAAAGCATCACCTAGTAAAAAAGCCCAGGCACTAGCAGTTTAGATCAAGGTTTCTGAAATAAGTTATCAAACTGCCATCCTCCAATTGTCAATTCAAAAAGCATATTCCTAGAGGCCACCAGCATCAGGAAAAAAGTAATGCTATGCAATTTCTAAATAAAATTGGGTTGTTCTATGATTTCCTCAAGTCTTATTTTAGGATGTTGTGACACATTAATAAAAAGTAATAATATATCGAACATTATCAGTAATGAACAGATTTTTTTTTTCTGGGTTGGGGTTCCATATATTTATAAACCATGTTAAGAAGACTGCATAATGTGAAGCATGCAACTAGGTGAATGAACCTTAAGGACAATGTGTTGATTGAAATGGCAGAAACAAAAAGACAAATATTATCAGGCTTCAGTCATATGGACTGACTATAATATACAAACTCAGGGAATTGAAGTCGAATGCATAGGTTATCAGGTTGGGGCATAGTGTAAAGTGTCCTAGATTGTAAGCTCTTACAGTAGTCACAAAAATTCAGGAGCTGTTCTAAATTATGAGATACTGAGCTATTTGTGTATAACCTGGTCATTCCCTGAAACTTTGGGTATGTATATGACAGCTGGGACTCTGAGTTAAAGCATTGAAGCTATGAAAGTCAGCATTACCCATACTTTTTAAAAAGTTGAAAAAGTGATCAGACTTTGACTAGAATTATGAATGAAGCTGATTTGGATAGGACTAAGGTAAATCAGAATACAGGGTAAAGGATGATATATGGTCCATATTTTAAAACTTCAACTTCCGTGTGAGACCAAAGGAAGGGATGTTTATTTGTTGCAAAATTTATATTTTTGGTAGCACATTATCTAAGTTAACTTGTATGATCAGTTTATTTGAACATGAAATTATGTAATTCCATAATTACATGGGATCATGAATAAGACGTGAGATCTTGTTGGTTTGTACAGTTAGTGTAATGCCCCAATATATCCCAGAGTAATTTGGGCAGAGAATAAAAAAAGTATTTACAAAGTCCCCTTGGGGAACGGGGGAGAAAGGAGAAAATATTCATCTTCCCCATCTGGGGAATTCTTGATATTCTCACAAGCAATGGTGACAACTAATTCAATTGGCTGAGTCCTTGATCTTGGGGTTCACCCCATGAGACAAAAAGTTTCAGTGGCTGAGATATTTCAGAGTTATGAGAGATTATTCTGGAGGTTATTGTTATGCATTAGACATATTCCTTTTTAGTTTATGGTATGTTGGAGTGGCAGAAGGGAAGTACCTGAAACTGTTGAACTATGTTCCAGTAGCCTTGATTCTTGAAGATGATTGTATAACTATGTAGTTTTTATAATGTGACTGTGTGATTGTAAAAACCTTGTGTCTGATACTCCTTTTAGAGGAGTAAACAAAAATAAGGGTGAAAAATAAATTAATAATAGAGGGAGATAAGGGTAAAAAAATTGGGTAGATTGAAATACTAGTGGTCAGTAAGAGGAGGGGTAAGGGGTATGGGATGTATGAGGTTTTTTTCTTTTTCCTTTTATTTCTTTTTCTGGCATGATACAAACATTCTCAAATGATCATGGTGATGAATACCCAACTATGTGACAATATCATGGGCCATAATATTGTTTTAAGATTATGAAACCATATTCTCATTGAAAAAAACTAATATTTTTATTCACTGTAGAATTTTTTAGTTATTTGTATATATCCTGTTTTAGCATTTGAAATGTACAAAGATTTTATGAATTAGATACGTGCCAGTTTGTGAAGCTGCTGTGACAGATATCACAAAACTGATTGGCTTTCACAAAAATAAGTTATTGTTTCATAGTTTTGGAAGCTAGAAATCAAAAATTAAGCTCTTGGGAGGCCATGCTTTCTCCCAAGGCCTGTGGCAATTGGGTGGGATCTTGCTGGCAATCCTCAGGGTCCTTTGGCTTACATCTCTGCCTCCCTCATATGGTGATTTGCATCATTCTCTGACTTATTATGATTTCTTGCTCTATTGTCTGATTTCTACTGACTATGACTGAATTTCCATGGCTTATAAAGATTCCAGCCAGATAGATTAAGACCCACCCTGTTTGCATTTGGCTTCATATACACAATACCTTTAAAGACTCTATTCACAAAACAAATGAATCCACACCTTAACTAACGATATCTTCTGCCAAGGTCCTATTTACAAATGGGTTCATACCCACAGGACTGGGGGCTCATTAGGACCTGATTTTTCAATGGGCATGATTCAATCATCAATAGCAGATTACATCCTACAATCTCTCCCCCCTTCCCCTGCCTCTTTTTTCCTCTCTCTCCCCCTCTTTCATTTGCTTCTTTGTTGAGGTATCATTGACACACAATAAATTCCATGTATATAAGCCTAGAATTTGTAAAATTTGACTTATGTATATACCTAGGAAAACACTGTAAGATAATGAATGTATCTATCACCCCAAACTTTCCTTGGGCCCTTGGTAAGCCATCCTTCTTTTGTCTCCAGGCAATAGTAATCTGTTTTCTATCATTATAGTTTAATCACAGACTCTCTATAAAAAATGTTAAGGGACTTCACAAAAATCATATAGTTTATACACAGTAGAAACAAAGTTTGAATAATATTTTGATTCCTAAACTAGTCTCTTTTTTTTTTTTTTTCTGTACTCACAATGGAGTAATCAAAACTTTCCTGAGAATCTCAGTATGAGAACAAAGGGTCATCTCCCTAATGCTGGCAAGATTCTTATTAAGGAGCATAGTTCTGTGAGTAATAATGAAGTGAGTTCAAGAAAGCTGAAATTGCAGCACTTACTGAAATTGGTTACTGCATTTGAACTTATTCTCAATATTTTTACCTCTCCTCAAACCTTCTTGAAGTTCTTCCTCATTCAAGGGAAAATAGAGATGGGGAGATGTATAGAATCTTGATGTTCACACCAACATAAATGGATTAAGAATGTTTTTCTTTTCTGAAGAAAAGAAAACATGCACAATTCAACATAATTCAACCTACCACCACATGCCTGCTTTAATCAAAACAAATTTCCCATGTTCAAGGACATCATTGTTAAATTAACCCCTTCTTTCCTTTGAAAATATTGGTACCCATTCCCCTCCATCACAATTTCCCTCCTCTTTCCTGAGTACTTCCATTGAATCCTATATGTAGTGCATGCTCTGGTATTTTTCCACCTTAAAAATCCCATCTACAACTGCCTGTACCTTTACAACTACCATCTATTTTCTTTGGAATAATTTGCACTTTTATAAAGACTATCACATTGATCCAAAGGTTATGAGTCAATATATAAATATTAGAAACTCTTTCCAATTCAATGTTACCATGATGTTATAATTTTCAAAATCTTTATAACATTTTGAGGAAGCAGACTAAAACCCTCATTTTGTTCCTTTAGGAAGAAACCACCATCCCCTGTGAAATTAAACAGAAATTAGCGCCCTCTCTCTCTTTTGTTTTTTCACATCTAATCACGTTGACAGCCTGATCTATATAAGGCATCAGGTTGCTCTATGTCCTTGAGGACAGATTTGTGTTGCTTGCCCTGTTTCACACCTGCAGACATAACTGTTACACTAGACGCTGTAAGAGTCACATCTTGTTCCTAAAGTACTTAACCAGCAAAAGAGCAACACAGCAGTGAGGTGATTAGTAGCACACCAGGTGTAGGTTAATGAAATAGATGTCTTTGTGGTTTATTTAGGATGCTTAATTGCCAAAAAACAGTCATGGATGGATATGTCTTCACTGCTATTCATCTTCATTCTGAGTATCATGGCCAGGGGAAGTGATCAGTGTCAAAGTAATCTCCAGTGACTCACAGTTCCTCTTATCTCTCTCCTTCTGGGAAGTACTAATCAGCCCTTGTTCACAAACTGATCTGTGGGAGATAGTTGACAGGTTGGAATGTATGGTGTCAGTAGCATGAATAACAGTCTCTCCCCTTTATAAGTTATCTTTCTCGGGGCAAGCACTGACATCATCCAGTTTCCCTTCACAAGACTCTTGTAATGCAAACCCAAGGACAAATGCTATTATCTCTGATGATTTGATAAAGAAACTGAGGTATTGAGATACCAAGTGACAAACTGAAGGTCACCTGATGACAAATGTGTAGAATGCTTCCTGATTCTAAGAGTTGGCTGTGTGCACACTCCCAGTAGCAGCTAGAGAGACCTTAACAAAGCATAAATTAAATCATGTCATTCCCTTAAGTGCCTCTCACCTGTCTTCGAATAAAGTCTAAATCTTTTCCACAAAAAGCAAGATTTTATAAGAATTGACCTACGCCACATGCTCCATGCTCATCTTGTAACTCTCATTTTGTTACTCTCTGGTATAGTTCACTTCACTTCCCCAAATGGTAAGAATGCCTAATGTTTTCACAAAATCTTATCAAATTATTTCATGGGTATAATTGAAAAAGTTTTTAAAAAGAAAGGCTTAGGGGGGTCCAAGTGTAGTTCAGTGGTAGAGTTCTTGCCTGCCATGTGGGAGACCTGGGTTAGAGTCTCAGTCCATGTACTTCCCCAAAAAACAAACAAGCAAAAAACAATTCAATAAATGGTGCTGCAATAACGAGATACTCATATGGAAAAATAATGAAATGTGACCCTGCCATACAGCATACAAAAAAAAAAAGAAAAAAAAAGGCTTAGGATAAAAAGTAACAGTACTTTAGCCTTCATCATCCCATATGCCGCATCCTCCTCCCTGCCATACTGTTCTATTCCTAATAGACAGACACTTCCCCTTGAAACAGCATGAAATTGTTGTTTCATGTTTTTACCTCCTATTCTCAATTTTGAGATAAACAGATATTCCAGTTCAGTCATTTACCACCTGATTGACCTTGTGCTTGTTATTTAATCTAACTCTACCTGTTTGCTCATTGGTAAATGGGGATAGTAATTTTAATCATCTCATTTATGCAGTTGAATTAAGCTAATAAATTTAAAGTGTTTTTAGAACATTATATAATTTTATAATAAGCATTCAACTGAAGGTGGTTCTTCTTATTAGCTCATTTACATGTCTCTGCCTTAAACTTCTTCTTCCCAATAAATCAGATATCATCATTTGCTTAAATTTATATTCTTTCTTATAATATGTTGTGCTGGTTTGAAATGATTTATGTACCCTAGAAAAAGCCATGTTTTAATCCTAATCCCATTTTGTAAAGGCAGCCATTTCTTCTAATCTCTATTCAGTACTGTACATTTGAAACTGTCATTAGATCATCTCCCTGGAGATGTGACTCAATCAAGAGTGGTTATTAAACCAGATTAGGTGGAGACGTGTCTCCATCCGTTTGGGTGGGTGTTGATTAGTTTACTGGAATCCTATAAAAGAGGAAGCATTTTGGAGAAGGAGGAGATTCAGAGAGAGCAGAGAATGCTGCAGCACCAGAGAATCCACCAGCCAGCAACCTTTGGAGATGAAGAAGGAAAATGCCTCCTGGGCAGCTTCATGAAACAGGAAGCCAGGAGAGAAAGCTAGCAGATGACTTCGTGTTCGCCATGTGCCCTGCCAGCCAAGAGAGAAACCCTGACTGTGTCCGCCATGTGCCTTCTCACTTGAGAGAGAAACCCTTAACTTCATCGGCCTTTTGGAACCAAGCTATCTTGCCCTGGATGCCTTTGACTGGACATTTCTATAGACTTGCTTTAATTGGGACATTTCCACCTAAAAACTAAAAACTGTTAACTTGCAACTTATTAAATTCCCTTTTTTAAAAGCCTTCTGTCTCTGGTATATTGCATTCTGGAAGCTAGCAAACTAGAACATACATCTAAATAATTCTTCATTGTTCAACCAAGTAGTACACTAAATACATTTTTTCTCTGTACAACTTTGTAGCAAACGAATTATGTACCCCAGAAAACTGCATGTCCTTAATCTTAATCCTGTTCCTGTGTGTTTAAACCCTTTGTAAATAAGACCTTTCCAAGATATTATTTTTATTTAAAGTGTGGATAATTGAATCAGAGTGAATCTTAGACCTATTACTGGGGTCTTTATAAAGAGAAAGCTATGGGGAGGAACTGGAAGCCAGAAGTCACTAGGAACACAGAAGAGGAAGGAGAGGATATCAACATATGACAAGAAAGCCAAGGATTGCCAGGCAGCTGGGACACTTTGTACCCGAAGAGGAAGTAAGCCTTCCAGCTTCAAAACTGTCAGAAAATAAATCTCTTTGCTTAAACACAACTGTGGCATGTATTTGTATTAGCAGCCTGGAAACTAACACTCACACACACACACACACACACACACACAAGCTATCTTTTCAATGATAACCTGAAATGAATATCTGATAAAGATTTTTCTGGAACTTCTCATAGCTCTATAAAATGATTCTCAACTCATCTTCCATGTTATCATATCTCTAAGCTAATTTATAAGATTCACTTGTTTTCTTGGGAATATTCACTAAGGAGCCCTTCTATGTCCCACTTCTGTCTTGCCTGGTGGTTTTTGAGACATACTGTATAAATGTTACTTTGCCTTATTCTGTTCTCCAAGATCTCATATCTTCCTCAACGTTTCTGCCTCATTTTATTGAAATGCATCATCCTACAGACTCCAAGAGAATTTGATTAGGAAATTTTCTTTTCTTTCTTTTTTCTCATTATTTGGAAAGGCAATTATAGCGGTGGCTCTCAACAGGTTATTATAAGGTGGGTTTTCCCCAGTAGCTGCCATATTTTACCCAAATTGTTCAGTAACTTCAGATAAGTCATGTTGTATTGTTGTATATATTTTCTTATTGTTACCTATGGGTAAGAAGCAATTGGGGAATTCCTGTTCTTTACACAATGCCTTAGTTCATCCTGCTGTCTTCTGCTTCAGACAGCACTTCCCTTCCCTATTGCGTCTGCCATATCCCAGTCTGTTTTAGCATGTTCTTGGCTGGTCTTTAATTTTGTCATTGCCATCTGCATTCTTAGTCTTGAAATTTGCCTATATTAGTGTGTTAGAGGATGTGTGTAAGGATATGCTTGTGTAAGTGTAAACTTGGATGTGTTAATGCAAAATAAAGCATTTTAAATGATTTATATTTCATATAAGTAAACAATATATGGAAGTATATCCCTTTCCTTGTCTGCTAAAATCTTTCTTTGATTGCATTAAATTTATTTATTTTTCAAGTTAAAATTCTCTATATGCCTTCTTCAGCTACCACTGGTTATGCATAATGATGAGAACCAAACTTAGACTTACAATTTATCCTCTTGTGGGACATATGTAAGAGCAGTGGTTGGCTGATATCTGAACCACCTTACCACTTTTAAGATATGGATATACAGGAACTACTCTTAGAAATTTTAAATCAATTATTCCATGACAAGGAAAGCATATATTTACTTTTAAAAGCTTCCTATATTTATACTGGTCACACAATGTTTATTGACATATAACAGAACTCTTATTTTTGGCCACCCTGCTTTTATTATAGCTCAATAACCACAGCTTGATTTTCTTCTGAATTCATTAGCTATTCTAAACAGTCACAGTATTAATTACAAAGCTATTTTTCTGTGTACACTTTTGAATTTAATCACCTTAAAAGTGTGATCCCTCTACTTTTTTTAAATAACCAGGTAGTATCATTTTTGAAGAGAAATGAATCATATTGTTGTATCATCTACATTTGTAAATACATGTATACTCGACTATATTTCATAATTTCCCACTGATAGGGACTTGTTTTGAATTATAGTTGATTGATCCATCCATTAAGCTATAGTTCATGTTGTTTTAACATATCCAGTAATTATGCAATGACTCTTAGTTTCTATTTTAATTTGGTGATTTGAAGTTCCTAAAGGGCAGATGTATTGAATTCACTTTGTGCTATTCCACATATTCTTCTGCACAGGTGGATTTTTTGCCTTGGTGCCTGTGAAATATCAATTAATGATAGAGAATAAAAAACTTTTCAGCAGGCAAGGCTTTAACCTCAGTAAGAGTTAAAAATTTCAGTGCAGTTGGATTTCCCTGAAGATTGTAAGTTATTTGAAAACCAATGATGCATCTTCTAGTTACTTTTAGCTTCCTTCTGTAGGTGTCCAGTGCTATGTAATGAAAGGGGAAATTAGGACCTTATTTTGTATTCAAGGATCACTGAACTTCAGGTAGGAGGGGCTTGCTCCCACATTTAATTTCCGATTTTCTTGCTGGGTATCAGACAAATGAAATAGTACCTGTGTTCCTCAAATCCAGCCTAAGCTTAAAAAAAATCTATAAGGAATATAAGTATGTTTTAAAGATTGAAGACAACACGGACCTACAGAATACAAAATTGTGTGTTATGGGAGTTAAAACCAAGAAATGATGGAGGCAAATAATGTTATGAGAAGCAGCATTTAAAGAAGAAAGGGTGGAAAAGATTCATTTAATTTTTGTGATGTTCTTATGCTAAAGCAAGGATGATTCTAAGCAGCTGGGATATGCATGTGCCCTTCTAGCTACTCAGTGTTTGACAGTGATTTAGAGAGTAGTTGATGCATAGTAGACCATCTACCACATATCGTAGAATAAGTAAATAAATATGTGATTCACATATACATTGATTATTCTTTTGTAAACAAGTTGTGCAATTCTTGCTTGTTGTCATTAGTGAGTTAGGGAAACCATGCCATCAATAGTCTTTTCCACCAAATTTCGGTTTCCCTCTTAATGAGTATTAAACTACAAAACCACATCCTGGAGTCCAATAAATTGTAATTTGCCAATTTTTAAAATGACATCAAAGCTATTTAAGACTACTTTAGTTTTTCCATAAGAATCAGTCATTTGATTAATAAAAAACAATACTTTGTGTTTTACTGAGTTGAGGTTATATAGATCATGAATATTTGATGATTTCTCATTAGTGGACTGTTTTTCTTGGGCAGTATATTTATGTTCTCTGGTATGTAAGAAATAATTTAGTTGATCTTACTCAATATTGCACTAATTTTTGCAAATATTCTATTTTGCATAATTTAGTTTGGTTTTATATCATGCCATAAATAAAACATTAAGCAAATGTTTAATTACATTCTTCACAGAGAAAGAAAGAGAGGGAGGTGTTTGTGTGTGTGTTCATATAGAGGTTTAACTCATTTCCCAGGTAATAATCGTATAATTAAGATTCTCAGTTGTTCTTATAGTACCAGATACCATTTACTGTGGATTTCAATGTCAGGCTTCTTTTATAATTACATTGAATGAATGCAGCACTTTCATAGGAGATATAATTTAGATTAAAGTCCAATACTTGAAATTGTGAGGATGAACCAGATTTTGTAGACAAAGATCTTTTCTCTATTCTTTGTTACTTGAGCTCAGCACCATTCACTTGGTTTCCAGATTACAGGGTGCATGGCTGCCACTGTCAGTCTTTCAGTGTCACAAAGCAAAGATCGTCAGTATCAATGAAAATACTTTGGGCAGTTTGGGAAAGAAGAGCTTCAGGCAAACTCTATTTGTAGGAAGAAGAATTTATCAGGCCTGGACATCAATGCTTTGTCAGGACAATTTCTCAGGACCACATCAAATGGAATCCATTTCAAGCATAAAGCTTTGCTAAAGAAATACTTTCATTAATGTTAGTAGAATACAAGCACACTCTATTGACACTTCGAAACATCCTACTTGTTTACACTAGAGTTTGTTCGGTAGATAAAGTTCCAAGTGGTTTATTATAAAATTATAGGAACTTATTATACTAAGCATCTGTGTGGTCACATAAAAATAAACTGCTTTCTGCTGCATGTTTATGAAGTCTTGATTCCTCTAATGTGCCCACTGACAGAAATAATTTCTTGATGTTGAAGTTCTTTTTTTCCTTTTTTATGTTCTTATATTATCTCCTTACTTTTTTTTTATTATAAAGCCTTAAAATTATATTCTAAAGAGTTAGAAATTATGTATTTCAATTATTGGCAGGCAAATTGGCATCTCCTTTAACTATCGCTTAGCTAAAATCTGTAACTGCTGTTGTTTTAAACGTGGACACATAAATGGCTTGTGATGTTTCCAAATACATTGTTATTATTCACTTAGTGGAAAGATCACTGTTCTGGTTATCAAAATATGCAAATTCTGATCCTGGTTTTTTTGTGAATTGTGTGCTCTTGAGCAAGTAATTCACTTAAACTCTTTCGGATCCAAATTTGATATCTGTTTGTGTTTTAGTGAGAGGAAGGAAGGTAGGGAGAAAAGGAGAGGGAGAGGGAGAGAAACTTAACCAGGTGATTTCTCTGTTTTGTTCCAATTCTTTTATTCTGGTTTTGGAGAAAGGCTAAATCCTACACTCACTGTTCCCTTTCAAACGTGCATAAGCCCTTCATATTAGCCAGTTTGTCCTGGGAAGCTCCCAATTTACATCTAGGTCCTTTTATAACTATTAATAGTATCTATTTTCACTCCCTAAAATGTCTCCTTTTGGATGATAAATTATATGCTAATTTTAGATCTGTGCAGTGTTGTGACCTAATTCCTTTGGCATGCAGTTCAGGCCAAATAGAAAGTAAACTAAACTAGGTGAGAAAGTTTTTATTGTATGCTAAAAAAATTCACTGAAGTTTTTGTTAATCTGAGGATCTTGAAAAATGAAGTTAGTTTATACACAATTTACGTCCAGGTGCTATTCTATGCTGTACAGACTATCAACAGAGAATAATGGAACCAAATGAGCACCCAGCACGAATTCTTTCTTTTGCTTAAAAAATATCTGTGGGGCAAGCCACATTGGCTCATCAGGCAGAGTTCTAGCCTGCCCACGTGGAAACCTGGGTTTGATTCCCGGTGCCTTTCCATTTAAAAAAAAGGGGGGGTGGGGGTGGGGGTGGGGGAAATCTGTGCTTTGAAGAAGGAAAAAAAGGAGTGGCTTGTTACCTATGTCATTGTCACTGGATTTAAAAAATCAATTTTATGTATCCAACTTACCATGTATTACTTTATTTGCCTCTTTCTTTTTTTTATTAATGTTTTTATTATGGGAAATTTCAACATATTTAGAAGTACAAAAGTAGAGAGAATTTTATAATATACTTCCATATACCCACCTCCTTTCTTCACAATTGTCAGTAATATTCCGATGTTTTATCCCCATAAATTTTATTTAGTTGTGACAATTTAAGGAATCCTAACCATAATGTTATTTAATCCATAAGAACTTTAATATGTATCACTAGATAGTAAGTCTAAGTGCTTTATTTATAACCCAATTAATGAGACTATAAGATGAAATGCTAAAATGATTTTAATTTTAATGCACTAAGTATATGATGTCTGTCTATTAAATACTGTAATACCGTCTTACTGAAACCTAGAAAGCAGTACCCCACTCCTAAATATTTAACCAACTTTTCCTACTTCAATCTCGCCAATGTGGCCAGCAGGAATATAATAGACTGATTTTATTTTATGCTGATTAGAGAGAGGAGGGGGGGGGGCGATAGGTAATCTTAGGTTAGATAATCTTAATGGCCTTCTTCCATCTTCCTTTCTATGGCAAATAGTTTATGGCAAAAAAAAAATGACCCAAATATTGAGATTAAGGAAGAAACCTAATATTTTCCTTTTATAAATGTTTTCTATACGTTCTCTCACCATATTGGTAGCTGAATAGTTAGACAAATGTTCAATATCATCCTTTAGTTGGAAAATTCCTAGTAAGGTCTTTAGTAGCTAGAAATGGTTACTGTGATCAAATCACTCCAGAAGCTATTATTCACTTCAAACCTGAAAGCCCATTCTAGCATAGCTTCCTGTGACCTGATCTCCAAAGTTTGCTCTGTTCCTAGTTTACATTAGCGACTTATTTCCAGGCTGGCCTGAAGAACTAAGGCCTCATCGGATGCCAGGCAGAACAAAGCCAAAAAGCACCAAGTGGTCTAATAACTCAACACCTTCCTCTCCTCAAAGGACAATACCAAAAGCCTGAATGGACTGCAAGGGAGAAGGAATTGTAAGACAAGAGGATGTGCTAACCAATTAAAATGAGGCAGGTGACCATTACTCAATGTTGATGAATCCTATGACTTTTTCCTTAGGATTTTTTGGGTTTTTTATCCCTGCTTTCTTCTGGACCCTTGCAATTTCTTTCTCTGTTTGAACAATAGAAACTTAAATCACCTTTTATACTTCGAACTGGTTTTAGAAAGATTTTTCCCCTAGTTCCTTGTGGATGCATCTTCAATAAACTCACTTTCTCACCAAAGCAAAGAGACTTGTTTCTGTGTTTAATGCCGGATCAGGTGAGCCTAACTGTATAGGACCTTGGTTTCTGACAGTAGCAATGTATACTGATATATTAACATATATGCTCTTCTATTTACAGAATCTTTAACTTATGATCTTTAATACTTCATACCACTCTAGGAGGCATGTGTCATTTCCTTCATTTCATAATCAATGAAAACTAAGGTTAAGAATTCAACAGCATCAGGAGCTCAGCTTGCCCACTCCTTGGCAAAATCAGCAAAGGTGTTGATAAAAATTAAAAATAAAAAACACAATTTAATATTTATGAAAATTGCCCTAACAGCATACAGCAAATGAAGAGACATTTATTCAAAAAAATTTTTCTAAAACTTAGTAAGGCCAATGATAGTCTGAGACATTTAAGCCACAGCTGACTTCCTACTATGCCACCACCTTTATCCCAGCTTGTTATTAACTCCCCTCTAGGCTCTGGGTGGGTTTGCCTATGGAGATGGGATTTCCTGTCCCCTTGCTTTCAGTCAAAGTTTGCCATATCTTACCAGAAGTATTAGGATGCCAGCATTTGTCATTCATCTTCTATAATTCTAAATCAAAGGGGTTAAATTCTGTAAGAATAGCCAAGAATTCAGGGGCTCATTTCTCCCCTCAGTCCCTAGCCATAAGACCAAGGGTCTAACCCAAGTGAGGCAAAAGAGAATAATAAGGGCCCAAAATCCTTCACCTCAGCTTGCTAATAAATCAGAGGTACCATTCCAGGAGAGGCAAGATGAGGAGATCAGAGGCTACTGCCCTGCTCAGAGCAGAATAGTGACTCAGAGATGTTCCCTATGGGAAAAGGCAATCCCTAAATAAATAGCTTTCCTAACCTCTCTCCCCCCAAACTGATTCTATTTGAAACAAAATGTGGGAAATGTGGGTAAGCTCAAGTCTGCAGCAGCCTCAAAAATTATAGCCCCTTTAATTAATAGAAACAAGCTAAACCATGGCCCAGCTAATTCACTAGTGAGAATCAGGAAAAGAGACAGCTAAGGAGAACACTTCTGGGGACAGAACAAAACTGATAGAGTGGCCTGAAATCCTGCTCTGCCTGAATTTAATTCATTCAGACTGCTGAGCAATTTATGACCTAAAGCATTGTCAATAACAATAGAGAAATCCACAGCTAGTCATTAGTAGAGCCTAAAACACCACAATGGGTGCAACCACTAAATGAAGTAGACAGCTTAACAGAGAGATCAGGGAGAGTCAAGGAGAACCCTACTAAAATCACTATAATACCCAGGCTACATCCTCTACGGAGTAGCATCAAGGCTGTCACAGGGGTGGGGTATATAGACATTCTTGAAATAACCATGTCCAAGTAACAAAATAAATAAAGGATAAACAAAAAACAAAATAAAACAAATATACAAAAAAAAAAAAAATGCCCTGAGAAGAGAGGGGGAGAAATCAATATCCAAAGTTTCTACAATATATTGCCCAAATTATCCCGTATTTGACAGTAACATAAAAATATGAGACATACAAAGAAACAAGAAGATATAATGATTACACAGGATCAAAAAAACAGTCCACAGAAACTGCCTGTTAGAGGGACTAGATGTCAGGTTTATCTGGCAAATACTTCAAAGTAGTCATTAAAAATATGTCAAAGATGGTCAAAGAACAAAAGTAAACCATGCTTAAAAAAGGAAGGAAAATATGAAGACAATGTCTCATCAAATAGAGAATATCAATAAAGTCATATAATTTATATAACAAAAAGAACCAAATGGAAATTCTGGAGTATAAATGTACAATTATTAAAATTAAAAGTGGACTAGAAGGGTTCAATGGTAGATTTGAACTAGCAGAAGTATCAGTGAACGTGAAAATGGATTCACAGAGATTAAGCAATCTTCAGCACAAAGAGAGAAAGAAAAATCAACAAAACCTCAGAGAAATGTGGAACAACTTTCAGTGCACTGACTGAATAGACATATGCGTAATGAGAATTCCAGAATGACAAGAGAAATAGGAGAAGAAAGATATATTCAAATATATAATTGCTGGAAATTTCCTCAAATTGTTAAAAAAGCATTCAATAACTTCCAAGTTGGATAAATGCAAAGTGATCCACAGCAGACAATTCACTGAAAAATCCAGAAAGACAAAGAGAAAATCTTGAAAGCAGCAAGAGAAAAATGACTTAACATGTACAAAGAAACCTCCATAATATTAACAGCTGGTTTCTCATCAGAATCAATGAAGCTTGGAAGGTAATGGAATGACATATTCACAGTGCTGTAAACTAAATGTAAGGAAATGTGTGCTTCCCCAAAGTAGTGACGCTATGAAAGATTAGAAATGGGGCATCAGTGTAAATCCTTTAATCGAATTCAGTGAGATTAATATTGGGCAATATCTCTCTGACCTTCATGCACATAAAATTCACCTGATGTAACTGTTTAAAATGCAGATATGTTATTACAACTTTAGGGATTTTCTTATGACAGATTTGGAGTGGGCATCAGTAACCTACATTTTAATGTGTACCACAAGTAATTTTGGCAAGAAACACTGGAGTAAAGAAAAGAGTGAGCACTCATACATGCACAATTGTATCCTCAATTGTTACTACATGCCTACTTAACTGGGGCAAGGTTAGTGCCCTCTTACAGTTCTAGATATATTTTTTGTTGTTGTTGAAGAATGGAAATTACAATACCTTGCCATATTTGGGGGAGAATTAAATAAATTACATAAATGAAATTAACTCTCAAATCTATTAGTCCCCTTCTTTCTCTTCGTTCCCTACAGCCTTGATCATTCTACTATATTGTCATATTCCTTTGCTCATCCTTCCTTCTCTGAAAGCCATAGTTACTTCTCTCTCAGGTTGATAAGGTACCTTTCTGTTAGTTTTTCTAATCTCAAGGAAAAATATTTTTTTCTTTTTTATTAATTTTTTTAAAAAATATGACAACAAACACAAACATTCTTAACTTATGATCATTCTGTTCTACATATGTAATCAGTAATTAACAATATCATCACATAGTTGCATATTCATCATTGTGACCATTTCTTAGAACATTTGCATCAATTCAGAAAAAGAAATAAAAAGACAACAGAAAAAAAATTCATACGTACCATACCCCTTACCCCTCTCTTTCATTGATCACTAGCATTTCAATCCAAATTTATTTTAACATTTATTCCCCCTGTTATTTATTTTTATTTCATATGTTTTACTCATCTGTTCATAAGGTAGATAAAAGGAGCATCAGACACAAGGTTTTCACAATCGCACAGTCATGCTGTGAAAGCTGTATCATTATACAATCTTCTTCAAGAAACATGGCTACTGGAACACAGCTCTCCATTTTCAGGCAGTTCCCTCCAGCCTCTCCATTACATCTTGACTAAGAAGGTGATATCAATTTAATGCGTAAGAATAACCTTCAGGATAACTTCTCAACTCTGGAATCTCTCAGCCATGGATACTTTATTTTGTCTCATTTCGCTCTTCCCCCTTTTGGTCTAGAAGGTAAGAAAAAATATTTTTTGAACTAAGAAACGTCTGTCTAGATTATTTAAATTAGGAAATCAGACATTGAATACTGTTTTCAAATGCAAAAACAATTGTTTTATAGTTAAAGCATTTTTGTGGGGATGCAAAAATGTTTTTATCCAATTAATAAAGAAAATTATATTGGTTAAAATTTTGCATCTGCCAATGAATGTGTAACTTAATTTTTGTAATAATATTTAAAATAGATGAGCAATTAAATGTCTCCTTTACATATACACTCCCCAAATAAAATAAGAAATGTGTGTGTGTGTGTGTGTGTGTGTGTGTGTGTGTGTGTGTTCTTGATTACTGTGATGGAATATTATTTTCATATAAAGTTGTTTGTCTTCTTTTGGGTTACAAAAAATGTGGCAATGAATATACTCCAATTTTTATTGTTTGCAAAGGAAGGTATCATCTGTTGCTTTTATGGAGAAAGAACATTATAGTGAATCTGCAGGCCACTCCACATGTGGTAGACAGACTCTTAAGTTGGCCTCCATGATCCTCACCTCCTGATGTCCATGCCCATTTGTTTTTCTTTCCCATTGAGTGTGTGCTGGAACTTGCTTCTAACCAACAGGGTACAGCAAGTATGACAGCATGTACATGATTACATGTACTTGTCTATGTTGCTTAAAATGATGGCACCCATCTTTCCAGATTATCTATCCTTCCCTTGTTGGCTTTGAAGAGGCAAGCTGACATGTTGTTGACTTCTTACAATTGGAGGCCAATATGGAAAGGACCTATGCAGCTTATAGGATCCAAGTGTAGCCTATGCCCAACAACTAGCAAAAAATTGGGTTTCTATGTAGCTTGTCCTACATGTAGTTTTTCACTCTTGACTTGAAATTTTTGAATCATCAAGAGTAACAAAACAGTAATAAGATGTAGAAATTTCAACTGCATAATAATTTATATTTTTACTCAAAATTCTAGATTTGGGGGTATTTGAGTAGGAGGGATTGTAATATTTTATTTCAATAGCTGTGTTTGTATTCTATTGAGCTAAGTGAGCATAATAGGTAATTGTATAAATAATCCATCACACTTTGCGGTGGGCCACTTTTAGTCTCTGCAGTTTGTCTGTGCCATTCTAAGCCATCCCGTAGGAGAGTTACTGTGCTTCTAACAGAGCTCCATGTCAGTGTGTCAGCTCAGCATGGTGCCGTGGTAATGGTGTGTGCACAATCTGTAGATTTCTTATATTTCAGGTAAGGAAGTTTGGCAATGCAGCAGGTGAGAGTAAATTTCCTTTACTCTGATGTTGCTGCAGTTACAGGGCAGTGAGGGGAAAAAGTAGGGACAAATATCAGAAATGATAAAAGAAAGTCATAAAGTACCTCCTGACTTCCCCAGGTTTCATTACTCCTATCTGCACCTTAAATATAAAACAAACTAACTACAACTAGCTCCTTCTGACTAACACAGCCTTTCTTTAGCAAGGTACTTTGAATAAATTCTGCTAACTTTTAAGTGAAATTTCCTAAAACATATGTAAGTAAAAAGGAATGTTGTGGTCCAATGTCAATTTTAAATATGGCAATCATTCCATTTCCTGTTCATTGATTCAATAATCTGAACAATACCTTCTGAACACTTATTATAGACCAGAGTTAGTTACTGAGAACACAGTGAGCAAAGCAGGAGTGCGTGGTGTCATGCATCAGATCTCAACACTGGGGCTCTGATGTGAGAAGCAATTTCTTTCCTGCTCCACTACCCATGCTAACTGTGCTTAGTAAGATGTAATCTGTGCTGGTTGGGAGGTAACGTCCACTGGAATAGTTTTGCTGCAAATACCTGTATAGAAACATATTTTTCATTTTTAAAAACTTTCTCTGTTCAGTTTTTTTATCTCCCTCCTCCTGTAGCCAATTTTTTTTTTCTTAACTTTGCATCTTCTCATTTTCCAGAGCATATTAACCATAAGGGTCATCAAATATTGAAAATCAAGCAAAAAATCTCAAATCATTTTTACTTGTATGAAAGGGAGGAAATTCTGGTACCATGTGGCTAAGACAAAGTGCCCTTCAACTGTTCTGGAAGTTACTAGTTCAGCTGGCTTTGAAGAAAGTCCTGGAGTTGAGCGAATAATAAATGGTCTTGTGACCTAGACCAAATTTTGAATCAGTAAATTATTTCTGAGAATAAAAGTAGTTTTGTTTGTTTGCAAATAAGGGGTATATATTGCAGGAAAGCTACGGAAAGTTTTGGGCTGCTTTAGGAGATATTTCAGGCTTCTAAGCAGATAGATGAAGAAGGGGAAGAAAACAACAGGTAAGAACATGGAATACAAATGAGAATCTATTCAGAGAAGGAAAACTGGAAAGACAGCAGCAGGATGGGGAAAACCTCACCCTTCAAAGCCTTTCCTGCCTCTGGCCCAGCTTGAGCCAGAGATACGATAAGCACTTTTGATAAAAAGTTTTGGGGAAAAATGAAAGGGAGGAGAGTAACAGTTCAACAGTTTGGAGAACTGGGGGAAAAAGAATAAGATAAGAGAGACAAAAGAGAGATAAAATGGCAATAACTGTTTTTGCTTTGCATACCACAATGGCTCTCCTAGATGAGAAATCCTGAAGGAAAGAATGATAGAAAGGAACCTAATACTGAGTACCATCTGTGTAGGACAGGGTTTCTCATGCATTATATTATTTAATTTTCAAAACAACTTAAACTGCAGTTATGTTTTTTCCTCTCTTTAGATAGGAAAAGTGAGATTCATGATATTTAATTTCATTAGCCTTGGTCATACAATAAATTGAATTTCAAATCTAGGTTTGCCTAATGATAAAGTTAACACTATTATTCAGTATGGACCTGTAGCATTCTGCTCAGGAGTTGGTAAAAACATATTCAGTCTTCAACCTAATTCATTTCATATAGCATCTGTATTGAAAGAGTACATCAGCCCACACAAAAGGAAATGTATATAAGCTATTTATATCAGTCTCTACATTATTGACTATGCACTCCATATGCTGTGGCATGCCAAAGAAGTGGGAGGTTAATATACACTGGAGTGTTACATGGCAGAGGCTTCATGGAGGAGTAGCATGAATGGATAGCAGATCAGAAGGGACATGAGTGAATCTTCATGTAACTAAAGAGGAAACATGATTCATGTAAGTCTTGAATTTTGGCCAAACCAAAGTTTAACATTTATTTTTAAAATCAGGAAATTAATATTGATGGGAGCCAATAAAAATTGTACACTTTTTCTCTAATAAAATTAAGAAATTAATTTATTCATCCATAAATTAAACCTTGATTCAGTAACTACTTATGACATATCCATGTTAGATAACTGAAGCATAATCATCATTTAGGACTAACTAGTCTTTAAGGAACACTTATCTAGAGAGGGATATAAGCATATAAACTAACTGTAATGGTTCATATTAAACATAACATTAAGAATATGAGACTGTAATCTAGAAATTAGAATTTAAGGGATAATTTTGATTGCTCAATCATTATATAGATATTCCTTTTTTGCTTTCTGATTTGTTGGAGTAGACAGAGAAAAACCCTTAAAATCTCTAAATTGTAATTCAGCTGCTTTGATCTCTGATAATGATTCTAAGGCCCTTATCTTCTGTCCCTGTGATTGGAAAAACCTTGTGACTAACCTTCATTTGTACTCGGTTATCCAGCTTTTCAATTTTAAAGTCTTGTAATCACTAAAGACAGCCCCTAATGTTTATAAATGAAGGGTCTTGGGTCAGTCCAGAACTGACCCACTCCAATCTAAAGTTATCTTGATAACCAAGACTGGATCTAACCAAAGTGAACCCCCCTGACATGTGCAGTAGCTTAGATTTTTAACCAAGTCACCTATAACTCATTCTGCCATTTTCTTTCACACATTCTGTGACTAAGCATGTCATCAATCTGCTCATACTCAATAATCTGATTGCCTCTAGTTACATTATCTGGGGACTTTGTGCTCATTGTCCTAAATCCTGCCCATCTTTTCTCTAATGAAACTACACAAATGATTGCAGTTCAGGGAGACAGATTTTGGGCCACTAGGCCATCTGCTCTCCAACTATGCACCTGGTAATAAACTCTTCCTCTCTTTGAAACCCCAGTGTCTCAGGATTGGTTATTAAGTGCATCTGGCAAAAGGATCCATGGCCTTTGTCCAGTAACAAGACCACCAGGGAGAAGCATCAACCTGTTTGTGGCAAGCTAAGGATGGATTTGTGGAAGGAGAAATATCTATTTCTTACAGACAGGTTAAGTGTCAGTCAAATAATGATTTTTCACCTAGGTAAGCATCCTAGGTAACAAGGATTTCAAGGAGGAAACTGGGGAATTCCTGGATGGAAAATATAAACGTGATTTGCATCCTTGCTCTAACACTAAGTAAGTTTGAAATCTGAGGTAGTTTCTTAATTATCATGAATTTCAATTTCTTCATCTGCTAAATGGTGATTAACAAATCCTCTATGGAAGGCAATTGTGAGAAATAACCAAGATACTTTACTAACTATAAAGTCCTCACTACAACATCTGGCAGGATGATCTCCTTTAAGACATTTTGCCTCCATATATCTGGTCTTTTGAAGCTAACCTTCAATGTGGTTTGTGGAAGGACAAACTTGTTCTCCTAAGAGCATTTGTATGAATTCTGTTAGCTACTTGCTGCTCTGCTAGAGTCACTATAGTTCTGATTGAGCATTCTAATTCCTTTGCTCTTAGTCCTGTCCTTCTAAATCTTTACACTCAATAATTGCATGTCATATCCAAATACCCACATCACACACCTTATTTAACTTTAGCAACCCTACATTAAGAGATGCCACAACACACCCACTTTTCTTCAGGAAATGGTTGTTGTGACAGCTGAGATACATAAATTCTGAAGCAAAGTGAGGAGCTTTTAGTACTCATTTGCATGTCAAAACCTAACTTCCACTTCTTCCTCATTTCTATTGACAATGATTGTGTCTAGCTAATGGGAAGAACCTGAAAGAGCTGAGTGTTTCAATGAGTTCTCGAAATGCTTTGCTGTAGTAGAGGCTGCAAATTAAAATAAAATTTTAATCATGTAGCCACCTCCGAGTGCTGGAATAATAATAATGATGATTCAGGACCTTAGTCTGCTCTTTTAGTTCTATAAAAGGAGCTTGCCATCACTAGGAAAAAAAATTCTGTTCTTTCATTCCTTTATTGACAGCTTTTATTCAGATTTCAGCATGCTGGGGAAACCTGGAAATCTGTCCACTTTCTTTATATTCAGAGAGTATATTTTAAATTTTGCCACTACATATAGAATTTTCTCTTGAGAAAAACACATCTTTATAAAACTTCACCTATGAAGAGTGTTTTATTTATCATACAGGTTAGTTTCCAAATGTTCGCATTGGTTTACACATGTAAAGAAGGATTTTATAAAACTTAACAGTAGCTAACTTTTCTTATGTAAAGAAGGATTTTATAAAGAAAAGAGTTATGGGCCCCATCAGGCTAAAACAACCCGGGACTTCCCAGGGGCGGTTATCTGCTGCCTTTGTTATGCAAGGTTTTCTGCTGCCTTGGTTATGCAAGGTTGTAACTGCCGGAGAAAGTTTATCTAAGAATGCAACTGAGAAGGTTGAGTAAGGGAGTTTTGCACGAGACAGCTGCTTCTTGCAAGAAGCAGCTCCCATGACTCATGCGCGAAAAATGTTTGTTATCTGCTTCTTGCAAAATGTTCGTTATCTACTTCCTGCATAAAGCAGAACCTGTAACTAATGTTCAACCCTCAAACCCCACACCCTTATCCTGGCCCTCAAAAGGCTTCCCAAAACCCAGGTTCGGGGCTCTCTGTTCCTGCGTGTTCAGTGAGCCCCACGCATGTGTGGTAAATAAACCCCTTGCGTGTTGCATGAGAGAACGTCTCTTGGAGTCCTCCTTTGCGCGGCAAAACTCTCAAATTCTTACACACATAGAGAATGAATAAATGAAAGATGGGTTAATCCCAAATTCAATACCCAGTCCCATCCGTGCCCCCTTTTAATGCCTTGCTGACAATAGATATGACTTTTTTTTTCACTCAGTGTCACAGATTTTTTTTTCTTTTAACATGGGCAGGCTCCAGGAAGCAAACCCGGGTCTCTGGCATGGCAGACAAGAACTCTGTCACTGAGTCACCATTGCTCACTCAGTGTCACAGATTTTTATTGTGTACTTCCCAGTAAAATGATCTTCCTTCCTTTACTATGTCAAGGATCACTGTGTAGTTCAAATGAACATTTGAGAATTCCTTTGATTTTTGTCACGCCATATAAACATACTAGATAGTGTAAGGTTAAAGCAGACATTTGCTCTAAATGTAAAATAATAAGTTAATGCAAAATTTTGCAACTGTACAAATAGTAATTTTAAATTCAAAAATAAAATTATATGTGATTTTAATAATTAGACTAGGCACCTTCATAGTTAAAAGCATTAAAATTTAGGGGTTAATAAGATTAAATTGTGTCTTCTTCAATTAAAGTAGTTCAAAGACATTCTTAGCTAAATGATAATGTGGTAACAAGGGCAGGGGTTGGGGTAGAGAACCATTCATATAAGTCCAATTTTATTGAAGGGTTGTTGAACTTTTCATTGCAGTTTTGGCTTTTGTCCTGAAGCTAAAATCAAAACAAGTATTGCAAAGAAAATCTTCATTCTAAACTGAGGGGGTATATCATTTTCAAGTATTTCTAAACAAAAACATGTTTTAAAAAATTAGTTTTGAGACTCTTAGCCAAACATCCCACCTTCAGGTTACAAGGTGAGATTAGACATTTTATCCAACCAAATGAAACATAGAGATGTTTCCCTGTTGGGGATTGAATAAGGTACCTCACAAAAGACACGTTCTTAATCTTAATCCATGTTCTTATGGGTGTGAACCCATTTGTAAATAGAACCGTTTGATGATGTTGTTATTAATTAAAGTGTGGCCAAACTTAATCAGGATCATTCTTGATCTGTATTATTGGAGGCCTTATAAAGAGAAACTTTAGATGCAGTAGAGAAAGCCATAGGAAAACAGGGACATCTCTATGTGACAGAGGCAGAGATGCAACTCAATGAACCACAAAGATTGTGGTGAGCCATCATCAGAATATTGAGCCATCATCAGAATATTATCAACCCTGAAAGAAGTGTAGCCTTGTGATGCTTTGGTTTGAAACTTCTGGCTATTAAACCCATGAACCTATACTTTTTTGTTTGTTTGTTTGTTTAAACCAACTCATTGTGTGGTATTCACCATAGCAGCTGTGGGAAACTAAGAGAGATTGTGATACTTGGAAGTGAGCTGTTACTAATACAAATATCTATAAATGTGGTCATGGCTTTGGAATTGGTTAATGAGTAGAGGCTGCAAAAAATTTGAGGTGCCTGATTGAAAAGCCCAGATTTCCTGAAAGAGACCAGAGGTAGAGATGTGGACATTAAACCTGATTCTGGTGAGGGCTCAAAAATAAGCGAGAGCTGTAGACAATATTTCTGTTGTATTAGAGAATACATATTTCATCATAAGCATAAGGTTAGAAGGAGTATGGACATTAAAAAATGCTTCCAGTGAGGCTTTAGAAGGAAATGTTGAATGCATTCTTAGAAACTGGAAAAGAGGTGATTCTTGTTATAAAGTGGCAGAAAACTTGACAAAAGTGTATTCTGATGTCAGATGGAAAGCAGAACTTGAAAGTGATGAACTTTGGATATTTAGATGAGGATATTTCCAAGCTAAGTATAGAAGGTGTGGCCTGTTGACCTTGCTGCTTATAGTAAAAAACAAGAGGCTAGGGATAAACTGATAACTGAACTGTTAAACACAAAGGAAGCAGCAATTCATGATTTGGAAAATTCTCAGCCTATCCAAAGAGCATTCTCTGAGAACAGGGCAAGAAGTTGCAGTAACAGTGTCCTCCCTAAGCTCCCTGGAGGTCAGCTCCCAGAGAACATGGTCAAGTAAAGGTGTAGGTAAACCATCCTTTGCTAAGGAGCTTAGCCATATGATTCATGGATCCAGTCAGCTCTCTTAGAAGGCATCAGAATTAGAAATGCATTTATTTATATAGGAAGGATCTGTGGTGATCCCTTTATCTGATGGTTTGGAGTCCTTTGAATGCTGCATAAAACTGATAAGATTTTTGAGTCCAAGAATGGGAGACATGAATGTTGGAGATGAATAGATAAAGTCTGATAACTTCGCAGGAATGAGGATAGTCATATCCTGAAGGAATATTTCTTCCTACCAACCCTAACTGCTCCCATGAAAAATGATCAGTTCATCATGTCACCCACTGCCAGATACTACTAAATGATCTCTATGAGTGGTAGTTTGTTTTTCCAGTGTACCTATGCAGTTTCTTTGTTGTTCCCATTATTGTGCAGCATGCTCATTAAGATGATCACAATTTAATAGTTCCGGACAGCTAAAAACAATTGTCCTAAGGTCAGAAAAATACTGTAATGGGACTCATGACTGCTGGAGAAGTCAGGACACACCTACCAGTCAGCTCCCACCCCAGGCCTATCCCCACCTCCTTTTTTATTGTTTGCAAATGTTTCAAAATGTTTCTATTCTACAGCCTGGGGAAGATGTTCATTTCCTTAAATGTGGAAAATCAAGACAAACAGCTACAACTGCTTATCAGGGTGAAAACTCTCAGTGACAGAGTCTCTTCCCCTTCATGTGTTTAAATACTCCACCTTTGGGAAGCACAGACCTGTGGCGCCCTGTAACATGAAGTGGGACGTGTGAAGCTGACGTCCCCTGGGTATGACCCAAGCAGTTGGCCTTCCGGGGAGATAAGCCATGATGAGATCTCTTCCCCTGCTCTTTTGGAACTTTGTTCTATGAAAGTAATAAAGTAGTCATTTGTTGAAAGTTTTATAATCAAGAAATCAGAATTTAAGGGATGATTTTGATTACTGAATCATTATATAGATATTCCTTTTTGCTTTCTGGGATATTGGAGTAGACAGAGGAGAATACCTGAAAGGCCTAAACTATAATTAAGCTGCCCAGATATCTGAAATGAGTGTATAAGCCTTATCTTGTCCCTTTGTGACTGTAGGAGCTGTTACACCCTTTATCTGGTCATTCACTTGTAGAGCAAAGGCCCTAATGCTAATGAAGTTGGCCATTAACTACTTTCTTTTGGCCCACACCTTTAGTACTTTACCTCCCCTGCTTTCAGTTTATGCTGTCCTATTGAAAAGATAATGATTACACTGTCTCCTTTTCTGCTTTGAACTTGGTATTCGGAATTACCTCATCTCCCCTTGGTAAAATCCTTAAAAAGCTTAGATGGGAGACAGATTTTGGGTCCTTAGGCCATTTGCTCTCTTACTACATGCATAGTAATAAACGCTTTTTCTCTTTGAAACCAATTCAGGAATTGGTTACTGAATGCATCAGGCAGAAGAATCCATGGCCTTTGTCCTGTAAATTTCATTGTGCTTAAGCCTGTGTTCCCACAACATACCACATAGCTGCTTGCTCCGCAATTACCAAGTCTACATTTAAAACATGCAAATTATTCTTCTAACTATAGCTAACCTATAGCACTCTTTATACCTTCTCACTCCCTGTATTTCTACAGATGTTAGATGGATAAATCTTGCATTCTAAAACAAAATTCCAGCATGATTTTTAATGTGCAATGCATTCTTCTCTTCACAATTCAACCATCATTTCCAGACATGTGCTATGTGCCAAGTACTATGTGGGAGATGCAGAAATGAATGAGGCCCAGTTTTGCCTCTGTAGTAGCTTACAATCTACTATATAAAGCAGGTACAAAAATGAGCAAAAAATTATTTCAACATATGCTGCTGAGCTCACTCTCTGAGTTAACCCTTCAGATTTTAATTGGACCATTTAGTGCCACCCAAAAACCCACATTTTTTTCAGGCTTTGGGACCAATTATCTTTTCAGTGGAGAACTCAACAACTTAACATTCAAGAGAGTTTTGCTAACTTACTTCTACTTGGATCTTGATCCCTTGTTGTTGCATTGTGTGTTTATTGGATTTTATTTTGCTACCATACATAGAGCATAAATTGTACATTTTAACTATTTTCAAGTGTGTAATTCAGTGACATTAATTAAATTTACAATGTTGTGCTGGCATTCAACAGTCTCTTGTTATACTTTTTGTTCTCTAACTTTAGTGAAGCATTTTTAAAGTGGTTGGAGGGATGGTATTAGACACCAGATTATATGTGATTGTGAGCATGATCCACCCTCATAAATTTTTGCCAGCCAATCTCTATGTCTGGTATGGTGTTCTACCTGCTTTTCCCATGCTCATCCCTCCAGTCTCTGCAAATATTCTCTTATCATACAAGGTTTTCATCACCCCATAATCCTTGTTCTTGCTATTCCTAGTTGTTTTGACTTGCTAATGTTGCCAGAATGCAATATACCAGACATGGCTTGGCTTTTACAAAGGCTATTTTATTAGGTTAGATTTACAGTTCTAAGGCCATGAAAATGACCAAACTAAGGCATCCAGAGAAAGATGCTTTGACTCTGAAGAAAAGACTAACGTTGTCTGGAGTTTCTCTCTCACATGGGAAGGAACATGGCAATGCCTGCTTTCTTTACTAGCTTCTGGTTTCAAACAGCTAGTAGGGATTACAGTGGCTTTCTCTCTAAGCATCTTTGGGTCCCTACTTAGCTTCTCCAGGGCAACTCTGGATTTCTTCTCTTAGCTTAGCATCTTCATATATTTGTCACCCAGTTCCATCTTGCTGTTCTCTGTTGGCTCTGAGTGCTTTCTCTCTCCCTGAGCTCCTTTAAGAACTCCAGTAAACTAAACCCAATTTGAATAGGTGGAGCCACAACTCCATGGATTTAATCTAATCAAAAGGTCACACCCACAGTATGGTCTCCTTTAGAAAATGGGCCTAAACTGTAAGCTCTTATAACAGGCACAGTTAGTCTGGAGTGGTAATTATTATTTCTGGACTTTGAGAAGCTGTTTATATATCTCTAACCTGGTATTTAGAGATAAGAATGAAGCCAATCAGGCCAGGATTAAGTAATTCAAAACACAGGGGCAAGGAAGACATTGTCTATATTTTAGAACCTCACCCACTCTTTGAGACCAAAGGAAGAAAGTTTTATTTAGTACGGAACCTAAATTTGCTGTAGCACTTCATCTAACTGAACCTGTCTGTATAGCTCATTTGAACAATTGAATCATAGGGAGCCCAGAATGAGGGCCTTTAATCCTGAATAGCTTAATGTAATGCCTGGATACATCCTAGAATATATTAAGCAGATAATCAGTAAGTATTGACAGAGTTGCTTGAGGGATGGAAGAAAAAATATGGAACTATTAAACGTTACCATCAAGAAATGCCCTGATACTGAAGGAAAGATAGATGATAAAGATTGAGATGGTATGTTGTAGGAATGCCTAAGAGTGTACAATGATAGTGACTAAATGTACAAATTTAAAAATGTTTTTGCATGAGGAAGAACAAGGGAATGTCAATATTGCAGGGTGTAGAAAATAGATGATAATTAATATTTTAAAACTTTAATTTATGTGTAAGACTAAAGCAAAAAATGTTTATTTGGTACAAAATTTATAATTTGACTAGTGCATTTCCTAATATAACTTCTGTGGCCAGTTGAACCTTGAGTAGGGCATGAGATTTTGTAAATTTGTCCACAGTGATGCCCTGATAAATCCCAGAGTGATTTGAACAGTGAATAAAAGAGTATTTGCAAAGAAGTCCCTGTTCTAGTTTGCTAGCTGCTGGAATGCAATATACCAGAAACAGAATGGCTTTTAAAAGGGAGGATTTAAGGAGTTGCTAGTTTACAGTTCTAAGGCTGAGAAAATGTCCCAATTAAAACAAGTCTATAGAAATGTCCGATCTAAGCCATCCAGGGAAAGAAACCTTGGTTCAAGAAGGCCGATGAAGTTCAGGGTTTCTCTCTCAAGTCAGAAGGCACATGGTGAACAACTCAGGGCTTCTCTCTCAGCTGGAAGGGCACATACTGAACACGGCATCATCTGCTAGCTTTCTCTCCTGGTTTCCCATTTCATGGAGCTCCCCAGGAGGCATTTTCCTTCCTCATCTCCAAAGGGTTGCTGGCTCATGGACTCTCTGCTTCATAGTGCTGCAGCATTCTCTGCTCTCTCTGAATCTCCTCAATCTCCAAAATGTTTCCTCTTTTATAGGACTCCAGAAATTTATCAAGATCCACCCAAATGGGTGGAGACATGTCATCACCTAATCCAGCTTCACAGCCACTCTTGGTTAAATCACACCTCCAGGGAGACGATCCGACTATAGCTTCAAACATACAGTATTGAATAGGAATTATCCTGCCTTTATGAAAGGGGATTTTGATTAAAACATGGCTTTTCTAGGGGACATACATCCCTTCAAACCAGCACATTCCACCCTCTGGACCCTAAAAAAGACATATTTTCCCCATATACAAAATACATGCATTCCATCACAATATCAGAAAAACTTAAACCATTTCAGTAGCAATATGCATGAAATACAAAGATAGAAATGTACAAACTGTTATCAAAGTTAGTTATAGGCATGGTCTGTTCTAAGGAAAAATTATCCTCTGGCTTTGGACCTTGGAAAACTCATAACAAGTTATTTGCTGCCAACATACAAAGGAGGAACATTCATAGGATACATATACACAGTTTCATAGGGAGGAAGGAACATAGGGGTCACCAGACCCAAGCAGTTTTGAAAACCTTCAGGGCAAAGTCCATTAGATTTCAAAGTCTGAGAGTCATTTATCCTCAGGGTTTCTGAAAGTGGCAGTCCCACCCTTTCCAAGGGCCTACACAGAGGCCTGCCTCTCTTTGAATGCAACCTTGGGGGACATTGGGGAGAACACCTTTTTCTAGGTCTTCTCTATCAAACTTCTCACAACTCTTCCAGAATCTTCCCACATAAGAAAGAACCTCAGCTGAAAGTTAGCTGCCTTTCCTCTGAAGAACCAACAAAATAAATCCCCTTTTATTAAAAGCCAATCCATCTCTGGTGTGTTGCATTCTGGCAGCTAGCAAACTAGAACAGATTTGATACTGAGAATAGGGTGCTGCTGCAGTTTGCAAATGCCAGATATGTTGGAACAGCTTTTTGGATGGCTAAGGGGAAGATTTTGGAGGAATTGTGAAGAAAATGATGGAGAAATCCTGGAGTGCTTGAAGGGACTGTTGGTGTAAATGGAACCACTGCCAATCTAGACAAACGGGGACATGAAGGGACAAATTGGAGTTTGCAGAGTGAGAACCATGGACGCTCAGGTTTGAAGCCAAGAAACTTGGCCAGGAGAGTGGACCTACCCATATACATGGAGAGGGTGAGTTTGTTCTGAGGGCAGAGGATGAGTCTCCCCTCTCATTGCAATGGAAAAGTTGTGCAGCCTCAGGCCTTGGAAAAGGTGTAGCATGCTCCTTGGAGACTGGAGAGAGCCTGGCTGCCACCACATGGAGGGGTTGAGCGTGTGCCCTGGAAATGGCAGAGAGCCCAAAGGTGGACCCAATGCCTGAAGAGAGTGGAGCCAAGAAAAAGGTGGTCTCCTCAATGTTCCCTGAGGTTGATTTGGAAAGAGGTGGGACTCTGCATAGGCACTTGGAAAGGGTGGGACTGCTGCTTTCTAAAGCCAAAGGATGAATGACTTTCAGACTTTGAAATGCCAGTGATCAATGAAAGGGAGTAGTAAGGGGTATAGAAAAATATAGGGGAAACAAAGGCTAAAATATAGGAAATACTATCAGTCAATGAGAGGGAAGGGTAAGGGGTATGGTATGTATGAGTTTTTTCTTTTTTCTTTTTATTTCTTTTTCTGAATTGATGCAAATGTTCTAAGAAATGATCGTGGTGATGAATATATAATTATGTGATAATATTGTGAGTTATTGATTGTGCACTAAGAATGGAATGATCATATGGTAAGAATGTTCATGTTTGTATGTTGTTATGTTTAAAAAAAAAAGAAAAGAAATAAAATAGAATTGTTCATTTTTTAAAAAAAAAAGAACTCCCCTGATATTATGTCAAACATTAGGGACACCCAAATCAATTCGCAAGCCCTTCGTCTTGAGGCTTACTCTTGTGAAGTTTATGTAGGTAGTGGAGAAGCTTAGCATACCTATAGATATGCCTAGGAGTTACTTCTAGTGTACCTCTTTCACTGCTCAGATGTGGCCTCATTCTCTCTAACCCCAACTCTGCAAGTTTAATCATTGTCCCCCCCTTATATGTGGAACATGATATGCAGGGGTGAAAATTTCCCTGTTAGCATGGGAGATGACTCCAAGGGATGATTCCAGCCCAGCCAAAAGGGGGAGAAGAAGTGTAATTAATAAAGTATCTTCTTTATTAATTACAGAAGTGACTGAGGGAGTTCAAATAGAGTCGAGTGGTTACTCTGGAGGTCCCTCTTATGCAAGCTTCATTTAGACATTGATACCTATCATAACTTGCCAAACCCCAATTAAAACCATTCCAGCTAATCATAAAGAACATCTATGGCAATATATAAGATTCTATGAAGTTTCCATGCAATAGGGTAACTTTCCAGAAACCTATAACCTCCAAATGGGTCCCTGGACCAGATAAGTCCTGAAACCTAGAGGCCCCAGCCTCTCCAGAACATCAACTAGTTCAGTCTCCCTACTGAACTATTATTGACAGCCCCTTCCAACACAAAAAGCTAGAATAGTCATAGCTCAAATATTCCTAAAGAGAGGGGTAGAAAGACCAAAGATGAACGGTGGAGTTATACAAAGAAGGTAGGTTTTAGCAAATGAATATGATTGCTGAATCATTAAATTGATATTTCCTTTGGTCTCCAATATCTTAGAACAGCTAGAAGTAAAATCTAAAATTGTGCAATTGTAACCCATACCAAACTCTGAAATCTGTTCTACAACTAATTATTGTGCTGTGCTCTGAAATTTGCTTTTTTGTATATATATTATTTCTCATTAAATAAATGTCAATTGTGATGGTAAAAAATATTTATTCCTTCTAGCCTCCTATAAATTGGAGCAGCTAGAAGGAAAAATCTGGGAGGATGGTGTGGATGATAAACTCCAGAATCTGTCTGTAATTACTTGTTGAAGAGTACACTGAAAACTATTGCTTTTTACTTTCTCTGCTTTGTATATATGTTACATTATACAATAAAAAAAGTTAAAAATTTAAAAAAGTCACAACACAACTGGGTGGGTAACATGTCTACAGAAACTATCTAATCAAAAGATTCTACCCTACAGCAAGTCTGCCCCCACAAGATTGGATTAGGTTTAAAGCATATGGTTTTTCTGGGATACATAATAGTTTCAAACCAGCATACTAGTCCTTAATTATTCCTCATAGTATTTATCCCTCTCTTGGGTAGTTATTTATTGTTTGACTCACAACCATAGAAGCTCTACAAGAGCTGGAACTTTATCTGCTTTATATACTACTGTAATTTTAATTCCTTTTATAGGACTTGATGCTAAGCATGAGTTTAATAAGTATATGTTGGATAAATAAAAACATGAATTCTTTAGTAAATGTGCAATGTGAAAATGGGTAAAATGAGTAGAAAGAATTATTACCATGAAATATTGGTTGGCTTTTGAGAGGCAAAAAAAAAAAGAAAGTGTGGTAAATGAACTTGAAATTGAAGGAAGAGATTTAAAGATAAGAAATAATGTCTAATAAGTAACTTATGAGGAGAACAAGATGCAAGTAATGAAATATAAGACTACTGAGTACTGTAGACTATGTGATCCAAGATATGGATGAAATATTTTTATTTCAACAGAAGAACTCCCTCCTCCATTTCCATAGGTGAGACTAGGAGAAAGATAGATGCTTAAAGAAATCGATTGTGATAACGAAAATGGTTCACAATAAGCCTTGTAATCTATGTGTAAAGTAATCTAATTTAGTACATTAGTTCACTGGATGCATGTAATATATTTTTCACTATACAGTTGGAAGTGAGGTCATTTACTGTAATTAAGTGGGGGCACTGTTAGAATAAGAGGATTAAAGAGAAAAAGGATATTTTGCAATTGCAAATTTGATGAGCAGGAAGAACTAATTAAGTAAATGCTGAAATATTCTGGAAGATGTTCAGAGGCTATGTGAGTTTGGAGACCATGTTGTTCATTATTCTAGACAGTTTTGTGATCTCCTTCATGTGGTGTCGACAGGAAAAGTAGAGGAATGTAGCAGAAGGGCAGAATGAAAACAATCATTTCAATCATGCTTGTTTTCAATAAGTGATTATTCTGTATTTCTAATTAATATTATATGCATTTTATTAGATCAATACTAATTAAGTTACTTCTAGATATTCTAAGGCCTTTAAAAATAGGAGTCTTTAGTCATCAGTATGCTGCAAAGCTTTAATTGGAACTGAATTTTGATGCTATTTTAACCTTTATTCCTGGAGTATTAATATTTTTCACTTCATTCATTCAAAATGAATTAACAGGGAGGGCCTGAATGCTCAAAGCAATTAGGAAAATCTGTTTGACCTTCAAAATAGATCATCAACAAGAACATTTCCAATTCAGTTTATGGTAATTCATTTGGTTAAAGAAAACAAAATTTTAAAGTCATATCTGTATTATATAATTCACATAAGTAGTTAAATTCATTGCCTTCCAAAGGCTAAAGTTTATACTTAGGTGAAACAAATGTATCCCTTCAGAGAGAGTTCAGCCTAAGATTTCTACACACACACACACACACACACACACACACACACACACACACAATCTCATACCCATTTTTGTTTTAATGGATTTAAAAATGAAATTTAGGAAATAGTAAATATATGAGCTTATAATTATTAAATTGTTTTGCTTTCTAAGAAAATACTTTAAGCTCATTTAATTCAGTGCACATGAAGGAGAGTTTCAAAATTAGGCATTTGGCTACCATTAGTTGTGATTCATTCTCTCTCCTTACATCTTTCTGTGCTTTACTATAATACATAATTTAATGTAATAAAAAACTTTGTATTTTGATATACTATCAAACTTAAGGGACAATTGCCAACACCTACACAGAGACTCCAAGTGCCTCAGTCACATGCCCAGATCCACCATTTTAATACATTTGCCACATTTGCCAAATTACTTCATCTATTCATCTATCTATCAATCTTTGTATCTATCCATCTACCTACTTATCTATCTATCTATTTTCTGAACACTTGAGTGTAGGTTGTATGCCTATGGTCCTTGAATATTTAATATTTCCATGTGCCTTTCCTAAGAACAGGGATATTCATTTATATAACCACCTTAAGCACATTTATAAAGTCCAAGAAATTTAACATTGATATAAAGCTTGTAGTCTATATTCATATTTTTTATATGTCTCAGTACTGTCCTTTGGGCCTTTTTGCTCCCTTGTTAGATCCTGTTCAGGATCATGCATTGCATTTCATTGTCATTGCTTCTCTAGTTGCTCTTTTTCTATTGCAGGAACATATAAACAATTTAAACTTTCTCACCTCAACTACTCCCAAGCACACCATTAAGTGGGATTAATCACATTCAGTGTTGTGGTACTTGTACCACCATCTATTACTATAACTTTTACCATAAGCCCCAAACAAAAATTCTGTACTTTTTATGCATTAAAGCCACATTCACTCTGCACCTTGGCAAACTGTACTAAAAATTCTGTTCCTATGAATTTGCATATTCTTCAGTATTTTCTTTATAGTTACCATGGAGCTTAGATTTAACATTCTAAATCTATATCACTCTCATTTGCTTAGATGCCAACTTAACTTCAGCAGAATACACAAAATATGTTCTGTTCTAGTTTGCTAGTTGCTGGAATGCAATATACCAGAAACGGAATGACTTTGAAAAGGGGGAATTTAATGAGTTGCTAGTTTACAGTTCCAAGGCTGAGAAAATATCCCAATTAAAACAAGTCTATAGAAATGTCCAGGAGATAGAAATAGGGTAAGATATTGGGTAATTGGAGCTGAAGGGATACAGACTGTGCAACAGGACTGGATATAAAAACTCAGAAATGGACAGCACAATACTACCTAACTGTAATGTAATTATGTTAAAACACTGAATGAAGCTGCATGTGAGAATGATAGAGGGAGGAGGGCTGGGGACATATTGAAATCAGAAAGAAAGATAGATGTTAAGATTGAGATGGTATAATCTAGGAATGCCTAGAGTGTATAATAACAGTGAAATGTACTAGGTACAATTTTAAAAATGTTTTTGCATGAGGAAGAACAAAGGAATGTCAGTATTGCAGGATACTGAAAATAGATGGTAATTAATATTTTAAAATGTCACCTTCTGTGTGAGACTAAAGCAAAAAATGTTTATCTGTTACAAAATTAATATTTTGACTAGTGCATTTCCTAATATAACTTATGTAGATAGTTTGATTGAACACCATAAGTACTTGGAATCTCAGGTAGGACATGAGATTTTGTTGGGTTGTCCAGAGTGATGCTCCAGTAAATCCCAGAGTGATTCGATCAGTGAGTGGAAAAGTATTTGCAAAGCCCCCATCGGGGAGTGGTGAGAACGGGGAGAAATTCAACTTCCCCAAGTTGAATTCTTGATATTCTCACAAGCAGTGTGGACAACCAAAGCTATAGGCTGAGCCCCCAGTCTTGGGGTTTGTTCATATGAAACTTAACCCCGCAAAGGATAGGTCAAGCCTACTTAAAATTTAGGCCTAAGAGTCACCCCCAAGAGAGCCTCTTTTGTTGCTCAGATGTGGCCCCTCTCTCCAGCCAACACAACGAGCAGTCTCACCACCCTACCCCTCTCTATGTGGGACATGACTCCCAGGGGTGTGGACCTTCCTGGCAACGTGGGACAGAGATCTCGGAATGAGCAGAGACTCAGCATCAAGGGATTGAGAAAAACCCTTGAATGAGCTGAGATTTAGCATCAAGGGATTGAGAAAACCTTCTCGACCAAAAGGGGGAAGAGGAAAATGAGACAGTGTCAATGGCTGAGAGATTCCAAACAGAGTCGAGAGGTTATCCTGGAGGTTATTCTTATGCATCAAGTAGATATGATCTTGTTATTCAAGATGTAATGGAGAGGCTGGAGGGAACTGCCGGAAAATGTAGAGTTGTGTTCCAGTAGCCATGTTTCTTGATGATGATTGTACAATGATATAGCTTCCACAATGTGACTGTGTGATTGTGAAAACCTTGTGTCTGATGCTCCTTTTATCTACCTTGTCAACAGATGAGTAGAATATATGGAATAAAAATAAATAATAGGGGAACAAATGTTAAAATAAATTTAGTTTGAAATGCTAGTGATCAATGAAAGCGAGGGGTAAGGGATATGGTATGTAAAAATTTTTTATTTCCTGTTTTTGTTTTATTTTTCTGTTCTTTTTGTCTTTTTCTGAATTGATGCAACTGTGTGGGAAATGATCATGATGATGAATATGCAACACCTGTGATGATATTGTGAATTGCTGAGTGTATGTGTTGGGAATGTTTGTGCTTCTTGTAATTTTTTTTTAATTAATAAAAAATTTAAAAAAAAAGAAATGTCCAATCTAAGGCATCCAGGGACAGAAACCTTGTTTCAAGAAGGCCGATGAAGTTCAGCTTTTTCTCTCAAGTGAGAAGGCACATGGCAAGCACAGTCAGAATTTCTCTCCAATCTGGAAGGGCACATGGCAAACACGGCATCATCTGCTAGCTTCTTCTCCTGGCTTCCTGTTTCATGAAGCTCCCCAGGAGGCATTTTCCTTCTTTATCTCCAAAGGTCGCTGGCTGGTGGACTCGGCTTCTCTTGGCTATGTTGTTCTGCTCTGCTCTCTCTGAATCTCTCTCATTCTCCAAAATGTTTCCTCTTTTATAGGACTCCAGAAACTAATCAAGACCCACCCAAATGGGTGGAGACATGTCATCACCTAATCCAACTTAACTCTTGATTAAATCACATCTCCAGGGAGATGATCTAATTACAGTTTCAAATATGCAGTACTGAATAGGGATTAGAAGAAATGGCTGCCTTTATAAAATGCGATTAAGATTAAAGCATGGCTTTTCTAGGGTACATACATCACTTCAAACCAACACATGTTCCTATAGCCATCCCACACCCTCCCCCACCTTTATGTAGGTCTTTCACAAATAACATGTTTACACATTGTAAGTTAAAAATCGCTGTCTTTAAATTTTAAATAACATCAAATTTATGCATTTGCCCCTTTTATCCTGTGGAAAGAAAAAAAAAGTGAGTTACAAACCAAAAATACAGTAGTACTGGCATTTATATTTGTAGATGTCACTACATTACCACAGATCCTTATTTCTTTATGTGGCTTAGATCTATTGTCTCATGTCCTTTCCTTTTAACTTGCAGAACTCCCTTTAGCAAATCCTGTAGGGCCTGCATAGTGGTGAAAAATGCCCTCAGCTTTTGTTTATCTTGGAATGTGTTCATCTCTCTCTCCTTTTTGAGGGACATTTTTGCTGGTTACAGAATTCTTGGCAGTGTTTTGCTTTCAGCACTTTAAGCGTCATCCCGTTATCTGTCTGCTTGGTTTCTAATGAGAAAAAGGAAATAGTCTTATTGAGACTCCCTTGTATGTGACATGTTGCTTCTATCTCATGTTTTTCAGAAGTCTCTTTATCTTTGGCATTTTAGAGTTTGAGTGTAATGTGTCATGGTGTGGGTCTTTTTGGGTGTATCCTGTTTGGAGTTCCTTGAGTGTCTTGAATGTGAACATTTGTGTCTCTTGTTAAATTTGGAACATTTTCAGTCATTATTTCCTTGAATATTCTATCTGTCCCTATTGTTTCATTCTGCTCCTTCTGGGATTCCCACACTGCTTGTCTGTTGATGGCTTGTGTGTTGAGACAGATTCTTCAGTCTCTATTTAGTATTTTTACTTCTTTTTACTCCTCAGACTAGGTAATCTCAGTGACCTCATCTTCAACTTCACTGATTCTTTCTTTCTTTCTTTAATTTCGCTGATTCTTTATTCTGCCATCTCTTATCTTCTGTTGAACCCCTCTAGAGAATTTTTAAAATTCTTTTTCTGTGGTCTTTAGCCCTGCTTGGATCCTTTTAGTAATTTCCAAATCTGTATTGGTGTTGTCTTTGTGTTTGTTCATAGATTTCCTGATTTCCTTTAGATCTTTGTTCATGTTTCCTTTAGCTCTCTGAGAATCATTAGGACCTGTTTTCAGGTTTTGTCTTGAATATCTCATGTTTGGTTCACCTCATTGATCATTTCTAATGCTTTAATTTTCTCATTTGCCTGGCCCATCACTGTGTGTGTGTGTTTTGTTTTTGCTTTTTTATGTTTTGTAATCTTTCATTGAAACCTGGTGTTCTAGTTTGCTAGCTGCCAGAATGCAACATACCAGTAACAGATTGGCTTTTAAAAAGGGGGATTTAATAAGTTGCTAGTTTACAGTTCTAAGGCCAAGAAAATGTCCCAACTAAAACAAGTCTATAGAAATGTTTAATCAAAGACATCCACGGAAAGATACCTTGGTTCAAGAATTCCAATGGAGTTCAGGGTTTCTCTCTCAAGTGGAAAAGCACATGGAAACATGGTTAAGGTTTCTCTCTCATCTGAAAAGGCATATGTTGAACATGGTGTCATCTGCCAGCTTTCTCTCCTGGTTTCCTATTTCATGAAGCTCCCTGGGAGGCATTTTCCTTCTTCATCTCCAAAGCACTGGCTGATGGACTCTCTGCTTCATGGTGCTGCCACATTCTCTGCCCTCTCTGAATCTCTTTCATTCTCCAAAATGTTTCCTCTTTTATAGGACTTCAGAAAGTAATCAAGACCCACCCAAATGGGTTGGAGACATGCCTCTACCTAATCCAGTTTAACGGCCACTCTGGATTAAATCACATCTCCAGGGAGATGATCTAATTACAATTTCAAACATACAATAATGAATAGGGATTAGAAGAAATGGCTGCCTTTACAAAATGGGTTTAGGCTTTTCTACGGTACATACATCCTTTCAAACCAGCACATCTGGACATTTTGATATTTTAATCTATTATTGCTGGAATTTAGACAATGAGGCATCTGTTCTTTTTTTTTTTTTATCATACAAAAAGCTTTTTACCTTTTCACAGGGTCACAGTATGACTTTCTTTGGCCCTGGTCACTTTTGCCTTCGTGGCTCCTTGCACCACAGAAAATATTTAAATTTGTATTTTATGACTGTCTTGCTATAAAGACAAATATAATCCAGGCTGAATTCATTATTATATAATCACTAGTCATTATTTTTTCTTCTGGATTTAAAAGAAATTATTATTAAACATTTTCATGGGCCCCTAAAAGTATCTTTAGACAACAGAAGAGCTTTGATAGAGGATGGTGGTGATGGTAGCAGAATATTGTTAATGTAATTGACAGCACTGAATTATATATATGAATATAATTAAAATGGGGAAATTTTAGGTTGTGTATACGTTACTAGAAGATAATTTAAAAAAAAAATAGTTGAAGTGCACAACACAAACAGTGAGCGCCAAGTTAAAACATAGACTATAGTTAGTAGTACAATTATTTTTTTATTTAAATATTTTTTTTGAGAAACAACCAACTTAGAACCAACAAATATGGATATCTTAGTTATCTTATCCATAGCTATATTTAAATAAAGTATCCAAATAATCAATGTAAAGCCAGTGTTTGTACAGTGAGTTTCATAAACCAATTTAAAATCAATGCAAACAGGGAAAAAATCTACAAATACAGATATCAAAGTTTCTTAAATTCTAAATATTAAATAGTAACTTAAATACCATTTGAGTAGTTGTCAAAACTGTGAACATTCTCAAAACATCAAGTAGAAAGTTATTGCAAATATCAATGTTGCTATAGTAATGACCTGTTGCTAAACATTTTCAAGTTTTTAATGTGGGAAAATATAAAGATGCAAATGTTTTTATAATTAACATATGAGAATCAAAACCACCAAAAATGGTTATCTTATTTGGCTTTTCATTAAAAATATTTAAATAAAATATCCAAATAATCATAAAGCCTATGCTTGTACAATATGTTTCATAAACCAATTTAAAATTAAATCAAGCAAGGAAAAAATCTACAGATACAGATATTAGCATTTCTTAAACTCTAAATATTAAACACTATCTTAAATACTATTTGATTAGTTATCAAAACTATGTGCATTCTCAGTATATGAAGAGGAAAGTTATTACAAATATCAATTTTGATATAGTAATAACCAATGTTAACAAACATTTTCAGGTTTTTAATTTCTGGAATCTATTTTATCTTATATTACTATAGCTGCCCATAGTTTTTATTTGTCAGATTTATATATTCCTTTCCCTCTGTCACTTTTTATTCTTTAACCCCTGCTAATACTCTTCAATTCTATACCCTCCTCCAGGCCTCCCTCTTTAGTCTTTTTTCAGTCACTAGAGCTCCCTTTAATATTTCTTGTAGAGCAGGTATCTTGTCAAATTCTCACAGCCATTATTTATCTGTGAAGATTTTAATCTGTCCCTCAATTTTGCAGGACAAATTGGCAGGATAAAGAATTCTTGGCTGGAAGTCTTTCTCATTCAAAATCTTAAATATATCGTACCACTGCCTTCTCACCTCCATGGGGCCTGTTGAGTAGTCTGAGCTCAGCCTTATATGTTTTTCCTTGTATGCAATCAATCTCTTTTCTTTTGCTGCTTTCAGGACTTTTTGCTTCACTTCAAGAATTGGCATTCTGATAAGTAAATGTCTTGGATTAAGCCTATTTGGATGTATTCAATTTGGGATTCGTTAGACTTGTTTTGTTTTGGTGTTTATGTCTTTTATAAAGGCTGGAACATTTTCCCCATTAGGAAATTATATCTTCAACCAGTCTTCCTATTCCTTTACCTTCTCTTCTCCTTCTGGGGACACAAATAATTCTTATTTTTGTGTGTGTTGTGTTGTCTATCATTTCCCTGAGATCAAGTTCATTTTTTCTTTTCCATTTTTCTTGCAATTTATTCTTTTGAACATTCAAGTTCAATTGCAAACTTTTAATTCAGATGTTCTTTCTTCTGCCTCTTGAAGTCTACTATTATGTCTCTAATATAATTTTAACTTGGTCCACAGTATCTTTTGTCTTTGTGATAGCTGATATTTTTGTATTTATTCTTTCAAATTCTTTTTCATGTTTTTCCAGTGTCTTCTTCATATCCTTTATGTCATTATGAACAACCTTAATTAGTTCTTTCAAAATCTGTGTCCCCTCAGGTCACTGAATTTGGTAATTTGGCTGAGGCATATCTGTCTGGACCTTCCCATGTGTTATGCTCTTCTGTTGTACACAGGCTATTTTAATGTCTTAAAGTTATTTTTCATATTTATTTTCTTCTTTCATCTAATATTTTGAATTTATGTGTTTTAGCTTTGAAGATTCCCTTCTGGATTTTATTTTTCAGTCCTTTCCCTTGAAACCAAGTCCCTAATCTCAATGGGAGATTTCAGTTCTACTTAGGGCTTTACTTGAGAGCTATACAGATAGGCAATTTATCAGACTGCATTTTATGCTTCTCCCCTGCAAATGACACTCTTGAGTCTTCTTGACCACTTAAGCCTACCTATCTCTAACCACAGGTCCAATGTCTAGTGGCCAGCGTCAGTGCTCAGCTCAGCCAGCTTCCTGGCCTCACTCTCCATCCACACACACCTGTGGTTTCTGGGTCTCCATGGGAGAAGGGGAACAGAATCAGGACCCAAACCAGTCTGTTTCACTGACTGGTTGTCAGACTGGCAAAACTCTACATCTCCTCCTGCTCCCCGGGAAAGGGCCCCCCAGTCTTTACCAAAAAAAAAAAAAAAAAAAAAGTGCCCCCAGGAGCATGTCACAAGGGCAGGGAGTAGTACCTATACATTGACTTAGTGGAATCTGTACACAAGAAAAGCACATCTGTTATCTTCTGAGTTCTGCATGGGAGGTCCTAGATACCAAGCCAAAAGGTAAATCTTTCCAAGCCAGCTGTGGGGGTAGGTGGAGTCATGACAGCAAATTCATCCCACTTTCTTGGTCTTAATTTTTCCAGTTTTTCTCCAAGGGCCTCCCCGTGTAGGGTAGAAGACCCTCTATAATTGCTCACACCCTGGAACCACTGTTTATTCTTCTATAGCATCTCTCATTGTAAGGAGCCAGGGTGAACCGAGCCACTCCTACTCCACCATCTTCCCATTAGTCAAAGCATGTGTTCTTTATGCTTGTATCCAGATTGTATTATGACAGGGGTTTCCTTTAATGCCAGGACTAGCAACCAAAAGGTTGGAAAATAAGAAAACACCTTTCTCAGAGTTTGCAGATTTAACTGTGCAAGTGTCATTTTTAGAGTTTATCCATACAGTAAATCTAGAGAATAGCTCAAGTACAAAGCCTAGGGACTATTCTGATTCCTTTGATACATATTTCTTATCTTGGCATGCTCATGTGGACCTAGGAATTCCCCTGTTTACATGCATATGGATGTCCCCTCCTCCCAAGAAAACAGTTTCCTCATGGTTCCATGCATTGCATTGTATGTCCTAGAGCAATCCCTTACCCTAGGCAACCACAACCTGAGTGTCTTTATATAGCATTTTAAAAGAGAGCTCTGTGAACAGCCTTCTACATGTAAGGCAATTTCTGGGATTGCAAGCCTGGTTCAGTCTCTCAGGCCATCGCCAGAAAGATTGAACCAGACATCTATGTTCCCAATTATGCATGGGGGTTATTCTACTTATTCCAGAATTAAGAACTGTAGTGAGAATGTGAGCCAACCTATGCCACAAGATCCTGCCACTTTTAAGATGACCTTTTCTTCTTTTTTTTTTTTTTTACATGGGCAAGCACCAGGAATTGAACCCAGGACCTCTGGCATGGCAGGCAAGCATTCTGGTCTGCTGAGCCACCGTGGCCCACCCAAGATGACCTTTTCTTGATTCAGCCCTTAGCATAACACTGAAACCCTTTAATTGTTTTCTGAAACTTTGAGAAAGATGTTTTTGCCTAGCATATGCTTGAACAATTAGGCATTCAGTAAACATTTCCATATTGGAATTGGAGAAAAGTATTGCAGGGGTTGAATTATGGATGGAAAAATTTCTAATAAAGATGCACTTTTTATGTAAAGCTAAATAGACATAGAACCTCTCAGTTTTCACTTACTGGAATGAGAAAAAGTTGAAAATTTTGTAAGATGGGTCAGAAAATATATTGTAAAACATTTTGGTTAGCAACAAACAAGTCAGAGTCATTTATTGAGAGAGTCTTGTAATGACAGCAAAATTGAGAATTTATCATTCAAAAGAAGAAAGTTATGCATTTCACTATTGAAGCATTTGCTACACCAAAAAATTGAGTACTGATTAAGATGTTAACTGTATTCATAGGAATTTTGAAAAATGAAAATTTTAATTATAATGTCACTGATAAAGATAAAAAAAATGTCTTTAATTTAAAATTTATACTCATTTATTTATACATCAAATTAAACACAGATAAGTTGGAAATTCATATGTAGCATTTAGATTTTTATTGTGGAAATGATTGATCAGTTTTTATGGTTATGTAGCTATAAGAAATCATTTTTAAATGGTAAATCTGTCAGCCTCACTACCCAGTTGAGGCACCTCATATTAGGAAATGGATAACATCAGACTAATTGTCCTTCTGACCACTGAAAATATTTTGTGATTACAGAAATGTTATTATTAACAAACATTTATTGAACATAAGCATTTGAGATGCCACATAAAGCAGAATTATAGATGTTGCCTTCTTAATATCTCAGGTTTATTCTTCCAAAATAGATCCTGTGCAGTTATGCAGATGTATAAGCCTTATGCTTCTGTTTTGAATGGATTTGAGTTTACGTTACTACGTAAACTAACTCCTGATAGCTACATATAAGTGTTAAGGAAATTGTTCATTTTCAAGTGAAAACTTTATGAATTTTAGGGATTTTGTGGTCTCTCTAATAAGTTTGACTGTATTACCTTTAAACCATTATCAGATATGACATCCTTGTTATGAAATACATTCATGTAGTTGAGGAGATTCAATGAAGTGAGAAATGTATTGATATTAAAATGAGGTTAATATGCAATATTAATATTCCCTAATTTTACAGCAAACCATTAGAAAAGCAAAGTGATTTCTTTCTCCATAATCTTTGTTAAATAAATTTAATCACTTTTCAAAATTGCCTTGCTAAATTTGGAAATTTATATAGTTGTGAAAATTATGGTTAAAAATAAATGAATGGGAGATATAGAGAAAGTAAAATTCTGTTTAAAAAATTACAATAGTATAAGTATCAAAAGTTGAAAATAGAAACATTTCATAAATTTGGATGCTTCTAAGAAGCATATGGAGGGCAGGCCACGGTGGGTCAACAGGCAGAGTTCTTGCCTGCCGTACCAGAGACCAGGGTTTGATTCCCGGTGCCCGCCCATGCAAAAAAAAAAAAAGCATATGAAAATAGGTTCTTCATTAGCAGACTATGTGTCTCACACATGGCAGGTTGCATGAATATAGCGATGACTGCTATTTATATATATTTTTCTAATAATTCTGATATTAAAAATAGATCAGGTCAGTAAAATGTAGCTTGGGATGGAAAACATAAACTCATAAGAAAATTATAGTCTTCCTCATTTAAAATTTTTAAAAAAAGTATTCTCATTTCTTTTGAAAGTAAAACAAAACCAAATCCTAATTACACTATTTCTTTTTTTTAATGAAGAACATTCTCTTTGGATTCAAATCCATCTCTGTCACTAGATCAAAGAGTTATTAAATGCCTGCCAGTTTGAATCTGTTGTGTACCCCAGAAAAGCCATGTCCATTAATCCTTATTCAATATTGCTGGCTCGCAGCTTTTTGATTGCTCCCATAGAAATGTGACTCACCCAATTGTGGGTGATATGTTTTGATTAGATGATTTCCATGGAGTTGTGTCTCCATTCATTCAAGGTCAGGTTGCTTATTGGAGCCCTTTAAGAGGGAACCATTTTGGAAAAAGCTTTAGAGTCTATGCAGCCAGAGACCTTTAGAGATGCAGAAGGAAAATGCCCCTGGGAGAGCTTCATGAAACAAGAAGCCAGGAGAGAAACCTGGCAGATTTCTCCATGTGCCCTTCCAGCTGAGAGAGAAACCTTGAACTTCATTGGCCTTTCTTGAATGAAGGTAATCTCTAATTGGTGCCTTAATTTGGACATTTTCATAGGTTTATTTTAATTTGGACATTTTCATGGCCTTAGAACTGTAAACTTGTAACTTAATAAATCCCCCCCCTTTTAAAATTTTGATTAATACAGCCAATCAACGTACAAAACAAACATTCTTAATGTATGAACATTCCATACTTGGTGTGCAATCAGTGGCTCATAATAGCATTGCATAGATGTATATTCATCACCATGAGCATTTCTGAGAACATTTACATCACTCCAGATAAAGAAATAAAAAGAAAAAAGAAAGAATTCATACATACCATATCCCATACCCCTCCCTCTCATTGACCATTACTTTTTCCCTCTACCCAAGTTATTTTAACATTTGTTCCCCCTATTATTTATTTATTTATTAAATTTTTTTTAAAATAAAACAAACACAAACATTCTTAACTTATTCCGTACTACATATATAATCAGTAAATCACAATATCACATAGTTGCATATTCATCATCATGATCATTTCTTAGAACATTTGCATCAATTCAGAAAAAGAAATAAAAACACAACAGAAAAAAATTCATATATACCATACCCCTTACCCCTCCCTTTCATTGATCACTAGCATTTCAATCTAAATTTATTTTAACATTTGTTCCCCCATTATTTATTTTTAACACGTATTTTTTACTCATCTGTCCATAACATAGATAAAAGGAGCATCAGAACAAGGTTTTCCCAATCACACAGTTACTTTGTGAAAGCTATGTCATTATACAATCATCTTAAAGAAACACGGCTACTGGAACACAGCTCTACAGTTTCAGGCACTTCCCTCTAACATCTCTAATCCACCTTAAACTAAAAAGGGGTTATATATTTCATGCGTAAGAATAACCTCCAGGATAACCTCTTAACTGTATTTGAAATCTCTCAGCCACTGACACCTTATTTTGTCTCATTTCTTTCTTCCCTCTTTTGGTCTAGAAGGTTTTCTCAATCCCTTGATGCTGAATCCCAGCTCATTCTAGGATTTCTGCCCCAAGTTGCCAGGGAGTTTTACACCCCTGGGAGTCATGTCCCACATAGAAAGGGGGAGGGCAGTGAGTTCACTTCCATGTTGACTGAGAGAATAAATCCCCCTTTTCAAAAGCCTTTCTCTTTCTGGTATATCACATTCCAGCAGCTTGGAAACTAAAATGAAACACTTATCCTTTCAGTGCATATCATTGCTTTACACTTTAATCATCACACTACTGCCATGAAAAGGTCGCCTTATTATTATTAAATTGTATGGAGGAAACAGGCACATAGAAGTATAAGGTGACTTACAGACATATAAGCCACTTATTATATTCTTTGAAAAATACACTCAAAAATGTAGTTTGGTGGTTATGAGAGGAAAACAGCTAGTATAGAGGGATTGTGCTATAGATCAAAAAACAACTAAAAGTGAATCTGAAGTCAGAATCAGAATTATTATATTACTAACTTGTGGTACCATGGAATATTTCATGTATCCCTCTGAACCATTTCAATATTTGTAAACTGTGAAACTTTCCTCATGTGATTGCTATGAAAATGCATTGAACTATTGAAAGGGAAATTGTTAACATGTTCCATTGAGCAAAAATATTTTTTAATTTTATTTTTGCTACTATTTCATATATTCATTCATTTGACAACAATTATTGAGGAGCTACTATGTTGGAGAAAATGTATGACATGCTGGGTTCATAACAGTGAATGTCACAGTCACTGTAATCACAGATTTCAGAGTTTTGCTTCTCAAAGTATGGCCTCATGGGACAACAACATTGGAATCATCTGGAAGAGTGTTATAAATACAGAATTTCAGGACACATTTAAGACCTACTGGGTTAGAATCTGCATTTTAACAAGACGCCAGGTATTTAGTACGCACACTAAAGTTTGAGGGGCACTGCTTTAGAAGACAGTCAGGTAAATAGTTGTACAAAGCACGGCTGTAAGTCCTATGATATTTCACATGTTCTGCTTTAAAAAAAGAAAAAAAATACTGATTTTAGGAGAGCTGTCAATCCTGTTATATTTAAGCATAGGGATCATTAGTGTAACTGGGAAAGATTCCTTAATCAGAGAAGGATGGTCAGAAAGGCTTGTCAGAGGAGATGATTATCTTAGTTCATTTTGAGGAATATATGTGGGAACCAAGCAAAGAAAGCATGGATGGGTAGGATCAAAAATGGAGAAAGTTCATACAGTTGAGGCAATTAATGTGACAGGTATCAGATGTAAATACATATGCATAATATATCCTAAAGCATGTATGTTGTGTCTGTGTGTGTGTGTGTATTTCTGTGTGTATAATGATGTATCAAGGTATTCATATTGTGATTTTTTATATAAAGGGTCATGATGGTGCTTGTGCCTAATAATGCTGTTGAAATGGCTATGGCATTTATACAAATCCTTTATTATTAGCAATTAAGATTCCTTCAGATTAAAATGGAATATATCTTATAGTAAGAAGACTAATAAATGATGTGACCATCATTCTAATTAATGTTCATGCTCCTAATAAGAGCACCAGAGGATATATCAATGTTTTGGATTATCTCCATGACTTTCAATGAAATTATAAACCTCTTAGGCAATTTTAATTTTGACTCTAATTGGAAATTAAATCATATCCCACAGGATTCTTCACAAATTATACTGATATCTAGAATAGAAGTCTAGACCCCTTCAATAATTAATGAACACACAAATGAATAATGTGAAATGATTTGAACAATAGAGAAATGTTATTTTTAATATTCATGTGATAAACTAAATATAAAGAGTTAAATATTTGGGGAGGAAACACTTGATTCAAATGCTACTATTATGCCTGTATTTCTTCTTCTTCATCACTCTTAGCATCTAATGCAATTTTTTAAAAAAAGTTAACAAAATAAGAGGGAGAATCAAAAGATTATTTCACTGAAAGGAGATATAAAAATTTGTAAATAAATTAGGATGTATTTTAATAGGTGTAGAAGTTGACAACTTTCATCTGTTTTTAAATTTCTGGGTTCAAAGTAAAGAGGTGTTTTCATGAAATGGAAAAATGGGACAGATATTTAAAAATTTTAAACGTAAAGATAATGTATTCTAGGTCAGGCAGTTCCCTCCAGCCTCTCCATTACACCGTAACTAAACAGGTGATATCTATTTAATGTGTAAGAATAACTTCCAGGATAACTTCTCGACTCTGTTTGAAATCTCACAGCCATTGACACTTTATTTTGTCTCATTTCACTCTTCCTCCTTTTGGTTGAGAAGATTTTATCAATCACTGGATGCTGAGTTCCAGCTCATTCTAGGATTTCTGTCCCACATTGCCAGGAAAGTCCACACCCCTGGGAGTCATGTCCCATATAGAGAGGGAGGGCAGTGAGTTTGCTTGCTGTTTTGGCCAAGAGAGAGAGGCCACATCTGAGCATCAGAAGGGGTTCTCTTGGGGGTGAATCTTAGGCCTAATTTTAAGTACACTTACCCTATGCTTTGCGAGATTAAGTTTCATATGTACAAACCCCAAGATTGGAGGTTCGGCCTATTGTTTTGGCTGTCCCCACTGCCTGTGAGAATATCAAGAATTCTCCACATGGGGAAGTTGAATTTCGCCCCTTTCTCACCATTCCACCTAGGGGACTCTGCAAATACTTCCCTATTCACTGTTCAAATTGCTCTGAGATTTATCTGGGCATCACTCTGGACAAACCCACAAAATTTCACACAGTACACAAGGTTCCAAGTACTATGGTGTTCGATTAAGCTGTCTACATAAGTTATATTAGGAAATGAATTAGTCAAAATATAAATTTTGTACCAAATAAACATTTTTTGCTTGTCTCACACATACGTTAAAGTTTTAAAATATTAATTACCATCTATTTTCAACAACCTGCATTATTGACATCCCTTTGTTCTTCCTCATGCAGAAACATTTTCAAATTTGCACATTTAGTCACTATCATAATACACTCCAGGCATTCCTAGATTATACCATCTCAGTCTTTATTGCCTATCTTTCCTTCTGATTTCATTTGTGCCCCCAGCCCTCCTCCCTCTATCATTCTCACATTCAGTTTCATTCAGTGTTCTAACATTATTGTATTACAGTTAGGTAGTATTGTGCTATCCATTTCTGAATTTTTACAATCAGTCCTGTTGCACAATCTGAATCCCTTCAGCTCCAGTTACCCAATATCTACCCTATTTCTATCTCCTGATGGTCTCTGTTACCAATTGAAATGCTCCAAGTTCATTCGCTAATGTCGGTTCATATCAGTGAGATCGTACAGTATTTGTCCTTTTGTTTCTGGCTAATCTCACTCAGCATAATGTCCATGAGGTCCATCCATGTTATATGCTTCATGATTTTATTCTGTCTTACAGCTGCATAATATTCCATCGTATATATATATATATACCACAGCTTCCTTAGTCACTCATCTGTTGATGGACATTTTGGCTATTTCCATCTCTTTGCAAATGTAAATAATGCTGCTATAAACATTGGTGTGAAAATGTCCGTTTGTGTCCTTGCCCTCATGTCGTCAGAGTAGATACCTAGCAATGGTATTGCCAGGTCATATGGTGGTTCTATACTTAGCTTCCTGAGGAAACGCCACACTGCCTTCCACAGTGGTTGTACCATTTGACATTCCTACCAACAGTGGATAAGTGTGCCTCTTTCTCCACATCCTGTCCAATACTTGTTTTCTATTTTATTGATAATGGCCATTCTGGTGGGTGTGACATGATATCTCATTGTGGTTTTGACTTGCATTTCTCTAATAGCCAGGGAAGTTGAGCATCTTTTCATGTGCCTTTTGGCCATTTGTATTTCTTCTTCTGAGAAGTGTCTGTTCATGTCTTTTGCCCGTTTTGTAATTGGGTTGTCTGTCTTTTTGTTGTTGAGTTGCACAATCTCTTTATATATTCTGGATACTAGACCTTTATCTGATATATCATTTCCAAATATTGTCTCCCACTGTGTAGGCTGTCTTTTTTACTTTATTTTATTTTTAATTAATTTTTAAATATAAAAAATGATAAGAAAGAAATGCAAACATTCCTAACATACGATCATTCTGTTCTACATATATAATCAGTAATTGACAGTATCATCACATAGTTGCATATTCATCATCATGATCATTTCTTAGAACATTTGCATCAAGTCAGAAAAAGAAATAAAAAGACAACAGAAAAAAATTCGCATCATACACCTTACCCCTCTCTTTCATTGATCACTAGCATTTCAATCTAAGTTTATTTTGACATTTGTTCCCCTATTATTCGTCTTTATTCCATATGTTTTATTCATCTGTTGTTAAGGTCTTCATTTTATACTCTTCTCCACACCTCTCTCTCTCTCCTGTCTTTTCTTATCTATCTCTAGTGCTCCCTTTAGTATTTCTTGCAGAGCTGATCTCTGTCAGAAATTCAGTGAATTTTTGATGGCAAATGTTTTCATTTTCCCCTCATTTTTGAAGGACAGTTTTGCTGTATATAGAATTCTAGTTGGCAGTTTTTCTCTTTTAGTATCTTAAATATGTCATCCCACTGTCTTCTTGCCTCCATGGTTTCTGCTGAGAAATCTACGCATAGTCTCTTATTGGGCTTCCCTTGTATGTGATGGATTGCATTTCTCTTGCTGCTTTCAAGTTTCTCTCTTTCTCTTTGACACCTGACATTCTGATTAGTAAGTGTCTTGGAGTATGTCTATTTTGATCTATCCTATTTGGGGTATGCTGCAGTTCTTGGATCTGTAATTTCAAGTCCCATAAAAGTTGGGAAATTTTCAGTGATAATTTCCTCCATTAATGTTTCTCCTCCTTTTCCATTCTCTTCTCTTTATGGGACACCCACAACACATATATTCATGTGCTTCATGTTGTCATTCAATTCCCTGAGTCCCTGCTCATATTTTCCATTCTTTTCCCTATATTTTCTTTTGCTTGTCAGATTTCAGATATCCCATCCTCCTGTTCAGTAATCCTATCTTCTGCCTCTTGAAATCTGACATTGTAGGTTTCCATTGTATTTTCATCTCTTCTACTGTGCCTTTCATTCCCATAAATTCTATGATTTGTTTTTTCAGACTTCCAATTTCTTCTTTTTGTTCACTCCTTGCCTTCTTTATATCCTCCCTCAATTCATCGTCTTGATTTTTGATGAGGTTTTCCATGTCTGTTGGAACATTTTGAATTAATTGTTTCAACTCCTGTTTCTCATTTGAATTGTTGGTTTGTTCCTTTGACTGGGCCATTTCTTCAATTTTCCTAGTATGATCGTTATTTTTTGTTGGCATCTAGGCATTTAATTACCTTAATTAGTTTATTCTGGAGGTTGTTTTCATTTTTTTTTTCTCTATAGGATTTTCTTGCCAGATGACTTTGTCTGAATTCCTTGAGGGAGGGATTCCACCTGAACTGGGCCCCATCCCTCTCCTGGGGAAGGCACAGGCTCCAGACATGCTCTCAAGCAAGGTCAATTCTGCCGATGCCTGGGGCAGTAGAGCCTGAGAAGCCTTGCAGCTGTATCCAAAGAGTAACCAAGCCATAGAAACACAGCCACAAAAGAGAAAAAGAAAAATTCTTTTCAGAGCAGGACTCTGTTCCTCAGTTTGCCAATCAAGAGCTTAATTTGGTACGTTGCTCTGTGTATCTCCAGGTCCTATGTGCCTTCTCCCTTACTGCAGGGCTCAGACCTTTTCAGCTCCAAAAACCCTCTATTTTTTTCTGTCAGCCTGCCCCCTCTGTGCTGCAGCAAAAACTAGCGACCTCCACTTTTACTTGAGGTTCAGCTGAGCTGGCCTATTTTTAGTAGTCAGAATTTGTTAATTAATTCCACAGTTGGAGTTTTGTTGTGCTCAGCCCCTGCTGCTAGCAAAGTCCCTTTTTTTCTCCTCTGGGAAGCAGCCTGTGGGGGTGGGGTGCCAGCCGCCGTGGCTTGGGGAACTCACGATTCTGGGGGACTCACAGCTGGTCCAGACTGTGTGTCCAGTCACTGACGTGACCCCAGCAGTTGTTCTGCAGTGTTCCTGGTTATTTACTAGCTGCTCTGGAGGATGAACTAAATCCCACACCTCGCTAAGCTGCCATCTTCATTTTCATCTTAATTTGCATTTCCCTTATAGCTAATGAAGGTGAGCATATCTTCATGTACTTTTTAACCATGAAGCTCTTTAGAAAAGTGCCTATTCATATCATCTGCCCATTTTATGATTGGGTTATTTGTTCTTTTGTCATTGAGCTATATAATTTCTTTATGTACATGGAATAGGAAGCCTTTATCTGAAATATGGTTTCCAAATATTTTCTCCCATTGAGTAGGCTGCCTCTTCACCTTTTTAACAAAGTTCTTTGAGGTACAGAAGCTCTTGATCTTAAGGATTTCCCATTTGACTAATTTTCTCTTTGCTGTTTGTGCTTTAGTTGTAAAGTTTAAGAAGCTACCTCCTATTTCTAGATCTTGAAGATGTTCCCCCATATTTTCTTCTAGAAGTATTATGGTACTGTCTCTTACATTTAGGTTCTTAATCCATTTTGTATTAATTTTTGTGTAAGATTTAAGGTAGGGATCCTCTTTCATTGTTTTGGCTATTGAAATCCAGTTCTCCCATGCCCATTTATTGGAAAGAATATTCTGTCCCATTTCAGTGTATTTAGGGGCCTTATTGAGAATCAAATGTCCATAAATTTTGTAGTCAAACTTTACACTCTTGATTATTTTCCATTGGTGAATCCTTCTATCTTCGTGTCAGTACCATGCTATTTTTACCACTGTGGCTTTATAGTAAGCTTTAAAGTCAGGAAATGATAGTTCTCAAATTTTGCTCTTCTCTTTTAAGATATCCCTGGCTATTCTGGCTCTCTTCCCCTTCTATATAAATTTGACAACCAGCTATTCCAAGTCTTCAATATAGGTTGTTGGGATTTTGATTGGTAGTGCATTGAATCTATAGATAAATTTGAGTAGAATTGACATCTTGATGACTTTTGCCTTCCTATCCATGAGCGTGGAATGTCTTTACCATCTATTTAGATCATTTTTTTCTTTAATTTTTTTTTTTATTTTTGTAATTTTCTGTGTACAAGTTATTGGCATCTCTGGTTAGACTTATTCCTTCTGGTTGCTATTTTGAATGAAACTTTTTCCTAATTGTTGCCCCAGATATGTCATTGCTGTGTATAGAATCATTACTGATTTTTGTACACTAATCTTATATCCTGCCACTTAATTTCTTTTTTAGTTCAAGTGCCTTTGCTGTAGATTTCTCAGGGTTTTCTAAGTATAGAGTCATGTCATCTACAAAAATGAAAGTTTTACTTCTTCCTTTCATATTTGGATGCCTTTTATTTCTTCCTCCTGTCTAATTGCTCCAGCTGGGACTCTAATACAATATTGAATAATAGTAGTGACAATGGGCATCCTTGTCTCATTTCAGATCTTAAGGGGAATGCTTTCAAATGTATAAGGAAAGGATGTTGGATTTTGTCAAATGCTTTTTCAGCATCAATGTATATGATCATGTGATTTTTCCCTTTTGAATAGTTAATTTGCTGTATTACATTGATTTTCTTATGTTGAACCCCTTGCATCCCTGGTATAAATCCCATTTGGTCATGATGCATAATTCTTTCAATGTGGCATTGGATTCAATTTGCTAGTATTTTGTTAAGAATTTTCATATATATGTTCATTAGGAAGATTGGGTCTGTAGTTTTCTTTTCTTGTATCATCTTTATTCAATTTTGGCATTGGAGTAATGTTAGCTTCATAAAATGGGTTAGGGAAAACCTCAATTTTTTGGAAGAGTTTGAGCGGGATTGGCATTAATTCTTTTTGAAATGTTTGATAAAATTCTCCCATGAAGCCATTTGGTCCTGGACTTTTCTTTGTGGGAAGATTTTTAATGACTATCTCTTTACTTGTAATTGGTTTGTTGAGATCTTCTATTTCTTCTTGAGGCAATATAGGTAATTCATGTGTTTCTAGGAATTTGTCCATTTCATCTAAGTTGTCTAGTTTGTTGGTATATAGTTGTTCTTAATATTCTCTTATAATTTTTAAAATTTCTTCATGATCTGTACTAATGACCCCCCCCCACACACACACACCTCATTTCTAATTTTGTTTGTGTCATCTCTCTTTTTTTCTTTTTTAGTCTAGCTAGGGCTCTATCAATTTTATGGATTTTCTCAAAGAACCAACTTTTAGCTTTGTCGATTCTTTCTATTGCTTTATTTTTCTCAAGTTTGTTTATTTCTGCTTTAATTTTTATTATTTATCTTCTTTTGTTTGCTATGGTTCGGCTGCTGTGGAAGTCAGTTTGGTGATTTCTCAGGAAGCTCAATATTGAGTTGCCCTATGACCTCACAATACGACTACTTGATATATGCCCAGAAGAGTTGAAGACAGTGACACAAACTGACACTTACATAGCGAGGTTCATAAAAGCAGTATTCACAATTGCCAAGAGATGGAAACAATCCAGGTGTTCATCAACAGATAAGTGGATATACAAAATGTGATATATACACACAATGGAATATTATGCAGCAGTTAGACAAAATGATGTCCCAAAACATATGACAATGTAGATGAATCTTGAGGGTATAAAGCTAAGTGAAATGTCAGACACAAAAGTGTAGATACTGTATGATTTTGTTATTATGACTTACAGAAATCCTCCAGTATTTTGGAGCAGCTAGAAGGAAAAATCTGAGATGAAGGAATGTTAGTTTATGACAAACTCTGGGACCTGTACAGTAACTGTTTATTGAAGTGGTCTTTGAAAATCATTGCATTTTTCTTTCCTTGCTTTGTGCGTGTATGTATATGCATGTGTATATATGTGTATGTGTGTATATATATATATATATATATGCATATATATATGTTATATTTTATGACAAAATAATAATAAAATCTATAATCAACTATAGTAATATCAGATAAAATAAATTTCTGAAATCATAAATTTGAAAATGTTTAGTAACATAGATCACCTATAGCAAAGTTGATATTTGTAATACCTTTCTATTTGATATTTTGAGAACATATACTGTTTTAATAGTTAATCAAATGGTATTTAAGATAGTGTTTAATATTTAGAATCTAAGAAACTCTCATATCTGTATCTGTGGATTTTTTTCCTTCCTGCTTTAATTTTAAATTGGCTTATGAAATATATTGTACAATCAGGGTTTACAATGATTCTTTAGATATTTTATTTAAATATGTCTATGGGTAAGCTAACTAAGATAACCATTTTTTAACATTCTGATATGTTAAGTGTAAAAACATTTGTGTCATCATCTTTTCCTGAAATCAGGAAAATGGTTATTGACATAGGTCATTGCTATAGCAATGTAGATATTTGTAATAACTTTCTACTTGATATTTTGAGAGCACTGACAGTTTTGGAAAATGGTATTTAAGTTAGGGTTGAATATTTAGAAATTCAAAAACTTGGCTATCTGAATTTGTAGATTTTTTCCTTGTTGTCTTAACTGTAAATTGGTTTATGAACGATACTGTGCAAACACAGATTTTGCAATGATTATTTGGATACTTTATTTAAATATGCCTATGGTTAACTAAGATATCCTTTTTTGTTTTTTGGTAGTTTTAAGTGTATTGTTTGTTTTCTTAAATAAGAACATTAAACATACACACATATACACACAAACACACAATACTTCACTTACCTGCCTGAGGTTGCATCTGAGGAATTAAACTTGTCAGTGGCTGAGAACAGAAGTATGGCTATTCATATGTGATTGGGTCATTAGAAACTCACAAACAAAAACTATAAGGCACATGAGGAAACTAAGACATGAAATATGAAAAATGAAACTTAAGAAATAAAATATAGTCAAGAGAACAAATTATTAAAATACAAAATAGAACCAACAAACATTTATAGGCAATTGTATTGAAATTTTAAAACAATTCAAGAAGGAGTCGGTATCAATGACTCAAATAAAGGAGATTATGAAATAAAACATGACAGTTATAAAAATTGGAAACTAAACAATCACTAGTAGCAGAAGGGATAAATTATTTTCTTTCTTATATTTACTTTAGATCTAATTTAGTTTTTTGAATTAATTCCTTTAATATGAAAGCTTAGGCTATCGGTTTTCAAAATATGTGTATGTATATTTAAAGTTAAGATGTTTCCTTCTAATAATTACTGCTTAGCTATATTCCTCAGATTTATTTATTTATTTATTTATTTATACACACACACGTATATATTTTTTTCCTGTATAGTGAATTCTGCCAAAATTATTTTCTAATTTCTCTTTTGATTTCTCATTCGACTGAAGGACTATTTAGAGGTAGTTTCTGAATTTCCATGATTGACGGCATTCCAGATATCTTTCTAATATTAACTCAAGTTTAATCTTGCTGGAGTCAAAGAATATAAGCTTATGATAAATTTATATTTTTTGAAATATTTGAAATACATAAAGATTTTTTATGGTCCATCCTATGGTCTTAGTCAACATATTATGTGCATTTGAAAATGTCAGTTGACTTAAGGAGTGTTCCAGAAATGTCAATTAGGTAAAACTAGTTTATAGTATTATCCAGTCTTCTGTGTCATCATAGATACTTTTATCTGCCTGGCAAAGCTAAATATTTGTAAATCTTAAAATGTATATTTCTGCATTTATCCTGTGTGTTTTACCATTTTGTTGTTGTTGCTTTGTTTTGTTTGTTTGGTTTTTTGTTTGTTTCCTATACTTAAAAAGTATGCAATCAGGTGCATATACATTTAGGATTATTTTAACTGCTTAGTATCTGTTGCAATTATGAAATGTTTCTCCTTAAACCTTTCTCCAGCAATATTTCTTATCCTGATTTCTACTTTGACAAATATTAATATGATCAATCTAGGTTTCATTTGATTTGATCATTTGAGTGTGCATGTGTGTGTGTTTTGTAGATAGTATGTGTGGGAGATGGGGTGTATTTGAAGATGGGTTTATATAGTATATATTTTTCCCATTTTTATATGGTGAGTCTTAAATCTGTTAAAGAGTATATCTTAAAGGCAGCAGATAGTTGGATCTTGCTTTTTTTAATCCAGTCTAAAGGTTTTTTATCGGTGTATTGAATCAATTAATATATGATAATTATTGATATATTATGTTTAAGTCTAGATTTTTTTTTTATTTGCCAATTTTCCACCTGGCATTTTTTTTTCTTATCCTCCAAAACTGTCTTCTTTTGGCTTGATTACTTTTTTTAATATTCCATTTATAAGTTGTCTCATTATTCTTTAACATATTTAACAATGGTTTGACGAGTTATTACAATATACAGACAAAACTGAAAACTTCAATTGTGAATAATATTTTATATAACTTCACATCTAATGGAAGAACTATAAAACAGCATCATTAATTTTTAGCCCTCCAAATATTTGTGCTTTAATATCACATTTTATTTCTCCTTGTCTTAATTTTGTAATTCATTGTAATTAATTTTCTTGAAGACTTGTATTAGGGTTCTCTAGGGAAACAAAACCAATAGGTTATATATATATGTAAATTTTTGTAATACGGTAATAGATGTAAATATTATAAATTTATAATGGAAATTACCTCAGGCATCTGTGGGGATGGCAGTTCCAAATTCCATAGGGTAGGCCACAAGCCGGGAACTTCAATGAAGGTATGGAAGGTTTTCAATGAATTCCCTATGAGAAGCTGGTTGACTGAAGTAGAAAGGGAAATTCTCCTTTCAAATGGCTGATACCATCACTTCTCTTTCTAAGGTCTTTGACTGATTGAATGAGATTTCTGTCATTGTTGTAGACAGTCTCCTCAGTTGACTGTAGATGTGAACATCTGTAGGATGCAATCAACTACTGATTATTTAAATCAATGAAAAATCCTCACAATAATAATCAGGCCAGTGCTTATTTGAACAAACAACTGGACACCACAACTTGGACAAATTGACACATGAACTTAACCATCATAAGAGTCAAATATATTTTAATGATATTAATAAAATGACAAAATACCCTTGATACAAATCCAGACATTTACAGTATTCTTTATTCTTTTGTGTAGATCTAAGTGTCTGTCTGTTATCATTTTCCTTTTGCTTCAGACTGTCCTTTAAAGATTATTTCATGTATATTGGCTAATATAAAATACTTTCAACAATTTTTTTGTTTAAGTATATTTATTTCGCCTTCATATTTTTATTAATTTTTAAAAAAATACCAGAAAACACCAAACACACGCAAACACTCATAATTTTTGATCAATCCGTTCTACATATATAATCAGCAATTCACAATATTATCACATAGTTACATATTCATCATCATGATCATTTCTTGGAACATTTACATAGATTCAGAAAAAGAAATAAAAAGACAACAGAAAAAAATTCATGCATACCATGCCCCCTCACCGATCAGCAGCATTTCAATCTAGTTTATTTTAACATTTGTTCCCCCTGTTCCATTTGTTCCATCTTTATTCCATACGTTTTACTCATCTGTTGATAAGGTAGATAAAAGGAGAATTTGACAAAAGGTTTTTCACAATCACACAGTCACATTGTGAAAACTATATCATTGTGCAATCATCTTCAAGAAACATGGCTACTGGAACGCAGCTCTACATTTTCAGGCAGTTCCCTCCAGCCTCTCCACTACATTTTGACTAACAAGGTGATATATATTTAATATGTAAGAATAACCTCCAGGATAACCTCTCAGCTCTGTTTAGAATCTCTCAGCCATTAACACTTATTTTGTCTCATTTTACTCTTCCCCCTTTTGGTTGAGAAGGTTTTCTCAATCCCCTGATGCTGAGTCTCAGCTCATTCTAGCGGTTATCTCAATCCCTTGATGCCGACTCTCAGCTCATTCCAGGATTTCTGTCCCACGTTGCCAGGAAGGGCCACACCCCTGGGAGTCATGTCCCATGTAGAAAGGGAGAAGGTGATGAGTTTGCTTGTTGTCTTGGCTGGAGAGAGAGGCCACATCTGAGCAACAAAAGAGGGTGACTCTTAGGCCTAATTTTAAGTAGGCTTGACCTATCCTTTGTGAGGTTAAATTTTATATGAACAAACCCCAAGATTGGGGGCTCAGCCTAGAGCTTTGATTGTCTACACTGCTTGTGAGAATATCAATAATTCAACTTAGAGAAATTGAATTTTCCCCCTTTCTCACCATTCCCCAAAGGGGACTTTGCAAGTATTTTTTTATTCAGTGTTCAAATCACTCTGGGATTTATTGGGGCATTGCTCTGGAGAAACCAACAAAATCTCATGTCCTACTCAAGGTTCCATGTACTTATGGTGTTCAATTAAGCTGTGCATATAATTATATTAAGAAATGCACTAGTCAAAATATAAATTTTGTACCAAATAGACATTTTTTGCTTTAGTCTCATGCATAAGGTAAAATTTTAAAATATTAATTACCATCTATTTTCAGCACCCTGCAGTAATGACATTCCTTTGTTCTTGCTCATGCAGAGACATTTTTTAAAATTTGTACACTTAGTCACTATCATTATACACTCTAGGCATTCCTAGATTATACCATCTCAGTTTTTATTGTCTATCTTTCTTTGTGATTTCATTTGTGCCCCCAGCCCTCCTCCCTCTATCATTCTCACATTCAGCTTCATTCAGTGTTTTAACATAATTGTATTATAGTTAGGTAGTATTGTGCTGTCCATTTCTGAGTTTTTACATTCAGTCCTGTTGCACAATCTGTATCCCTTCAGCTCCAATTACCCAATACCTTGCCTTATTTCTATCTCCTAATGATCTCTGTTGCCAATGAAATTCTCCAAGTTTTTTCACTAATGTCAGTTCATATGAATGAGACCATACAGTTTTTGTCCTTTTGTTTCTGTCTACTCTCACTCAACATAAGGTCCTTAAGGTCCATCCATGTTGTTACATACTTCATAACTTCATTCTATCTCTCAGCTGCATAATATTCCTTTGCATGTATATACCACAGTTTGTTTAGCCACTCTTCTGTTGATGGACATTTTGGCTGTTTCCAACTCCTCACAATTGTAAATAATGCTGCTGTAAACATTGGTGTGCAAATGTCTGTTTATGTCCTTGCCCTCATGTCCTCTGAGTAGATACCTAGCAATGGTATTGGCAGGTCATATGGCAATTGTATATTTAGCTTTTTGAGGAACTGCCACACTGCCTTCTACAGTGGCTGTACCATTTGACATTCCCACCAACAGTGGATAAGTGTGCCTCTTTCTCCACATCCTCTCCAGCTCTAGTCATTTTCTGTTTTATTGATAATGGTCATTCTGGTGGGTGTGATATGACATCTCATTGTGGTTTTGATTTGCATTTCTCTAATAGCCAGGGAAGTTGAGCATCTTTTCATGTGCCTTTTGGCCATTTGTACTTCCTTTTCTGAGAAGTATCTGTTCAAGTCTTTTGCCCACTTTGTAACTGGGTTGGCTGTCTTTTTGTTGTTGAGTTGAACAATCTCTTTATATATTTGGGATACTAGATCTTTATCTGATATATCATTTCCAAATATTGTCTCCCATTGTGTAGGCTGTCTTTTTACTTTCTTGATGAAGTTCTTTGATGCACAAAAGTGTTTAATTTTGAGGAGTTCCCATTTATTTCTTTCTTTCTTCAGTTCTCTTGCTTTGGGTGTAAGGTCTAGGAAATTGCCTCCTTGTGTAAGATTTATAAGATATTTCCCCACAGTTTCTTCTAACAGTTTTATCATCTTAGTTCTAATGTTTAGGTCTTTGATTCATTTTGAGGTAATTTTTGTATGGGGTATGAGATATGGGTCCTCTTTCATTCTTTGGCATATGAATATCCAGTTCTCTAGGCACCATTCATTGAAGAGACTGTTCTGCCCCAGGTGAGTTGGCTTTACTGCCTTATCAAAGATCAATTGTCCATAGATGAGAGGGTCTATACCTGAACACTCTATACTATTCCGTTGGTCAGTCTATCTATCTTTATGCCAGTACCATGCTGTTTTGACCACTGTAGTTTCATAATACACCTTAAAGTCAGGTAGCATGAGACCTCCAACTTCACTTTTATTCTCAGGATACTTTTAGCTATTAGGGGCACCCTGCCCTTCGAGATAAATTTGCTTATTGGTTTTTCTATTTCTAAAAACTAAGTTTTTGGGATTTTAATTGGTATTGCATTGAATCTGTAAATCAATTTAGGTAGAATTGACAGCTTAACTATGTTTAGTCTTCCAATCCATGAACACAGTATGCCCTTCCATCTATTTAGGTCTTCTGTGATTTCTTTTAACAGTTTCTTGTAGTTTTCTTTCTATAGGTCTTTTGTCTCTTTAGTCAAATTTATTCCTAAATGTTTTATTCTTTTTGTTGTAATTGTAAATGGAATTCGTTTCTTGATTTCCCACTCAGATTGTTCATTACTAGTGTATAGAAACACTACCGATTTTTGAGTGTTGATCTTGTAACCTGCCACTTGGCTGTACTCATTTATTAGCTCTAGTAGTGTTGCTGCGTATTTTTAAGGGTTTTCGACATATAGTATATAATCATCTGCAAACAGTGAGAGTTTTACTTCTTCCTTTCCAATTTTGATGCCTTGTATTTCTTTTTCTTGTTTACTTCCTCTGGCTGGAACTTCCAACACAATGTTGAATAGCAGTGGTGAGAGTGGACCTCCTTGTCTTGTTCTTGATCTTAGGGGGAACGTTTTCAGTTTTTCCCCATTGAGAATGATGTTAGCTGTGGGTTTTTCATATATTCCCTTTATCATTTCGAGGAAGTCTCCTTCTTTTCCTATCCTTTGAAGTGTTTTCAACAGAAAAGGATGTTGAATTTTGTCAAATGCCTTCTCTGCATCAATCGAGATGATCATGTGGTTTTACTACTTTGATTTGTTGATATGCTGTATTACATTAATTGATTTTCTTATGTTGAACCATCTGTGCATACATGGGATGAATCCTACTTGGTCATGATGTATAATTCTTTTAATGTGTTGCTTGATTCGATTTCCTTGAATTTTGGTGAGGATTTTTGCATCTCTATTCATTAGAGAGATTGGTCTGTAGTTTTCTTTTTTTGTAATGTCTTTGTCTGGTTTTGGTATGAGGGTGATGTTGGCTTTGTAGAATGAGTTAGGTAGCTTTCCCTCCTCTTCAATATTTTTGAAGAGTTTGAGCAGGATTGGTACTAATTCTTTCTGGAATGTTTGGTAGAATTCACATGTGAAGCCATCTGGTCCTGGACTTTTCTTTTTGGGGAGCTTCTTAATGAACTGATTCAATTTCTTTACTTGTGATTGGTTTCTTGAGGTCGTCTATTTCTTCTCACATCAAAGTTGGTTGTTCATGCCTTTCTAGAAAGTTGTTCATTTCATCTACATTGTTGTATTTATTAGCATAAAGTTGTTCATAGCATCCTGTCATTATTTCCTTTATTTCTGTGGGGCCAGTGGTTATGTCTCCTCTCATTTCTCATCTTATTTATTTGCATCCTCTCTCTTCTTCTTTTTGTCAATCTTGCTAAGGGTCCATCAATCTTACTGATTTTCTCATCTGGTTTTGTTGATTTTCTCAATTTCATTTATTTCTGCTCTAATCTTTGTTATTTCTTTCCTTTTGCTTGCTTTGGGGTTAGTTTGCTGTTTTGTCTCTACTTCTTCCAAGTGGACAGTTAATTCTTCGATTTTTGCCCTTTCTTTTTTGATATAGGCATTTAGGGCAATAAATTTCCCTCTTAGCACTGCCTTTGCTGCATCCCATAAGTTTTGATATGTTGTGTTTTCATTTTCATTTGCCTCGAGATATTTGCTGATATCTCTTGTAATTTCTTCCTTGACCCACTGGTTGTTTAAGATTGTGTTGTTGAGCCTCCACATATTTGTGAATTTTCTGGTGCTTTGCCTATTATTGATTTCCAGCATCATTCCTTTATGATATGAGAAAGTGTTTTGTATGATTTCAATCTTTTTAAATTTATTGAGACTTACTTTGTGACCCAGCATATAGTCTATCCTTGAGAATGATCCATGAGCACTTGAGAAAAAGGTGTATCCTGCTGTTGTTGTGGGGTGTAATGTTCTATAAATGTCTGTTAAGTCCAGCTCATTTATTGTATTATTCAAATTCTCTGTTTCTTTATTGATCCTCTGTCTAGATATTCTGTCCATTGATGAGAGTGTGGAATTGAAGTCTCCAACTATTATGATAGATGTTTGTATTTCTCTTTTCAGTGTTTACCTCATGTATTTTGGAGCATTCTGGCTCGGTGCATAAATATTTATGAATGTTATGTCTTCTTATTGAATCATTCCTTTTATTAATACATGTGTCCTTCTTTGTCTCTTTTAACTATTTTACATTTGAACTCTAATTTGTTGGATTTTAGTATAGCTACTCCTGATCTTTTATGCTTGTTATTTGCATGAAATATTCCCAAACTTTCACTTTCAACCTTTCTTCCTTGGGTCTAAGATGTCTTTCCTGTAGATAGCATATATATGGGTCCTGTTTTTTAACCCATTCTGCCAGTCTATGTCTTTTGATTGGGGAGTTTAATCCATTAACATTTAGTGTTATTACTGTACGGGCAGTACTTTCTTCTACCATTTTGTCTTTTGAATTTTATATGTCATGTCTAATTTTTCTTCTTTTTACCTTTATTGATAATCTTCATTTCTACACTCTTCACACCTCTCTCTCTCTTGTCTTTTTGTATCTGCCTCTAGTGCTCCCTTTAGTATTTCCTGCAGAGCCAGTCTCTTGGTCACAAATTCTCTCAGTGATTTTTTTGTCTGAAAATTTTATTTTCTCCCTCATTTTTGAGGGACAGTTTTGCTGGATATAGAATTGTTGGTTGGCAGTTTTTCTCTTTTAGTAATTTAAATCTATCATCCCACTGTCTTCTCACCTCCATGGTTTCTACTGAGAAAGCTACACTTAGTCTTATTGGACTTCCCTTGTATGTGATGGATTGCTTTTCTCTTGCTGCTTTCAAGATTCTCTCTTTCTCTTTGACCTCTGACATTCTGATTAGTACGTGTTTTGGAGTCTATTTGAATCTATTCTCTTTGTGGTACGCTGCACTTCTTGGATCTGTAATTTTAAGTCTTTCATAAGAGTTGGGAAATTTTCAGTGATAATTTCTTCCATTAGTTTTTCTCCTCCTTTTCCCTTCTCTTCTCCTTCTGGGACACCCACAACACTTATATTCATGTGCTTCATGTTGTCATTCAATTCACTGAGTCCCTGCTCATAGTTTTCCATTGTTTTCCTTTTATTTTCTTTTTCTTGTTGGATTTCCAATGTTCCATCCTCCAGTTCACTAATCCTGTCTTCTGCCTCTTGAAATCTAACATTGTAGGTTTCCATTGTTTTTTTCATCTCTTCTACTGTGCCTTTCATTCCCAGAAGTTCTGTAATTTGTTTTTTCAGACTTTCAATTTCTTCTTTTTGTTCATTTCTTGCTTTCTTTATATCCTCCCTCAATTCATTGATTTGATTTTTGATGAAGTTTTCACCATGTCTATTCGTACACTGTGAATTAGTTGTTTCAACTCCTGTATCTCATTTGAATTGTTGGTTTGTTCCTTTGGGCCATAGCTTCATTTTTCCTAGTGTGATTTTTTGTTGTTGTTGGCATATAGCCATTTTATTACCTTAATTAGTTTATTCTGGAGATTGTTTTCACTTCTTTTACCTAGGGTTTTCTTGCTGGATGAATTTGTTTTCTGTCTGTTCTTTGACATCCAGTTCAGCCCTTTCTGGACCACTAGCTTAGGTTTTGTTTAACCGAGGAAAATTTTTCAGTTCTTGTTTTCTTGTATCTTGCCCTGCCTGTATGATGCCTTTTCACCCCACCCTTAGGAGGGTCTACTTAGGTATTATAGATCCCAGCCATATTTTCCCAGACCAAAGTGGCCTCCTGTCAGGAGGAAAGAGTTACCTGTGTCAGTTTTCCCTGAGGGTAAGACCCAGCCGGTTGAAATATTTTCCTGTGAAGTCTCTGGGCTCTGTTTTTCTTATCCTGCCCAGTATGTGGTGCTTGTCTGCCTGAAGGTCCCACCAGTGTAAAATGATGCAGTACTTTCAACTTCGGCAAACACTCCCTGCTGGTGACATGTGGAGACAGAGGAGAGGCTGTAGGCTGGTTTTAATGGCTTCAAATTACCAAGCCCCGTGGTCTGACTTCTTTGAGAGAGGGATTCCTCCTGAGTTGGTCCTCACCCTTCCCCTGGGGAAGGTCTCAGACAAGCTTGTTTCTGCCCATGCCTGGGGCAGGTGCATCCTGAGTAGCCCTGCTGCTATATCCAGAGGCAGACAAGACTTTGTTGAAGCACAGCCTCCAAAGTCTGTTTCTTTTTTTTTTTTCTTTTTCCATCAGCTCTACCCCTTTGGCATAAGGGCAAAAATCAGTGACCTCTGCTTTGGCCAGGTTCACCTGAGCTGGGAGCCTATTTTTAGTAGTCAGAATTTGTGAATTAGTTCCACACTTGAAGCTTAATTGCACTCAGCCCCTGCTCCTGTTTAAGTCTCTTTGCTTTCCCTTCTGGGAAGCAGCCTGTGAGGGAGGGGTGCTGGCTGTCACCACTTGGGGAACTCATGGTTCTGGAGGGGCTCGCAGCCAGTCCAGCTGGTCCAGACTGGGGTACACTGTGTGTCCTGTCACTGACGTGGCCCCAGAAGTTGTTCTATACTATTTCTGGTTATTTAGTATCTGTTCTGGAGGATGAACTAAATTCCGCACCTTGCTAAGCTGCCATCTTGGCCATCTCTCACCTTCATATTTGAGTGATACCCTTGCTGCATTCAGAATTGTGGGTTGACAATGTTTTCTTCCTCTTCCTCTTCCTCTTATTCCCTTCTTTCCTATTCTTCTCAATTCAGAATCTCAAACTCTTATTCCATGTTTATCTGGTTTGTATAGGTTCTGCTGAGTAGTCCTTGGAGATTCCTATCATTGTTACTCTTACACAATGTGTCTTTTTCTGACCTGGATAAATGTTAAGATTTTTCCATTTCTTCAAATTTTAGTATTCAGTTATTCTGTGTTGTCATCATTTGGTTTTGATTTGCTTTACTGTGTTTTTCTGTTTATGCTGTTTTAGTTTATTTTAGTTTCTTAGAGCAATGTGTTACTTTCATTAATTTTTTAAAGTCATTATTTATTCAAATAATTTTTCTTCTTTCTATCCTCTGGAATTCCTTTTATACGTATTAAAGATCACTTAATATGGCCCCACTGAACTTCTGAAAATTATGTCTCCTTTTTCATTGATGTAACTATTGTTTGTTAGATCATGTACATTGCTCTTTCTTCAAGTTAACTGATTATTTCTTCAGCAGCATTTAATATGTTTATGGGCTCAGATATAATTCAGTGCAGATAATTACACTTACAATATTGAGCTACTGTTGGGACAATCCATTTCCAAAACTTTCCAATCAACCCCAATATAAATTCTGTGCAATTTAAGCATTAACTCCCCATTCCTTACCCCCTACCAGCTACTGGTAAACTATGTTCTAGATTCTAGCTCTATGAATTTGCTTTGTCTAATTCATATCAGCTAGATCATACAATATTTTTCTTCTGGTTTACTTCACTCAACATAATGCTTTTCAAGTCTCATCCATATTGATACATGAATTAGAACTTTTTTAATTTTTTAATGCTAAATAATATTGCATTGTATGCATTTACTATGTTTTGTTTATCCACTTATCAGATCGATAGACACATAGGTTGCTTCCATCTTTTGGCAATTGTGAATAATTCCATTATGAACTTCCGTGTGAAAATACATGTTTGAGTCTATACTTTCAATTTTGGGGGTATATACCTAGTGCGCTGGTTTGAAGCTATTATGTACTCCAGAAAAGCTATGTCCTTTAATCCTCAGCAATAGTATTGCTGGGTGGAATTTTTTTAATTGTTTCCATGAAGATATGAGCCACCCATTTTGGGTGGTAACTTTTGATTAGATCATTTCCATGGAGATGTGTCTCCACCAATTCAAGGTGGGGTTGTTCATTGGAACCCTTTAAGAGGGCACCATTTTAGGAAGAGCTTTAGAGCTACCAGAACCAACAGTGCAACCAGAACCAACAGAGACCATACAGTCTGAGATATTTGAAGATGAAGAAGGAAAACACCCCAAAGGAGCTTCATGAAACAGGAAACTAAAAGAGAAGGCTAGAAGACATTGCCGTGTTACTCCCAGCTGAGAGAGAAACCCTAAACTTCATCAGCTATTCTTGAGTGAAGGCAACCACTTGTTAGTACCTTAGTTGGGATATTTTCACAGCATTAGAACTGTAAATTTGCAAGTTAATAAATCTCCCTTTTCAAAAATCATTCCATTTCTGGTAACCACATTCTGGCAGCATTGCAAACTAAAACAGATTTTGGTACTGGAGAAGTGGGGTGCTGTAGCAAACACCAAACATGTTGGAATGGCTTTTGAAATGGATAAGGGGGAGATTCTGGAAGAGTTGTGAGACGCTTCATAGAAAACACCTAGAATTCTTTGTTGATAGAAATGTGGATTCTAAAGATACTTCTGATAAGGTCTTAGACAGAAATGATGCCTGCTTTTTTTTTTTTTTTTTTTCCAAACTGGAAAGAAGGTGATCCTTGTTTTAAAATGACAAAGTATTTAGCAAAATTAATTGGCTTTGGTTGGAAGGCAGATTTTAAAAGCTATGAACTTGGATATTTAGCAGAAGAGACTTCCAAATTAAGTGTGGAAAGTGGAATCTGATTTCTTCTTGTATGTTATAGTGAAATATGGCAAGGAAGAGATAAGTGGAAAACTGAAGATGGCCAGAGATGGCAAAGAGCCTGGGTACAGTCCCAATGCTTGGAGAGGGTAGAGCCAAGAAAAAGGAGGTCTCCCCATTGTACCCCCAGGTTGCACTCAGAGAGAGATGGACCACTGCATAGGCCCTTGAAAGGGTGGGACTGCCACTTTCCAAAGCTCCAAAGATAAAATGACTCAGAGACTTTGAAATCCTAATGTTTGTCCTGCAGGTTTTTGGAACTGTATGGGTCCGATGATTCCCTATGCAAATGAGAATATGTGTCTTATGATTGTCTCTCCTTTGTATATTGGCAGTGGATAACTTGTTCTGAGTTCTATAGGTCCAGAGCCAGAGGAGAATTTTGCCTTAGGGCAGACCATGTCTGTAGTTTAATTCATGAGATTTTGTGCTGTTTTTTATTTTGTACTGTATTTGAATTGTAACTGCAATGGTTTAAAGCTTTCTGATATTATTATGGAATGAATGCATTTTGCATTTGGGAAGAACACATCTTTCTGGGGTCCAAAGGATGGAATGTGCTGATTTGAATCTACAGCATACCCCAGAAAAGCCATGTCCTTTAATCCTCACTCAGTATTGCTGAGTGGGAGCTTTTTGCTTGTTTCCATGGAGATATGACCCACCAATTGTGTGTGGTAACTTCTGATTAGATGGTTTCCATGGAAATGTGTCTCCACCAGGGCAAGGTGGGGTTGCTAACTGGAGCCCTTTAAGAGGGAACCATTTTGGAAAAAGCTTTAGAGCCACCAGAACCAACAGAATCCATACAGCCTGAGACCTTTGAAAATGAAGAAGGAAAATGCCCTGAGGGAAGCTTCATGAAACAAATAGCTGGGAGAAAAGTAGCACACCTTACCATGTGCCCTCCTAGCTGAGAGAGAAATCCCAAACTTTATTGGCCTTACTTGAGTGAAGGTAACCTCTTGTTGGTGCCTTAATTTGGACACTTACACAGCCTTAGAACTGTAAACTCTCAACAATAAATTCTCCTTTATAAAAGCTGTTCCAGTACTGGTATATCACATTCCAGCAGCTTGCAATCTAAAATACCTAGTAATGGCATTTCCAGATCTATTTTAATTCAGTTAGCTTTTTCAGGAACCGGCAAGCTGTCATAGCAGCTGCACCAGTTTATATTTCCATCAGCAATGAATGAGTGTGGCTCTTTCTTCATATCCTCACAACATTTGTAATTTTATGTTTTTTTTTTTTAATAATAGCAATTATAGTGGATGTGAAATAATATCTCATTGTGGTTTTGGTTTGCATTTCCCTAATAGTTAGTAAGTGATGTTGAGCATCTTTTCATGTGCTTTTATAGTCATTTGTATATCCTCTTTGGAGAAATGTATATTCAACATTTTTGGCCATTTTTCAATTGGGTTTTATGTATTTCTATTGTTGAATTGTAGAGTTTATTTATTAATTCAGAGCATGAAACCCATATTGGATATGTGACTTCCAAAAATTTTCTCTTAATCAGTAGGTTTTCTTTTCACTTTCATGATAATATCCTTTGATGCACAAAGGTTTTTAATTTTTTGAGGACATCCCATTTATCTATTTATTTTCTTTTGTTACTTATGCTTTGGGTGTAAAGTCTAGGAAACCATTACCTAATGTAAGATTGATTGGACTTTTTTTTACACCATGTTCTAGTTTGCTAGCTGCTAGATCACACCAGAAATGGACTGGCTTTTAATAAAAGGGGATTTATTTTGTTAGTTCTTCAGAGGAAAGGCAGCTAACTTTCCACTGAGGTGGAAGGATGGTCTCTGCCAGCCTTCTCTCTAGGTCCCTGGGTTCCAACAACTTTCCCCGGGGTGACTTCTTTCTGCATCTTCCAAGGCCTGGGCTGAGCTGCAAGTGCTGAGATGAGGAATGCCAAGCTGCTTAGGCTATGCTACATTGCACTCTCTCATTTGAGCACCAGTCAATTAAGTCAAACATCACTCATTGCAGCAGACATGACTCCTAGCTGACTGCAGATGTAAATCAGCAACAGATGAGGTTCATATACCATTGGCTTATGTCCGCAGCAACAAAACTGGGTACGCACACCTGGCCAAGTTGACAACTGAGTCTAACTACCACACACCATTAAGTTTGTGGTAATTTTTTAGAGCAGCAATTAAAAACAGAGCACAGACACCAATATGACAGTACATTAAGCAGCTATTTCAACTCATGTTACAGAAGACTAGCCATTCATGCAGAAGAATGCAGAAATTATGAATCTATGTTAAGAAAGCAGGGAAAAGAGTGATTTGAACAGTGAATAAAGAAATATTTGCAAAGTCTCCTTGAGTAAATGGGGAGAAAGGAGAAAAAATTCAACTTCCCCATTGTTGAAAAATTTCAACTTTGCAAGAAGTGGGGACAACCAAATCAATAGACTGAACCCTCAGTCTTGGGGTTTGTTCCTATAAAACTTATTCCTGCAAAGGATAGGCTAAGCCTACTTAAAATTAGGCCTAAGAGTCACCCCTAGAGAACCTCTTTTGTTGCTCAGGTGTGGTCTCTCTTTCTCTCTCTCCCAGCCAACACGGCAAGCAAATTCAGTACCCTCTTCCTCTCTATGTGGAACATGACTCCCAGGGGTGTAAACCACCCTTGTAACATGGAACAGAATTCCTAAAATAAGCTGCCCAAATTACTCTGGGAAATATCAGGGTATCACAGTAACCTGTACAAACCAATAAGATCTCATGCCCTATTCAAGGTTCCATGTAATTATGATGTTCAACTAAACTGACTATACAAGTTAAATTAGATAATGCACTACCAAAAATATAAATTTTGAACCAAATAAACATCTTTCCCTTTCATCACCCATGGAAGTTCAAGTTTTAAAATATGAACTATATCATTTTTAACCTGTATTCTGATTTACCTTAGTCCTATGCAGATTAACTTCATTCATACATCTAGTCAAAGTCTAATCACTTTTTCAACTTTTTGATTGTTCCTTTATGCAGTAATGCTGATTTTCATAGTTTCAGAGCTCTAAGTCTGAGTTTCAGGTGTTACATAAGTACCCCAAATTTCTGCTGAAGACCAGGTTATATACAAACAATTCATTATCTCAAAATTTAGAAATAACAGTTAATCTCCTGAATATATATGACTGTTGTAAGAGCTTGCAATGCAGGGCCCTTTACAATAGGCCCCAACCTGATAATCCATGCTCTTGACTTCAATTCACCGAGTTTGCACATTATATGTAGTACATATGAGTGAGGCATGATAATATTTCTCTTTTTGATTCTGACATTTCATTCAGCATACTCTTTAAGGTTCATTCATCTGTTACACACCTTACAACTTCATTCCTTCTTGTATCTGCTCAGTAGTCCATTGTAGGAATGCAACACAGTTCCTCTTCCCTTCCTTCAGTTGTTGTAAACTTAGGCCACCTCCACCCATTGCAAAGTGTGAATACTGTGGTATAAACACCGGTGTGCAAATGTCCATTTGTGTCCCTACACTCAGTTCCTCCAGGTATATACTGAGCAACAGAGTTGCAGGATCATATGGCAACCCCACAGGTAGCCTACTATGGAACCACCACACTGCCCTCCAAAAGCCTGCATCTCTGTTTCCCTACTGACAGTCAAGCACATTTCTTTTGTCCACATTTTCTCAAGCACTTGTTTCTCTGTGTTCATTTTTAAACACTTCTATTCATTTATTATACAATCCAACCTAAGTAAATAGACATGCCTTTACCATCATAATCTACATGAAGACATTTCCTATTCTTCTACAAAGAATCCATACCTCTCCCGAATATTTACTGCTTATTGACATTTAGCTTTGGCATAATGCCTTTGTTACACTCAGTGGAAGCACATTACAACATTATTGTACTTGATTATAGTTTTTCCTGTATACTATCTATTTTCAACACCTTGCAATGTTGACATCCATTTTGTTCTCCCTCGTGCAAACATATTTTTATATTTGTACTTTTAATCACCATCATTGTTGACTCTAGGCATTCTTAAGTTATAATGTCTCAGTCTTTATCCTCTATATTTCCTTCTAGATTCACACATGCCCAGTCTTTCTCTCTCAATCATAGTCACATTCAACTTCATTCAGTGGGCTTATATTATAGTGCTACAATCAACTAGTATTGTGCTGTCCATTTCTGAATTTTTATAATGAGTCCTGTTTCACAATCTGAATTCCTTCAGCACAAAATACCCAATCTCTACCTTATTTATCTTTTTTCTTTAAAAAATTCATTGATATATCTTCACCTACATACAGTCCATAGATGGTGTACGATCAGTGGCTCACAATGTCATGACATAGTTGTGTATTTATCACCATGATAATTTTTTATAACAGTTGCATCTCTCCAGAAAAAGAAATAAAAAGAAAAAAGAAACAACTCATACAGACCATACCTTTTATTTCTCCCTCTCATTGTCCATTAGTATTTCCATCTACCCAATTTATTTTACACCTTATCACCCCTATTATTTTTTTATTTTTTTAACCCTGTTTTTTACTCATCTGTCCATACCCTTGATAAAAGAGCAACACAGAAGATTTTCACAATCATACAATCACATTGTAAAAGTTATATCTTTATACAATCATCTTTAAGAATCAAGACTACTTGAACACAGCTCAACAGTTTCAGGAACTTCCCTCCAGCCACCCTAATACACCATAAACCAAAAAGTATATATATATATATATATATATATATATATATATATATATATATATATATATAATGCATAAGAATAACCTTCAGGGTAACCTCTCAACTCTATTTGAAATCTTTAATCCACTGAAACTTTATTTTGTGTCATTTCTTTCTTTCCCTTTTGAGCAAGAAGCCTTTATCAATCTCATGATGCTGGATCCTGCCTCATCCTGGGAGTTCTGTCCCACATTGCCAGGGAGATTTGCACCCCTGGGAGTCATGTCCCATGTAGGGGAGAGGGTAGAGAGTTCACCTGCCAAGTTGGCTTAGAGAGAAAGGCCACATCTGAGCAATAAAAGAGGTTCTCTGGGGTCAACTCTTAGGCTTAATTTTAAATAGGCTTAGCTTATCCTTTGCAAGAATAATTTTCACAGGGCTGAACCCCAGGATTGAGGACTCAGCCTATTGATTTTGTTGTCCCCAGTGTTTGTGAGAATATCAGATATTCTCCAAATGGGGAGTTTGAATATTTCTTCCTTTCTCCCCAGTCCCCCAGGGGTACTTTGCAAATACTTTTATTCACTGCCCAAATTATTCTGGGATATATCAGGACATCACCCTAACCTGGAAAAAATCAACAAAATACCTTGCCTTATTCAAGATTCCAAGTACTTATGGTGTTCAATTAAACTGACCATAAAAGTTAAATTAGGTAATATGATACTCAAAGTATAAATTTTGCACCAAATAAACATCTCTTCCCTTGCCCTCCCATAGAAGTTGAAGTTGTAAAATATGGACAATACCATCCTTTACCTTGTATTCAGTGGAAGCATAATACAATGTTATTGATGACTATAGACCCTAGCTTGCATTGATTGTACTTTTTCCTGTATACCATCCATTTTCAACACCTTGCAATGTTGAAATTTGTTCTCCCTCATGCAAAAACGTTTTTATATTTGTGCATTTAACCATCATCATGTGTAATCTTGGCATTCCTAAGTTATACCATCTCAGTCTTTACCCTCTATTTTTCTTTCTGTTTTCATATGTACCCCCAGCCCTTCTCCCTCAATCATACTCACATTCAGCTTCCTTCAATATACTTATATTATTGTGCTCCAAACAGGTACTATTATGCTGTGCATTTCTGAACTTTTACTATCAGTCCCACTGCACTGTATTGCTTCAGCACCAACTACCCTATCTCTACCCTCTTTCTATATCTTGATAGCCTGTGTTCTTAATTTCAACTCTCCAAGTTCACTTATTAATGTTAGCTCACATTAGTGAGACCATACAGTATTTATCTTTTTGTTTCTGGCTAATTTCACTCAGTGTAATGTCTTCAAGTTTCATCCAATTCTTACCTGCTTCATGACTTTATCTTTCTTACAGCTACATAATATTCCATCATATGTATATACCACAGCTTGTTTAGACACTCATCTATTGGTGGACATTTGGGCTGTTTCTATCTTTAGGCAATCATAAATAAGGCTGCTGTAAACATCAGTGTGCAAATGCCCATTTATGTCCTTGCCTTCACTTCCTCTGAATATACACCTAGTAATGGGATTTCTGGATCATATGGCAATTCTACACTTAGCTTCCTGAGGAACCACCAAAGTGCCTTCTAGAATGTTTGTACCATTTTACATTCCCACCAGCATCAGATAAGTGTTCCTCTTTCTCCACATCCTCTCCACCAATTGTTGTTCCTTTTTTATTTTTTATTTTTTTCATATTGACCATTCTAGTGGGTGTGACACAATATCTCATTGTGATTTTGATTTGCATTTCCCTAATAGCCAATGAAGTTGAACATCTTTTCATGTGCCTTTTAGCTATTTGTATTTCTTCTTCTAAGAAACACCTGTTCATGTCTTTTGCCCATTTTTTAATTGGGTTGCCCATTTTCTTTTTTGCTGTTGAGTTGAAGAATCTCTGTATATATTCTGGCTACTAAACCCTTATTTGATACGTGGTTTCCAAATATTTTCTCCCATTGTGTAGGCTGCCTTTTTACTTTCCTGACAAAGTTTTTTGATGTGCAAAAGCATTTAATTTTGAGGAGATCCCAATTATCTATTTCTTTTTTCAATGCTCATGCTTTGGGTGTAAGGTCTAAGAAACCAACTCATATTAAAAGATATATAAGATCTTTCCCAATATTTTCTTTTAATAGTTTTATGGTCTTAGCTCTAAGGTTTAGGTTATTTATTTATTTATTTATTTTGCATGGGCAGGCAAGCCTGGATCTCCAGCATGGCAAGCAAGAATTTTGCCACTGAGCCACTATCACACTGCCCTCTTTGATCTATTTTGAGTTAATTTTTGTATGGAGCATGAGATATGGATCCTCTTTCATTCTTTTGCATATGTACTGCTATTAACTGACATTTACATAATATTCCAGTCAATAATAGCATAATACACATTCTTCTCAAGAGCACATGGGAACATTCACTATTATAGACCACATTCTGGGTCATAAAATATCCCTTAACCAATTTAGAAGGAAAGAAATCATACAAAGTATTTGTTCAGGATTCAATGGAATCAAGTAGACATCAGTAACAAAAGGTGTATTAGTTCTCTAGAGAAACAGAATCAACAGGAAACACTCACAAATATAAAATTTATGGAAGTGTCTCATGTAATTGTGGGAATGCAGAGTCCAAAATCTGCAGGGCAGGCTGTGAAGCTGATGATTCCGATGGAGGGTCTGGATGAACTCCACAGGAGAGGCTCTCTGGCTGAAGCAGTAAAAGAGCTGTCTCTTCTGAATCCTCCTTAAAAGGCTTCCAGTGATTACATTAAGCATCACTCATTGCAGAAGACATTCCCCTTGGCTGATTACAAATGGAATAAACTGTGGATACAGCTGACATGATCATGATTTAATTCTATGAAATATCCTCATCACAAAAGACAGGCCAGCACTTGCCCAACCAGACAAACAGGTACCACCACTTGACCAAGTTGACACATGAACCTGACCATTACATTCCACCCCTTGTTAGCTTGGCAGCTATACATATCATCTTAAATCAAACCTAATTTTTGAATAAAAACAATAAAACACATAGTTTTTCTTTCACCTAATACTCAACTGTCCTGCCTATAACTGGTGTATTAGTTAGGGTTCTCTAGAGAAACAGAATCAACAGGGAACACTTGCAAATATAAAATTTATGAAAGTGTCTCACGTGACCGTAGAAACACAGAGTCCAAAATCCACAGGGCAGGCTCCGAAGCCGATGACTCCAATGGATGGTCTGGATGAACTCCACAGGAGAGGCTCACCAGCCAAAGCAGGAATGCAACCTGTCTCCTCTGAGTCCTCCTTAAAAGGCTTCCCATGATTGGATTTAGCATCACTAATTGCAGAAGACACTCCCCTTTGACTGATTACAAATGGAATCAGCTGTGGATGTAGCTGACGTGATCATGACCTAATCCTATGAAATGTCCTCATTGCAACAGACAGGCCAGCGCTTGCCCAATCGGATGAACAGGTACCACAACTTGGCCAAGTTGACACCTGTCCCTAACCATGACAGTCCATCCCTTGTCAACTTGGCACATATATATATATATATATATATATATATATATATATATATATATATCACCTAGACCATACTTAATTTCCAAATGAAAACAAATAAGCACACATTTTTTCTTTTACCTGACAATACTCAACTGTCCTGCATATAACTGGAAACACATTAAATCTCTCCAGAATAGGGTGCAAATCCTTGGGCAACATTCATTCTTAAACTTGATATCTTACAACTTAAATAGTATAACATAAACAAAACAGCATTACAGTCCTCATTTCTGTAACTGATCACGTGGTCGAAGTTCATATTTATCACTACCTTCTTCCACTACCCATTCCATGTTCCCTTTCCCCTCAGCAAGCACCTCAGCTGGCCGTGGTTCTTTGCCTGGTGGGGTGACCCAAACCTTCATTCCTGAAGTCTCAGAGCCATTAGTGGTCCTGCCTGGATTGTGTTGTTGCAGTTTTCCATTGATTTTAATCACAGGGCATGGTAGTACTAATAGACACCCCAGGGGATCTCCTATATTCCAAGAAAACTCTTCTTTACCTCCATTATGTAGTTGCAGTCCTACTTCCTTCTGATAGTCAGGGTCAATTACCCCAGACAATAATGTAATCCCCTTCTTGGTGTGTTGATCCAGAGGCATAAGTAGCCCAAAGTGGCCAGGTGGCAATCTTAACTTCCAGTTCAGTGGTATCACTGTTGTTTTTCCTGGAGAAAGCACACCCCATTTTGGAACTAAAACCTGTAGACCAGCAGAACTCAGGGTAGCAGGGACAGGAAGCAAAAATTTTCCTAGTGGATCACTAGGAGTAATAGTGAGTGGCACCACACCCATTTCCACCCCTTGGTTCCTGGACCCATGGATCCTGGCTATGGGAGAAACAGCACCATACAGCGGACGCTGATTCAGAGCATACACAGCTTCCTGGAGAACATTACCCCAGCCTTTCAAGTTTTTGCCACCTAGTTGGCACCGTAATTGAGTTTTCAAAAGGCCATTCCACCGTTCTATCAATCCAGCTGCTTCTGGATGATGGGGAACATGGTAAGACCAGAGAATTCCATGAGCATGTGCCCATTCCCGCACTTCATTTGCTGTGAAGTGTGTTCCTTGATCCGAAGCAATGCTATGTGGAATACCATGACAATGGAAAAGGCATTCTGTAAGCCCACGGATAGTAGCTTTGGCAGAAGCATTGCGTGCAGGGAAAGCAAACCCATATCCAGAGTATGTGTCTATTCCAGTTAGAACAAATCGCTGCCCCTTCCATGAAGGGAGTGGTCCAATGTAATCAACCTGCCACCATGTAGCTGGCTGGTCACCTCGGGGAATGGTGCCATATCGGGGGCTGAGTATGGGTCTCTGCTGCTGGCAGATTGGGCACTCAGCAGTGGCTGTAGCCAGGTCAGCCTTGGTGAGTGGAAGTCCATGTTGCTGAGCCCATGCATAACCTCCATCCCTACCACCATGACCACTTTGTTCATGAGCCCATTGGGCAATAACAGGAGTTGCTGGGGAAAGAGGCTGACTGGTATCCATAGAACGGGTCATCTTATCCACTTGATTATTAAAATCTTCCTCTGCTGAAGTCACCCTCTGGTGTGCATTCACGTGGGACACAAATATCTTCATGTTTTTAGCCCACTCAGAAAGGTCTATCCACATACTTCTTCCCCAGACCTCTTTGTCACCAATTTTCCAATTATGGTCTTTCCAAGTCCCTGACCATCCAGCCAAACCATTAGCAACAGCCCATGAGTCAGTATACAAACGCACCTCTGGCCAGTTTTCCTTCCAAGCAAAATGAACAACCAGGTGCACTGCTCGAAGTTCTGCCCACTGGGAGGATTTCCCCTCACCACTGTCCTTCAAGGACACCCCAGAAAGGGGTTGTAATGCTGCAGCTGTCCACTTTCGGGTGGTACCTGCATATCGTGCTGAACCATCTGTAAACCAGGCCCGAGTTTTCTCTTCCTCAGTCAATTCACTGTAAGGAACACCCCAAGAGGCCATAGCTCTGGTCTGGGAAAGAGAAGGTAATGTGGCAGCAGGAGTGGAAACCATGGGCATTTGTGCCACTTCTTCATGTAACTTACCTGTGCCTTCAGGACCTGCTCTGGCTCTATCTCGTATATGCCATTTCCACTTTACAATAGAGTGCTGCTGTGCATGCCCAACTTTATGGCTTGGTGGGTCAGACAACACCCAACTCATGATAGGCAACTCAGGTCTCATGGTAACTTGGTGGCCCATGGTTAAGCGTTCAGTCTCTACTAAGGCCCAGTAGCAGGCCAAAAGCTGTTTCTCAAAAGGAGAGTAGTTATCTGCAGCAGATGGTAAGGCTTTGCTCCAAAATCCTAAGGGTCTGCGTTGTGATTCTCCTATAGGGGCCTGCCAAAGGCTCCAGACAGCATCTCTATTTGCCACTGACACTTCCAGCACCATTGGATCTGCTGGATCATATGGCCCAAGTGGCAGAGCAGCTTGCACAGCAGCCTGGACCTGTCGCAGAGTCTCCTCTTGTTCAGGTCCCCACTCAAAATTAGCAGCTTTTCTGGTCTATCGATAAATGGGCTGGAGTAGCACACCCAAATGAGGAATATGTTGTCGCCAAAATCCAAAAAGACCAACTAGGCATTGTGCCTCTTTTTTGGTTATGGGAGGGGCCAGATGCAGCAATTTATCCTTCACCTTAGAAGGGATATCTCGACATGCCCCACACCACTGGACACCTAGAAATTTTACTGAGGTGGAAGACCCCTGTATTTTTGTTGGATTTATCTCCCATCCTTTGACACGCAAATGCCTTACCAGTAAATCTAGAGTAGTTGCTACTTCTTGCTCACTAGGTCCAATCAACATGATATCATCAATATAATGGACCAGTGTGATGTCTTGTGGGAGGCAGAAAAGATCAAGGTCTCTGCGAACAAGATTATGACATAGGGCTGGAGAGTTGATATACCCCTGAGGTAGGACAGTGAAAGTATATTGCTGACCTTGCCAGCTGAAAGCAAACTGTTTCTGGTGGTCCTTACTAATAGCTATTGAGAAAAAAACATTTGCCAGATCAATAGCTGCATACCAGGTACCAGGGGATGTATTGATTTTCTCAAGCAATGATACTATATCTGGAACAGCAGCTGCAATTGGAGTTACCACCTGGTTGAGTTTACGATAATCCACTGTCATTCTCCAAGACCCATCTGTTTTCTGCACAGGCCAAATAGGAGAGTTGAATGGGGATGTGGTGGGAATCACCACCCCTGCATCTTTCAAGTCCTTAAGAGTGGCAGTAATCTCTGCAATCCCTCCAGGAATACGGTATTGCTTTTGATTTACTATTTTGCTTGGTAGGGGCAGTTCTAGTGGCTTCCACTTGGCCTTTCCCACCATAATAGCCCTCACTGCACGAGTTAGAGAACCAACGTGGGGATTCTGCCAGTTGCTCAGTATGTCTATGCCAATTATACATTCTGGAACTGGGGAAATAACTACAGGATGGGTCCGGGGGCCCACTGGACCCACTGTGAGATGGACCTGAGCTAAAACTCCATTGATCACCTGGCCTCCATAAGCCCCCACTCTGACTGGTGGTCCAGAGTGACGTTTTGGGTCCCCTGGAATTAATGTCACTTCTGAACCAGTGTCTAATAATCCCCGAAATATCTGATCATTTCCTTTTCCCCAATGCACAGTTACCCTGGTAAAAGGCCATCGGTCTCCTTGGGGAAGACTTAGAGGAAGGTCAATGGTATAAATTTGTGGCAGTGTAACAGGTTTCTTCCCCATAGGGACCTGGCCTCCCCTTCATTCAAGGGGCTCAGGGTCTGTAAACTGTTTCAAGTCTGGAAATTGATTAAGGGGCCGTGACTCTGTGTTTTTGTAATTCAGGTTAGACTTCTGTTCCCTTGACCTAGAACTCTTTTGTTTATACAGCTCCAACAAGAATTTAGTAGACTGCCCTTCTATTGTATTTCTAGGCACTCCATGATTTACTAGCCAATGCCACAAATCTCTGCGTGTCATATAATTTTGATGCCTCCTTTGAGTTTGTTGTCTATTATAATAGCCGCGTCTACCCTGTCTTTGGTGATTAAGTGCTGCCACCTGGCTTCTGCCAACTCGGGATCCTGTCATCCCCATTGTGTTTAAGGATTCCAGCTCAGTGACAGCAGTTCCTACAGTAATATCTGACCTACAGAGAAGTGCAACCACAGAGCTCTTGAGGGATGATGGTGCTAGTCTCACAAACTTATTTCTCACTGTTCTGGTAAAAGGTGCATCCTCTGGACATTCCTGGGGTGTAAGAGCAGGCTTTGCATGATAAATCCACTCTAACATCCCAATCTCTCTAAGCCTCTGGATCCCCTCATCTACATTATACCAGGGCAGTTCTGGCATTTCAACCTCAGGTAATGTTGGCCACCTTTTGATCCATGTTTCAACCAACCACCCAAACAAGCTGTTAACACCTTTTCTAACTGCTCTAGCTATAACATTGAATGCAGAATCTCTGCTTAGTGGGCCCATATCAATAAATTCAGCCTGATCCAGCCTTATATTCCTCCCACCATTATCCCACACTCTTAAAATCCATTGCCACACATATTCCCCTGATTTCTGTCTATATAAATTGGAAAACTCACACAGTTCTTTTGGAGTATAACGTACCTCCTCATGTGTGATACTTTGTACCTCACCTTTAGGGACCTGTTGGGACTTTAGTCTAGTTATAGGTCTAGAAGAAATGAGGGGTGGTGGGGGTGGGTCATGAAAAGAATTAGGAATATCTTCCAAGCCATTTGCTTCAGGGCTTTCATTTGCAGTTTCATCTGGTGAAACAGGATTAATAACTCTAGGGCTAATCCCTTTAGGAGGAGGTTGGGTGGCCAATTCCTCAAGGCAGGCTGGAGGTGGGGTGGCTATGTCCTCAGGGCAGACTATTACAGGGTTATCTAAAGAAGGCTCAGCATGGTCTAGGGTTTCAACCTCACCCCCAACATCATTATCAATCCATATGTCACCATCCCATTTTTCAGGGTCCCACTCCTTTCCAATCAATGCCCTCACTTTAACGGCAGACACCATGCAAGACTGAGATTTCAGTTTACGTTGTAAAGTTGCTACTCTAACAATAAGATTCTGAGTCTGATTTTCAGAGATCTCAAGTCTACGGCTACAGGAAATAAAATTTTCCTTCAGGATACTCATAGAAACCTCTACATCTTTCAGACGGCACTTAAGCTTCTTGTTTGAAGCCTTAAGCCCATCCCTTTCACCCTTTAATGTAGACAGTGTATCTAACAACAACCAACCAACATCTCTATAACTCTTATTTCTACAAAACTCTGTAAAGGTGTCAAAAACATTATCCCCCAGAGTCTGGCTTCGTACAAGCGAAGCATTAGGAGAATCGAATGATGATATTTTGACTATCTCCTTTGCCAACTCAGTCCATGGATTGGGAGTGTCATTCTGATTACGGGAATCAGAGTCCTTAGTGTCTCTGAGCCCAGTCAGAGTAGAAAACCATTCATAAAAACCCATTTCTAAGATTCTGTTCCTTAAGAACCACTCCTGGTACCAAGGTGTATTAGTTAGGGTTCTCTAGAGAAACAGAATCAACAGGGAACACTTGCAAATATAAAATTTATGAAAGTGTCTCACGTGACCATAGAAACGCAGAGTCCAAAATCCACAGGGCAGGCTCCGAAGCCGATGACTCCAATGGATGCCCTGGATGAACTCCACAGGAGAGGCTCACCAGCCAAAGCAGGAATGCAACCTGTCTCCTCTGAGTCCTCCTTAAAAGACTTCCCATGATTGGATTTAGCATCACTAATTGCAGAAGACACTCCCCTTTGACTGATTACAAATGGAATCAGCTGTGGATGTAGCTGACGTGATCATGACCTAATCCTATGAAATGTCCTCACTGCAACAGACAGGCCAGCGCTTGCCCAATCAGATGAACAAGTTCCACAACTTGGCCAAGTTGACACCTGTCCCTAACCATGACAACTGGAAACACATTAAATCTCTCCAGAATAGGGTGCAAGTCCTTGGGTAATATTCTTTCTTAAAGTTGATATCTTGCAGCTTAAATAGTATAACAGGAACAAAACAGCATTACAGTCCTTGCTTCTATAACTGATCACATGGTCATAGCTCACATTTATCACTATTTTCTTCCATTACGCATTCCATGTTCCCTTTACCCTCAGCAAGCACTTCAGCTGGCCATGGTTTTTTCCCTGGTGGGGTGACCCAACCCCTCAATCCTGAAGTTTCAGACCCATTGGTAGTCTTGCCTGGATTGGGGTGTTGCAGTTTCCCATTGATTTTAATCACAGGGCATGGCAATACTAAAAGATACCCTAGGGGATCTCCTATATTCCAAAAAAAAACTCCTCTTTACCTCCATTGTGTAGTTGCAGTCCTATTTCTCCCTGATAGTCAGGGTCAATCACCCAAGCCAATAGTATAATCCCCTTCTTGGCTTGTTGATCCAGGGGCATGAGTAGCCCAAAGTGACCAGATGGCAGTCTTAGATTCCAGTTTAATGGAATCATTATTGTTTCTCCTGGTGGAAGCACTCCCCTGTTTAGAATTAAAACTTGTAGAACAGCAGAGCTCAGGGTCGCAAGGACAGGAAGCAAAATTTTCCTAGTGGATCACTAGGAGTAATAGTGAGCGGTACCACTCCCATTTCCACCCCCTGGTTCCTGCATCCATGAATTCTGGCCATGGGAGAAACAGAACCATACAACAGATGTTGATTCAGAGCATATACAGCTTCCTGGAGAATATTACCACAAAGCCTGGCTTCATACAAGTGAAGCATTAGGAGAATCGAATGGTGATGTTTTGACTATCTCTTTTGCCGACTCACTCCATGGATTGGGAGTGTCATTCTGATTATGGGAATCAGAGTCCTTATGCCTTTGAGTCCAGTTAGAGTAGAAAACCATTCATAAAAACCCATTTTTAAGATTCTGTTTCTTAAGAACCACTCCTGGTACCAAGTTGGATTAGTTAGGGTTCTCTAGAGAAACAGAATCAATAGGAAGCACTCTCAAATATAAAATTTCTGAAACTGTCTCATGTAACTGTGGGAATGCAGAGTCCATATCTGCAGGACAGGCTATGAAGCCAGTGATTCCGACGGAGGGTCTGGATGAACTCCACAGAGAGGCTTGCTGGCGAAGCAGGAAGAGAGCCTGTCTCTTCTGAATCCTCCTTAAAAGGCTTCCAGTAATTAGATAAAGCATCACTCATTGCAGAAGACACTCCCCTTGGCTGATTACAAATGGAATCAGCTGTGGATGCAGCTGATGTGATCATGATCTAATTCTATGAAATGTCCTCATTGCAACAGACAGGCCAGCACTTGCCCAACCAGACAAACAGGTACCACCACTTGACATGACAAAAGGTAAAAGCAAGTTCCTCAAATATTTGAACATTAAAAAACTGACTTTTAAATAATACATGATTCCAAGAAGAAATCTGAGGAGAAATTGAAAAATACCTGTAATTAAATGAATTTAGAAGTATGGTTTATCAAAATTTGTGGGATGCAGTGAAAGAGTATTTAGGGGGAAAATTCTAGCATTAAGTGCATAAAATCAATAATCAAAGTTTCCTCCTTGGAGAGGCAAAGAGAAAGAGGGACAATATAAGCATAAAGCAAGGGAAAAAAATAATGAAAATCAGAATGAGAATCTGTGCAATTGAAAACAGGAAAAAATAAATAGAAAAAGTCAACAATGCCAAGTGGTCCTTCATAAAGATCAGTAATATTGATAAGCCTCAGGCCCAATTAAACAAGAAAGTACAAATTACCAATTTCAGAAATTAAAATCAGCAATAAGAAAACAAACAGCCTAATTATAAAATGGACATAGAATCTGAATACACATCTTACCAAAGACAATAAGCAGATGATACAAAACCAAATGACCTCAGTGTCAATACTTAAATAATTGCAAATTAAAGCAATAATTATGTATCACTACACACATAGTAGAATGTTTAAAATCCAAAAAACTGATAGTACCAGTTGCCAGAGAGGATATGGAGCAACAGAAACTCTCTGTCATTGCAGGTAAGATTGCTCATTGGTGTCTCTACCTTTGAAGATAAGCATTTTTTTTTTAAAGTCTAAACATAGCTTTACTGTATGATCCTGCAATTGCATTCTGTTACTTACTCAACTAATTAAAAAAAAAGACATCCAAACAAAAATCCACATATGAATGTTCATAAAAGCTTTAGTAATAATTTCCAAATTTACAAGAAACCAAGATGCTCATCAATCAATACATTTATAAAAGTGTGATGCATTCATTTAATGGAATACCATTCAGTGATAAAAAAGAAATGTATGGGGTGCAAGGGCACTTCCATGGTCGAATTCTCGCCTGCCATGCCGGAGACCTCGGTTCGATTCCCAGCTCATACACTTCCAAAAGAACAAACAAGCAAGCAAGCAAACAAACAAAAGCAACCAAACAAAAATTCAGCAAATGATGCTGTAATAAGGGGATACTCACATGGAAAAAGAATAAAATGTGACCCCCCACCACATAGCATAAAAAAACAAAAAAGGAAATGTGCTCTCATGCCATGCGAAATCTTGGATGAACCTTAAATGCATATCGCTAAGTGAAAGAGGCCAGTCTGAAAAGACCACATGCTATATGATTGAAATTATATGACATTCTGGAAAAGGCAAAACTATAAAGTCGTCAAAAGAGTCAGTGGTTAGCAGGGGTTGTTGGGGAGCTAGACAATGTTGAATAGGTAAAGCAGGGGGATTTTTTTAGGGTGGTGTAACTATTCTGTATGACATTGTAACTACATGACAATATATGTGTAATAAAACTCATAAAACTTCACAATACAAACAGTGAAACTTAAAGATATAAAAAATAATTATTTAGTAGCTTGGGAACCCCCAGGACAGAATGCATACTGTGGTAAAATAGTATAACTATATTACAAATGTATGAAAAAATCTCACTGAAGCGGGTGGGGGGGGAAGTACTGACCTAAGTAACTTTAGAAATGAGTGTATTTTTAGAAACTAAAGTCAGAAAAAATGCACATAAACGTTGTGTTTATAAAGTGATTAACCATGGGGTTACAGGTTCACAATTCTGATATTGTTAAGCATGCATATTGAATTGATCAATTAAGGAAATGATTGGTATATGGTGGAAGCCGGGTTTCTCAGTGTTGAAGAATAATCCATGAGTTAATGAACTAAAATAGAAGACATCATTTTGAACTCTATGAACTGCTACTTAGCTTAATATAGATACAAAGGATTGCATATAGAAATATTTATAGATATGCTTATGTACACCAGGTGGGGGGCACATGCACATAACTCATGCTCTGATGCTCTGTCACCTGAGAAGGCATAGAAGCAATGACACCTCAGTAGCAATCAAGCACACCAGATGTCTAGATCTTAGTTTCTAATATCACTCTATAATAGGAGGAATCAGAGTTCCTTGGAAAAGTGACTGATTCTAGCCTGGTGAAAGAAATATACAAGATGAGTCTGAAAGTATTTTGGCAATGCCAGAAAGTATTATGAAGTGTGCCTGAAAAAATACGCTGAACAATGCTCGGACTACGTTAAGATAACACAGGAGCCAACTGAAATAGTTCCAGTGGCCAAGCTGGAACAATTTGAGCCATAAAGTAGTACTGAGTTATAACAAAAATTATAAAACAAATATTCATAAGTCCAAAATTATCAAGGTAGTATCAATAGCGATTAGTAGAGGAGAAGGAAAATTGAAAGTCTTCATAAAGGATAAATTACATAAAAACTAAAGAAATTGAAAATAGTTTTCAATATTTAAACTATGTCAATAAACTAAAATTTCACCTAATAATCATATTTAATAAGCAATTTTATCTATTTCACCCTCCTGTATTGAAATTTTGATGATAATAACTAAAAATTTGATGACAGATCTTTCGGATTATTATTTATAAAAATATTTATATTATAGTTTCTCAAGCTTTTATCTGAATAAGCCCAGAATTATATTAACAATGAGAAACTGGAAACCACTGGAGATATTCCAATCTTATTACACTACTTCTACTTTTACAATTTTATCACTATAATTAACATAAGTTAAAATAAATTGTCCTCATTTGGCTTCATATACGTTTCCAAAATACTACTCTAGTCTTACATATAAAATGAAATATTTTTAATACTATCCAATTCCCAATAATTTAATCACTATCATTTAATGAAAAGGCACTTGTAATTTCTCGAAAGATTAGACTGTGAATGAACGAGATGAGAGTATGTTCAAATCTTCAAAGAAATACTTACTAAATCTCTGGAGCCTAAGGCGCTACAGAATTTATTTCAGAATTTGTTTCTTTGAACTACAAGTTCCGTATTTCTATTCATATATAGAGTTTTGTCCACTTTTTCTTACATGATTTTTAAATGAGAGTAAACCTCACTCTTCTAAATAGCCAATGTAATAGATGACATTAAAATATGAAAAGATATTTAATATATTACTTATGAAGCATTTCTCAGTAGTTAAGCATTTACAATGTTCATTGGCCTCCAAAGTTTATATGACTGTTTTCCTTGTGGTGAGGTGTTCTAGTAATTGCTTGTAAGAAAAACCACGAATAGCAAAGACAATGGTTACAGTATCCTTGGAATTTTCATTCTTCCGTGGATGAAGTGCACTTTTGCATTGATTTATTTCTCTTTTGTGATGACTATACAAGTTCTAAAATACTAGAATCCTCTTGAATTGTCACAAGCAAGTTCACCTTTATTTCTATAGTACCAAAAAAGCAAAAAAGATTGTACTCTTTTCTGTACTCTTTTATACAGTTTACCAGGTATAATAATTTTTCTAAACAAAAAGCAATTAGGCTATTAATGAAAATTATTTTTATATAAATTCTTGTGCATGTCTTTTGCTCTTTTGGTGAGCTTACCAATTTATCTTTATTATCTATAGGATAGGAAATGTTGAATCATATGGTAGAAAAACTTTGACTTTTGTGCCAAGCAACTTTTCAAAGCCGCTGTGTCAATTTGCACTCCGTTCAGCAATATATGAGAGTTGTTCCAACTCACCAACAATTGACATTGTCAGTTTTTGGGTTTTCATTTTAACTATTTGGCTGGGGAATTAGTGGTTTTAATTTTCAATTCTCTAAATATGAAATATGCTGTATATTTTACATACTTTTTACCATTGTGGTAGCCTCTTTTGTGACATTACTGTTAAATATACTGACTATTGTTTGGTTGTCTTGTCTTTTTATCATTGCTTTGTGAAATTTTTTATGCATTCCAAAAGGAAGTCCTCTCTATCAATCATCTTATCATCATCTATCATGTAACTATCAATATCGTATCTAGTAATCTCATTAAATTCATTTATTATTTTTAATTGTTAGTTGCTAGATTCTTTTGCATTTACTCTGCATACAAACATAATTTGGGGATAAGCATAATTTTATATTTCCTTACTAATATGTATGTTTTTCCATTATTTTTCTCTCCTTGTTGCACTACTTGGAACTTTGTAGTGCAAAGTTGAATGGAAATGGTGAGGGTAGATATCATTTCTTCAAAAGCTTTTAATAGTTCACCATTAATATTACATTTGCCATAATTTTTTCTCCCTTCATCAGATTTAGGCAGTGTACACTTCAATCACAGAACATAGCATATCTTGTTAAAGCTGATAGTAGGCTATTTTGAATAAGATAATGAAGAATAATTATAATTTCAAAATAATCCAACTGATCACATCGTCACATACTGTTTCCTATACTTTAAAAAGCATGACAACATGACTTAGGGAAATTGTAATACACAGCATTTCATCTCTTGCTTGAAGCCAGACTCATATTTGCCACTGCCTTAGACCCATGCATTAAAGTCTGTTTCAGTGGTCCCTGAAATTTAGTGGCTCCTACTCTGTCCCACTTTGCCAATGCCACCTTTCCAAGGGGCAAAATGTCCACAAGGCCAAGGGGATGTACCCACCTGGAGCTTATCAGTAGGTAAAATCAGTGCTACCTAAGTAGGCTGCTCTCAACCATACAGATACCTGATCACAGAATGAAGATTTTTGTGAAGGGGTTTTTAAGGTGAAAGCATTTTTCTAGCAGGGCCTTCCAGGGATGACTGGAATAAGAGAAGCATAGTTATTTATGAGTATGGGTATTTTGTTTTGAATAAGAAAATGAAAAATAAAATCATGGGTTCAGGTTGGCACCAAGAAGACAACACAGAGAACATTGCATGCAAAATCACTAGCCTAAATAGATCATTTTAATTCCTAAAAACAGTTAAGTGGTAATTGTGAGCAAGTAATAGAGAAGATGAGGAAGGCAATCCTCTCTGTGCCTCAGCTGCCATACCTAGTGACCCATGGATGCAGATGCTATTGCTCAGTTTGCAGCAGGGATTGGAATTACCTGATGGCCGTTGATGCAATGACAGCTGTGTGCTCCAGAGGCACATGCCAGGTGGTTGTTCACTCAATGCTTTAGAAGTTGTTTTTCTCAGAAAGTGCATGAAAATCTCAGGAACAGTATCTGTTTATCAGCAGTGGAGGTAAGTGTCCACAATTTTGGTTAGCTTTTAGGAGTAAAACATTTTCAGCTCTGGAAGGAAAGAAATTTTCATGAACAATTTGAGGGAAATCTATTTACAAGCAAAAGGGCATTTCAGCTGGAACTCATTTGCCAATTGTGACGACATCAAATATATTTAAATGACTCTGATAGTGGAAAATGGGCCTTATTTACAAAAGCTTCTTACAAATCACTACTCAACACTAAAATGTCTTCTCCACAAATCATTAACAATTATGGATTATCATCTTCTCCTAATATCTTAGTCAACGACATATTCATTATTAGTCTGGCTACTATTATCGTTACAACTCTAATTCAGTGGTGTCAAAATGATTATAACTAGTCCAGTCTCTGCAATTTGAAAGGTGCCCTTTGCAGTCTATTTTTCCAAAATAATAGGTGACATAACCTTACATATTATATCTGATTTGCTCAACAGAAAATGTTAGTCATTTTGTATCATTTGCTGCTCTCACATGGTACTGGGCTTAAGGTGAAGCCATTTTTTTCAAATAATATTTTAAAATATTTTTTTCATAAATACATACATATAGAGAGATTTTTGAACATTTTGATCTTTTTATAGTAGATAAGTTTTGTTCGAAGAAACCGTCTTTTTCCTTTGTACTCTTGAGTTGTGTAAATTTCTGAGCTGTATCTTGTTGGTCCCCCTTTAGTTAAATTTTCTACTAGATGGAATTCCCAGCATGCTATATCTAGTTTCATGTTTGATTTTTTTATTTTTCTCTCAAATTGTAAACTTTTGAATTTATGTAGGCATGTAATAATTTTCTAATTCCCCAAGCTCCACATCTGTTGGGAATATAATTATAAGACATCCTAGATTCAAGGAGCTTATTTACCTTTCTGAATAAACATAACTTCACTTTCCAAATTTAATCTAATTACTTATAGAAATGAGTATATCTCCCATTATCCAAAGACCAGTTGTAAATTTGGAACCTACCCTCTTTTATTCACTATATTTCTAACAGGGATGGCCAGGAGTATTGACTGCTTAGTTATATCCAGAAATTACTTAACAGTTTAGCCAGTATATACTCATGCTTAGTCTGGCTAAATTTAGTGGATGGATAAAGAAATTAAGGCTCATATAATATTTTCAAATATAAAATTGAATATTGGTGAGAGAAATCATGCCAAGAGTTCTGAAATGGAATAATTCATTTTCCTCTAGAACTATTAAAATACCAGAGCTAGCCTTCCCACACTGCCCTCTAATGTTCGTTGAAGCCTGTTCTTGAGAAATACACTTTTAAAAATGAAAATCTTTTGCATTTCCATTTGATTTATGGACTGCTTTGTATAATAGATGTGGCTTGTTTTACTGGTGCACTTATCTATGCACTAGATATTTAACTAAACTCATCAGGTTATTAATGTCAAAAGAGGTTCCAAAGAAAGTGGTGGATACTAGCATTTGCAGTCTCTAATAAAATGGCTAGGCACAGATAAGAAGATCAAATCCCCTAGAGTTTTTCAGCTTGAGTCACAAGATATTCAAGCAAATATGCACATACTCACTTGTCAAATTACCTACTTGTATTCTATGAGGCTATTCAGTATTTTTGACATTAGAGACAGTGCCTCATAGAATTACTTAAATAAAAATCATTATTATTTTTTACTTTTACTTCAGATTTACTGATTCCTCAATTCATGTTTAAATTATATTAGATATTCTTCTATTTTATTGCAGATAAAAAAGTTATTTGGCTAGGAGTAGAGTTGAGAATATTTCTTAATAGGTAAGAGTGTTTTGGAGGCTCAAATTAATAGCCTTGTTTGCCCATTTAGAGGTAAAGAGAGTATAGCTAGTAGTAAAAAAAAAAAATACATATAAAAGCATATTCTGTAAACATTTTATACCAGCTTTGAATCTAAAATATTTGGGGTCGTGAGAAACCTTCTTTTCTTCATCACCAATCTTTTCCGGAGTAAGAACTGTTGTGTGCTATATTGGAATTAAGCCAAATGAGTTTTCCCCTAAATTTCTGTCTGCAACTCCGTATTTAATTGAAAGTAATCCAAAGTCAGATTCTTGAGTGCTTGTTGTCAGTAAAACAATGTGACAGATCGTAGGCAGGGGGCTAGTGTCTGTGGGCAAGGGTGTGTTTCAATAACATCAGGGTTTGCAGTAAAATATTTGTTGCTACCTACCAGGTATAATTAGCAATGATTGCAAACACAGACAGGTATAATCATTACTCTTTGCCCAAAGTTTAGTGTTATTTTGGCATTTTATTTATAGGAAATGAGTGGGGGAGGGTGATGATCAATCAATTCAATTATTTCAGAGTAATTTTGAATGGCAAACAGTGATTGTGAAGAAACATAGATTTCTCAATATTTTTGCAAGAAATTAAGTGTCATAGAAGAGATCCTAATATTTCAGCATCTCAAACGTGAGGACCAAAGACTGAAACATGACATGCGAGTTGAAATTTTCTCTCACCTTACGCCATAATTACTTGATATAATTGTTCACATTCTAAGCACATATGCTCCTGAAGAAGACCACATCTTCAAAAAAGAAAAATATAGTAAACCTATTCAATATTAAAGTTTTACAAAAAAATTATGATTCCTGGTAATAAATGTTGCAAATATCTGCTAATTCTTTCTTTTTATGTATATTATGTCTCCAACATTTAACACAAAAATAGCATTATGACAACAAGGATATGCCTCTTTTTTTTTTTTTTTCTTGTCTTTGGAAAATCACCCTGTTGGAGTGACTATCTTCCATTTTTTTCAAACCTTATACAGAAACTCTCAGAAGAGTCCAATTTATAGCTATTTGGAAATGGCAACATTTCAAAATCACAGAACTATATTGTTCTAGGGCTAGATATTTTCCTCTAAATAATAGAATTCCAGTGAGCTGGAACACTCTCCTGCAGCTGATGTTTTAGCAAGCAGACTTTTCCCTGAAGCACAGTTGGAATTGAATCCAACTGTCAAGGAGATCCGCAGAGGTTGTTTCTAAGAATCTGTATTATCTGTGCCGAGGTAGAAGGGCAACAGACATGATTTCCTATTCTGTCTCTCTCCTGTGATTGTTAACTGAATCTCTTCTCTAGGTTGGAAAAGTAGAAATTGAGTAATGAGTTTGTGAGATATCAGATTAGTGTGCTACCCAAATGGGAGTTTTAATTGAATTAACCTTCGAATCAGTTAAATGGGCTTAAATATAACTATGCTGATAGATTTCCTCTGGACATTGAATTTCCTAATATTAGAGATGGTTGTCACAAGACAGGTGACCATTTAAAAAGATGTTATAGGTAAGATGCAAGCATTTGATGAGCGTTAGATGGACTTTAAAGATCTTTTCAACTTTAGCATTTTATCTATATTTGGCAAATTCCTCAAATATGTACCATGATGCAGAAATTTAGGAGAGAGACAACTCTGTATACAAGATAGAACAGATAGAATTTTTCTCTATATGTTTATCTCACATATCATTGCCTTATTTATTCTTTCAACAAATATTTACTGAACTCCTACTATACATCACATATGGTATGAAGTGCTGGGGATACAGCTGTGAATAAGACACACATTGTACCCAACTTTGTAATAACTAATAGCCTAATGAAAAATGTTGATTTTGAACATATAATTTCACAATTACTTTATCACAATCCAAATGGCAAGTAAGGGGTGGGGTGTGTAAGTATATTATAAGGAGACCTGATTTTGTTTCTTGGGAATTGGGAAAAACTTTTCCAGGGGAAATAATGTTGAAGCTGAGTACTGAAATAGGAGTTGACCAGCTAAAAAGGAGAGTGATAATCAACGTGAAGAGGCCAAAGTGACCAAGAAGCTGTTTTAAGATGGGAAGGAAATGAAGGTGACTAGGATAGGGACTAATCCAGATATGGCGTCTCAAGGGACCCCTCACATATATTCCATAGAGCTCATTGCCGTCAATGGAACAGAAAATAAAGCCTCATGAAAAGAGAAATGGCTTTGAAATTAGACAGATTTGCATTTGAATGTTGCCCATTCTCCTTACTAGCTTTGTTACCCTGGGAGAATTCTCTTATTCCTAATGAGGTTAGAACTATAATGTACTAGTTGCAGGATTACTGTGAGGACTAGAAATAATTTGCATAAGGCTCATTGACACACAAAATATCTTCAGTAAGAGGTTAATAATATTAATGGTACTTAAAATTAATAGTGTTATTCAATTTCAAGATGGCACTTTACCTTAGAAGAGTTTCAGTCGAGGACAATAAAAGCTGGAGACATAGCTTGCTACTCTTGTATGATTGAGGAGCTTTGAACAGTCCATTTCTTTTTTTTTGCATATTTAAAATTCCTTTTCCCAAGCCTCTTTACATAAATAGTATATTTTGTTTTTCAGGATTCCATGTTTCTTTCTCCTTTCTGAAGGAATTATTCTTTCTTTCTACACAATATTTTCTAATTCCTTGCCTCATACTTAAAAGGAGGAAGGCAGAAAAAGTCCTAGGCAGTTCCAAATCCTGAGGGATTTTGTAAAACTCAATTCCCTTACTTCTTTTGGAGAACATCAGTCTGCTTTTCAGAATGCACATATGCCATACACCACTAGAGGCCATGAGACACCTCTTTAAGTAAACAGAGCCGAATATCAATTAGCACATTAATTGACAGGCAAATGTTTATGAAGACATCTGGGGCAAATGAATTTTTCAGTGAGGATCACAAATTTGGAGGAAGGAAAAATGAAATATAGCATTTTATATTATTTTCCATGTTTAAGATTTTCTATAAATACAACTTTATATCATTATATAGAGGATGGCAAAGCTGTTTCAAATTAAAACTACATTTTTTCCTATGAATTTTCCTGTTTTTCCTATGAGGCACTGAGAGATTATGTGACTTTCTGTGATCATACAGTAAATTAAAATGAATAGTAGAACTATGTTCGGTCTCAAACTACTAGAACGTGAGACAAGCAAATAATATAACAAGTGAATAGTGTTTTAGTTTGCTAATGAAGCTGGAATGCACTATACCAAAAATGGAATGGCTTTTATAGAAAGATTTATTAAATTACAAGTTTGCAGTTCTAAGGCCAGAAAAATGTCCAAACTAAGGCATCCAGAAAAAGATACCTTGACTCCAGAGAAAGGACAATGTCTGTTATATGGGAAGGCATGTGGCTGGAATCTGCATCTTCTCCTGGTTTTTTGTTCAGACAGCTCTCTCAGCACTGTGGATCCTTCTGGATTCTGGCTTGTTTAGCATCTCATGGGAAGACACTTGTCGATGTCTGCTGGGCTCTGCATTTCCAAACATCCATGTCTTGGCATCCATTCTCTCTGTCAGCACTGCAAGCATCTCCTTCCACACATCAAACATCCCCAAATGTCTACATCTATGCCACTTCTAAGCTTTCCCCAAAATGTCCTCCCCTTCGAACGACTCCAGTAAACTAATCAAGATCCACCTTAAATGGGCAGAGTCAGTTCTCCATCTAGCCAAAATGTCACACCCACAATTGAGTGGATTACATCTCCATGAAAACAATCTAATCAAAGGTCTCACCCACTATTGGATGTGTCACATGTTCATGGAAACATTCCAATAGAAGTTTCCACCCAAACAATAGGCCTGCCCCCCACAGAATGGAATTAGAAGAAAAAACATGGCTTATTTGGGATACATAACAGTTTCAAATTAGTATAAATAGTTTTAAGACAAATTGCACCAAATAATAGAAAAACGCAGGATGTTTTTTCTTCAATTAATTTAAAAGAGCTGTTCCCATTAAAATGAAAATGTATAAACATGATATATATGCAAATAATTATAATTATAAATAATTAACTTTAACTTTTAGTTCTCAAAATCTTAAATTATCTCAAGGATTATTTGTCCCTACTTAATTTTCAAATCTTCAACTTCAATATATAGTTTAATCTTACTGATTATTTATATATTCAATTTAAAATGGCATTGTGTTGACAATTGAAACCCTCATCAATATTAGCAAAGAAACCCATATATCAATAAATCTGCACTTTTTAAATTTACTGCAGCAAGGGAAAACATAACCTGACAGTGCATCTCAAACGTTTGTTGGGAAGGATACTCATAGCATTTTTGCATCTAGGTTCAAGTGGTTTAAGGCAAGTCTTTTACATCAGGGCACTGATGGAATTTGGGTAAAGTTTATGAGAAAATTCTTTTAAAGAAATTCCTGGTAAATAAGCTGTTGTCTGGTAAGTAGGCTATTTGCCTACATGAGCAATCTGTTATTCCAATAGATCTGTTTGTCCAGTTGAATGAATGGTTTGGCTGGAAAAATTAGCTTACAAAAATATTTTGAAATTCACAGTGAAATTACTTAATATTTTACGTCTTCTTATCCTGAGCAAGAATTTCCTGTAATAGATGGCCATATTGATGCAGGTGATCTCATTTGGGCTAAATTCATGCTGTTGATATGAATTTTTGACCTCCCATTCCTCTTGTGTCATTTTTTGGTCTTAGTTGGAGGATATGCCTCTACTGTCAGTGGACATAGTACAGATCTGCAGCTTTATATTAGATAATGTGATTCTGCTTCAAGTCTCTATTGATGATTATTTCAACTCTTATTAAAATCTATCCTAGGTTCTTCCTGTTGGATAACAAACATTTATCTATTGAAAAAAATGTTTAATATTCTATAGATCACACAGTTATATATTGAAAAAAAAAAGCACAAACTACAAAGGCAATAAATAATTATGGGGCTGAGTATACTTCTGAACCAGTTTCCAAATCTAACCTTTGTGGATATGATTTCAACCCCAACATGAAGTAATTTTTCTGATTTTGATATTTATATTGAATATTTTTGGTGACATTAAACACTGTACAGTAAGCCCTTTATATATATATATATATATATATATATATATATATATATCTTAAGTATCAAATTTCTAATTCCATATCAGTCTAATGGAATTTTATTGGGACTGCATTAAATTTTTTCATTTAGGAAAATTATATCTTTATGAATTACAATTTTTCATGTTACATTCACTTGTTGCATCTTTTAGAAGACTTTTTTTAATGTCCTCATGCTACAATAAACATTTATTGTTAAGTGTGTTTGCTAATTTTCTAAGTATAGTTTGTGAGTATGAAGGCTATTGCTTTTTCTGTTTTAATTTTTATCTGCTACCTTATTGAATTATTTAATTGTTTAAATTATTTTTATTGATTTTCTAAGGTTGTTCAAGAATGCTTTAGTATTATTGTTAAAAAGAGATAGTTTTACTTTCTCGTTACTCATTTAAATGTTTGTAATTAATTTCCTTTGTCCAATTTCATGGGTTACTAACTCCAGCTCAATGCTAAACAGAAGCAGAGAGACCTAATGCTCTTTATTTATTGCTGACCTGATATTAGTAGAAATATCTCTAGTGTTACCCCATTAAATATTAAATGAGATTCTAGTCTTAGTACAGGGAGATTGTATATATATATATATATATATATATATATATATATTTATATTCACATTATATATGATCACATTATATGTAATCATATGTATGCTCACATTATTTATAAAATCATACTGTATATAAATAGTGTGTTTTATATACACATACATACATATATATAGTCATGTTAAGAAGGCATCCCTCTCAGTCCTTCTTTTTTGATTCCTATCTGAATATTTTTAGCATGCAATGATGTTGAGTTTTTGTCAAAGGCTCTTTTCAGTATCTGGAAATACTTTTATATTTATTTTCCTTAGATATAGTAGTATGGTGATATTTTAACATTAATTAATTTTAATGTAAATTATGAATATAAACAAATTTCCTAATATTGAATAAAGCTTGCACCACTGGAATTAATTCTAATTGAACATGGCATATTATTTTTCAAATGTAGTTTCTTTTTGCTAATATTCATTGGTCTGTAGTTTCAGGAATCACTGTTGTACTTCTTTCTAAAAAGTCTTTGAAAGTTTCCCTACCTTTTTTTTTTTTTTTTAATATGGAATGCTTCACAAATTTGCACATCATTGCTGCTCAGGAGCCATGCTAATCTTCTCTGTATTGTCCCAATTTTAGTATATGTACTGTTGAAGCAAGCACTCCCTACCTTTTTTTCCTCTTCTTTTCTTTTATTCTCCTCTACTTTTCTTTTTTTTAATTTATTTTATTTATTAAACATACCAACATACAAACACAAACATTCTTATCATATGATCATTCCATTCTATATATATAATCAGTAATTCATAATATCATCACATAGCTGCATATTCATCATCATGACCATTTCTTAGAAGATTTGCATCAATTCAGAAAAGGAAATAAAAAGAAAACAGAAAAAAATTCATGCATACCATACTCCTTACACCTCCCTTTCATTGATCACTAGCATTTCAATCTACTAAATTTATTTTGACATTTGTTTCCCCTATTATTTATTTATTTTTTATCCATATATTTTACTCGTCTGTCAATAAGAAGGAGCATCAGACACAAGGTTTTCACAATCACACAGTCACACTGCAAAAGCTATATCATTATACAATCATCTTCAAGAAACATGGCTACTGGAACATAGCCCTCCATTTTCAGGCAGTTCCCTTCAGTCTTTCTGTTATGCCTTAACTAAAAAGGTGATATCTATTTATTGCATAAGAGTAACCTCCAGGACAACTTCTCAACACTGGAATCCCTCAGCCATTGACACTTTATTTTGTCTCATTTCTCTCTTCTCCCTTTTGATCAAGAAGATTTTCTCAATCCCTTGGGTTTGAGCCCCAGCTCATTCTAGGATTTCTATCCCACATTGCCAGGAAGGTCCACACCCCTGGGAGTCATGTCTCATGTAGACGGGGGAGGGTGGTGAGTTTGCTTGTTGTGTTGGCTGGAGAGAGAGGCTACATCTGAGCAACAAAAGAGGCTCTCTTGGGGGTGACTCTTAGGTGTAAAGTTAAGTAGGCTTAGCCTATCCTTTGCAGGGTGAAGTTTCATATGAACCAACCCCAAGATTGGGGGCTCAGCCTATTGCTTTGGTTGTCCCCACTGCTTGTGAGAATATCAAACATTCTCCACTTATTCCCTATCTTTTATAATGCTCTAGAATAAGTTATTCAGTATTTGGATTATCTGATCTTTGAATGTTTGGTAGAATTCCTTCGTGAAACACTCCATATCTGGTGCTTCTTTCATGGGTAGTTTCATAATACCTTATGCTAACACTATTTTTTTTTTTTTTGGAATGTTTTAACTTTGAACTTTAATTGGATCAATATTGGTACTCTGTATTTTGTTAGGAAATTATCCATTTCCTATAGGTTTTCACATTTACATGCACAGGTTCTGCATATTTATTTGTTATGTTTTCTTTTCTTTTTTTTTCACATGGGCAGACACCAGAAATTGAACTCGGGTCTCCAGAATAGCGGGTGAGAACTCTGCCTGCTGAGCCACCATGGCCCTCCCCTCTTATGATTTTTAAACTTTTTTTTCAGTGAACATAAGTTTGTAATTTCACTTTATATTTCCCTTTTACCCATGATTTAATAGAAGCTTTTTGCATTTTCAAATGTAATGGTCTTTCTGTTTAAAACTTGTATTTATTTTTATTATTTTGGTTAGTAATTTCTAGTTGTTTTGCCTTTATATACTTACCTTATATACAATCTAATATTTCACCTCCTTATTTTTTGGTATCGGCAGGCTCTGGAAATCAAACTTGGGTCTCTGGCATGGCAGGTGTGAATTCTGCCACTGAGCCACCATTGTACTGCCCAATATTTCCCCTTTTACCCACAGTCATATATACACCTTTGTGCTATGAATTATTTTCACAATGTTGTGCTGCCATCGCCACCATCTGTTATCAAAACATTTTCATCTTTCCAAATAGAAACCCTGTATATTTTAAGCCTTAACTTCCCAATCCCTCACCCTACCCTATCCCCTGGAAGCTTATATTCAAGATTCTGACTTTATGAGTTTGCTTATTCTAATTATTTCATAAAAGTAGAATCATATAATATCTGTCCTTTTGAAGCTGACTTATTTCACTCAGTATGATGTCTTCAGGGTCCTACCGTGTTGTAATAGGTATCAGAACTTCATTCCTTTTTATGGTTGAATAATATTCCATTGTATATAGTTACCATATTTTGTTTATCCATTCATTGGTTGATGGATACTTGGTTTGCATACATTCTTGGTGATTGTAAACAATGGTACTATAAACATCAGTGTGAAAATATCTGTTCAAATCTCTGCTTTCAATTCTTTCAGGTATATACCTAGTAGTTAGTGGGATTGCTGGAGCATATTGTAGTTCTTCTATGAATTTGTCAAATTATCTTCCATAGTGGTTGTACCATTTTACTTTGCCACCAACAATGAATGAGTGTTCCTATTTTCTCTACATCCTCCAACACTTGCAATTTTCTATTTTCTAAATGACACCCATTCTAATGGGTGTGAATGACATCTCTTTGTGGTTTCAGTTTGTATTTAGTTATTGGCCAAAGATGTTGATGTGCTTTTTGGCCATTTGTATATATTCTTTGGAAAGATATCTATTTAAGACTTTTGCATATTTTTAAATTAGGTTGTTTATCTTTTTTGTTGTTAAGTTGAAGAATTGTAAAAATATATTCTAGATATTAAGCATTTATTGGATTTGTGGGTTCCAATATTTTCTCCCATTATGTAGGTCACCATTTTGTGTTCATGAAAAAGTCCTTTGGGACACAAAAAAGCTTTCAGTTTGGGTGAGATTCCATTTATTTTTCTTTTGTTGTTTTTGCTTGGGTGAAAAATCTAGGAAACTATTGCCTAACACAAGGTCCTGAAAAGGATTCCCTACATTTTCTTGTATGAGTTTGATAGATCTGGCTCTTATATTTTGGTCTTGAATGATTTGGGGCTGATTGTTGCATAAGGTAAGCGGTAGGATTCTTTCTTCCTCTTCTTCTCCTTCCTCTTCTATAGGGATCCTCAGTACCATTTGTTGAAAAGAATATTCTTTCCCAATTGAGTATTTTTGCCCCCTTGTTAACATTCAGTTGCCCATGAAGGTTTTTATTTTTCTCAATTCTATTCCACTTCTCTATATATCTGTGCTGGATTTTGTCAGTTGCCTTTTCTGCATCAATTGAGATGATCATGTGTTTTCTTTTTCCTTCTTTCTGTTCATGAGGTGTATTGCATTAGTTGATTTTCTAATCTTTGAACCACGCTTGCATAGCAGAGATAAATTCCACTTGAACATGGTGTATCTAATTTATTTGCATATAGTTGTTCCTTATATCCTCGTATTGTCCTTTTCGTTTCAAAAGCGTCGGTAGTAATGTTCCCCTTTTTCTTTCTAATTTTTGCTACTCGTATTCTCTTTTTTTCTTCATCAGCCTAGCTAAAGGTTTGTAAATTTTATTGGTCTTTTCCAAGAGCCAAATTTTGGTTTTGTGGATACTGTCTATTGTGTGTGAGTATGTGTGTGTGTGTGTGTACGTGGGTGTTGTTTCCTTCCTTCTGATGGCTTTGGTTTAGTTTACTCTTATTTTTCTAATTCTTATAGTTCTGAGGTTAGGTGTCTGATTTGAAGTCTTCCTTTTTTTTAAATGTAAGCATTTAGAGCTATATATTTACCTTTAAGTACTGCCTTTGCTTCTTCTTAAAAGTTTCTGCATGTTGTATTTTCATTTTCATTCATCTCAAGATAAATCCTAATTTCTCTTTTTTTCTTTAACATATTGTTTGCTTAAGGGTATGTTATTTAATTTCCATGTATTTGAAAATTTCCCATTTCTGCCTCTATTATTGTTTTCTAACATCATCCTTTGAGGCTGGAGAAGAAACATTATATAATTTCAATATTTTTGAATTTATTGAGACTGCTCTGTGACATATCGTATGGTCTTCCTTGGAGAATAATCCATGTGCACTCAAGAATAATGTGTATTCTATTGTTGGGTGAAGTGTTCTATATATGTCTGTTAAGTCTAATTGATTTAAAGTATCATTCAAATCTTCTATTTCCTCATTGATCTTCTGACAAGATATGTTATCCATTATTAAAAGTGGTACATTAAAAGCCATTACTAATACTGTAGAGCCACCAGTTTCTCCCTTCAAATCTGTCAGTATTTGTTTCATGTATTTTGTGTCTCTGCTATTAGCTGCATATAATTATTACATCTTCTTGTTGAATTGACTCCTCTATCAGTATACAATGACTATCTTTGTCCCTCATAACTGTTTTTGACTTAAAGTCTATTTTACCTGATTTTATGTAGCTACCCCAGCTCTCTTTTGGTTACTGTTTACATGGTATATTTTAAATTGAGTCTCTTGCAGACAACATCTAATATAACCAGGTCATACTTTTATATTTGTTCTGCCAATCTCTGGATATTTTTGGAGTTTAATCCATTTACATTTAAAGTCAGTGATGATAATGTAGTCTTCTGCTATTTTGCTATTTGGCCTATGTGAGTCTTAATAACCTTTTTTGTCCCCAAGTTCTTCTGTCAGTGCCTATTTGACACCTACATAGTTGTTACTATGGGGTTAAAATTTAACATCCTAAATATATAGCAATTATACTTCGTTTGATACCTACTTGACTTCAATAGCATACATATACACTTTCTATACCCATCTGATCCCAACTTTATTTTGTGCTTCTTACCACTTACATCTTTTTCTTTTCTTTTTAACATGGGCAGGCACCTGGAATTGAACCCAGGTCTCGGGTACAGAAGGTGAGAACTCTGCCTGCTGAACCACCATGGCCTACCCACTTTTTTTACATTGTTTGCTCCAAATCATGGATTTATCATGACATTTTTTGCATTCACATTTTAGCAACTATAGGAAGAAGCAGAATTACATAATAAACTATACATTACAATAAAACTGGTGTTTATAATTACCCAGATGATTACTTAATGGGGTTCTTTTTTTTTTTTTTATGCCACTTGGAACCTCTATCTATTGGTTCATGTTGAAGAGTTCACTGTAGCATTGCTTGTAGGACAGGTCTACGGTGATGCATTCCCTCAACTTTTGTTTATCTGAGAATATTTTAGTCTCACTGAAAGAAAGTCTCACAAGATATAAAATTATAGGATGGTAGATGTCTTCTTCTTCAATGTGATTTTTTTTAGATATATTCACATACCATATAATCCCTCCAAAGTATTCAAATGATACTTCATAGTATCATCATGCAGTTGATACATCATACAGTTGTGCATTCATCACCACAATTTCAGAACATTTTCAGAATTAAAAACAAAAGAAAACCCAAACACCTGATACCCTTTCCCCTCCTATTATTGTTACCTTAATAGGTTTATTCACAACCGTATGTTCTAGTTTGTTAGCTCCTGGAATACAATATACCAGAAACAGAACAGCTTTTAAAAGGGGAAATTTATTAGGTTTCAAGTTTGCAGTTCTAAGGTTATGAAAATGTCCCGATTCAAGCAAGACTATAGACATGCCCAATCTAAGGCATCCAGGGGAAGATAGTCTGGTTCAAGAAGGCCAATGATGTTCAAGGTTTCTCTCTCAACTGCAAAGGAACATGGCAAACATGGAGACATCTGCTAGCTTTCTCTCCAGGCTTCTTGTTTCATGAAGTTCCCTGCAGGGCATTTTCCTTCTTCATCTCCAAAGGTCTCTGACTGCCTGGGCTCTCAGGGTTCTCATGGCTCTCTCCAAAATGTTTCTACTTTTTAAAGAATTCCAGTAAACTAATCAAGATCCACCTGGAATGGATGGAGTCACATCTCCCTCTAATCAAAGGGTAATATCCACAGTTGGGTGAATCACATCTCTGTGGAGATAATCTAATCAAGTTTCCAACCTACAGTGTTGAAGAGGAATCAAAAGAAATGGCTGCCTCCACAAAATGGATTAGAATTAAAACATGATTTTTCTAGGGCTCAGAATTCTTTCAAACCAGCACACCATATAATCCAAGATGTTTTCTTTCAGCACTTTAAGTAGTTCAACCCACTACCTCCTTGCGTCCATGTTTCTGATGAGAAATTGTAACCAATCTAATTGAACACCCTTGTACATAGTACATTTGTTTTTTTTTCTCTCTATTATAGTTTTAATTCTTATTCTGTTGTCTTTTTATTTCTTTTTCTAAGTCGATGCAAATGTACTAAGAAATGATGAATATGCAACTATGTGATGATATTAAGAATTACATTTGTTTTTTTCTTACAGTTTTCAGAACTTTCTCTTTGTCTTTTGGATTTCATAGGTTCAGTTCATGACAGGGTGTATTTTCTTCGCTTTTGTCCTGTTTGCTGTTCTTTGGGCTTCTTTTTTCTTTTTCCTTTGGATTTCTTAAATTTGCATTTTCATGTATTTTGCTAAGTTTGGGAATTTTTTTTTTATTACCTTGAGTTGAATATTCCTTTGCCCCTTTCTTTCATTCTCCTTCTTTTGGAACTACCATAATGTGTATATTGGTATGCATGTTGATGTCGTAGAGGTGTCTTGGGCTATTTTCACTTCTCGCAATTATTTTTTTTTCTTTGTGTTCTCCTTCTAACTCACTTTAATTGTTTTGTGTTCAAGTTCACTAATTCCCTCTTCTGCCTGCTCCAATATGCTGTTGAAACCTTCCTGTAATTTTTCATTTCAGGTCTTGTAATCTTCAATTCCAGTAGTTCTGTTTAATTACTTTAAAAAATTTTTTGTGTCTTTACTAAGATTTTCATATTGCTTTTTCATTGTGTTCCTGATATCCTTTAGTTCTTTCTCTGTATATTTCCCTTTATTTCTTTGAGCATTTTAAAACATCATTTTAAAAAAGTTTTTGTTTGTTTTACCACACTCTGGTCTCCTTGTTGGTGTTTCTGGATTTTTATCCTCTTCCCTTGGATGGACCACCAATTCATGTTTGTTTGTTTTATAGTCTTTTGTTGCACACTGTACATTTTAATATTTTAAAATGTTACCTCTTGGATTTATCCCCTGAGTTGTCTGTTTCTTGATTTTGTAACCAGCTGTTAATAAGACAGAGATTTTCTTGAGCATCACGCCTCCTATCAAGAATGTTCACCCAAGACAAATGCAGTGTGCAAGGCCCTTCCTGCCTTTTCTGGGTCTGTGTCTTTTCCTGGGCTTGTGCTTATTAGTTATTTTGGAGTTATCTCATTTACAGCAGTTTGAACGCCCTCTCTTATCTTCTCAGAAGACAGACCTCTCCCTCTCCTGTGTTTAACTCAGGCTAACCTTTGCCCCAGACTGTCAGCCTCTAATTTCTTACACTCCTTTCGTTGTCTCCAGCTGCTTTGTGTGGAGCAGGGTTGGGGCCTGGGGGGTTGGTGGGGGGGAATTCTGTGAGCAGGTGACAAACCAGAAAAGTTTCCCAAGATAGTCTGTCCCAGCAGAAACAGGGCCAGGATCCACAAAATAGGTGCAGACCTGCTCCAAAATGCCCTGTGGAAGGAATAAGGAAGGGTACCGGGAGCCTCTGCCACAGCTCCCCAGTGCTGAGTTTTCTTGGCCTGTCCAGCAAACCCTTCAGCAAACTGTCCCCTGCACCTCTGAGGAGGTGTAGCATCCTCGTCACCACTGCTCCTGCCTTTGTCCTCTCCTGATATTAAGGAAGAGGATTTTTACGTCCCTTTCTGTCTCCAATGAGTTAGTCAGGGGGTGGGCCACACAGCAGCTTGTATGGGTACGAGTAACCACCAAGTAGAGAAAGCACGTTACTGGTCTCTCCCATACTTTACTAGCCTCTTCTACCTGCTCTTCCCTGGATCCTATATCATCATCTACTGACCTCCTGAGTTTCAAAATAGTTGTTGCAAACAGTCCCTACTCGTTTTATAGTTGTTCTGGTCAGAAGGACTTAATCTTAGAGCTTCCTACTCTACCATCTGTCTACCTCTGCGTTCCTTTTTTTTTTTTTTTTTTTTTTATTAATTAAAAAAAAGAATTAACAAAACAATTAGAAATCATTCCAATCTACATGTACAATCAGTAATTCTTAATAACATCACATAGTTGCATATTCATCATTTCTTAGTACATTTGCATCGATTTAGAAAAAGAAATAAAAAGACAACAGAATAAGAATTAAAACAATAATAGAAAGAAAAAAAAACAAAAACAAAAAACCTATACCTCACATGCAGCTTCATTCAGTGTTTTAACATAATTGCATTACAATTGGGTAGTATTGTGCTGTCCATTTCTGAGTTTTTATATCCAGTCCCGTTGTACAGTCTGTATCCCTTCATCTCCAATTATCCCTTCTCTTTTTTTTTTTTTTTTAATTAACGGAAAAAAAGAAATTAACCCAACATTTAGAGATCATACCATTCTACACATGCAATCATTAATTCTTAACATCATCACATAGATGCATGATCATCATTTCTTAGTACATTTGCATTGGTTTAGAAGAACTAGCAACATAAACGAAAAAGATATAGAATGTTAATATAGAGAAAAAAATAAAAGTAATAATAGTAAAATCAAAACAAAACAAAACAAAACAAAACAAAAACCTATAGCTCAGATGCAGCTTCATTCAGTGTTTTAACATGATTACTTTACAATTAGGTATTATTGTGCTGTCCATTTTTGAGTTTTTGTATCTAGTCCTGTTGCACAGTCTGTATTCCTTCAGCTTCAATTACCCATTGTCTTAACCTGTTTCTAACTCCTGCTGAACTCTGTTACCAATGACATATTTCAAGTTTATTCTCGAATGTCCGTTCACATCAGTGGGACCATACAGTATTTGTCCTTTAGTTTTTGGCTGGATTCACTCAGCATAATATTCTCTAGGTCCATCCATGTTATTACATGGTTCATAAGTTTATCTTGTCTTAAAGCTGCATAATATTCCATCGTATGTATATACCACAGTTTGTTTAGCCACTCTTCTGTTGATGGAGATTTTGGCTGTTTCCATCTCTTTGCAATTGTAAATAATGCTGCTATAAACATTGGTGTGCAAATGTCCGTTTGTGTCTTTGCCCTTAAGTCCTTTGAGTAGATACCTAGCAATGGTATTGCTGGGTCGTATGGCAATTCTATATTCAGCTTTTTGAGGAACCGCCAAACTGCCTTCCACAGTGGTTGCACCCTTTGACATTCCCACCAACAGTGGATAAGTGTGCCTCTTTCTCCGCATCCTCTCCAGCACTTGTCATTTTCTGTTTTGTTGATAATGGCCATTCTGGTGGGTGTGAGATGATATCTCATTGTGGTTTTGATTTGCATTTCTCTAATGGCCAGGGACATTGAGCATCTCTTCATGTGCCTCTTGGCCATCCGTATTTCCTCTTCTGAGAGGTGTCTGTTCAAGTCTTTTTCCCATTTTGTAATTGGGTTGGCTGTCTTTTTTTTGTTGAGATGAACAATCTCTTTATAAATTCTGGATACTAGACCTTTATCTGATATATCATTTCCAAATATTGTCTCCCATTGTGAAGGCTGTCTTTCTACTTTCTTGATGAAGTTCTTTGATGCACAAAAGTGTTTAATTTTGAGGAGTTCCCATTTATTTATTTCCTTCTTCAGTGTTCTTGCTTTAGGTTTAAGGTCCATAAAACCGCCTCCAATTGTAAGATCCATAAGATATCTCCCAACATTTTCCTCTAACTGTTTTATGGTCTTAGACCTAATGTTTAGATCTTTGATCCATTTTGAGATCTTTTGTATAGGGTGTGAGATATGTGTCCTCTTTCATTCTTTTGCATATGGATATCCAGTTCTCTAGGCACCATTTATTGAAGAGACTGCTCTGTCCCAGGTGAGTTGGCTTGACTGCCTTATCAAAGATCAAATGTCCATAGATGAGAGGGTCTATATCTGAGCACTCTATTCGATTCCATTGGTCAATATATCTATCTTTATGCCAATACCATGCTGTTTTGACCACTGTGGCTTCATAATATGCCTTAAAGTCAGGCAGCGCGAGACCTCCAGCTTCGTTTTTTTTCCTCAAGATGTTTTTAGCAATTCGGGGCACCCTGCCCTTCCAGATAAATTTGCTTATTGGTTTTTCTATTTCTGAAAAATAAGTTGTTGGGATTTTGATTGGTATTGCATTGAATCTGTAAATCAATTTAGGTAGGATTGACATCTTAACTATATTTAGTCTTCCAATCCATGAACACGGTATGCCCTTCCATCTATTTAGGTCTTCTGTGATTTCTTTTAGCAGTTTTTTGTAGTTTTCTTTATATAGGTTTTTTGTCTCTTTAGTTAAATTTATTCCTAGGTATTTTATTCTTTTAGTTGCAATTGTAAATGGGATTCGTTTCTTGATTTCCCCCTCAGCTTGTTCATTACTAGTGTATAGAAATACTACAGATTTTTGAATGTTGATCTTGTAACCTGCTACTTTGCTGTACTCATTTATTAGCTCTAGTAGTTTTGTTGTAGATTTTTCCGGGTTTTCGACGTATAGTATCATATCATCTGCAAACAGTGATAGTTTTACTTCTTCCTTTCCAATTTTGATGCCTTGTATTTCTTTTTCTTGTCTAATTGCTCTGGCTAGAACCTCCAACACAATGTTGAATAATAGTGGTGATAGTGGACATCCTTGTCTTGTTCCTGATCTTAGGGGGAAAGTTTTCAATTTTTCCCCATTGAGGATGATATTAGCTGTGGGTTTTTCATATATTCCCTCTATCATTTTAAGGAAGTTCCCTTGTATTCCTATCTTTTGAAGTGTTTTCAACAGGAAAGGATGTTGAATCTTGTCGAATGCCTTCTCTGCATCAATTGAGATGATCATGTGATTTTTCTGCTTTGATTTGTTGATATGGTGTATTACATTAATTGATTTTCTTATGTTGAACCATCCTTGCATACCTGGGATGAATCCTACTTGGTCATGATGTATAATTCTTTTAATGTGTTGTTGGATACGATTTGCTAGAATTTTATTGAGGATTTTTGCATCTGTATTCATTAGAGAGATTGGTCTGTAGTTTTCTTTTTTTGTAATATCTTTGCCTGGTTTTGGTATGAGGGTGATGTTGGCTTCATAGAATGAATTAGGTAGTTTTCCCTCCACTTCGATTTTTTTGAAGAGTTTGAAGAGAATTGGTACTAATTCTTTCTGGAACGTTTGGTAGAATTCACATGTGAAGCCATCTGGTCCTGGACTTTTCTTTTTAGGAAGCTTTTGAATGACTAATTCAATTTCTTTACTTGTGATTGGTTTGTTGCGTTCCTTTTTTATTTAATTGGCATGGGCAGGCTCCGGGAATCGAACCTGGGTCTGCAGCACAGCAGGTGAGGTGAAAATTCTGCCACTGAGCCACCGTCGCACTACCCTAAAAATTCTATCTTGTTGTTAACATCACTGCTCCTGTTTTATTTGTTTCTGTTTGCCTGACATACTTTTGTCCATCCCTTTATTTTTAATCTTTTTGAATTTCATGAGCCAAATTGAATTTTTTCTTTTAGCCCATTAATATTTATTGATAGGACTGTCAAAACAGTATAAATTTAGTTATGACATTTTAAAAAAATATATTAATTTTTAATTTTTTAAAAGAAATATGACATGAAGGAAACACAAACATTCTTAACATATGATCATTCCATTCTACATATGTAATCAGTAATTCACAATATCATCACATAGTTGCATATTCATCATCATGATCATTTCTTTGAACATTTGCATCAAAACAGAAAAAGAAATAAAAAGACAATGGAAAAAAATTCATACATACCATGCCCCTTACCCCTCCCTTTCATTGATCACTAGCATTTCGATCTAAGTTTATTTTAACATTTGTTCCCCCTCTTATTTATTTTTATTCCATATGTTTTACTCATCTGTTGATAAGGTAGATAAAAGGAGCATCAGACACAAGATTTTCACAATCACACAATCACATTGTGAAAGCTTTATCATTATACAATCATCTTCAAGAAACGTGGCTACTGGAACACAGCTCTACATTTTCAGGCAGTTCCCTCTAGACTCTCCATTACATCTTGACTAACAAGGTGATATATATTTAATGCATAAGAATAACCTCCAGGATAACCTCTTTACTCTGTTTGGAAGCTCTCAGCCTTTGACACTTGATTTTCTCTCATTTTGCTCTTCCCTCTTTTGGTCCAGAAGGTTTTCTCAATCCCTTGATGCTGAGTCTCAGCTCATTCTAGGGTTTTTCTCCCATGTTGCCAGAAAGGTCCAAACCCCTGGGAGTCAAATTATAACATTTTTTAATTACATATATTTTGTTTTATATATTAAGTTACTTTCTCTACAGATGTATATTTTTTGCTCTTTAGGAAAAAGTTTTTATTTTTTGTAGTAAGTTTCTAAATTTCATTGTAATATCACTTGTTCTTCTACAGTATATGTTAATACCCTTAGTCTTTCCTGTACAACCTTATTTAATATATATATTTTTTTACATGGGCAGACACTGGGAATCGAACCCGGGTCCTCTGGCATGGCAGGCAAGTATTCTTGCCTGCTGAGCCACCGTGGCACGCCCCTTATTTAATATTTCACTACCTGATTTATCATTTTTTATTTCACATTTTTCAGTGCCAACCTACTCCCTAAAGCAATAAGTTTATGATAATCTCCTGTTTTCCTCTCCTTTCTCTGCTTATTTTGTTCTTATAATATTTCTACATTAGCACATCTTACAACATTCTAAATCAGTTTTTCTACCTTTTTTTTCCCATTTCCTTTTAGTCTTGAATGTACATTTATATGTGTTTAAATGCTCACTGCTAGGACTTTTGCTGAAGGTTTTACAGGCATCTTTTTTTTGGATGGAAGTCATCTTTAAGTATATAAGTTACTGGTATAGAATTTCCTAAGTTGGCTAGTTGAAAGGATTTTTTCTATAGCCTTGATATGTGACTGACAGAGTATAGAAATGGAATCCTTCACCTTTCTTCACTGAATTAAAAGCAAAATCTATTCCATTGTTACCTTGTTTACATGTTGGTTTTGAAAAGTCTGATGGTAGCATAATTCTTGGCCTTTGTGTATTATTTGCTTTTCCTCTCTTGCAGATTTTATCTTTATTTTTAAAACTTGAGTATTTTACTTGATGGTTTCTCAGAGTGGATCTTCTTCCCTCCTTTACCCTAACCCCAATTACTCAACAAGATGTCAAGTGTTCTGGACTTTTTTTTTTTTAATTTCTGAAAAATTTCTTGTATTACAGTTTTAAATGTTTTGCTCCATCCTTTGATTTACTTCTTGAGGATTCTAAAATATGAATGCTAATCCTTCTTTGCCTATCTTAGATCTCTACTGTTTTCCCTCTGACCTTTGTTATTTATTTCATTATATCATTCTACTCTTTATGGCATTTTTCCTACTTTTGTTTATTGCCCCTTATTAAATTATTCTTTGAGTCTACTCTCATTCATGCATCTGTAATTTATTTTCCCTTTTTTGACATAACTTTGTCATTTTCTTCCATTACTTTCTTGAGTTCAATCAATTTTCATTTTATTTCTCTCAGCTTTTTGTATAATTCTGTTTTTAGTTTTTGGATTTCTGATTCTTAGTTTTCTTTCATATGTACATACTTGTTGAGTTTACTTGATTTTCCTTAGAGTGCTTTCTTTTAATTTTCTACTTGTTCATGGTTATTTTTCAGAGGAAGGGAATTTTCCTCACTTGATATGTGTGGAATTTAGTCTCTTAATTTTCTGCAGTGTCTGTGTAGACTTGACTTTCTTCTTGTCCCTCTTTATGGCAGTTGGGTGTTTTGCTCCATACCTAGTTTAATGGAACATACTTCTCTCAGCTCAAATCCCAGTTTGTTTGGTAGGCTTTATTTCTTTGTTGTTTGTTTTCGTGTTGGGGGTTGATTGTGAGTCCTTTGATTTTATGGTTTGAGTTTGTCTTGAAGAACTGTAATTTTCTCCTTTTTCTTCCAGTTTTCCTCATAAAAGCTTGCTAAGTAATGGGGGAACAAAAAAAATAAATGAAAATTTCAAATTTATTTTTGTAATTTCATAAAAATAGAAATAATGAATTAGCCATTTTGGAAGCTATTTCTAAACTACTCCTTCATATAGTAGATGAAGTCAAATATGTGTGAAATCATAAATATAATTATGGTTCAAGGTTTAAATGACATGATTTCAGATTAGGAATGAATATAGTATATTTTTCTTTTTTGTCACTGGCATAAGGAGAACAGAAAAAAATGCTAAAAAATTCTGGAAAACATTTTCATTTTCAGAAATAGCCATAATTGCCATATTTGATATTTAATAAGGAAGCTATAAAATATGAAAAAAAGAGGATGTAATTGATCTGTTCATTTGTGTGTGTGTGTATGTGTTTGTATGTGTGTGTTTGAGAGAGTAGGGGGACATTCATGTCCATGGAGGTGGTTCAGTAGGTAATTACTTGTAGACAATACCAATTCTCTGCACCACATCTTATTGCTTTGTAATGAAAAGTAAATTGAGAAAGCAAATCTGTAGATAGTGTTTTGGTTTGCTAAAGCTGATGAAATACGATGTATCAGAAATGAACTGGCTTTTACCAACAGGGATTTATTAGCTTGCAAGTTTACAATTCTAAGGCCATTAAAATGTCCAAATTAAAGCATCAATAGGACCATACCTTCACTGAAGAAAGGCTGCTGTCAATCCAGACTCCTCTGACACTTGGCCAGGCACACGGTGACAGTGACCAACATCTGCTGGTCCTTCTCTCCTAGGTTTTGTTGCTCCCAGCTTCTGGCTTCAGAGGCTTCCCCTCCCAGTTTCTGTGGGTCTATCCTTATCTCTCAGCTTCTCTGGGACTATTTTCGTGAGCTTCTCTTGATTTCATTTCTCAGTTTCTTCACTGGCATTTATCCTCTTATCAAGGGCCCCAGTAAGAGGATGAAGACCCACCCTGGGGCACTCCTCAACTGAAATAACCTATTAAAATGTCCCACCTACAATAGGTCTACACCCACAGGAATGGATTAAAGGACATTATCCTTTCTGGGATACACACAGCCTCCAGACTACCACACTTAGAATTATTATATCTCAAGAAAAAAAGTAAAATCATTGCCTTGTTAACTTTATCCAGTAACCATCATGGGGCCATTCATTTTTGTTAGATATAGATTAACCTTTAAATTTTATAATGTCAACCTATGTAATATTTGGATTGTGATCAATTCATGAAACCTACTCAGAAAAAAAAATCGGCTTTTCTAAGACTGTTTCTTTATCATCTGCTACACAGATCTTTTTGTTGTCTACATTAATGATATTTATTGTCTTGCTTTTCTCAACTGAAAGTGAATTGCAATTCAAATCTACATGTGGAGTTTTTTTAATGAATCATAAATTTTATTTCAAAATGTAAACATCACTAAACATGCATACACGTTAAAACAATAAAATTTACACTTTCGTTAATCTTTTTCTTTTGCATAGGATGTCATTACAATATAGAATCTGTGCCATACAAAATACATACAAAGTTTCATCTGAGCAAGCCAAGGCCAGACTGGGCGCTGTACAACTGTAATACTTGAGTGTAGTGATCCGGGAAAGATGAAATGTGGTCTTCAGAAGCATGGGGTCATGCTGGTTAAAAACAACAACAAAAGTTCCTACAGAAAAGGAAAATGCGTGCTTATGGAAATGGTCTTGGACTCTTGGTTTTGCCTTTGGATTGCGGCAAAAGATTCCAGAGAAGCTCGTGTCAATGGCTTTGGATGGGGAAGAAGCTGTCCATGCAGCCCAGAATGCACCGAGACCTGCAATGCACCCACAATTTCAGGTCCCGCACAAGCTAGAACAAAACCCAGCACCCAAACAATGCATAGTTGCTCAGCAGATACCCGCATATGGGGCCCTCGAGGTTAGTGGCATTCGGCACACCAGGGGTCTTAAGGCCAGAGTTAGGGAAGCATAGCCCCTTGCTCATATCCAGACAGGGTCCCTGACCTTGGGAATGGACCCTGGACCAAGCAATGCTGGGAAGTGGCCTCTGCAGACGGGTCTCTGGGGCTGAGTGGAGGGCCCAGCCTCTAGCCAAGCCCATGGCTGGCTCTGCAGGCATTCAGCCCAAAAGCTGGGTTTCCCGATGTCTGTGCACAATGGCCTGTCAATGTGTCCTCTAGCAGGAGACGCTAGTGAAAACTAAAGATTTCAGAAGCTCTGATAGAAAGCAGCTAGTGCTACACTCTGCATAGGGAATGTGTGATGGGAAGGGAAAGGGGTGCTCCATTTCTTCCATCCTGTTTATTTTTAAATAAAAGTAGTAATGCTTTAAAGCTGTATGAGAAGGGGAGAGGCTGGACAGGGTTGAGGGGTGGTGGTTCATCACACTGCCAGTCCAGTATCTCCAGATGGAGTCATGGCCACCCACTTACTGTCAAGCCCAACCTTTGGGAGGGATGAGGGGCAGTGGGTGGGAACTGAGCTGGGCAAGGCCAGTGGAAGAAGGACTGCACTCTGAAGCATGTTCAGGCATGTGTCAATAGTAAGCTGAATGGTGCCTCCAGGTTATAGCAGAGAACTCTCCAGAACGTGTCTAGAGCAAATCTCTGGAGCCTAGCCTCAGCCTCAGGAAAATTCTGTGACCCCAGGGTGAGCCTGAATTCAACAACTGTCAGCCTGCCTTCTTCACTGGAACTTCGGAAATATGGCCACCAGAATCCCCTATGTAATCTTTGGAAAACAAAAGGTGTGGGATGACTGATAAAACCTTGATTCTGTCCTATTTCTCATTGGTTGTGATGTGACCAATACATCAAACCCTTTTAAACCTTCTGCCACTGTTTCTGTGACTACATGAATTTTCTCTAAATGGGTTTAAAAATATATATATATGCATATAAATAAATAAATATACATAAATATATATATCAGTGACACCTGTCAGAAACCAAAATTAGATAGCCATGAAAACACAGCCCAAATCAGGAGGAGCAGAAAGATGAGGGGCCGTGACTGTTCAGAGCATGTTTTCCCATTAGGGTGAGATCCCGTGAGATGTCCACGGTGACAGCTGAGACCCTGTGCCACTCATCCTAGAACCTGCTTCCGGCAGGAAAGGAGGCCAGGCCTTTAGGAGATCCTGGTTCTGCCATTTTGCTTGGGATCATGGAGAGGCACCAGCCCTCCCTGCCCAAGCTCCTGTGGCCTGTGCACTGACCCACGGCATGGTGAAGTCTGGGGGTGCCAGCACCCTGGTGGTTTTGCCCTTGGATGCCTGGGGATATGCCTGCTGCAGGAGCCCCTGTCACTGATGGGCAGCCTGGGAAGGGCATCTCCAGGGCTGTACTTCTGCCAAAGGCCATCCCTGCCTATAGCACCCACAGGAGAAGACCACAGCACCCTTGGTAGAACAGGTTGTGCCTGTCTTTCTGTATGGCTGTAGGATACATGGGCATTGAAAGAACTCACCACTGTCCCCCTAATATGGCTGATGCAAAGAGAGGCTTCCTCACTTGGGACCTGAGCTGACCATCAGCCCAAAAGACGGTTGAGTCCTGGGCACTTCTGGGCCTGTGTGGAGAACTCTCACTTCACTTGAACAACGCTCAGTTTGTGATCTCTACCCCCTCGGCCTGCTAGGACTGAAATCTGCACCAAAATAAAAATGTGAGTTTTCACTGTTATTTCTAGGGGACCTCCAGTTTCCTCAATCCCACTGAAAACAGTAAACGTAGTCATAATCCATAAAAATGAAAGATCCTGAAACAGACTCAGGCTGGGAAAGGCATCCTACACGTGAGAAGGAAGCACAGGCCACCCTAGGAGGGTTCCAACTGGTTTAACTGCTCTTTGGGGAGCCTTAGTAAATGCAGCTGCAAGGCCTGCCACCCTCTGACACAGACAGTCCACAGAACGTGCTGGTGAGAGCATGCTCGAACTTAGCCTGAGATTAGTGGACTTGGTCGCCCTTCAAGTGAGACTCATGTAAGCCCAAGATAACTCCAGCAGGCCCAGAGGCTGGAGGTGCAGGCCTGGGGCCCTGGGAGTTCTGGCGGTAATGCCCTCCGACTGGCCTAAGTGTTATATAGAGAGATTTTTATACCTTCGATGTCTAACACATTATTAGAATGCATGGATGAGGAAAATAGGTGCTCCCTCTCTGATACTCAATGGACACCATCTTCAAAGATCCAAATCTATTAAAGTCTTAAGTAATCATTTCTAATCTAGGGCAATTCACATTATTTTTTCTTAATTATTATAATCTCTAGTCTCTATCACATATTACCACATTGATTTCCTTATTCTTATAAACAGAAACTAAATAATATTTTTCAACATGGATTATTTCAGAACCACAACCTCTTTCTAGTTTACTTTTTACTACAGCCCTGGAATACTAGCAATCACATTTATTAGATTTTCTTTGAAGCTAGCATTGTGGATTTGTTGTCATCAACACTAATTAGATATTTTTAATTTCAGAATTGAGTTAATTTGGGAGGGATGGATATCATAAGGAATCTATTTTATTGGTTTGATTGCTTTTAGTATGTGAAGAAATACCTTGGTAATTTTCAATTTAATGTATTTCCCATTCTTTCTTATTTTCTTGCTTTTAAATTATGACAAGATATTAGTTCTCTTGGAAAATTTACTTCTGTGTTTTATTTTTGAGAATTGTTTTGGATATTCAGTTTAGTGACTGTTTCCTTAGTCCTCCCAATGATCATCCATATTTTCTAAGAATAAGAATCACTCCTAAGAGTATATATTGTAACATTCAATTAACCATGAAACTGAACTACCACTGACACTGTTTCCTACATTGCTTGACATGTATTAAAACACTGAAATTAGAAAAGCTTATTATTTTTTATTTAGCTAATATCTCCTTACACACCATATGCGGACTTAAGAAAATTACTTAACTTCTCTGATTCCGTTTACATTTCCTATTCTGTAAAACGTGGGTTCCTTGTAGTAGGATGTTAAGGAGCTTACGTGGACTAGTGTGCAAAGAATTACCTGGAACAATGCCTGTCACATAGAAGTCACACAAAAGTGATTTATTTGCCATAAACATTAAATAAATGTTATCTAACAGGAAGATTCTGAGTCTATAAATGGGTGGTTTTTCTTGTTTGTTTTTTTTTTTTTTGTAATATTTATTAGAAACCTAGAGCACAGTGAACTATGCTGGATGAGTCCAGGGTACACAGGGTTCTTCTCCACCAAAAGTCCTGCATCATCAGAGTCCCGTCACATCCAGAAGAGACATGGAGATGCAAGATGCAGAGACACAGCCAGACAGATGGTTAGCAAGGCATCTTCTGCTAACCCAGACATGATTTCTAACTTAGCTCGAGTGAATGAACCATGGATGCTCTAAAGGGAAAAAAAAATTTTTTTCAATATTTGAGAATCTTGTTTGTATGAAAAGAATCAATTTCAAAGCAGAATAGTTTTGATGATGAACCCTCCCATGTAGTTATGACAGAAAGGTAACAAGAAATGATCCCTGGATCTTCCATGTCAGGAAATGGGACTATAAGGATCACTTGAAGAAGCACCAGGAAACTCAAGAGAGACATGCAAAGAAAATGAGATTTCATCAGATGAGATCTCCAACTCATGAGAAAGCCTGGGAAAAGATGGTATTGAGGAAAACAGCTTTGCATATTCTAGTCTTCTTACTTCCCATATGATGCAAATAAGGAAATATTTCATAAGAATACTTAGCATCATCCAAAGTTTGCATTATGATTTAATTTTTAAAAAGCCATAAGAAAAAAAAAAAGAGAGAGAGAAACTATGTTGAAATTATGACCATGGGAAAACTTCCAGAGCCTTCACCTTATTCAAAATTAAAATAGGTGATAATCCCCATGGGATTTATTGACTTCGTCCCATTAAATAGCAAAAAAAGAAAAAAAAAATACACTTCTACATGTTCAAAGGACAATTAATAGGGACAGAAAGAATTAACTTAATTCAAGGAATATGTACAAATGTGGAAGCACAGTGTATCTCTTAGCAGACCTCTGAGAATTCATATGGAAAATGTCCATGTAAATGTAGTAAAATCTTCCAAGAGCTCATATTTTGCTCAACATGGATATTTCCATCTGGAGAAATTACTGAATATAATCATAAAGAAAAGTCATTTTTGCTCCTTTCAATTTTATTTTTATGTTTAGAATCACACAATATGTGAATAAAAAAGACAAACATTCTCACTGCCTCACTCAATGAAATACAACTATGAGCATTGGCAATAACACAAGTGACAACCACAGAAGAACTCTGAAAGATGGTAAGAGGAGGATGAACTATGTTGGCACCTGAAGACTGGATTAGCAACACAATACTTGGTCACCTTACATTCCCTCACCCCAAATAAGGAAAGCCAGTCCCAACATTTCCTGACCCTCAACCTAGCAACAGAGCCTAGGTAACCTCCTTATTCCCCAGATAGAATGAGGGTACTGGGAAACAGCAGGGCAGAATCTGTGTGCCAAACCTAAAAAGATTAACTGCTTAATGAAGAACCCAGAGTCTCCTGCCACAGTAGATGAAATGTCCAGTATACAATAAAAAAAAAAAAATCACACATGATAACAAGAACTAAGGAAAGCACAACATGAATGAGAGACACTGGTGCTGATATAAATCAGATGTTGAGACTATTTCAGGCATATTGTAAAGTAGCCATGATATAAATGCCTCAATTACAAATTCTCTTCACACAAAAGACAAAACCAGAAGATCTCAGCAAAAAAATAGAAGCAATGAAGAACCAAATGGAACTTACAGAATACAGAAATACAGCATGAGAAAAAATACTGAATGAAAGCACTCAAGAGTAGAACAGAAATAAGAACAGAATTGGTGAATTTGAGGATAGAACCATAGCATTTAGCATCTGAGCAACAGAGAAAAAGAAACTTAAGTAACCAGAGCAAAAGTTGAAGCATTCATATCATCAGAATCCAAGAAGCCAAGGACAAATAGAATGAGGTTGAAAGTATTCAATGAAATCATGCCTGAACACATCCCAAATTTAGTAGGATACCCAAACTTACAGATTCAAGAAGCTAAGAAAACCCCAAATAGGATCAGCCCCCCAAAAATTTGCAAGAAGACATCTCATACTCAAACTTCTGAAAACAAAATGTAATGAAAAACGATCTTGAAAGCAGTCAGACAGACAAGAATAATTTCTTATAGGGGATATATAGGGGTACATCAATTTAAATGGCAACAGATATTTCACTTGGAACTATGTAGGCCAGAAAAAAGGGGCAAAACATGTTTCAAGTATGGAAAGAAGAGCTGTCAACCCAGAATTCTATATTCAGGAAACATGTCCTTCAGGAATGAATAGTAAATAAAGTCATTCTCAGACAGAGGAAAACTAAGGACATTTGCTACTTGCTAATTTATTAAAGACTGGGTAAAAGAAGCTTTTCAAACAAAAAATAATGATAAATAAATAATCTGAAGGATTAGAAATAAAAAAAATAATGGAAGGAACAGAAATTTGAGTATATGCAATGAACTACCCTAAGCATTTTTTTTTTTTTTTTTTTTTTTGGTTTGTGGTCGGGGAATCAAACCTGTGTCTCCCACGTGGAAGGCGAGCATTCCTTCCATGCCCATGTACTGAACTACTACCCATGTACCCTCTAAGTTTTAAAAAATTGTATTAGATGATTGAACCAAAAATTATAACATCATCTGATTGATATTCAAGGCAATTATATTTAAAAGTATGAAAAGTAAAGGTACCTAAATGGAAGTAAAATTTTCAAATTTCACTCAAAGTGTTAAAATGGTGATGCAAATTAATCATGGTTAGTCATATATATTTATTTTTTTATTTTTATTTTTTATTAAAAAAATTAACAAACAAAACATTAAGATATCATTCCATTCTACATATAAATCAGTAATTCTTAATATCATCACATAGTTGCATATTCATCATTTCTTAGAACATTTGCATTGATTTAAAAAAAGAAATAAAAAAACAACAGAAAAAGAAATAAAACGATAATAGAGGAAAAAAAGATTATATATACCATACCCCTTACCCCTCGCTTTCATTTACCACTAGCATTTCAAACTAAATTTATTTTAACATTTGTTTCCCCCTATTATTTATTTTTATTCCATATGCTCCACTCTTCTGTTGATATAGTAGCTAAAAGGAGCATCAGACACAAGGTTTTCACATTCACAGAGTCTCATTGTGAAAGCTATATCATTGTTCAATCATCATCAAGAAACATGGCTACTGGAACACAGCTCTACATTTTCAGTCAGTTCCCTCCAGCCTCTCCGCTACATCTTGAACAACAAGGTGATATCTACTTATAAGAATAACCTCCAGGATAAGCTCTCGACTCTGGAATCTCTCAGCCATTGACACTTAGTCTCATTTCACCCTTCCCCCTTTGGTAGAGAAGGTTCTCTCAATCTCTTGATGTTAATTCTCAGCTCATTCTAGGGTTTTTCTTAGTCCCTTGATGCTGAGTCTCAGCTTGTTCCAGGATTTCTGTCCCACATTGCCATGAAGGTCCACACCCCTGGGAGTCATGTCCCACACAGAGAGGGAGAAGGTGGTGAGACTGCTCATCATGTTGGCTGGAAAGAGAGGCCACATCTGAGCAACAAAAGAGGCTCTCTTGGGGGTGACTCTTAGGCCTAACATAATTACATTACAGTTAGGTAGTATTGTGCTGTCCATTTCTGAGTTTTTGTATCCAGAACTGTTGCACAGTCTGTATCCCTTCCACTCCAATTACCCAATATCTTACCCTATTTCTATCTCCTGATGGTCTCTGTTACCAGCGACATATTCCAAGTTTTATCACTAATGTCAGTTCATATCAGTGGGACCATACAGTATTTGTCCTTTTGGTTTTGTCTAGTCTCACTCAGCATAATGTTCTCAAGGTCCATCCATGTTGTTACATACTTCATAACTTTATTCTGTCTTAAAGCTGCATAATATTCCATCGTATGTACATACCACAGTTTGTTTAGCCACTCATCTGTTGATGGACATTTGAGCTGTTTCCATCTCTTTGCAATTGTAAATAATGCTGCTATAAATATTGGTGTGTGAGTGTCCGTTTGTGTCTTTGCCCTTAAGTCCTCTGAGTAGATACCTAGCCATGGTATTGCTGGGTCATATGGCAATTCTATATTCAGCTTTTTGAGGAACTGTCAAACTGCCTTCCACAGTGGTTGCACCATTTGACATTCCCACCAACAGAGAATAAGTGTGTCTCTTCTCCACATCCTCTCCAGCATTTGTCATTTTCTGTTTTGTTGATAATGGCCATTCTGGTGGGTGTGAGATGATATCTCATTGTGGTTTTGATTTGCATTTCTCTAATGGCCAGGGACATTGAGCAACTCTTCATGTGCCTTTTGGCCATTTGTATTTCCTCTTCTGAGAAATGTCTGTTCAAGTCTTTTTCTCATTTTGTAATTGGATTGACTATCTTTTTGTTATTGAGTTGAATAATTTTTTTATAAATTCTGGATACTAGACCTTTATCTGATAGGTTGTTTCCAAATATTGTCTCCCATTGTATAGGCTGTCTTTTTACTTTCTTGATGAAGTTCTTTGATGCACAAAAGTGTTGAATTTTAAAGAGCTCCCATTTATTTATTTCTTTCTTCAGTGCTCTTGCTTTAGGTGTAAGGTCCATAAAACCGCCTCCAATTATAAGATTTATAAGATATCTCCCTACATTTTCCTCTAACTGTTTTATGGTCTTAGACCTAATGTTTAGATCTTTGATCCATTTTGAGATCTTTTGTATAGGGTGTGAGATATGTGTCCTCTTTCATTCTTTTGCATATGGATATCCAGTTCTCTAGGCACCATTTATTGAAGAGACTGTTCTGTCCCAAATGAGTTGGCTTGACTGCCTTATCAAAGATCAAATGTCCATAGATGAGAGGGTCTATATCTGAGAAGTCTATTTGATTCCATTGGTCGATATATCTATCTTTATGCCAGTACCATGCTGTTTTGACCACTGTGGCTTCATAATATGCCTTAAAGTCCGCACATGAAACCTCCAACTTCGTTTATTTTCCTCAAGATACTTTTAGCAATTCAGGGCACCCTGCCCTTCCAGATAAATTTGCTTATTGGTTTTTCTATTTCTGAAAAATAAGTTGTTGGGATTTTGATTGGTATTGCGTTGAATCTGTAAATCAATTTTCGTAGAACTGACATCTTAACTATATTTAGTCTTCCAATCCATGAACATGGTATGCTCTTCCATCTATTTAGTTCTTCTGTGATTTCTGTTAACAGTTTCTTGTAGTTTTCTTTGTATAGGTCTTTTGTCTCTTTAGTTAAATTTATTCCTAACTATTTTACTCTTTTGGTTGCAATTGTAAATGGAATTCATTTCTTGATTTCCCCCTTAGCTTGTTCATTGCTAGTGTATAGAAACACTACAGATTTTTGAATGTTGATCTTGTAACCTGCCACTTTGCTGTACTCAGTTATTAGCTCTAGTAGTTTTGCTGTGGATTTTTCAGGGTTTTTGACATATAGTATATAATCATCTGCAAACAGTGATAGTTTTACTTCTTCCTTTCCAATTTTGATGCCTTGTATTTCTTTTTCTTGTCTAATTGCTCTGGCTAGAACTTCCAACATGATGTTGAATAACAATGGTGATAGTGGACATCCTTGTCTTGTTCCTGATCTTAGGGGGAAAGTTTTCAATTTTTCCCCATTGAGGATGATATTAGCTGTGGGTTTTTCATATATTCCCTTTATCACTTCAAGGAGGTTCCCTTGTATTCCTAACCTTTGAAGTGTTTTCAACAGGAAAGGATGTTGAATCTTGTCAAATGCCTTCTCTGCATCAATTGAGATGATCATGTGATTTTTCTGCTTTGATTTGTTGATATGCTGTATTACATTAATTGATTTTCTTATGTTGAACCATTCTTGCATACCTTGGATGAATCCTACTTGGTCATGAGGTATAATTCTTTTAATGTGCTGCTGGATTTGATTTGCTAGAATTTTGTTGAGGATTTTTACACCTATATTCATTAGAGAGATTTGTCTGTAGTTTTCTTTTTTTGTAATATCTTTGCCTGGTTTTGGTATGAGGGTGATGTTGGCTTCATAGAATGAATTAGGTAGCTTTCCCTCCACTTCAATTTTTTTGAAGAGTTTGAGCAGAGTTGGTACTAATTCTTTCTGGAATGTTTGGTAGAATTCACATGTGAAGCTATCTGGTCCTGGACTTTTCTTTTTGGGAAGCTTTTGAATGACTGATTCAATTTCTTTGCTTGTGATTAGTTTGTTGAGGTCATCTATTTCTTCTTGAGTCAAAGTTGGTTGTTCATGCCTTTCTAGGAACTTGTCCATTTCATCTACATTGTTGTATATATTAACATAAAGTTGTTCATGGTATCCTGTTATTACCTCCTTTATTTCTGTGAGGTCAGCAGTTATGTCTCCTCTTCCATTTCTGATCTTATTTATTTGCATCCTCTCTCTTCTTCTTTTTGTCAAACTTGCTAAGGGCCCATCAATCTTATTGATTTTCTCATAGAACCAAATTCTGGTTTTATTGATTTTCTCAATTGTTTTCATGTTCCCAATTTCATTTATTTCTGCTCTAATCTTTGTTATTTCTTTCCTTTTGCTTGCTTTGGGGTTAGTTTGCTATTCTTTCTCCAGTTCTTCCAAGTGGACAGTTAATTTCCAAATGTTTGCCCTTTCTTCTTTTTTGATATAGGCATTTAGGGCAATAAATTTCCCTCTTAGCACTGCCTTTGCTGCATCCCATAGGTTTTGATATGTTGTGTTTTCATTTTCATTCACCTCGAGATATTTAGTGATTTCTCTTGTAATTTCTTCCTTGACCCCCTGGTTGTTTAAGAGTGTGTTGTTGAGCCTCCACGTATTTGTGAATTTTCTGGCACCTTGCCTATTATTGATTTCCAACTTCATTCCTTTATGATCTGAGAAAGTGTTGTGTATGATTTCAATCTTTTAAAATTTGTTGAGACTTGCTTTGTGACCCAGCATATGGTCTATCTTTGAGAATGATCCATGAGCACTTGAGAAAAGGTGTATCCTGTGGTTGTGGGGTGTAATGTTCTATAAATGTCTGTTAAGTCTAGCTCATTTATTGTAATATTCAACTTCTCTGTTTGTTTATTGATCCTCTGCCTAGATGTTCTGTCCATTGATGAGAGTGGGGAATTGAAGTCTCCAACTATTATGGTAGATGTGTCTGTTTCCCTTTTCAGTATTTGCAGTGTTTGCCTTACGCATTTTGGGGCATTCTGATTCAGTGCATAAATATTTATGATTGTTATGTCTTCTTGTTGAATTGTTCCTTTTATTAGTAGATAGTGTCCTTCTTTGTCTCTTTTAACTGTTTTACATTTGAAGTCTAATTTGTTGGATATTAGTATAGCCACTCCTGCTATTTTCTGGTTGTTATTTGCATGAAATATCGTTTCCCAATCTTTCACTTTCAGCCTATGTTTCTCTTTGGGTCTAAGATGTGTTTCCTGTAGACAGCATATAGAAGGATCCTGTTTTTTAATCCATTCTTCCAGTCTATGTCTTTTGATTGGGGAGTTCAATCCATTAACATTTAGTGTTATTACTGTTTAGTTAGTACTTTCCTCTACCATTTTGCCTTTTGTATTTTATATGTCATATCTAATTTTCCTTCTTTCTACACTCTTCTCCACGTCTCTCTCTTCTGTCTTTTCATATCAGTCTCTAGTGCTCCCTTTAGTATTTCTTGCAGAGCTGGTCTCTTGGTCACGAATTCTCTCAGTATCCTTTTGTCTGAAAATGTTTTAATTTCTCCCTCATTTCTGAAGGACAATTTTGCTGAATATGGAATTCTTGGTTGATAGTTTTTCTCTTTTAGTAATTTAAATATATCATCCCACTGTCTTCTCGCCTCCATGGTTTCTGCTGAGAAATCTACCCATTATCTTATTGGGTTTCCCTTGTATGTGATGGATTGCTTTTCTCTTGCTGCTTTCAAGATCCTCTCTTTCTCTTTGACCTCTGATATGCTGACTAGTAAGTGTCTTGGAGAACGTCTATTTGGATCTATTCTCTTTGGGGTGTGCTGCACTTCTTGGATCTGTAATTTTAGGTCTTTCATAAGAGTTGGGAAATTTTCAGTGATAATTTCTTCCATTAGTTTTTCTCCTCCTTTTCCCTTCTCTTCTCCTTCTGGGACACCTGTAACATGTATATTTGTGCGCTTCATATTATCATTCAGTTCCCTGAGTCTCTGCTCATATTTTTCCATTCTTTTCCCTATAGTTTCTGTTTCTTTTTGGATTTCAGATGTTCCATCCTCCAATTCACTAATCCTAACCTCTGTCTCTTCAAATCTACCACTGTAGGTTTCCATTGTTTTTTTCATCTCTTCTACTGTACCTTTCATTCCCATAAGTTCTGTGATTTGTTTTTTCAGACTTTCCATTTCTTCTTTTTGTTCATTCCTTGTGTTCTTCGTGTCTTCCCTCAATTCATTGATTTGGTTTTTGATGAGGTTTTCGATTTCTGTTCATATATTCAGAATTAATTTTTCAGCTCCTGTATCTCATTTGAACTATTGGCTTGTTCCTTTGACTGGGCCATATCTTCAATTTTTCTGCTGTGATTTGTTATTTTTTGCTGGCATCTGGACATTTAATTACCTTAATTAGTTTATTCTGGAGATTGCTTTCACTTTTCTTACCTAAGGTTTTCTTGCTAGATGAGTTTGTTGTCTATCTGTTCTTTGACCTTCAGTTCAGCTTTTTCTCGGCCTCTAGCTTAAGTTTTGTTTAACAGAGGGTAATTTTTCAGTTCTTGTTTTCTTGTTTCTTGCCCTGCTTGTAATGTGCCTTTTCTCTCCCCATCCTTGGGAGGGTCTACATAGGTATTGCAGACCCCAGCCAGGTTTGCCCGGACTAAACTGACCTCCTACAGGGGGAAGGAGTCAAGCTGCATCAATTTTCCCTGAGTGTGAGACCCAGCATGTTGAAAGACTTTCCTGTGAAGTCTCTGGGCTCTGTTTTTATTATACTGCCCAGCATGTGGCACTTGTTTGCCTGCGGGTCCCACCAGCAAAATATGTTGTGGCTCCTTTAACTTTTGAAGGCTCTCCCTGCTGGGGGCGTGGTGGAGACAGAGGAGAGTTTGTAGGCTGGTTTTAATGGCTTCAAATTGCCAAGCCCTGGGGTCTGAATTCCTTGAGAGAGGAATTCCACCTAAGTTGGGCTTCACCCCTCCCCTGGGGAACAGGTGGGAGACAGCCCTGAAAGCAGTCTGTTTCTGGCTATGCCTGGGGCAGTTGCAGAACAACTAGTCCCAGCACTGAATCCAGAGGCAGCCAAGACTCCATAGAAACAGCCACAAAAACTTCTGTTTTGTCCCCTTTCCTCTTTTTCAGTTAGCCCAATAAGCGACCTCTGCCTTGACCAGTTTTGCCTGAGCTGGGGGCCTAATTTTAGTAGTCATAATTTTTTAATTAATGCCACAATTTGTGTTTGGTTGGACTCAGTCCCTGCTACTGTTAGAGTATCTTTCATTTCCCTCTAGGAAGCTGCCTGTGGGGGAGGGGCACCGCGCGCCGGCTGCTGTGGCTTGGGGAACTCACGGTTCTGGAGACTCGCAGTCTGTCCAACTGCTCCAGACTAGGGTACGCTGTGTGTCCGGTCACTATTGTGGCTCCAGGAACTGTTCTGCACTGTTTCTGGTTATTTAGTAGTTGTTCTGGAGGACGAACTAAAACACGGACATTACTAAGATGCCATCTTGGCCTGGATTCTCCACATATATTTATTTTATAACAATTATGCAACAAATGATGTTGGAGAAATTGAACATCTATCAACAGAAAAAGAACCTCCATCTAAACCTCATACCTTATATAAAAATTAACTCTAAATAGTTTATAAACTAAAAAAGTTTGAAACATACTTAAGATATAAAAGTATACTTTTTAGGAATAAAAACAAAGAATAAATTATTTGGGATCTAGTTCTGATAAAAGCGCTCTTAGACTTGACATGAGAAGCACAATCTATAAAAGTGAATAATTGACAAAATGGATCAGATCAAAATTTAAATCTGTTGCTCTGTAAAAGACCAGATAACAAGAGTGGAAAGGGATACATGCTCCAGTTGGAGAGAAAATATATGCAAAACATATATGACAGGACTTCCGGAGAAGATGGTGGCTTAGTAAGACGCGCGGATCTTAGTTCCTCCTCCAGAACAGCTACTAGGGGAGTAGAAATGATACAGAACAGCTCCCAGAGCCACGACAGAGATCAAAAAGACAGCATACCCCATCCTGAAATGGCTGACTGGCTGAGAGAACCCGCTCTGGTGAGATCGCCGAGGGGCGCGGGCTTCACCGGGCGGGGCACAAGTGGCTGGAGTCACTCCCTTCCCCCTTCCCGGGCTGGCTGGGAGAACTGGACAGGTGGTCCCCTCAAACCATGGTGGGTGGCGCCCACACCACGCGCGGCCCCCCGGACCAACTGAGAGAATTGGATCGGAAATCCCCAGGCTGTGGAGAACGGTGACGGGGGGGGGTCCCCTTCCAAACACGTGAATCCCCGGGAACGGTGCACTCCCCCGGGCAGGCCATGGCAGCTGGCGCCCTCCCGCCACGCTTGGCACCCCGGGCCGACTAGGAAATTCGGACGGGCACTCTCCCGTGCTGCGGCGGCCGGCGACCCTGCCTGCATTCGGACCCTGGGCCGGCTGGCACTCTTCCAAGCCGCTTCGGCTGGCGAACCTCCCCGACGGTGAGAGTTTTCCAAAGTTAAAGGACCCACAGCACCTTTTACTGGTGGGACCCGCAGACAAATGTGTGTCATGAGCGCCACCTACTGGTCTGGATAAGAAAAACAGATCCCAGAGATTTCACAGAAAAATCTTTCAAATTGTTGGGTCCAGCACCCAGGGAAATCTGACTAAATGCCCAGACACCAGCAGAAGATAATGTATCACGCTCAAAAAATTGAAAATATGGCCCAGTGAATGGAACAAACCAATACTTCAAATGAGATACAGGAGCTGAGACAACTAATGCTGAATATACGAACAGAAATGGAAAACCTCTTCAAAAACGAAATCGATAAATTGAGGGAGGACATGAAGAAGATATGGGCTGAACAAAAAGAAGAAATAGAAAAACTGAAAAAACAAATCACAGAACTTATGGAAGTGAAGGATAAGTAGAAAAGATGGAAAAAACAATGGATACCTACAATGATAGATTTAAAGAGACAGAAGATAGAATTAGTGATTTGGAGGATGGAACATCTGAATTCCAAAAAGAAACAGAAACTATCAGGAAAAGAATGGAAAAATTTGAACAGGGTATCAAGGAAAACAAGGACAATATGAATCACACAAATATACGTGTTGTGGGTGTCCCAGAAGGAGAAGAGAAGGGAAAAGGAGGAGAAAAACTAATGGAAGAAATTATCACTGAAAACTTCCCAACTCTTATGAAAGACCTAAAATTACAGATCCAAGAAGTGCAGCACACCCCAAAGAGATTAGACCCAAATAGGCGTTCTCCAAGACACTTACTAGTTAGAATATCAGAGGTCAAATAGAAAGAGACGATCTTGAAAGCAGCAAGAGAAAAACAATCCATCACATACAAGGGAAACCCAATAAGACTATGTGTAGATTTCTCAGCAGAAGCCATGGAGGCTAGAAGACAGTGGGATGATATATTTAATTTACTAAAAGAGAAAAACTGCCAACCAAGACTCCTATATCCAGCAAAATTGTCCTTCAAAAATGAGGGAGAAATTAAAACATTTTCAGACAAAAAGTCACTGAGAGAATTTGTGACCAAGAGACCAGCTCTGCAAGAAATACTAAAGGGAGCACTAGAGTCATATACAAAAAGACAGAAGAGAGAGATATGGAGAAGAGTGTAGAAAGAAGGAAAGTCAGATATGATATATATAATACAAAAGGCAAAATGGTAGAGGAAAATATTATCCAAACAGTAATAACACTAAATGTTAATGGATTGAATTCCCCAATCAAAAGACATAGATTGGCAGAATGGATTAAAAAACAGGATCCTTCTATATGCTGTCTACAGGAAACACATCTTAGACCCAAAGATAAACATAGGTTGAAAGTGAAAGGTTGGGAAAAGATATTTCATGCAAATAACAACCAGAAAATAGCAGGAGTAGCTATACTAATATCCAACAAGTTAGACTTCAAATGTAAAACAGTTAAAAGAGACAAAGAAGGACACTATATACTAATAAAAGGAACAATTCAACAAGAAGACATAACAATCATAAATATTTATGCACCGAACCAGAATGCCCCAAAATACGTGAGGAATACACTGCAAACACTGAAAAGGGAAATAGACACAAATACCATAATAGTTGGAGACTTCAATTCCCCACTCTCATCAATGGACAGAACATTTAGACAGAGGATCAATAAAGAAATAGAGAATCTGAATATTACTATAAAGGAGCTAGACTTAACAGACATTTATAGGACATTACATCCCACAACAGCAGGATACACCTTTTTCTCAAGTGCTCATGGATCATTCTCAAAGATAGACCATATGCTGGGTCACAAAGCAAGTCTTAACAAATTTAAAAAGATTGAAATCATACACAACACTTTCTCGGATCATAAAGGAATGAAGTTGGAAATCAATAATAGGCAGAGTGCCAGAAAATCCACAAATACGTGGAGGCTCAACAACACACTCTTAAACAACGGGTGGGCCAAAGAAGAAATTGCAAGAGAAATTAGTAAATACCTCGAGGCGAATGAAAATGAAAACACAATATATCAAAACTTATGGGATGCAGCAAAGGCAGTGCTAAGAGGGAAATTTATTGCCCTAAATGCCTATATCAGAAAAGAAGAAAAGGCAAAAATGCAGGAGTTAACTGTCCACTAGGAAGAACTGGAGAAAGAACAGCAAACTAATCCCAAAGCAAGCGAAAGGAAAGAAATAACAAAGATCAGGGCAGAAATAAATGAAATTGAAAACAGAAAACAATAGAGAAAATCAATAAGGCCAGAAGTTGGTTCTATGAGAAAATCAATAAGATTGATGGGCCCTTATCAAGATTGACAAAAAGAGGAAGAGAGAGGATGCAAATAAATAAGATCAGAAATGGAAGAGGAGACATAACTACTGACCTCACAGAAATAAAGGAGGTAATAGCAGGATACTATGAACAACTTTACGCTAATAAATACAACAATTTAGATGAAATGGACAGGTTCCTGGAAAGACATGAACAACCAACTTTGACTCAAGAAGAAATAGATGACCTCAACAAACCAATCACAAGTAAAGAAATTGAATTAGTCATCCAAAAGCTTCCTAAAAAGAAAAGTCCAGGACCAGATGGCTTCACATGTGAATTCTACCAAATATTCCAGAAAGAATTAGTACCAACTCTCCTCAAACTCTTCAAAAAAATTGAAGTAGAGGGAAAACTACCTAATTCATTCTATGAAGCCAACATCACCCTCATACCAAAACCAGGCAAAGATATTACAAAAAAAGAAAACTACAGACCAATCTCTCTAATGAATATAGATGCAAAAATCCTCAATAAAATTCTAGCAAATCGTATCCAACAACACATTAAAAGAATTATACATCATGACCAAGTAGGATTCATCCCAGGTATGCAAGGATGGTTCAACATAAGAAAATCAATTGATGTAATACACCATATCAACAAATCAACGCAGAAAAATCACATGATCATCTCAATTGATGCAGAGAAGGCATTTGACAAGATTCAACATCCTTTCCTGTTGAAAACACTTCAAAAGATAGGAATACAAGGGAACTTCCTTTAAATGATAGAGGGAATATATGTAAAACCCACAGCTAATATCATCCTCAATGGGGAAAAATTGAAAACTTTCCCCCTAAGATCAGGAACAAGACAAGGATGTCCACTATCACCACTATTATTCAACATTGTGTTGGAGGTTCTAGCCAGAGCAATTAGACAAGAAAAGGAAGTACAAGCCATCAAAATTGGAAAGGAAGAAATAAAACTATCACTGTTTGCAGACGATATGATACTATACGTCGAAAACCCAGAGAAATCCACAACAAAACTACTAGAGCTAATAAATGAGTACAGCAACGTAGCAGGTTACAAGATCAACATTCAAAAATCTGTAGCATTTCTATACACTAGTAATGAACAAGCTGAGGGGGAAATCAAGAAACGAATCCCATTTACAATTGCAACTAAAAGAATAAAATACCTAGGAATAAATTTAACTAAAGAGACAAAAAAACTATATAAAGAAAACTACAAAAAACTGTTAAAAGAAATCACAGAAGACCTAAATAGATGGAAGCGCATACCGTGTTCATGGATTGGAGGACTAAATATAGTTAAGAAGTCAATCCTACCTAAATTGATTTACACATTCAATGCAATACCAATCAAAATCCCAACAACTTATTTTTCAGAAATAGAAAAACCAATAAGCAAATTTATCTGGAAGGGCAGAGTGCCCCGAATTGCTAAAAACATCTTGAGGAAAAAAAACGAAGCTGGAGGTCTCGCACTGCCTGACTTTAAGGCATATTATGAAGCCACAGTGGTCAAAACAGCATGGTATTTCAACATAAGAAAATCAATTGATGTAATACACTATATCAACAAATCAAAGCACAAAAATCACATGATCATATCAATTGATGCAGAGAAGGCATTTGACAAGTTTCAACATCCTTTCCTGTTGAAAACACTTCAAAAGATAGGAATACAAGGGGACTTCCTTAAAATGATAGAGGGAATATATGTAAAACCCACAGCTAATATCATCCTCAATGGGGAAAAATCATTTTCCCCATTGGGAAAATGGAATCGAATAGAGTGCTCAGATATAGACCCTCTCATCTGTGGACATTTGATCTTTGATAAGGCAGTCAAGCCAACTCACCTGGGACAGAACAGTCTCTTCAATAAATGGTGCCTAGAGAACTGGATATCCATATGCAAAAGAATGAAAGAGGACACATATCTCACACCCTATACAAAGTTAACTCAAAATGGATTAAAGATCTAAACATTAGGTCTAAGACCATAAAACAGTTAGAGGAAAATGTTGGGAGATATCTTATGAAACTTACAATTGGAGGCGGTTTTATGGACCTTAAACCTAAAGCAAGAGCACTGAAGAAGGAAATAAATAAATGGGAGCTCCTCAAAATTAAACACTTTTGTGCATCAAAGAACTTCATCAAGAAAGTAGAAAGACAGCCTACACAATGGGAGACAATATTTGGAAATGACATATCAGATAAAGGTCTAGTATCCAGAATTTATAATGAGATTGTTCAACTCAACAACAAAAAGACAGCCAACCCAATTACAAAATGGGAAAAAGACTTGAACAGACATTTCTCAGAAGAGGAAATACAAATGGCCAAAAGGCACATGAAGAGATGCTCAATGTCCCTGGCCATTAGAGAAATGCAAATCAAAACCACAATGAGATATCATCTCACACCCACCAGAATGGCCATTATCAACAAAATAGAAAATGACAAGTGCTGGAGAGGATGCGGAGAAAGAGGCACACTTATCCACTGTTGGTGGGAATGTCAAATGGTGCAACCACTGTGGAAGGCAGTTTTGCAGTTCCTCAAAAAGCTGAATATAGAATTGCCATATGACCCAGCAATACCATTGCTGGGAATCTACTCAAAGGACTTAAGGGCAAAGACACAAACGGACATTTGCACACCAATGTTTATAGCAGCATTATTTACAATTGCAAGGAGATGGAAACAGCCAAAATGTCCATCAACAGACGAGTGGCTAAACAAACTGTGGTATATACATACGATGGAATATTATGCAGCTTTAAGACAGGATAAACTTATGAAGCATGTAATAACATGGATGGACCTGGAGAACATTACGCTGAGTGAGTCTAGCCAAAAACTAAAAGACAAATACTGTATGGTCCCACTGATGTGAACTGACATTCGAGAATAAACTTGGAATATGTCATTGGTAACGGAGTCCAGCAGGAGTTAGAAACAGGGTAAGATAATGGGTAATTGGAGCTGAAGGGATACAGACTGTGCAGCAGGACTAAATACAAAAACTCTAAAATGGACAACACAATAATACCTAATTGTAAAGTAATCATGTTAAAACACTGAATGAGGCTGCATTTGAGCTATAGGTTTTTTTTTTTTGTTGTTGTTGTTTTTTTGTTTTTTGTTTGTTTTTGTCTGTCTGGTTTTTTTTGTTTGTTTGTTTTTACTATTATTATTACTTTCATTTTTTTCTCTATATTAACATTCTATATCTTTTTCTGTTGTGTTGCTAGTTCTTCCAAACTGATGCAAATGTACTAAGAAACGATGATCATGCATCTATGTGATGATGTTAAGAATTACTGATTGCATATGTAGAATGGTATGATTTCTAAATGTTGGGTTAATTTCTTTTTTTTCTTTTTTCCATTAATTTATAAAAAAATTAATTAATTAATTAATTAAAAAACTGTAAAAAAATAAACATATATGACAAAAAACTAATATCCAAAATATATAAATAATTCTTAACTATTATATTAACATTATACTTGTTTTATATTAACATTAATTTTTCTTTAGCAAATGTAAATGGTAAATTGTAAACTGGGAGACAGATATTCCCAAAACATAAACTGTGTATTATTATCATGGTTTTAAATACATTTATATATACCATTAATGAAAAATCACCCAAACAAGTTGGCAATATTTATCAAAGATGAAGATGTTAATACCCTGGAACTAGCGATTTTTCTCCAAGTTGTTCAGCCTGGAAAATGTCTTACTGTACAGGAGAAAATATATCTAGGATTATTCAAAGCATCAGTGTAATACCAAGAAATTTGAATCATACATCTATATATCATGTTACTATTTATAAGAAGTTTTGAAAAATGTAAATCCATATTATAAATATTATCAGATATATAACTATATAATATTTAAAAATACAAGTGACAGTTAAAATTATCTTCAGACATGATACCACCTCTGGGCAAGAAAGGTTAAAACAATGCTGCCATAGAGAATATACTTACATTTATGAAAAATATGTATGCTCTAAATTGTCATTAGGTATTCTGTTCTTTATATGTGTAGTATTTTTAGTTTGTCTTATTTAAACTAATTTTAATCATCTCTACCCAACTCCATATGCATTGCTTCCACGTGAAGTAATCAGTGATAAAAAGCTACTGTCTACTTTTCTTTCTCCTTATTTTATAAACAAATTAAAATTTTTGCCACTTTAAAATTTTATAAAAATAGCTTTTATCCAAATTACTTGGAAACTCATCTAAATAATATTTCAAAAACATCTATATAGAACAATAAAATATAGATATCCATCTTTCAATTATCTAAATAATAACCCTATAGTAATGATATTTCAAAATTTATTCAGCTATTCTTTGTAGAAGACATTAAGATTTATCCCAATGAAATTTTGCCATCATAAATTTGCTAAAGTAAGCATGTTTGTATATTATTATTGTTTGATTATTTTATTTCTATGAGGCTGAATTGGGATCTCTGTTTCAAAATACGTAAGTGTGTTTGCGCGTGTTTATGTGCATGGTAATTTTAATCATGCTCATTGTATAATGTTGAAAATGTTTTATATACACACACTTTAAAAAGTTTTACATTTATTTGGAAAACATTGTTGTATGTTTCCAGCTTTTTAGATAAGAGACTGAATGCCAGATATAAGGATGAAATAGCTTAAGGTAAAAATTAGTGTTAATTGTAGATTTTTTTGTACACATTAGGATTAAATGATGTGATCAATTTTATAAGTGGTAAATTTATCTAGTGACTATTTTCATGTTATGACTTTTTTACTTAGCCTGAAATTTCAGGAAATTAAACAATAATTCTTCATATAATGATAATCTCATACTTTTTTGATAATTTCTTAAATTTCCCCAAATCTTATATTTCTCAAAATGTATGTAATTTGTTGAGTTATGAATCATATCTTGACTGGGCATATATTGATGAATTTTTATCCTTTTCTCTCATTTACATGCAGGTAACTTTCAAGTGATTTTAGCACACAAGTTTGCTGGTGATAATTCAGACAATTTTCAGATTATCTGTCCCTTTTTAATAGCCTTTTCTCATCCTTTTGGGGACCTTATAAGACTTTTGTGTTATCCCTGTAATTCAATAATTTCATAAGAATATTATAAGTTGGACCCTTTCTTAAAAATATCAATCTGTATTGTTCAAACTCTTTTAATCTACATACTCAAGTCCTTCATTTTTTAAATAAAAAAAACTCTACTGTAAATTTGTGCAAAGTAAATCTTGTCTGTGTCACTAATGTCCTCCACCACATCAAAGGTCAATTCTCATCTTTAAATACAATTGATAATATTTGTTAACTTCCTCTTCAACCACTAGCTATACTTGAAATGTAGAATACAAATTCTCCTAGTTTGCTTTCTATTTCAGTGGCAGATCTTTAAGTTTTCTGTTTTTTTTTTCTTGCTGCAGATCCCTTCTCTGAAGACTAAAGCACTCAATTGTACAGACCTTGATGCTTCTCTTTAGCAACAATCTTTTTTACTGTAATTGTATCTTTCCTCATCTTTACTCTATTGCACTTTATATGATTGCCTCTACATCTTTTTTGAGCTTAAATCTATAGAAAGCCCAAAAGCAACATATTTAATCCTTGATGTCCTCTGTAAATATCCATATCTTCCCCATTTTTGCAAAGGTAACCACTATTGTCAGTTAATTAAGCCCAGAACATTGAATGTTCACTTTCCTCACATCCATATTCATTCCATCAAGTAGCCTATTGGATTGCTTTAAATATTAAGTATTAAAATATTAAAAACTAAAATATAACCTGATTATAATCCACTTCTTATCACTCCCAACACACAGCTATTCTGTGACATGTCACCATTATTTCCATAATTTCTTGCCTGAATTTTTCAGTGGATTGAAAACAGTCTCTATGGTTCTAACTTTGTCTAATTGTATTTTGTTCTTTCCTCCTTAGTCAGAGTAATCGTTTGCTTTCCTTCTCCTTTTTTAAAAACTATCTTAATGTGGTTTAAGTGAAGAATGTAATGTTTATGACTCTGAAGTGTAGAGTCTAATGAATACTTATATATGTGTGCATATGTGTTACAACCACATATTGAATGTAATAAAAATTTCTAGCACTGCAGAAGTTTCCCTTGTGTCCGAATTCTGTTGATAAGTGACATGAGAAGTAACTTCTATTTTAGCTTCTACTACCACCATTGCTTTTTCATGTCTTTGAACTTCATATTTTAAAAGACTTACTATTTTCTTTATGGCTGCTTTTATTCAATATAATGACTATGATATTCAGAGTTATCTTTTCATTGTACATCCTACTCTTTCCCCCATTTTTTACACTGCTCTAATCCCTGTGGTCTTTTTTGCTGTGCTACGAACACATCAAACTTATTTCTATAAGAAAGCCTTTATTATTGAAGCTTCATCAATCTGAAAAATTTCCTGCATCTTTTATTTATTAGAGAAGTTGTGGGTTTACAGAACAATCATGCATAAAATATGGGACTCCCATATACCACCCTTTTATTAACAGCTTGCCTTGCTATGGTACATTTGTTTTAAATGATGAAAGCACATTTTTATAATTGTCCTATTAACTATAGTCCATGGTTTAATGAGGTTTCACTGTTTGTATAGTGCAGTTCTATGGATTTTTAAAAATTATTCTATAACCATATGTACAAACTAATGTTTCCCTCCCCTTTAGCCACATTCAGATATAATTCAGTACTGTTAATTATGTTCACAATATTATACTACCATCACCGCATCCATTACCAAAACATTTCTATTACTCCAAATAGAACTTTCTATATTTTAAGCCATAACTTCCCAATCCTTATCCCCACCCTGTCCTCTGAAAACCTGTATTTTAGTTTCTGACTCTCTGAGTTTGTTTATTCTAATTATTTCATATCAATGAGATCATACAATATTTAGCTTTTGTATCTGTCTTGTTTCATTCAGCATTATGTCTTCAAGTTTCATGCATGTTTTCGCATGGATCAGAACTTCATTCTTTTCTAGAGCTGAATAATATAGCATTGTAAGTATATACCATATTTTTTTTATCCATTCATTGATTGGTGAACACTTGGGTTCCCTCCATCTTTGGGCAATTGTAAATACTGCTACAATGTGTATCAGTGTGCAAATATCTGTTGATGTTCATGCTTTCAATTATTTTGTGTATGTACCTGGAAGTGGGAGTCCCTGGTCATATGGCAACTCTGTATTTAGCTTTCTAAGGAACCCACAAACTGCCTTCCAGAGCAGTTGAACCATTTACTTTCCCACAAGCAAAAAATGAGTGTTCATATTTCTCCACATCCCCAACAATACTTATAATTTTCTGTTTGGTTTTTATTTCCACATGGCTTTTGAACATTTGTATATGTACATCTTCTTCAGAGTATGTCTTTTCAAAACTCTTTACCCATTTTTAATTAGCTTGTTTGTCTTATTGATTTGAAATATTTATTTATATAATCTGGATATTAAACAATTATCAGGTATGTGATTTACAAATACTTTCTCCCATTATGTAGGTTGTCGTTCTATTTTCATAATAAAATCCTTTGAAGAACAAAAGTTTTTAAATTTTTATGAGGGGGTCTCTTTTTTGTTTTCTTTTGTTGCCTATGCTTTGGGTATAAAATCTAAAAAATCATTACCTAGCACAAGGTCCTGAAAATACTTCTCTATGTTATCTTCTAGGAGTTTGATGATTCTGGTTCTTATATTTATGTCTTTGGTCCATTTCGAATTGATTTTTGTATAAGGTAAGAGGTAGGAGTTCTCCCTCATCCTGCAAATGGAGATACAGTTTTGGAAGCATCACTGGGTTCAAGAGGCTATTCCCAACTGAGTGGACTTGGTACCCATGCCAAGTATCAGTTGGTCATAAATGTGAGAGATGATTTCTGAGCTCTCAAGTATATTTCACTGGTCTATATGTCTGTTCTTGTATGAGTAGCATGCTGTTTTAATTACTGTGGCTTTGTAATAAATTTTAAGATCAGGAAGCATGTGTCCTCCAACTTTATTTTTCTTTTTCCAATATGGCTTTGGCTATTTGAAGCTCCTTACCCTTCCATATAAATTTTATGATTGGTCTTTCCATTTCTGCAAAGAAGGGTGTTGGAATTTTTATTGGGATCACATTTAATCTATACATTGATTTGGGGAGGGTTGGCATCTTAACAATATTTAGTCTTGACATCTTAGTAATATTTAGTCTTCCAATCCGTGAACCGAGAATATCCTTTCATTCATTTAGTTCTCTGATTTCTTTTAGCAAAATTTTGTAGATTTCTCTATATAATTTCTTTCATCTTTGGTTGTATTTATTTCATTTATCTCTGCTCTAATCTTTATTATTTCTTTAGTTGCTACTGTGAGGGGATTATTTTCTTTATTTCTTCTCCAGATTGTTCATTGCTTGAATATATATATATATTACTCATTTATGGGCATTCATCTTGTACCCTACCATTTTGCTGAATTCATTTATTAACCGTAGGAACATTATTGGGGATTTTTCAGAATTTTTCATATATAGTCTCATGTCATTTGCAAACAGGGAGTGTTTTACTTCTTCTTTTCTGATTTGGATGCCTTTATTTCTTTCTTTAGCAAATTGCCCTGGCAAAAATTTCCATAACAATGTTGAATAACAGTGGCGACAGTGGTCATCCTTGTCTTGTTCCTGATCTTAGGGGGAGAGCTTTCCATCTTCCCTATTAAGTGGGGTCGGTAGTCATAGCCCCCATTTCAGTTCTGATATTTATGATTTGTATCCTCTCTCTTCTTTTCTTCATCAGTATAGCTATAAGTATGCCAATTTTATTGATCTTTTCATAAAACCAATTTTTTTAAATGCTATTGTTTCTTTGTGCTCTATTTCATTTATCTCTTCTCTAATCTTTATTATTTCATTCCTTCTTGCTTTGGGTTTAGTTTGGACTTCTTTTTATAGTTCTTCCAGATTTGATGTTAGGTCTGTCTCTTGAACCATTACTTCTTTTTAATATAAGCATTTAGAGCTACAAATTTCCCCCTCAGCCCTGTCTTTTCTGCATTCCGTATGTTTTGATATGTTGTATTTCCATTTTCATTTACCTCACGATCTTTCCTAATTACCTTTGTGATTTCCTCTATTACTGTTGATTGTTTACTCAACAGTAATTGTTGTTTAATTTCCATGTAGTTGTGAATTTTCCATTTCTCCCTCTGTTATTGATTTCTAGCTTCATTCCATTGTGGTCAGAAAATATATATTGTATGATTTCACTGTTTTTCAATTTATTGAGATCTGTTTTGAAGACTAATATGTGGTCCATCCTGGAGAACTATCCAAGAAGAATGTGTTCTGTTCTTATTTAGTGAAGCATTCTAATGTGTGTTAGGTCTAATTGGTTTAGAGTATCATTCAAGTCTTGTATTTCCTTATTAATCTTCTAACTAGATGTTTGATCCATTATTAAATTGGTACATTAAAGTCTCCTACTATTAATATAAAGCTATTAATTTCTTCCTTCAAATATGTCAATATTTGTTTCATCTAATTTGGAGCTCTTCTATTAGGTGCATATATACTTAAAGTTGTTTCATCTTTTAATTGAATTGATCACTCGATCAGTATAAAATGACTGCCCATGTCTCTTATAATGATTTTTAATTTAAAATCTATTTAATCTGATATTGGTATATCTACCCCAGCTCTCTTTTGCTTATTACATGCATGGTTTACTTTGAATCTCTTGCAGATAGCAGATAGTGGGTCATGCTTTTTATATTCATTCTGCCAATCTCTGTGTTTGACTGGAGAGCTTAATCCACTTATATTTTAAATCACTACTGATGATCCAGGACTTTCTTCTGCCATTTTGTTATTTAGACTTTGTAACTCATACCTTTTTTCCTTACATTTTTCCTTTAATGCCTACTTTTCTATTTATTTGATTTTTGTGTGTAGTACCATATTGCATTTCCTTCACTTTCTATCTGTATATATTCTTCATATATTTTACTTGTGGTTACCATGGGGTTATAATTTAACATTTTAAATACATAGCAATATTATTTGGTTTGAAACCGACTTGAATTTAATAGCATATCTGTACACATTTTATAAACTTGTTAGCTCTTATATTTTTAACACTGTATGTCCAAAATTACAGATTTATCATTACTTTTGGTGCATTTGCATTTTAGTACCTGTGGAAGTAAGAAGTGAAATTGCGTATGAAATAATCAACTACAGTAATAATGGCATTTATACTTTCCCAAATGATTACCTATAGTGCAATTCTCTTTTTTCTTTGTGTCACTTTGAACCACTGTCTTGCGTCCTTTCTTTTCAGTCTGAAGAGCTCCCTTTAGCATTGAATGCTTGTAGGGCAGCTCTGATGGTAATGAACTCTCTCAGCTTTTGATTTTCTGTGAATATCAGTCTCCCTCTCATTTTTGAAAGTGAATATCACTGGATATAAACTTTTTGGTTGGCAGTTGTTTTCCTTCAGCACTTTAAGTATTTCAATCCACTACTATTTTGCCTCTATGGTTTCTGAGGAGAAATCAGGTCTCAACATAATCAAGACTTCCTTGTACATAGCACGTTGCTTTTTTTCTTGCATCTTCCAGTAATCTATCTTGTCCTTTGCATTCACTAGTGTGATCTATATATTTGCAGGGTGTATTTTTCCTCATGTTTTCCTGTTCGGTGTACTCTGGGATTTGTGGATGTGTATGGTCACATCCTTTGGTAAGTTTTGGAAATTCTTTAGTATTGCTTATTCTCTCTTCTCTTTCTAAGACTCCCATAATACATGTGTTAGTACACTTGATGGTGTCCCAGAGGTATTTTTGCTTCTCATGAGTCTTTTTTCTCTTCTGCTCCTCAGCCTGAATCATTTCAATTGTTTTATGTTCAGGTTCACTGATTCTTTCTTTTACCAGCCCCCAAATGCTGTTTAAACCCTCCTGGGAATTTTTTATTTCATTTTGTTTGGTTCCTTCTTAAAAAAAAAAATAAAATAAAATTTTTTATTTCATTTTGTTTGGTTCCTTCTTTTTACTAAGATTCTCATATTGCTCATTCATTGTTTTCCTGATAGGCTTTAGTTCTTCTCTCTGTACTTTCCTTCCATCTCCTTGGACTTTTTAATGCCATTGTCTTAAAAGTTTTTGTTTGTTATGTCTATATTCTGGTATTCTTTGTTGATATTTTCTGGGTTTTTAACCTCTTCCTTTGGATGGACCATCATTTCCTGTTTTTTGTTTGTATTGTACTCTTTTGTTACATAGTATTCATTTCAATATTTTAGAATGTTAACTCTGGAATACATTCATGAAATGTCTGTTTCTTGATTTTGTAACCAGTTGATGATAGGACAGGGAATTTTGTTGAGCTTCAGCCCTCCTTTCAGGAAGGTCGGCCCAAGACAAAGGCTGTATGCAGGGTCCATGCTGTCTTTTCCTGCCCTGTTTCTTGTCTTGGGCTTGTGTTTGTTATTTGATTTGAAGTTCACCTATTTAAAGGAATTTCTTTTTTGTATACTGTATGGTGGGGTCACATTTCATTCTTTTTCCATGTGACTATCCCATTATTGCAGCACATTTGTTGATTTTTAAATTTTTATTTATTTATTTATTTATTTACTTATTTATTTATTTATTTTGAGTTGCCTGGGACAGGAATTGAACCTGGGTCTACTGCATGGCAGGCAAGAATTCTACCACTGAATTACCCTTGCGCTATTTAAAGGAATTTGATACTCACTTTATTTCTCAGGAAACAAAGCCCAGACAGTGAAAGGCCCAAGGTATCCTGTTAATAATTATTTATTAAATTAAGTAATAAATAGTGGATTAAATAAGAGTTTTACAGTTACTGTGTTGTAAGTTTATTAATTTATAGATTCATGAATTTTTAAAAAGTAAACTACTATAATTTTTCTCTGATGTGCTCCTAATTTTGGAATGGCTAGGCTAATTTTAGTGATGAAAGAGTTTTCATTTATGCTACAAGCTTGCCATCTGTCTGATAATATTTAACTAGGCAAACCTTATTAGTATTAAATACATGCAATTGCTGAATACGCAAAATTCTGGCCCTTAAGTGAAATCAGACTGAAGAAAAGAAAATGATCTTTAGAGGGATAGAATTAACTTTCAAACCAAATCCTTTAAAAATAACTCATGAGATATCCAGTGTCTTTTTAATTAGACACCTAGTACCTTCCCCTCCTCTTTTCACTTGAACAAATCAATTTAATTCAAAATCAGTCCCTTTGGGCCAGAAAACTATCAGTTACCAGCAGAGTCCATAGTAGACCTTTCCTTTGAAATCCCATGACACATTGCATTTTTCTCAATTTAGAAAATTATTAACTATCCTATCCTTTCTGTTTGGAAAATAATATCTTAAGGATTAGAGCTCTCTTTCTTACATCTCTTAAAGTATATACAAATGATATGTATTTCAGAATATACATTCAAAAAGTATTTATTGATAAAAGAATACTGAAAAGTCATTTTCGATTATTATTTTCCCTAAATTTGTTTAGTAGTAGAATGTAAAAGCAGATATCGTTAGAAAAAATTTCATTAAGGAGCGGGCCATGGTGGCTCAGCAGTCAGAGTTCTCACCTGCATGCCAGAGACCCGGTTTGATTCCTGGTGCCTGCCCATGTGAAAAAAAAAAAAAAAGAAATTTCATTAAGAAGAGAACATGCCGGTGGAAATTTGGTGAAAAGCAATTTCTATTAGGACAAAGCAAGGGGAGGTCAAAATCACCATACAAAAGGAACATCATGGCAACTGATTTAAAGGCATTAGAGACATTTGAATATCTAAAGGTCTGATACTACTTTAAATTAAAATCACAAAACAACTAAAAGTAATCAATTTATGAAAGTGAGAATAGGAGAGTGGTGGGTAATCAAAGAAACTACTATTTCAGAGATTATGCAGGAAATGGGAAGACTATGGATGAATCTTGACAAAACAAAGAGGAAGAACTGGGAGGTCAGAATAGCAGTGAAAAGTATTCATTGAAGTTGGAATCCTTCTATTAGTAGAAGCACATAAGACCTTTGGAGTTAATTTAGGCAACTGCAAAAGAGAGAAGGAGAAATGAGATTGAAAACAATATTTCTGGAAAACTGTATCATGAATACCAGCTGCATCACATTATCTTCCACCTTTGAGCAGTGAAAAAGTAGCTCACTTGTCATTTACCCCAGGTCATACATTGAAAGTGATATTTTCTAAAAGTTTGAAACTTAATATTGGAAAGATTGAAGGCCACAGGGGTGAATCAGAGTAAAACCATATACATTCTGTCTTTTGGCCTGGCCACAGTTACCAAATTATTCACTCCCACAGTCCCTTAAACAAAGCCTGCCAGTTGAATCCCTCATACCCCTTTGTGTGCAGACTTCCACAGATTAGACAGACCTATTAACAATATAATGCACTTAGATAAAAGAGGATGAAACCTAAGTTATTACATAATTTTTTTCTGGAATTATGAATACACAAGGATTAATGGGCATGGAAGAAAAATCATCAGCAGGAAGACACACAATAATTATAAACTAACAAAACAACAGTAACAACAACACAACAAACTGATCCAACATAAAACAGAAAACTTAGTTTACAGAAGAGAGGAAAAAATCTACACTAACACTGCAACGAAACTTCTCAGTACATTCATGGATATTCAGAAGGTATTATGACCAGATTACAATACCAGATTCATTTCAAAATTTATTACACAGACATAAAAATACTTTGATATTGAAGATATAATCGTAAATTTTAAGGCTAAAATTAAATGCATTAGTTAGATTACAAAATGAAGTCCAGGTAATCTTCTAATATATAATGCAAAGAACAAAAAAAATGTAAGAAAATTATAAAACAAAAAAGAAAAATCTAAAAAATCTTTCATCCAGTTCATAAAAGTTTTATAAATAATAGAACAGAATACATGGAAAGATATTGCTGTGCGAAGGCAGGGACAAGGCTGCCAGCCTCCCGGAACTTTATACAAAAATAGAACAAACCAGGGTGGAGGCTCCAAAATCTTGGGAAGTAGATTTTATTAGTCTATGGCCATAGGGCTCGGCCACATACCCTCTGAAAGTCCGAGCCCCAAACAGAGGTTGTTACAGGGTTTTAAGGGAAGCGCTTGGCTATGTGCTGATGTATAGAAGGGGATGGGTCTCTACAGGAATTTTTCTTAATCTGCCTATGAGCAGTTTTAAATGTTCCTGGGGCAAGGAAGACTTCTCAAAGAAAATGGCCTGAGTAAACAGGGGTCTGCCAGCTGTGAGATAAAATGGCTTGAGCAAACAGGGGCTGCCTGCTACAATATTATAACCGAAATGCTAGACAGAAATTCCCCACACTCCAGAAGGGCACAAATCTTCATTTTGAAATGGGCTGCTACATGTTGTTTAGAATTATTGAAAGTAATGCAAAATAGGGCACATCCTCATGAAATTTCCAAACAATAATCTTAAAAAGAGTGTAACAGTTCCCAGATAGAAATTCTACATAAAGAATAAAGGGAGGCTCATATATTTTTAGGGTCCCCTGGTAAGATTGCCCCCTGTTTTCAACCCTGCCAACTTCATCACTCTAAACTATCCAACAGACTGATCTGTATTGGATAGAATTGATTATATTAATTAATCCTCTTCCCCCCAAAACCACTATGATAACCTCTTCATGCTGAGCAACCCTATTTTCCTCAGCCTATACAAAAAGACTAACTCTTTCAGATTTTTCCTGATTAATGGAGACTTAGAATCATATGATTTTCTATACTTCCCAAGTTGACTCCATTTTCCACTTCTCTTCAGTGCTATATAAGCCTTTCCACGGTGGTCTCTGATACTCAAGGTTTGATATCAGTAATCCCTTAGTCATTTCCTAATCTCCTCTGTCCTCTTTCCTTCCCTTCCCTCCTTTCCCTTCCCCTACCTCTGCTCCTCTCCCCTCCCCTCATCTCCTCCTCTCCTCCCTGCCTCTCCTCTTCTCTTCTCCTCTCCTCTTCTCTCTCTCTCCAGCCTTCTTTCCCTAAAGAACAGAATTACAGGTATCCTCTTAGGATTGTTTCTCCTCAGCTCCCTGCCTGATATACCACAGGACCAATTGTGGGGTCGCTGTCCTCCTTGTTCCTCCTGGTCCCCTTGAGGTTATTGTTCTTACAATCTTCCTAAGGAAAATCTTTCAAGAATATGACATCAGGTTATTCCACAAACTAAATTTTTGTCACACTCTCTATGTTTTCACATTATTTCCTATTCTATTGATCATATTTAGGAGACAGGATAGAGTAATAAATAAAAGCAAAACCACTGTTTCTAGAGCCAAAATGCAAAAATTCAATCTCAGCTTGTCCCCTTACTATTTTGAGACTTGGGACTGTCACTTAATTTTTAAACTATAAAAACATGGATAACAGTAGTACCTATATCTTTGGGTTGTTGTGAGGATTAAATAAATTAATATGTGTAAAGCAATTAGAAAAGTGCAGGGGATATAATTGCCATTTAAATATTTACAATTATTATTAGAAATGTCAACATATCTGTGAGCAGTATGTAAAGCTGTCTACCCTTGTATTTCTTAATGCTTTATTCATAATGAGTTAACCAAAGTCACCTATACCCCTGGACACAGCCCAGACATTTTCATTACCAACCATGGCTTAACACCCCTATTGATTGTCAGGTATTGCATCTCTGATAACCCGGTTTTAATTTTCCAGCCCTGCTCTTCTACTCTGCTTAATCTAATATCTCTTTAACCTTGCTTAGACCTCTGATTCATTGACCCCAACAAGGTTTTGGTGTCCCTAGTGTAATCACTCTTCTTAAGCATTTGGATTCTATTGTACTATATCATTGTACTGTATCATCACTATCATTGTATCTAATCTCAAGGTCATTTTCCCATTTTTCTTTCTCTTTAACTGATATTGGAGTACTCTGAATTTTAACCTCTTTTTTACCTTCATTCAGGTAAGTGATTATAGTTAGAGAAAACCACATGGGATTCAATTTCTATTTATGAACAAAAACATCAAAAGAATCCAAATCTCTGACCCACATTCCTATTTTCTTCAATTAATTCACTCTCTACATTTGGGGAAAAAAAATATTTTTTCACAACTATTTTCCCTTCAGATTTCCAACAGTTTATACTCAGCCAAAAAACTTGCTATTTATTTTGTTGAGAAATAGAAACAGAGAAGAATGTCTTCATTTTTCCCCTCCACATCCACTAACATTATGCTTCTTATATCTGCCTCTCCTTCTATTACAATAACAGAATACCTATCCCTGGATATTTTTCATCAGCATACAAGAATGTTTAATAGATGTATAGCATAAAAATTAGTTTCTTGGGACCCCCGCACACCGGCGTCTTCCCCACGCTTGGCCTCCACTGGAGTTCGTCCTCCAAAGCAACTACTAAATAACCAGAAACAGTATAGAACAGCTCCCGGAGCCACAACAGTGACCAGACACACAGCGTACCCCAGTCTGGACCAGCTGGACCAGATGCGAGTCTCCGGAACAGTGAGTTCCCCAAGCCGCGTCCACTTCCCCAAGCCACGGCGGCCGGTGCCCAGCACCCCTCCCTCACAGGTGGCTTCACGGAGGGAAACAAAAGAAACTCTAATAGTAGCAGAGACTGAGTCCAACCAAACACCAATAGTGGCATTAATAAACAAATTCTGACTACTAAAAATAGGCCCCGAGCTCAGGTGAAACTGGTCAAGGTGGAGGTCGCTTATTGGACTAACCGAAAAAGAGGAAAAGGGATGAAATGGAGCCTTCTGAGGTTGTTTCTATGGAGGCTTAGCTGCCTCCAGATTCAGCGGCGAGATTACACACTCTGCAGTTGCCCCAAATGCAGAAACAGGCTGCTTTCAGGGCTGTCCCCCACCTGAACATTCCCCACGGGAGGGGTGAAACACAACTCAGGTGGAATCCCTCTCTCACGGAATTCAGACCCCAGGGCTTGGCAATTTGAAGCCATTAAAACCAGCCTAAAAACTCTCCTCTGTCTCCACCATGCCCCCAACAGGGAGAGCCTTCCAAAGTTAAAGGAGCCACAACATCTTTTGCTGGTGGGACCCGCAGACAGACAAGCGCCACATACTGGGCAAGATAAGAAAAACAGAGCCCAGAGACTTCACAGGAAAGTCTTTCAACCTGCTGGGTCTCACATTCAGGGAAAACTGATGCAGGTGATTCCTTCCCCCTGAAAGGAGTCCAGCTTCGTCCAGGAAAACCTGGCTGGAGTCTGTAATACCTATGTAGACCCTCCTAAGGGTGGGGAGGGAAAAGGCACCTTACAAGCAGGACAAGAAACAAGAAAGCAAGAACTGAAAAATTACCCTCTGTTAAACAAAACTTAAGCTAGAGGCCCAGAAAAAGCTGAACTGAAGGTCAATGAACAGATAGACAACAAACTCATCTAGCAAAAAAACCCTACGTAAGATAAGTGAAAACAATCTCCAGAATAAACTAATTGAGGTAATTAAATGTCCAGATGCCAGCAAAAAATAACAAATCACACCAGGAAAATTGAAGATATGGCCCAGTCAAAGGAACAAACCAATAGTTCAAATGAGATACAGAAGCTGAGACAACTAATTCGGAATATACGAACAGAAATGGAAAACCTCTTCAAAAACCAAATCAATAAATTGAGGGAGGACATGAAGAAGGCAAGGGATGAACAAAAAGAAGAAATGGAAAGTCTGAAAAAACAAATCACAGAACTTCTGGGAATGAAAGATACAGTAGAAGAGATGAAAAAAACAATGGAAACCTACAATGGTAGATTTCAAGAGACAGAGGTTAGGATTAGTGAATTGGAGGATGGAACATCTGAAATCCAAAAAGAAACAGAAACTATAGGGAAAAGAATGGAAAAATTTGAGCAGGGGCTCAGGGAATTGAATGATAATATGAAGCGCACAAATATACGTGTTGTGGGTGTCCCAGAAGGAGAAGAGAAGGGAAAAGGAGGAGAAAAACTAATGGAAGAAATTATCACTGAAAATTTTACAACTCTTATGAAAGACCTAAAATTACAGATCCAAGAAGTGCAACGCACCCCAAAGAGAATAGATCCAAATAGATGTTCTCCAAGACACTTAGTAGTTAGAATGTCAGAGGTCAAAGAGAAAGAGAGGATATTGAAAGCAGCAAGAGAAAAGCAATCCATCACATAGAAGGGAAACCCAATAAGACTGTGTAGATTTCTCAGCAGAAACCATGGAGGTGTGAAGACAGTGGGATGATATATTTAAATTACTAAAAGAGAAAAACTGCCAACCAAGAATTCTATATCCAGGAAAATTGTCCTTCAAAAATGAGGGAGAAATTAAAACATTTTCAGACAAAAAGTCACTGAGAGAATTCGTGACCAAGAGACCAGCTCTGCAAGAAATACTAAAGGCAGCACTAGAGACAGATACGAAAAGACGGAAGAGAGAGGTGTGGAGAAGAGTGTAGAAAGAAGGAAAATTAGATATGACATATAAAATACAAAAGGCAAAATGGTAGAGGAAAGTACTAACTAAACAGTAATAACACTAAATGTTAATGGATTGAACTCCCCAATCAAAAGACATAGACTGGCAGAATGGATTAAAAAACAGGATCCTTCTATATGCTGTCTACAGGAAACACATCTTAGACCCAAAGATAAAATAGGTTGAAAGTTAAAGGTTGGGAAAAGATATTTCATGCAAATAACAACCAGAAAAGAGCAGGAGTAGCTATACTAATATCCAACAAATTAGACTTCAAATGTAAAACATTTAAAAGAGACAAAGAAGGATACTATGTACTACCAAAAGGAACAATTCAACAAGAAGACATAACAATCATAAATATTTATGCACCGAACCAGAATGCCGCAAAATATGTGAGGCATACACTGCAAATACTGAAAAGGGAAATAGATACATCTACCATAATAGTTGGAGACTTCAATTCCCCACTCTCATCAATGAACAGAACATCTAGACAGAGGATCAATAAACAAACAGAGAATTTGAACATTACAATAAATGAGCTAGACTTAACAGATATTTATAGGACATTACACCCCACAACCACAGGATACACCTTTTTCTCAAGTGCTCATGGATCATTCTCAAAGATAGACCACATGCTGGGTCACAAAGCAAGTCTCAACAAATTTAAAAAGATTGAAATCATACACAACACTTTCTCAGATCATAAAGGAATGAAGCTGGAAATCAATAATAGGCAGAGTGCCAGAAAATTCACAAATACATGGAGGCTCAACAACACATTCTTAAACAACCAGTGGGTCAAGGAAGAAATTACAGGAGAAATTAGTAAATATCTCGAGGCTAATGAAAATGAAAATACAACATATCAAAACCTATAGGACGCAGCAAAGGCAGTGCTAAGAGGGAAATTTATTGCCCTAAATGCCTATATCAAAAAAGAAGAAAGGGCAAAAATTCGGGAATTAACTGTCCACTTGGAAGAACTGGAGAAAACAGCAAACTAACCCCCAAGCAAGCAAAAACAAAGAAATAACAAAGATTAGAGCAGAAATAAATGAAATTGAGAACATGAAAACAATAGAGAAAATCAGTAAGAACAGAGGTTGGTTCTATGAGAAAATCAATAAGATTGATGGGCCCTTAGGAAGATTGACAAAAAGAAGAAGAGAGAGGACGCAAATAAATAAGATCAGAAATGGAAGAGGAGACATAATCACTGATCTCAAAGAAATAAAGGAAATAATAACAGAATAATATGAACAACTTTTTGCTAATAAATACAACAATGTAGATGAAATGGACAAGTTCCTAGAAAGGCATGAACAACCAACTTTGACTCAAGAAGAAATAGATGACCTCAACAAACCAATCACAAGTAAAGAAATTGAATCAGTCATTCAAAAGCTTCCCAAAAAGAAAAATCCAGGACCAGACAGCTTCACATGTGAATTCTACCAAACATTCCAGAAAGAATTAGTACCAACCCTGCTCAAATTCTTTAAAAAAAATGAAGTGGAGGGAAAGCTACCTTATTCATTCTATGAAGCCAACATCACCCTCATACCAAAACCAGGCAAAGATATTACAAAAAAAGAAAACTACAGACCAATCTCTCTAATGAATAGAGATGCAAAAATCCTCAATAAAATTCTAGCAAATCGAATCCAGTAACACATTAAAAGAATTATACATCATGACCAAGTAGGATTCATCCCAGGTATGCAAGGATGGTTCTACATAAGAAAATCAATTAATGTAATACACTATATCAACAAATCAAAGCAGAAAAATCACATGATCATCTCAATTGATGCAGAGAAGGCATTTGACAAGATTCAACATCCTTTCCTGTTGAAAACACTTCAAAAGATAGGAATACAAGGGAACTTCCTTAAAATGATAGAGGGAATATATGTAAAACCCACAGCTAATATCATCCTCAATGGGGAAAAATTGAGAACATCCCCCTAAGATCAGGAACAAGACAAAGATGTCCACTATCACCACTGTTATTCAACATTGTGTTTGAAGTTCTAGCCAGAGCAATTAAGCAAGAAAAAGAAATACAAGGCATCAAAATTGGAAAGGAAGAAGTAAAGCTATCACTGTTTGCAGACGATATGATACTATACGTCGAAAACCCAGAAAAATCCACAACAAAGCTACTAGAGCTAATAAACGAGTACAGCAAAGTGGCAGGTTACAAGATCAACATTCAAAAATCTGTAGTATTTCTATACACTAGCAATGAACTAGCTGAGGGGGATATCAAGAAACAAATTCCATTTCCAATTGCAACTAAAAGAATAAAATACTTAGGAATAAATTTAACTAAAGAGACAAAAGACCTATGCAAAGAAAACTACAAGAAACTGTTAAAAGAAATTACAGAAGACCTAAATAGATGGAAGGGCATACCATGTTCATGGATTGGAAGACTAAATATAGTTAAGATGTCAATACTACCTAAGTTGATTTACACCCTATACAAAAGTTAACTCAAAATGGATCAAAGATCTAAGCATTAGGTCTAAGACCATAAAACAGTTAGAGGAAAATGTAGGGAGATATTTTATGAATCTTATAATTGGAGGCAGGTTTATGGACCTTACACCTAAAGCAAGAGCACTGAAGAAAGGAATAAATAAATGGGAGCTCCTCAAAATAAACACTTTTGTGCATCAAAGAACTTCATCAAGAAAGTAAAAAGACAGCCTACACAATGGGAGACAATATTTGGAAACGACCTATCAGATAAAGGTCTAGTATCCAGAATTTATAAAGAGATAGTTCAACTCAACAACAAAAAGATAGCCAATCCAATTACAAAATGGGAAAAAGACTTGAACAGACACTTCTCAGAAGAGGAAATACAAATGGCCAAAAAGCACATGAAGAGATGCTCAATGTCTCTGGCTATTAGAGAAATGTAAATCAAAACCACAATGAGATATCATCTCACACCCACCAGAATGGCCATTATCAACAAAACAGAAAATGACAAGTGCCGGAGAGGATGCAGAGAAAGAGGCACACTTATCCACTGTTGGTGGGAATGTCAAATGGTGCAACCACTGTGGAAGGCAGTTTGGCAGTTCCTCAAAAAGCTGAATATAGAATTGCCGTATGACCCAGCAATACTATTGCTAGGTATCTACTCAGAGGACTTCAGGGCAAAGACACAAACGGACATTTGCACACCAATGTTTATAGCAGCATTATTTACAATTGCAAGGAGATGGAAACAGCCAAAATGTCCATCAATAGACAAGTGGCTAAACAAACTGTGGTATATACATACGATGGAATATTATGCAGCTCTAAGACAGAATAAACTTATGAAGTCTGAAACAACATGGATGAACCTAGAGAACATTATGCTGCGTGAGACTAGCCAAAAACTAAAGGACAAATACTGTTTGTTCTCACTGATATGAACCGATATTAGTGAAAAAACTTGGAATATGTCGCTGGTAACAGAGACCATCAGGAGATAGAAATAGGGTAAGATATTGGGTAATTGGAGCTGAAGGGATATGGACTATGCAACAGGACTGGATACAAAAACTCAGAAATGGACAGCACAATACTACCTAACTGTAATGTAATTATGTTAAAGCACTGAATGAAGCTGCATGTGAGCATGATAGAGGGAGAAGGGCTGAGACAACTGAAATCAGAAAGAAAGATAGATGTTAAAGATCAAGATGGTATAATCTAGGAATGCGTAGAGTGTATAATAATAGTGAAATGTACAATGTACAAATTTTAAGAATGTTTTTGCATGAGGAAGAACAAAGGATTGTCATTATTGCAGGGTGCTGAAAATAGATGATAACTAATACTTCAAAATATCACATTATGTGTAAGACTAAAGCAAAAAATGTTTATTTGTTACAAAATTTAGATTTTGACTAGAGCATTTCCTAATATAACTCATGTAGATAGTTTGATTGAATGTCATAAGTACTTCGAATCTCAGGTAGCCCTTGAAATTTTGTTGGTTTGTCCAGAGTGATCCCCCGATGAATCTCAGAATGATTTGATCAGTGACTGGAAAAGTATTTGTAAGCCCCCTTTGGGGAATGGTGAGAGTGTGGAGAATTTCAACTTCCCAAGTTGAATTCTTGATATTCTCACAAGCAGTGTGGATAACCGAAGCTATAGACTGAGCCCCCAGTCTTGGGGTTTGTTCACATGAAACTTAACCCCACAAAAGATAGGTCAAGTCTACTTAAAATTTAGGCCTAAGAGTCACCCCCAAGAGAGCCTCTTTTGTTGCTCAGATGTGGCCTCTCTCTCCAGCCAATATGATGAGCAGTCTCACCACCCTTCCCCTCTCTGCATGAGACATGACTCCCAGGGGTGTGGACCTTCATGGCAATGTGGGACAAAGATCCTGGAATGAGCTGAGACTCAGCATCAAAGGACTGAGAAAAACCCTAGAATGAGCTGAGAATTAACATCAAGAGACTGAGAGAAACTTCTCGACCAAAAGGGGGAAGAGTAAAATGAGACTAAGTGTCAATGACTGAGAGATTCCAAACAGAGTCGAGAGGTTATCCTGGAGGTTATTCTTACGCATTAAGTAGATATCACCTTGTTGTTCAAGATGTAGTGGAGAGGCTGGAGGGAATTGCCTGAAAAATGTAGTGCTGTGTTCCAGTAGCCATGTTTCTTGATGATGATTGAACAATGATATAACTTTCACAATGAGATTCTGTGAATGTGAAAACCTTATGTCTGATGCTCCTTTTAGCTACTATAACAACAGAAGAGTAGAACATATGGAATAAAAATAAATAATAGGGGGAACAAAAGTTAAAATAAATTCAGTTTGAAATAGTGGTAAATGAAAGCAAGGGGTAAGGGGTTTGGTATGTATAGTTTTTTTTTTTCTCTATTATCATTTTATTTCATTTTCTGTTATCTTTTTATTTCTTTTTCTAAATCGATGCAAGTGTACTAAGAAATGATGAATATGCAACTATGTGATGATATTAAGAATTACTGATTATATATGTAGAACGGAATGATTTCTAAATGTTTTGTTTGTTAATTTTTTTTAATTAATAAAAAAACAAAAAAACTATAATTTGATCATTTTGATATGATGAAACATTTGTTTTGGAAAAAAAAATTAGTTTCTTGACAACAAACGTGCCTTCAGCTACTTCTTGATTTCGGTGCTCATTTTATGTCACTGGTTCTTCCTTGATATTCAGTGAATTTGGAACTTCTTTTTTTTCTACACCTCTAAGAACTGATTATATCTGATATTGTAGGTGATCTTATGGTTTCCCTTCTTTCTCTACATTTTTGCTTTAATTAATTTTATCTAATATTGATGTTACCCACATTCTTATCTCTAGTCACTAACTTTCCTTAGATATTGGAGAAGGCATCTCTGTTTACCTAAAACCAATTTTGATCATTAATATGCACATTAAACTCCATATGGACAAAACAGAAAGTGTGATCATATAATCCCTTTTATTAATCCCTGTAACTCCACATCACCTACACCATTTGCTGGTACATGGTAGGTGCTAAAATATAATTTACTCATTGAGGAAATAAATTCACAATGAACAGTTTGGGAATCTAACTGTTATCAGACTACAGTAACATTTGAAGACAGAAGATACTGAAGTGATGATTTCAGACTTGAGAGGAGAGATTTAGTTTTGAAAACTGTAGAATGAAAACATGAGTTCCCTTATCTTTGATAAAAAATAATCCTAAAGGAGCAAGGGAAAAAAATTAGAAGCACAAACTACTTAATGTTTTGTGATATGTGAATGTAGGAAATAAATAGATTTAAAATTGAAAATAGTTACAATGGGTACACCAAAGCCATTAATATTCACCAGATGGGCGTGTGGGTTTCTGCAAGCAGAGAGAGAACCCATTATATGGATATTTTAGGAGGATCCAGCAAAAAAAAAAAAAAAAAAAAAAAAATTCTTAAGTTGAACACATTCTGAAGTGTCATATTCCAAATATGAGAATGCAATGTATACACTGCAGACAATATGTTCTCTGCATCAAGTTATTTTCCAAGAATCAGAGGAAGCAGTATCAAATGCAAAATTCATACCCAGGAAGCATATCGTAGGAAGCAGTGTACTATGCTGAAGTAGAAGGAGGAAAAACTTTACATTTGGAATTGTAAAAATTGCCACAAATGCATATTTATCATTGACTACTAAGAGGTAATGACATTATTCTCTGGGATTTTTAACTACCTTGAAACCTGGCTCTGACCCATCTTCCTAGAACTATTTTTAAAATAGTGGATTTAGTAAATTATTAAGATCATCCAAAAATGAGGAAAATTTCTATAATACAAGAGCATAAGACTTATGAAAATATCCCATGGAAAATAAATGTTTGATGAATCACACTAACTAGAATATTTTGCCACAAAGGATAATGAAAACATTTTCTCAAACCTTCTGCCATGTTTTAAAATTGACTGATTGCAAGGGTACAAAGTAGAGAAGCAAAATATATCATGGACTATATATTGAGTTAACAGGAAGAAATACAAAATAGGCTGAAAATATGAGAAGAAAAAATAAAAACAAAATATTAGTGGGCAACAGATGAGGAAATACATGCTGCTGAAAAGTAAAATAAAAATCATTACTGACATAAATGGAGAAGTAAACCAAATGCATGAAAATGTAGAAATTAAAAATATTTTTAAAAATCGATTGTTTAAGTTCAGGTCCCTTTAGAAAATAGCATTTTACAAATTTAACTGAAAAGTGTTTACTAAGGATACTATTTAGAAATTTGTGGGCAAGTATAAAGAAAGCAATTAGATCCTGGAAAGCAGCAGGTACTAGAAATAGTGGAAGACAATTTCCATCCCTGGGCCTCAAAGACAAGGGAAGGAAACAGTTGTAGAGACCCGTGAGAAAGAGAAGGGCCCCAACAGAGCTAGCTGCAGTTTTAATCAGAGCAATGAAGAAACTATTAAAGATCAGGCTAAAATGATGCAAATTGGAAGGGTAAATAACTTGCTTCTCTCTCCTGTGGTAATAATTTTGATGACCAATAATTTAGAATAATATATATAAAGTTGGCATCTTACATCAATATGGAAAAAAACAGATTATTTAATAAATAATATTGGAACAAAAATGTCATCTGGAAAAATATATAACTTGAAAGCATACCTCTTTCCTCCTACCAAAAAATTCTAATTATATCAATGATTTCATTTAAAAAATCAGAACCATAAAATATAGGAGGAAATCATCAGAGAAGTTTGTCTTAATGATCTGAGAATTCCATGGTAAATTGGCTTGTGCGCTCTGGTTTAGATAGGTTGTCCTGGTGGCTGTGGGCCTATTGTAAAATAAGATCTTTTCAAGTTATTACTTCAGTTAAGGTGTAGCCTAACGGAATCTGTTTAGGCTTTCAACTGGATTTCTGGAGTCCTATAAAGGCAGAATGAAAGTCAGAGGCAGAGAGAAACCAGGGAGAGCAACCAGAACCTGGAAGTCAATGGAATCTGGAAGAGAAAGAAGATGCCGCCCTGTGTATTAACACATGACCGCAAACCCAAGGATCATGGACTGCTGGCAGCCAGTGTCAGAATGCTAGTCTTCAGGCAGAAAGTATCGCTTTGCTGGCTCCTTGCTTTTGGATTTCTCCTAGCCATGAGCCAATAAATTCCCATGGTTGAAGCCAACCCATTGGATGGTATTTATCTAACGGTGGGTAAGCTAAACGAATTATGACAGCCATCATATCTATACAAGGCAAAACTTGATGTTAACCCTTGGGAATAACTCAACATGCAAGCTAGAGTCCTTTGTTGAAGGGGTGGTAATTCTGAGATATTTATTCAAAGTGAAAGAAGAAGTTGCGCCTAAACTATCTAGCTATCTGGAACGCTCCACTCCTGAGCTCATGCTGGGTAATAGATTTTTCTCTACCAATTGAGAGTGATGAAAACATATATTCAGCAGTTTCCAAGTCATACAGTCTCAGAAGCAGCTATATATTACTTTTCAATAGTGTAGGGAAACAGAGTAAGTGATTAACACTAAGGATGGCTTATACCATTACTCAGGGGTTCAGGAAAGGAAATCTTATAAGCCAGTACCCTATGAATATATGGCTCTATCTCTGAGAAAATAGCGTTTCCTTAAGCAGTGTTGACACTGGGTCAGGCATGCTTATTTTGAAATGACAATGCATGCTCTGATTTTAGATCCCTGTGGAGATTTTGAAGGAGTACACAGTCCTAGAAAAATCGATATTGCAAAAGCAAACACTTTCATGAAAGTTTATATCTGTATACCTTGGCAGTTCCTATTAGATCTCACTCTATTTCCATTTACACATTTTTGACTTAAGCTATGGTTATACTAAATTGCCTATAACAATGACCATCAAAATACCAGCTTCTCTTAAGCAAAAAGAGATATAATACCAAATAGAAAGGATGATTGTTCATTATTGTAAAGAAAGACAAGAAAGAAAATATCTTCCATTGAGAACAAAGCTCATTTTTGAGAGTTAAATTTGCAATTTCTTTACATCTTTATTCTTTATTCATTTAATTCTATATTTGTGTTTTTGTCATGGTAAACCAGCTTCATTTAGTTTCATGTTTGTGATTTGCCTATGATTGAACAGAGAATTTAAGAAGGGCATCGTTTTGGCACATTACTCAACTTGAAATTTGAATGCTGCTTCCTGTAAGAAACTTTCTACAACTATCTTTAGAATTATTGATGCTTTGTTATTGTAGTACATTGAACACAATAGCATTTTAACACTTTTAAACAGTATTGCAATTGAATGTTTATATATATTCATAATGATGATATTCCTTAGGGTAGTATTTTTTTTCTGTACCTCTAGTTTCTTTTAAGAACAGCTGATTCAGGGCAGGCCACAGTGGCTCAGTGGTAGAGTTCTCATCTGCCATGCTGCAGACCCGGGTTTGATTCCCAGTAGCCCTGTGGGGGAAAAAAAAAGAATGCCTGATTCAGAGGGGAGTGTATAAATGAAATGGAAAATAAATACATATTTATTTCAAAAATATCAATGCAGAAAGGACAGTCATGTACTGGAAAAATTAATATTTAATATTTTATATACAAGGAACCAGTCACTGAATATTAGAGATTAGAGAAGGTGAGGAGGTGAGGATTAAAGGAGTTAAATGACCTGCCCAGATATATGCAAGTAGGAGAGCCCTGACGGGTAGCCATGTAATGTTCATTGAACTAATTTATTTTTATTTTTTTAAATTTATTTTATTAGAGAAGCTGTGGATTTACAGAACAATCATGCAAAAATACAGAACTCCCATACACACACCCCACACCCCCAACACCTTGTAATGGTATGGAACATTTGTTACAAGTTGAACTGATCTTTTGACCTGTACATTTTTCATTAATTTTATTCTGAAATTTATAAAGACTGCTCCATTATTCCTTTACCCAATTCATTTCATATAGCATATCAAAAGTTCATTCTTTTTTTGTAGTTTTGCCTTGTGAAAACATCTTATTGAATGAAGCCATTTTTAAGATTAGAGGAATTCTTATAGTGATTAACTATTTTCAACATGTTTTCCCACGCACCCAGTGTGGGAATTATAATATCCCAATGTTTAGGTATATTTTCTTCTTTTTATAGATTAGAAAGGCCTAAAAAAGTTACAGTATTTCCCTGACCCATGAAACAGCTAGTTGAGTATGTTTAAGATCTATTTTAAGAAAATCAGCAACTCTTATAGCACCTCTACACAGACACACAGACACACTTGTCTTTTATCTCTCTATAACTGTCTATCTATCTATCTATATCTCTCTCTCATCTCTAAATATCTATCCATCTTCTGAGTTGCTTGTGAATTCATCCTTCATTAGGCTTAATGCAGAGGTAGGCTGGATTTACACTCTTTTGAATCAATGGCTTTATCAAAGTAATCATCAAATGACCTTCAAGCATTAAGTATGCATCAAACTAAACTGGAAACTATTCAAGGTGTTTGGAATATGGTTTTAATTGACCATTTTTAGCACAAATATTTACAATGATATAGGTATAAAACCACTGTAGGGCACTATTCATATGAGTTTAGTATTTTCAAAAACAAAAATAATTGACCCCAAACTATTTCTCCTTTCACAGTAAGCCCACATTAGAGATTAAATGATAAAGAAGAATTTTAAGAATAAGGGAAAATGCTATCTTGCCAAAAGGTTGAAGGCTGTTGCTGTGGGTTACCTGTTATTTTTCAACTTTTACACAGTGTATGAGGCTAAGCATTTGTGTATATTCCTTGTCATACATTTCAGCATTTGGGGGGATGGCATGCAGTCAGTTATGGAACTGCGCCTTGCACACATTTCACAAGTCTGAAGTTCCTGTGTATTAACATTACAGCACAAAATCAAACAACTTCAAAAAACTGCCTCTGACTTGAGTATTAAGAAATCCATTTACACTAGTAATACTGCTACTAATAACAGCGATTTTTGCTGGATGTTTACTTTCTGTTAGACTGTTTAAAGTGGATTTATGTGTATTATTTTATTAAATCATTTCAAAGAGTTTATGAGATAAATATTAATCTTATTCCCATATTATAGATGTGGAAAATAGAGCCTGGGGAGGTTAAATAGCTTCCTCAAAGTCATGCAGCTTTTTAATAGTAGAACTGGGATTCAAACTCTGGAAGTCTAATTCTAAAGCCAATTCCTTTAATCAGTGTACTCTGTTTAAGCAATACATTTGTTGCTTTAGTATAAGTATGGACATTTCATAAAGAAAAAATAACTATATATACCAAAGAGATACAATAACCCCAAACATGCATGTAACTACATTACTTCTCAGGTACTTCCAGAAGTATAAGAAAGTGAAGTAGATTGAGGTCATCAATAAAGTTTCAAAGGGTATAAATAATGAAAAAAAGGTAACAGACAGTATGAAGTTAATTATGTTGAACAAAATATTCATTTTGTAAAGAAGTGGGAGCTTCCATATGTGTGCTTTCCCATTAAAATTGTATATGAATGATATATCATGAGTAAATGCTTTTAATATACATTAAATAGGAAAGGGGCATATGTCTGAAATGACATATTAAAATACTAAATACGAAAAGAAAAAAATGTTGAAAGGAGCATGAAAATATTGAGACTTTAAAAGTTGACTAACATTTTTCTTAAAATTGCCCCCATTTAAATACTTATTACTTCTATTATCTCTAAATCAAATAGTTACAGAAATCAAGAATACATACTTCCTGCAGTAACTTTACATTTCCAGCATTCTCATGATTCCTTATAATAATTTTTCTTTAATGAAATCACCCTGCACCGAAATTACAGTGACATCTTGCTTCAGTTAAAATAGTTCATAAGTTGAAACCAGATAGAATACATTTCATCTTCCGACTTCTAATCCTGCTAGTATTTCAAGTCCATTGCAGTTCCAATGCTGTCCAAATTTTGGATACTAGTCTCTGTTCACCAAACTGGGTGGAAGTAAAAGGGAGAGACCACTTGAGAAAAATAATATTATATAGCAGCCTTTATCCTCGATTACCATATTTTCTTTTGGGACACTGAATCAGACAAAACTTGTTTGACAACTGCCTTATGCGGCTAAAAATGTCTCATAGCCTTACAACAAGGCTAATCAGTAAGTCTGCTTGCCCCTTTCTTGATGATAAGTTGTATTAAAAATAATATTAATTATATAAAGCATGCAACATTCTATCCAGTTCATTTGTTACTTGCAGTTGGTACTAGATGAATTTAGATATCACCTGTAACAGGATTACATTTCTGTCAAGAAAATTTTTTTCTCTTAGACTTAGGTATATTGAACTTTTGAAATTAGTTTTGATACTGACATATTTCTAAAATAAAGACATATCACTATGTTTTGAACAACATTGAGTTTTTTCATTTAAAATGCAGTAGTATCCCAATATTTACCAAAGGGAAAACTGAGGCTCAAAAAATAGCCTAGCCATTCTTCAATTGCTTATTAACTAATAACATTTATTATATACTATCCATAAAATATAGTTTCAGGTTCTGGGTACACAATGATAGATAAAATGTCGGCAAGAATGCCTAGATTTAGGTTGCAGCTTACTGAAGGAGATGATAGTATAAATAGAAAATTGCAATAATTGTAGAAAAAAGCGTTTGTGTGGAGGTTAAACACAGGTGGAGGTGTTAAACAGGTGATATGGAGATAAAACACAGGTGATTTGAAGTTAGACTTCAAAGGGTATACTTTCTGCATTTACATGTTCTTATATGCCAATGAAATATAAAAAAACGGATTTGAAATCCCTGTAAATGAGGCCTGCTGGGGGACCATTTTTAAATTTGGATTTTCTATACGATTTTAAAAAGATATGCACATTCTCGAGACAGTGTTGAACAATAGCTTCTGTTTAATCAGTGACACTCTCTTGTGTTCTCTGTGGTCATTTTTCTCACATTATCCAAATAGACTCATTAGCCTTGTCTGTAGCCTCATCTTTAAATTCTTCAGAGAATGACATGTTTACATTAAATCATATGTCATTCTCCACAGAATTTAAAGACAAATCTTTCAATGTATAATACATCATTATCTCCAAAATGTACAGCATTTATCTCCAAAATATACATAATGGTCTTTGCTATTGATTTTGAGTCTCCCAGTGAAATAACCTTCAGTTGCAAGGGCACTTACCTTCAGCAAGTTTACTTTATCTCAGCATTTCCTTTTCCTGGGAATCCTGCTGCACAGATTGTCACAGATTTTCCTTTCAAGTCTTATCCCAGCTTATCTTTGCAAAATGTGAAAAGGACCAGAGTCTCTGAATATACATTTTCTCAAAACCACAAATTATTACATGTACAATCTATGATATAGAATAAGAAGGAAACTTAAAAATCTGACTAAGAATATTGAGATGAAAGTAGTTAGGAGAATCCATAGTACAGCCTAGCCAAATGAAGCAAAGGAGTGGGAGGAGCAAGTATTCATTGAACACTCTCCTCATTATCATGATTTGTGTTAGAAATGTATACGTGTTGTTTCATTTTACCAAGAAGAAATGTTTAAAGTTAGAGGGCCCCTGAGTAACATAAGATGCTATACACAACCAGATGAGAAAACTGAGAACCAAAGGTGTACACTGAAATCTCCCAGTTCAATTATTAAGAAGTCTTGATTCTTCTGGCATTTTTTCCAGTATCTCTCACTTTTTCTCAATTTAAGGGACAAAAAAATTGATTTGTAGTTATGCTGCTTGCATCACAAATATTAGACACCATTGTATATTTAACATTATAGCAGATGCAATTTAAATGTATCCTACAAAACTGTATAAATATGTGTGCTATTTTTAAAACTTTTATTGAATTTGAATTATACATACACACATACACACATATCTCAGCCTGAATCCACATGATTTAAGAAAAACACAATTTAAACGTGTCCTTTAGGTAGCTTGCACAGAAGGTGTATTCTTTTTGAGATGTAGCTGGATTGAGCTCTGTGTTCTAACTACCTTCCCATTCTGCTAGGAAATGTCCATAATATACAGTAAAAAAGTACACCACAGGGTTTGTTTCCTGGTGCCTGCCCATGCAAAAAAAAAAAAAAAAAAAAAAAAGTACACCACACATGCAGAAAAACAATGCTGTAAGAAAGACTCTCTGGTTAAAAAATATATTTCCCAGAATGATGACCCTAAACTTCTTACTGAGAGCCATTTTTTGTTTTGTTTTGTTTTCTGGCCAAAAATACCCTATTGAAATCCTCTTTATCCTTAAACATGAACTTGACACCCATCTGCATCTATCTGGAAGGTGCCACAGTTCCTGCAGTTTCAAATTTAATCTCCATGACATAGTTGATAGAGTTTCTGGCAAGAGCCATGGCTAGGGAATGTGCCTCGAATACTAAATTACCTTGTCCTTTTGATCGTAGACATTTCTATCCAGGTAAATTCTGGGCAAAATGAAATTAAAACATATTTCTGAAATGGGGACAAATATCAATGAAGGAAACTCATCGGCTGCAGTGATTTGGGTTGCATGTGATTCCATATATTTTGTTTTAGTGCAATTGTGTCAGAGGACCAATGATCTATTTTGTCCATTTATAGACAGAATATCTTCAGAGTTTTGTTCGCAACACCTGAGGGTCATTGATTGTCCACTTTTCCCTCAGGCCCTGCAATAAACACCATCCTGGGCTTGTCCGAGCTGCTGGGCACACATCCCAGGACAGCAGGAAAATTTTCAACATGCGAGCCAAGACTCCATCTGGGACAATTTCTGTCAGGTGGTAAAAATAAAGAAACAGAATCAAAATTAGTCTGAGCATTCTGTTTTAAATATTACTTCTACGTATCTTAGAAGCTCAAGATTTTCCAAGAGAAAAAGGATACTTTTAGGGGAGACATTATCCACTCAGAAGTAAGTATTTGATGTAATTTTTCAATGGCTCCAATAATAGTATCAACATAGGTCTATGATGAGAGATTAGCCAGGCTTCACACACTTTTGGCATCCAAGGATATTGGAAAGTCCATGCTTTTTCATTCATTAATCAAATATTGAACTGATGCTAGGCACTATGCCCTCAAGCCAGTCATTATTGTCTAATTTTATTTATTAACACTTTTCTTCACATAAAAACTGAGGTACCTTTGAAGCCCTTATTGGGCAGATTCTATATTGTGTCAATATTTTTTAAAAAGCAGTTTTATATTATAGGCACTATGTAGGTAATTTTCTACTACATTTAGAGTTAACTTTGTGATATAATTCTATAGGAAAACCACCAATCTTGTGAGAATTTACAACTCTCATTTTAATGAGGAGGTGCCATCCAATTATCAAAGGAGCAGCCAGTGCAGATGACATAAATGAGGGAAAAAGCTTGTGATTTAACAATAACAACCAAGGTTCCTCTCTTTGTCACACACTTCTCTGAAGCCATCTTACTGAAATTATGTGGAAAAAAAATTGAGCCTCTTCCCACTCCTTGTCTCTTACACATTGGGCTATGGAGGGGGAGAAGAGTAATATAATACTTATATTTAGTAGCCATTGTGGGTATATTGTAACATGCAGTACCAAAAATAACTAAATTTATATTGAGGCACCTGTATTCATGATACCTTAGGCAAAAGGCAGCACAGTCTCTGGAAATTTATAATTAAACAGCATAATGAAAATTGCCTTGTGTTATAATCATGTAAGGGATATGGGGCTTCTGATAAATACTAGCACTAAAACCAAAGTAGGCTGTACCTTCTTGCCTATGTTGGCTGCAAGAGCCTCATAAAATTCACCTTCCCAGTTGACCTATCCCATTCTATTACCCTTGACAACAAAATCCTTTAAGTGACTGGCATGGCCTTTTGGATCTAAAAGCTAGAAGGTGACCACTTGAGGTTGATGCATTTTTAATAATGGCAACCCTGAGATACCTTGTGGCAGAAATTGCAACTGATGCCAAGGTGATTAGCATATGTTCCAGCTGCAGCTTGCCCTTCTGCTGATTTCCCCAATGAACTATGGACCTCTGAAGTGTTTTGCTGACCTTGTGTTGAATGTGCTTTTCTCAAATTCCCTCTCGGAAAGGCATAAAATATATTTAGCTCACAGTGGCAGCTGTCTTTTGCTTACTGGTTAACTTGGGCGGTGGTGGCACCTGGATCCAAATCATAACAATATCTTCTTGGATAGAAAGGATTGTAAAATACTTATACAGAAAGAGACACATATGCAAGCCATAACTATGAATCAGTAAGTTGGGACTTCAAAAGCGGTACAAGAATATTTAGTCAAACACTACAATTGTTCAAAATAGTTACCTAAAATGACTGTCCAATTGTCCCAAGGCTGCTGCCATTGATCCAAACATTTTTTAGAACATTGGAACTTAGTGGTAAAAATCTCTTATATTTTAAATGAATGACTCTCTCATATCGATCATAATGTATCATATCGAACATTAAGTATACAACTAATTCATTAACACTATGTTGGAAGTAGAAAGAGCTGTACCAGTAAGGTCATTATCATGGAATTTTTAATTGTTTTCATGAAAAGTCAGTTGTAATGTCCTCTCAGGACATTTCTGTGTGTTTATACATGTTTTTCCTTCTGATAAAATAGAATACCACAAGGGGCACACTAGATAAATCTGTAGAATACATAATAGACTGCTTTTGGATTCTTTGATGAGATGACAGCAAACATAATGAAAAATTCCACCTGATATTTATATCATTTTAGGAGAAAAAAGTTATCCCTAAAGTCCCCCTTCAAAACAAAATACGTGTAGAAATAAGTATGCCATAGTTTACTTGAGGCAAGGGTATTTTAAAATGTAATGCAGATTTCTAAAAACTAATATTATAAAAGCAGAACAAAAGTTACATAAATCTTAAGATTTCTTTCCTGCATTACATAATAAATTACCAAACGCTTGTTAAGTTCCTAATATGTGTTAGACTATACAGAGAATGGGTACTTTTAGATAAAATTTGAATAATATAAAGCGATCATTTAATATGAGATAAATTGAATTCCAGAGAATTCTGAAAAATCTTTCATGGGCTAATAAGTAATAAGTACATACTCATGTAAGGTTTGGGATTGAGGATAACCTCAGGTGATCTAGATGAATGAGAACATATATATTCCCTGGGATGAGAGAGAAATTAATTTTTATACACTTCTAACAATGGCAGAGCAGGGAAGAATCATTGCACATGTGCTATCTTCAGGTCTACTGCAGACTGAATTCAAGGATCAGGTTAGCAATAAGTAACATTCCATTAACTAGAAAGACAGAGAAAAACTTCACTCATAGTCTGAGAACAATGAAAAGGTTAAAAATGTAAAAATAAAAACATGATGAAGAGAATAAAGAATACAGAAATAGCATCAGAAGTAAAAATGACAACCTGATACCTGATAGAGGTGGCAGGTGATGTTGAAGATCAACTGAGAAAGCATTAAATATTCAATATATTTGGGAAAAGGTAGTAATACATAATGGACACATCTCTCAATCCACAGACAAGATAAATCCAAGATAATTAAAATACAAATTTGAAAGGAAGGCCATATAATTTATTACAAAAACAAAAAAACATGCCCTTATACACTTATGATTGGTAAAAATTTATTTAACAAGACCTCCCACAAAAAGCCAAAGCCATTAAAATATGGACTGCATAAACTGTTAATTAAATTTAATCAGTAAAATTTAATGAACCTGTTATTTGTTAGTCAGTTTTAGATTCTCAAAGGCAAAAAACAAACAAGAGATCTTACTCTTTTGCAGTTTACATTCAAGTAGGAGGAGATGTGCCAATTTGAAACTCATATACCCCAGAAAAGCCATATCCTTTAATCTTCATTTAATATTATTGGGTGGGATCTTTTTTATTGATTCCATGAAGATCTGACACACCCGCTAATTTTTTGTAAATTAAATTAAATTAAATTTTTTTTGGTTGGTAACTTTTGATTAGATGGTTTCCATGAAGATATGTCTCTACCCATTCAAGGTTGGGTTGCTCATTGGAGCCCTTTAAGAGGGAGCCATTTTGGAAGAAGCTTCAGTGCTGTAAGAGCCCACACAGCCAGAGATCTTTGGAGATGCAGAAGGAAAATGTCCCCAGGGAAGCCTTCTAGAATAAGGAGAGAGAGTTAGCAGATAGCCCCATGTGCCTTCTCAGCTAAGAGAGATGTCCGGGAGCCAGAGACCCCAGCAGATGCCAGCCATGTGCCTTCCCAGTTAACAGAGGTGTTCCAGATGGTATCAGCCTTTCTTGAGTGAAGGTAACCTCTTGCTGGTGCCTTAATTGGGATATTTTCACAGCCTTAGAACTGTAAACTTGCAAATTAATAAATTCCCTTTTTAAAAGCTATTTTGTTACTGGTATATTGAATTCCAGCAACTTTAACAAACTAAAACATGAGACATATGAAAAATTAATACAAGATCCATGTATATTACAAACAGGATCTATAGTAAAGTAGGAAGATGTGAATACTATGGGTATAAGTTAAAAGTAGATGAGTAGAGGGGCGGGCCGCGGTGGCTCAGCGGGCAAAGTGCTTGCCTGCCATGCCGGAGGACCTCGGTTCGATTCCCGGCCCCAGCCCATGTAAAAAACAAACAAACAAACAAAATACAATAAAACAAGAAAATGTTTAAAGATGTTTCCCTTTCTTCCTTCCTTCCTTCCTTCTCTCTGTCTTTCCTTCCCTTCCTCCCTCTAAAAAAAAAAAAAAAAAAAAAAAAAAAGTAGATGAGTAGAGAAATACATTTTGGAACTGTGGTTAAGGGCAATTGCAATTTTAAAAAGGGCTATTGGTATAGGTCTTCTGGAAAAATGAAATTTTGGCCTGCTAAAGCTGCCAGAATGCAATATATCAGAAATGGAATGGCTTTCATTAAAGGAATTTATTAAAGTTACAGATTTATAGGTCTAAGGTCATAAAAATGTCCAAATTAGGGTCTTCAGAGAAAGATACCTTGACTCAAGAGAGGCTGATATTTGTCACATGGGAAGCCAAATGGCTGGCATCTGCCAGTCCTTGTTCCCAGTTCCATACCTTCGAGATTTTCATGCCAGTGATTTCTTCTCTAAGTGTCTGTGGGCCTCCACTTACCTTCTCTGGGACAAAACTTTGAGTTCTGACTTGCTTAGCGTCTCATGGGAAGGCACATGCCACAGTGTGCTGGACTCTGGATCATGAAACATCCGTATCTAGGCATCTGCTCTCTCTTCCAGCACTCCAAGCATCTCCACATGTCTGAGTGTCTGTCAGCGCTGAAACTACTGTTCTCCAAGCATCTGAGTGTCCTCCAAAATGTTTCCCCTTTTAAAAGAATTCAGTAAACTAATCAAGATCCCCCTTGAATGGGAAGAGTCACATCTCCACCTAATGAAAAGGTCGTGCCTAGAAGTGTGTGTGTCATATGTCCATGGAAACAATCCAATCAAAAGGTCTCCTCTCTGTGGAAACAATCCAAAATTTGCACCCTACAATGTTGAACCAGGATTAAAAGAAGCACGGCTGCCCCTACAAGACTGGATCTGGAAAAAGGACATGGCTTTTCTGAGGTACATAACAGCTTCAAACTGGCCCGGATGATATTTGATGAAAGATGTGAAGGATACAAAGAAGCAAGCATGCAGATACCTTGGGGAAAAGCATTGCTGAAAGAAGAAAGAGTGAGTGCCAAGGCCCTAGAGTGTCAAAAGACTTGGTGTATTTGAGGAACAGAATGAAGATTAATGTATCTGTAGCAGATTAATAAAGGAAAGACTATTAGGAGCTGATGTCAGAGGTGAAATGTGGGATACAGTTCACATTAGGTCAAATAGGATATTGATTTCTGCATCATGCTGATGAAATTCTTTTATATTCCAAGTTGAGGAAGATATCCTTATATATTTTCTCCTGAAAGCTTCATGCTTTGAATTATTTTTAGAAATATTTTTGCTGAGAAACATCCACATGCATGCAGTCTAAATATATTATACAATCAATGACTCACAATATCATCACATAGTTGTGTATTCTTCACTATGATTGTTTTTAGAACATTTACATCATTCCAGAAAAAGGAATAAAAAGAAAAAAATAGACCTCAAACGTCCCATACACCATACCCCTCCCTCTCACTGACCCGCAGTATTTCAATTTACCCAAATTTTACCCTTTATCTCACCCTATTATTCATTTATTTATTATCCTGATTATTTTTCTTTTTACTCATCTGTCTATTCATATCCTGGATAAAAGAAGCATCAGACACAAGGTTTTCACTATCACACAGTCACTGTTATAAAAGCTATATAATTATATAGTAATCCTCAAGAATCAAGGCCACTAGAACATAGTTCAACAGTTTCAGGTACTCTCCTCTAGCCATGCCGATACACCATAAACTAAAAATGAGATATTTATATAATGCATAAGAATAACCTTCAGGATAACCTCCCAACTCTGTGTGAAATCCCTCAGCCACTGAGACCTTATTTTGTCTCATTTCTCTCTTCCCTCTTTTGGTCAAGAAGGCTTTCTCAATCCCATGATGCTAGGTACTGACTCATCCCTGGAGTCAGGTTCTACATTGTCAGGGAGATTTATACCTCTGGGAGTCATGTCCCACGTAGGGGAGAGGGCAGTGAATTCACATGCCAAGTTGACTTAGAGAGAGAGAAGCAAAAGAGGTTTTCCGGGGGTGATGCTTAGGGATAATTATCAGTAGGCTTATCCTTGTCTTTGCAGGAATAAGTTTCATAGGGCCAACCCCCAAGATTGAGGGCTCAGCCTATTGATTTGTTTATCCTTACTGCTTGTAAGAATATCAGAAACTCCCCAGATGGAGGCCGTTTAATATTTTCTCCTTTCTCTCCATCCCCCAGTATTTTGCAGATACTTTTTATTCCATGCACAAATTACTCTGGGATATATTGGAGCATCACATTAACCTGTAAAAACCAACAAAATCTGATTTACCTTGTACTGTCCAGATTAGCTTCATTCATAGCTCTAGACAGTCTGACCACTTTTTCAGCTTTTAAAACAGTTGCTAAATGGAGTAATGCTGACTTCCATAGCTTCAGAGCGCTAACTCTGAATCTCAGGTGTAACATAAATACCCAAAATTTCTGGGAACGACCAGCTTATATACAAATGGCTCAGTATCTAAGAATCTGGAATTAACATAATTTTGAATGTGTGTGACTGCTGTAAGAGCTTACCATCTAGGACCTTTTACAATAGGCCCCAACCTGATAACCCATGCTCTCAACTTCAATTCTCTGAGTTTGTATACTATAGTTAGTCTACATGAGTGAGGCATGACAATATTTATCTTTATGTTTCTGATATTTTATTCATTGTACTGTCCTTAAAGTTCATTCACCTAGTTGCATGCCACATGCCTCATAACTCCATTCCTTCTTGCAACCACTCAGTAATCTATTGTATGTAAATGCCACAGTTCCCCCTAACATTCCTCTGTCATTGTACCCTTTTGGCCACCTCTATCCACTGCAAATTGGAATACTGTCACCATAAATACCAGTGTACATTTGTTTATTCATGTCCCCACTTTCAGTTCCTCCAGGTATATACCTAAATGTTTTGAATTTTACATTGATATTTTTAGTCAACAGAAATCTATTATTTTCTATTATGAGAGGAAATGAACTGTGTGTGTGTGTGTATGTGTGTGTGTGTGTGTGTGTGTGTGTGTGAGAGAGAGAGAGAGAGAGAGAGAGAGAGAGAGAGAGAGAGAGAGAGAGAGAGAGAGAGAGAGAGGAGGTCCTTCTATTTCCATTGATTTGTAATGCCACCACTGCCATAGCAAGTTTCATTTCTCTGCTTGCTGTCCCTTAGGCTCTCTGTTCTGGCTCTCTATCCTGTTCCAGTGACCAGATGTCTTGTGCCTCTGCCTTCTTAAAACTGTTTTACTTTTCTTGGCCCTTTGATTTCCAAGACAAGAAAAAAATAGACAACTTGCAACTTCCATCACAAATAATTTTAAGAATTTTAATGAAATGGCATTGAACTTGTGGGTTCATACAGGAAAAATTGACAACATCAAAAATCCAGTCTTTTCTATTAATAATCCTAATCTATTTCCATTTATTTATAACCTCTTTACAAGGATTTTATATTAGTTTATTACAAGAACTCTATAGATTTCAAATAGTGTACAGATTTTAATTTATACATTTAACAGCTGCTAGGTTATAAAATTAAAATGTGTTTGCTTTTTAAAACATTTGCCTTATATAGAGAGTCTAGAGAGATCTTTAAACCTTTCTTCATTCAATCTTTTTTTTTTTCCCTATAGATCTTTGGGATTTTTAAACAGAAAATTGTAATTCCTATGAACATATAAGTTTGCCAAAACTATTATGATAAATCCATGTGACAGGTAGCTTTAAGCAATGGAAATTTATTGGCTCATGGTTTTCAAGTCAGAAGAATTCAAAATATAGGTATCAGTAAGGCTTGCTTTCTTCTGAAAGACTGCCGCATTCTGCTACTGTTTTGCTGGCAATACTTGGGATTCCTTGATTTTCTTATCACATGGCATAGTCCTCTCCTTTTTCTTCTTGGTTCTGTTGACTCCTGGATACTTGATCCTCCCTGTGGCTCTCTCTAGCTATGTATGAATTTCTTCTGCTTATAAAAGATGATAGATAATAAAAGGCCTAAATTCTTTTGAAGAGACTGTTGGTAGAAATATGGATGCTAAAGGTACTTCTGATGAAACCTTAGACAGAAATGATGAATGTCCCATTGAGAATTGGAAGAAAGGTGGTCTTCATTTAAAGTGGCAGAGAACTTGACAAAATTGTGTTCTGATGCCAGATGGAAGGCAGAATTTGAGAATAATGAGCTTGGATATTTAGATGAGCAATTTTCAAGCTAAGGGTAGAAAGCACAGTCTGCTTTCTCCTTGCAGCTTATAGTAAAATGCAAGAAGAAAGGGATTTAAAATAAGAAGCGAACTCATGGGAACAAAGAAACCAGAAATTGATGTTTTGGGAAATTCTGCACTTCTGGAAAATGAGTCCCCAGAAAATAATGTTCCATGTGAGGGTTTAAGTGACCATGAAACAACTTAGTCGTTTCAGTGCAAATTAGGAGTGAAAATGCAGTTATCCAGGAAGGATCTATGAACATTCTTTTGTCTGATAATTTGAACCCCTGTACACTACATGCAAAACTGACAAGTGTTTTGCAAGATCTTTATGAATGGAACCACTGCCAGCTTGGACTAAAAGGGACAGAAAAGGAGCAGATTGGAGGAAAAATTGCTTCAAGGACAGAGTTGTGGAGGCTGAGGTCTAGACCAAAGACATCTTCTCAGTTCAAGAGTGTGGATCTACCCATGTGTATTGAAAGGGTGAATATGTCCTGGTACTTGGAGAGGGTGGGCCTTCCATTCTGTTATTCAGGAAGAGTGCTTCTGCCCACTCCACTGTTCTGAGAAGGTTGAGTTTGTGTCCTGGAGATTGTGGAGAATCTGGCCATTGCCCCAGGGTTTTGAGAGGGTTAACCCTGGGCCTTGGGAATTGAGGATAGTCTGGCCACCACTCTGATGCCTGATGAGGGTGGAGCCTAGAGCCTGGCTGATTTCTCTATGCTTGAAGAGGATGAAACCTTCAGCCCAGTGTTTGGGGGAGAGAATGGATGCTTCACAAGCACTTGGAAGGGCTGGGTTGTGGCTTCATCAAGTCCAGAGTACAAAACATCATCCTATAGATGACTCTAAGACCTTAAAATCTATGGAGTATGCTCTGCAGAGTTTTGGAATTGCTTTGGGCTTGTGGCCCCAGTTTTTTTCCAATTTATCCCTATCAGAATGGCAATGTCTCCTATGTCTCTCCTAATTTGTATATTGGAAGCAGAAAACTTGTTCTCTGAGTTGTGCCCCAGGACAGACCACTTCCATAACCAATTTTGATGATACTTTGTACTAAATATTGTTACTGAAATGACTTAAGGCTTTGGAGATATTGTGATATAATTAATTAATGCATTTTGCATATAGAAAGAACATACCTTTTTGGGGTCCAGAGGGTATAGGTTGGTTTGAGACTATATGTATTCCAGAAGAAAAAAAAAAAACATTTTCTTCAATATAATCCATTCCTATGGGTGTGAACACATTGTAAGTTGGATCTTTTTATGAGGATACTTTAATTAGGGTGTGACTCAACTCATTCAGGATAGGAATCCTATTACTAGTGTCCTTTATTAAGGAAATAAATACAAAGGGGGGGAGGGGAAGGGGGAGGGGAGGGGGAGGGGGAGATGGAGAAAGGAGAGACCAGTAGCCTCTGCCATCTTTCTTGGCACTTGACAGAGGAGTCAAGGATCACTGGCAGCTGGTCTTTAGGAAGAAAACATAGCCTTGATGATGCCTTGATTTGGACATTTTTAGGGCCTCAAATTGGAAGCTAATGCATTCCCATTGCTTTAAGCCAACACATTTTGTGACATCTGCTTTAAACACCCTAGGAAACTAAAATATTCCCTAAGTGAATTTCTTTTATGAGAACTCTTCACTAATTGAGCTCATTACTGTTCTATAGATCTCACACGTAGTTTCGTCAGTGTGCTCTTTCCTGATGAAAACACACCCACAAGCCACGCCAATGCTGTATTTTCCAATAGGGCACCACAACCTTTTTTAATAGCCTTTTACTTAGCAGGAAATTTTATAATGGCTTATTTTTTTTTACTTGTTATGTCTCCTATAGTATACTGCATGCTTCCTAGAGATTAGCCTTCACATGTGTACAGAGTAGTTGCTCAAATGCGTTATACCCAGATGAATTATAGTTTTGTTTTGTTTTTTTTTAAGCAATGAACACAGTGTACTTCCTGACAACCCTTTTAGTAGAATAAAATCATCTTTTATTATTTGTGAAAATTTATATTTATTTTCAAACAAGATTCTTATAACCTGTTTCTTTTGCTAGTTTACTTAATGTTCCTTTGAAAGTGTAGATAGTAAAAAACATATTGTGACTACTAGAATGCATTATATAAAATGTTCTTCACACTAAGATATTTACAAAAAATTCTATTATTGACTACTGAGCCACTCACTTCGATTGAGTTGGGCAAAACACAGTCCCAAAGGGTGGCAGTGAACAAGAGGATGAATGGAGAGTGTTACTGCAATATTTTAATTAATAAAACATAGTACAGTTTGGGGTTTGGTTGTATTTAAAGTCACTCAAGGCTAATTGATTACCTCACAGTTTATTGGTTGTAAATGGTTAACATGCTTTCAAAATGCAGTAAAATTCTGCAAATGTCAAAATAGCAAAATAAATCACATATCAAATGTATATTTTGAATTTTCTCCCTGACTGCATTAGTCAGTTATAGCTTCTTAAATATTCCATTTATGACTTCTCACCTATAATGGAAACCATTTCCTTTCCTTGGTTACTTACTCATTATTTCACTGAATCAGTAAACTTATCCTCAATCTAGAGAGCTTTCGTTGATTCTCCGTTCTTTAGACTTCACAGTGCTAACCACCAAATTGATAGATGCTTTCTCCAGATGCTCTTATAGAGATAAATTTTTTTTCTTCATGCTATGCTTTTGTTTCACATCCTCTTCAAGGTGATAAAAGGATTTTCTGAAGGTTTTGATTTATATCTCTCTGTTATAAGATGGTATTATAAATAGAAGCAAAAATAATATTGTCCTAATACATTTAGTTAGTAATACAGTTAAACTTTAACAGAGTAATACATTCTTATAATAGCAGTCAATGACTGGCATAGGAACTATTGCAATGTGATTAAATAATGAGACCCAGAGACAGATATTTCTGGCTATAAAATGTGGCTCTTTGCTTACGATCTAAGCAATTTAGAGTACATTGACACGATTATCAAAGGTCTGATATTTTTATCCTAATTTCAAACAAACAAGTTAGCCTACCACTATTTCTTAGATGCTGGCAAAAGATACAAAATTCCTATTAAACAAAAAAAAAACAAAGCAAAGCTCAATTCTAATTTAATTCAACAGATATTCACTGGTACCTACTCTGTCAGGCACTGTGCTTGGTAATAAAAATGAATGAAACACTGTCCCTCCTTTTGGGTTCTAATTAGGCCACATTTTTAGTTTTCTACATCCATGATAAAAATTAATAACTAATGGCCTCATAACCCCAGGGCAGTACAAGAAAATTGCACATCAGAAAAGATGTGACAACAGGTGCATGGGTAGTTCAGTGGTTAAAATGCCCTCCTTTCATGCAGGAGAACCAGATTCAGTTTCTGGACCATGCACTCCCACCAAAAAAAAAAAAAAAAAAAAAAAAAAGTGATAACTTCCAGAGGTGTAAGTCTCCCTGGCAATGTGGGATATGACTCCCAGGGATGAGTCTAGCCCTGGAATCATGGGATCAATAATGCCTTCTTGACCAAAAGGGGAAGAAGAAATGTGACAAAATGAGGTTGCAGTGGCTAAGAGATTTCAAATAGAGTCGAAAGGCTGTTCTTGCATATAATTATGCAAGCCTAAACTAGGTATTGCAAATTGCCACAGTATGCCCAGCCCCAACCAACAGTATTCCTGAAAACCCTAAGGAATACCTAGGGCTCTATCTGAGACTTTATAATAGGTTCACTCAGTTTATTTTTCAGAAACCCAAAACCTCCAGATTGTTCCTATGACAGATAAGCCCTGAAGCCCAGAGGTACCAGTCTCTCCAAGAACATCAACAGTTGCATCCCCCTACCCCATAATGTCACACTCCTTCTCAACATAAAGAAATAAAAATGGCCATTGCCTTAATATCCCTTAAAGAAAAAAAGACACACAATGCCTGTATCTTTTACTCATGGCTGAGTAAGCACCAGTTTGCTATTTCTCCCCATCCTCACATGGTGCTGCAGCTGGGCCTAGAAGGAAATAGTTTGCGCACAGGGTTGGCATCTCAGGCAAGGAAGGCCAAACAGTGACTTAATTTGCCTGAGCTGATATTACAGATATCACGCAAATGGGTTGGCTTAAAGAAAAGTGCTTACTGGCTGAAATTTCAGAATTCATAAACCCAACATCCAGGTATCCACAAGGCTTATTCTACCTCAAGACTGTAGCATTCTGTGCTGGCTGCCAGTATCCCTGGGGTTCCTTGGCTTTCTCTCACATGGCAATGTCCTGTTCTTCCTTCTGCTCTTCAGGTTTCCTGTCGACTTCAGCTTCTGACTCCTTATAAAGCCTCCAGTAATCTGGTTTAAGGCCCATTTTCATTTATTGGGTCACACTGTAAATAGAAATACCATCTTCAAGAAGTCCAGTTTGCGTTAGGCCACACACAAGAGTGCAGATTAGGAACATGTCTAAATTAGGGTAAAAAATTCAATTAACGTGCATGGGAAAAACCAGGCTTTATAATGGGTTACCATCCTTCCAACCTTTGCCCCAGACAGAGGTATCTTATACTGGAAAGAAAATAAATCTGACCTTTTTTTTCAGAGGGAGACACTATATTTTCTCTAGGCTGTTGAAAATATACTCTGGAATAAAGGTTGTTGATGTCTCTGCTTACAAACTATGCAAAAAACATGAAAGATCCATGGAAAATTGTTTCCCCAAATTGGTTAAATGTTCTTAAAATCTCAGTCCATGTATTAATTAGGAATAGTAAATATACATAATCCCTGATTTGTTTACGGTAATTATACTTTGCAGTTCATGAAGTATAAGATCTCATACATAATGAAAACTCAACTGTTATTAAGTGGTTCTAGCAATAGTAGTAGTTTTAGAGTATAGTCAACTAAGAATTATAAAAAAAATAGATTACGCCTTGCTATTTTATATGCATAAATAAATATATGTATATTGTAACAGCAACAATATAAAATCTGATAAACTAGACTCAATAATCCATTTTAAACCTATAAATTTAAAAAAATTATTAAAACTCTGATTATTTCTATCTTAAAAAATGTAACTAAGGAGTCAGAGCAAAACTTATACTTTTTGAAAAACTAAAGGTAAGAATTTGCTCATTGCTCATTCTATAAAAATAAAATTCCACTTCTTAATTTAATGAATATAAGGTTATATTTGTAGATTTTGTGTATCCCGAGGAAAGATAAAAATTCCCCTTAGGCAAGATCCTTACAGGAATCATTCTGAGACTTGAGCTTCTGACTCCCCTCCTTAAAGAGTGTCAGCATGCCTACAGATCTAGGCTTAGGCTCTCCGTGTACATCTGATGTTATTCCACAGAGAGTGACTCTCATTTTTAAGATCACTATTTAAATGAGGAATACTTTTCATTCCACACTGGGAAATCAATGCAGTCGGCTATTAAAAGTATGATAAAGTGAGGGGTCTTTTGCAAAATTTGCTGTAACTCCATTAAAGGAAACCTATTCTTAACTTTTCAATATTCTTAGTATTGTATAGTCAAGAACCCTTCAGCTGCAGATGACAGAAACTCAACTAACACTAAGCAAATGTATATGCTACCAGCCTTCATCTCCCTAAGCCATGAGGACAGGCCAAACCACTGTGATCCATTATTATGACTGGATTGTTCTTATTTTAACAATTGCTTCTGCCTTTTTGGCAAGCTGAAAATGCATTTGCTCTTTTCCTGAAAGTATATCACCCAAAGTCGCATCCATCCACTGCATCCTAAAATATTCTCAATGTACCTTTTGGACTATGAGCTAGGATCACTGGTTTAATCCACACCTGTTCTATTTTATTAAGATTATTGGGTATGCTAGGAATGAACTTAACTCGGGATGTAAAGGACTAGTACACAGAAAACTATGTAACATTACTAAAAGAAATCAAAGAAGATCTAAATAGGTGGAAAGACATTCCCTGCTCATGGATAAGTAAGTTAAATATAGTTAAGATGTCAATTCTACTCAAATTGATCTACAGATTCAATGCAGTACCAACCAAAATTCCAACACCCTCTTTTGAAGACTTGGAAAAGCTAGTTCCCATAATCATTTGGAAGGAAAGAGACCCTGACTAGCTACAGGCATCCTAAAAATGAAGAATGAAATGGGAGGATTAACACTTCTTGATTTTAAAACTTGCTATAAAGCTATAGTGTGCAAAACAGCATGATACTGGCACAAAGATAGAAGTATTGACCAATGGAACAGAAATAGACCACCAAATCTATGGTCAACTGATTTTTGACAAGGCCCCCAAACCCACTGAACTGGGACAAAATAGTCTTTTCAATAAATGGCCATGGGAGAACTGGATATCATCAGCCAAAAGAATGAAAGAGGACCTTACCTCACATCCTATACAAAAATTAACTCAAAGAGGAACACCTAAATATAAGAACTAGCACCATAAAGCTTCTAGAAGAAAATGTAGGGATACATCTTCAAGACCTAGTATAGGAGGTAGTTTTTTAAACTTTCTACCCAAAGTACAAGCAACAAAAGAAAAAAAATAAATGGGAACTCCTCAAAATCAAATGTTCCTGCACCTCAAAAAAGTTTATCAAAAAGTTGAAGAGGCAGCCAATTCAATGCGAGAAAATATTTGGAAGTCACACATTAGAGAGGATTGATATCCTATATACATAAAAAAACCATACAACTCAACAACAAAAGAACAAACAATCAAATTATAAAATGGGCTAAAGATATGAATAGCCATTTTTCTGAAGAGCAAATATAGACGGCTCAAAAGCACATGAAGAGATGTTCATTTTCATTAGCTATAAGGGGGATGCATAACAAGACTACAATGAGACACCATTTCACACCTGTAAGAATGACTGGTATTAAACAAACAGGAAACTGCCAGTGTTGGAGAGAATGTGGAGAAATCGGGACACCTATCTACTGCTGATGGGAAGGTACAGTCACTATGGAAGACAGTTTGGTGGTTCCTTAGGAAGCTAAATATTAAGTTGCCCTATGACCCAGCAGTAGTACTACTCGGTATATACCCAGAAGAGTTGAAAGCAGTGACACAAACAAACATTAGCTCACCAATGTTCATAGCAGCATTATTCACAATCGCTAAAAGGTGGAAGCAATCCAAGTGCCCACCAACAGACAAGTGGATTAACAAAATGTGGTAAATACATACAATGAGATATTATGCAGCAGTAAGATAAAATGACATCCTGAAGCACATGACAAGATGGATGAGCCATGAGGACATAATACTGAGTGAAATAAGCCAGACACAAAAGGATAGATACTGTATAACTCCTCTTTTATGACCATGGTAAAAGTGGCTGAAGAATGCACTGACTGAGAAGTAGATTGATGAATGATGGCATACATATGATCGAATATTGTGCTGTTACTAAAAGGAACAAAGTTGAGAGGTATGCAACATTGTGAATGAACCTGTGGGACATTTGATGAGGCAAAATAAGTCTTGAAAGAGCAATTATTGTATGGGCTCATTTAGAAAATGCTGATATGAAAACAGGGCCCTAGATTGTAGCAGTCACATTTTGTCTGGAATGGTAATTATTATTTCTGGATTTTTAGAGGCTGTTTTATATATGTATAACCTGGTATCAGAGATAAGAATGAAGACTATCATATGAGGATTAAGGTAATTCAGAACACAGAGGTAAGGAAGACATTGTCTATATTCTAGAACCTCACCTCATCTGCTATTTGAGACCACAGGAAGAAAGGTTTATTTTGTCCAGAACCTAAATTTTCCGTAGCACGTAATCTAACTCAACCTGTCTAGGTAGCTCATTTAAACAAGAGAAACACAGGGAGTCCAGAATGAATATAAGGGCCCTTAATCCTGTACAGCTTAATATAATGCCTAGATATATCCCAGAATATATTGAGCAGTTAATCAAAAGTATTATTTGGCAAAGTTTCTTGAGGGATGGGAGAAAAATATGGAACTATTAAACTTTACCACTGGGGAAACCTCTGATATGGTGTCAAACATTAGGGACACTCAAATCAATAGTCCAAGCCCTTGATCTTGAAACTTGCTCCTGTGAAGCTTATGTAAGCAGCAGAGAAGCTTAACCTACCTATAGGGATACCTAAGAGTCACCTCCAGAGGACCTCTTTTGTTGCTCAGATGTGGCCTCACCCTCTCTAAACTCAACCCTGCAAATGAAATCATTGCCCTCCCCCTTACATGGGACATAATATCCAGGGGTGAATGTCTCCCTAGTGATGTGGGAGATGACTCCCAGAGATGAGGCTGGCCCTGGCACCATGGGATCAACAATGCTATCCTGACCAAGAGGGGGAAAGGAAGGGTAGCAAATAAGGTATCCGTGGCTGAGACAGTTGAAATAGAGTTGAGAGGCTATTCTGGAGGTTGCTCTTATATAAACTTCAGTTAGACATTGCTACCTATCATAACTTGCCGAACTCCAACCAAAACCATTCCAGCCTACGTAAGATAATATATAAGATTGTACAAAAGTTCCATGTGCTAGAGTAACTTTCCGAAAACCTACAATCTCTAGATGGGTTCCTGGACCAGATATGTCCTGAAACCTAGAGGGGCCAGCCTTTCCAGAACATCAGCTAGTTCCATCTCCTGTCCCCTTTTTATTGAAAGCCCTTCCAACATGAAAAAGGTAGAATGGGCATAGCCCAAATACCCCTGAAGAGTGGTAGGAAAATCAAAGGGGAAGGTGGAGTTATACAGAGACGGTAGGGTTTAATAAACGAGTATGATTGCTGAATCATATTGATATTTCCTTTAGTCTCCAGTCTCTTAAAGCAGCTGTGAGTAAAAAACTTAAATTGTGGAATTGTAACCCATCCAAGCTCTGAAATCTGTTGTAAAACTAATTGTGCTGTGCTTTGAAATATATTGCTTTTTTGTATATGTATTTTTCACAAGCAAAAAAAGTGAGGAAAAAAAACGTGTGAAAAAGAATTATATTGTGTATGGATCAAAGTCATGAAACCACAGTGAGGTGCTGCTTCACACCTATAATTAAAAAAGGGAAGAGAAGCATTGCATGAATGTAGAGAATCTGGAACCCCCATACATTGCTGGTGGAAATGTAAAATACTTAGGCTGCTTTTCAGTTCAAGATAGAATTTTCCATATGGTCCTGCAGTTCCACTCCCAAGTATCTACCCCAAATAATTGAAAACTGGTACTCAAATATATGCATGTGCACATGCTCATAGCACCATTATTCATTATAGCCTAAGTGTGGAAATAGCTGAAATGTCCATCAATGGATAAATGTATAAAATAATAGTTGTAAATAGAAATAATGGAATAATATTCAGCCATAAAAAGGAGTGAAGTATTGATACATATTAGAACATGGAAAGACCTCAAAAACATTATGCTAAGTGAAGGAAGCCAGGCTTGATAGGTCACACGCCATATAATTCCATATATGAAAATTCAGAATAGGTACATCCATAGAGACAAGTTCGTGGCTGCAAGGGGCTGGGAGAAGGAGAGAATGGAGAGCAACTGCTTAATGGGTCCAGGGTTTCCTTTTAGGGTGATGAAAATATTTGGAAATTAGATAGTGGTAATTGTTGCACAACACTGTGAATGCACTAAAAGCCAATGAATTGTTCACTTTAAAATTGTTAATTTTATCTTATGTGAATTTTACTTGAATAAAAGACTAAAAGGGGAGAAAACAATATTTTGCAATCTATTCATGCAACAATATACTTAACCATGAGAAGAAAAGGTTGTCCACGGTAGTGACTGCCTTCAGAATCTGTATTCAGCAAATATGTCTTTTGATAGAGCTATATTCTAATACCATAATCGAGAGATTCCATTCCTATACATAGTTCTGTATGGTCAATAGAATGTATTGAAATGAAGATTTAACTATGATCTATGTTCAACATTCAGTGACCGAAGAACAACAGTTAAGGTGGAAGTAACATAAACCATTTAACACTTTTACTTGCACCATATCCTATAGGCCAGGTTCTATAAGAATTTCTTTCCTAGGTGGTGGTTCTCAATCACTTTCTCATATGGATGATTGAGGTTCTCCCTTCTGGGTGAAATCTCCCTTGTCTCTGGTCCTCCATGAACTGACCTGAGATAAGCAGGTGTTCTGGTTCCTTTCAGATGTTTCTGTCTATGGCTTCAATGTCTTATAAGGGGGTTGTAGAGTGCTTTAGGGACTGGGCATAAGCAATAACCCATTTAAAAGGCTTTCTCTGGCAATATTTCTCCCGAAAACTACCAAAAGCCTATGACCAGCTTTCTTTTAACTTAATTCAGCAGTTGTAACCAAAATCAGAGATTGAGTGGAACCACAAATCTCAAATTTGAACAGTGACGACAAGATATCTGCCCCTTAGAAACAAATTTTTATGTGCTATACCTGTCCAGAGCTTTCAGCCGAATAGATTCTGTCTGGCCCTGGGCTAAAGCAGTAGGCAAACTTCATCTCTCCCTACTTCAATAACTTAATCAAGCTGGCAAATTCAATGTATAACATTTCTTTTGCTCATTTCATGTCTCAGTCTTATGTTCCTGCATTTCCCATCATCCTCCCCAACTTTTCTTAAAATAAAGGTTCTAAACTTTCCAGTTCTGTAAGGGTATCCTTATATTACAAAACACATTTCAGTAATTTTACATCTTTTATTGTAGGCATAATATGTGCTAGTTTTTAAAAAGCTGTATCACATTCCTTCTTTCTTAGAATGGGCTAGTTTAAAAGAAGGCTGACACTTCCTTGAAACAATTAATTGAGGGAAGAAAGAGGTAGCCAAGAGTTCATAATTATTTTTTAACAAACCTTTTAAATTTCTAAATTCTGGGGATGCATAGTCTGAATCCCAGTATATAGCAGATAGCCTTTCTACTGATGCTTCACAAATTAAAACTGCAAACTTGTCAGCTCAAACTCAGTCAATTCTGTATTTTAGGGTACATCACTTGTAACTCTCTATGTACAAGCAGCAATGTTTATTTTGGATAAGTTTTTCCTTGGTTTTATTCTACAGATAGGCCTTCTTTCCTTCTTTACAACACAGACATAATGAACTCAACCATCCCAAATTTAAATCATTTAGCATAAATTATATATATTTTAATGACCATGTATCAATCTCAGGGAAGGATTTTGACTAGCTATGCTTGAGTCATATGTCCTTTCTCCTTTCTTAAATCAATCCCTAAAACCAAAAAGAAAGCATTAGATGAATAGGTCTGCTTGGGTCACACACAAACTCCCCTGAATAAAAAGGAACAGGGATCAAGTGATTGATAGCTCTAGAAGGACCATATCTATTAGGAGAGGAGTAGACAGCCATAGGATGTGATAGCAACAAAAACACTTTTTTTTTTTTTTTTTATGTTCACTAGATCTATTCTGTGCAAGATATTTCCTTAGATTCTTGGTTTGAGGTAATGGGTTGAGAGGGACAGTTTGCCAACAGAAAGATATGTAAGGCACATTCTTTGAGGCATAAAAAAGTCGATCATTTAGTGAGAGAGAGAGGGGATATTCACAAGTATAATGAAAATTAAAATACAGTAAGGGTTTCGGAAGATGTTGTAGACTATTTTTAAAAAGCAGAGGGTTTGTAATGGCTCTCCTGGTTCTTCTGGCTCAAGGCTGCTATTTCTGCTGCATTCTGCCTGTACTTATGTCCTCTCTTGCATGTTGTTATTTTGTACTTATATTACCACTAGCCAAATTCTTTTATTCTTTTAAATGACAAACATAAGGCAGGTAACATTTTACTAAATGTTTAGAGCAATGAGTTTGGGTAATTATAGCACAAGGCAACACTTCATACAGTTTAAAACTGGAGATCATCTCCTTAAAATCCTTTTTCTAGGGCCTGTCATTTGTTATTTTGAAGTTCCATTGTTTCCTATAATATGAGATAGTGAAAATAGTTAGGTAAACCCCTTCTCTTCTTTTGAATAATGATAATCTATACCAGTCATGGTGCAATCAGGGAAGCAGAGCTCCTATAATTATAGAAATAAGAGATTTTTTAGTATTAATTAGACCTGACACAAATATGGAAGGAGCTCAAGAAATGAAGGTATGAAAGAAGTACTAGAATATCAGAGAGAAGGTTACAAAAATTCCATAGGAAATCAACTCAGAAATTGCAAGGAAAATGTAAAAAGCAAAACATGTCTGTTCACCAAAGTGAGACTGTGAAGTGGGAGCTAAAGGAGTGATCTATGGGCGATGGTTACCTCTAAAAGTTAAAACCTCTGTGGTGGTTCTGGGGATGCTCTTCATCCTTACGGACAGTAGCTGAGAAAGTAAGCTGGATGAAGACTGCAGAACGGAGGACAAATGGCACCAGCTGGAGAAATCTGCATCTGCCCAAATAAGTATTTTATCATTATAATCCTTCAAATGTAGGGGTTTCCCTTCATTTTTGCCTTCCATATATCAGTCAAGTTCTTCTTTCGGCCAACCCTCTAGTGCAGAAGCTTGCAGGCAAGGAGATCGTAGGAAATGCGGCTCCTAGTCCTAGTTCTGACCATGTGAGTAGCACCATTCATTAAAGTCTACCCACTTTAAACTAGTCATCCATGTGTACCTTGTTTAGCTGCCACATTTAGCTTCCAAATAAAGGAATATCAAAATAATGTCTCTGATGCAAAAGATGCTTAAAACCCAAAACATTGGATGGCAGTGAGGATACCACAGGATTGTGCTTGTGATTAATCCCCACTTTATGCTTGGAAGTGGTCAAGGACAGAAATTTTATGTTCTATGTATGTTTCTAAGTTAAAAAGAAAAAGAGATGCCAAAGAAACAACAGTAATTAAATGCAATGCATGATCTTAGACTAGAGCTGATAATAAAGTACATTATTGGAACAAGTGGGAAAAATGGAATATAGACTCTCTGCTTTATATCAACATTAAATTTCTTGAACTTGGTAAAAAAAAGGCCTCTACCTAAGATGATTTTATGTACCTCACAGAAGTAAATACATGTTAGCCTTCTCCCCACAGGGAATGCACAAAGATTCTTGCATTACTTCATCCATTATTGAATATGTATTCCTTTTGGAGGTGATTCATGCCCTGCTTTTGATATCTGGTAACAATACAGAGAATATGAAGGAGATGGAGGAAATTGTATATACCCACCTACAAATATATTCACATAAATACGAGAAAGACATGCAACTATTACTGTCTCCATTTCTGTAGCTGGTCGTGTTGTATATTCGTTTTCTGCTCAGGGCCTTACAAGGTTGAGATTAAGTTGCTGGGCATGTTGTGCTCCTTTCTGGAGTGCTGAGTCTGCTTCCAGGTTCATATGGTTGTCAGCAGAATTCAGTTCCTTGCACTTGTAGGACTGAGGTCCCATCTTTCTTGCTGGCTGTTGGTTGGCAGTCACTCTCAGCTCCAAAATGCTGCCTTCAGGTACCATCAACTTGGTCCCTCACAACACACCACTTTACTTCTTCTAGGCCAACAGAAGACTCTTCCTCCAGGAAGAGCCAAATCCCTCTTTAAAGAGCTATCCCTGTTTAAGTCTGGACTAACCAGGGTAATCCCCATTTTGGTTAATTCACAATCAACTGAATGGCATCTTAACTACATTTAAAAAATTCATTCACTTTTATAATTTAATATAACCTAATTGTATGCATGAAGTCCACCATAAATACATTCTTTCCCAAATTTAAAGGGGACACGAGGAGGTAGGACCAGGGGCACATTTGAGAATTCTGCCTCCCATATCTGGTCATGGCTTGCATTCATAACTTCTTCCTTCTACTCCTCACTCCGTATCTTTGCCCTTACTTTAATATAAGAGAAATTGTTATGCTGTAACTCATACTGGCTTTAGAATTCTGCAAATAAAATGTATTCAAATATGTCTTCAGAACAGCCGGCTCCTTATTCTCCAGCCATTATCACATCTAGCCATTTCTGAATCTGAGCCATAGGAAAAGCAAGAGCATAGAAGATACATAGTTCTCTGCTACAATTACAGCACCACAGGCAAACCACGAACACTGCCAGAAAAATTTCAGGTGGTTCTCAATTCTGTTTGGAGAGAAGCAATAGAAGTAAATTATCAATATGGCTTCACAGGCTTTTTAAAATTTTTTTTATTAATTTTTATTTTTTTAAAAAAGATTATGAGAAAGAAACACAAACATTCTTAATAAATGATCATTCCGTTCTACATATATAATCAATAATTCACAGTATCATCACATAGTTGCATATTCATCATCATGATCATTTCTTAGAACATTTGCATCAATTCAGAAAAAGAAATAGACAACAGAAAAATAAAACAAAAACATAAAAAAAGTTATACATACCATACCCCTTACTCCTCCCTTTCATTGATCACTAGCATTTCAAACTAAATTTATTTTAACATTCATTCCCCCTAGTATTTATTTTTATTCCATATGATCTACTTGTCTGTTGACAAGGTAGATAAAAGGAGCATCAGACACAAGGTTTTCACAATCGCACAGTCACATTGTGAAAGCTGTATCATTATACAATCACCATCAAGAAACATGGCTACTGGAACACAGCTCTACATTTTTCAGGCAGTTCCCTCCAGCCTCTCCATTACATCGTGATTAACAAGGTGATATCTATTTAATGCATAAGAATAACCTCCAGGATAACCTCTCAACTCAGGAATCTCTCAGCCATTGACACTTTGTCTCATTTCACTCTTCCCCCTTTTGGTCGAGAAGGTTTTCTCAATCCCTTGATGCTGAGTCTCAGCTCATTCTAGGATTTCTGTCCTATGTTGCCAGGAAGGTCCACACCCCCGGGAGTCATGTGCCATGTAGACAGGGGGAGGGTGGTGAGTTTGCTTGTTGTATTGGCTGCAGAGAGAGCCACATCTAAGCAACAAAAGAGGTTCTCTTGGGGGTGACTCTTAGGCCTAATTTTAAGTAGACTTGACCTATCCTTTGTGGGGTGAAGTTTCATGTAAACCAACCCCAAGATTGGGGACTCAGCCTATAGCTTTGGTTGTCCACACTGCTTGTGAGAATATCAAGGATTCAACTTGGGTAGGTTGAATTTTCCCCCATTCTCACCATTCCCCAAAGGGGACTTTGCAAATACTTTTCCACTCACTGATAAAATCACTCTGGGATTCTTCATGCATCACTCTGGACAAACCAACAAAATCTCTTGTCCTACCCAAGGTTCCATGTACTTATGTTGTTCAACCAACTATCTACATAAGTTATATTAGGAAATGCACCAGTAAAAATATAAATTTTGTACCAAATAAACATTTTTTGCTCTAGTCTCACACTTAAGTTAAAATTTTGAAATATTAATTACCATCTATTTTCAGCATACTGCAGTAATGACATTTCTTTGCTCTTCCTTATTCAAAAACATTTTTTTAATTTGTGCATTTAGTCACTATCATTATACACTCTAGGCATTCCTAGATTATATTATCTCAATCTTTATTGTCTATCTTTCTTTGTGATTTCATTTATGCCCCCAGCCCTCCCCTCTCTATCATTCTCACACTCAGCTTCATTCAGTGTTTTAACATAATTATATTACAATTAGGTAGCATTGTGCTGTCCATTTCTGAGTTTTTATATTCAGTCCTGTTGCACAATCTGTATCCCTTCAGCTCCAATTACCCAATATCTTACCCTATTTCTATCTTCTGATGGTCTCTGTTACCAACGAAATATTCCAAGTTTATTCATTAATGTCAGTTCATATCAGCGAGACCATACAGTATTTGTCCTTTTGTTTTTGGCTAATCTCACTCAGCATAACGTCCTTAAGGTTCATCTATGTTGTTACCTACTTCATAACTTTATTCTATCTTAACAGCTGCATAATATTCCATCGTATGTATATGCCACAGTTTGTTTAACCTCTCATCTGTTGATGGACATTTTGGTTGTTTCTATCTCTTGGTAATTGTAAATAATGCTGCTATAAACATTGGTGTGCAAATGTCCATTTGTATCCTTGCGCTCATGTCCTTTGAGTAGAGACAGCATATAGACGGGTCCTGTTTTTTTAATCCATTCTGCCAGTCTATGTCTTTTGATTGGGGAGTTTAATCCATTAACATTTAGTGTTATTACTGCATTCTTCTACCATTTTGCCTTTTGGATTTTATATGTCATATCTAATTTTCCTTCTTTTTATGTTTACTCATAGTCTTCCTTTATACACTCTTTTCCATACCTCTCTCCTGTCTTTCGTATCTGTCTCTAGTGCTCCCCTTAGTATTTCTTGCAGAGCTGGTCTCTTGGTCACAAATTCTCTCAGTGATTTTTTTTGTCTGAAAATGTTTTAATTTCTCCCTCATTTTTGAAGGACAATTTTGCTGGATATAGAATTCTTGGTTGGAAGTTTTTCTCTTTTAATAATTTAAATATGTCATCCCACTGTCTTCTCGCCTCCATGGCTTCTGTTGAGAAATCTACACATAGTCTTATTGGGCTTCCCTTGTATGTGATGGATTCCTTTTCTCTTGCTGCTTTCAAGATTCTTTCTCTTTGACCTCTGACATTCTGATTTGTAAATGTCTTGGAGTACGTCTATGTGGATGTATTCTTTTTGGGGTATGCTGCATTTCTTGGATCTGTAATTTTAAGTCTTTCATAAGAGTTGGGAGATTTTCAGTGATAATTTTCTCCATTAGTTTTTCTCCTCCTTTTCCCTTCTCTTCTCCTTCTGTGACACCCACAACATATATATACGTGTTCTTCATATTGTCATTCAATTCCCTGTGTCCCTGATCATATTTTTCCATTATTTTCCTTATATTTTCTTTTTCTTGTCAGATTTCAGATGCTCCATCTTCCAGTTCACTAATCCTATGTTCTGCCTCTTGAAATCTACCATTGTAGGTTTCCATTGCTTTTTCATCTCTTCTACTGTGCCTCTCATTCCCATAAGTTCTGTGATTTGTTTTTTCAGACTTTTGATTTCTTCTTTTTATTCATTCCTTGCCTTCTTTATATCCTCCCTGAGTTCATTGATTTGGTTTTTGATGAGGTTTTCCATGTCTGTTCGTATATTCTGAATTAATTGTTTCAGCTCCTGTATCTCATTTGAATTGTTGGTTTGTTCCTTTGACTGGGCCATATCTTCAATTTTCCTAGTGTGATTTGTTATTTTTTGGTGGTGTCTAGGCATTTAATTACCTTAATTAGTTTATTCTGGAGATTGTTTTCACTTCTTTTACCTGGGGGTTTCTTGCTGGATGAATTTGTTGTCTATCTGTTCTTTGACATTCAGTTCAGGTTTTCCTGGACCTCTAGCTTTAGGAGAATTTTTCAGTTCTTGTTTTCTTGTTTCTTTCCCTGTTTGTATGGTGCCTTTCCCCCCCAACCCTTAGGAGGGTCTACTTAGTTATTATGGACCCCAGTCAGATTTTCCCAGAACAAACTGGCCTCCTATCAGGAGGAAAGAGTCACCTGCGTTGGTTTTCCCTGAGGGTGAGACCCAGCAGGTTGAAAGACTTTCCTGTGAAGTCTGTGGACTCTGTTTTTCTTATACTGCCCAGTATGTGGTGTTTGTCTACCTGCAGGTCCCACCAGCATAAGATGATGCAGTACCTTTAACTTTGACAAACTCTCCCTGCTGGGGGCATGGTGGAGACAGAGGAGAGGTTGTAGGCTTTTTTTTTTTTTTTTTTACATGGGCAGGCACCGGGAATCGGACTCTGGTCCTCTGGCATGGCAGGCAAGCATCCTTGCCTGCTGAGCCACCGTGGCCCGCCCGGTTGTAGGCTTTTTTTAATGGCTTCAAATTACCAAGCCCTGGTGTCTGAGTTCCTTGAGGGAGGGATACCACCTGAGTTGGGCTTCACCCCTTCCCTGGGGAATGCACAGGCTCCAGACAAGCCCTCAAACGAGCTTGTTTCTGCCTATGCCTGGGGCAGTTGCAGCCTGGGAAGCCCTGTGGCTGTATCCAAAGGCAGTCAAGCCTTTGTAGAAACACATCCACCAAAACCTCTGTTTCATTTTTTTTTTCTTTTTCAGTCTGCCCTGCCCCCTTGGCACCAGGGCAAAAATGAGAGACCTCTGCTTTGACCATGTTCACCTGAGCTGGGGTTCTATTTTTAGTACTCAGAATTTGTTAATTAATTCCACAATTGGTGTTTGGTTGGGCTCAGCCCCTGCTGCTGGTAAAGTCTCTTTCCTTTCCCCTCTGGGAAGCAGCCTGAGGGGGAGGGGAGCCGGCTGCTGCAGCTTGGGGAACTCATGGTTCTGGGGGGCTCATAGCCGGTTCAGCTGGTCCAGACTGGGGTATGCTGTGTGTCTGGTCACTGATGTGGCCCCAGGAGCTGTTCTGCAGTGTTTCTGGTTATTTAGTAGTTGTTCTGGAGGACGAACTAAAATGTGCACAATGTCAAGCCACCATCTTGTCCTGGAAGTCCCCAAAAGAGTTTTTTTTTTTTAATTTTTAATAATAAAACCAATCAACATACAATATGAACACTGGTTTTTTTCATCACATAGTTGTATATTCATCGTCATGATCATTTCTTAGAACCTTTGCATCAATTCACAAAAAGAAATAAAAAGAAAACAGAAAAAAATTCATACTTGCCCCTCCCTTGATCACTAGCATTTCAATCTACTAAATTTATTTGAACATTTGTTCCCTCTATTATTTATCTATTTTTAATTAATATGTTTTACTCGTCTGCCCATAAGGTAGATAATAGAAGCATCAGACACAAGGTTTTCACAATCACACAGTCACACTGTGAAAGTTATGTCATTATATAATCTTCTTCAAGAAACAAGCCTATTGGAACACAGCTCTACATTTTCAGGCAGTTCCCTCCAGCCTCTCTGTTATGCCTTAACTGAAAAGCTTGCATCTATTTAATACATAAGAATAACCTCCAGGATAGCCTCTCAACTCTGTTTGGAATCTCTCAGCCATTGACACTTTATTTTGTCTCATTTCTCTCTTCCCCATGTTGATCAAGAAGGTTTTCTCAATCCCTTGATGCTGAGTCTCAGCTCATTCTAGGATTTCTGTGCCACATTTGCCAGGAAGATCCAAACCCCTGGGAGTCATGTCCCATGTCAAGAGAGGGAAGGCAGTGAGTTTGCTTGCTGTGTTGGCTGAGAGAGAGAAAGGCCACATCTGAGCACAAAAGAGGTTCTCTTGGGGTTGACTCTCAGGCATAAATTTAAGTAGGCTTAGCCTATCCTTTGTGTGGTTAAGTTTCATATGAACCAACCCCAAGATTGGGAGTTCAGCCTATTGCTTTGGTTGTTCCCATTGCTTGTGAGAATATCAAGAGTTCTCTACTTGGGGAAGTTGAGCTTTCCCCGTTTCTCACCATTTCCCCAAAGGGACTTTGCAAATACTTTTTTTTAATTCACTGTTCAAATCCTTCTGTTCACAGGCTTTTTAATTATACACAAGTTCTTTAAGCATTTACCTTTCATTTCCCCCACCCCATCTTATACACACACTGCAAAGATAATGTTCAAAATCATGCCTATATTTTACAGTTAATGCAGAAAAGATGTGCAACTTCATTTTCCCTAAGGCTGAGAAAATGTGTACCTAACAATTCAAGAATATTTTAGTATGTTTGTAAATAGCCAAGATAGAAAATAAATTTTCTTATCTTCCTTATGAATTGAACAATACATATTTTCTAGAATTTATCTTGAATAAATAGATATTTTTGGAAAATACAAAGGATAGATAATTAGATTTCAGAGTATAAAGGAAATATTTAAAAAGTAGACAAACTAAAAGAAAAGATAATGTATAAAGTTCTCTAAAATATTTTTAAACTCTCTGGCACTATTCAAATAAAACACATTTAATCATTTTCATTTTATACATATATTATTCCATTTTGAAATTTGTCCAAACACATGCCAACACACAAGTGCAAATTTTTGTTATATAAATCATAAATTTCTATCTACTTTTATAATATTTTAATATCTTTGAAAGCACACTTTAAAGATACCAGAGGTGTATGAAAGAAGCTATATCATATTTTATTTAGGAAAAATATTCATGCATCATTTAAATAATTATGTTGAAATTGATTAATGTGTAAGAACTTTGTCAAAAACAATCAATACAATAAAGCAGATTTGAAAATCTTCTCACAGTTCCTAAAAAACAAATATTTCCAGTGCACCGTGGAGGATATATCAGTTTCTATCTTGTTTCTAATTTTAATTATCTGTAGAAATTCTTAGGAAAGCAACTAAGTAGTACTAATTGAGGAAATGTAAGAACATCTGTTTGTTAAAATCCAAACGGAGCCCTCAAATTTGTAATAAATAAATGTTTATAGGAACAGTGGTTTGGATTGACTCAATATAACAACATTATTATATTTGGCTGGTATTTCTTTAATTTTTAGGAAAATTTATTTATTTATTTATTATTATTATTATTTTTTGCATGGGCAGGCACCAGGAATTGAACCCAGGTTTCTAGCACAGCAGGTGAGAAGTCTACCTGTTGAGCCAATGTGGCCTGCCCAATTTTTAGCAAAATTTAAATCATAAAAGTTCATGAGACTGGATACAAACTATTTTTTTTCCCAATGCATGCACTTGTTTGAAAGCTGGACTTTATTTCTCTGATATTCCCAAGAGTATGCAAATGATTTTCTTAGTAAGATTATAACTATGAGAATTATTTTATTGTAATTAAAATGACAGCACAAATAATATTGATCACCTACTTTTCTTTAGGCAAATTTGTGAGATTCATAACTTCAAAATAAATATTCAATGCAACTATGTGATGATATTGTGAATTACTGATTATATATGTAGAATGGAATGATCAAAAGTTACGAACGCTTGCATTTATTTGGTGTCTTTTGGTATTTAAAACAAATAAATAAATAAATATTCATAGGAAAAATGCAAGATTTAAAAAAAATGGATCTTATCTTTCTGAGCCTGAACTTTTGACTATTCTAGAAAATGACAGAAAAGGGACTTAGTGCCTATTTCTCAGAAAAGGGACTTAGTGCCTATTTCTCAGAAAAGGGACTTAGTGCCTATTTCTCTATTTCATATAGGCTTTCTGAAATTCATCTTTGCCACTGAATGAAAACATGAAAGTAAAAGAACTACACAACTGTATAGATTATGGTTTCAACCCGATTTCAAATTGGATACTGTTCTAGTTTGCTAGCTGCTGGAATGCAATATACCAGAAACGGAATGGCTTTTAACAAGGGGAATTTAATGAGTTGCTAGTTTACAGTTCTAAGGCCGAGAATTAAAACAAGTCTATAGAAAAGTCCAATCAAAGGCATCCAGGGAAAGATACCTTGGTTCAAGAAGGCCGATGAAGTTCAGGGTTTCTCTCTCATCTGGAAAGGCACATGGCGAACGCAGTCAGGGCTTCTCTCTCAGCTGGAAGGGCACATGGCAGACACGGCATCATCTGTTAGCTTACTCTCCTGGCTTCTGGTTTCATGAAGCTCCCCGGGAGGCATTTCCCTTCTTCATCTCCAAAGGTCGCTGGCTGGTGGACTCTCTGCTTTGTAGTGTTGCAGCATTCTCTGCCCTCTCCGAGTCTCTCTGAGTCTCTCATTCTCCAAAATGTTCCCTCTTTTATAGGACTTCAGAAACTAATCATGACCCACTCAGATGGGTGGAGACATGTCATCCCCTAATCCAGTTTAACAACCGTTCTTAACTAAATCTCATCAACCAGGGAGATGATCCCATCACAGTACCAAATACACAGCATTGAATAGAGACTATTCTACCTTTAAGAAATGGGATCCATATTAAAACATGGCTTTTCTTAGGGGGCATACTTCCTTTCAAACCAGCACAGATACTCTATGCAGTACTACATCAAGTCAGTCCAAAGAAACCATATGGACACCACTGATCAGGGGTCTTTTGTTATTCAGTAATTTCCATAGCCTTTCTCAATATCAGACTCAGTTTCCATTGCATGCTGCATCCCTTGGGAATTATTCTGTTCTCTCTCTTCTACCTTTTTTATAGAAAGATATTTTAAACACATCTTTTCCTCTGAATTCTATCCTCATTAATTGCTGTGCACACCTTGCCTAAATACAAACATTTTCCTCTACAGAAATATATTTTAAGTACTAAAGTAATGATTCATCCTTGTTAGGTCCTTTTTATATGTGAATGATGTTTAGTCTTGGAGAATAATTAGAGTACATTCTTTTGAGGAAAGCTAGCCAGATGATAATTATATTGATTATCTATGTGTATTCAGGTTTAAAATGTCTTAAAATCTGTGTTAATATGGCAAGGATCTGTTTGACTATTTAAAGGAAAACAGAATTCAGTTCCTACTTTGTGTAAGACACTGTGGTGAGGAGAGCCGAGCTGTATTATCGCATACCATATTTTAGGTGGTATTTATATAGGGCAACAGATTTATTCTTACGACAAAACTTTGTAGAAGGATTTATCTTTCTAAGCTTATGGATAAGAAAATTGGCTCCAAAAGCTCAAGAAATTTGTTTATGATCCAATAGCTACCAATGCTTGCATAGAAAATGAAAGCCAGAAGCCCTTATTCTTGTTATTCTTTACTAGTTTTAAAACAAGTACCTATTCCCAAAGAGCAGAATTAGAGGATATAGAAACAAAACCTTTTACATTGGTTCACTAGTTGAGAAAGCACACATTCTGCACATGCTTTAAATCACAAGAACCAGCCTAAAAGGTTTTATTAGTTATGTTTCCCACATAATTAAAAAATAGACCAGTAGATACTTACAAAATAATAGTTCTGGGGACCTCCTAACTGTACTAGGCATTAGTTACACCAAACAGTTAGCAACCTTTACCTTGATTAGGCCCTTCAGAGGGAAATAGAGAGATTTTATTACTCTTTTGTCATATTAGAAGACCCTACAATATTTGTAGGAAAAAAAATAATCATTCATTTACTAGGACCATGGCGTTAACCCCCTTATAGTTCCAGGTACTTTTAATTAGCCTGTATGAATATCCAGAACTTCATCTGTTTAGGTCTGAAGCCTACTTAACTAATCTGTTTCTGGTACCTTGTCGTTAGGATTTTAATTGTTTAGGTATTGATTTCCTAAAGAAGGAGTACTGATTTGACCCTACTTTCTGCAAAGGCTACAGAATGGACTGAGTTCCAAATAGGAAAAATCCATAAACATTTAAGACCACAAAATCATATGTCCTGGAATAAACTGTTAAACTCTTTTACTGCACACATAAGGTTTCTCTCTAGAACTGTGGTTCTGTTGTTTGTCCTTGTCCCAACAAATTTCCCCCTTTCAGAAATAAAAGCATCTGAGGATAAGAATTCAATATATTTATTTATTTCATTTTCTTTTTTGTATGCCACTGCATGGCACAAAGTAATGATGCAAAAATATGAGCAGTTGTGTTGACTATTTGATCAGCTATTATGTGAACAATGCGTTGCTGGGTATTATTGAAATGGAAGGACAAGGCATATCACTTATAAAAATTGTCTATGATTTAGTACAGGGTAGAGTTTCCTATTGTTTTATTACTAAGTATAATAAATGTGTCACCAAGAAAGCTGCTGGAGTTAAAAATTCATCTGGTTGAAGTGATTAAGAAATGTGCTTCTGAAGAAGTAGTATTTGTATTGAGCTTCAATGAAGTATAGCATTTCTGTTCTTGGAGATCAGAAAGAAGATTTTTCTTGGTAAAGGTTAAATGGGAGAGAACATTGAGAAAACCGGGCTAGTTGGCCAAAGTAAAAGCTATGCAGGATGATACTTTAAGATCTAATATTCTTTGTTATATATGATTTGGTAAACGTAAATTGTCCAGATAAGGCATTTTGTTTTATTCATTTGGTAGTGCGATAATGACTGTTTTTGAGTAAATAAATAATGGAAACAATTCCATTATTTAGAACATGAATGCAGACTAGGATGGGTTGGACAAAGTAGATACTGGAGGGGAAGTCAGTTAGGGGATCCTTCTTATAGTCATAGCAAAACTAATAAGATTTGAACTTGGCAGTGAATTAGGAGGGAGAAAGAACATATCCTTAATATTCAAAAGGACTTGAAAGAATGAATAATCAAAGGGAATGCCAAGAATTTGAGAAGCTATTTAGATTAATAGTAGTAATGGGAATAGAAAATGCTAGAGCCAGCAAAGCTTATTTATGGTTTGATTTAGGCCATATTAAGTTGATTTACCTCCATAATTAGTTTATTTAAAATGAAATTAGAGAGTATTAATGAAATATTTTATACCATTTGTATCAGAGATGATCTTCATAAGATAGAGGGGATAAGCTTTGAAATATTTTCATAGAGTCAATCTCTAAATTATCATTTTGGGGGAACTATTTATTTATTTTTGTCAATATTTACTTGGAAGTAAATAACAGACTATTGAGATATTGCATATAATGTAGTCTCCTAGTATTTACTTTTCACATGTTGCACTCTTCTTTCCTCAAATAACTTAGGGTTACTGGTAAAGTATGCAATTATCTCATGCTTAGAAAATATTGATGGAAATAATGCATAAATAATTGTGGAAGTCACAAATGTTTTCACAATGTTATGTAATTTAATGCAATTTGCATTGCATAATTAGGAAGAAAGAGACTAATAGTTGAAGCTGGATTAGAAACATACTCATGCATAGTTCAAGTAAATCCTATACATTAAATTAATGAATAGTCATTCTTATGTATATACCAATATCTGTAATGTTATGCAACTAATACTGGGCCATCTCTTTGGTCCTGAAACTATCTAAGTTAATTATTTTATTGGAAAATTTTACAGCACTTATCAGGGAGCGAATATTGAACTAAGTGAAAAAGAATTATGGAAAGTTCATATTCCTCATCTAAAATCAACAAAGTAGTATATTTGCAATATTTTTGGAGTGTCTCTCCCCTTCTTAGTAGGCAGGAAGTAAAAAAAAAAAAATGCCCTCTATATCCCTGCTAAAGAAGGGATACAAATTATTTTATTTAGAGAAAATGAGATAGAAAGTATCTCCATACTCATACTCCATACAGATGAGTATTAATGCAAAGTCCTCCAGAGAGCCCAACACTACTTTACCATTTTGGTAAAAGAAATAAAATCATTTTCTATACTTTAAGCTGTCCAAATAATTAATAACATTAATGCTTCTACTTTTCTCAATATGTGATTCATGAATTGTATTTTTATATTCCATTTTTGTAAAAAATAAAAATGTTCTATAAAAATACACCATCCATGATTCACTTACTTAAAAGAAAGGGTGAATATCACCAAATGTTGTCATCTTAAATAATTCAGTAGTCATTGTACTCCTGAAAAGGTCATAAGCACAGGACTCTCCCAATTCTACTGAAAATTAGCCCCTGGAAGGACCTTTCACAAATCACACTTTAAATTTAAGCATTAGTAATGGTTTTTCTTATTAATCTCTCTTATTATCAGTTATCCCCAAGGGAAGGAAGCACAGCTCACTTGAGGCAAAATTGGTATCAGCCAGTCTATAAACAAATATTCTGCTTTATTCTCATATTTTGTGTATTGCACTCAGCCCATCGCCACCCACCCATAAAAAAGGATAGGAAAGGGAAGAGAAGGGAAGGAAAGGGAAGGAAGCAAGGAAGGGAAGAAGGAAATTATTAGTTTCAGCTCTTCCTACAGTTTGCCCCCTGCACTTATAATGGCTGCCGCAATAAATTACCACAAACTGGATGGTTTAAACAGCACAAATTTATTCTTTCAGAGTTCTCGAGGGTAGAAGTCAGAAATCAAGGTATTAGCAGGGCTGTGCCCCTCCAAAAGCTCTAGTGTTTCTTCCATTAGAAGTTACCCCTTCCATCCTCTTGTGGCTGCAGTCATTCCTCGGCTTGTGGCTGTTGAACTCCAGTCTCTGCCTATAATTTAACAAGGACTTCTTTTTACTCTGGGCGCTTCCTCTACTTGTCTTTTATGGAACACTGCTTATTTGGTTTAGGGCCCCACCCATATAATCCAGAATTTTCCTATATCAAGATCCTTAGCTAAATTACAGATGCAAAGACGCTTTTATAAAATAAGGTTGCATTCATAATTTCTGGAGATTAGGACACAGACATATCATTTTGGAGACACCATTCAACCCACTGCAAGGGTTTATATAATTCAGTTGGGTAAGAGAAATAAATATGATATAAATGTGACAATTTAACATCCTGGTAAGCACTATAAAAGAATTAAAGAAAATGGTATGATGAGGATTTTCTAGAAATGATTAGTCTCCAGAAAGACTGTAGCTTTGGATGTAGTGGCATGGACTAAATGACTTTTTTAGGTATCATAATTTATCCATTTGTCACCTGTTGGAAGAACCCATTAGAGAAGGTTCTTGTAAACTGTCAAGGAGGGTAGAGTAAGAAAAAGAAATTTAAAAGTAAACCAGTTTTAAGAAAAACATTTTGTAAGTGTAACATATGTTAACACAAGGTATTGGCCATAAGAATGCCTGAATCCAATGTATGCATTTGAAGGCACTTCATAATCTTGCCCATGATAATTTTCTTCATCAGATGATGGATAAACAGTTTGTAACATAGAATGAAATATTACTCAGCAATCAAAAGAATGAACTTTTGAATCAACCAACAACATAGATGAAACTTAAATGATTTTTTCTTAAAGAAAGTGTTGAGAACCAAAATAAATAATTATATTTATTGGTTTATAACAAAAGGTTTTATATATATGTATATGCACACACATATATATATCCATATTGTTATAAAGGATTGAATAAACAGATGGGGGGAATCTTTCTTGTACAAAGAGAAAAGAAGGGAGTGAAAAATCTCCATTAGAATGCTACAATAATTTCTGCAGGCAAGATTCATTGATGAATGCTAAAACAGTGGACAAAACTTTAAAAAGAAGTGCCCACATATGCCCACAAATACTTTCAAATTCCTCCTTTCAGGGGGTAGAATTCAATTTCTTTTCCTTAAGTGTGGGCTGGATTTAGCGACTCAACTTCTAACTAAATGTAAACCTTCTAAATATGCAAAGGGAATAAGGGTAATTTTACACTGAAGATAATGGCAGACCCCACCTTAACCAAGTAATCATTATTAAAATACTACTTGGGATGGTGTGATGGTGGCTTAGGGGCAGAATTCTCACCTGCCATGCTGGAGACCCAGGTTGGATTCCAGTGCCTGCTAATGGAGGTAAAAATACTACTAATAAGACATGTTAATATTACATATATCCATAGATGCTGGTCTCTTCACTTCTGTTGGAATTCCTCCCTAAAACATGTCACCCTGGTGTAACCATGAGAAAGCATCCTACAAACCTCTATTCAGGAGCACTCTACAAAATATCTTACCAATAAAGTTCAAAAGTGCCATAGTCATTAAAAACAAGATAATTCTGAAAAACAATTACAGATTAGAGAAATCTAAAGAGACTTGACAATTAAATGAAATGTGGTATCCTGATTTGTATCCTGGAGTAGAAAAATGATACTAGTTGGAAAACTAGTGATATTACAACAGTCTATAATTTAGTTAATAGAATTGTACAAATGATAGTTTATTCATTTTGAAAAGTATACTATGGTTATTTAAGATTGTTCTAGTTTGCTGGCTGCTGGAATGCAATATACCAGAAACGAAATGGCTTTTAAAAAGGGGAATTTAGTAAGTTGCTAGTTCACAATTCCAAAGCTGAGAAAATGTCCCAATTAGAATAAGTCAATAGAAATGTCCAATCAAAGGCATCCAGGAAAAATACCTTAGTTCAAGAAGGCCAGTGAAGTTCAGGCTTTCTCTCTCAAGTGAGAAGGCACATGGAGAACACAGTCACAGTCTCTCTCTTGGCTGGAAGGGCACATAGTGAGCATGGTGTCATCTGCCAGCTTTCTCTCCTGGCTTCCTGTTTCATGAAGCTTCCCAGGAGGTGTTTTCTCTCTTCGTCTCCAAAGTGTTGGCTAATGGCCTCTCTGCTTCTTGTGGCTATGTCATTTCTTCTCTGCTCTCTCGGAATCGCCCATTCTCCTAAGTGTTTCCTCTTTTATAGGACTTCAGAGACTAACCCAAATGGGTGGAGACATGTCATCACCTAATCCATCTTAACAACCACTCTTGATTAAATCACATCTCCAGGGAGATGATCTGATTACAGTTTCAAACATACAGTATTAAATAGGGATTATTCTGCCTTTATGAAATGGGATTTAGATTAAAACATGGCTTTTCTGGGGAATATACATCCTTTCAAACCAGCACATTCCACCCTTTGGACCCTAAAAAAGACATGTTTTCCCCAAATACAAAATACATTAAATATCATAACACCATCACAAATCCTTAAACCATTTCAGTATCAATACTCATGAAATACAAAGTTGGAAATGTACAAACTCCTATCAAACTTAGTTACAGGCATAGTCTGTTCTAAGGCAAAATTATCCTCTGTCTCTGGACCTATAAAAACTCAAAACAGGTTATTTGCTGCCAACATACAAAGGAGGAGCAGTCATGGGATACATATACGCATTTCCATAGGGAGGAAAAACACAGGGGTCACTGGACCCATACAGTTTTGAAAACCTGCAGGGCATAGTCCATTAGATTTCAAGGTCTGAGTGTCATTTATCTTCGGAGCTTCTGAAAGCAGCAGTCCCACCCTTTCCAAAGGCCTACGTAGAGGCCTGACTCTTTCCAAATACAACCTTGGGGGACATTAGGGAGACCACCTATTTCTTGTCTCCACCCTCTCTAAGCATTGGGGCCACACCGAGGCTCTCTGCCTTCTCCGGGGCACACGCTCAATCCCTGCATGTAGTGGCAGCCAGACTCTCCCCAAACCCAAGTGTGCTTCACTCTCTCCAAGGCCTGAGGCAGCATGACTCTTCCACTGCAATGAGGTGGAAGGCCCATCCTCTGTCTGTGGGCCAAACTCAATCTCTCCCTGGGCTTGGGTGGGTCCGTTGTCCTGGCCCGAGGCTTCTTGACTTCAGACCTAAGCCTCCTACTGCTTTCTATGCGGTGGCCTTGATTCATGCCCATCAGACATAAGGAGTTTCCACAAATCCTTCCTGGATAACTCCATGTCTGATCCTGGCTTTCTCTGAAATCACTGGCTGGTTCCACATTTGGTTAAATCCTCACACAGGGGCACTATTCCCTGGGGTCTCCCTTCATGGATATCCAGAATTTTCCAGAAGATCAATTTCTAGTTTCTTTGTACTCAAGATTTCAGTTCTCAGTTTATCTCTTTCCTGTCGCATTTCATTATAAGCTGTGAGGAGAAACCAGGCTAAACTTTCGACATTTAATTTGGAGATCTCTTCTGCTAAATATCCAAGTTCATGGCTTTTAAACTCTGCCTTCCAGCCAAAGCCACTAGTTAACTTTGCCAGATTATCTGCAATTTCAAAACAAGCCTCGCTTTCCTTCCAGTCTACAATAACACGTGCCTCATCTCTGTCTAAAGCCTGGTCAGAGGTATCTTTAGAGTCCACATTTCTACCAAGAGTCTCTTCAAAGCATTCTAGGCCTTCTCTATCAAGCTTCTCAGAAGTCCTCCAAAATCTTCCCCTTATCCGCTTAAAAAGCTGTTCCATCATGTTTGGTGTTTGTAAGCTGCAACAGCACCCCACTCTCCAGTACCAAAATCTGTTCTAGTTTGCTAGCTACCGGAATGCAATATACCAGAAATGTAATGGCTTTTAAAAAGGGGAATTTAATAAGTTGCTAGTTTACAATTCCAAAGCTGAGAAAATGTCCCAATTAGAATAAGTCAATAGAAATGTCCAATCAAAGGCATCCAGGAAATGATACCTTCATTGAAGAACATGGTTGAAGTTCAGGGCTTCTCTCAAATGAGAAGGCACATGGTGAACACAGTCACAGTTTCTCTCTCAGCTGGAAGGGCACATGGTGAGCATGGTGTCATCTGCTAGCTTTCTCTCTTGGATTCCTGCTTCATGAAACAACCTGGGAGGAATTTTCCTTCTTCATCTCCAAAGTGTTGGCTGTTGGACTCTCTGCTTCTCGTGGCTATGTTATTCTTCTCTGCTCTCTTTGAATCTCTCATTCTCCAAAATGTTTCCTCTTTAATAGGAGTTCAGAGACTAATCAAGCCCCACCCAAATGGGTGGAGACATGTCATCACCTAATCCAGCTTAACAACCACTCTTGATTAAATCACATCTCCAGGGAGATGATCTGATTACAGTTTCAAACATACAGTATTGAATAGGGATTATTCTGTCTTTGTGAAATGGGATTTAGATTAAAACACGGCTTTTGTAGAGAACATACATCCTTTCAAACCAGCACAGCATGTATATCTACTATGTTACTAGGAAATGTATATTCATCATTTAACTCCTTAGCAATACCAAAGGGCAAATAAGTTATCAAATTTATGATGCCAGAAATATGAAGTACCATTTAGTTATACACATATTTTCTCTTTACACACAATTAAATTAAAAATTCTGAAGTTAAAAGCTTAAACATCACAAGAAAAATGTTAAATATAATTTAGCTAAATTTTATATATATAAAGTGGCAAAAAGTTTCTTCTGATAGAAGAAAAGTAAGGAGCACCTCCTGCTTTTTTTCTCAAACCCTCATGCCCTTGACTGTCCAGTTTTGAGTCTGAGCTCTAACTCTGTCTAGATTTTTGCTTTCCATTCAAAAGACTGGAAAGAACTTGAAATAGATACAGATGATTGGCCAGTCTTTCCTCCAAAAACTGGGAATTTGGGTCTTGAGTAGACTCAAGTAGACTTGGAAAATTAGATAACCATAAAGAGGAAGTACAAAAGCTTAGTACACAAGCAGGTTTCTTTGTTGCAGTGCACATTTATAAAAACAAATACATAGGTGATACTCATCAGAAAGACATGTATGCCAAATACTTTGCTTAATTCAGGGTACAAGATATACGGGTCAGAATAAAGGTAAGGAAAAAAAAGAAACAAAGTTATGTTTCCTCTAAGATCCCAGGACATATAAAATTATATTTAGTTAATAGATTCTATTCTGGAGATAGAAAAATATTCTTTGTGCCTTATGGGTAAATAAGAATATAAAATTAACCAGGAAGTTTTATCATATATGAAATTTTAATGTATCCAGAGTTCATTTCAAATAGTGTTTACTGTTTTCAAGAACTCTAAAATATTTATTTTCTCATTTCCAGAGAAGATATTAACACACTGTTCAAACAATAGTAATTTCTAAACCAATTTGCAATTTATATTTTAGAACACAATCATAAATATCTGTATAATTAGCTATCATATCTTATACTTGGACTTTTTAATTCTGAAATAGTATTAATTTTGTTGTATTCAACCATTCATAAGATAAAGCTTTTATTTCTTTTATACCTCTTAGATACTCTGTACATGACTCTAGACACATAATACAGAATGGATTTGATGTTATGATGTGTGAAACCTCTTAGCTGCTCTTTAGCCTAAATGCGAAAGATACAAGGGTATTGATTGCAGCTGTAAATAGTACTTGCTTGTTGATTGCTCATCACGAAAAAGCTAGTTGTAGTGGGTTAGTTTTGCAATATTAGTCTATCTTATTTTCATCACTTTAAAATGTTTATGGAACCATTTCTATGTAGCTATATAATCAGTAATTTCCAATATATTCCTTTTAAACTGCGAAATTCCAGAAGTCTTATTTTTCCAGATAATAACCAGAAATGATGCTATTCATGTATTATATGCCATCCTATTTTATCATTTTATATATTTTAATATATTTGAAAAGCCAAAACTGATATTGTTAAAATTATAATGACGTTTGAATGATATCATGATTTTTTAAGTCTCCAATATCCACAAATGCATAAAACTGACAAAGGTAAGTCCAAATTTTTGTTTTGGTCTTCAAATATTTTACTTTCGATGATATGTTTCTCTATTTTGTGCATTAATTATCAATGTTTTATGTATCTTTCATTTCCTTACACTGATCAAGAAAAGTAGACCGGATATGTTTATATATTGCTTAATTACCCAGTAGGACTAGAATCCTGGTAGGTTGACTATAAAATAGTTCATCATAACTACTGAAATCACAATCTTATTTGTTTAAATAGGGCAATAAAAAGACCAAGAGATATATATTTGCCTGTTTCAATAAAAACAAAATGTGGTAGCATGTACATATCTTAAATATTTAAGTAAATAAAAAATATTTTGTTTATTGCTGAAGTATCTATAAAAGGTAAATGACATTTTAAGTGAAAACAATTTATTCCACGTATTTTAAACACATGAAAATACAATATGTGACAACAAAAAAGAGGCTGGGAGAGGAGAAAAAGAAGTGTACGCTTGTGAGGAATTCATGATATTGTTGATGTGGTATAAAAATAATTGGAGATACATTACGATAGTATAAAGTCACCCTAAAGCATCATTAAACTTAAAGCAAAAGATTGTACCTAATTAGCTAAAAAAAGAGATAAGGCAGAAAGATAAAAATAATAACAAAGAAATTATTGCCATCTTCTTTTGTATAGTGTCCATTCAAATGTTTTGACCATTTTTAAATTGCTTTGGTTATTTTCTCATTATTTAACTGTAGGTATTCTTCATATAGTCCAAATCTGTTCTGTTCTATACAGTAACTACAATCCACATTGGGGCGAAGTTAAACTAAGCGAATTTATAACTTAGTTCCTAAATCCTGCTAGCCACATTTTGAAGTGATCAGTAGTCACAGAGACTAGAGGAGACCGTTTTGAACAGCACAGATATAAAACATGTCATCACCATGAAAGGGTATTGAATAGAACCATTCTAGATAAAAGCCATTTTTTTAGATCTATGTTTTCAAATATCTTCTCCCAAACCATGGCTTTCCTTTTCAGTATTGGTAATGCCTTTGAAGAGACAAAGTTTTAATTTTGATAAATTCTAGTTTGCTGATTTTTTTTCTTTTACAATTTGGGCTTTTATGTTTTACTTAAGAATTTTTAACAAATGCAAAGTCACTAAAACTGTTTTCCTATGCTTTGCTTAAAATGTTACCATTTTAACCCTCAAATAACAAAGCTTGCATTCAAGATTCCCTACCACTGCTGCTGACCACCGCTAACCGTATTTCTTTCTTTCTTATTTTCAGTTAATGCACCACCATTTATAAAATTCCATAGGTTAATTCCTAGAAGTCTTCCTTGATTCTTCCTTGCTCCTACCATTCTCTCAGTAAATCCCCTAAGCTCTCACTTCCCAATGTATTCAAAATTTAATCATGTCCCATCACCTCCAGCACTAATAACTATATACATACCATCAGTGCTTATCATAATAGCCATCAAACTGCTGCTTTTCTCCTGATCCACTAACAAATAATTTTCAGGTGACAGTGTAATCTTTGAAAGTTTTAGAGCATTTCACACATACTCCCCAGCTTAAGTCTTTTACAACTCTTCCCTTTCAACTAAGAACAGAGCCCGATATTTTTAACATGGCCAATAACACTGGACATGTTCTGGCCTTTACCTGTGTCCGCATCTCAAATGTATCCATTTGGCTCTTTGGACTCTATTCACCATGACCTTCTTTCAGTCCTTCAAGTATATCAAACCTGTTACTTCATTAGGGCTCTTCGTTCAGGATTTCCTCTGCTTAGAATGTTCTCATCTCACACTTGAGATGCTTCTTCTTTTATGCAGACTCACTCAAGTGACCACCTCAAGGTAGCATCTCCTGTCCACCCAATCACTAGTTCTCTGAATCACTCTGCCTGCTCTATTTTGTACATAGCTTTTACTGCTTTCTTAGTATTCAGTTTTGTTACCAGAGAAAGGCATGGATTCTTGTGCCTGACAAGCTCAATAACCAGTTCCTGAGATACCAGGGTTTCACAGAGAAAGAGTTTATTACTAGGCACATAGTAGGAAAGCAGATGGCCTAGCCACCCAAAATCTGTCTCCTTGAACTCCAGCAATTCAGATAGTTTTACTAGAGAAAAAAGTGGGCAGGGTTTAGGATAATGAGAACAGTGGCCCTGATGATGTAATTAGAGGTGATCTAATTATTGAGCACGTGCTGACTGATTACATGCTTAGTCGCAGATCATGAGTAAGAAAATGGCAGAATGAGGTATAGGTGACTTGTAGGTTAAATCTAAGATATTGTGGGGTGGGCCACAGTGGCTAAGCAGGCAGAGTTCTTGCCTGCCATGCTGGAGACCGGGGTTCGATTCCTGGTGCCTGCCCATGTGAAAAACAAAATAAAACAATAAAACTAAGCTACTGTGCATGTCAGGTGGGCCCACTTTGGTTAGATTCAGTCTTGGTTATCATGATAACTTTAGATTTGGGGTGGGTTAGTTCTGGGCCGACCCAAGACCCTCCACTAATAAACATTAGGGATTGTCTTTAGCAATTACAAGACTCTAAAGTTGAAAAACTGGATACAAATGAAGGTTAGTCAAAAGGTTTTTGCAATCACAGGGGCAGAAGATAACAGCTCTACAACCATCATCAGAGATCATGGCAGCTGATTTACAGTTTAGAGATTTTAGGAGTTTCTCTCTGTCTACTCCAATATGCCAGAAGGCAAAAAAGGAATACCTATATAATGATACAGTAATCACAATCATCCCTTAAATTCTGACTTCTCAGTTACAATTTCATTTTTATTATTATATTGCCCACCATCATATATACTTCATTACGGCAGAGATTTTGTAATTAAGACAATATTCCCTTGTGCAAGAGGAAACAATTCGATAGAAAATAAAAAACATCCAAAAAACAGATTCATCTAAATGATCATTTAATATTTGATATATGTTACTTCAGTGAAGTAGAGAAAAGTGATCTTTGCAAACTATGGTGCTTATTTAATTAGATATCCAAATTGATAAAAAATGGGGTAACTTTTCATGCTTTTTTGTATGTTAGTTTCAAATGGAGTAGATATTTGCAATATGTTTATCAGGGAAATTATTATATCCAGTGTATAGAAATAGCTAATAAGAACCAAAATCATGCAAATTAATTAATAAAATTCAGTAGGAACCTAGGCAAAACTGGAACAGGAATTTCACAGAATAGGCCACTAAACATATGAAAGATCTTCCTGTTCATTATTCTTCAAGAATCTTCAAAGTAAAACCACAGTATGATTCCATTACATACACAGTTTAGTAGGAAAACAAAAGTGAAACTAACTATGCCGGTTTCACAGGGATGTTAAACAACTTCAGCAGTCATATAATTCTGGATGATATGTAAGTAGTTTCATGCATTTTTGTAAACTCTTAGTATGTATTATAATCAAGCATATGTGTAACCTTGACTCGTCAATACCTAGTTACATGCCCAAAGAAATGACTGTACTAGCAGCAATTTTTAATATAAAGAGAAACTGGAAACATTAGTTTTTAAATGGATAAATACATTTTGTCAGTTTCATAAAGTGGACTCCTATATGGAAATGAAAATGAATCAATGACAACCAAGCGCAAGAACACTAATGAATCTCACAAGCTAAATGTTGGGGCAAAAATGTCAGGTAAAAAGAAATATATACTCTATACTACTATGATAAAGTACAGAGATAAAGCTATCCTATAATGGGATCATGTGATAAAATATATAAATATAAATAGAGGTTATGGGTATAGTTTGACTTGTTAATTATAATATAAACAACTAAGACAGTAAAAGTTATGTGGCAATAATGCCTTCTATTCTTTTTTCTTCCTTTTACTTAAACCTGAAAGATGATTTTTTTAAGTGAGTAATTAAGCAAACGGAGGGAATAACACTCCTTTTCACTTACTTAGAAATTATAGCTGCGTGATAATCTTAGATTAATCTCAGAATGAACACTTAGGGGAAATAATTCTTCAAACATCAGTTGATAATTATATATCCACCTCACTGATCATTAAAATTTGGTCATAATATATCAAAAAAGGAATGGTGGAGAACAGATCATGCTACTTACACCAGAAAGAAAATATTCAAACTGGCTTATCAAAGACATATTGTACCTGTTTTATACTGTGACACCTATCATTTTCATAGATGGCATTTACATAACCAGTAGTTTAGAATATACATTTTTCTCTTTGTTTTCTTGTTCTTATGATGAAAGATGTGCTGTGCCTTTTTACGCATACTCTGATAAGTTGGCTATTTTAATTGGCTTTTATTTCAGGTCAATTTGAGCAAATTCCATCACTAGTAATTGAGAAAGCAGCACTAAAATGGAACTGACATATCATGATAGGAAGAAATCATTATATTTTATTAGCACCAAGATCATTCATTTCCAGAGTCCACTAGATGAATAGGAATATATAAGAAATTGTATCAGTTTAGTATTTTTTAAATGTTTTTTATAGTATAACATATATAAAATACAAAGCAAAGAAATAAGAAAGCAATAGTTGTCAAAGCACTCTTCAACAAGTGGTTACAGGACAATTCTGAGAGTTTGTCATGGGCTACCATGTGATCCTCATATATTTCTTTCTAGCTCCTCCAATATAGGAGGCTAGAGGGCTTAAATATTTTTTTATCATCACAATTGACTTTTTTTCTTCTTTTTTTTTTGTGAAAAATAACACACGTACAAAAAAGCTATACATTTCAAAGCACAGCACCACAATTAGTTGTAGAACATATTTCAGAGTTTGACATGGGTTACAATTTCACAATTTTAGGTTTTTACTTCTAGCTGTTCTGTTTAGTATTTTTAATTAGATTTTTTTTCTTGGAAATTTTGCTCTAAATAAATGAGAAATAAGCCTTTATTTGAAAGTCCATATTGCAAAATTCCATGGGTTCTTATTCTCACTTATGGATCTAAATTGTAAAAAGTTATATTATGACTTCCTTTCATGATCTGGTCACTGTAGTTTGATAGGCCATTTATATTAAATCTGGACTTGCCTTTTTTTAAAGAGTATGCATATTAATAAATGAGGCTTCTGGAATGTGCTATCAAGACAGCCAAAGTATGCATCATTGACCCACAGTAACTACCATCATAGGTACAATCTAAATCCTGGAGTAATCTCAAACAGTGAAGTAAAGGAATAGAATGCTTCTGATTTGGCCCTGCAGAGACTGCTTTTGTTTGATCTGTGCATATTTAAAACAATTCTATTTTCAAGGAAATTTAAGCAAAGAAGATAAAATAGTAAATGGGAGCATTTCATTATTATGACTCAGAGTTCACAGGGGATTTCTTCTCTCACTGGGCTTCCTAGAAAACATAAAGCCTTTACCACCTTAACCCTAGCTAAGTTAACCAAACTGAGAATATTAAATGTCATACATTTCACATGCAGGTGTGCAACTTCAACTTCCATATTAAGCAAGGAATGATTCATCAGCTATATTGTGCAAAGTGTGAAAATATCCTAGAACTTATCCAATTTTTACATACAGGTAAACTAATTACATAGTAGTGGGATGAAAATATAAACCCTGGGAGGTTTGAAAGCCATAAGTGAAAAGGAGTCATCGGCATGCATGAGGTATTTAAAATTGCATGTTTTCTTTTTTTTAAGTAAGAGTTTTACTTTCAGCTTCAAATTATGTATGTGCTAATAAAGATTTTATAAATAAAACAGCAGAGTTTTATCCTACGAAAAGGGATCAAAAGTCTTTTTCAGTAAAAGTCCAGATAGTAAATATTTTGGCTTTTTCAGCCATTTATTTCTCATTGTTATAATAAGAAAGCAGCATACAAAGATAATATGTAAACAAATGGGCATGCTTGTTTTAATAAAAATTTATTTGCTTTAAAAGCCTGCAGCAGGGGATGGTGCAATGGTGGCCTAGTGGCAGGATTCTCCTCTGCCATGCCAGAGACTCAGGTTCAATTCCCGGTGCCTGCCCATACCAAAAAAAAAGAAAAAAAAAAAAAAAAAGCCATGTAGCAGGGCTGGAATTGGCCCTTCAATTGTAATTATTGACTTCTGCCTTAAATGTCGATCAGTAATGAAATGCCTTGAAAATAAGCTATATTTGTCTTCTGATTTTTACTTCCCTGAGAAACGATTTGTATAGACCTAAAGAAGTATGGTGGGATGTTCTAACTAAACATATACTGAAAATTTCAATTTATCTGCAATATTACCTTATCATAAAAAGTTGTACCGTGCTCGCTTCGGCAGCACATATACTAAAATTGGAACGATACAGAGAAGATTAGCATGGCCCCTGCACAAGGATGACACGCAAAATTCGTGAAGCGTTCCATATTTAAAAAAAAAAAAAAAAAGTTGTACCATCTATTCATCCCAATCACTCTGAAGATCCAAATCTAATCCACTATTAATAAATATCTAGAATTCACTTGCTCAGTTTTAAATTGAGGAATATAAAGAGTAATAATGAAATTGAAAGAGTTATGTAAGGTTTACTTTCGTCCCAAATATTGTGGAATTATCCCAGTGCAACCTAAATTTAGTCTAAATTATCTGAAAGCAATCCCGGGCATAGTTTTGGTCAGTCTCATCACATTATAGGTACACCTTATGAGTTTTAAAAACTGGCAAGGAACCCAGCTTGGAAACAGAAGCCATGGATTTAAAGATCAGATTTCCCCATACTACAGCATTATTATAGGTTAAATTGGATTAATAAACAACTTCACCGGATTTCTGCAATAATAAAATTTAATATGTTTGGTGTTTTTAAATTATACATTTAAAAATTTAAGGGGCTGAGTTGCAAGAGTAGTTAAGTGGTAAAATTCTTGCCTGCCATGCAGGAGACCAGGGTTCAATTCCTGGTCCATGCACTTCCCCCCAAAAACAAACAAACAAGCAAAACAAACAAACAAAAATTCAACAAACGGTGCTACAGTAGTGGGATACTCATATGGAAAATAATGAAACGTGACCCCTACATACAGCATACAAAAAAAGAAAAAATTTAAGGGGCTATTATTTTTTATTTTGTTAAATTCCTAGCATATGCGTTAAGAAAGATTTTAGAAGTTAAACCATATTTAACACTATATAGATTATTTCTTAAAGTTATGTTTATGGTTATCAACAACTTGAGAAATAGATGTCTATTCTATGTACTGATAATTTTTCTCCTGGTGAATAAAGATACAGTCATCTCTTTTTGAGAAGCAAATGTCAGTATTGAAAATAAAAGATTCAGAGAACATATGTAAATTGGCTTACACTATATAATAATTTTAAAATATCTTAATATTGTTTTAGGAGAGGTGAACAGCTGAGCATTTGTATCATCCTAAATAAGTTATTGCAGTTGAGTCCATCACAATTCGAACCCCCTATTCCAATAGCAATTAGAATCTCCTATTTCCGACACACTCTTCTATCAGTGAATTGCCATTAAGGGTAAAAAAAAACAACTGTTTCCGAGTCGAAATCTTAGGGGAGATGGACTAGACAGTATCAGATCCTAATGGACAGAGGCTTAGGGGAATATTGCCCAAAATCTGAAGTCTCCCTAGCTTCAAACAAATCCTTGTTTTGTCGGGATTGTACTCTTAAGCCTAGATACATGTTTCCAATTCTCAGAACAAGAATGTAAAGGAAACAATCCCACAGAGTCATAATCAAATAGTAAACATTAATATATTTGCTGTCAACCATGCGCCTCTTTAAAAAAAAAAGAAAAAAAAAAGAACAAGCACCTATGGGCAGACCAGGTACTGTCTTATCCTGGGATGTGGACGGATGAATGGCAGACGGGCAAGTGGTGCCATATCTATTTTTCCCTTTGATTTTCAAAACATTATCCAAAAAGACCTTTCTTTTTTTAACTAATGCCTATTATTCAGGGTGTTCAGTGTTGGGGCCCAGGTCAGGTTTTTCATGAAGCAGCCTCTGACTGCTGGCAAGGCCACATCAGAGTAACCCTGGAGCACAGCCCCGTTAGCTCCAGTGTGATGAGGTCCGGCCTGGGCCTACTGTGGGAAGGTTCTGCCTCTGCAGTTTCAAGCCGTCTAATTAATGTTCACTCTGTTCTCAAGAAAGTTCTGTATCCCTATTCAGTGTGCTGTCCACATTCTCATGAACTGCACTGTCTTATCGGATATTCTAGTGTTAAATAATATAAAATAAACTTGCGTTAGCTTCTCGGGGCTGGTTGTCATCGTCAGGCAACAAACCACCTGGCCCCCACTTTCTCTTAAACTCTGTGTTGTGTTTTTTCATACATCTCCCACTGCCCCATCTGACCCTGCTTGAACCGTTGCTTGAGCAGAACTCAGCAGTTCAGTTTTTTTTTTTTTTGGAAATTGTTAAGAAAAAAATTTCGAAAGCAGGGAAATTAGGCAAGAAGTAGGATGACAAACGTTTAGTGTCATACAAGAGTTCATGACCCCTTAAGAGTTTTCCGGGCAAATAAGTTTGCTTGATTCATTGTCTTTTTATTGATTGAAGTTTTCAGGCTTAGTGAAGTTAAATATCAACTTGTAGATTGTGTAAGGTTGAAATACTAATAATGTCTTCCTGGCAGAAAAGATAACCCCAAATGTTAAGGACTGTTGCTCAGTAGGGTATAAGTCAGTGTTGAAATACATCCAGAAATCTTATCCTAATTTGCCTTTACTAAATTGTCTATAAATACCTAAGTCTTCAAATGTTCTTTGAACCAGTCTCAACATCTTATTTCTTTCCTTATTAATTAATGTGCTGAATATTTATTTTATTTTATATTTGAAATTTTTTTATATCTGAAAAAGTCATGAAGTTCCCTTGTTGAAAATCATATCTTAGAAGTTTTTAAGGTTCAACCAAGACTTCCACAGGGACTAACCTGACAAATCCAACCACAGAATGCGTCTTGAGAGGGTGTGTGTCTCATGGGCTGCTGAAGCAGGGCTATGCCAACCATTGGCACCCAGGGGGAATCTCAACAGAAAATAGAAATTTAACTTTGCTGCCTTTATGTTTCTGTAGCTTTTTACCTCTTTAGATATTTTCCTATTTTTTGTTCTCTTTTCAGGATCATGTATTATCAATATTATTTCCATTGTTGACAATATGATTGGGAATTTGGTTTTATAGATCTGACCATTTGTGATATCTTTCAGAGTATTGATGCTATCCATTTTCTCTTGGGTAAAAATTGATAAAAAATGTGGCTTGTTGCTCTTTGTTCTAGTTTGCTAGCTGCCAGAATGCAATATACCAGAAATGGAATGACTTTTAAAAAGGAGAATTTAATAAATTGCTAATTTATAGTTCTGAGGCTGAGATAATGTCCCAATTAAAGCAAGTCTATAAAAATGTCCAATCAAAGGCATCAGGGAAAGATACCTTGGTTCAAGAAGGCTGATGAAGTTCAGGGTTTCTCTCTCAAGTGGAAAGGCACATGGCGAAAATGGTCAGGGTTTCTCTCTCAGCTGGAAGGGCACATGGTGAACACGACATCATCTGCTGGCTTTCTCTCCTGGCTTCCTGTTTCACGAAGCTCCCTGGGAGGCATTTTCCTTCTTCATCTCCAAAGGTCGCTGGCTGTGGACTCTCTGTTTCTCATGGCTACATTGTTCTGCTCTCTCAGAATCTCCCTCATTCTCCAAAATGTTTCCTCTTATATAGGATTCCAGTAAACTAATCGAGACCCACCCGAATGGGTGGAGACATGTCTCCACCTAATCCAGTTTAACAACTACTCTTGATTGAATTACATCTCCAGGGAGATAACCTAATTATAGTTTCAAACATACCAAACATACAGTACTGATTAGGGATCAGAGGAAATGGTTGCCTTTACAAAATGGGATTAAGATTAAAACATGACTTTTCTAGGGTGCATACATCCTTTCAAACTAGCACATTCTTGTTATTTGTTTTTCTATTTGTGAGCTCAAATCAATTAAGTATATTCTGCCAATAGGAAATAGAATAGTTTTTGGATATGTGGGCTGATGATTTTTTATATTTCTGTGCTTACTCTTGACCTATGGGCAAAAATGTGCTTACACTTTACCTATGGGTAAAGGTGAAGCTATAACATCTCTATGGGGGGGGTATGTGTGTCTGGTAATAGTAAAAAACAGCTTTATACTTTGCTGTATGATCATGGACTATATTCCTAAATTCATAGTCAGATTATAGCACCATTTAAATTAATGATGTTTATGATTAGCTTTTAGAGATAGAGGTTAATACTCCAAAAATTCACATAGAAGACTGTAAAAACCTGAAGTTCTATTATAGTACATTCCTGGGAGGGGTAAAAAAAAACTTCCTAACAGAAACTTCATGCTGAAAATAGTTTTATAAAAAAATAAAAATTTACGTAATTGAGATGAAAGGTTAGAAAAAGTACACAGTTGTAATAATTTGGTTTTTAAATAATAAATAATTTCTATATGTATTTTCTTTGAGTTTATCATCAGGGTCAATAATGAAAAACAACCTTTAACTTTTATAAGGCTTGGATATGTTTACTCAGAAAGAGCCTAGTTAATTCAAAAATCCTAAACATCTTATACTGTTTGATGAAATAATCTAATATTCCTTGAAATACATTTAAGAATATGAAAATGGCAAATTTGGGTTTGATTACAATATTTTGAATCATAATTCTGTCAAAAATATTTATAGTAGTAATTGTGTCATTATTTTATCCAATATGAACATAATTCTCAAGATCCTCAATAACTTAAAAGATAAAACTAAGATATTATTTAGGGTTAATTAATTGATGATTTTTGGATACCTAAATAATCCCTGAGTAAAATAAAATTTCAAAACATTGATTTTTTTAAGCAAATTTTAAATTTTATGTTTTTGCTTCTTAACTTTCTGTGCTGTATATTTGGATTATGTTAATTTGGATATTAATTTTTGCCAATATTAGATGCTATAGAAAGGATGTAAGTGGTTATAGAAACTTATGTTACTTGTATTCACAAGTTTGCTATCAACTAACATATGCATGTATAACAGGCAGTTTTCAACTACTGGTCCCCCATCTGTTTACCATGTGAGATATAAGTTAATTTCTTTGTTGCAATTATAATTAATATACGTGGATGAATCTTTTGCTTGGTTGATTACATGATAGCTAATGATTTCTACTTTTTCTATTTAAAACTTAATTATTTTATCTTAACATGAAATGAAAATTTGTTCTAGATTGTTAAAAAGGATGATGAAGGAAAATATTTGGGCATGTATAGTAAATTGTATAGGGAGGATTTTAATATTTTGAAAATTATACTTTATAAAACATTCAGAGAGGCTAACGGTAATTGCAGAAGTTGTTTTAAATAGCTTAGACATCCACCTGAAACATCTTAGGAAACAAAATCACAAACTCTAAAGCAACCTAAAGTGGAAGTACTTCAAAAGAAAAACATAACTTCCGGAGAAGATGGCGGCTTAGTAAGACGCGCGGGTCTTAGTTCCTCCTCCAGAAAAGCAACTAAAGAAACAGAAACAATACGAAACAGCTCCCGGAGTCACGACAGAGACCAAAAAGACAGCGTACCCCATTCTGGAACGGCTGAACGGGTAGGGAGAATCCACTGCGGTGAGATACCCGAGGGGCGCACGTTTTCCCGGCTGGGGCGGCTGGCGACTGGGGTCCCCTCCACGCACGTGGCTCCCCGGTCTGACTGGGAACATTGGATAGCGGGGCCCTCCCGTCACGCTTGGCGTCTCGGGCCAGCTGGGCAATTTGGACCGGCACTCCCCCAAGCTGCGGCCAGCGACCCCTGCCTCCACGCGCGGTTTCCCGGGACGACTGCCCCGCAGACAAACGACCGCCACAAGCGCCACCTACTGGGCAGGAACAGAAAAACAGAGCCCAGAGATTCCACAGAAAAACCTTTCAACCAGCTGGGTCCCACACCCAGGGAAATCTGATCAAATGCCCAGACACCAGCAGAAAATAATGGATGACGCTCAGAAAATTGAAGATATGGCCCAGTCAAAGGAACAAACCAATAGTTCAAATGAGATACAGGAGCTGAGACAACTAATGCTGAATATACGAACAGAAATGGAAAAACTCTTCAAAAACCAAATCAATAAATTGAGGGAGGACATGAAGAAGACATGGGCTGAACAAAAAGAAGAAATAGAAAATCTGAAAAAACAAATCACAGAACTTGTGGGAGTGAAGGACAAAGAAGAAAAAATGGAAAAAACAATGGATACCTACAATGGTAGATCTAAAGAGACAGAAGCTACAATTAGTGAACTGGAGGATGGAACAACTGAATTCCAAAAAGAAACAGAAACTATAGGGAAAAGAATGGAAAAACTTGAGCAGGGGATCAGGGAACTGAATGACAATATGAAGCGCACAAATATACGTGTTGTGGGTGTCCCAGAAGGAGAAGAGAAGGGAAAAGGAGGAGAAAAACTAATGGAAGAAATTATCACTGAAAATTTCCCAACTCTTATGAAAGACCTAAATATACAGATCCAAGAAGTGCAGCGCACCCCAAAGAGAATAGACCCAAATGGGCGTTCTCCAAGACATTTACTAGTTAGAATGTCAGAGGTCAAAGAGAAAGAGAGGATCTTGAAAGCAGCAAGAGAAAAATAATCTGTCACATACAAGGGAAACCCAATAAGACTATGTGTAGATTTCTCAGCAGAAACCATGGAAGCTAGAAGACAGTGGGATGATATATTTAAATCACTAAAAGAGAAAAACTGCCAACCAAGACTCCTATATCCAGCAAAATTGTCCTTCAAAAATGAGGGAGAAATTAAAACATTTATAGACAAAAAGTCACTGAGAGAATTTGTGACCAAGAGACCAGCTCTGCAAGAAATACTAAAGGGAGCACTAGAGTCAGATACGAAAAGACAGAAGAGAGAGGTATGGAGTAAAGTGTAGAAAGAAGGAAAATCAGATATGATATATATAATACAAAAGCCAAAATGGTAGAGGAAAATATTATCCAAACAGTAATAACACTAAAAGTTAATGGACTGAATTTCCCAATCAAAAGACATAGAATGGCAGAATGGATTACGACCCAGCAATACCACTGCTAGGTATCTACTCAAAGGACTTAAGGGCAAAGACACAGATGGACATTTGCACACCAGTGTTTATAGCAGCATTATCTACAATTGCAAAGAGATGGAAACAGCCAAAATGTCCATCAACAGACGAGTGGCTAGACAAACTGTGGCGTATACCTACGATGGAATATTATGCAGCTTTAAGACAGACTAAACTTATGAAGCATGTAATAACATGGATGGACCTAGAGAACATTATGCTGAGTGAGTCTAGCCCAAAACTAAAGGACAAATACTGTATGGTCCCACTGATGTGAACCGACATTCGAGAATCAGCTTGGAATATATCATTGGTAACAGAGACCAGCAGGAGTTAGAAACAGGGTAAGATAATGGGTAATTGGAGCTGAAGGGATACAGACTGTGCAACAGGACTAGATACAAAAACTCAAAAATGGACAGCACAATAATACCTAAGTGTAATGTAACTAGGTTGGAACACTGAATGAAGCTGCACCTGAAATATGGTTAAAAAAAAAAAAAAAAAAAAAGAAAAACATAGGTGCACTCTTGTACTAGGGTTTTCCAGAGAAACAAAATTAAGAGGATATGTGTGCATGTATATCTATGTTTAGATACATACGTACATGCTTACAGATACATATAAATGAAGGATTTATTACAAGGAATGGGCTTACATGACCATGAGAGCTGATAAATTGGAATTCTGTTGGGCAGAAATACCAATAAAGGTAATTTTGAAGTCTAGTGAGTCCATATTCCTTGAGGGAAGATGACTGACTGAAATTGAGGCAGAAATTCTACTTTCTGTTGTATGAAATCCTCAAGTTCTGGCTTTTAAAATCATCAACTGATGGAATAAGGAAACTCGCCACATAGCTGAGAGCAATCTCTTCTATTGAATGCATATGCAATCAGTTTTAGATGTAATCAACTGATTATAGATGTAAATCTACTTCAGAAATACCCCCATTGCAACAATCAGGCCAGAACTTGCTTGACCGAACAACTGGAACCTATAATCTAGACAAATTGACATGCAACATTAGCCATCACAGCTGAAATACATTTCTCCTAGCCTCTAAACAAATCTATATTAGACTAAGTTCCTTGAGAACTACCTTAATGTATTAAAGAAAGGCTAGGTGGTTAGAGGGAAAAAAAACATTTTAATACACAGAATGCTCTCAACATTCCACAGAATTCCCTTGCTCTGCCACTGAAAAAGCATTAGAAAACTGTATAAAATTTATGTAGCACTTGAAGAGCCAATTCAGGGTATGATCACAGGCAGAAGCAACAAAAATGAGTCAAACATTATTATCACTTTAGCTTTCTGTCTGGAGATAATTTCTAAAGTAATAAAAAGTAGCATCTAGAAGTGGTCTTGATGAGTTGAGAGGAAGGAAATTTGAGTTGAGAGGCTGAAGTGCCTGAAATATTCAGTGCAGAGTATCAGAGAACAGAGAACTATGATAAAGAAAGATCACTATTTTGCACTGGGTTTTCCATGGATTTGCTGCTAAATATAGTCACCAGTGGTAGGGTAAAATTTCATATGTCTTGACAAAGGTATTTTGTGAATAATTTCCAATATCACACAGTACTGAGAGATGTTTGAGTTCCAGTTGAAAACTGTAGAGTCCTTATTGAACACTCAGATCATTAATTAGAAATACAGAATGTTCCCAATCTAGTAATAGTGCTAAACATGCTCTTTAGTAAAAGATATTTTATATCCATCATAATAAAATTTTAAAATAAAAATCTCAAATGAACCAGGAAAATTGTGAAGCAAAAAAAAATAAATAAATAAGAAGACCCAGAAATGTAATGAAGAGAGAAATAAAAGTTAGAAAAAAACAACAAATACATTCATAGAGCTGACAACACAATAACAATTTAAAAAGTCACTGGATGTTACTACTAGAAATTTAGACACAGAAGAAGAAAAGATCAATGAACTTGAATATATATCATAGATCCTATCCAAACTAAAGCAAGAGCAGAAATAGACAGAATATACAAACAAAAATAACTGCAGCCAACCAACCAGAGCCTCACTGAGCTGTGAGACAATATCATATAAATACTGGTCTAGAAAAATATAGGGGGGTATTAAGAACATAATGAAATATTTTTTTTCCAAATCTGGTAAGAACTCTAAATCCACAGATCCTAGAGGCGAAAATAAAGCCAATTAGGATAATCATGAAGGAACCCTACCAAGTTGCATCATAATCAAATTGCTGAAACCAGTGATAAACTTAAAAGCAACCAAATAAAAGAATAAATACATACAGAGGAGCAAATAAATAAGGATGTCAGACCACATCAGATGCTATACAAACCACAAGATAACTGAATAGCCTTTTGGAAATGCAGGAAAATATACCAACGCAAAATTCTATGTTTATTGAAAATTTCTCCATAGATAAAGGCAAAACAAGGCTCATTTTTGACATACTAACATGAAAGAGTTCATCCTCAGCACATCTTCACCCAAGAAATCTTAAGGGAGCTGTCATATAAATAAAAAATATATATTGCATAGAAATATGAACCTGAAAAATAAATAATCAAGAAATTGTAAATCTTCTGCTAATTAGAAACAAAAATTTTATCCTTTTTAGTGACATTAAGCAATAATTGCCAATTTAAAGCAATAAATAGCAATATTTTGCAGTTTTACAAAATATGTAGAAGAAAAACATGTGATCATACTACTTAAAGAACTGGGAACAAAAATGGGACCATTCTGTTGTAGATTCTTACCTTATAATATGACATGCACTAGAAAGTTATAAGCTAAAGATGCGTATTGTAACACTAAAGCAACCATTAAAAATAAAACAAAAAGTGTAGATAAAGTGCAAAGAGTAAAGATAAAATGGAATATCAGTTATACTCTATTCATCAACAAAAAGTGTAGGAATAAGAAAAATTGAAACAAATAACAGATGGAATCAAATACACAGTAAAGTGAAACCCAAGCACATTTATAATTATATTAAGAATAAGTAGATCACTAAAGTTAAAAAAGACATGAACTATAAGGCTTATTAAAAAAAAAAAAAGAATAAAAACACAAGACCCAATTCTATCCTGTCCAAAAGACTCACACTTAATATTTACAGACATACAAATGAGAAATAAAATAATGGAAAAGTATTTACCATGAAAACACTACTCATAAGCAGTCTTATGGGGCCTTATGAATATCATAGCAAGTAAAGTACAGAAAAATGAATATGACCAGAGATGAATAATGTTTCTGGATAACAAAAACTTCTGTACACTAAAATAAGAGAAACATATTTGAAGTGGTTATAAAGCTAAAAATAGAGCTTCAAAACCATGAAGCAAACAAAACAAAACAAAAGGCTATGAAGCAGGGAGGGCCATGGTGGCTCAGCTGGCAGACTTCTCACCTGCCATGCCGGAGACCCGGGTTCGATTCCTGGTGCCTGCCCATGTTAAAAAAAAAAAAAAAAAAAAAAAAAAAAAAAAAAAAAAGCTATGAAGCAAAAAAAAAAATAAAAGACCAGACCAAAGGAAAAAAATAGTAAATACAAAATTCTAGTTGGAGATTTAGCTCCCCAACCCCATTTCAGTAATGGTAGAAAAAGTAGACCAAAAAAAATCAATGAGGATAAAAATTACTTGTGTAATACGATTAAGCAATTAAGCCTAAATGGCATCTATGCAGAAGTTTATTTAATAACAGCAAACTAAATATTCCTTTCAAGTGCACATGGAACATCAACCAAGATAGACGGCATGTTGAATCATAAAATGTCTCAATAAATTGAAAATGATTGCCAATAGTACAGACTATTTTCCCTAAACACACGGAATTAAAGTAGAACTCAATAACAAAAATGAAACTGGAGATCTCCTAAATACCCAATATTTATTTAAGAAATAACAAAGGAAATTTGATAGCATTTTCACCAGTATACAAAGAAAACACAGTGTATCAAAATTTGTTATATGTCTAAAAGTGGTACTTAGAAGAAAATATATAGTTTTATTTATACTCAAAAGATAAAAAAGGACTATGGTTGATGATTTGCATTTCCATTTTAAGAAACTAAAATTAAATAAAATTATGGGCAGGCCACTGTGGCTCATCAGGCAGAGTTCTTGCCTGGCATGCCAGAGACCTGGGTTCGTTTCCCAGTGCCTGCCCATGCAAAAAAAATAAAATTAAAATTAAAAAAAAAAAATTAAATTAAATTAAACCCAAAGTAGCAGTAAATTAATAATAAAAATATGAGGCAATTCATATTTCAAGTGGGTTCATTGAAAATAATACGTAAGAATACAATATTTTATACAAACACATACAACACACAGAATATACATAGATAGCCACAAATTGACAACACTGCGTGTCTACCTATATGTAATGAATAAATAAAAATATAAAAGCATATCACTCGGCAACAAAAAGATAAAATATTATATTCACAATGATAGATAAATTTAAAAAATATTGTGCTGAAGGTAAGAAGGCAGACAATCAGAATATTATAGATATTTGGTACGATACATATAAATTTATGAAAAATGCAAATGAATCAATAGTGACACAAAGCAGATAAGTGGTTGCCTATTTCTAGAATTAGTGAGCTATTTATTTCAAAGGAGTATGAAAAAACTTTGTGTGGTGATGAAAATATTCTGTATCTTCATTGGGATGGTGGTTACACAGGTCAATATGTTTGGCAAAACTGACAGAATATGAACTTAGATGGTGTACATTTTATTATATGTAAGTTTTTTTAACTTTTTTATTGTATAGTATAACACATATGCAAAGCAAAGAAATATAAAAGCAATAGTTTTCAAAGCACTCTTTAACAAGTAGTTATAGGACAGATCCCAGAGTTTCTCATGGGCTACCATATGATCCTCTCAGATTTTTCTTTCTAGTTGCTCCAGAATGTAGAAGGCTAGACGGCTTAAATATTTTTTGTCACAACAATCAACTTTTTTCCTTTTTTTTTTTGTGAAAAATAAAACATATGCAAAAAAGCAATAAATTTCAAAGTGCAGCATTACAGTTAATTGTAGAACATATTTCAGAGTTTAACATGGGTTACAATCCCACAATTTTAGTTTTTTACTTCTAACTGCTCTAAGATACTGGTGACTAAAAGAGATATCAATTTAATGATTCAGCAATCATATTCATTTTTAAATCCTACCTTCTCTGTATAACTTCACCATCACCTTTGGTTTTTCTGTTCCTCTCCTTAGGGGTATTTGGGCTAGCCCATTCTAACTTTTTCATTATGGAAGTGTCTGTCACTAATATGGGGTAAGGAGATGGAACTATCTGATGTTTTGGAGAGGCTAGCCCCTCTAGGTTTCAGGATTTAACTGGTTGAGGGACCATCTGGAGGTTGTAGGTTTCTGGAAAGTTACACTAGTGCATGGAATCCTTGTGGAATCTTATATATTACCCTAGGTTTCTTTAGGATTGTTTGGAATGGTCCTGGTTGGGGTTTGGCAGGTATGATAGGTAGCAAAATGTCTAACTGAAGCTTGTGTAAGAGCAACCTCCAGAGTAGCCTCTTGACTCTATTTGAACTCCCTCTGCTACTGATACTTTATTAGTTACACTTCTTTTTCTCTTTTGGTCAGGATGGAATTGTTGATTCCATGGTGCCAGGGCCAGATTCATCCCTGAGAGTCATCTCCCACACCACCAGGGTGACTTTCACCCCTGAATGTCATGTCCCATGTAGAGGGGAGGGCAAAGATTTCGCTTGCAGAATTGGGCTTAGAGAGAGTGAGGAGATCCGAACAATGAAAGAGGTCCTCCAGAAGTAACTTTTAGGCATACCTATAGGTAGGCTAAGCTTCTCCACTACCTACATAAGCTTCACAAGAGTAAACCTCAAGATCAAGGGCATGGCCTATTGATTTGGGTGTCCCTATAGTTTGACACAGTATCAGCAGGTTTCCCCCTGTGGTAAAGTTTAATATTTCCATATTTTTTCTACCATCCCTCCAGTAACTTTGCCAATACGTTTTGATTGTCTGCTTAATATACTCTAAGATATATCCAGGCATTACATTCAGCCACACAGGATTAAAGAACCTCTTTCTTTTTCTGGGCTCCTTGTGTTTCAGTTGCTCAAATGAGCTATACAGATAGGTTGAGTTAGATTATGTGCTATAGAAAATTTCGATTCCAGACCAAATAAACTTTTCTTCCTTTAATCTCAAAGGGGATGCATAGTTCTAAAATATAGAAATTGTCTTCTTTACCCCTGTATTCTGAATTACTTTAACCCCAACCAGATCGGCTTCATTCTTATCTCTAAATATCAGGTATATATATATAACAGCATCTCGAAATCCAGAAATAATAAGTGCCGCTCCGGACTAAATGTGTCTGCTATAAAAGCTTATGATCTAAGCCCCTGTTTTCTAATAAGCATTTCTAAAGATAAGCATACCACTGTTGTTTTGTTTCTGCCTTATTTTGTCTCACCAAATGTCCCGCATGTTCATTCACATCATTGCTTGCTTCACGACTTCATTCCTTTTTGGTAACAGCACAGCATTTGTTCATAAGTATACACCATCACTCGCCAATCTAGTCTGCATCCTTCAGCCATCTGCATTCATCAGGCATCATGTAGAGGGCCCAAAGTCCACAGTCCATCAACACTCTCAATGTTGGATCATTTCATTGTTCCCAAGAGAAAGAAAACCAATAAACACACCCTCACCAAATAGGAAATGTAAATCTCTTCGCTCTTTTCCCTCCCCCTATTATTTACCTCTGCTGTTGCTGTGATAGTGCTGATGGTTTCCTTTTAAACATAGCCCTTAGCATGCAATAGCAGTTTTCTCCCTGTACACTGGACTTAAACACTTGTTGTGCACGATTCATACCTTTGAAGTACTTCTTGCAAGAACTAATTTATATTTCTAGCATTAATCAGTGGAACACATAGGGCTATACAACCCCTTTTAATCTTGTTCATCTTCAATATGATAATATTACTTATAGACCCACTAGAGAACCATCTTCACTTCTATCTATTCCCTTACATTGGAGTTCAACCTCATTACCTAACCAACAGCAAACTCCTTGTACATGCCAAGTATTATGCTTGATTTTTCTAATATTTTACTATTTGATCTCAACATAACATTCCAAATATGTATTATTATTCTTCCTTTAAAGAAAAAAAAATTGTCTCAGAAATATTAAGAAACACCCCTAAATTTTTATATTATAAAATCCTAGGAGCCAGGATTCCAATCAAGGAGAAGGCCAAGAACATTGTGAAATGAACTTTTGATACTCCTGTCTGTTCATTTTTAGTAGAAAATATAATACAAGTCTAGAAAATAACATCTTTTGATGACCAGAATGTGCACTGAGGCACAATATAACAACAAAGAATCTTTGTTAGCAAGTATTAAAATGAAATGATATTCCTTTCTTTTATTTGTTTCTCTAGCTTTCTGTAGGAATAAAACTCAGGTGGAATATTATTATTAGCATCCTCATTTTTTGGATACAAAACCCTTAGAACCAACAGATTAAATGTGATTAAGATGGGAGTAGAGAAAGCAGACCAAGGAAAAGTCAGTGTGGGTTTAGACCTTATGGTTGGGTTTTTCCTAGGGTTCTTCTGAAGTCCAGCTTTTGTCACAAGCAGAAGAAGTCAGCGGGGGAAATAATTATAGCTACCATTATTGAAGGCTTAATATATTCTAGTCACTATATCTGTGTGTGTGTATGCCTTTATAATCCTCATAATAATATGTAATTTGCAAATTGCCAATTTATAATCGAGAACATAGCTATAAAAATCATGGCTAACTTGGTCATTATTATATGAATATTACAGGATAGAGTTGGGATTAAAAACCATATCTGGGATGGTGCGGCCGTGGCTCAGCAGGTAGAATTCTCGCCTGCCCTGTTGGAGACCCGGGTTCCTGCCCAGGCGAAAAAAAAAAAAGAAAAGAAAAGAAAAATCGTATTTGTTTTAGAGCTAGTGCTGTAAAGTACTGTACAGACCGTCCTCTTTGTAAATCACAGCAGATAAAAGCCTTTAATTAGAATATAAATGTGCATTTTTTAAAGGGTTTTTCCTGTTTTATATTTTCGGCAAACTAAATGTGGCTAACATGAATGGATCATATGTGGGGTAGTAACAGAAAGATTAATAGCTGAAAAATGTAACTTACTTGAAAGCACTCTATGTCTGTTTGACTCATCATTGCATCTCTAGCACTTGATGAAAACACTGAGCATTTAAAGCAAATGGAAATTATGTAGCAGATGATCACTTAAAAGAAAGTATAAATTTGTCTCTTTAACACTTATTATATACTTGAGTAGCTATTTTCTATGTGAAGAAGTAAGTTCACAGAAATTGAAGGATCCTTTAGAGAGCATTTGGTCTAGTATACTCCTCTCAGGAAAGTGATCAAATATCATAAGCCATCACATGAATGGCTTTTGGAAGATATACACAGACTATTAATTCACTTGTCTAGGTTATATTGGTCTGAAAAATTGTTTCAAGGTCATGTTTACTTATGGCAGTGTTTGACAAGATTTTTGACACTCATCATTTAAAAAGCATAAATATTACCCAAATTTAAGAAAGAATAAACTGGAATTTGTGGTTCTTGACACATAATAGTATCACATCATGTCTTCCAATATGGAATGTGAGAAGAAACAGAAGTCACTTTTAAGTCCTGGAATTTGGCCATCATTTTTTTTTTTTTCCTTCTGGAAGACAGTACAAACACTGTGAAGAAATTTCTGTTTGTATTAAAACCCCAGTTTCTGGGTATATAGAGATTAACTCTATCTTATTACTCTTATTTAGATCCTGGAGTTGGTTTAATTTCTCCAACTATGAAAATTTGTTTCTAATGAAGAAAGCTATATATAGCCTTTAAAATGTAATAGTATCAGTATGTATTTTCCTAGCATCTGAAAAGATAAAGTGTTAAAGAAGTCAATTCCTAAAACCAAAGAAAATAGTCATAACTATAGAATTAGGAGTACCAAAAACAAACTACTGGTCTTATCTGGGAAGAGAGGAATTTGAGTTTCTCGTCGAGCATATTTTAAATCCCAGTATTGGGGAAAAACACTCATCATCTCCATCTGTCTATGAGAGTGTCTTAGAAACACCTAATGGATAGGCAAATACTTGCATCTGCAGCTATACCCTCACATATGTAATCTGATACATTTGAGCATATTATAATAATCCAAGTTTAGCACTGATTAAATATAATCTGAAACTAGTCATTGAGCAAACTACCAGAAAAAAGTCACTAATACAGACAAAGGTTTAACTTATACTTTAAAAATTATTTTATTAAGTTATCAATATACACAAAGATAAAAATTAGTCAACTTAATAAAATCTATGTTATACTCAGTCAGTTCTGCTAGTAAGTAATGTATGAGCCTGAGAACACAGCAGTTCCTCTCCAGATTATGATCTTGTTATTTGTAATGTAAGTAAGAAAGTGTAAAATTCCTATAAAATCTATACTTTAATGTCATATGTTTTATTTGTGCATAGTCTCTAGCTTAGTGATATAGTGGACAGTGAGATGCTATGAAAGAATGCATATCCTCTGTGTATCCTTTCCCCTTTCATTAGTTTTAATGGAGAATCTAAGTTATATTTCTTTTCTTTGTTTCTCTAATTTTTGAGATAGAGGGTGAGAATAGGACCTTGCTTTATTAGTTAAGGAAGAAAGCAGTAAAAATATTAGAATTAAGTCCAGGTGTCCCACTAAGCTTCTGAGTTAGTAGAGTTAGGCTGAGATCCCTGATTTCCAATTTCAAGCTTTCTTTAGAAGATATGATTTATAGTTTAAGAATCAGAGGAAAGATTTAAAAAAAAAAAACAGAGTAACACATGGAACTCTGTATGAATGAACTAGAAATTTCCAACACCTTACTTACTGTTTTACTATCATCACAATCAAAATCAAGATAAAATATGTTAATAACTGAAAATTTGAAAATTAAAAAGAAATCCATTTAGTACATTATATGCTCAGATAAGATAATTGAAATAAAATAAATATATAGAGATTGGATGGTGTAATAAATCAGAGTTTTGCTGAACCTGTATTCCAAAAGCCAAAGGATTATTTTAGGGCCAGATTGAAAAGTTAAAATAATAGAAGTAGGGAAGTTAAAGAAAAATGAAGTGGGGTTTGTCTAAAGCACTTTAAAAAAATTAGAAAAATACATACTTATGTGGAATTCTCTTAAAAGTGCATATTCAAAAAATAAAAAGACAGCAACACAATCTGCGCACAATTATACAATACTGCGTTTGATCAGAAAAGGAAGGTACACATGGGAACATTTACCCTTAGAAGAAAACTAATCATGTGCTAGTTGGGGAGCACCATCTGCTTAGCTAGCTGCTGCTAGCAGCTGTGTCACCCAAGAGAGAAGGAAAAGCCTCAGGGAAAACTAGCAGCATGGGTGTGGCTTGAGTCAAATTAGTGGAGTGGTTTCCTTGGAATAACAAGGATTTGTAGCATTGGAGCTCTAAATCTGAAATTAGGTGTTTCCCTATGGGAGAAGGGAAAATAAGGCAATATTTTACTGAGAAATATTGTCCAAATACACTACTTAAAATTTGCATTGACTCAATAGTTAGGACTCATCTTTTTGTGGATATTCCTAGAACAATTCTATAAGTTTTCTTCAATGTTCCCATTCCTTAATATTCCTCAAAATGCCATCCTGCATGGCGAAATACATCATTAATACTAAAGAGCAATTCTAAAATTAAATTTTATGTTGCAGTTGTTCATACTAAATGGCCATCATAGTGCTTATTTTATTGCCATAATAATGCTTACTTTAATGCTTTTTCTTCCATTAACATGAAAATAACTGTCTTTGTTGTTTGAAGATCCCAATTTAATTTGCCAATGAATATATAAGCATTCATAAAATAACTTTTTAATCTTATTATGACTGTAGTATAAATATAAAATGTTATATAAAGAGGGTGCAAGGATAGTTCAGTGGTAGAATTCTCACCTCCCATGCCAGGGGTGGGGGTGGGGAGGAGACCCGGGTTTGATTCCTGGCCTGTGCACTTCCCAAAACAAACAGAGCAATTCAACAAATGGCACTGCAATAATGGGTTATTCACATGGAAGTGTGACCCCACTACAGAGCATCCAAAAAAAAAATAGTTATATAAAACATAGGCTAATAATTTTTTCAATAATAACATAAAATCCATCTATCTTGGTATTTTTCACCAAATTAAGGAATAGAAAATTACAATAACCTTGAGACACTACAATATGACTATAATCGCATACATTTTCCAAAGGTATAATTAATTCCTTTACTCTTCTTTTTTTATTTTTCATGGGCAGGCACCGGGAATTGAACCCAGGTCTCTGGCATGGCAGGCGAGAGTTCTGTTTGCTAAGCCACCGTGGCCCGCCCAATTCCTTTACTTTTAAAAAATATAAAAGTATTCAACATGTGAATAATAGTTCATTTTGAAGATTTTTAAACTTCAACATAAAATAATTTTTAGTAGGTAGAATCTATCAGTTTAGATGCAAGTAGGTATCCAGATGATTCATTAAACAATAAAGCTTACTCTTCTACCAATTAAAATTTGCTTGCCCATTTTAATATAAAGTTATTTCCATATAATCATCAAATAATGAATATAGAAACAATCTTTACATCATGAACTTAAGATTTTTTTTAAGTAAAGCTTTTTTTTACTCTTTATTTCTATTATTTTCTAGTATTTAACCATCTTAGATTTTGGTTTGAAACATATTACAGATTTTCAGTAATGGCATATATGTATAAAATATTTTTTTCTTTGGACTACTCCAAAATATATCTAATTCATCCTTCTTTTTAGAGGGTGAGTATCTTCTAATCATCCAGAAGATTACAGCAGTAGCAAATATACAAAAATAAATGATTATATTTTATCCCTCAGAAAATTGAAGTATATTCAATAATGACGATTCCTATACTTTTTTTTTATTAGTTAAGGGATCAGAGATTTAAAAAATTCTGTGTGTGCTGGTTATTAAACTATTCTGCTTTATGATGCAGCGTTTGTGTGTCTACAAAACACACTTCTCCTTTGCTAGTTGGCTTCCTGGCTCTTCTGTCAATAGAGAGTGCTAGGAAGGAATCTGATATGTTTAAAGAGGAAAGATGGGACCTGCTTTCTGTTTGCTTGGAAGCTGTTAGTTCCTATTACAGCTCTTGGTATCAATTTCCAGTTTGTCTGTTTTTTTGTTGCGGCTGTTGTTTTTCCATGTCCTCCAGAACCATTGTCTTTCACAAATGTGGCTTCAGGTTAGTTCAGTATAGCCACCAATAAAAACAAAAGTATGGTTGTGTCTGTTCAAATCCCAGTTGTCCTGTCCCTTTAAATTTTGAAATCTATTAGATGAAAATCACAAAGTTTTGTTTGGGGATTTGGGGCCGTCTTTGAAAGAACGATGGCTCCTCTCAATTCCTATAATATAGCACTGTACAAGGGGATTATAAAATATTATAATCCATGTCTAATTACAGATGTAACCTGAGTTTTTTAATTTTGAAAATTATTTTTAATAGATAAGAGAATTTAGTTCTTTCAAACAAAACAATAACTCTTATTGTCTCCATTCCTGTATATATTGTGTAAATATATGGCACGTTTAGAATGGGTGTATCTGATTATTTATACTCTGCCCATTAAATACATGTCAAATAAAAATCCCTGAAAATGTATGATTCAGTAACAAGAAAATATCAAAAAGACCAGCAGCATAAATATTTTCTTAAGGCTAGTAAATATTACATGGTAATAAAACAAGAAAAAAGCAAAATGCTTAAAACCAGCAAAGGCTTTTACACAGTTTTAATAAGTGGTATTCTCTACCTAATATAAGAATGATAGGTGACTGTATCTCAACATACTATAATGCATAATAATATCTTATGAACTAATAAATAAAATAATTCAGGGAATTCATATATCTTTTGGAATGTGCACACACTCATACATACATGTGTTTGATTTTTATCTGAAAAAAATGAAGATATGCATATTACCCAGTTATTTCACTCTTAGGGTTTTATCCTGTAAAAAACTCAGCCACCAATATATGTATACATGAATATTCATTGAATGAGCACTTCTAATAGCCTCACAATAGAAACAATTTAAATGTCCATCAGCAGTGGAAGGGATAAAGAAATCATGATAAATTCATACAATGGGAAACCATAAAGGAAGCTATAAAATAAAATATATAATATATTATCTATATTTCCAAACCTGCCAAAACTAGAGTACATTGTTTAACTCTAAAAATAGAGCCAAAATCCATCTTTACCATATCAAAAAGTTGTTAAATTTCTTGGAAATTGCTCTTTACAATCTATATTTATATTTTATATTGTACTTCATGCGTATGTTCTTTTTCAAAATGTTAAATTGCTTATAAACTCATTTTAATTTTTAAAATTTTAATTACAGGGTCTATAATAATGATAGTTTTAATTTCAGCTTCCTTTAAAAAAATCTTCTGACTTTTTGTTTGTTTATATTTTTATCTTTTACCTTGAAGTATAACTGTTATATATGCAATAAAATGCACAAATTTTAAGGTTACAGTTTGATGAATTTCGACAAATATGTATATATCCCTGAACCACTATCCTCACCCAGAAGTAGACAGTTCCATCACACCAAATATTTGTGCTTTATGTCTTTGCAAGCATGCTCATCTCTCACGCTACCCTGGGTAAACTCTAATCTAATTTCTGTCAATAAAGGTTAATATAAATAGAACCATGCACAGTGTACACCTTTTGCTACCTGGCTTCTTTCATACAGCATATTTTTGAGATCCACCTATGCTATTGTATATGCTTCTTTCTTTTATAACTCTGAGTAGTCATCCATTTTCAGGAAGGTAGATGGCTAAATAGTTTGTGATATATAGATTTTTGAGTTGTTTTCAATTGGAGGGTATTATCAGTATAGCTGTGCTGAATATTTTTGTGCAAAAGTTATTTTATGGAAATAAGTCATTTCTCTTGGATAGCTTGCTACGTCCCATTGAAAATATAGGTTTAACTTTTTAAGAAACTGTCACACTATTTTCCAAAGTAAATGCATCATTTTATATTCTTTTGAAACTGCATGAGAGTTCTACTAAATATCACATCCTGGGGAACATTTGGTATTGTTTCTTATCATGGAGATGTAAGAGTGCAAATTTCTTTATATATATACTGGAAACAACCCCTTTGTCATATGTGTATGCAAATATTTTCTCCCAATTTACAAATTAACTTTTTAAAAAAATTCATGATCAGGTATTTTTTAGAAGAAAAGTATTTGAATTTGAAGTTAAAAGTTATTACTTTTTCTTTTATGTCCTGTCTAAAAATTATTTGCCATTAATGTTCTGGTATTGCAACATTGTAAATATAATTACACTGAATTATATATTTGAATGTAGTTAAAAGGAGAAATTTTAGGTTGCATATATATGTTAGTAGAATAAAAATTAAAACTATACTGCACCATAGAGTGAACTCTAATGTAAACTGTGGACTCTGGTTAATAGTATAATTATATTGACATTGTTTCATCAATTGCAACAAAGCCGCCACCCTTGGAGAGAAAACTGTCTGTGTGTGGTGGTGGTGGTGGGGGGGGGGGTTGGGAAATGGAACTCCTATTTTCTACATGATTTTTCTCTACACCTTCAAATTCTCTACTAAAAAATTAAGACATCAATAAGATGGAAAACTTAATATAAATGAACTAATGCAACATTGACAGTTTTACATACAAATGTCACCAGCAGTTGTTGCAGCTAGAGTTGTTTGAAATAACTGGTAGAAAAATAAAGCCAATATGAGTACAGATGTTCAAACCAAAGAATCACAATAAAATTGAAATACAATTGTAAAAAAAAAAGAAAAATTAAGACATCAGGAAGATTGTCCTTTATGCTTTCCCTTAAAGTTTTATAATTTTAGCTTTTACATCTGGATTTATTTTGTGCATGTTGTGAGATAGGAAATCAAGGTTCATTTTGTTCTATATAGAAATTCAGTTGTTCCAACACTACTTTTTTAAAAATATTATACTTTTCCTATTGAATTTCCTTGACTAATCTGTTAAAAATCAAATGACCATATACATGTATTCAGTTCCCACATAGTATATTTCTGCATCCTGTATTAATCAATTACAAGTGACACAAGGCTAATGCAAAGTCCATTGGGGAAGAAAAAGGAAAATGTTTTGACTGGAAGGCTTTAAGGGACGTTGAAAACCATCTGCTGGAAAGAAGGTTATTCAAGAGCTTCAGGTATATTTGAAAGCAGGTGCTCAGATCCAATAGAACTATCTCTGTCTTCTATTTCTTTATTTTTTCTTTCTCTCTCTCTAAATTGGCATTATTATTTCACTCTCTCTCTATGCAGACTGGAGTCCTCCACTAGAAAAAAAAAGTTTGTTTCTACCAATTCCAGACAGGTCCTAGTGAAAAGACTTGGGCATAGCATGAATAAGGTGCTTTGTATGAAGTTTTATTTAGGTTGTAGGGATGAATAAAAGAATAATACCAAAAATAGTCCGTCGGATTCTCCCACAAAATTATTGCATGTGGATTACTATATATCCATTCTGCTGATATATAAATTGTTTTGGAGAGACTAAATAATTTCCCCATGTCAAAGCATGGCCCCTGGTGGATTCAGGATAACCCCAGAAGTCACATTTTAGAGATAAACCAAGGGCGAAAGATAGGATGGCTATAGTCTCAGAAACAGAAATGGATTTTGTATGCATACTAAAGTGGATGCACATAAAGACCATCCCTAGATATTTGGAATATCTTCTGATTTTCTCCTGAGTTTTTGCAGCCCAAGCCAATTGATTAGTTGCGGCAAGAAAAAAAGTGAATGAGGCAATTCACTTTACTCTTAATAAAAATAATAGATCACAATTGATTTATCCAAATTGGCCAATATATATTTTATCATAATTACTAAATAACCCTCTATTTTAAAATATACCATAGATGAAAGAGAGATCTCTTTAATCATTCAGGGCATGACTCAAAAACGGAATATTTTTCTTCCAGCTGGAAAACATATATTGTACTCAGTTGTAGTAGCAAAGAATGGTATTCGTTGATTTAAGGAGATGTAAGGGATCATTATGAATAATAAGTTCCATCTGTTTTCAGTTGCTTAATTGGGTAAACTCAGGTTTTCAGGCAGGTATGGAGGGAAGCTTAAATCTTCTATTCCATGATGTGACAACCTGCTCTAACTGAGATGTGAGGTAATTGTCAAGGAATGGCTATCTTGCTAATTCAGTGCAGAGAAAGCATGATAGTCACAGTTCAAATCCTATTTTGTGCTCGGATTTCAGGATCACATGCACAATAGATGAGGACTTCCTTAAGCCAAACATTGTTCAAGGATATCAAAAGTAAACAAAGGTGAAGTGCAACCAGGATTACAACAGGGATATTTAATTACCATTTACTACATATAATAAAACAACTCTGATTGGAATGACAAAATCAACTTTGTATTCTCAGCCTTAATGTTAATGTCTCTCAGCGTATTTTAAAATATATTGGCTTCTAGTGTCATGTGAAAAATGCTATTTGTTAAATTTGCATTTGGTAGACACTATCAGTTTTACTTCCATGTGATACAAGAAGATTTTAATTTTGGAATTTCATTAGTTGTTAATAAAATTTGCAAATAACCATAATTGGATGTCTTTAATATGTGTCATGGCAACTATTTTTTGTTGGTTATTTTGCATTGTGTATTATTTCAGGAAACCTTATAGATAAGCTTAAGACAAAAGAGATTATAAACAGGCTAGACTGAAATTCCTGTGTAATCAGCCATGTGTTTATGTCACAGTTCTTGATGTCCCCTTAAATAATACAGACTCACTGAATTTGAATTGGACTATCTTATTGACTTCTCTCCACTTTGTCCATGTTGATCACAAAATGTATAGTTGCACTTGGTGAGTTTGTGTGACAGTTACCTTAGCTCCCCTATGAGGGAATGAGAGCTTTAATCACAATAAAATATCCAGCATTGTGCTCTCTCCCTATATTGTTTTCTCTCAAAAGCAACTGTGCCTCATCTTCATACAAGCATAGGGGTTTCAAATAAGGAATATGTAATCTGACTTCAAAGGAATCATAAGAAGTAGCCTAGAAGAATGTCAGATAAATACTCATATAAAAGCAGAGGATATCATTTTGAGCACATGATAAGAATAAAATGAATTCATTTCAAATCGTTTGTCATTGCTTATTTGGCATTCCCTTTCATCATACTGGAGACCTTATATCAGAGTATATTTTATGCTTATCAATACAAAAAAAAAGTCACTGTATATCTAATATCCTAGAAAAATGGCATTTTCATTTGTTATACAATGAAATATATGCTTATATATTATAAGCATAATATACTATGCTTATATACTATGTCAATTAACAAATTAACTTTAAAATAAGTATTATTAGCTTAATTTACAGGAAAATAAATTAATCTTAGACTTTTTAGCTACAGAATTATTAAGTGCTCTTCTTTGTATCCTGAGTCTTGTCCTTGGAGTAAGAAGACATGGGGTTATGTCTCAGATGCAACACTCATTAGTACTGAATGCATGAAGAAACTCTTTTACCTGAAAGAGACTAAGACAAGAATCCATCTCTTCTGACTCTAAAGGCAATGCTAACATTTACAGAGGTCATTAAGTAAGATTTCATTTTTGTTATGATCACTGGAAAGGATCATGGTCAGCAGCTGATACACTAATTAAAATCTTGCAAATCTGTGGCCCTACTCTTCTATGCAGGAATTTGTTTGTTGGATAATAGGGCTAAAAGAGAGGGTAGACTCACACTTCTGAATATATAGCCTTAATATTGCGTTTAGTTTCTGTAACTTATTTTTTTAATTTAATTTATTTTGTATTATCAAACTGAAACAGCATGCAAGCATGAACATTCTTAACATACAAGAATTCCATGTATCGTGTACAATCAGTGGCTCACAATATTATCACATGGTAATATATTCATCACCATGATCATTTTTTAGAACATTTGTATCACTCCAGAAAAAGAAATGAAAAGAAAAAAGAAAAACTCAAAAACCATAACCCTTACCCCTCCCTCTCATTGACCACTAGTATTTCCATCTACTCAATAGATTTTAACCTTTGTTCCCCTATTTTTTTCTATACCCCTTACCACTCCCTTTCATTATTCACTAGTATTTTAATCCACTCATTTTATTTTAACATTTGTTCCCCTTATTATTTATTTTTAATCCATGGTTTTTATGCATCTGTCAATATCATAGACAAAGGGAGCATCAGGCATAAGGTTTTCACAATCACATGGTCACATTGCAAAATCTATATCATTATACATTCATCTTCAAGAAACATGGCTACTGGAAAACAGCTCTACAGTTTCAGGCACTTCCCTCTAGTCTCTCTAATACACCTTAAACTAACAAGGGGATATCTACAAAATGCATAAGAATAACCTCCAGGCTAACCTCTCAACTCTGTTTGATATCTTTCAGCCAGAGAGATATCACTTTTTAAAGACTGACACTTTATTTTGTCTCATTTCTCTCTTCCCCCTTTTGATTTTCTCTAACCCTTGATGCTGACTCCCAGCTCGTTTTAGGATTTCTATCCTACATTGCCAGGGATGTTTACACCCCTGGGAGTCATGTCCTATGTAGAGAGGGGGAGGGCAGTGAGTTTGCTTGTTGAATTGGCTGTGAGAGAGAGGCCACATCTGAGCCACAAAAGAGGTTCTCTGGGGGTGACTCTTAGGCCTAATTTTAAGTAGGCTCAGTCTATCCTTTGTGAGGATAAGTTTTATATGAACAAACCCCAAGATTGAGGGCTTGGCCTATTGATTTGATTGTTCCCACTGCTTGCGAGAATATCAGGAATACTCCAAATGGGGGAGTTGAATTTTCCCCTTTCTTGCCATTCCCCCAAAGGGACTTTGCAAATACTTTTTTATTCACTGTTCAAGTCACTATGGGATTTATTGGGGTATCACTCTGGACAAATCTACAAAATCTTATGCCGTATTCAAGTTTCCATGTACTTATAGTGTTCGATTAAACTGTCCATATAAGTTATAATAAGAAATGCATGTCAAAATATAAATTTTGTACCAAATACACAGTTTTTCTTTAGTCTCACAAGTAAGTTAAAGTTTTAAAATATGAATTACCATCTATTTTCAACACCCTACAATATTGACATTCCTTTGTTCTTCCTCATGTCAAAACATTTTTTAATTTGTATATTTAGTCCCTATCATTGTACATCTAGGCATTCTTAGATCATCCTGTCTCAGTCTTTATTCATCTACCTTTCCTTCTGGTTTCATTTGTGCCCCAGCCCTCCTCCCTCTATCATTCTCACATTCAGCTTTATTCAGTGTACTAACATTATTGTGCTACAATTAGATGATATTGTGCCATCCATTTATGAATTTTTTACAATCAGTCCTGTTGTACAATCTGTATCCCTTCAGCTCCAGTTACACAAAATCTATGCTATTTCTATCTCTTCATGGCCTCTGTTCTTAATTGAAATTCTCCAGTTTCATTCATTAATGTTAGTTCATATCATTAAGACCATATGGTATTTGTCCTTTTGTTTCTGGCTAATCTCACTCAGCATAATGTCCTCAAGGTCCATCCATGTTGTTATATGCTTTATGACTTTATTCTGTCTTACAGCTGTGTAATATTCCATTGTATATATATACCACAGCTTATTTAGCCACTTTTCTGTTGATGGACATTTTGGCTGGTTCCATCTCTTGGCAATTGTAAATAATGCTGCTGTAAACATTGGTGTGCAAATGTCTCTTTGTGTTCTTGCCCTCATATCCTCTGAATAGAAATCTAGCAATGGTATTACTGGGTCATATGGCAATTCTATACTTAGCTTCCTGAGGACCCACCAAACTGCCTTCCACAGTGGTTGTACCATTTTACATTCCCACCAACAGTAGATAAGTGTGCCTCTTTCTCCAATCCTCTCCAGCACTTGTCATTTTCTGTTTTATTGATAATGGCCATTCTGGTGGATGTGAGATGATATCTCATTGTGGTTTTGATTTGCATTTCCCTAATAGCTAGGAAAATTGAGCATGTGCCTTTTAGCCATTGTATTTCCTCTTCTGAGAAGTGTTTTTTGCCCATTTTGTAATTGTATGGGCTGTCTTTTTGTTCTTGAGTTGAGCAATCTCTTTGTATATTCTGGATACTAGACTCTTTTATCTGATATATTGTTTCCAAATATTGTCTCCCATTGTGTAGGTTGTCTTTTTACTTTCTTGACAAAGTTCTTTGATGCACAAAGGTGTTTAATTTTGAGGAGTTCTCATTTATCTATTTCTTTCTTCAATGCTCATATTTTGGGTGTAAGATCTAAGAAACTGCCTTCTATTATAAGCTTTATAAGATATTTCCCTATATTTTCTTCTAAAAGTCTTATGGTCTTAGATCTAATGTTAGGTCTTTGATCCATTTTGAGTTAATTTTTGTATAGGGTGTGAGATATGGATCCTATTTCATTCTTTTGTATGCAGATATCCAGTTTTCCAGGCACCATTAATTGAAGAGACTGTTCTGTCCCAGGTGAGTTGGCTTAACTGCCTTATCAAAGATCAATTCTCCTTAGATGAGTGGATCTATATCTGAACACTCTATTCAATTCCATTGGTCAGTATATCTATCTTTATGCAAGTTCCATGCTATTTTGACAATTGTAGCTTCGTAATATACCTTATAGTCAGGTAGTGTGAGACTTCTGACTTCATTTTTCTTTCTTGGGATATTTTTAGCTATTCATGGCACCCTGCCTTTCTGGATAAATTTAGTTATTGGTTTTTCTACTTATGAAAAGTAAGCTTTTGGGATTTTAATTGGTATTGCATAGAATCTAGAAATCAATTTAGGTAGAATTTTATATTTAGTCTTCCAATCCATGAACATGGTATGTCCTTCCATTTATTTAGGTCTTCTGTGATTTCTTTTAGCAATTTCTTGTAGTTTTCTTTTTATAGGTCTTTTGTATCCTTAGTTAAATTTATTCTTTATTCTTAAATATTTTATTCTTTTGGATGCAATTGGAAATGGAATTTTTTTTTCTTGATTTCCCCTTCAGACTGCTCATTACTAGTATATAGAAACTACAGATTTTTTAGTGTTGACCTTGTAACCTGCCACTTTGATGTACTCATTTATTAGCTCTAGTAATATTGCTGTGGATTTTTTTGGGTTTTCAACATTTATTATCATATCATCTGCAAATAGTGAGAGTTTTACTTCTTCCTTTCCAATTTTGATGCCTTGTATTTCTTTTTCTTGTCTAATTGCACTGGGTAGAACTTCCAACACAATGCTGAATAAAAAATAGTGACAGTGGACATCCTTGTCTTGTTCCTGATCTTAGGGGGAACGTTTTCAGTTTTTCCCCATTGAGGATAATATTAGGTGTGGGTTTTCATATATTCCCTTTATTGTGTTGAGGAAGTTCCCTTCTATTCCTATCCTTTGGAGTGTTTTGAACAAGAATGGATGTTGAATTTTGTCAAATACCTTTTCTGTATCAACCAAGATGATCATGTGATTTTGGTGCTTTAATTTGTTGATATGATGTACTACATTAATTGATTTTCTTTCGTTGAACCATCCTTGCTTACCTGGGATGAATCCTACTTGGTCATGGTGTATAATTCTTTTAATGTGCTGCTGGATTTGATTTGCAAGAATTTTGTTGAAGATTTTTCATCTATATTCATTCATTAGAGAGATCAGTGTGCAATTTTCTTTTTTTAGTATCTTTCTCTGGCTTTGGCATGAGGGTGATGTTGGCTTCACAGACTGAGTTAGGTAGCCTTATCTTCTTTTCAATTTTTTTTTAAGAGTTTGAGCAGGATTGATATTAATTCTTTCTTAAATGTTTGGTAGAATTCACATGTGAAGCCATCTGGTCCTGGACTTTTCTTTTTTGGGAACTTCTTAATGACTAATTTATTTTCTATACTTCTGATTGGCTTGTTGAGGTCATCTATTTCTTCTCGAGTCAGTGTTGGTTGTTCATGCCTTTCTAGGAAGTTATCCATTTCATCTACTGTCTAGCTTATTAGCATAAAGTAGTTCATAGTATCCTCTCATTACCTTCTTTATTTCTGTGGGATCAGTGTTTAGTCTCCTCTTTCATTTTTTATTTTATTTGTTTGCATCCTCTCTTTTCTTCATTTTGCCAACCTTACAAAGGGTCCATCAATCTTTATTGATTTTCTCATAGAACCAGCTTCTGGTTTTGTTGATTTTCTCGATTGTTTTCAATTTCATTTGTTTCTGCTCTAATCTTTGTTATTTCTTTCCTTTTACTTTCTTGGGGTTAGTTTGCTGTTCTTTCTCTAGTTCTTCCAAGTGAACAGTTAAATTCCTCGATTTTTGCTCTTTCTTTTTTGATATAGGCATTTAGGGCAATAAATTTCTCTCAGCACTGCCTTTGCTGCATCCCATAAATTTTGATATGTTGTGTTTTCATTTTCACTTGCTTTGAGATATTTACTGATTTCTCTCATTATTTCTTCCTTGACCCACTAGTTGTTTAAGAGTGTGTTGTTGAGCCTCCATATGTTTGTGAGTTTTCTGGCCCTCTGCCTGTTATTAATTTCCAACTTCATTCCTTTGTGATCTGAAGAAATGTTGTGTATGATTTCAATCTTTTTAAATTTATTGAGACTTGCTTTGTGACCCAGCGTTTAGTCTATCATTGGAAATGATCCATGAGCACTTGAGTAAATGGTATATCCTATTGTAATGGTGTGTAATGTTCTAAAAATGTCTGTTAAATCTAGTTTGTTTATTGTATTGTTCAAATTCTCTGTTTCTGTACTCATCCTCTGTCTAGATGTTCTGTCCATTGATGAGAGTGGGGAATTGAAATCTCCATCTATGATGGTAGATGTGTCCATTTATCTTTTCAGTATTTGCTCCATGTATTTTGAAGCACTCTGGCTCAGTGCATAAATATTTATGATTGTTATGTCTTCTTGTTGAATTGTTCTTTTTATTAAAACATAGTGTTCTTCTTTGTCTCTTTTAATTGCTTTACATTTGAAGTCTAATTTGTTGGATATTAGTATAGCTACTACTGCTTTTTTCTGATTGTTATTTGTATGAAATATCTTTTCCCAACTTTTCACTTTCAACCTATGTTTATTTTGGGGTCTCAAATGCATCCCCTGTAGAGAGCATATAAATGGGTCCTGTTTTTTAATCCATTGTTTCAGTCTATGTTTTTTGATTGGGGAGTTTAATCCATTAACATTTAGTGTTATTACTCTAAGAGTGGTTCTTTCTTCTACTATTTTGCCTTTTGGATTTTATATGCCATATCTATTTTTTCTTCTTTTTCCTTTACTGATAGCCTTCATTTCTACACTCTTCTCCACATCTTTCTCTGCTGTCTTTTCCTACCTATCTCTAGTGCTCCCTTTAGTATTTCTTACAGAGCCAGTCTATTGGTCACAAATTCTCTCAGTGATTTTTTGACTGAAATGTTTTAATTTCCCCTTCATTGTTGAAGGACAATTTTTCTGGATATAGAATTCTTGGTTGGGAGTTTTTCTCTTTTAGTATCTTAAATATATCATACCACTGTCTTCTCACCTCCATGGTTTCTGCTGAGAAATTTACACATAGTCTTATTGGACTTCCCTTGTGTCATGGTTTGCTTTTCTCTTGCTGCTTTCAAAATTCTCTCTTTCTCTTTGACATCTGACATTCTGATTAGTAAGTGTCTTGGAGTACATCTCTTTGGATCTATTCTGTTTAGGGTATGCTGCACTTCTTGGATCTGTAATTTTAAGTTTTTTATAAGAGTTGGGAAATTTTCAGTGTAATTTCCTCCATTAGTTTTTCTCCTTCTTTTACCTTCTCTTATCCTTCTTGGACACCAACAACACATGTATTTATCCTCTTCATGTTGTCATTCAATTCCCTGAGTCCCTGCTCATATTTTTCCATTCATTTCCCTGTATTTTCTTATGCTTGTTGGATTTCAGATGTTGTGTCCTCCAGTTCACTATTCCTATCTTCTGCCTCTTGAAATCTAACATTGTAGGCTTCCATTGTTTTTTAATCTCTTTTACTATACCTTTAATTTCCATAAGTTCATGATTTGTTTTTTCAGACTTTTGATTTCTTCTTTTTGTTCATCCCTTGCCTTCTTTATATCCTCCCTTGATTCAGTGATTTGATTTTTGATGAGATTTTCCATGTCTGCGTGAACATCCTGAATTAATTGTTTCAACTCCTGTATCTCAATTGAATTGCTGGTTTGTCCCTTTGACTGGGCCATATCTTCAATTTTCCTTGCATGATTTGATATTTTTTGCTGGGGTCTAGACATCTAATTTCCTTAATTAGTTTATTCTGGAGGTTGTTTTTTTCTCTTTTTTACTTAGGACTTTCTTGCTAGATGAATTTGTTGTCAATCTGTTCTTTGACATTCAGTTCAGCTTATTCTAGAGCTCTAGCTTAGGTTTTGTTTAAAAAATAAGAATTTTTCAGTTCTTGTTTTCTCGTTTCTTGCCCTCCCTGTATGGTGCCTTTTTTATTTTCCTTTGGAGAGTCTACTTAGATATTATAGATCACAGTCAGATTTTCCAGACCAGATTGGCCTCCTCTCAGGAGGTAAGAGTCAACTGCATCAGTTTTCCCTAAGGGTGAGACCCAGCAGGTTGAAAGACTTTCCTGTCAAGCCTCTAGACTCTGTGTTTTTCCTATCCTGCCCAATACGTGGTGTTTGTCTGCCTGCAGGTCCCACCAGCATAAAATGATATGGTGTCTTTAACTTCAGCAGACTCTCATTGCTGGGGATGTGTTTGGGACAGAGGAGAGGTTTCACTTCAGTTTTCTAGACCCTGGGGTCTGAATTCCTTGAGGGAGGGATTCTACCTGAGCTGGGCCCCACCCTTCTCCTGGGGAAGGCACAGCCTCAAGCCAGACTCTCAAAGAAGCGTAATTCTGCCCATGCCTGGGGCAGTTGGAGCCTGAGAAGCCCTGCAGCTATATCCAAAGAGCAATCAAGCAATGGAAACACAGCCACAAAAAAGAGAAGAATAAAAATCCTTTTCAGGGCAGGACCCCATTCCTCAAGTTTGCCAATCAAGAGGTTAGGTTGGTACATTGCTTTATGTATCTCCAGGGCCTATATGCCCCCTCCTTTCCTTCAGGACCCAGGCCTTTTCTATCTGAGAAATCTCTGTTTTTGTTTTTGTTTTTCTGCCAGCCCTGCCCCTCTGTGACAGGGCAAAACCCAGCAACCTCACCTTTTACTTGAGGTTCAGCTGAGCTGGGTGCCTATTTTTAGTAGTCAGAATTTGTTGATTACATCCACAATTGGAGCTTGGTTGAACTTGGCCTCTTGCTGTTACTAAAGTCTCTTTCCTTTCCTCTATGGGAAGCAGCCTGTGGAGGAGGGGCACCAGCTTCCATGGCTTGGGAACTCACGGTTCTGGGTGGTCTCACAGTCAGTCCAGCTTGTCCAGACTGGGGTTCACTGTGTGGCTCCAGCAGTTGTTCTATACTGTTCCTGGCTATTTACTAGCTGCTTTGCAGGATGAACTGAATTCCACACCTAAATTCCACGCCTCACTATGCCACTGCCTTGGACCCTCTAGTTTCTGTAACTTCTAATTTCACAAATGATGCACTAATCCAGAAAAGGAGTGATTTAGGGAACAACTTTAGCAGTAAATGTAGGACCAGCATTCTGAATATGCTTAAGATTTATAATATGATAAGGTTTCAGAATAAAGCCAAAATTAGGAATAATGGTGAATGTGTGAACAAAGTTTCCCTAACTGTTGAATGTGTATGAGTTGATAAGTACAGATGTCAAGAAAATATTCTGTTCTGTGATATTTATATTAAATTATCTCAGGCTTTAAATCCTTGTAAGTAATGGGAAATATAACTTAGTCTATGCTAGATATCATTTTTATGGAATCATTTCCTTTTTTATTATTGAAGTCTTGAATTAAGCACATCACAAAGAGAAACTGGAAAATGTGTTAGGTGCATCTCTGAAAATCAAGAGTTTGGACTCTAGCTCCATTAATCTGCCTTCGCAATTTACTTGGTACCTTAGGCTATGGATTTATTTAATATACATTTAACAATATAATGCTATGAAAAGTTTAGGATAACATTCATGATAGAATGATATTCAATATGTTTTACACACATAATATGTTGTCTTACTGATAGATAAATAGGTACCTCCACTTATATATGATAATGTAGAGAGATGCCAATAAGTCAATAGCTATTTTACTGTAAATTCTTTTAATTGAATGTTTCATATCACATCTGTATTTCCTGAATATATATATTTTGAAGAAGATGCCATTTATTATGTAGTTTATGGGACTAGTGATAGGAAGAAATGGATTCTAGGTAGACTAGATAGTAAAAGAAAAAGTCTGAAATTAAATATTTGCTCCAAAAAAAATCTACAGAATTAAGAAAGTTATGGATATTAATTCAAATTTAATAGTAAGAATGAGTTAATACTGATCATCACGGAATGCTATGCACATAGCATGCATTATTTTATTTTTACAGCAACTATACAAGGCATTTACTATTCTTTCTTGCTTTCATATAAGAAAAGCTTAGAAATGTTATATAAATAGTATCAGGTTACAAAGATACTAAGTGGCAAAACTGGGATACAATTCCAGATCCCAGAATCAAACTCAGTCACAACAGTGTTCCACTATACAGTCATTTACCCACTGTATGTAAATAACGTTAAAGGCACATCTGTGGCTCAAGGTAATAAGGGCTAAAGTGAAGGCAAATACACATATTCTAATTTGAAGAACTGTATATGAATGTCCACAAAGTTAAAATCACATTATGAACAAAGACTTGCTGCAGGTATTAACATTTTCAGTAATTCTAATTTAGATTCTTAACTATAAGTTGTGGTGTGATTGTGCAGGTACCAAATACTCCCCTTAATCTCCCATTTTATTCTAAAATGGAGCTGTGTCCCTGTAACCATGGAGCCGATTAGACATAGCTGAAGCTTCATCTTATATATAATAGAAAGAATACACAGGAGAGCAGAATAAGTGGGAATTAATTAGGAGTCAGGAGGAAACTAAAGGCCGGCAACAGGAATAAATCAATGTTTTAGATCATGAGCCCTTGCAGAGGCTCTGCCACTATTGTAATAGGAAAGTTGCACAAGCAGTTGTCTTCAGAGGCCTTGACCAGCTGTCATGTGCTCTTTGGGTACTAGGTCACAGGAGAACTTTTGACATTCTATTGTAGATTGTTATCCTCTTCCCTCTGCCCATTAAAATAGGGGAAATGAAATTATTGCTCTCCTATGGCTTTTCTTAGAAACATCCTCTACATTCTTTAGGCATGTGGGCATTTTAAATAAGATGGTTTAAAAACTGGAACAGCGGGCGGGCCGCGGTGGCTCAGCGGGCAAAGTGCTTGCCTGCTATGCCGGAGGACCTCGGTTCGATTCCCGGCCCCAGCCCATGTAACAAAAACGGAGAAACAGAATACAATAAAACAAGAAAATGTTTAAAAATGTTTCCCTTTCTTCCTTCCTTCCTTCCTTCTCTCTGTCTTTCCTTTAAAAAAAAAAAAAAAAAAAAAACTGGAACAGTGAAACACAAACTCACTGAAAGCAGTAGGAGGATCAATTTTGTATGATATTTTTCAGGTTTGAATCACTGGGAGTTTTTTTTTAATTAGATGAACTGTAAAACAATAGATAGCTTTTAACATAGGATTACAATAAAATATATTATTTGCGAATATACATTTTTCTGTGTAGTTTAAGCTGTTTTTCCTATCCTTATAAATTGCTCATTATTGCTAATTAGCAATTATTAGAAATCAGAAACAGCAGAGATTGAGACAAGGGTAGATAATGTAAATGTCTATGGTATTGTTGGAATCACCCCTTTTCTACATTGCCAGAATTTCCATTTTTGCAAGAGATTTATCTAGAAATGACTAAAATAATGAAGAAAAGAGCAGTAATAAACAACAGCAACATTAGTAAAAATAACAATAACAAAGCTCCTTTTTCTTTTCCCTCAGAGTTTGAAGTACATTACATAATTTAATCCCCCAAATATAGATACTGGTATTATCCCCTTGGGTGACTGAGGAAAATAAGGTGACAGAGAAGGTTTATAACTTCTCAAGGTCTTAAAAATGAAAATTGGGAGAGCCATGGTTTGTTCCCAAGTTGACCACACTTCAGTGAAAATGTTCTTAAGCAAATAACCAAAATGCCTCTGCCCGTTCACCTGATATTGTGCTCCAGATTTTAAAGAGGCACTTGCTTCTGTCCTCAACAAAATCGAATACATTTTCAGATTTAGCAGACCACTGGGATTAAATTATGTAATGTACTTCAAACTCTGAGGGAAAAAAAAAGGAGCTTTGTTATTGTTATTTTTACTAACGTTGCTGTTGTTTATTACTGCTCTTTTCTTCATTATTTTAGTCATTTCTAGATAAATCTCTTGCAAAAATGGAAATTCTAGCAATGTAGAAAAGGGGTGATTCCAACATGCTGATAAGGAAGGAACTTAAACAGCAAATTACAATCAAGGATTTTTAACAGTAGTATATTATTAAACAGCATGATTAAAACAGGATTTCTCATGAATGACCATGGTAGAGCACTCAAAGATAAATCAGGAAAAAGGGGCACTGCTAATGGTGGTGAGCTTATATCATATATACTCCTGGTTGTTGGGCTCATGCAAGACACACTTTTTAAAGTGCTACATCAAGATTGCTCCCTCTTCCTCCTTATTCTCAGAGCTCCTATTTTCTTCAGTTATCACCCTCAACTCCATATTTAGAAGGGGAATCTTGTTAAATCCAAGTCAAATTCATGTTTATTGATCTAGAGGTGTCCTCTGAATTAAGTTGGAACAAACATGTGGAAGGGAAGACTTTTTGTTTTGTCATATATTTTAAAGAATATTGTTTTGTTTTCTTCTTTGACTTCTGAAGAACTGAAAGGAAGAATACCCACCACCTCCATTTGTATTTTGGTTGTTATGTGGAAATTCTGTGGGAGCAAACATAGCTATCCCCCTAGCTGAGAATGCTGAGAGGACAGCTGTGTCATTGTACCAATTAGTGAGTTCTGGCTTCTGGGGCTGCTACTCACTGTGACAGCCAGGTATGGTGTTGTTTCTCCTTTGCTGAGGGATTGCATGATGCTTTCTCTCAGGGCTTGCTCTATGTCTGCTGTTTTTGCCAGCCCAAGTGTTGTGCCTTATATGAGTAATAGGCACTCATAGTATGGTAGAAGTGGGTCATTTTTTAATGTGATTGACATCCACGACATAGTGTTTTTTCAGCTCTAAAGGTGACCCAGAACTTCTTGGTTTTGGGTCTGTAATCTTTACCCCCTGTTGCCTCTGACAATGATGGGAAAAAGCCCCATTTAATTAATATGGCAGTGGGAGAAGGCTTTAACTTCACCCTGTTCAATGGGATCCTACTTGCAGGATATCAATGTTCAATTTTTAAGCAGAAAACACAGCCTTTAGCAGCTATTTGGGCCAGTGATGGGCCTAGAGGCCATCCCCTTGGATTTACTCACACCACCAAGACAGAGGAGCCTGCTTAACATCAGGGGCTATGGACCCAGACTGCCTGCCAGTTGGTAAGGGAAGTTTGAAAGGCATGAATGTGTGGTATCAGAGGCACCTATCAGATATTTCTGTAGGAATTAATTTTAGGAAGTTTATCAGCAGTGTCATTGAACAGCAACTCCAGTGTGATGAATTGAGCATATGTCAAAATGGGTAGGACTGTGAGCTATTTTCAAATGTGTAGTCATCATAACAGCCTTTCTTTATGAGAAAATTATTTTGTTTCCAATGACCTGACTCCTCCCTCCCACTAGTCCTTTGGCCACCACCCAAAAATCAGTGAAAATTTGGAGATTGTGCAACTGGTGGCTTAGAGCATCCTGGAGGGCTATCTGCACCACTTCCAGCTCTCACACCCAGGCAGACCCCAAATGGCCATCTTGGGTAAGTGGAGCGTTTGAGGCCCAGTGATAGACTGTAGCCCTCCAGAGAGCTACATTGTGCACAACGATCACTTGGCTGTTGGTGAGATATACTGACTCCCTTTCCATGTCAGACATTTGGTCTCAAGGGGCTCCCCACTTGGCTAGAGGAGAGCAATGGAGGAAACTTCACCAGCATCTCCAAATCTATTGGCATAGGCTGAATATTGGGAAAGTCCCATCTCCTGTAATTTGGAAAGACCCTATTTGTCAAGTTTAGCCCCCTAGGGTAGGTACCATTTCCTATTTCCATTTTACCAGTGAGGCTTCAGTGGCCAAGTGAGCTCTTGCTCTGATTATCTCTCACCTGTGGCCTTACTGGAATCCGCATGCATAAGCCGATCAGTTGTGACCCTATAAGCAACTTTGTTAAAAAAAAAAAAAAAGTACAATAAGCAGCCAGGATTTGCCATGCTTAGTCCAAGGACTCCAACAGGCACATTCAGAGATGGACCAGGCCTCTAACTTAAAATCCATTCCTAGTAGGACAGTCGGCATGGCATGAGATATGGCCTTTTGTGTCAATTCTGGGGCACATTGTAAGGGCTCTCATCTGTGTGATTTTGTAGTGGGCTGTGATGAGTGGTAGATGGGAGATATTCTCCAGGATCTCCCAGTGGACCTCAGAGGGATTAGGGTCCACAGCCAATGACTGGACCTTCTGTAATCCATGAGGTCCTGGGGTGAAAAGTGACAGCAGCAACATGAATAAGTCTCATAAGTATTGTGCATGTTTTAGTCTGAGGTGGGCTTATGTTTGATGGTGGTGGAAATCCGGCTGCCTGTAGAGGACCAGATGGTACCCAGGGACATGACAGTGTTTGATTGCCCTTGTATTTTATGGTGTGCTATTACCCAACCTCACTTTAGTAATGGATGGGTGAGTGTGGCTAGGTCCTCCCAGAGGCCCTCTTTAATCATATGCCAACTATATATACTGCCAGTATTGAGCAATTTAAACAAATTCTTTTGAAGTCCATTTGCTAAGATAGTAGTTAGGAATCCCATTTTTCTTTAGGTATTGGCACTGATTACTACATGTTGGCCAAGTTAGTCATAGCAAAGCAATTGCCCATGCTCCTGTGTATATATTGTTGTTGAATTAGATAGTGTTAAAAATAGGAATGACTTCTAAATTAGATTGATATAATTCAAGGTTAAGTGCCCTTCATTTGTGGAGGCTTTAGAACTAGCCAAAGAGGGAGATGGTGGGTATAATGATTTCCTCTTTGAGGAGATTGTGGATTACAGGCTGGAGCCCCAGTGTACCTGGAATGGGGCAATATTGTAGTATTTATCACCTGGCAGAAGTAGTTCCATGGGGACTCTGTTTGCCATGGCCCACCAAGAAAGCCAAAGAAATCCATTTCAGGCAATGCATTAAAGCATCAGTACTTACAACGGGAAAAGTAGCTGTTTAAAAAGTATTTCCTGATAGCCACAGTTCCCAGGATGGCAGAGGATTGGACCTTTGGTATGCAGGAAGAGGAGGTGATGGCTCCTCTAGGGTGGCCATGTAGGCCTGACCAAATTGGTTACTCGGATGTGAGTCCTGCCAATAGCTCCACCTGTTCACAGTCGCCTTATGGTGTGAGCACAGCCTATAAAGTTCAATAAGACTGTAATTTGGGGGAAGGAGATTCCCTGTAAAATTTTTTTCCATGTCTCAGTGTCAAAGGAGGCCTCCCCAGGACTGGAGACAAACTTTAGGTCTCTCTTTTTTTTATGTTTAAAGATATGCATTGCCCAGTGCATCCTCTCAGTCTGTTTAAGTAATAAACAGACCTCGTTAATTATTTTCCAGTGGGCATCTACCTTGGTGGGGAGGAGCTTTGTCTTTTCTTTTTTTTAAGTCAATAGGGGATGGGCTCAGAATCTTTAATGATGACAACCAATTGCCTCATTTCCTTTTTTTCCTCTATGGGAATGGGGCAACTTAGACTCCATGTTAAAGACTCTTAGCAAGTAATCTGTCCCTTTTCTCTTGTGCTCTTGAACAAAATCTTCATTGGGGTGGGCATCAAAATGATATGCCCACTGTACCATTCCTACTTTACACATTAAATCCCTTACTTTCTTTCCCTTCTAAATGTTGCAGATACATGGTGGTTGTGAAAAAAATTTATTACGGAGGCCAGGAAGGTCCTCGAGTTAATTATGTAATTTGAATTCCTTCATGATGGCTGCTGACTATTGTTACTAATATTTCAGATCCTGTGTTGAATACTGTTAGCAGCTAGCCAATTGCTATTTCTCCCTTCTAGTGAGAAAAATCTTTAAAAATAGTTGGAATTTCTAGTCTGGAAAAATGTATGGCTTTGTTTCCAGTATCCTGCATGTCTGGGTTTCATTTGGCCTTGTACGTTATTGCAGAAACATTTGGGGTGGGGGTGGGAGTCCCTCTGCCCTGTCCTATATTCTGCCAAGTCTCTCTCCAGGGTGTCCCAATGGACCTCAGAGGGCTTATGACCCACAGCCAAGGACTGGACCTTCTGTAACACATGAGGTCCTAGGATTAAAAGTGACAGCAGCAGAGAGAACAACCTAAGGGTTGCAGACCCTTGTGTCCCTTTTCCCAGGGGGTTACCATGTTATCCAGGTACTCAGGCCTCTGGGTGATTTGGCAAACAAAGCAAAAGGCAGGCCTTCAAATCCTCACCCCCGGAAAGCCTAAGACACATAGATGGGGGAAAAGCCCCTCTTGTATTTTATGTGGGCCTCTGTATCTTTGCAAGACAATAGGCAATTAATTTACTTTTTAAAAATTATTATTATTAATATCATCATTATTATTTTGCATGGGCATAGCCAATTAATTTACACCAAATTGGCACTGGCCTCACTCATTCCTAAATTCCTTTACAGAGGCATGATAGGGACACATTGTTTCTTCTCTTGCCCTCCTAAGGCAGGTGGCAGAATTAAGTGGTCTCCAGGGAACCATCTGTTTCTCTCTAAAGGTGCCTGGGCCTTTAATGTATCTGCCATTTGAGTTGGGTTCCTAGGCTACATCTAACTGACACAAATAGTGCCAATAAATGCCAGCAAGCAGTGGAGCCTTCCCAAATGGTGCTAGGTTCCTGGGACAGCAGGTGAGGAAGCCAAGAGAAGCGTAAAGGCACTCTCACCTGGCTACCATTGGTCCATTTCAAATCACCCTGCTCACCTCACCAACTGTTTTGAATAGTATGCGGAAGATCTTTAGATGATGAGGCACAAGAACAGTTGGCCAGCCAGCCAAGAATGCATGAAAGGACGGCTTTGTAGATCATAGGTTCTGGAGGAGAAGAGGGGAGAGTGATGGAGGCGGAGGGGCTTGGGGGGTTACCTAACCTAGACTCCTGCAAGCATTTCTGGAGGAGGTGGGGAGGAAGCATATGTGGGTCCTTGACTTTTTCCTTTATTGTGACCCACAGAGGAAGGGTAGTGCTTTCCCTTGGATGCTAAAAATCAGAAGTTTCAAATTCTATGGTGCAAAAAATAGAGAGGCCAAGTGTAGCTCCTTTACATCCAAACCATATTGAGATACAGAGCTTGCTAACAAATTATGTGGTGTGAAAGGACAAGGGGCCATTCAGAGAAGCAGCAGCAGGCACCATTTGGAGAAGCTAAGGGCAATTCTTATCCTGTAAACCTTTTGTAGGTATAGGTCATGTTTATGCCCAGGGCAGGGCTAACTGGGGTGGTCACTCAAAGGGAAACTTACTACTAAGCTAGGCAGGATGATGAGCCACCAAATATAATTTCTTCTATACCATTTCAAGGAGTCATTTTGTGACTACAACAGGAACTAGCAAGAAGTTGAAGCCAACAGTGAGAATTGCAGAACAAAGAAACAATCCGGCTCTGATGACATTCTTGGTCCTCTAATCATACAAACCCTGGAACCCACTCTACTCCTTTTTCTTCCCAGGCTTTTTAAAGGTATTCTGGCATGCACATTTCCTACCATGTGAACTCAGAAGCATCCTAACTGATGTGAACATGGAGACAATGTTAGCTTAATGTAATAATACTTTCTTCTCCTTGTACGTCTTACTGACTGCTTGTTATTTTGGTGTGTTATTATGACAGTTCATTAGCTCCTTCAGATCCCTATGTCTGGCATCCAATTTGGACATATTGCCTGTGTTGCATCCCTAGATTCCTCTGAGTCTGTTATTAGTCTGCTACACTCCTTGCTGTGATAGTCATGCTCATCTGTGTTCGAACTCTACCTCTCAGAACTTCTTTGCTATTGACTGGTGGTTAAACTTGATTTAGCAATCCCCAGCCTGGCTGTTACTACACACACCCAGCATGAACTGCCTCATACACTTACTAATCTGATCACCAAATATTTCAATCGTTTTGGAAGTCAAATAAAAAAACAGAACAAAAGCAGATTTTTTCCTAGATACAAAAAAGGTTTCTATCTCAGCTGTCATTCCTTGATCCCTTTTGCCACACTAATAATGTCAATATGTGTTTATGGTCCTTGAGTAGAGATTAGGTCAATGGGATTACAGACAGTGCCTGCTTAAATTTTTAAATTCTTTTAGGCATAAAAAAGGTATGCATGATAAAAAATACTAATAATGGATGCTTAAATCAGATTTATTTGTTTTGCTCTATAAAGCAGGAGCTTAATATATGAAATTTTTGTTTTAGAAATGTTATCTACAACAACTATTCTTGATATTCTTGATATTTCAATTTTTAAGTTATTCTTGGCCTCTGGCCGCTTTCAAGTCTCTTTTCTAAATACTGTGCTTTATCTTTTTGTAAGATCAATAGGCTCCTACATATTTGTTCCTATTATAAATTCTTAAGTTCTCCTTTCATTGTGGGAATATTTCCTCATGACTTTATTATAATTAATAATTAAATTTATAAAAGGCCCCCTTTTGAGTCTTACATTAAAAATACACTACAGTTAAAAACATAATAAAATAAACATAAAATAGAATAGAATATTTAAATGCTGAGCAAACTGGCATCAATAAACCAATGAGAAGGACCTTGTTTCATCCAGGCAGCTGAGAACGAAGGCACCCTGTAATCACATTTGGTGGCTCCTTATTTCCAAAGGCAGTTGCTGCTGTTTAAATGGCTCCTGCTTTGGAAGTTTCTGTTTTCTTGACAATTATTGGTCATTCTGTCACTTTGAGGAATGAACGAAAAACATTCCGGGAATTTAAAATATCTGAATTGTGAGTTAGCTCAACAAAGAGCTGGCTCCTCAAACAAAATAACATTACTAAATGTACTTAACAACTTTTTAATAGCTAAATTGGATGATCCTATGTCTGGCTTTATTTGACTAAATCTAATTTAACTGATGCCTTCAGCATAATTAATCAGATAATGCACTTTGGTGAATGCCATCATTTTATGTCTTCGGGATAGTGCTAAAGAGACTGGTTTTGGTATCTTGGGTCTTGTTTGCCCCTCACGTGGACTCATAGATTTGTTTTGCTTTGTTCCTTTCTTTTTAGATTTAACGTAATATAACAGAATCTCTGGAAATGCATAGCTATCAAGTTGAGTGATGAATGAGATGATGTTTGATTCTTGCTCCCTTTCATCAAAAAGAAAAAGTCAAAAGGAGACAGTAACAGAAGGTTATTTAAAAAACAAATCCCTAGAGAGAAAAAATTAGCATATTTGAGATGTTCTAATCCCTAGAAATTATAGATAGAATGTCATTCCATGGAAAAATATAGAAAAAGATCTACCTCAGAACTGTAAGAAAAAAAACTGGCAACATTGTCCATTGAAATTTTATTTGAAAATGGAGATAATCCAAACATCTAAACATTAGGACATTTTTCATACACACATAGCCCTACTTAGATCCCTTACTTATTTCTTTACTTATTATTCCTAAGCTAACATTATTACACTCAAATCTCAACCTTGAGTGGCAGGTTGTTATTATTTTTCCTGTACTCTTTGATAGTCTGTAAACACACAAAAACTTTAGATAACCATAAATTTAAATACTAAACACACTGATATGCCTGTAAGGGTTACACATGCCATGTTCTCCTACCTCTTTGGTGATAATTCCAAGACTGAACAGAGGTAGAGTGGTAGCTGACTAATAGGATGAAATCTGATGTAGAGAGCACCAATTAGAAAGACTGGGTTTGGAAAAATGCTTCTCAAAGTAAAGTGAAAGAAGAGTTAGGTTTGAAAAATGAGTAGAAATGTTTCAACATTGAGCCTTTTTTTTCATAGAAACATATACATCATGTAAAAAAAAATTGGCCTGAGTAACCTTTAGGGAATGAAAATATCCTGAATGCTTGTATAAAAATGGCATGGTCTAAATGAAATATGGTTGCATGGTATACCTGCAAGACCCTGACTCAAGGCTCTTCATTCCTTAGAGATTCCACAAGTCTCATTGTTTCCTCTTTTGCCAAAAATAGAGTTCTTAAAATGCTTGCTACTGGGTGGGTCACAGTGGCTCAGCAGGCAGAGTTCTTGCCTTGCATGCCGAAGACCTGGGTTTGGTTCCTGGTGCCTCCCCATGCAAAAAAATAATAATAATAAAAATAAAATTCTTGCTACTCAGCATTTGAATTTTCAGCATCTGATCATTATTCTCATAACTGATGCTCCCAAAACTGTCTTTGAGCTTCCAGTCCATTTCAGTAAAATTAAATGTTTTTTTCCTTAATTTAATACTTTTTTTCTCTAGAAAATTACTTCACTTGATCTGTGAAAATCTAGCCAACAAATTTTAAAGTTACGTGCAGAAATAGTCAAGGGTTCAATGTGTGGGTGGTTACTTAAGCATCTTTGAAACTGTTTGCCAATTTATTGTTTTTCTTTACTTAATCACTTAGAATAATAAAATAATTCATATTATAATGAATAATTTTACTTTGTGGTAATTTTTCTGTGTATATTAGCTTGTTTAACTTTCAAAATCACTATCTGATGTAGCTATTATAAGGAAACAGACCCAGAGAGACTAAGTGAAATATTTAGTAGCATTGGATCTATACTACATCAACTTTTTGTGATATTATATAAAGGTGACTGTGCTATGATTAGGCCACATGTCTATCCCACTCCTTCCAAGGCAAAATGCTTTTAAGGCACATGCTAAAAGAGCAACACTAGTGAAGAGCAACACAGAAACAGCTGACATGAAATTCAGGAAAATAATTTATTCAGCAGGAGTGAGGGAAGAAAATAAGGTGATGAAGAAAAAGTAAAGGAAAAGTCTGGGGAATAGGATGCTATCTCACCCCACTATTTGATTTTTATTCTTCTTAATTTTTTTTTTTTTAGTTTCTCTCTTGCCAGAGCACTTAGCTGAATTTTTTTTAGCTGTCTCACAATATTTAAATCATTTAAAAAATACTAATAAATTTATTTTTCTTCCTCTTTGTTTTGTGCTTTACCTCTTCCTCTCCTTATTTTTCTTTTACATCATTGTTGCCTTTTTAAAACTATTATAGTGGTAATACAGTATATTTTTATAACCTCAGAAAAATAAGTTATGTAATTTTCATATGCATATAAAGTTAATCAAAGTCTATAGTAAGTCAGTATATATCCATCCTCTCCTAACCAATAGGCTCTAGCAAAGTTGATACCAAAGATAGCCCTTTTGATTTTTTGCAAGTGTGGTCATGTAGTTTACCCTGACTTTTCTCCTGTTAACATGAATGAATACTAGGTGGATCACTTGCCCTCTAATCTCATCTCCTCAAGCCCACTGAAGGAAATAGCTTCAGAAATTCCCCCCCCCCCCCCTCCTTTCTTTTGAAACATAAAATACTTATTTTCTATTAGCTCTTTCATATCAATATAGAATTCAGTTATTTCTCACTTATTTTCCTGCATAAATTCTCAAATGTTTTACTTATTCATTCCCAGTTCCTCTCTTTCCAAGCTCTCATGAATACACTCCAGTAGATTTTTGATATTTCAGATCTTTTTTCCAGTGTCATCTTTTCTGTTGGCTCTCTCTGATCAATGTACTTAAAATGCCAGCTTCATAAATCTTCCTATCCCTCTTCACGCTTTATGTTTCCTCTATAACATATACTACCAACAAACTGTATATTATTTATTGTTTGTCTTCTCCTATATGATATAAGCTCCATGTGGGAAGATTTTATTTTTCTGTTTTTATTTATTTGGTTTTGCTTTATTCACTGTGTTATATCCTTAGCATCAATAATAGTGAATGGAATACAGAAGTGCCTATAAATATTTGTTGAATGAATAAATCCTGCTCTATTTTTAAATCATAAAAGACAATGTGATCATTACTGTTTGAAGTAGTTAAGTGTTTGTCTAGATTTACACCATATCTACCAGTATTTCTGGGCTTTTCTTCCTTCTTTTATCTTAGGCTTTCCATCAGAGATCATTTTTCTTTAACTTAAAATTCCTTTAGAATTTCATCTAAGGGCCACTCTTTACAGACTCCTATTATTTTCGCTTATCTGAAATCTATTTTGTTTTCATCACAATATAATTTCACTGAGAATAACATCCAGTTTAATTACTAATTCCCCTTGACATATTCAAGGTAACACTGCACTTCTTTCTGACTTCTGTCATTCTTTTGAAATGACAGCTATAATTGTTGATTATTTGAAGGTGATATGTATTTTCTCTCCATTGCCTTAAAAAAGTTTCTTTATCATGGGTATTCTGCAGTTTCACTATGACAGGGGTAGGTGTGAATTTCTTTTTATTTTATTATGGCTTGGAATTGTTGACCTTTTAATATATAAATTAGTAACTTTCATTGGTTCTGGAGGATACTCAGGCAATTGTTTCTTACTATTTAGTTTCTCTCTAAACTCTATTCCTTTAGTTTGATCTTTTATTTCAATAATATCCTCTTCAGCTTCATCCTATTTGCTGATAAACCTACCCAGAATTTCAGTTGTGAAATTTTTATTTAGAAGCAATTCTGGTGTTATTTTCATCAAGACCAGCTTACCTTTCTTAAAAAATCATTTTCAGACTTCTCTTTTATTCTTGGATGATATGTTAATTTAATATTCTGTGTTTCATAATAGCTAAGGTAAGATTTTGCAGATCTTGTTTTAATTTTTCTTGTTTCTGCTAACCCTTACTTATGATTCCTTGGTTTTCCATGAGGTTTCTGATTTTAAATATGAGATATTTATTATCTCTTGAACTTGGCTGAAAATATGTTTCTCTGTTTGCTTTTATTATGTCACCCTAACTATTGAAGTTAATATCTCAACATTAGATTATTTGAAAATCCTCATTTTGTGTGAATTTGAAGCATTAACCTATGTAAGGCCTGAATTTTGTTTGGGAATTTCCAGAAGAGAATATTAATTTCCTTCATTTAACACTAAATTTTTAGATAAGTAATTTTCTTTGCAGGTTGCTAAACGTCAGTGCTTTCATATTTCTAATCCATTTTGGATTTAGTTTTATTGGGAGGTATTAAACTTTAATTAGATCTGTCTGGATTTTCTTTCCCCCAAACCACACAAGTCTAAGAACTCATGTTCAAATTCATGACATTTGGCAGATATCTCCAATGTCTGTTTAATGGAGAATGGCATACTTTTTGTACCAGCTCATGGATGTATATAAGAAAATGTTTTATTTTAAAAAAACAACATATTTTGTTTCCTTTTAAGTGGGATGATGATTGGGAGAGTGGTAAATGCTATTCTAGGTACTTAGTTTAAAGCGTGATTGGCAAATTTTGTTTCCTACATATGCTTTTAATAGGAACCAAATTTGTTAAACAGTTGTCTATTTAATTTATTTTTATATCCCAAATGCTTCCAGATCTGTACAGCTTGGGAATTTATTAAACATAATGGCAATACTCATATTGAATTCTCATACATATCTGAAGGAATCCTTTTTTTTTAAATGTCTTTCAGGTTATTTATTAGAATCCCCTTCATGTCTCATATTTGTTTGGGTTCTTTAGTCTAAAAAACTCCTGTGATTTGAGAGATTAGTATCCAATTGTTGCTGAAGCTTTAAAAAATAAAAATCAGTAGTTCTTTCCTATGGTATCCCAAAGCTGAAAAACTCTCAGTTAACCTTACATCAGTAAGGCAACTATTTCATTTTCCCCAGAACTTTGTTATGCAATGTCATAACTTTTCAATTTAGTGTGTGCCAAAATCCAGTGTCTTAAATAGTGTTACTTCAGTTGTTACCACTATCTCCTGTCTCTTCATAGAGGATCACAATTAATGCCTTGTCTAGAGAACAGAAGCCATTTGTTTTCTTAATTATATCTATCTTCTCTACCCATCCTTTTTTATTTAAAAATAACAAAAATCTCCTTGCATATAAAATCAGAGAAACAAGCATAAGGATATTTGTCATCCAATTTTGGGTACTGAATTTTGGTTTCAGCTAATGACACTATTGAGATTTGGTAATGCTAAATTGGCCTCATTATTTCCTATCCTAAAGCTGATGTCTTCTAAGGAAATAATTACTGTATCATGAATAAAACTTTTTCTATATTCATAATTAATTTTGATTGTTTTCTCCATCTACATATTTCTTAAAATAAAATTCATTTTTTCAATAGATTAGCCAATAAAGAGAGAATAATCATTCTTTTCTATTATCTATTTTATAAAGATGTGTTATGACATTCCATTATTAATATGTTAAATTCTTTAAAAATCAACTGTCAGTATTCTCAAGTTTAGCAAAGATGAAAATATTCTTGGGCAAACTTCTAAAATACTTAACTCTCAGAGGAGTACCGTTTGTTATTTTCTACTGCAATGTGCAGTTAAAGACATTTCCTTAAGGCATTGCTATTCCTTGTTGCATGGTTTACTCAAAAGAAATACATATTTACTGTTCTGATATCCAAAATATGTCTAAATACTCATTCATACACTTAAGATAATTTATAAAAAATGTCCTTTAACTCGGATGTTTTAAGAATTTTATGAGCAGCAATTATTTTTCAAAACAGCATTAGCTGATAGAAGGAGCAGGGATTTTGGGTTCAAATTAACTGTGCTGCAATCACTTCCTCTCAATTCATCAGCCATGTGATTTACAAGATTAAATGTACACCTCTGGGCCTAATTTAGACTTCTGGAAATGGAAATTATGGTTATGGTTAAAAATATTTTAACTCACTAGAAACTGGGCAAGAAAAAAGAGGATACATGAACCAATTTTATGTATTATCAATTTGGTTGGTTTAAATGATACTACTACAAGGAATATAGTTATAGCCCCAAGGGATTGTTTTATTTATCTAGGGGAGAAAATAAAATCTGGGCACATTTAACCATAATTATTCCCAGACAGATATTCACTTAGGAAGCAATTAATTCTTTGATGTGCTCTTTTACATAAGGTGTAAATAATTCTCTAATATGCTCTTTTATATAAGATGCCTGGTTATTTAATTACACTTTCATCACTCAATTCAAGAATAGTAGACTGTGATTGGCTTTGTCACTCTTCTGTGATAAGTGACAAATCTTCATCAGAAGTATAAGGAAAGATTTGACTTATAGTAACCAAATTCAACCTAAAGCTCTTCAAACCCAGATTGGTAATAAATAGTCAATGAATTTTCTCAGCAAAACAAAAATAAACTATTCATTTTAATTCCTTAAGGTTTATTTTATATTTTCTCCCTTCACAATGCCTTATACTTTTCACTGAAAATTAGTAAAATAGAGGAAAGCACAAAGAAAAGAAAAGCCTACTGCTAACACTTTAGCATATTTCCTTCCATTCATTGCTTAAGTTTAACTAATTGTGATTATATTATATAAACAATTTTTATCTTTTTTTAACAACATTATAACATAAATATCTTTCTGAAAATAACTTATAAGAATCATTTTCATGGGAACATGAATTCTATTATCTCGGAGTTACTATAATGCTTTTAACTTAATGATAATTTTACTTAATGTTGGCATTTATTCTTTTTAATGCTACAGGTAATGATACACTGAATATTTTTGTATAATAATATACTTTGGGATCATTTTATAGGCCAAAATTCTCAGAAATGGCATTAGCTTATATTCAAAATGAAAATTAGTGCATAATCCCAATTATCAAAATCTAAGTTCTAATATCAAAACCTTCCCATGATCATGTCTTGATGGCAACATTTGGCAGAGCAAGGGTTCCATCAGCGACGGATAGCACCAGACAAACCACACACTCAGGCACACACTCCTTCCCCTCCCCATTTTCTCTCTTCCTCTCTCTCTGTCTCTCTCACTCTCTCACACACACACATACACACGCACTATTCAATCTCCTCCAAGTTTACTGTCAGTAGTCCTCCATTAGTTCTTCATTCCCAGGTCCTTTTACCTTTTATGTCAATAACTTGATTAGACTCCCTGCTTTGGTCCTTGAACTGACCCAGGCCTGGTCACCTAAGGCATTACTTCCTTCCCATGTCAAAGTTAAACTTGCTTCAAAACCTCCAGTCTTCTTTCCTGGCTTTCTAAGAAGTTTCCTGGTTTCTTTATCATTTCTAGAGACCTAAGTCTCTCCTATATTTTATGATTCTTTAAAAAAATATTAATATCTTTCTATCAGTCATCTCTTCATTTAAACTCTTCATATTTAGTCCCTCTCATCATTTGATGTCTTTACTCATTCCCCAAATGTCTATCTCCATGTTCATTGAATCCACATTCTAAAAAAGACTCACTTTTACATTTTGCTAGTTTCTGCAGTTTTCTAACAGAAAAAACAAAATATTTACATAACTGTAGACACGACAAGGGTGGTTTTAGTATATTTATTATGAAAAGGGTGTTTTTACAGAGCAATGGAAAATATAGCTACCAGGGATTAGTACTGAGTTTATTATCTAAATTTATGCATTGGATTAACTTGTTATTTACATTTGAAGCCTTCATCCAATTGAGATTTTTTAAATGAATTTTAATAATAAACTACCACATTATTCATTTTAGTCAATTTATAGCAATGTTTAGAGAATTGAGAATGTTGATTAAAATAACTTGCTGCTGTATTTGTCATCTAGTCTATAAATTTTGTAGTAGTTTAATAATTCCTTTTGCTAAATTTAAACTAAGCCTTTAGTTTGCTCTTATTCAGTGGTGATGCAAGGCAAAGGGGGAAGGGCCTATAAATTGTATCAACACTCAAGGCACCAAATCTAGAATCTAAGTAAAAATATTTTATTTCCATACAAACATCTCATCAAGACAAGCTTCTTACAACATTACCACTTCTATACTTCTTAGGAATAGAAACTCTGAAATCCCCCCTGTGGTCTGTTATACATAGTTTACCTCAAAGATAAGGCATTCATTTAGAAATACCCAGAACGAGGGGTGATATAAACACATTAAAATTCTATGTTCTTCTGCAAACCACTTCAATAGCATAGGACTTGTTGGGAGACTGTTTTCCACAAATGCCTCACATTTCTGCATCCTCTCAGCAAAGGCATTTATAGCCAATATATGAATATTTGTATAAAGAAACATTGCCAGATAATAATGCGCTGAAACATCTCAGCCTGTGGGGAGATCCAGGGAGTAAAAATAAGGACTTCTTCCCCCAAGACATTTCAAAGTCATGATAAAGTTTTTCTTTTTTGGAGGGATGGATGCAGCTCTCTTCCTTTCTGGGTTTCTCTCCTGTAATGTGCCTCATTTTATGTGCAGCTACCATATGGCCCTTACTGCATCACCTTGTGAAAACTGGCTTTTGGGTAACTGATGCCAACTGCTGCCTGGCCTGGCTGCTGCTTTTGCTGTGAGTGATAAACTGTCTTTTTCTCTGACCCAGAGGCATTTTTTTTTCTACCAATGTGTATCTATATATCGTTAGCTCATAAGTAGGGTGAAATCTCAGCCCTTCCATGGTTTCTGGCCTACACGACCTCTGTTACATTGTTCATAATACTGATGCAGGTTTTTAAATTGCTTTAGGCAAATTCGTAATACAGAGTGTCCATTAGATAAGACAATTTTATAATGTTAAATTTCCTGAGTTTGCAGGAGAATATCTTGATACTTAGATAATATACACTGAAACAATTAAAGAGTAGAAGGACTTGGCACATGGAATTTACTCTCAAGTGGTTCAGACAAAATATTAGAGGGAGAAGATTCTAAATTACATGGGCAAACATGTTTACAATTGGTGAAACTGGATGATGGATATTATGGAATTCCCAAAAGACTATCAGAAAAGCCCATTGATCAGGCATAACTAAGTTTATTAGACCTCATTAAGCAATTTTGCTATATCTTGCATGATAGGAGAGTGGGTAGAATTGGGAATAACTGATGACAAAATACTGTTGGATTGGTGGGCACAGGAAAATTCATATAGGATTTGATGAGCAAGCTGTTAGTCTTCACAAATAATGTTTCATTGGTTCATATTCTTATGTCCCTGGAGTAGATATCTCCTGGAGAAATAGCTAAGACATTTTTGCTTGACCCCAGTGTTAACACTAGGAAAGAGAATTATGTTGTTTTGAGTTCTCATCTTGCAACTTGTCTATAAATTTTAAATTTTAGCAGAATTAAAATTTATTGAAAATATATATTGTTCTTATCTATGTGGTCATTAGGGATAAAAGTTTTGATAATTGAAAAGATCATTCTAAAATAGAGGCTGAAAAACAAAACAGATAAATAAATAAAATAAAGGGCTCCATAAGTTCAGCCATCATAATTTTGTATTTATGCGAAGCCACAGGAGCATAATGTCTCATCTATATTTTCCTTATTGGTTAAGTCAGATTAATTACAAAAGCAGTGAATGATACCTGTATCCTTTTGAATAGCTTTTTTTGGTTTTGGCAGAGATCAGAAACAGTATGAGATCATAAAAATACATATTGCAAAAGTATATGAGATTTCATGAAATGAAATATATAAATTATAAATAAATAATGTAGGCCCCTCAAAAACCTTGTTTATAGCAAGTGTTTGTTACTAATTATGATATAATTATTTAACACGAAATTTTTATACCTACTGTTGTGCCATATAATCCTGTGAGAAACTTGCCAAAAATATTAGCAATCATAAATCCTCACATTTTGGTGTTCATCAATTTTCACAATATTTTTACATTTATGGATTTTGGATTTGTCAGTAGGAAGATGTCTAAATTATCAAAATGCAAAATGCAAGACTTAAGGAAATCAGTGTTATTATTTTAAGTCTTAAAATGTATTGTACCTTCCTGCTATATTTCTACAAATGTTTATTTCATACTGAGAGCAGAATGAGCTCCAAAAATGAAAGACCAATATTACCATTTCAATCATCCCAAAACACTGCTTCACAATTTTTATTTGTATACATGTATATGTGTTTATATATAAATATCTATGCATCACCACACACAAATCACTGTATATTTCATATATTATAAAATATGATATTTTGAAATGCATACTCAAGCTATCAGTGTCTTCAATCTTAGAGGCAAAGAAAAGAGAAATTATTCCTAGCCTATTGCAAATGTTCGTGTATATATATTTTTTCTCTAAGCAGCCATAGGCTTATTTGAGAGGCAAATCTCTCAGTCCTATTTTGTATGTCACCTTCTGCTCTTTAACATGCTCACTTCGGCAGAAGTCTAAGTACCAGTTCTCAGCTACCTCAATATTGTCTAATGTTACAGGGAATACAAGCAAAAGTGTTGAATAAAAAAGATATAATCAAGCTTTCTTTATGGATGGGCATGAGTTGTGGGGCCTCGTTCCCATCATTCAAAATCACAATTGCGCATTTTCCTGTGACAGGAATGCACAGTGACATATTGGCATCACACTTCTTAAAGCATAATCACACAAATAGCTCCATGAATACTTAAGGATACTGAGCTGGTCAAAACCATAAGAATATAATTTAATGTATTCATAAATAACCTACCTACAGGTTTGATGTTAAAAATCACAAAATAACTGTCAATTCAAAGATTGTTGAACCCACCACAGATGAACTAGATTTGTACATTACTGATGGCTCTTTGGGTGAGTTTCTTTCTAATAGACCAGATTCACAGTTTTAATTTTTATATCATACAGTTTGTTTGTTTTGGGGGCAGGGTACATGGCCCGGGAATTGAGCCCAGGTCTCCCACATGGAAGGCGAACATTCTATCACTGAATCACCCGTGCACCCATTATACAGTTCGTTTTTAAGTGTACTTTAATATACTACTGACTCTTCATCAACTATGTTGATTCAGATATATTATTTAACTTTGTTATGGCAATTTATTCTTCTGTAAAATGAGCTTACATGTTAGCAGCACAATGGAATTACAGTCAAGAGAAAGGCTGTGGAGACACTTGGAATCCCATTGTACCACATACCACCAGTATGACTTGGCCAAATGTAACTACCCCTGCCCCTCAGTTTACGCATCTTAAAAGTTCCCTACCTCACAGGGTTTTCATGATTATTAAATGAGTTAATTTATATCAAAACCTTTAAAATAATATCTTGTCTACAATAAAAACTGACTAAACACTAGCAATTAATACTCCAGCATGGATTAAAGATAATGTTACATTGACTTGCTCAGGAGGTAGAAACAGATGCTCTAATACATTGTCAATAAAAGTTCAAATTGAAATATCCTCTTTGACATACAGCTCTGTAACATTTATCAAATATTAAAATGCATCTAACTTTTATATTAACTGTTCTAAGTGTATGAATTTAAAATTATTTGTACAAATATGCAGAGATAAATGCCTAAATTTGCTTTCCTGACAAAAGAGAAATATCTGAAATAAACTAAATGTCCTCCTCAATAGAAAATTGCTTTAAAGTATTTGCAATCCTATAGTTAGATAACTTCAATGAAAAGAATGACAAGGAAATAGTCTACTGATATTGTGAATAGAGAAACTACAAAACAGTATGATCGCAGTAAGTACTTAAAAGAACACTTATCAAAGTGTAGTGAATAAAAAGAAATTGAAGAAAATTATTAATGATGTTAACAACAAGAAAACCTCACATATATTTACAGTCTATATAGAAAATATCTAGCATAGCAACATACTATATTCCCAATATTAACAGTAGCTATCTTTGGTCTGAGATAAAGGAAGCTTTAGTTTTCTGTCTTATACATACCTGAATTGCTCATCCTTACATTTGTTACTTTTGTATTAAGGTTAAAATTTAACATTAAAATGACTACAGAGAAACTGTAATAAGCAATATATAAGATAATGGGTTTGAGATTTAACAAAGTTACTGTGCTATTTTAATGAGAAAAAAATATGTACATTTTACTTTTCCTTTGGGGAAGAAGCTGTTAAGGTAATAAATTGTGTGTAATTGTTTACTATATGAGCCAACTCTAATAATCATACCAAGAACGCAGAAAGCAATACATAGACCCTCATAGTTTGTAAGGCTTACAATGGCAAATACAATATACGGCTGGCTTAAATGCCATGAATTTATTGGCTTACAGTTTTGGAAGCTCATAGTCCAAAATCAATGTGACCGCAAGGGCATGCTTTCTCCATGCATTCTGGTGACTGCAGTCTCCCATCACGTCGTGATCTCTTTCTGTTTCCTCCTGTTCTAGCTTCTACTTCTGTGTTCTATTTCCTTTGCTTAAAAGGATCTCATCTAAATTGGATTAAGACCCACCCTCATTCAGTTTGGCTGCACTGTAACTAATAATATCTTCAAAGGTCCTATTTACAAATGGGTTCACACCCATAGACCAGGGGTTGGGACTTGAAAATTTCTTTTATGGAGAACAGTTTTTAATCCCCATGCTGAGAAGTTCATACATTACTGAGATTAGAAGAAAAACAATAATTACTACATAGAAATCACTTATAAAATCAATTTAGCCAATGTAGTTCTGATCATGAAATCTCCTTGTCTCTCTTCATAGACTCATTGAAATTTAAGGAAGGGAAAATAAAACAACATCCTTACTGGCTCTTATTTTAGAAATGACAAAATTGAGGTCCAGAAAAGTTAATGGACACAAGTTAGTACTGGAATCTAGGTTTTGTGCTGGTTTAAAAGGACGTATGTTTCCTAGAAAAGCCATGTTTTAATCCTAATCCCAATTTAAAAAGGCAGCCATTTCTTCTAATCCCTATTTAGTACTGTACATTTGAATCTGTAATCAGATCATTTCCCTGGAGATATGACTCAATCAAGAGTGGTTGTTAAACTGGATTAGGTGGAGACATGTCTCCACCCATTTGGGTGGGTCTTGATTAGTTTACTGGAATCCTATAAAAGAAAACGACAAGAGAGAAAGCCAGGAGATTCAGAGAGAGCAGAGAATGCTGCAGTACCATGAAGCAGAGAGGCCACCAGCCAGTGACCTTTGGAGATGAAGAAGGAAAACACCTCCCAGAGAGCTTCATGAAACAGGAAGCCAGGAGAGAAAGCTAGCAGATGACGCTGTGTTCGCCATGTGCCCTTCCAGCTGAGAGAGAAGCCCTGAGTGTGTTCACCATGTGCCTTCTCACTTGAGAGAGAAACCCTGACCTTCATCGGCCTTCGTGAGCCAAGGTGTCTTTCTCTGGATGCCTTTGATTGGACATTTTTATAGACTTGTTTTAATTGGGACATTTTCTTGGCCTTAGAACTGTAAACTAGCAACTTAATAAATTCCCTTTTTAAAAGTCATTCCATTTCTGGTAAATTGCATTCTGGCAGCTGGCAAACTAGAATAGGTTTCCTTACCCCTACTCCATGATGTCTTCAAACGTCTTTTCTGACTGAAAACTGATGAGCTTGCCCACAATACCATGCAAAAACCTGTTCATAATGTAAAGCTAAACTTATTAGAACATATTTCAGTAAACGTGTGCCCCATCTAGACAGTGTCTGAAGTCTCAGAGGGGGAAGTAAAAAGTGGGATATTTATAGGACTTTGCATTCTGGGCTTAGGAGTGTTAAGGCAGGTCTTTCCTATTATTTGGATTAGGAAAATATTGTGATATAAAAGTTTAGGATTGGTGGACATAATAAAACAACCATCTTAAAGTAAGTCTTGATGAGCAAACTGTGGTTGACAGTGAGCTGCTTGTTCAGGTGAGGTGATAACTGTACAATATTCGATAAATCTGTGAGAATTTCCTGAAGAAAATGGTGAAATTTTTTTATTGATTTACATCTTTCTCATGCAGAAGTTTCCTAGAACACATGACGAAATGATGCTGACATAGGTAGTCTATGTTCCTACGGAAGTCTGATGGAAGTAGCACGCAGTGTCAAGTCTCAGTTTCCATGTATGGTCATTATTCAGCCCCAGTAGAGTTAAACTGAAGAGATGATTGGCCTGTTTGACGCATCATGAATGCACATCAGGTTTCTAGTAGTGGCTGTTTCAATCACTATCTATTTAGATTTTCTTATTCTTCTTGATGCATAATTCTACATTAGAACATTTAATACCATCAATTGAAGAATTGGCTGGGAATAACATTTCAAATTCTGGAGATTATACATGTGAACACCAAAACAAAGATGAATACTAAGATAAGAGTTTGTAGTCCACTTTGTCAGTAGCCAAGATTTCCCAAATTAAACTAAAAGATCATTTCCATAATAGAAGGGTAGTGGAATCCCATAAGGGAGTAGTAACCAATTACCGATTTTCAGACTTTTTCAGTGATGAAACAGTATTTCTAAGATGGAAAAACCATGGGTCAAAATGAATCCTTAAGGATGTAATGAATCATCCTGAAAGGAGGCATCAATTTATCAAGTTAACAGGTTTCAGTCCAGTTTGCTGAAAATAGTCAATAGGCCTTTTTGTTTGTTTGTTTGGGTGCATGGTGTGGGAATCAAGCCCAGGTCTCCTGCATGGAAGGCGTGTATTCTACCACTGAATCACCCATGCACCCAGTCAATAGGCTTTGGGGCTGCACAGTAACTTGCTTTTCTGAAAAATGCCCCTATAGATTTGCTGAATGTTATTGCATGATTTCAATGGTACTCAGAAGTCATTAGGTAAGAGTAGGGAGAAAAATTGGAAACATTATCAAATAGCTAAAGCTTTAGATCTTTCAGTGTGTAAGACAATTAATCTATGTAGCAAGCCTTATGGTTTCTAAAGTCTATAAAGATTAGATAGGTTTCAAATACAGACCATATAAAATATGCTCCTTTCTTACCCTTACTTTCATGAGAAATTTTACAGAGACTGGATTCTATGAATGGTCTTTGGATATTGGTTACATATCTTATAGTCTTTTTCTTGATCAAATGCAACTGGGTAAAGCTAAAGTCTCCTTCCAAAGACTGTCCGCTTCTGAATAGTGCATTAGAATCCCAAATTGTAAATGTCCTTACACTATAACAGTCCAAGTAGTGGAAAGTAAAACCTTGTGTCTTTTCACAACAGTGAAGGTGATAAAATGAGCATATAGCATAAGTCATTTGAAATACATGCCCTGTTTTCTTCTGAAGCAAGGTTGAGTCTAAAATCTCGGGAAAAATACTGCAACTTATGGGGTTATCTGTGCCACGTTTATGTGGTGAGAGTCAATAGTCATCAGTGCCTAAAGCTCAGGACACAAGATTACCAGATAGTTTTTTCTATTTTGATTTTAAAATACCATAGTTTTCTTTCTACTATCCTTGAGGATTGAGGGTAAGAAAGACAATTCAGTTTTTACTAAGTAGCAAAGTTTTGAAAATTACTCAATAAAAGTACATATAAAAATTAGTTTCTCTATAACTGAAGAGATAGATGGTATTCCCCAAGCTGGGAACACCAAATCAAGTATTGTTTTCTTCTATTGTCATAGATAAAGCGCTCAGCAAGGAAAAGCTTCAATTTATCCTGAGAACAGGTAAACTGTGACCAGGACATATTCAAAACTATAGCAGGACTTGAATGAAATTGATTTGGAGGTGTTCAGTGAAAGCTAACACTTGGAATGTGATAACGTCTCATCTTTATGGTTTCATTAGAATTCTGCTAATGATATGTGAAACATGAACTGGAGATATCTTCAGAAATCTTAGTAAAAAATTCACCATATGAAGGTTGGGCACAGTGACAAGATTGTCGTCTGGGATCATTAATTTTATATAACATTTTCATAAGGTTCTATTTGGGGGCCTCTAGACCTACCAATAAATCATCCTGAAAGAACCAGAAACTATTCTCATTCAACTTATAACCAGATTTTTCCAATAACATTTTCAGATTCGAGCCAATTCCTGGCATACCATAACAGCCTCTTTGCTTCTAGCTAAAGATTTGACTTCTTGGTGTATGTGAGAGCCAGAACCTCAGTGAGGGCCATCCCTCTGATATAATGAAAAGTTCAGATATTTCCATTAGCTTTCATGATATGCCTTTTTATGTGGAGGAAGGGTTGCAAGATTTGAAGAATGATAGTGAAGGATCAAAATATGGAAGAGAAAAAAATAATGCAATTTCACAGGAAGCAAGCCTGTTGGCCAAGAACATGTGTATTTTCAATACATAGCAAAGGTTTTACAGCATGAGAAACCATTAAGTTTAAACCAAATCTGTATTCATGTCTGCTATTTTGACTGCTACTGCTATAGTTCTTTTGCATCGGATTCTAGGGAAGGGTTAAATTAAGCAATTAGTCTTATATCAGCTCTCAGAATATCAAAGGTATGCACAGTTTATTTCATGTACAAATAAGTAGAAAGACTTGCAATAATTAGGAATGCCCAGAGAGAGGTACTGTTAAAAAGCTAATGTTAAATCACAACATTCCTGCTCATGATTTGGTTCCCAGGGAAGAAGATTGGTTACCATGAGTTAGTATAATCTTCATATAGAATATGGCAATTCAGAAAAGTAAAAATCTCACTGTCTACAGTAGCCAGTGAGACCCAGAAAAAATATCTAAATTTTTACTTAAGAGATGTGTAAGATTTAGAATGACTTGTAATTTCTCACAAATAAAGGAGCTACTTTTTTTGATAAATAGTGTCTCAATTAATATGCCTTATTCTGACTAAATTGAAAGTATTCTTTGAAAACTTTATGTCCTTTCTGAATGAAAACATTAAGTAGGTATATGATATCAGACCTAGAAATCTTCTATTATAACATAGCCAAATATGATTCACCTACTGGGTAAGAGTAGAATCATAGACAATTTTAAACATCTGTATTGCTGTCTGTGGACACATAAAGAATGGGAAGGTGCCTCAATAAATCTATGGAACATAAATGTTAAGTAATATTGTTATTTTCCTAGGAAAAGACAAGTGTTGATCTACAGGATCTCCACAGAAATAAGAACACAGCACTATAAGGAAAGAACAGGTTATTTAGGGTGGTACTGAAAATAAAATCGTGGCAGATGACTTTATTATTTATGGCTCTAAAATCCTAAAAAAAAATCAATATACTTGTGAGTTGTGTTCCTTGACAAGTAGAATGGGAACTTCACAATAGTTGGTTCTAAGTATGATAAATATTGTCCCTATTAGATGTTTAGTTCTTGGTGTTAGTCCGGTAGCTTCTAGTTTGAAAAGATATCATGCATGTTTAGGTAGTTTTATGGGTCAATCTGAACTTTTTGTGTTCAGCCCCAATAACCCTGCCAATTTCAATGGAAATTTTATCTACATACGCTCTATCCTTTCATGGAGATCTTGAATTTGGACTTGATTTGAACACAAAGGTACAAGTATGTCAATGTCTAAACTATCTATTATTTGATTACGAATAAGGGAATTGTGTTAGTTAGATTCAGTTGTCAACTTGGCCAGGTGAGTATACCTAGTCTTGTTGCTGAGGACATAAGCCAATGGTACGTGAACCTCATCTGTTGCCAATTACCTCTGCAGTCGGTTAGGAGGCGTGTCTGCTGCAATGAGTGATGTTTAACTTAATTGGCTGGTGCTTAAATGAGAGAGTGCAACGTAGCACAGCCTAAGCAGCTCGGAATTCCTCATCTCAGCACTTGTAGCTCAGCGCAGGCCTTTGGAGATGCAGAAAGAAGTCACCCCAGGGAAAGATGTTGGAACCCAGGGGCCTGGAGAGAAGACCAGCAGAGACCATCCTGTGCCTTCCACATAAGAAAGTACCTCAGTGGAAAGTTGGCTGCCTTTCCTCTGAAGAACTAACAAAATAAATTTTTTTTATTAAAAGCCAATCCGTCTCTGGTGTGTTGCATTCCAGCAGCTAGCAAACTAGAACAGGAATTCCCAGGGATCTCAAAAGAAAGGCCATTGGGAGAATATTTTATTTGGCAATTCCATTTACATAGTAGAGTTCTACCTATTAATTAATTAATTAATTAACTTTTTTTAATTAAAGAATTTTTTTAAATATAAAATACAAACATGAACAATCTTACCATATGATCATTCCATTCTTGGCATATAATCAGTAACTCACAATATCATCACATAGTTGTATATTCATCACCATGATCATTTCTTGGAACATTTGCATCAATTCAGAAAAAGAAATAAAAAGACAAAAGAAAAAAACTCATACATACCATAACGCTTACCCCTCCCTCTCACTGACTGCTAGTATTTCCATCTACCCAATATATTTTAGCCTTTGTTTCCCTATTTTTTCTATACTCCTTATCACTTCCTTTCATTGATCATTAGCATTTCAATTTACTAAAATTATTTTAACATTTGTTCCCCCTATTATTTATTTATTTTTAATCCATATGTTTTATTCATCTGTCCATACCATAGATAAAAGGAGCATCAGACACAATGTTTTCACAATCACACAGTCACATTGCGAAAGCTATATCATTATACAATCATTCAAGAAACATGGCTTCTGGAACACAGCTCTACACTTTCACGCCACTTTCCCCCAGCCTCTTCAATATACCTTAACTAAAAAGGTAATATCTATATAATGTGTAAAAACAACCTCCAGGATAACCTCTCAACTCTGTTGAAATTTCTCAGCCACTGACACTTTATTTTGTCTCATTTCTCTTTTCCCCCTTTTGGTCTAGAAGGTTTTCTCAATCCATTGATGCCAAGTCCCAGCACATTCTAGGATTTCCGTCCCATGTTGTCAGGAAGGTCCACACCCCTGGGAGTCATGTCCCACGTAGAGAGGGGGAGGGCAATGAGTTTGTTTATCATGTTGGCTGAGAAAGAGAGGCCACATCTGAGCAACAAAAGAGGTTCTCTTGGGGGTGACTCCTAGGACTAATTTTAAGTAGGCTTAGCCTGTCCTTTGTGGGGATAAGTTTCATATGAACAAATGCTATGGCTTGGCCTATTGCTTTGGTTGTCCCTACCGCTTGTGAGAATATCAGGAATTCTCCACATGGGGAAGTTGAATTTTCCCTCTTTCTCATCATTTCCCCAAGAGGACTTTGCGAATACTTTTTTATTTACTGTTCAAATCACTCTGGGATTTATTGGGGCATCACTCTGGACAAGCCTATAAAATCTCATGTCCTACTCAAGGTTCTATGTATTTATGGTATTCAACTAAACTGTCCACATAAGTTATATTAGGAAATGTACTAGTCAAATTATAAATTTTGTACCAAATAAATATTTTTTGCTTTAGTCTTATGCATAAGTTAAAGTTTTAAAGCATGAATAACCATCTATTTTCAACACCCTGCAATATTGACATTCCTTTGTTCTTCCTCATGCAAAGACATTTTTTTAATTTGTACAGTTAGTCACTATCATTGTACACTCTAGGCATTCCTAGACTATACCATCTCAGTCTTTATTGTCTATCTTTCCTTGTGATTTCATTTATGCCCCCGGCCCTCTGCCCTCTATCATTCTCACATTCAGCTTCATTCAGTGTACTAACATTATCGTATTACAGTTACTACCTATTAATTTAGCAGGCATGTTATCATAAAGGAGAATATAATGTCCCTTAGCTAAGGGTCAAAGGGTGACAATTAAGAGCTGTAATGGGGGATAGTCTGTCTGTGGATTATTAGAAATTTCTACCACCTTTGTATTTGTTAACATTTAAGGAGAGGTTGTATGATGTCTTTACAAGTAATGGTAGATATTATGTTGCTGAGAACGATGCACATCTACAACATTGTCCTTTAACATTTGGAGAAATTTTTGCTGACATGTTTAATAATAAAATAAGAAAGTGAACAATTGGTTTCCCCTCAAGGCAGCTCCATTATCACTAACTTCATCCTTTTTTTTTCTTTTTAGTTTCTTAGGTAGCACAAAAAATTGACTTTTCAATTGTTGTTCTGTTTATAGTATGTACGTGCACCCTAATTAAGAAAACTTTCTCCTCTGATGTTTAATAAATGAAGTGGGAACATCTAGCTTTCTAACACATCAATTTATTCCGAGTCTTATTAGGCTTATTGTGCTTTTGTCACAAGGCTCTTATTAAATGTTCAGAAAGAAGTTGGAGGTCTGGCAGAAGACGTATTCCCACTCCAGACCCCTGCTTCACATAAAATCCCCTCTTTCTGGCTTATAATCAATGACAAAAAATGGACTGTGTCAAAGCTTTGTTAGGATATATTTCTAACAAACAAAAATCATCCTAAAGATGGTCTAACTTTAAGAAGCAATTGATCTTGGGGGTTGCTGACTGGTCAGAAAGGTAGGGAAGTGGGTCAAAAAGAAGAAAAGGATGAGGTTACAGGATTAGTGTGAAAGAAGCCATTAGGCTCACATTTTGATATAGGTGCATCTAAAAGAGAGACAGCTTTAAGGCTTACATATTTTTTTATTTACACTGGCCAGAAATCTTAAGGAAGCTATCTTAGAATCTGCATTTATTTATTTATTTATTCATTTATTTTTTTACATGGGCAGGCACCGGGAATCGAACCCGGGTCCTTGGGCATGGCAGGCAAGCACTCTTACCTGCTGAGCCACCGTGGCCCGCCCTGCACTTATTTTAAAAACTTCCTCATACCAATCAAAAATTCAAATCTTTGAAAGCCTTGTATTTTATTCCCTTTCTATTCTATGACACCTCTCATATTGACTATGTTGCTTATACCAAAAGTTCCTCCATGGAGTGTGATTCTGTGATTAAAATGGATGATACTGTCAGTCTTTACATTTTAGCTGTTTTTCTTTTAGCTACTCTAAGATGTTGGAGACCAAAGGAAACATCAATGTAATGATTCAGTAGTCATACTCATTTGTTAAAGCCTATCTTCTCTGTTATATGCCTCCTTCTCTTTTACTTCCTTTTTTTTTTGAAAAAAAATATGCAAAAAAGCAATAAATTTCAAAGTACATCACAACAATTAGTTTTAGACAGATTTCAGAGTTTGGTATGGGTTGCAATTCCACAGTTTTAGGTTTTTACTTCTAGCTGCTCTGAGGTACTGGAGACTAAAAGAAATATGATTCAGCAATCATACTCATTTGTTGAACCCTGCCTTCTCTGTATAACTCCACCATCAGCTTTGATCTTTCCCCCACTCTTCAGAGGTATTTGGGCTATGCTCATTCTATAATTTCCATGTTGGAAAGGGCTGTCAATAATATGGGATGAGGGATGAAATTAGTTGGTGTTCTAGAGAGGCTGGCACCTCTGCATTTTAGGGCTTATCTGGTCCAGGGACCCATCTGGAGGTTTTAGGCTTCTGGAAAGTTACTCAACTGCATGGAACCTTTGTGGAATTTTAGTTAATGCCCTAGGTGTTTAGGATTGGTAGGAATGGTTTTTGTTGGGGTTATGTTGGCATAGTAGATGTCAATGTCTAACTGAAGTTTGCATAAAAGTGACCTCCAGACTAGCCTCTCCACCCTATTTGAACTCTCTCAGCTACTGGTACCTTATTTTTTACACTTCTTTTCCCCTTTTTGGTCAGGATGGCATTGTTGATCCTACAGTGCCAGGGCCAGACTCATCCCTGGGAGTCATCTCCCATGCCACAGGAAGACTTTTACCCATGGAAGTCATATCCCATGTATGGGAATAGGCAATGGTTTCACTTTCAGAGTTGGACTTAGAAAGAGAGAGGCCACATCTGATTAGCAAAAGAGGTCCTTTGGACATGACTCTTAGGCATAGCTATAGGTAGGCTAAGCTTCTCCACTACGTACATAAGCTTCACAAGGGCAAGCCTTAAGATCAAGGGCTTGTCCTATTGATTTGAGTGTCCCTGATGTTTTATAGAGTATCCAGAGTTTCCCCAATGTAAAGCTTATTAGTACTATATATTTTTATCCCATCCCTTGAAGGACTTTGTGAATACTTTTCGATTATTTCCTTAATATATTCTGGGATGTATGCAGGCATTACATTAAGCTACACAGGATTGAAAGCTCTCATTCTTATCCTGGGCTCCCTGTGCTTGGATTGTTTAAATGATCTATCCAGACAGGTTGAGTCAGATTATGTGCTATAGAAAATCCAGATTCTGGACAAAATAAACCTTTCTTCCTTTGATTTCAAAGAGTAGGTGAAGTTCTAAAATACAGACAATGTCATTGTTACCCCTTTATTTCTTTAGCGAACAGTCTATTTCAAATTTTTTATTGTTTGAATTCTTATGACTGGGTTATAGGATTCTTTATATATTTTGAACATATTATAGAATAAATTATTTGCAAATATTGTTCCCCAGTCTATGGCCAGCTTTTTATTTTCTTAATAGCACATTTTGAATAACAAAAGTTTTTAAATTTGGGAAAGCCTAAATATTCATTTGTTTTTGTTTGTTCTCATTGAGTTCCCTTGAATAAATTATAAAATAATTCAGCATAACTAGGATTTTCTCAGTTTTTTCATAGTTTCATTTTATTACATCTTTGCACATAGTCCTATGACAGGTTTCAAATTAAATTTTATGAACTGCAGGTGAAAATTATTACTTTTTATGCTTATGGAGATTCCATTGTGCTAGTACCATTTATTTAAAAGATTATCCTTTTCCCTTTGATTGCATAGGTGTATTTGTTAAGAATCAGTTGAGTATTTATATTTTCTCTATTTGAAAAGTTTTTGCTTTCCATAAATATAGATGTCTATACTTATGACATTGTTAAACTGCAACTTTGTACAATTATCATATCTTTTTTCATGAAAACAAATAGTATAAGCTCTGCATCAATGTCTTACTTTTTAAAAATTATTTTGTCTCTTCTATGTCCTTTGTACTTCTAGATAAATTTTAGAAACAAGTTGACATTTTCTACTGAGAGCCTGCTAGAATTTTGACTGGAATTCTGTTAAATATATACATTAATTTGAGGAGTGTTAACTTCTTAACCATATCGACTTTTCCAATCCATAAACCTCATATATCACTTCTTTAGTTCAGATCTTTAATGTCTCTCAGCTATGTTTTGTAGCTTTCAGTGGTCATAGTTTTTGTGTATTAATTTATGAAAGTCTCTCTAAGTATATTTTTGTGCTATTGCAAAAGGTGTTATTTATTTAATTTCAAACTCTAATTATGTTGTTGCTGGTCCACAAAATACCACTAATATTTGTATATTTACCTGTATCTTGAAAACTTATTTGCTCGACTCCCAATTCTTGTGGCATTTTGTAAATTTAATGGAATTGTCTGCATAGATGATCATTTATCTGTGAATGGAAATGGTTTGGCTTCTGCCTTTCATATCTGCAAGTTTATTTCTTTTACTTGCCTTATTGTATTAGCTACATACTCCTGTGCAATGCTGAATTGAAAAGGTGACAATGTAAGTCACCTTTATATGAGATACAAAAAGAGTGCTTGATCAAATTATCAACCTTTAATGACAGAAGCCCATTGAAAACTCATTGTAAAATATAATTCCCTTAACTTGATTAAAAAATGCCTACTCAAAAACCTTCATTAATTATCCATACTTTATAATGAAATGTTGGAAACCAATTTTGAGTGGTAATGAACCAGTAAAGTTTGCTGGGTTCATTTGTGGTTTATTCTATACTGAATTGCCTAGACTATGTAAGAAAGAATGAAAAAGAAATGAAAAGTATAAGGATTGGAAAAGGAGACGAAGCTCATTATTCACTCATATTTTATGAGCTATATAGAAAATCCAGAATAATTTACATTATTATGTATGATAATCTAGAAATAATTCTAGATAAAATTTGACATAAGAATTAGTGTTATTATTCCCTACAGCAACAACATAAAAAGAAAAATGTGTCATAAAAACATTACATACCCAGAAATAATTCTAAGCAAAAAATATCAATAAAGCAAGAACTCTAATTCAACACAGTAAACAATAAAATATTTAGATATACAAAAGAAGACATAAATACTTAAGAGATACACAATGTATATGATTTGGAAGGCTAAATATTGTACAGATAACTATTCTCAAAGACTAAATATTGTATAGATAACTATTCTCCTCAAATGAATCTATAGAATCCATGCAATTCTAATAGAATAATGTATCATTGTATAGACTTTGAAACTTGTTATAAAATATATATGGGATTCAAAAGAACACGAATAGCCAGGAAGACTTTAAGAAGAACCTGTAAGACCATCTTTTCTATGAAAGTCAAGATTTGTTCCAGTTATGAGAACTATTAATTTAGAGTAGTGTTGCCCCAAGGGCAAACAAGTAAATCGTACAACAGAAAGCAGTGGTGAGATGTAGACCCTGTTTTGTCCATAGGTGGCTCAGCAAAGCAGTTGGGAAAGAAGTGCTTCAATAAATAATCATAGTATAATACTGGGCCTGTTTGTGAGGGGAAAATAAAACAACATCCAAACTTATATCATACACAGTCATCCAGTTTTTGTGGATTTTAGACCTAAATGTGAAAGTCACCATGAAATTTGAAAATAATATGACCTTGTTGTAAGAAATGTTTTCTTAAGTAACTACAAAAACAGTAATCATAAATGAGAAAAAGAGATGACTGTTTTGGATGACTTTCCAATGAAGAATCTCTATTTACCTAAAGACACCATTAAGACAATGAAAAGTTAAACAACTAAGTGGAAGAAAATGACTATAAATGTAACTGACAAAAGACACATATCTTGAAAATGTATTGAATTCCTGCAAATTAGTAAGAAAATAACTCCATAGTGAAAAATAGGAAAATGTTTGAAAAGGAACTTCATAAAATGGGAAATTTAAAAGGCCAAAAAACATTTTTAAAAGTGTTCAATAACATTAAGAATTATGAAGAGGCAAACTAAAACCAAAATGTCACAACCTGAAAAACCCTCCCAATTATCTAGATTTAAAAGTTTGAAAAACCAACTCTTGGCTAGTGTGTGTGACAATAGGAATTCAAAGATACTGCTGTGTATTATAAGATTTAGACATTTTTGAAAAGACATTTACATTATTTATAACTATGCTTTCCAAACTGGTAGCCACTACCCACTTCTAAGTACTTAAAGGAAAATTCTTTAAAATTACATAAAATGGATAATTCAGTTCCATAGTCATACAAGCCACATAAGCTTTGCATAGCCACATATTGGATGGCACTAATATAAAACATTTCTATCATCAATCACATAAAGTTCTAATAGAATGATCTAGAAACTTTAGATCCTAAGACAATCCTACTTCTACTTCTGTATCCTAAAGGAAGCATATTCATGTGGCATACAGGTATGTATTCAAAACTCAAAAAAATGAAAAGACATAAATGCTCATCAATAGTGAAGTAGATATATAACTTGGGGTATATTTTTATTATGGTATATTATAAAGCAACAAAAATGAACTAAATACTATTATATGACAAAAATTGGATGAACCTAAAAAAAAAAAATAAAATATTGAGTTAAAGAAGCCAGGCACAGAGAAACACATACATTATATTTCCATCCATATAAAGTTCAAAACCAAGAAACAATTATGTATTATTTGGGAATATACCAATAAACGGTACTGTTTTTAAAGAAAAGAAAAATGTGATAAACAAAAGCCATGATAATTAACTCTAAGCAAAGTGGGTGGGATGGGGATTTTACTTGGAAGATGCATTCAAAGATATCATTGAGTTCTAGCAATATTTGCTTTCAGAGAATGTAATCTATATACTTAATTTCATGCAATTCTCTGCACATTTGATATATTATAATTTTTATATATAAAATAAATTCTTTCCTCTAAAGAAGAAACAAAAAATGACCAAAGTCAATTTTTTCATCATCCTCATAACTGTTAGAAATGTTTGCTAAATCTTTATTTTGTATATATGATCACATCTACGTGCTATTAATAGCTTTAGAGATAAGTATTACAGTTGTTATTTTCATATGAAGAACAAAGGCCCAGAGATTTGAATATGTTTTTGTATTCACTGATCAAGTTTATTGTATATATCTTTTCTTCTTTTCAGACTTAGACCCCATATATCATATTTTCATTGAACATTGACATGAGTTTAAATACCTAAAATGAAATCATTTCACTCTGGGAAATAAGGCATAAAAATAGAATGATGCTTTAAGAGAACAAAACCAGAAAAGTCAGTGTGTAGGTTTGGTATGTGTGTGTGTGTGTGTGTGTGTGTGTGTGTGTATACATATATATATCTCTTTTTTTTTGCATGGGCAGGCTCCAGGAATCGAACCTGAGTCTCCCACACAGCAGGTGAGAATTCTGCTACTGAGCCACTGGTACATGGCCCTAGTGTGCTGGTTTGAAAGGATTATGTACCCTAGAAAGTCCATGTTTTAATCTGAATCAATCTTGTGGGAGCAACCATTTCTTTTAATCCCAATTCAATAATGTAGGTTGGAAAGTTGATTAGGTTATCTCCATGGATGTATGACTCATCCATTTGTGGGTATTAACCTTTTGAATAGAGGAAGATGTGACTCGACCCATTCCAGGTGGGTCTTGATTACTTTAAGGATTTTCAAAGGATTCTAAAAGAGGAAGCATTTTGGAAAAGTCTTGAGATTCTGAGAGATCAGAGAATGATGACAGGATGACAGGAGTTATGAAGCAGAGAGCCCATGTCACCAGAGATCTTTGGAGATGAAGAAGGAATATGTCCTTGGGGGAGCTTCATGAAACAAGAAGCCTGGAGAGAAAGCTAGCAGACCTCACCATGTTCACTACATGCCCTACCAGTTGAGAGAGAAACCCTGAACATCAGTGGCCTTCTTGAACCAAGGTATTTTATCCTGGATGCCTTAGATTGGACATTTATATAGATTTGCTTTAACTTAGACATTTTTTTGGCCTTAGAACTGTAAACTAGCAACTTAATATATTACCCTTTTCAAAAGCCATTCTAGTTCTGGTATACTGCATTCCAGCAGGTAGCAAACTAGAACAGTAAGTCAATAAACTTGTAACAGAAGACTATAAATGGCAGTTCAATAACGTGTGAAAAGCGTCACTACATTTTTATGGACACCAACAAGGTAATAGTGTACAAGCTTATTACAGGTCCAAAGATTAAGGAATAAATAAAAATGGAGATAAATAAAAACTATTTTGATTACATCACACAAACTAATTTTTTGCTCTTAATATTGTTAATAATTCAGTTCCCCAATCTAAACCAATTTTCTCTCACTAAAATATAGTGTAAAATCCATACTTATATGTGCTCATTAAATTGCATTTGATGAGCACATCAAATCCAATAAAGGAAAATACTTTAGACTGAAAAATCATGGTATAAAAGTTTTGTACTCACCTACCAGTGACAGTTTTACATAATAAAGAATGAAGTAATTCAGTATCTCAAAGTTGTTTAGAGAGCCAGGTAAAAGCAACAAAGAAATTTTAATAAAGTTCTACTGAGAAGTGCTGAGGCTTAAATATGTAACTGCCTTTTCTCCTCGGCCTTCATAGATAATTCTGACAACCAAAAGATCTTTGATATACTTGCTTTCCTGTTTTCACCTTTCCTCTCTTTTTTCATCCTTCCAACATATTACCTTCCTTCTTATTCTTTCCCTGGTGTCCTACCATGCACACATTTGCTAATAAATTGCTGTAGTAAAGTTTTACCTTTCTCCTCTCAAATAAAATGTTTTGCTTGAACCCTATTGGCTGATTACTATTATCTCAATGAAATCAGTGTCCTCCCATTATTCCATCACTGAGCTTCAGAGCAGTTGTCTTCACCCTCATGAACTACAGAGAAACTTTTCTTGTCTGTATCCCTACTGTTTTTTTCCCCTTTAATTAGAGAAGTTTGTGGGTTTTCAGAACAATCATGAAAAAAATGCAGAATTCCCATATGCCACAATAACACCATTTATTAGAATTGATGATAGCTCATTTTTATAATTGTACTATTAATGAAAGCCCATGGCTTAACTTAGGGTCCACTGTGTCTGTGGCATAGTACCATGGATTTTTGTAAACATTTTTATCCTGTTCCCATATATGCAATCTAACATTTTCCCTTATAATCATATTCAGGTATGTGTCCCAGTGCTGCTAATGGCAACAGTGTGCTGCCATCACCACCATCCATTACCAAAACCTTTCCATGATTCCAAAGAGGAACCTTGTACATTTTAAGCTTTTACTTCCCATACCCTATCCCCACCCCCCATCATCTGGTAACCTGTATTCTAGATTCTGACTCCATGGGTTTGCTTATTCTAATATCCAAGTTAAATAAGTTGAAGGATTTCTTTATATATTCTAGATGTTAATCCTTTATCAGATGTGTGGTTTCCAAATATTTTCTCCCATTACATAGGTTGCCATTTTGCTCTCATGACCAAGTTCTTTGAGGAACAAAAGTTTTTAATTTTGATGCGGTCCCATTCATCTACTTTTTCTGTTGTTGCCTATGTTTTTGGGTGTAAACTCTAAGAAACCATTGCCTAACACAAGGTCCTGAAGATGCTTCCCTATTTTTTCTTCTAGGAATTTGATAGTTCTAGCACTTATATTAAGGTCTTTGTTCCATTTTGAGTTGATTTTTGTATTTGGTGTGAGGTAGTGGTCCTCCTTCTTTTTTTTTGTAAATAGAAGATACAGTTTTCCAGCACCATTTGTTGAAGGAACTGTTCTTTCCAAATTTAGTAATCTTTGCCGCCTTGTCAAAAATACATTGACCATAAAGGTGAGGGTTGATTTCTGAGCTTTCAATCCTATTCTTTGGTCTAAATGTCTGTCTTAGTACCAGTACCATGCTGTTTGGCTTAGTGGTAAGTTTTGAGATTGGGAAGTGTAAGTCCAGCAATTTCATTCTTTTTCAAGATGGGTTTCGCTATTCAGGGCCCCTTACCTTTGTACATAAGTTTGATGACTGGCTTTTCCATTTCTTAAAAGAAGGTTAAATTTTTAATGGGATTCTGTTGACTCTATAAACTGTTTTGGATAATATTGACATCTTAACAATATTTAGTCTTCCAATCCATGGACACAGAATATCCTTCCATTTATTTAAGTCTTTTTAAATTTCTTTTAGCAATGTTTTGTAGCTTTCTGTGTACAAGTCCTTTACTCCTTGCTTAGATTTTTCCTAAATATTTGAATCCTTTAGTTGCTTTTGTGAGTGGAATTCACATTGTTTTTGTATAGAAATACTACTGATTTGAAGATATTGATCTTGTACCCTGCCACTTTGCTGAATTCACTTATCTCTAGGAGCTTTTTGTGAATTTTTCAGGGTTTTCTTCATATACGTTCATATAATCTGCAAATAGAGAAAGTTTTTATTCTTCTGCTCCAATTTGGATTACTGGTATTTCTTTTCCTTGCTTAATGCTCTGGCAAGAACTGCCAGTACAATGTTGAATAACTGTGGTGACAGTGGGCATTCTTGCCTTGTTTCTAATCTCAGAGGGGGAGTTTCTGTCTTACACCTATTGTAAGAATTTGAGATTTTGCCACGCAAAGGAAGACTCCAAGAGACGTTCTCTCATGCAACATGCAAGGGGTTTATTTTCTACACATGCGTGGGGCTCACTGAACACGCAGGAACAGAGAGCCCCAAGCCTGAGTTTGTAAAAGTTTTTAAAAGGGATAAGATGAGGGGGGTGGGGTCGAGCATGGGTCACAGGTGCTGTTTTGCAAAAAGCAGATAAGAGCAGTTTTATAACAAGCACTTTTAACAGTTTCACAGCGAGCATTTCTTGAGCATGAGTCATGGGAGTGGCTATTGCAGATAGACGCAGTTTTACAACAAGTAATTTAGGCGCAAGGAGTCAAGGGGGGGGGGGCGAGAAACAGATAACCGTCCTGGGAAAGTCTCGGATTGTTTACTTTCAACCTGATGGGGCCCATAATTCTTTTCTTTATAATTCTTAACTCACACCAAATGCATAGCCATGAATATAAAATGACACAAATGCTTTTGCTGGATATTTCAGAAGCTAAAATACATGTAAATAGCGAAATTAAGCAGGAAAAATTAGCTACTGTTAAGCTTTATAAAATCCCTTTTTACACTATAAGTAGGATGTTAGCTGTGGGTTTTTTCATATATGCCCTTTATCATGTTGAGAAAGTTTCCTTCTATTCCTAGTGTTAAGTGTTTTTATCAAGAAAATGTACTATATTTTGTCAAATGCCTTTTTTGCATTGATTGGGGTGATGATGTGTTTTTGTTTCCCTTCATTCTGTTAACGTGATGCATTACATTAATTGATTTTCTTCTGTTGAGCCAAAGTTGTATACCAGGAATAAATCCCATGTGATCATGTTGTATAATTATTTTACTTTGCTGCTGGACTTGGTTACTAGTATTTTGTTGATGATTTTTGCATCTATATTCATAGGGGATATTGATCTGTAGTTTTCCTTTCTGTAGTATCATTATCCAGCTTTGGTATGAGGGTGATGTTGGCTTTGTAGAATGAGTGAGGGAGTGTTCCCTCCTCTGCAATGTTTTGGAAGAGTTTGAGTGGAGTTGAAGCTAAGTCTTCCTGGGATGTTTGGTAGGATTCTTACAGAAAGCCATCTGGTTCTGGGCTTTTTGGGAGGTTTTAGGTTGTGGATTCAATCTCTTTACTAGTAATTGGTTTGTTGAGATCTTTATTTCTTCTTGAGTCGATGTAGGTAGCTTGCATATTTCTAAGAACACATCTAATTCATTTAGTTTATCTAAATTATTTGCATATAGTTATTTATAGTATCTCCTTATAGTTCCTTCATTTCAGCAGGGTCTGTAGTAATGTCCCCTTTTCATTTATGATTTTTTTATTTGTATCCTAGCTCTTTTTTTCATTGTTAGTCTGGCTAAATGTTTGTAGATTTTATTGATCTTTTCAATGAACCAACTTTTTGTTTTGTTTATTCTGCTTGTTTATTCTGCTTTTTGTTTTGTTTTGCTTTGTTTTATATTTCTTTTATCTTTACTCAAATCTTCATTATTTCCTTCCCTCTTGACACCTTGGGTTTATTATATTCTTCTTTTTCTACTTTTTCCAGTTTTTTGGTTAGTTTTCTGATTTAAAATCTTTCTTCTTTATTAATGTAAGAATTTAAGGCTATAAATTTCCCACTAGATACTCTCTGCATCCCATAAGTTTTGGTATTTTCCATTTTCATTTTCATTTGCTAATGATATTTCTTAATTTTGCTTCTGGTTTCCTCATTAACCTCTTGGTCATTTAAGAGTATATGATTTAATCTCAATATATTTGCAAATTTTCCATTTCTCCTTTTATTGATTTCTAGTTTCACTGTGGTTGGAGAATTGCATTGTATAATTTCAATATATTTTTATTTATTGAGACTCAGTGTGTGACCCATGTTCTATCTTGGACAATGATCTATGAGCACTTGAGAACAATGTGTACTGTTTTTGTTGGGTGCAGTGTTCTATATTTGTTAGGTCTAGTTAGTTTAGAATGTCATTCAAGTCCTGTACTTCCTTACTGATCTTCTAACTAGATGTTCTATCCATTACTGAGAGTGGTATGTTAAATTCTCCTAGTATTACTGTATAGCTATCAATTTCTCCCTCCATATCTGTCAGTTTTGCTTCTTATATTTAGGGGCTTGCCTGTTAAGTGGATATATATTTTTAATCATTACATCTTCCAGTTGATTGGTCTACTTTATCATTATATAATGACCATCATGGTCCCTCATAACTATTTTTTACTTAGTGTCTATTTTTATCTGATGTTAGCATAGCCATCCCAGCTCACTTGGTTACTAATTGCATGGTATGCATTTTTTATATCCTTTCATCTTCAATCTACTTGTATCTTTGAATTTGAATTTAATTTCTTGCATGCAGCGAATAATTGGCTCACACATCTTTATCCATTCTGTCAGTTTCTGCCTTTTGACTAGAAAGTTTAATCCATTTACATATCATTAATGATAATACAAGACCTTATTCTACAACTTCTCTATTTAGCCTTTGTAAGTCTTATACTTTTATTCCCCTCACTTCCGTTATGCCTATCCTTATAGGTATTTGCATTTTAGTATTATATCATTCTGAATGACTTCTCATTTGTATCTGGATGTATTTTTCATCTGTTTTCCTTGTGGTTACTATAAGATTAAAATGTAACACCCTAAATATAGTAAAATCTTATTTGGTTTGATACCATCTTAACTTCAGTAGCATGCACATATGTTTTCCTATAGCCCTCAGTACCCCAATCATTTTTTTTCTGGTAAATTGTTACCATTTATACTTTTGTACATTGAATGTCCAAAAACTTTGATTTACCTTTACTTTTCAGGCATTTCCATTTAGCACCTGTAAGAACAAAGAATAGAATTACATACTAAACCATACAGTACAATAATATGGCATTTATAATTACCCAAATAGTTACCTTTAATGCAGGCATTTCTTTCTTTCTGCTGCTTCAAAACAGTATCTAGGGTCTATACCTTTCAGTCTGGAGAATCCACATTAGCATTGCCTAAAGGTCCAATCTAGTGCTGATGAACTCCTTCAGGTTTTGTTTATCTGAGACTGTCTTAATTTCTCCTTCATTTTTAAACATTTTTTATTATTAATATAACATATATAAAAAAAAGCAATAAATTTAAAAGTAAATTTTGACAATTAGTTATACAACAGATTTCAAAGTTTGGTATGGGTTACAGTTCACTATTTCAAGTTTTTCCTTATAGCTGATTCAAGGCACTGGAGACTAAAAAGAAATAATAATATAATGATTAAGTTGGCATGCTCATTTGTTAAATCTTAGCTTCTCTGTTATAGCTCCTCCTTCTCCTTTGATCCTTCCCCCTGTTTAGGGATATTTGAGTATGTCCATTCTAACTTTTTTCATGTTGAAAAGGGGTGCTGACAATATATGATAGGGGGATGGAACTGTTGATATTCTTGGAGAGACTGGCACCTCTGGGTTTCAGGACTTTTCTGGCTTAGGAATCATCTGAAGGTTATAGCTTTCTTAAGTAAAACTTAAGTAAAGTAAACTTAGTATGTGCAACTTTTATAGGATCTCAGTTAGAGCCCTAGGTTTTCTTTAGGGTTAGCAGGAATGATGTTGAAGGGGTTGGCATACCCTGGCAATTAGCAATGTCTAGCTAAGGCTTGCATAAGAGTAACCTCCAGAATATTCTCTCAACTCCATTTAAACTCTCTTAGCCACTGATACTGTATTTTGTTATGTTTCTTTACCCCTTTTGGTCAGCAAGGCATTGTCGATCCCACGGTGCCAGAGCCAGACTCATCCTGGGAGTCATGTCCCATATTTCCAGGATGAGTCACACCCCTGGATGTCATGTCCCACCTGGACGTCATGTCCCACGTAGGTGGGGGAGGGGAGAAAAGTAAGAACTTTACTTGCAGAGTTGGGATAAGAGAGAGAGAGAAAGAGGTCACATCTGATCAAGGAAACAGTTTCTCTGGAAGTAAATTTTAGGCATTTTTATAGGGAGGCTTAGCTCTTCCACCACAGAAATGAGTTTTATAAGATCAAGCCTTAAGATCTAGGACTTGACCTATTAACTTGGGAATCCCTAGTGTTTGAGAAAGTATCATCTCCCTCATTTTTTTTTTTACATGGGCAGGCTTCAGGAATCAAACCCAGGTCTCTGACACAGCAGGAAAGAATTCTGCCACTGAGCCACCAGTGCACTGCCCATCTCCCTCGTTTTTGAAAAAAAAAGAATTGAGTATAAAATTCTTGGCTGGCACTTGTTTTCTATCAACACTTAAAGTATTTCAACCCACTGCCTTTTTGCTCTATCATTTCTGCTGAGAAATTGGCATTCAATCCAATTGAGATATTTCTGTACATAACATGTTCTTTTTTTCTTGTAGCTTTCAGAACACTCTCCTTGTCTATTGCATTTGGCATTGTAATCTATATATAATCAGAGTTTTTTTATGTTTATCTTGTTTCATGTTCTTTGAGCTTCTTGGATGTGCATATTCACGTCTTTTGCTAAGTTTGGGGAGTTCTCAGTCATTATTTCTTTGACTATTCTTTATACCCCTTTCTCACATTCTTCTCCTTCTGGAAGTATGATAAGCATATATTGGTGCTCTTGATGCTGTCTCATAGCTGTCTTAGACTATTTTCTATTTTAATACTTCTTTATTCTTTCTGTTCCTCAGCTTCACCCATTTGAAGTGTCTTGTATTCAAGTTCATTAATGCTTTCTTCTGCCAGGTCCATTCTGCTCCTGAAACTCTCCTGGGTATTTTTCATTTCAGTTGTTATGGTATTCAACTCCAGCAGTTCTGTTTGGTTCCTTTCTAAAATTTCCATCTCTTTACTTAGATTCACAAATTGTTCATTCGTTGTTTTCCTGATATCATTTAATTATTTCTCTGTACTTTCTCTCATCTTCTTAAGCATTTTTGAGATCATGTTTTAAAGGCTTTGTTCAGTGTGCTGGTTTGATATTGTTATGTGCCCCAGAAAAGACATGTTCTTCTAATCCAAGTTTGTGGGTGCAGGCCAATTATGTTGGAACATTTTGATTATGTTGTTTACATGGAGATGCGACCCACTCAATTCAAGGCAGGTGTCATGGTCAGGTTCATGTGTTAACTTGACCAGGTGGTAGTACCTGTTTGTCTGGTTGGGCAAGTGCTGGCTTGTCTTTTGCTGTGAGGATATTTCATAAAATTAAATCATGATCACGTAAGCTACATCCATGGATGATTCCATTTGTAATTAGCCAAGGGGAGTGTCTTCTTTAATGAGTGATACTTAATCTAATCACTGGAAGCCTTTTAAGGAGGATTCAGAAGAGACACGCTCTCTTCCTGCTTCGGCCAGTGAGCCTCTCCCATGAAGTTCAACCAGACCCACCCACGGAATTGTTAGCTTCACAGCCTTCCCTCCAGATTTTGGACTCTACATTCCCATAGTTATGTGAGACACTTTTATAAATTTTGCATTTACAAATATGTCCTGTTGATTCTGTTTCTCTAGATAACCCTAACTAATACAATTGGTCTTAATCCTTTTTGGGAACCCTTTATGAAAGAGAGCTGAGAGAAGCTAAGAGAGGAAGAAAATACCCACAGTCACATTTGGGAGAGAAGGGCCAGCAGACCTCACCATGTGCCTCCCCATGTGATAGTGGAACCCTGGATACCATTGACCCTTCTTCAGAGTCAACCATTATCAAATCAAAGCATACATTCAATATATCCACATTCTTGTCTTCTTTGCTGGTGTTTTCTGAAATTGTATCCACTTATTTTTGACAGACCATCATTTCCTGATTGTTTGTCTTGTACTTTTTTGTTGTACACTGTACATTTTAATGTTTTGAACTGGTAACTCTTGGGTTTGTAACCAGATGTGATAAGACAGATATTTTCTCGAGCTTCAACCCTCCCATCAGGAATGTCTGCCCAAGGGGAATGCAGTGCACAGGCTTTTCCTGTCTTTCTGCACCTGTGTTTTGTCCTTGGCTTTTGCTTGTGAGTTGTCTTGGTCTTTCCCTATTTATAAGCTTTTGGTTATCCCCTCTTGTTCTAGTTTTGAAGCTACTTAAATGCAACATACAGAAATAGAATGACTTTTAAAAATAAGAATTTATTACATTTTTATAGTTCTAAGGCCATGAAAATGTCCAAATTAAGGCAAGTCTATAAAAATGTCCAAATCAAGGTACCAATAAGAAGTCACTTTCACTCAAAAAAGGCCAATGAGGTTCAGGGTTTGTCTTTCAGCTGGAAGGGCACATGGTAAAATCTGTTAGCTCTCTCTGCTAGCATCTTGTTTCATGAATCTTCCCTGGGGGCATTTTCCTTCTTCATCTCCAAAGTTCTCTGGCTGTGTGGGCTCTCCTTTTTCCAAAATGGTTCCCTCTTAAAGGGCTCTACTAGCAACCCCACCTTGAATGGGTGGATCACATCTGCATGGAAACAATCAAAAAGATTCCACCCAGCAATACTGAATGAGGTTTAAAGAACTTGGCTTTTGGGGAGTAAACCAGTTTCAAATCAGCACATCTGTTTCCCAGGAGACAGACCTCCCTCTCTTGGATGTTTGACACTTGGAAAGCCTTCATACCAGACTTTCTGAATACCTTCTTAGTACTCCTTTCATTGTCTCAATTTCCTTTTGCCTGGAGGGAAAATTCTGAGAAGATGGCCACCCCCAGTAAGGCTTCTCCAAGTCAGTCTTTCCAAGCAAAAACATGGCCAGGAACCCCAAAGTTTGGCATAGAACATCTCCAAAGTGCCCTTGGGGAGGGAGCAAGAAGGACTCCAAAAGCTTCTCTGATGGCTTTCTTCTGGCCTCTGGAGGTTTAATTTTAAATATTTGTTTAAGATAGTTACAACCCATATGATAGTTGTTTTGATGGGAGGTCTGTTTCCTGGAGCTCCCTACTTTATCTTTTCCAGTAGTCTCTCTATCCTTATTTTTAAGAATTTTGGCATCTTGACAAAAATTTTCCTTTTGCCCATAACTCTGCCGTGATTCAGAGTAGTTCCAATCATAATTCAAAATGAAATTATTTCAGTTGAATTTCAGCAAATTTGACCTTATTCCAAATTTTGGGTGTCTTTGTAAAAATTGTATATAAAATTTTTATATACAATTAGGGAGGGGTATGGATTCTTGCAGAGGTAAAGGAAATGTCTTCATATAGAGCATAGTAGTGAAGGCATGTCTATTTACTTAGGTTGGACAGTATGATGTGTGAATAAAAATGCTTAAAGATGAACAGAAAGAACAAGTGCTAGAAAAAATGTGGAGAAAGTTATGTACCTATGCATGGTTGGTAGGAAAGCTGAGAGGTACAGCCCCTCCAGAAGGCAATGTGGTGGTTCTACAGGAGATTAGGGGTGGGGTTTACATATGATCCTACAACCACATTGCTAGGAATATACATGAAAGAACTGAGAGTGGGGACACAAATGGACATTTGCACACAGGTGTTTATGGAGGCAGGGTTCATGATTTGCCATGGATAGAGGTGAGGTGGTCAAGGGTATAAAGACTGAGGGAAGGAAGGGGAAACTGGACTATTAAGCAGCCCCAAGAAGGAATGAAGTTGTGAGGAATGCAACTATGTGAATGAAACTTAAGGACAGTAGGCTGAAACAAAATGACAAATATTATCATGGACTAACTATACTGTATAAACTCGTAGAATTGAAGTCAAGAGCATAGATTGACAGGCTGGGACCTATTGTAAAGGGTCCTAGATTGTAAGCTCTTACGTCAATCACATATATTCAGGAATTGTAACTGTTATTTCTAAATTCTGAGAAATACTGAGCTGTTTGTATATTTATTCGTTCCCAGAAACTTTGGGTGTCTGTGTGACAATTGAGATTTAAAGTTAGAGCTCTAAAGCTAGGAAAGTCAGCATTAGCCCACACAGCAAACGTTAAAATAGTGATTAGACTTTGACTAGAGATATGAATGAAGCTGATCTGGATAGGACTAAGGTAAATCAGAATGCTCAGTAAAGGATAAAGGATATCATCCATATTTTAAATGGACAACTTCTGTGTGAGACTAAAGGGAGAGATATTTATTTCGTTCAAAATTTATATTTTGGTTAGCACATTACCTAATTTAACTTGTATGGTCAGTTTAGTTGAGTATCATAAGTACATGGAAACTTGAATAGGATGTGAGATCCTATTGGTTTGTACAAGTTAGTGTGATGCCCTGATATATCCCAGAGTAATTTGGGCAGAAAATAAAAGAAAAATATTTCCAAAGTCCTCTTGGAGGACTAGGGAGAAAGGAAGAAATATTCACATTCCCCATCTAGGGAATTCTTAATATTCTCGTACGCAGTGAGGACAACCAATTCAATAGGCTGAGCCCTTGATCTTGGGGTTCATCCCTATGAAACTTATTCCTGCAAAAGGGAAGCTAAACATACTTATACTTATGCCTAAGTCAGCTCCAGAGAATCTCTTTTGTTGCTCAGATGTGGCCCCTCTCTCTTTTAGCGACCTCAGCAGGTGAACTTGCAGTCCTCCCCAGATACGTGGGACATGATTCCCAGGGGGTAAATCTCTCTGGCAATGTGGGACAGAACTCCCAGCACCATGGAATGAGAAAACCTTCTTGACCAAAAGGGAGAAAAGAGAAATTAAATAAAATAAAGGTTAAGTGGCTGGGAAATTTCAAACAGAGTTGAGAGGTAAACCTGGAGGTTATTGTTTTGCGTTTTATAGATACCCCTTCTTAGTTTATGGCATGTTAATTAGAGTGACTGGAGGGAAGTACCTGAAACTGTTGACCTGTGTTCCAGTAGCCTTGATTCTTGAAGATGATTATATAATGATATAGCTTTTACAGTATGACTATGTGTGTGATTGTGAGAACCTTGTGTCTGATGCTCCTTTTATCCAGGGTATGGACAAATGAGTGAAAAAATAAGCATAAAAATAATCAAATAATTAAGGGGGATAAAGGATAAAAATTGGGTAGATTGAAATACTAGTGATCAGTGAGAGGTAGGAGAAAGGGGTATGGATATGGGATGTATAAGTTTTTTCTTTTTTCTTTTTATTTCTTTTTTGGGAGCTATGCAAATGTTATAAAAATGATTATGGTGATGAATACACAACTGTATGATGATATCATGATCAATTGATTGTATACCATATATGGACTATGTGTGTAGGAAGATTTCTCAAAAAATATTAAAATATACCTATATATATATAGGTATATTTTTCTTCTTGAAAAGAAGGACTTGATTAATAAGAAAAGTGGGTTGAAATGAAACAGCCTTATTTTATCTCTTCTGGTTACAGGCGGAATGGTTACAACCATTGGTGGAAGCATATTTTCAGTGTACTATTTTTAAATACTATCAAAACTGTCTATTAAGAATAAGGCCAAATCTGCAGTATTCACAGTTTCCAATGGATAGAGGTGGTCTAAGGGTGCCCTGACTGATGAATGGAAGGGTGAACTGTGATGTATGCATGCAACAGAATATTGAGTGGCTGCAAGAAGGAATGAAGTAGGTGAATGGACTTTGAGGAGGGTATTTTGAGTGAAATAAGCCAGAAATGAAAGACAAATATTATAACACCTCACAAATACGGACTAGCTACAATGTGCAAACTCTAAGAATTGAACCTGAGAGCCTAGGTTATCAGGGGAAGGCTTATTGTACAGATTCCTAGATTGTAAGCTCTTACAGCAGTCCTGAGTTATAACAATTATTTCTGAATTTTGAGATGCTGAGTTCTTTGTGTATAACTTGGTTTGTTCCTATAATTTTGGCTATCTGTGTGCTTCCTGAGACTCAGAGCTAGAGTTCTGCAACTCTGAAAGTCAGCATTACCCCATACAACAACTGTTTTAAAATCTGAAAAAGAATCAGACTTTAATTTCTGTGGGAGACTGTTCTAGTTTGCTAGTGCTGGAACGTGATATACCAGAAATAGAATGCCTTTAGAAAAGGGGATTTTATTAACTTGCAAGTTCACAATTTTAAGGCCATGAAAATGTCCCAATTAAAGCAAATCTATAGAAATATTCAATATAAGGCACCAACAAGAGTTTACCTTCACCCAAGAAAGGCCGATGAAGTTCAGGATTTTTCTCTCAACTGGAAAAGCACATCGTGAACATGGCGACATCTGCTAGCTTTTTCTCCCAGTTTATTCTTTCAGGAAGCTCCCCCAGGGGTGTATTCCTTCTTCATCTCCAAAGATCTCTGGCTGTGTTTGCTCTGGTGGTTCTCATGGCTCTCTTCTCTCATGGCTCTGTCCTGAAGGTTTCCTCTTTCAAAGGTTCCAATAAAGTAATCACGTTAGAAGGAAATCCAAACTAGCCCATGTGGAGGGCTCATGTGGAGAGGAACTGAGCATACATGAAAAAAGAACGATTCCTACTCAGTTTCTAACTACTCCAGCTCTCTGCTGTTCTAGTTCCAGTCACCACTCTATGCCAACCACATGAGAAATCCTGAACCACACCCAAATTCTTGACCCACAACAACTATGAAAGGTAATAAATGATTATTGTCACTAGATTTGGGGATGATATGTTATGGAGCAATACAAAGATTCATTTCTAGTCCTTGGGTGCTGGTAGTACTTAATAGACATCTTTGGAAAATTTATTTAATAAAAAAAAATAGAATAAGATAATATTAAACTCAACTGGACCTCAGATTGTAATAACAATAGCCACATCCACCACAACCATAACACATCCAGAAACCAATTATATATTGAATATTGGAGGCATAATCTTAAAAATGTATTGTACTGAGACTTCCAGGAAGATGGCGGACTAGGATAGGCTGAGTTAATCCCTGCTCCATGGAATGAAGTGACAGTAAAATGACAAGGACTGCAGTTTCCAGGGAATAAGTTACCAGAGGGGGTCTTCTACACTATGTAAAGAAGTCCTGGATGAAAAAGTTGAGAAACTGGGACAGAGAGAATAGGGTGAGTGTGCTCGGGTGTGCCCCCACCAGAGACAAAGTGGAATGCAAGAAAGTGTGGGACCAGAGGAACGAAGTGCCTGTACTCTCCAGCCTACTCCCACCGCTAGTTTGGGAGATCTTTCCTCACAACTCTACAGCTGGCAGCTCCTGTTGGGGAACTGGAAGCCAGCAAATTTGTTTTCTCTGTGCATAGAGACCATTCAGTCAGTGCACAGTGCCTACTACTCCTGACCTCTGAGACTGGCTGTTGTGGACGCCTGTTTTTTTTTGGCAGAGAATGGGGGCCCTCACTCTGGGAGAAGGGAGAGATGCCTAATGGAGCCCGTCTGACATCTGGCCGATGAAGGAGAATCATCGAGTCCTGATACTGCTCCCCCTCCCAATGGAGGTCCAGAAACCTTAGGTGTGCACAGACAGTGAGGTTGGGTTGAAGCAGCATGCCAGTCTGTGAATTGTCAGGAATTTCCAGGTTGACTGTGGGAGACAGTCTGGTGATTCCTCAGAAAATTAAATATCGAGTTGCCCTCTATGACCTGGCATATATATTTGGCATATACCCAGAAGAGCTGACAGCAGTGACATGAACAGACATTTTCACACTAATATTTATTAGAAGCATTACTCACAATTGCCAAAAGATGGAAACAATCTTCGTGCCCATCAACAAATGAGTGGATAAACAAAATGATTTTTTAAATATTTTGGATATGCAAAATATATATTCAATGGAATATTATGCAGCAGTAAGACAAAATGTTGTCCTGGAGTATATGACAACATGGATCAACTTGAGGACCTAGTGCTGAGTGAAATAAGCTAGATAAAAACAGGATAGATACTGTATGATTCTGCTTTTATGACCCTGGTAAAGGTAAATTCAGAATTTTAAAATATAGAATACAGGGGACCTAGAGATACACAGAATTAGGGTGAATGGTTACCTAATGAAGTTGAACTTAAATGTAAGGGAATGGATAGAAGTGACGGTAGTTCATTAGTGGGTCTATTAGTAATATTGCCATATTGAAAGTGAATATAATTGAAAGGCCATTGTATAGAGCCATGTATCCCACCAATTAACACTACAAATATTAATACGTTCTTGCATGGAATACGTCAAAGGTATGATTCTTTTACGAAGATTCCATAAAAGAGAGGTATAGGTAGAAAATTACTATTGCATGCTATGGCCTGTAGATAACAGGAAGACATCAATAGCACCACAGCACTACCAGGGTTATATAATTGGGAGGGGAGACAAGAGTTAAGGGGAGGTTTAGATTTGCTGTTTGATAAGGGTGTGTTTATCTATTATTTTTCTCTTTAGAAATATGAAAATTGTCTGAAATTGAGAGGGTTGACGATAGTAAAACTAAGAGAGGATACTATAAGATATATATTGCTATTTTAGACATTATCCATGATGCCTAATGGATGGAGGTGGCTGAAGGGCACATTAACTGAGAAGCAGAAAGACAGACTGTGGTGTACACATATGATGGAATATCGTGTGGACACAGAAGGAGTGAAGTCATGAGGCATGTAATGAAGTAAATGAACCTTGGGGAAATTATGTTGGGTAAAATAAGCCAGAAAAAAAAGGACAAATCTTGTGTGGTTGATTTTGGAAAATACTTACAAGAAAACTAGGGCCTAGACTGTAAGCTCATACCGCACTCACATTTAGTATGGAGTCGTGTTATTTCTCTCTAAGTCCAACTCTTCAAGGAATATCATTACCCTCTGCTGTATGTGGGACAAGACATCCAGAGGTGAAATTCTCCCTGGCAACATGGGATTTGACTCCCAGAGATGAACCTGGTCCTGGTACCATGGGATTGACAATGGCTTCCTGACCAAAAGGTGAAAAAGAAATATAACAAGATAAGGTATCAAAGGCTAAGAGAGTTCAAATAGAGTAAAAAAGTCTATTCTATAGACTTTTAGAGTAAAAAAGGCTACTCTTACGCAAGCTTCAGCTAGGTATTGCTAATTGCCATGGTTTGCCTGTCTTTAGCTACATAACATGTGAGGTATATAAGATCCCTCATTAAAGTTTGTGCTGGACTACCATAAAAATGCTATGTGTCACACATTTATGGATGACTCATAATCCAAAGCAAAGTACATCCTATGCAATTGAGAAAGGATACTGGGGGGGCAATACCTTGAATTTTTCAGTCCTGTCAATGATGTAGTACTGTCACGAGGATAATTGAACTGACCCTTCACTCTATAAATAAGTATGGCTATTATTTGTGAGATTTAGAAACATTTGTGGCCAGGATGGCTTCATAGCTATTCTTGGTTTGAGGGCCCTCAAGATCTGTGATTACTGAAAGAAGGAAAAAGCATACCAATGGTACTTGGAAGTGATAAATTTGTGACCAGGGAAAATAGCTAAATGGATTAGAGAGGAAATTTAAAAAGAAAAGCAATCAGTCAAGATCATGGCACCTTGATTGTTTTGGGGTCTGTTATGTGACCCCTTAAGTACATGTTCCAGTCCTAAGACCCACAACTGAGAATTTGCCCTTAGTTGGAAAATAAAAGGTCTTTGAAAATGTTATTAGTTAAGATGAGGCCAAACTGATTATGCAGGGCCCTAATTCAATATGACTGGTGTCCTTGTGAGAAGAGTATCAGACATAGACAGACATTCACAGGGAAGAACACCAGGTGAAGGTGGAGACCAGAAAAAAGCCATCTGGTAATGGAGGCAGAGATGGAGCTACAAGCCAAGAAATGCCAAGGATTGCTGGCCACAATCAGAATCCATAGAATGATTCTTCCTTATGGAATTCAAAGGGAGAAGGACCCTTTTGACACTTTGGTTTCAGACTTTTAGCTTTCAGAGATGAGACAATAAATTCCTATTGTTGTAAGCCAGCAAGTTTATGGTAGTTTAATATGATAGCCCTAGGAAACTAGAACAGGCTCATTTTGCAAAAATGATAATAATTGAAACACAGCCTGAGTCTGCCAAAGCTCCCAAGTTACAGCTGACAGCATAGTCTATAAAATGGAGGCAAGTGATATCAAAAGTGAGTTGAAAACATGTCTCTTTTTGTTGAAATGTGGTGCTCATCTGATCAATAATAACTAAAAATATTAGAAAATTCATAAAAGATACAAATAAGACTGTATTAAAACATGGGGACTTTTGTCAAAGAATCAAGCCACTTTCAGATCCTTGGAGGATCCTAAAATATTGAGGAGGCAAGCAACTATAGAATGATTATTTGATGGTAAAAATGTTTCATCTATTTGTTTGTCTTTAAATGATGATGTGATAAAGGGACAACAGCTTCCGGGATTCCTTATGGAATTTTGTTGTGTGAGAACAGGATTTGGGGGGTAAAATTGTCAGTCTGCTTCACCAGTCTTCTTTTGCATGAGATAGAAGGATGGGAAAAAAATATTAGGATTATTCAGAAGAAAGGAAGAAATAAATATAAAAGAGTTTAAAAAAAGAAATGCCCTCTGGTCAACAGCAACAACAACAACAAAAACAGGTGGAAGGGATAAGATAATTAATTTTAAAATGGTGGGGAAAAGAAAATAAATGAAGTGGGTACTAAAGTTTTAGTGGGTCACTGTAAGAGATTAGGTGTTCTTGTCCCACTATTTTTTTTTCCACATTGCAAAAGGTCCTTTACTGATTCAATAATTTTTCCTAGACTTGATGAATTTAAAAAGTAAGATGATAACATAAAGCCAGGCAAAATATATGAAGCAATGGTTGTCAAAAGAGTAGTGGGCATGAGAAAGTGGAGAACATGTATCTCTGAGAAATGAGAAACAAACCCGATGGTCAACACAATTGCCATAGCTAACATCCTTATGTTTTCAATGTGTATTGCAAGGAAAATGCACAGAGACAGAATCCTGCAGATACACAATGATGAGGATTCAGAACTGAGAGTCCAGATAGACAAAGGGAGACAGGGTTCACTGGACAGAATACCAAGAAGAGAGAGCTGCTCAGTTAAAACCACAGAGACCCACAGAGGGTCTCCAACAAATATTCTGCAAAATAATGATCAACATATGAAAGTTAAAAGACTACACAAGCTGGGAAGGATTCATCTGAAAGGATTATGGCCAGGAACAACACCTGGAGCTGTCAAAGGGCCAAGAACTGTTGAGAAAATATTTTCATGTTTATGGATGGGCAATGCTTTCTGAGAAAAATTGCTGGAAACCTGGGTTAACTGGCAACATTAAGATGACATAATAACCCACAAAGAGATTTATGTGTTTATCTCCCTGGAACCATGTGTTTACACTTCAAAAATACATAAAACATGGAGCAATTGGTTAATGTTCCTAAGGCTTGTAAACTGTGGACCGTTCCCATAGAGGATTTGTTTGTATAATGGTGATAAGCTTTCTACCCCTCTCCTAAAACAAATATCATACAATGGCATGATACAAATACAACAGGGATATATTTGGCTCATGGTTTCAGAGATTAGAATACTCACTTCCTCCTAGTCTTATCTTCTGACTGGCCAGCAAACTTTGGAGTTCCTAGGCTTTTCCATTACATGACAATGTACATAATGGCATCTTCTCCTTTCTCTACTGGATGCTGTTGGTTTTCAGCTTCTGGCTCCTCCCCATGGTTTCTCTCTTCATCTTTCTCTGTGCTTGTAAAGAAACCTCATAATAGGAATTAAAGCTCAATCTGATACAGTTGGGCCACCCTTTAACCAAAGTAACATCTTGAAGAAAGCCCATGCCTACCAGAATGTGGACCAAGACTGAGAACATCTCCTCACCTAGGTTCACAGTTTAATCCACCACAGTCAGCCCTCTGAACCCCCCCAAATACAGGTTCTTCCCACATGCAAAATACATTCATTCCATCACTTTAGTAACAATGATAAGTAAAAGGTCTCATCAAAATCAGTTATGGGTGTGATCCATCCTAGGAGAAAATTCCTTCTTCTGTTTACCCTTGAAATCTAGAAAAAGGCTATCTGCTTCCAATATACAATGGAGAATCATGCATAGAATAAATAAGCCCATTCCAGAAGGGAGGAATTGGAAGGAAAATAGGGGCCATGTATCCCAAACAAGTACAAAACCTAGAAGAGTAAACTCCATTAGGTTTCAAGAAAGTCATCTATGGATTGATGTTTTGTCCTCCAACCTCATGGAACAATAGCCCTACCCCTTCCAAGTGCCTGTGCAGGGACTAAGCACTCTCTGAATACTGGGTTGAAGACCCTGTCCTTTCTGAGCACTGGATGGCAGACAGTCTTTCCATGAGCAACATAGAATAAGTCCCACCATCTCTGATCACTGGGATACAGAACTCACCCTGAAAATTGGACTTAAGGCATGTCCCTTCAGAGTGCTAGGGCAGGCAGCTTGTCCCCTCCAGTGCAGGGATGGACCCAACCTTTCCACATACATGGGTGAGATCACTCTCTTGGACCAAGGGGATCTTTGTTCCAGACTTCTCTTTCCATAGTTCTTCCCTTGAAGTCATTCATCCTTCCTTCAACTGGCCCCTTCTTTGTCCCTTTCAGTTCAGGCTGGCACTGATAATGCTTACAAAAGTTTTGCAAAGGTTTTGTTGGCTTTGTGGTCAAACAGGTCCAAACCATACAATAACAGACCTTTCTACAGATCTTTCCTGGATAACTTCATTTCCAATTCAGATTTCCACTAAAATGGTTGACTGGATCCATGTCCAGTCACAACCTCTTTAGCATAAGTTTGTTCAATTAAACCCCCACATGGAGATCTCTGGGGACTCAGTTTTTGAAAGCTTAGGGAGGTTGCTGATAGAGTTGTTTCTGGCCCCAGTCTTAGAGCACTTTATTCAGATAGACTCAGAATTTTCCATATCATTTTCTGGTTTCTTTGTACATAATAATTCAGTTTTCAGTTCGTGCATTTCTATTCATATTTTACCTTTTAGCTGCAAGAGAAGCCAGGCTGTGCCTTCCACATTCAGCTTGGAACTCTCCACAGCTAAGTATCCAGGTGGTTGCCTGTGTGTTCCACTTTCAATATGACATTAGAACACAATTTTGCCAAGTTCTCTGCCACTTTATAACAAATATTGCTTTTCCTCCAGATTTCAATATCATGTACATAATTTCCTTCAAAGTACTCATTGAAAGTATCTTTAATGCCCATATTTCAACCACAGTCTCATCAAAGTAATGTGGGCTTTTGTATCAAGCACCTCAAGATTCTTCCTGCCTCTACCCATTTTCCAATTCCATAGCCATTTCCTTAATAGTACTGTCACACCAGTAACCCACTTTTCAATACCAAAAATAGTTTTAGTTTTCTAGGTGCTCAAATAAATACCATCAAATGGGTTGACTTAACAACAGGAATTTATTGGCTCATGGATTCAAAAGCTAGAAAACTTGCTTTCTCCTGGAATTGGCATCTTACCATGTTATTCTATCACATGGCAGTGTACATGGCAGCATGTTCTCCTGTCTCTTCAAGGTTCTTTGACTTCCATCTTCTGGTTCCTCCACATGGCTTCTCTCTGTGTCAAACTTTCACTCTCTCTATAAAGGACTTCAGCAATTTGGATTAAAGACAAATCTGATTCAGTTGGGCCATACTTAACTACAGTACTATCTATTTTAAAGAGTGCTTATTTACAATGGGCCCACACCCACCAGAATGCAGACCAAGACAAAGAACATGTCAAAAGTGGGTACACAATTCAATCTACCACATCCCTATATTCTTAATACTGAGAATCGTTCCCAGTAATACAAACCTCCACAAATGCATGTGACATCTGACCTCATCACATTTCTCTAAGTGGGAGAATAGGTTGAGGGGAATCGTGCAGTTTTGTTGTAAGAATATCTCATTTCTATCAAGAAACCTCATGTTTGCTTTAAAGATAAAAATAAATATTACAGAAATTAAAACCATATCAGAAATAGTATCACCGTAGAATCAATAATAGACAGGGACTTGGGCAGAATACTCAAGAATATTAGTACTTGAAGTTACTGCTCTGAAACATACAACAGTCTGAAAATCAGGCTGAAAAGGTACAAATAGTTTCCAATAACTTAGCAGCTTCTCAGAACAAAGCTCAAGAATATTTAGAGAATATGAAAATGCAGAGCACCCAATAAGGTAAAATTCATGATGCCAATTCTTATGGTTTGCAAAAGCTGCCAGAATGCAATATACCAGAAATGGAATGGCTTTTAAAAAGGGAACTGTAAATTTATAGTTCCAAGACCATGAAAATGTCCAAACTAAAACACCCAGAGAAAGATATCTTAACTCCAAAGAAAGAGGTTGATGATATCATTTAGGCTTTCTCTCTCAGCTGGGAAGGCACATGAGTCATCTGCCACTTTCTCTCCTGGCTTCTTGTTTCATGAAACTCCTCTAAGGCGTTTTCTTTATTCATCCTCAAGAGTCTCTGACTGTGGGGGCTCTGTTGGGTCTCTTGGCTGCTTCCAAAATGGTTTCCTCTTAAAGGCCTGCAGTAAGCAACTCTGCCTTGAATGGGTGGAGACACATCTCATGGAAACAGTCAAAATGATCCCACTCAGCAATTCTGAATAAGGATTAAAGAAATAGCTTTTCTGGGGTATATAATAATTTCAAACTGGTACACCTATTATCCAATCAAAGTTTACCAAATATGCCAAAGACTCAGGAAGACATGACTCAAAATAAGGAGAAAAATCAATAAATGGAAATTGGCCAAGATTGACCAAAATGTTAAAATTAGCCCACGACTATTGAATCAGAACTATATTCCAACTGTTTGAAAATTAAATAGAGACATGGAGTAGATATACACATATACAGACACATACTCACATTCACACACACATCTATCTATCACTCTATCTATCGATCTGTCTATGTATCTGTCTATTCATAGATGTATATATGCATAGATATGTGTGTATGTGTGTATATGTGCATACATGTATATACATCAAAATAAAATGTCTGGATAAGAAAACTACAAAGTCTGAAACTAATAAAAGAATAATGAAAAGAACAATAAACACTACTGTAGACAGGATTGACAACAGAGTAGGAATTACAGAAGAAAAAGTAATAAACATGAAACATAACTATAGAAACTATTTTCTATTTTTCTATAGCTGAAAATATTCAATATAAAATACAAAGATAAAAATAAGAATTTTTTAAAAATGAAAAGAGCATCAGTATGACATGGGCAACTTTGAGTAGCCAAATATATGTGGTCAGAGTCGTCAGAGTAGGGAGTGATAAAAATATATCCGAAGAAATAATGACTTGACCCTTAACTTGATGAACACCATAAACCACAGATACAAGTTCTTCAAGGAGAATCAAGCACAGGAAGCTTGAACAAAACTACAGCAAGATACATCATAAGAAAATTTCTCAAAATTGGTGATAAACAGAAAAATTTTAAAGCAGCTGGAGAGACATGGTATAGCAGACAACCAAAGATAAGAATGGCAGCAGCATACTTCTTAGCAGAAACAATACAAATGGGAAAGCAGTGGATAAATATCTTTAAAACATTAAAACAAACAAACAAAAAAACTCTATCAACCTACAATTCTATATGCAGCAAAATAACTTTCAATAGTTAAGATAAAATAGGGGGGCCATGGTGGTTCAGCAGGCAGAGTTCTCGCCTGCCATGCCAGAGACCCAGTTTGATTCCTGGTGCCTGCCCAGGCAGAAAAAAAAAAAAAAGTTAAGGTAAAATAAAAACATCTGCAAACATACAAAAGCTGAAAGAATTAATTGTCAACATACCCTAAAAAATTGGTAACTGCAGGGGTAAATTTATAAAATTTATTTTTCCTTATTATTTAAATATCTTTAAAAGAAAAGTGAGTAGTGGGATTCCTGGAATGACAGTGTAAGGAGTTTGGTAGACTCTCTGCCAAGCAAACAACAAATTAACTGGTGAAAATTATTTTAAAAAGTCATTGGAAATTGTCTTAAGGGCATTCAACATATTGATTCAAGAAAATCTATTTGCAGAAATTAACAAGCTAATTCTAAATTTCATATGAAAATGTAAGAGACCCAGAAGGTCCAAAATAAAATCCATTTAAAAACTTACATCAACTCTATAGTAATCAAGACAGAGTAGTACTGACATAAGGATAGACATCAATGGAATAGAATTAATGGTCAATTGATTTTTTTTTTCTTTTTGCATGGGCAGACACCAGGAATCGAACCTGGGTCTCCAGCATGGCAGGCGAGAACTCTGCCTGCTGAGCCACCATGACCCACCCTCAATTGATTTTTGACAAGCGTGACAACTTAATTTAACAGGAAAGTAACAGTCTTTTCAGAAAATTGTACTGGCAGTGTCCACACACAAAAGAATAAAGTTGGAATAAACATTTCTCAAAACAAGTAGGACAAATATTCAATAAGCTTATGAAAAGGTGTTCAACATTATTCGTTATTAGGGAAATGTAAATAAAAATGTTGAGGTACCATTTCACATCCACTAGGATAGCTTTAATCACAAGGCAAGGCAGATGATAACCTAAAGTAACCACTAAAGTAATGAAACAAAGAGTTACAGCTAAATAAAATAGTCAATTCAAAAGAAGGCAGAAAGGGTAAAACCAGAGCAAAGGGCAAGCCACAGTGGCTCAGCAGGCAGGAATGCTTGCCTGTGATGCCAGGGGACCCGGGTTCGATTCCCGGTGCCTGCCCATGTCGAAAAAAAAAAAAAAACAAAACAGAGCAAAACTAAATGGGACAAATAGAAAGCATATAGCAAGATGATAAACTTAAGCATAACCACATTAATAATCACTTTAAATGTAAATTGTTTAAACATACATTAAAAGGCAGAGACTTTTGACAGAATTAAAGAATAAGACCCAATTCATGCTGCCTACAAGAAGCACATTTTAAATATAAAGGCCCAAATTGGTTAGTAGTGAAAGGATGGAACAAATTATACCATGAACATGCTTTTTAAAACAAAGCATGAACAACTATGTAAATATCAGATGAAATAGATTTCAGAGCACAGAATATTACGGGATAAACAAGGCATTTGATCATGAGAAAGGGGTCAATGAATTAAGAGGCCATAACAATCCTAAGAGCTGCAAAAACACGACAGAAAAATTGATGTAACTACAAAGTTAGATTTTTGCACAATTCCATTTTGAGATGTAAGAATCTACACCCCCCCCCACCCCGTCTCTCTGTCTCTCTCCCAGTGATTATTATAACAAGTAGACAGAAATCCAGAACGATGTAGACCTGAGCAGTGCTGCCACCCCGCTTGGCCTGACTGCCATTTACAGAGCAGCAGCAGAAGTGGGACACCCAGTCCCCTCAGGGGCACACGGATCACTTCCCAATGGAAACCATATCCTATGTGATGAAACAGGGCTCAGGAAATGTAAAAGGATTCATGTCATGCAAAGTATATTGCCAGAATATAATGGAATTGAATTAAAATCAATAACAGAGAGTTTTCTGTGAAATCCCCAAATACTTATAAACTGAACTTCTAAATAACCTGTGGGCCATAGAAGGAAGAATAAAGGGGAATAATTTTTTTTTCAACTGAACAAAGATAAAAACATTGCAACAGGAATTTTCAAGATATATTAAGTCAGAGATAGGGTGAACTCCAAGATGGAGCAGAAAAATCAGATGCTCGAGTGTTTTAAGGTAAACTCCAAAACATGATTGTACATTTATATGACTGGGTACCACATGAGATATTTCTGAAAGGCTATATGGGAAAATACATATAGTAAGAAGTTTGCTTAGAAGCAAAACTTTGATTTATGTAAATTGCATATTACACAGAAATGTGTATGTTATTTCAGTCTTTCACAGATTGCAGGATTTAAGACTTCAGTACAAAACAGTTATATTGGGTACACTAACCCATTACTCCCTTGATTTCTTTTTTCTATGTACTAATCTTTGCAGGTATCTGTATTTTAAGACTATGTATCAGCTTTGTTGTGACCTTGTAAAATAGGTGTGATTTCCTCTAGAGTGTATTCAGTAGTGCTTATGAACCATAAGAAAATTCAATGATTAGTAAGTGGTAAAATGAAAATGGCAATTTCTTCTGTTCAGATATTTGAGGATGGGCTGAGGTAGTTCTGTAATACTTCACATGCACATCATCTCATCAATATATGTTTACTATAGTAGGAAAGTGAAGCTAAGGTCAGAAGATAAGCTTAAAAGTTTTGTGGGGGTACTTTTTCCTCTACCAGGAATTAATTACAATATACAATATTAATATTATTAATAATTGATATAATTAATATTTTATCAGAATTTCACTATTTTTCAAAATGTATTTCTTGCCAGGACTAATAAATGACCCTTTTAACAATAATCCAGATTGTAATGTGCTCTCCCCCACAACTTGAAATCCTTTCCATTCAACTAGAAAAGCTATAGCAAGTGCCATCAGGGAACAGCTGGGACCTGCCAAGTCTTGGTTCAATCTCGTCTTACCTTGAATTGTTTTTGATTCCTGTAAGCAGTCTTAATATGCTCATAGATTCTTTTAATTTGTGAAGAAAAGTGTTCAATTTTTAAATAGAATTTGTTAATGAAGTATTTTATATACACCAGTTGTTTAACACAACTTGAAGAGTGAGACAAACTTTTAGAGAATGATCACAGCCATTAGCCAATTGTGGAAATCAAACAAAAAGGGAGAGATTAGCAAGACCCTAGAAATGCCCTCCCATGTTCCATCCCAGATATTACTTCCCCAAAGGTAACCATTATTCTGCTTTTTATATGAGATTAGTTTTGCCCTTGATCTGAATTACATAGAATATACTGTGCATCTGCCTCATTTAGTTCAGCATGGTGTTCGTGAGATACTCTACAGTAGTCCATGTAGCAGGACTCCATTAATTATTTATTTTCATCTCTGCATAACAGCCCATTGATGCATATATCTATAATGTATTCACTTAGAAATTTTCCAAATAAATTAAAAATAATCAGCAATATCTTGGGATTGCACAAAATAAAAGGGAGATCCTGATCTCATATTTTAAACATAAAAATAACTACTTAGAAAAGCTAGAATTTTCTAAAACTAATTCCAAAGCTTTTATTAAGAAGCTATGCCCAAGTGATATATGGTACAAACAAACATGAGCGTTCATAATCATTAAAGACCCCAAACTGAACTTATATAACTTGACTCCTGATTCACTGTTCTTTCATAAAAATATGCTGTGTAACAAATAAAACAACAACAACAACAAAAACCCTCAGTGTTGGTTTAACATGTAACAGTTTGCTAATGAAAACTTTTTAACACTATAATTGCATAATTGAAACTTTTTAAAATGGGGGTATTTTATGCTCTCCACATTCAGTACTTAATCATATACTAGCTTTCATAATTGTCCTCTCATGGTCATGTTATTCTCTATTCACTTGCGTATCTCAGATGAGAGACCAGAGCACATAACATATTTCTTTGTGTCTGCCTCAGTACCTTGCTAGGAAAAAGTAGTTTCTCAATATATTTATTGTACTCTCAATATATATATTGTATTTTCAATATAGTATTATTCCTGTGGAAATAGGAATTTACATTGCAATTCTATTAAACACCAAAATTGAAAGAATTTGTGCATTTATTGATAACAATTTAATAATGTTCCTTAGAATCACTTCTGACTTTAAGAATAAAGAATTCTATGAGAGTTACATTTCTTTTGATTTTACTCACCACTAATTCAAACATTTTGAAAAATCAGTTTTATTTTGAATGTCAACATGAATTACTGGAAAAGCAGAAATCAATACCACAAACATCACTATTTGCTTGTCTGTGACAGTTGGCATTTTTTCCATGAAATGAATTTTATTGACTTGTTAGTTTTTATGTTATTTTCTCATATATCTTAGTATTCAAAGTTACATAAGTTTGTGAAATTTCTCGTATACCACAAATGGAACTTGTTCCTGCTGTATGTAGGGATGTGTGGTGGCGCCCTCATTTTAGTATTAATACCCCAAAATACTGAAATACTCATGTGTCCTGATGTAAGAATTCTAATTGATTTTATGTGGGTTTGGAAGAGAATGACATATTTTTAAAACAATGTATTAAAAGTATTTTATATGGGTATTATAAAGATAAGAGATGTTGCAGAGTTGAGAGAGAAAAAATATTAGTTATCATCTTGGTCTTAACACAAATTAGCTGTATGGCCTTAAGTAAGTTATTCTGATCCTCTATTTCATCATCTATGGATTGAGGCATTTACCAAGATGATTTGTAAGGATTTTAGGTTTAATATCCCATTATTCTAGTTTTTGTTCAAAGGGCATATTAGTGTAAGGAAAAGAGATGGCAGTTTATAGCTATGTACCCCCTTACTTTATTTACATATATCATCACATTAAATTATCCCTCCATGACTTTCTCACCTACACTCCATTACACAAATGTTCTTTAATATTTTTCATATTTTATTTTATTTGTATAATACTCAAAAGATGGGGGGATAGAGCTTAGCTAATAATATAGGCAATTATCTGTTGAGCATTCACTGCGTGCCTAACTCTGGATTAAGTACTTGCCTTATCTCATTTGAGCCTTAAAAAAATGGGTATCATTTGCTCATTTTATATGTAATGTAGTGTGCTTAGGCAAAAATATGACCAGTTTGCCCAAGGTTCTTCCCAATTTGTGAATACAAAAAAAAAAAAAAAAAAAAACAAAAAACCTGAATGTTTATGACACTTATCTGGCCTTTTCCAGAGTTTACTCTCCATATGAGGTTCTATGAATCCTCCAGTATACTTACATTGCTTTAAATTAGTGTTCACTTTTCACTTTTTCTCCTTGACTGTTAGTGGGCTGCAAATTCATGCCCAACCCTCCTTTAAGTGTTCTTAGTGCAGTTGAGGTATTTGGAGAAGGCAAGAATTCACAGCCTTATTTTAAAAGATAGTTAGACAACATGCCAATACCAACATGCTGCTATCTTCAATGAGACCACAAAAGACCAAACCCAGACTACATTTTAAATCTTGAAATAGTAGATGAACTGTTTGTTCTCATTGATTATATGAACCCTTATTCTACCAACCAATCATGTTTCATCTAAGTAAGAATAAGAAGAGAATTGTCCAGTCCTCTCTGTTGCTTTTAGGTATGGATTACCCAACAGCAAATTTTCCTGGGACCCAAAGAGTCAAATCTATGTAAAAAGAAAAAATAAAGCCTTCAGGGTGGGGGGAAAGGTGCTACCCTATGTAACTTAGAAAATGAGTGGAGTTTGTAAGATTAAAGGCAAAGTAAATTGTGCATAAGTATTCTATTTCATTTAATAAAATTGATTCCCATGGGCGTATGTATTAACAATTTTTATTATACCATGAATTTATACTGGAATTGGAAAATTAAATTAATTGGTGGTAGATGGTGAGAGACAGGTCTCTCAAATTTGGAGTGGGAGTTTACAGATAAACAATGGGAGGAAACTAGAATAATCTTTTTGTTAATAGATTAGAATTAGGGACAACAGTATGAATTCATGTTTAGCTTATTATAAGTGCAAGTGGTTACATATAGAAATATTTATAAATATACAATTATTCATGTGTACTTATACAGACATACATTTCCTCGCTCTGTCAGCAGAGGGGATCAAGAAATGATGGCACTGCAGTAGCACCGGCACACATGGTGCCCAGAACTTGATTTCTTCAATAAAAGAAATCAGCACTTAGAGAAATAGCTGTTTCTAGGACTGAGGCAGGAAATAAAAAGGATGAGCGTAGAACACTGTCTAGCTCTAGAAAATAAGGAAGAGTTAAAACAAAAAATAGTAACAAACAAAAATCCCATCTTACATTGTGGATATGTCAAAAGAGGTGCAGTGGCCAAAGCTGGAACAATTTGAGCAACACAATGAAGTAATATTTGTTAATAACTCAAAGTACAAAAATAATATTGAGTATCCATACTTATATAGATAAATGATTGAATAATTGAGTAAATAAGGGAGAAAAGACAAATGTCTCATGCAGAAGAATTCCAAATAATTTATGTACTCCTTAGTACACACTGCACATCATTACTTCCTTCCAAAGAAGGAAGAGAGGGAGGAGGAAGAAAAGTAAATTTGCATTGAAGAAAACTGACAAATGCTATTTGGTCATTGACAGTGGTAACTCAGGTTGATAGTATGTACACTTGATAGGAGATCTTGATGGAGGGAAATTGAAAGGAGATTGGTAGCTCCATGATGCAAGAAAAGTGGCTAGCCATCCAGAAAATCAATAATCCCAGTCTAATCATAAAACAAACATCAGACAAATCTCGATCAAGGAATATTCTGAAAATTACTTGATCAATATTCCTCAAAACTGTCAGGGTCATCAAATGCAAGGAAAATCTGAACAACTATCACAACCTATAGGAGCCTAAGGGAATGACAACTCAATGTAATGTGGTATCCTGGATAGGATCTGTGAAAGGAAAAAAGGTATTATGTTAAAAAACAAAGGTCATTGGAATAAAGCTTTATAGGTATATGAGAACTCTCTGTAATATCCTCCCAATTTTTCTGTAAATCTAAAGCTGTTCTAAAAAATTAGTAAGGAAAAAAAATCTTTCAATTTATGCTCACATACAGCCATGGTTCTCATGGCAGGCTAATGGTAATAAGGTTAATTACTTGCTAAGAATAGGATATGGTACAATGACTAACTCTCCTGGAATGAGTTATTATTTCTTCGGTCCATCTTGCATGCCCACTCATATGTGTATTTGTTTTAGAGTCCTCAGAAGATGTCTTATAAGAAGCCTATACTTCTTAAGTACCACCCTCCGTGTCAACAGTCTAATGCTCATTAGACTCGAGAGAAGCAATTACTTTCCTCGTTATGTGGTTCTATTCCTACATCAGAACATTACTCACTTTTACCCAAGAAAAAGCAACGTATTCTAATGCTGGGCACAGCATAGTCTAAGGATGCTGGAACTAAAATGTGATCTGTGGTTGGATTGAGTGAAAAATAGAAAATGATGTTCTCCCAACTATGTGTTGTCTTTGTTTTCCTCTGCCCCATACCTGGTGCTCATGGTCTCATAATGCATTTTATAAACATAGATCTTTATGTAGAAAATTTAGGGAAGCTCTTAGCATGGGCAGTATGAGAGAGATAGATGTCCTGGTGGAAGAACTCTTAGAATAGACAAATTCCTTAGGGTAGTACTGGTGGTAAAAGATAATTTTAGATTATTTTGAAATAATGTTTTCTCTTTCTAATCTCCCTTTTGTGGGGTCCATAAATGTATATTTCTGGGCAGTTGAGGAAGGCACTGACAGGAATCAACCCACTGCATTGCCTTCCATACATTTTGTTATGGCAGAGATGGTGGGTTGGCTAGCGAAGATTCTGATTCCATTCTACATCGTACAGTTGTTGCTCAGAGACAGCTACCAAGTCAGGGACAAAGTTGTGTAACTCCCCTTGCTTCTAAGCAAGGACATAGAAGTTTTCACAAACAATATGTTAACAAAAGTAATGTACATCACTTCTTGGCTAAGGAAGTTAAAATAAAGATTGCTTCTGCATACTTTATTCTCTCACCTTCCACCTGGATACTGGCACCCAACAAAGCCATGAGAACCATGAGTTGGTGGAGCTATCAGATAGAAGCAGGCTGGGTCTCTCATTAATCTCTTAGGAAAGAGATGCTTATTGGTATTTTAAACTTTATATTTTTTTACTTATTTTGCACACCTATTTTGAACTTCAATGGAATGAAGAATAAACAGTCATTTGTTTTAACCCTTGCATGCTTTTTGGTACAGTAGTTAATATTATTTTAACTAGTGCACTTCTACTCCTCAAATCAAACTAAATCTGTGTGTGTGTGTGTGTGTGTGTGTGTGCATGTAATTGTTGCTGCTTTTTTCTATTCTTTTAGGAAAAATAAAAGACCTCAAGCATATCATTAAATGTAAATGGATGTATGGAGAAAGGTAGGAGGGCTGTTATTTGAAACTTTTGAGTAGAAGCATCATATCTGCTACTGCCAGTCAAAAATATTAGGAAAATAAGGCTTAAAGCAATTAAACAATTTCCCAAAGGCATTTTACTTAAAATGGAGAGGGAAATGGAGTCAACTAGATTAAAATCACATGCTCTTAATCACCAGAAGGTATTACCTGATATAACCTATTTTGTTCCCAACTGCTAGGGAAGATGCTAACCTTAAAGAGGCGTAGAGACAAAAAGAACACTCTGTTGATTTAAATTAAGCAGTTTAGATAATAGCACTTTATTTCACCTTTAACTTAACCAAAGATACTGAGCTATCCTTATCAACATTCTTCCCTTCCGGTGGCAGCTTTGTTTTATTCTTTGATGGATGTTTTGGGGAATGGATGAACAGGTATAATACATTTTCAATTCATTATAATTTTTATCCAAATTGGCAGTATAGATAGGAACACTCACAGGCTTCCTTTGGGTAATAGTATTACCACCTGGAAGGCTTTGACTAACCACACATATCTAGGCTGGAAAACTGCATTGCAGTCCGCTATATGAGAGATAAGGTTCTGTTTATTATCTAGAAGTAAGTTTCACCCAGGGTTCTCAAACAGGGAGTAGTAGAAGAAAGCTGAAGTAGCTAAGATGCTGAAGGGGTAGAGGGGTGAAAATATGAGTGTTGAATAGCATTGCTCAGGTCCTTGACATTTGAAAGATAATTAAAAAATGACAAGAACAACTAAAATGTATAAAATTATGAATATGCATAAACAGATTAATTAATAACAAAACACCTTAACCTTTTACCCAGAACTGACCAACTTTTCTTCCTCTTGCACATTACTATATGAATTATGACTATAAATAAGGTAGCTACAATTTTATACAAAAAAAAGAGTTCATATGAACATTACACTCTTCAAAATAGTTAAAGAGAGGCAAACACGATTTGATAAGATTTATAAGGGCTATTTCCCACTTCTGACTATAATTGCACAGTAGGTATTTGAATTTAACTGATATTTAACATAAAAGAGTTTTATAAATATGCTTTGAAAATGTCATCAAAGCTAATAGCATACTCATTTTTAAGGTATTTTATTATGGAAATATTTAACATAGGAAAGAGTAGAGGGACTATCAAGGTGAACTTTCTCATACTCAGTGCCCAGTTTGAAAATATGGTTAATATGTACCAATCATGTTTCATATATCCCCTCCCCAAATCTGTGTCCACTCACATACGCAAACATATGCATACATATGCACAAATACATACATTTATTTCCACTTGTGTATATATGTGTGTGTTTTATATATCAACATCTCCATAATTGTTGACTAAAGTATAAATCCCTTGATGTAACTTAACTCATATTCACATTTCCCTGTTTGCCTCAAAACTGTCTTTTCACTGTTGACTTATTTATATCAGGATACAAAGTGTTCCCACAATTTATATTAATTGTATTGTCTTTTATTCTCTAACCCTTACATGATTTTTCCCTTAGAGGTCTTTGTGGGAAAGGCTAGGGATACATAGCATTTAGAGAAAAAGAAACAAGTTCACATTGATAATTCTAATTCAAATATCAGTTTATAGATTCTTTCATAACACCTTCATTTCTATGCTGATATCTCTTTTCTTTATTGCTCAAAATCTTAGTTCTTGACAATATGGAATATAATTAAATACTTACATTATTCTTCAATATACCTCTTATAGTTACAAAATAGCAATAAATTAGTAGATGAAGTCTATTATACATTTGCATCTTTTATTCTTTCTTACATTATCCCATCACAGATTTGCAATCAAAATATTTCACTTTAAATAATTTGAATATGTTCTTTTCTCTGAGAAGTTAGGCCATCAACTTTATATGCATTTAAGTTCATTTGCTTCAGTTTATGATTTTTTTATTTCAAAGTTGGCTATTTTATTATTCTTTTAAATTTATGTTTTGATTAATTACATAAAATACCTGCAGGACTAGAAAATCAAAATTATATAACAATGCACATTCACATCATTTTCATTTTTACTCCCTCCTTCCTAATCTCTCCTTACCCAATTAGTAAATATTTTATTAGTTTTGAGTTTCAAATGCATACTTATTTGTATCCTTCCCCATTTCTATCACATAAAATAGCATAGCTCCATATCACTGTATTGAGTGTCCTATGTCATATTCAACCAGAACCCTATTTATTTGTGTTGAAATAGTCGAAATAGTCTTTAGTATTACAATAATAATGCAGTGAGTAGCCATGTGCATATGCCATTTCACGTCATTATACATCTCCGTGTGCGTCCTTCCCTCCCTCCCTTTCCCCCTCTCTCCTTCCCCTTCTCACTGGTTCTCTACCTCCCCCTCCCTCTTTCTTTCTTTTGTCATTACTAGCTTCTTAAATTATTTTAAAAACAATGTTAGCTCTCTGACATGCCGAATTTGAAGTACCATACCTCCGGGTCTTGAATTTTAATAGGTTGTTAAAGATAAATAATTAAGTATTTTAATTTAAAGCCACATTGCTCTTATAAGCAACAGGCAGTCAGTATAAGTGGTAACTGCCAGGGGGCAGGAGAATAGAGGAAGCACCATATTAGAAATGAAGAGAAGGGATTAGAGAAAAGAAGACTTTTGAGCAAAAAGAAAAAAACATGGAGTTATTTAAAGAATGACTGGGAAGGAAGAGGAGAACTGTACGGATGGACGCCCACTTACATATTTGACCAGCATTATGCCAAATATTCTGACCACTGGGTTGAATAAACAAGATCCACTCCTTCCCAGCCTCTCTTTCATATTGTACTGTTAAAATATATATATATATTCTATGTAGGTTTGCTTTCTTGATCTGATTTACACAGAATCATTGCAGCCTCCCAGACTTTGTATGATAGAGTTTAGGGATTCTTTGATAAGTTCATCACAGGAAGTCTCTAGAGCAGAAGAAAATTTATAGCATTTGGTTTTTAACTTATTTATTTATTTGGTTTTTAACTTTTAAATATCTGGAAAGAGATATTTAAAATGAGGTGACTGATTGCCAACACCATTTGAATGAAAAGATTTCCCAGAAGCAGCAGCAGCAGGGAGTATTGGGCAGTTTCCATCACAGTTCATTCGTGTATCTCCCAACTTAGTGGCTCTTATATGGAGAAGTTTTCTGGTGTTGATTTTTATTTTTCTAATTGTATTGAAAGAACTCTTCTGTGTTCCTTATAATCTCTTAGCTACAATTTGCATTGTTTTCCTTCTAAACTATGTTGCTTTATTATTATTTTATTTATCAGAATGACTTAGCAATACATAGGTGGAGCATTTTGCTGAGATGGGAAGCGGTCGGTGATTTTCATCCTTGGATGTGTCATTTCTGTGGAATATTCCCAGAGGTGCATTGTGCTTTTCTCCAAAATATTTCCCTGACCAACATTTTTTTTTTCTTTCCAGTCATCTCATCTCTTCTATGCAACTGTGTGAACATATGGTTTTTTTTCTTTTCTTATCCCAAATAGAGTAAAAAGGGACTGAAAAATCATTCTGAACAGACAAGTTCATAATGTACTGGGTTAAATGAATTTAGTGCTTTTTAATGCCATTCCTATTATATTGAAATAGGCTTGGCACTTGGACTTTCTTTGCTCAGAAAACCCAGAGAACAGGATTTCTGTGCATTTTCAGCTGAGCACAGTGAGCCTCACTGAATGTAGCACAGAGTCAGAGGGAACTGTTAACTGGAGATTAAGTTCTGACAATCAAGCTGCTTGCCAATAAATTTCAAACCCATCTATCCAAGTCATTCAGTAACAGTGGATTTACAAAGCAATTAAAGGCAGCCCTTCCGTTTCACTTTTGCAGAATGGGAAATGAGAGCCAAGCTCTCATTTGTTGTAGAATGTTAGCTAAGGTCCTGGTGCCCACCTGGTGCCCTCCCACAGATTCTAATTTTTAAAGGAAGGGCATGAGTGGATAAATCCTTACCAGCAGAAAAATTAAAATGGTGTAAGCTGATAAGTAAAGTGATTGTTTTAAACCACATCAAATATTTGTTGTGTCAACTACAGGCACTCTTTTTGAAGAAGTAACTAATTGATGCTGATTCCAAAGCAACATTATAGACACATTTCTATGTAGAAGAATAAATACCTAAACTATTTTGTCTGACACAGTCTAAGTTCATGTGTGTTATACACACACCCTGCAGATTTTTCTGTATCTGCCTCTAGTACTTGTTGCCATCATTTATTCTCTGGGGAAACTTCGGTTGAAGTGGGTATGCAATAAAGCTAATGGTTTTTAAGCCTATAATTCTGGGTATTCAACGACTGAAGTATTGATCATTTACATGGGTAAATCATATGACAAATAAACACTTTGTTGAATATTCTCCAAGGTCTATTTTTATTATTTCTGTGCTCACGTACATATAGCCAGAATGTCAAAAGCATGGGCTTTCTCATTGGATAGACTGTGGCCTCAACACTGACTCTGTCATTAACTGGGAAATCCTGTACTTTTGTGCAGAAGACTTAGTCTTGGAGCACCACTGTGTCTAGCTTTAAATTGGTGATAACAGAACTACCATTACTATAGAAGATAATTCTTTTAAAGCCCTTAATGCAATATCTGCTGCAGTTAGTTCTAGATATCTATTATTCATGTTTAATCCATATTTTCATGTCTGCATATTTTTTTAAAACGGATCATCCTATACGTACTGTTTTATGGACTACCGTCTTTATTAAAAACATGCAATAGACCTTTTTCATGATGTGAAAATACAGTGTGAATCATTTTCAATGCTAACATTCATCGTAATTTTTAGTTTGTCTACTATTACAAGGTATGGATGCACCCTAACTTATTTAACAATCTTCTTAGCATGAATAGCTTTGATATATCCATTTTTGGCTACAATAAAAATGCTTCAGTGAATGACCATTTACTTAAAGCTGTATGTTTCTCCTTTTTTCTTCAGGTATACAATGGTAAAAGAATAAGGTTGACACAAAAGTATCTTTATTCAGAAATTGAATTTTTATATGCATTGTCAAATTGTCCTTCAATATAGTTACATGAATTACTCACTTACATAAAAATTTTATCTCAATATGTATTCCAAGATTAGTTTCTAACCTCACTGCAACTGTATCTGTGGAGCTAAAGAATAGGAACTATAATTCTGAACAAATTCTGTAATATATTTTTGAATCTGAAACTCCAGTTTTGCGAGGAAATTCTGCTAAGAAGTTAATATCGCATAGAAGAATTAAAGAGGAAGTTATTGTCCAGAGAAATTTATATTTTATATGTTCTAGAGTTATGAGTACACCATTTTAGGCAAAGCATCATTAAAAGTAAATAGGGCTATTCAGAATTTTCTCTTTTGATCATTTGTTCTCCATATATAGAAAGAATGATTATTGTTGATTATTAAAATATTCAGTGTTGACTTAGTTTCCTCGGGCTGAGATAACAAAGTACCGCAAACTGGGTGGCTTAAAACAACAGAAATGTATTGTCTTGCAGTTCTGGAGGCTAGAAGTCCCAATCAAGGGCCAGACTGCCTCTGAAATCTGGAGGGTTCCAGTGGGGGCTTGTGGCAGACCTCAGTCTTTGCCTCCTTAAACTCACATGGCTGTCTTCTCTCCAGGACTGTGTCCAAATTTCCTGTCCTCATAAGGACACTGATCAGAATAGAGTACGGCCCATACTAACCAGTTTGTCCTCCTGTTAACTACCAACACCTTCAAAGGTACTATTTCCTAATAGGGCACATTCCCAAGACCAGGGTTTAGGACATGAACGTATCTTTTTGACACACACAATTCAATACATAACAAGAACAACTTTAAAATAATGAGTTATCTGTAACATTTTTGATGTGATCAGGGACACATTGTGGAGGATGGCATGTTAGGAGGCAACAGCTTGGAAACATGCTATTACTTGGTATTGAAGCATGAAACTAAGTCATTGATGAGTATGGTGAGGAAGGAATAGATAATTGCTATGTTAAGGTAGTAGAATCAACAGGACTTGGTCACCAACTTAATGTGGGGGCTGTGGGCAAGGGAGCAGTTAAGCTTCCCCCAAATGGGCTGGTCATCTCTGTTCTCGAGGCCCATGTGTAACTCAGACTCTCCAAGTACCACATTATATGGCAATTATTTACTCACATTTGTTTTCTACTAGACAATATATATACCTACTATGGGTAGTCTATATTTAATTATATTTGTATTTTGGGGCCTCTAGCACATGTGTTATTGGTTGAAGCATATTTAAAAGAATTGAGTAATTCTCTGAATTAGTGATCCAAGTAGTAGGGTGCTAATAATTTATTTATATTACTCTTGAATTACGTAAGTACTATTTGTGACCAAAGACTGAGAGAACTTAGATTGTGGATATTGCTGTACATAGTATAGAGAAATATGGAAAATTGTCTTGACCTCTTTAAATATAGATATTAATAAGATTACCAGTTTGAGGTTTGATTATTATAGCTTTAAGACCATAATACACTATTATAAGGGACCTATACATAAAAAGAAGCCATAGACTTATCAGCTGAATTTCAGTTATTTATAATATCCTGAATGAAATACAGTATAGACCAGTTTTATGATATATATTATAGGCAAAGAATTAGAAAAGAAAATTTTGTTCACATTACATCTAAATATACATGCGAGGGTAAAGTATCATTAGCATATGGAAGGGCACCTAGACTTCATACAAATCCTGTCATATCAGCCCCCAAATTAATTGGTGACATTTATTCTGTGTATTAGCTAAGATGAGGTATAACTTCAATACCTATTGATGGCTTCAACAGTGCATTAGTTTATTCTCCTTCATTTATAAGTCTAATAGTTGTCAGCCCAGAGCTGAAATGCTGGCTAGGCTCTGGACTGTCCTCAGGGACCCAGGCTCATTCCAGCTTTCTCTTTCATAGTCTCTATCATGTACCTTAATACTTCCTGTCTGAGATGGAACTCCTATCAAGATTACAATAGCACAACAAACAGAAAGAAAAAAAGAAAAAAAATTGCAAAGAATTAGTTGATCCTTAAGTAAATGAACAAAGATCTACCATTTTATATTTATTAGATGGACATCTTTGCATGATATGAAACTCAACACTTAAAGCTAAGAAATAGTCTCATGTTCATCCATGGCCTCATATTGTTTGGAGGGTCTATAAACAGATGAGCTTTCTATTAATATGGTGAATTTAAGGAACAGATTCAACTCTTTTCTAAAATCTCACCCTTGAGATTCATGTGCATGAATTGTTGTACTCCTAGAATGTACCTTCAGTAGAAATGTACCTGCCAGGTTCTGCCTCCAGCTCAGGGTCCAGAGGTTTTGGGTTTCCATATTATGTGTCCAGATGCTCCTTAAAGTCCAAAGCTCTCTAAAGTAAAACACAAGACATCTGCCTTTTGCCATACCCATCATACCCAGAATATGATGAGTGAGGATGGGATAAGTAAAAGAAAACTACAATAAAAATGTCACCTAGGAGAAAGGATAAGCAGCCAGATTTCGCTGGTCTATAACAGTTATCAAATCCTATTGGGCAAAAATACAACTACCTTTTTGGTAGCAGTATAGTGTCAGTCAGTTCATCGAGACATTCCTGCCCCAGTCTGTGGAAGGGGTGGGGAAAGCTTTTGTTTAATGTCAGCCATGGTACCTTGCTCTCTTTTCTGGAATAAATTTCCTTGTCTTTTATTTTCCATGGCCAAAATAGAGGTAATCATTGAGGAATATTCTCCACTGGAATCATAACATTTTCCATAGCTTCCATCCTGCTGTCATAAAGTTAAAGTTCCAGAGGTTACACAAGGGATTAAACTGCAGGGTTTTTATAGATTAGGCTGCAGATTATTGGCAATATAATCCCCTCAAAATCTCAGATGCCACTTGAAAATAACCACAACCAAAGATCTTGCCTAGACCTACTTTTAAACTTTATTTTCCCTTTCCGTTTGGCATTCATTATGATGTAAAAGCCTTAACCTTATGCTTGCTACTGGACTCAGCTCTCTGTTTGACAGGGAAATATAAAAGAAAATTTCTTGAAAATAATTTTGGGGTATTTGTCTTTTATCATCTGCTAAGGATTCCTCTTCAGTATTGTAGTTTTTATGTGCATCTCAGTTGGGTCCAGATTCGATGCCCTTTTTAGCCGTGTGTTCTAGTTTGCTAGCTGCTGGAATGGAACACACCAGAGATGGACTGGCTTTCAGTAAAAGGGGATTCATTTAGTTAATGGATAGTTCTTCAGAGGAAAGGCAGCTAACTTTCAACTGAGGTTCTTTCTTATGTGGGAAGGCACAGGGCGATCTCTGCTGGCCTTCTCTTCAGGTCTCTGGGTTCCAACAACTTTCCCCGGGGGTGATTCCTTTCTGCATCTCCGAAGGCCTGGGCTGAGCTGCAAGTGCTGAGATGAGGTATGCTGAGCTGCTTGGGCTATGCTATGTTGAATCTCTCATTTAAGCACCAAGCCAATTAAATCAAACATCATTCATTGCAGCAGGCGCGCCTCCTAACTGACTGCAGATGTAATCAGCAACAGATGAGGTTCACATGCCATTGGCTTATATCTATAGCAATAGAACTAAGCACCTTCACTTAGCCAAGTTGACACCTGAATCTAACTAGCACTCCTTCCAAGATTCCAAATTGGTTGACTTCTCTGGTCAGCTTAAATTTATGCCAAGAAACACAAAACACTTTCATTATCAAAGATATATTTACTCTCTTTCACCTCTGTTTGCAGATGAACTGGTTCTACCCTGAGTTTTTCTTTCTGTGTAAGACTTTGCTGAAGACTGAAAAAAAAAACACAGAATTTTCACATGGTCAATTCTCTTTTAGTCCAAATACTATTGAATATAAGTGATGAAAATAGTCTTTGCAATAAGTATAATATTTTTCTCTTTCTCACGTACAAATTCTAGAGATAAGTGATTGGTGAAAAAAATTGAGACTCTCATCCACGGAGTCCTCAGGAATCTAGATTTTATCCAGCTTTCTAGGGAAAAAGTTGATCCTGGTCCTTGCCATCCATTAAGTATTCCTTCTCAACACATGATCCATGAGCAATAAGGAAGAAAGTTACAAAGTGAATGAAGAGCATGCAGCCAAGGTCTCAAGTAAATTTCTTGAAGCTGATATTTCAGATTCACTTAGGTATCTGACTACACACAAAATGTAGTCATCTGGTCTCACCTAAATTTAATGGAAGGCAGTAAATGTAACCTTTGCTTTCACTAATCAGATTTAGGCTTAGTCTTCTTGTCATAAGAAAGTAAAGCAAGGATTAATACTGTGGAAGAATTAACATACTCTGTCACATTATATAAGCTACCAATACCATCAATCAGTATTTTTTCTGATTGTGAATCATTCCTCCCCCCCGAGTATATTCTGAATGGTGTGATTTCATTATTTAATTAATTGCGAGCAAGACTGTGCATCATTAGACGTAAGGAAACAGAATTAAAAAATTGACATTTCTAAGCTGATAGCCGACTCTTACAAACAGCAGTCACTACCCACCTCTGAAAAACAAAATAAAAGAAAACAACAACAAAACACCTTTTCTGCCCTAAGCGAAATAACACAATTTCTTTATATGCTTTGTATTTGGACAAGAAGACTATTAGAAATCACCCAGAGGTATTTCATCTTCCATATGATTGATCAAGTCCCATTTTATATTTTTTCTAACTCTGCCCTTAAACCCTGACGCATTTCATCATCCTGTATTCCATACAGTATTCACCATCATCTCACTTTCTGACTGATATTTCACAACAGGAGAGATTTCCTGCTGTTATCTTTTTACAGGAACACCTATTACTGTGTAGAAAGGGCAAAAATGTACAAATCTTATTTTCTTTGACTTCTGAATAGGTTAGAAAATCTCATTGAACAATTTCTAATATTAAGAATATGACATTTTCCTCAATTTTAAACTGATCATCATTTATAATATTTCTAGCATGGGTTTAGAGATTTTCACAAAGAAATTACATGGGAAAAAAAAGTAATAAGTTAGAGAACTCATCTTGTTTAGCACTCCCAAAATCAGTCATGCAGTTTAAAGGCTAAAATTAAGCTAAGTAACTTTCCACTATAAAGGTCAAGTAGAAATCATTAACACCAAGCATAAACAGAAAAACTGAGGGACTTATATTATTCCATTTGGGTGAGATATGTCTGGGACTGGAAAAATTGTTCCCAGGCTCAGATCAGTATTTGGACCACTATTAACCAAACCTTAATGCAAATTCGTTTTCAGTGTATCTATTTCAAAACCTGTTAGATGTCAAATAAAAGTACTACAGTGAATTTTTTTGTTTCATTCATTTTTCTGTTCTTCCATTTTGCAGTTCTTATTTTCTATGTGCTTTCATATATATAGTGAAAAGAGAACAATAGTAGAGCTAATCATTGTTAAGAGAAATTTTCTTTTTGCTTTTAAATTATCCTTTTGTCTTTCCTGATGAAAAAAGACATTTCTAACTTGGAGTAAGATTTGTAAAAATGCACCCTTTTCCCAAATTTTCCCATTATTTGAGATTTCGACCTTTTATGATATTAATATCATATGTTCAATTGCTACCAATCACTGTTTTCTGAAGATATTCAATTATTTAATTTGTACATAAATCGAAGATATTGCTATGATAATAAATATGTTTTTCTGAATGAAGTTAATGCTGCAGAACACTTGTGGTAGAGAATGATGGATGAAAATACTAATATATATGTATAAAATTCTTTATTTATTTCATTAATATTTATTTAAATACCTTAAATATGTGTATAATGCAAGTAGATAAGCTCATGGACATTGTATTGTTAGAAACATAGCTCTTAGTGTATCTTTCTTTTTCTTTTCTTATTCAAAGGACCATGCCTCATATTCAGATGTATATTCTGACAGACAGAAACTTTCTTAAGGCTTGAATTTAAGTAATTTAATAGAGTAGCCTATACAGAAATTTCTTATTAGTCCATATTCAGATTCATGAAATAGGCTGACGAGTGAATATGGGAGATCTGATCTGGCAGCAGTTCATAAACTAAGACGTTAAAATTAGTAGCTTAGAAGATGCAAACCAAAGTATCCCTACTTTAAGACATTAATGTGCAGACAGAGAAGTATTATCACCACTAGTATGAGTTGTAAGGGATGAAATTGTGTGGGATTAAATGAAATGAAATAGTACATATAAAATATATTTACCTAGGTGGGCATGAAGTCATGTTCAAAAAAGGGCAACTAGTATTTCCAAATAGATTATGCGAACTACAAATCAAATACAAGTATTTTCAAGCATAAATACACACAATACTCTACAAATCCAGTTTTGCTTATCTGATGGTTGAGAATAATATGAGGATATTTCAATTAATGCAAATAGACTTGACTTTGTATTCAGGTAAAAGTTTAATGAGTTGTTAATGGTAACTTGCAGAATTTGTCCTGTTTGAAAATATGTTCTTGCATTTACCAAGACTTCCACTAAAGTAAAAGTTAATTTATGGTCTTGAAATTCATACTTCTTTTTAAATACCTGTGTGACTAGCCAGTCACATGCAAGGTTTTAGCTTATTGTTCTCCTAGTTGTCTGCAGTTTAAATGATCTTGTCAATTGATACTTTTAGATACATGGCAACAGAAAGTGACAAACTTATAGTAACTTACTAATAAAATCATCCTTACAGGTTGTAGAGAAACTATTTACTATTATGAAATAAGGAACACATTATCCTTATGACACTCTTTTCTCCCTTGGCTTATCTATTCATATGCTTCTGAGTTAAAGTGTGTAACACCATCACTTTTATAATCAATAAAACCTGATTTAAACTTCTAAAGTTTTTAACAATTTGCTAGAGAATCCTATGTATACATGATCCCTTGTATCATGAGGCTCATAAATTGACTTAGGGATTACTTTGAAATTTCACCTTTTTTATTGCATATATCTTATTTCTCACCATGCTCTGTCTTTTTTTCATCTAAAATACACTGATTCTCTCCTTCCATGCTTTTCTAAATGCCAAATATCCTGGTTCATTCATGATCACTTTGTACTATGTATACAAAACTTCTCGCTCCACTCAATTTCCCTCTTTCATTACCTCATGTATTCCTGTAACATGAATCTTTGCAAATTTTCATTCCATGATGCTATCCTTTTTCAAGAAAGTAAAATAACTCTATATAGCTTATGCTGTGTATCTCATTGTCTTCTCTATGGACTTCAAAGCACTGCATACTTTCGTTTTCAAATTGCTACTTCTGATTTTATGGCAATGTAAGGCATCCCCAGGAAAAGTCTCCTCTCAGAATCAACTAATTAAAGGGCAAATCAGTCTTGCTTGGAAATCTGGAGTGTGATAGAGATGGAGAAAGACTTCACAAATGCTGAATCAAAGAAAAATAAAAACCAAACACCAAAATCAGGTAGGAGGATAATATCCCAGACACACCAGAGTTGACCCCTCCTTTCACTCAATTCCATACGGCTTAGTTGTCACACAGAAGCGGTATGGATTAGATCCCTTCTGCCGTGTATGCAGACTGTATAGCCTCTCATAGCAGTGAGTTAGAAACCCACGCTTATGCCAGGCATAGGGACTCATGCCTTCCAACAGAGAAAACCCTAATAGTAATATTTCGAGATGCATACTAAGCAGAATGCCAAATGCCAAAAGATAAAGATAGAATTCCGAAAGTGACAAGAGAAAAATGATTTGTCACATACGAAGGGTTCTCAATAAAGCTAAATGCTGATTTCTCATCTGAAACCAGGAAGGCAAGAAGGCTGTGGAATGATGTTTTGAAATAACTCAGAGAGAATCCTGCCAGCCAAAAATTACTTAATCAACAACAGTGACCTTCAAAAATAAAGGAGAGTTTAAAATATTCACAGATAAATAAAAACTGAGAGAGTTCATCTTGACACAAGACCCGCCCTACAAGAATTGCTAAAGAAAAATTTCCAGGCTGAAAGGAAAAGACAAGAGAGCATAGCCTAATATAGCATGAAGAACTGAAGATCTTCAGTAAAGATAAGTAAAAGTGTAATTACAAAACCCAATAGTACACATCCTCAATATATAACTCTACTCTTTAATTCCTATAAGAGTCAGAATGAGATTGAACAGGAAGAAGTCACATTTCCTGATAATGGACATGCGAAAAATAAAGAGGTAATGTGGAGCAAAAACAACATATTGGGGAAGTGGGGGTATAGGGAGATGAACACAACATGTATATTATTGAAGCTAAGTGGTATCTTTACAAAATAGTGGGTTTTAGACATATATTGTGTAGTTCAAAATCCAGGGTAACCACAAAGAAATATTTTAAAAATACACAAAAACAGAAATGAGAAATTATTAAGTCAGGTATATCTCAATAGATCAACTATGCAGTAAATGAGGCTGCAATAAAGGAAAAGAGAGACAAAAAAGATGTAACATATAAAAAACCAAAGGACAAAATGGCTGAAGTAAATGCTGCTTTTATAGAAATAATGCTGTATGCTAATTAATGAAACTCCCCAATCAATAATGTCAATTGGCAGAATAGATTTTTTAAAGCATGATCCAACTATATGTTGTTTACAAGAAACTCACCTTAGACCCAAAGACCCAGATAGGTTGAAAGTGAAAGGATGGGAGAAAATAATCCATGAAAATAATAATCAAAAAAGAACTGGTATAGCTATCCTAATATCAGAAAAAATTGACTTTAAGTTAAAAGCTGCTATAAAAGATAAGAAAAGATTAATAAGATGGTCATTCCACCCGAAGAAATAATAACCATAAATATTTATGCACCTAATGACAGTGCCCCCAAAATACATGAGATAATCACTGTCAAAACTGAAGGGAGAAATAGGCACTGCTACAGTGGCAGTTGGAAACTTTGAATACAGCACTCTCATCAATATAACAGTTAGACAATAAGAAAACAGAGAAATTGAATAATATGATAAGTGAACCAGATCTAACAACAAATTTTAAGACTGAAATCATACATAATATCTTCTCTGACCAAATGGAGTGAAGCTGGAAATTGATAACTGGCAGAGTACTAGAAAATTCACTAATACATGGAAGTTAAATAATGCACTCTTAAACAATCAATAGCTCAAAGGAGAAGTTATAAGGGAGATGAGTGAATATCTTGAGATGAATGCAGTGAAGGCTGTGCTGGGGGAAGTTTAGTGCCCTCAATGCTTTCATTATAAATGGAAAATTACCTAAAATCTAAGACCTAACAGCACACCTGGAGGAACGAGAGAAAGAGCAGTAAATTAAACCTAAAGTAAATGGAAGGAAAGAAATAATAAAGATGAACAGAAATAAATGAAATAGAGAAAACAAACAGTAGAAAGCATTAACAAAGCTATTGATCTTTGAAAAGATCAATAAAGATAACAAACCTTTAGCTAGACTAACAAAAGAAATGAGATAAGATGCAAAAAAAAATCAGAAATGAGAGTGGAGACATTACTACTGAACCTACAGAAATAAAAGGATCATAACAGCATTCCATGAATAACTGTATACTAACAAATTAAACAACCTAGATGAAATGAACAAATACCTAGAAACACATGAACCACCTGTGCTGACTCAAGAAGAAATGTAAAATCTCAAAAGACCAATTACAATTAGAAATTGAATCAGCCATAAAACAGACAAACAAACAAAAACTCCCAACAAAGAAAAGCCCAGGACATGATGCCTTCACTGGTAAATTCTAACAAACATTCCAAAAAAGAAATCATTCCAGTCCTGCTCAAACTCTTCCAAAATATTGAACAGGAGGGAACACTACTTAACTCTTTCTATGAGGCCAACATTACCCTAATACCTAAGACCTTCCATGCTCATGAATGGGAAGACTTAATATTGCTATGATGCCAATTCTACCTAAAATGATTTACAAATGTAACGCAACCCTAATAAAAATTCCAATTTTCTACAGAAATGGAAAAGCCATTTATTAAATTTATTTGGAAGGATAAGGGGCTCAGCTAAAACCATCATGAAAAAGAATGAAGTTGTTAGACTCACACATCTTGACTTTAAAATTCATTAAAAATTCATTGGTCCAAACAGTATGGTACTGGCACAAAGATAGGCATATTCATCAATTGAATTAATTAAGTGTTCAGAAAATGACCTGTACATCTGTAGACAATTTTTGACAAGGGTGTCAAGTCCACTTAACTGGGAAAGAGTAGTCTTTTCAACAAATAGTCTGGGAGAACTGGATGTCCATATGCCAAAGAATTAAGAAGGATCTCTGTCTCACAACATATACAAAAATTAACACAAAATGGATCCATAAAACTCCTAGAAGGAAACATAGGGTATCATCTTCAGGATCTTGTGTTAGACAATGTTTTTTCTTACACCCAAAGCACAAGCAACAAAAGAGAAAACAGATAAATGGGACTTAATCAAAGTGAAAAACTTTTGTGCATCCAAGAACTTATATGAAAGTGAAAACACAATCTACTCAATGGGAGAAAATATTTGGCATTCACATTTCTGATAACACTTTAATATCCCTAATATATAAAGAATTCCTACAACTCAACCACAAAAAGACAAACAATCCAATTAAAAACTTAGTAAAAAAATTAAATAGACAAAGAGGAAATATAAATGGCTTAAAAGCATATGAAAAGATGCTCAACATCACTAGCTCTTAGGGAAATGCAAATCAAAACCACAATGAGATACCGTTTCATACCTGCTAGAATAGCTACTATTAAACAGTAAGAAAATTTCCAGTGTTGGAGAAGATGTGTAGAAATAGGAACATGCATTCATGTATGTGAAGATGTGCAGAAATAGGAACATGCATTCATGTATGTGAAGATGTGTAGAAATAGGAACATGCATTCATGTATGTGAAGATGTGTAGAAATAGGAACATGCATTCATGTATGTGAAGATGTGTAGAAATAGGAACATGCATTCAGTCCCAGTAGAATGCATAATGCTGCAGTTGCTGTGGAAGACAGTTTGGAGTTTCTTTAGAAAGCTAAGTATAGAATTATTGTGTGATCTGGTAAACTCACTACTAGGTATATACCCAAAGAATTGAAAGCAGGGACTCGAACAGATATTTGCACACTGATATTCACAGTGGCATTATTCACAATTGCCAAAAGACAGAAGCAACCCAAGTGCCTACCAACCAAAATGTAGGTAAACAATATGTGGTATAAACATACAATGGAATATTATTCACAATCTAGAAAGAATGAAGCTCAGATCCATACTAAAACATAAATGAACCTTGAATACATCATGTTGAGTTAAATAAGCCAGACACAAAAGGACAAATATGACCTCCCTGCTATGAAGTAACCATGATAAGCAAACTCATAGAGCCAAAATCTAGAATATACGTTACCAGGGGCAAGGTTGGGGGTAGGGAATGAAGAGTTAATGCTTAAACTGTACAATATTTCTATGTGTGTTGATTGTAATGTTTTGAAAATGGATGGTGGTGATGATAGCACAACCTTGTGAATGTAATTAATAGTACTAAATTAAATATGTGACTGTGGTCAAAAGGGGAAATTTTAGGTTGTATATATGCTAATAGAATAAAAATTTTAAAAATAGTATTAACTATACAATATAGTGAACCCTATGGTAATTGATGGACTATAATTGATAGTACTATTATAAAAATGTTCTTTCATGAACTATAACAAATACACCACACTAATGCAATGTATTAATGAGATGGTATATGAGGAGAAATACACCCTCATGTAAACTATGGGCTAAACCTAACAGTACAATTATGATATTCTTTCATCAATTGTAAAAAAAAAGTACTACACTAATGCAAGTTGTTAATAATAGATGGGTTTATGGGAACCCTGTATTTTCTGCATGATTTTTCTGTAAGTCTACAACTTCTCTAATAAAGAAGTGCCTCTTTTCCCCTACTTCACAATATTCATATCCATTCTGATAAAGCTGAGCTCTTCAGTCACCCACATAGGCCTTGTTGGATTCCTTTTCTTGGGTGCACATAAAGACCTTTCCCAGGCCCCTTTCCAGTTATGTTCAGGCCAGGATGTATAAGGTTTAGCTAATTAAAAATGATGAAAGAGGATGAATGCCAATTCCATTTCTGGCCCTTATTATTTCTCAATACATGTTTGTCTAATTCTCTTTCTCATTCATGCAGATAGAAATTTAAAACTCTGATATAGTTGTGTGCCAAGGTAGAAGGAATCTGGCTCCCTCAGTTAACTGAACAGAAGAAAGAAATCTGAAAGTTTCATCTGACATACATAAGAAAGACACTGACTAGAATGAAAAACATTTATTGAATTTATTTTTAAGTTTATCTTAAACTTTTAGACTGTGAACAATCTGAAGGTAGCATCCGTGTTTTAACTCAGGTTTATAAGAGTTACTCAAAATATAAATTGGTATGTACTGATTAATCAACTTTAAACATAAGGTTCAAGATCTTTTTATAGAAACTAATGCAATACTTCCAATTCAGGCTACTTATGCTGTTACAACTAAAATAAATTGGACAAATATAGAAAACAACTGCTTTCAGGGTTTGGAGAATGGACGGCAGAGGACAATGACCTCTGCGAGAAGAAAAAATAAGGAAAATCTTTGATTGTTTTAGTTCAGGACTTGAAGAGAGTTTTCAGGTCACAATGCAGAGAATAAGATATCAGGCAGAACTTGATAATCTTTAAGTTGAGAGTTTGGGGAGTACAAAGCACCTAGAGTTTGCAGGGCAGAGCACTGGCAGAAGACAGCTGAAGAGAGAGAAAGGAAGAGAGCAGGAGATAGAGAAAGGAAGAGAGAAGAAGCAAAAGAGAGAAAGAGAGAGAGAAACTCTGGAGCTCTGCAGAATTCTCCTCCTCAGATCTTCAGCTGAGAAGTGAGAAATATACACAAGCAAAGAATGACAAGGACTGGGTAAAAGACCATCTGATAGAAGTGAGTAGAACAATCCCTGAGGCTCAAACAGAGTTATGAATTATTCATGACTCCCAAAACCAAAGTGAATAAAACAGCACAGATCATAGAACTCAGATTATGCAGAAGACCTCAGGAGTGGATAAAAATTAGCCCAAGACTAAATGTTGCTTTGGTCCTGTCTGACAAAGCTTAAAGGTTTGTCTCAAAAAGATCAAACTGTTTACAGGAAACTTAACTGAATGAGTAGATAAGGACATTACATGAATTTAATTATGCTCCAGGTAATCCAGAAAATAGAGGAAAACTACAGCACATTAAGTAGAGACATGAATGATAAAAAGAGGAGAACATTAATGAACTCTGGACCTAATACACAGAGGAAGGGATAGGAATTCTGTATTGACTGAAACTATTTCAAATTTGATGAAAATATAAACCCATAAGCCAAAAAGCCCAACAAGCCAGCCCTAAGCACCCTAAGCAAAAGAAAAAATGAAGAAAAAGACACCATGGCAAATCATGATCAGATTGCTTCAAACTAGTAATTAACAGAAACTCTTAAAAACAGATAGAAGAAAAAAAAAAAAGACATGGTATTCAGCAAAAGGGTAACAGCAGATGTCTTGCAGGAACCACACAAACCAGAAGAAAGTGAAACATCCTTAAAATATTGAAAGAAAAAAATCTCTGAACCTAGAATTCTCTTCTCAACAAAAATATCTTGGAAAATGGAAATAAAACAAGCAATTTTTCAGAAACATCAAAACAAAAAGAATATAGACTTTCTATAGTGCAGTAGACTTGCACTATAATAAATGTTAAAAGAAATCCTTCAAGTCGAAGGAAGTTGATACCATATGGGAATTTGGATCTACGCAAAGGAATAAGAGCCCTAAAAATGTAAATAGGTAGGCCAATTTATAGCACTGTATTTGGGGTTAATAACATCAGTAGAAGTAAAATCATGACAATAGCACAAAGCCTGAGAGAGGGGAAATGCGAGAATACTCTTTCTTGAACAAGAGCATGTTTGCTAAAGGTGAAGTGCTATAATAGTACTTAAAGGTGGACTATGTTAAAAATACATACTTTAAATCTACTATCACCACTACACTATTTCAAACCATTGAGATATTTTCTTTATCCCAAATTCCATTCGCTATATAATTTTTCCTATACAATGCTATGATTTTCACTTCATAAATTTGATAAGAGAAATAAATATTATTCTAATTTTATTTATTAAGATAATGTATATTTCATGTAAAAATTCACCATGACCATGATTTGTGCTGCTTAAAATACCTTGATTAGAGTAAAAGTTTGTTTTCTCCTAATAGTTAAATATGTGTCTCTTTTAGTAAAATAATGTGTTTGTCAATATTATTTAGAATGAATATTTTTTAGAATCTTAGGAGGAAATAAGTCATTTGGTGCAAAGACCCTACTTATGTTGCAAGCACCTAGGAGTAGCTTGACTAGTGTGGAGCCAACCTCCAATAGCCAGGAGCAGAGGAGTGGTAGAATGGAAGTTCTGAAACGGGGCAAGAAACCAATTAGGGAGTAGACTTGTGCTCACAGACATCTTGGTTTTTTCAAATGAGGGTTTAGGACCCATCAAGACCCTGATGACTTCCTTAAAAAGAATAAGCCTTCGGAGGTGCAACGGTGGTTTAATGGTAGAATTCTCACCTGCCATGCTGGAGATTCAGGTTTGATTCCCTGCCCGTACACTTCCCAAAAACAAACAAGCAAGCCAAAGAAAGAAAAAACAAACAAATTCCAACAAGTGGTGCTGCAATAACAGAACACTCACATGGAAAAAGATTGGAATGTGACCCCTGCCATATAGCATCCAAAAAAAAAGAAAAAAAGAAAAAAGAATAAGCCAAGGAAATTCATGTTCTAAGATGGATCAGTAATGCCACAACTAATGCCAGTAGTACCCATTCAGAAAAAAATTCCCAAAAAGGCTAAGTAAGCTTTAGGACCACAGAGGAAAAAGAATTCAGGAGTAGCTCTGCAGAAGAGGAGAGATATAATTTCTCTTTTCTTTATGGAGACTTTACACGCAAATAAAATAATGTGTTTTACTTAAGTGCCTTGTATACGTAAAAAAGAAGTGCTTAAGTTTTAGTTGCATAATTATATTCAGTTAGATACAATAAAGGAAACACAACTCATAAAAGTAAAAAAAAAACACATAAAGAAGCTGTGTATACCACTTTGAAATGCAGAATAATAACAATGACAGGTTAAAGTGAATACTAAATTTATATCTCATTCCTAGAGAATAGAAGAATAACTGAATAAGGTGGGATATGGAAAGAAGCAGCAGCTAGTCCAGCTTTCCTGTGATTATGTTAGAGAAACAGTAAGTTGGTCCTTGGAATTTACCACCTCAGAAAATGAAGAAAGAAAAATTATTTTACAGTCCTGGGTTGAACAATCCAAAAATGGGATAGAGCTTTGAAATTTGCTCAAAGTAGAAGTGAGAAAAACTCTATAACAGTACTCTGAATAAATGTGCTTGAAAAGGCCCATGAAGGGACACAGGAGGATTAGGGAAATTGAGTAGCTTAGGTCTCTAAAAAAAGTATCATAAAGAGGAGAGAAATCTTGACATAGAGATGATATCAAAAAATCACACTGCCTGGTTTTGGTTCCAGGCTCGACATTAATGAGATGTCTAACCTAGAGAAAATTACTTAATCTTTATATTTCTTGATTTGTTTATGAGTAAAAGTAGATTTTAAAAGACTGCCTATTTTTTAGCACTGGGGAGATTAAATGAGTTATCACATGCAAAGTACTTAGAATACTTCTTTGTGTGTGGAATGATTCCATAAATGTCAGGCATTGTAAACACTAACTAAGAATAGATGATTAGAGCTAAAGGTAAAGAGACTGGCAAAGCATTTGTAATCATCTAGGCCAACTACAATGAACTAGAAGTGGCTTCCTAGAGTGCTGTGATGAGAACGATGATGAATCTGTTTTAAGTCTCTGCAGAAAAGATCTCAATTATATGTACCATGCAGTCAAAGAAAACGTAGGGAGCAGCGATGGTGTGTGTGCCACATACTTGCCAATCTAGTTCTAGGATAATACTGGCTAAAGCCAGGAGCAGAGACCATTGAGTAGAACCAAATGGGTGCACAATATATGATAAAGGATAAAAGGCCCAGAATAGGACAAAATCCTTGGAAAATTAAAAAATGATGAAGATACTTTGAGATTTTTTGTTGTTTTTCTGTGTAAGCTTTTCACTCGTGTTGCCATGAAACCAATGGTGACCAGCACTGACTCGAACAGTTATAAAGTGGTATGTCTCAGTCAACTCGAACTGGCTCATGAAGGTTGAAAATGCCCGTCTCCTCCCAAGTACTCCATTCAATGATGCCACATCGATAGTTTGAAATCAGCAGTGGTGGGAATATTTATACCATGGAAATTGTCAAACACTGCAAATCACACACTTTTTGTCTTTCTGAAAGATCTTGCTGTTACATTTATATCACCTGCCAATGGTTATGGGGCTTGCAGATGTGTGTGGCGCTATGACACCTGCTATTCTGTGCAAGAAATCATGCCAGAAATTATATTCCTGCACAATTATATGTTTTTATTTATTTGTTTACTTACTTACATATTATATGTTTAGCAAACTTGAAAATAGTGCTTAATAAGTGTCAGGCAATTGTCTAAGTACTTCACAAATATTAGCTCATGAGACCCTGTGATGGGTGATACATATATAGAAGTATTAAATGTTGATAAAAATTATTGTAGCTATTTCTACTCATGGGTCTTGAGCTGTCATTGCTGGGAAAAGCTACAAAAAAATCTTGTGCCATCCTCTTTCCCACCACCGCCCCTTGTAAACCTTGAAAGTATCAGAATGAGATATCTAGGGTAAAACTTGAATTCCTTAGCCAGAGAGATAATCATTTTGCTTTGCCATGGTATTTCACCAATCATAAAAGGTTGCTGCTGTTATTTACAATTTTCTACTTTTTCCACTGCTAAGATATTGATTTAGCTGACAGAATTTCCTTCCTCTCTTAATCAGAAAGAACAGAATCCTTACATTTACTAGATGGTTTATAGAGAGCTAACGTTAAGGGGCCAAAAGGTGTCTTTTGAGAGCTAAGGTGTTTGCTCTGCAGATTAACCTGTTGAAGGCTCAGAATCAGTGCCCCTGCTGAGTTTCATGCACTGATATCATTATGCGATACAATCTCAGAAGCTGACTTCTGTTGTATACCCTTAGCCATTTATATACACAACGGTGACTTTTTAATTGCTTCCAGAAATGATTCACCCAGAGGCATCAATCTCTTCTACTTCTCACTTGTTTATAAGCATGCTTTAAGTACTCGGCATTGTGCTGGGAGATAAAAAACATAAGTTTCCTGGTCTTAAAACCAGTTCAGAGTTTAGGGAGGAAGAACATGTGTTAAAGAAATAGTGAAGAATTCTTTGAGAAAATAAAGGGAGCACAATTGTGATACAGGCATACCAGAAAGGAGCTTGTCACTGAACTGCATGTTATTAATTATTAATGTCTACTAGGCATTCATTCACCACAAAGGGTACTAGACAAATAAAAAATAATAGGACTGACCTTTATCTTTCAGGAATTATAAAGGTCAGGATATATACTAAAATTGAAGTTAATATGCTTAAATATTTTCTCCCTGATAATACATATGCTATTATACCTCAGAAGGAGGGAGTGGTTAAGTAATCTCTGGAACAGATCAGAGGGAATTTACCATCACTGTCAAGAACCTCTTCTCATTTCCCTAGTTTGACTTCTAGCCAAAGAATGGCTGTCATGTCCAAAGCAGAATTTGTGATTCCTTCCAGTCCTGTTGACCTTGTTCCATTTGACTGTCTTCCCATTCATCCACTCAGGTGAAAACCTAGAATCATCCCGAATTCCTCTCTTGCTCTCAACATTCCATCAGCAAAATGTGTCATCTCTGATCTCTGTACAAATCCTGACTTGCACTCTAAGCCACCCCCTCCAGTAGATGCCAGCAGTGTTTCTTCTCTGCACCACCAGAAGAGCCCATTAACTAGCACCTTAGTTTTCCCTTGTCCCTAACTCATACGATTAATTTTCTACATGGAATTTAGGACAATCATTTTAAAAATTATATATTTGAAATGCTTAGATAGAATTCAATATACTTATCATGGTCAATAAGACCCTACCTGACCCATCTCTCCCTCCTCATCTTTAACTCACCTGTTCCCTAACCTTATAAACTCCCATGACACTAAGTTTTCTCAGCTGATCAGGCATGTGAAGTTTGTTCCTGAGTTATGGTTTTGCTTCAGCTGTTCCCTCTCAAACCTGGGAGAGGATATGAGATAAACTAGAACTCCACATCCTTCCGTGGGAATGAGAAATGATGTAATGAATTTGGAGAACTGTCAGATTCCACTAAATTGAAATACACTTATCAACTCTGGCATTCCACTCCTACGTATTAATCAATAAGAAGTAAAAACCTCCATGTGACTGTTTGTAACTTGAATCATAATAACCAAACATTTGAAACAACTCAAATGTTCAATAGGTAAAGAGTATTAAAGGTGGGATATTACTGAAGGGTAATACTATAAAGTAAAAGAAATTGAACAACATAATGACACGTGCTTAAGAAGCCAGTTGCAAACAAGTACATATTATGATTATATTTATATGAAATTCCAGAAATTGTCTGGAATTCCAGAAATGAGTTGATCATGATAGAAAGCATACAATGATTGCCTGGGTCCTGGATGCAGTGAGGCATGCAAAGCAGAATGAGGAAATTTGAGGATGATAAAATGTTCTACCCGCTGATTGTAATGGTTTTGTTAAAACTCATAAACTGTACATTTAAAATGGGTGGAATTCAGAGGAGGTAAATTATATCTTGATAGAAATAGACACATGGAGTGCCATGTAGATTACTGAGAAGATGAAGTTCTAAATCTGTAAACAATATGCATCGCACATTTAGTTTTCTCTATGTATAAAGTGATGTTTTTATGTTGCTTTTCCTTTAAACCTCAGTTAACTCATCTCTAAGATGAGGAGAGTAATGGTATAATCCTCACAGGGATTCTGTAAAGATCAAATGAACGAAGCCATATAAAATAATTGGTTTATTTCTTAGTTCATTATATATCTAAGTCAAGTTTTAACTTCCATCATCATGGTTTATTTGTTTATTTATTTGCCAGGATCAGAAGTTGGGATTCCCTCACTCAATTGCAGCTTGTTGTAGTGTGGTGGAGGTTATTAATTAAAGCGTAATTATTGCTTTTCCTTTGGGTCCATGAGTCTAGGGACTCTGACAATCCTGTTGTCATGATATGAGTTTCCTGAAAGCAGAAGCTGTGATAGAGTCTGGGGTGCAACAAGCTTATTAAAAATCAAACTCTGTGTAATGGGAAGGAAGAGGATTAGGCAGGCCCAAACAAATCTTCTGCCAACCTGGCGGGGAGCCCTGGCATGAGTATTGCCTATCTAAGCATTCTGCCTTGGGCTAAAATGGCCTGACCCTTATACCTTCTGTTCTTCACTCAAGGATGGTTTCCCAGTAGGTTTGAAGGTTTCCCAGAAGACCTTGGACAGAAGCCTCTTCTCAGTGAAGGAAAACCTTTAAGGATCTGACAGCTGGAGCCTGCAGATGGGATAGGATTTCTTCTTTGAAGGGTGATTGGGGCAGCGTATCTCTGAATCTATCACATCTCTAGCATTAACCTGTACTACTTAACAGCATGTGGCTAGCAAATTTGGGGGCCAGCGACGTTAACTGACGTATCAATTGATGAATAACTTTTGCATATATAATCACATTTAATCCCCACAATTTTATAAGGTAAGTTTGGAGTGTAGGGTTGAAGAATTTAGGTAGGTATGGAATATAGTTAGGGCATGCCAGTCATTGGCTAGTAAATACACGGGTATTGTTGACTGCGTGTTTAAAATGAAGTAATTAGTAGATATCTTTAGTCTAATTCATTTTCACTAAGTTGGAGATAGAGTTTTTTAGATGCAACAACCTTTTGAGTTCTCACTCATTTTCATGGCCTCATATTTTAAAATTTGACCTTTGTGAGAGTTGAAAGCATCATAGGGTTTTTCTGCATTTTTTCATAGAGTGCATTCAGATTCTTCAGGTGATGCTGGCAAAACCTTTAAATGACAGTGACCTTGAGTATGTTAGGAAATTCCTGACAATTCCTGATAGGACGAGGCTTTTCCTCAGCAGCCTGCTGGCCCTAGATTTTAGGGTAGGAAGTTTTTGCCTTAGAAAATGTGAACAGAGTGAAACTGAAATTTAGGATGAACAGGACAACCCACTAGAAGTTACAATCGAGTACTTTTCCTACAGAAGAAAGTCTGCATTTGAGAAATGTAACAGAGCTAGGTTTTATAAGTAATGTAACTCTTTAAGTTAGGACAGAATAAATACTGCGTATGTTTTGTTTGAGAGTCTATGTACATATAGAGAGAAACAGACAAATGAGGGAAAAGGACTCAAATGTCAATTCATAGAGAGCCACAAAAAGGGATAGAAATACATATTTTTAATTATTTTTTCCTATTTTAGAACCAAATTGGGCACAAAAAAGAGTTGTCAGAAATTTTTAGATCACTATACAAATAAAACTATGTTCCTGAATCTCCAGAAAGTTTGACTATATTGATATTAGAGGAAATTTTTGAGAATCATTTCCTAAGAGTATTGTCATTCTCAATTCTGGGTTGTTGGCCATCATTTAACAGTTAAAACTTCTCTCATGAAGATTCATGCAATAGTATGCTACATAAGCATTTCCAAAAATAACATATGATTTTGCATATATCCATCCAGGTCTTCAAATCTGGGAAATACAGAAATACTTCCATGTTTCTAAGGAGCAACTGGAAATGTGGAGGCCAGTGTTCTGGTCTTGCCCCGGGGAGATAAGTGAAAGGTAGTGAGTCCTCAGAATTGAAGACATGACAACTCCTCTTGTGCAGCCTTTTTTGCTTTCTGACTGCAATTTCCTCTGGAACTTGGCAAGGACAATTCTCCTTGGGGGGCAAGCAACTATGGATTTATTATTAGATGTGCCTTTCAGAAGCAAAGTTTTTAAAAGTTTTCAAAAGTAATGTTTAAATTACCATAGCTGCAGGGCACCTGTATTCGACATGCTAACCATGTTTGTATATTTTAAAGAGCTATTTAATCTGCAATTCATTTTCTTCAAAAAAGGAAATCACCATGGCAACTGACATCAGAAAGTTTTGTGCCTGCTTTGACAAACCTAATACTAAGCAGACAATACCAAATAGATGGGGGAAGGGAAATGATACCCTTATTTAGCCTGTGTGGCATGCTTAAGCTAAGAATGCCTGATTTCAGGAAAGTGGGGATTAATTCATTATTTTAGTCATTTTCTTCTCACCACCTTAGGCAAATGCTGAGGATATAAGCAAAGTATAAACTGCTGAATGTCAGCTCCAACAATGCTACTGGCTGAGAGGGAGGCCCTTCCTTCTTAATCATTTTTAAAGAAAGTCGAACATAAGAGGTCCAAATTTCCTCTCAATTATAAGGTGTTCTCTGGAAAGAAAACAATTACTTCCCACCATGATCAAATATAATGCAATTTTCACATCAAAAATTCACAGAAACATGGAAACAACCTGCTTTATTTCAGAAGCATGGTAATACTACATACAGAAAAAACAATTTTGATCATAGCTCAGCACCAAAAAAAGTAGAAATATTAAAACAGTAAGTGCAGATATCAATATTCTGAAATTCTGAGGATTGTTTATATTTTGGTGATATCACAAAATTATGTTAATTTTTCTGCTGGTAATAAGATTAATAATATTTAAAGATTCTATGCTAAAGACAATTTGAGATGTTATTAATACAGCAAATGTTTTCTCTTAATTTGAAACTTTACAAAATGTTATCTTAAAAAAATTTTGAAAGTATGTTTTAATGTTACATTTTCCCTCTTAAACCTGGCTTGCTTAAATTTGGTTCTGGAAATACTTCAAGCAAGTATTATTTTACAAAATATTGATAATCTAGTTCATAGTTAATAACTTAAACAATAGTTTGCTTTTAAAATTCAGTGAAGCTAATCGTTCAATATTTATTGACCACATCGTGTACACACATAACTCTGCTAAGTACTGTAAAAACTTACTTATTACTGTATTATTATTTACTGTATTATTTTTACAGTAATGCAAAATTTCTTTATATGGGTCCTCACTTTAAGATGCGTATATTATATAAACAAGAATAATGAATAAAAAGTTTTAAAAAGAGCTAAATAATGTGACTTATGCAATAAATAATGAATAATTTCAGAGGATAAAGAAACCAATGCAGCTTGATATAGGGGTCATTTAATGTAGGCTGTGAGTTTTGTTTGTGACTTTTAGTCTAGGTAGAATTTGATTACGTAGAAGGAAGTGGAAATGCTAGACAGGCAATGGGAAATATGTGGGTCAAGTCATAAGAATTAGAAAGAATATGCAATGACTGACTCATTAGCAACTGGAAGGTAGTAATACAAATGAATCATTTTATTTAAATAAGATATATCACTGAGTGAGTTAACTGTACATAGTTGATACTTAGTAAATGCTTTATGAATATATAAATGCACGTTGGCAGAATATGAAAAATAGTTTGAGGCCCAAAATGTATGGCAGGATTGAATTTCAAACAAAATATGAAAGTGAGATCCTGATGTGTAGAGATTTTATTTCATTTTGTTTTGGTTTTTACTTTCCCAGCAGGTATCATTAGAAAGCTAGTATCCCAAATGGTATTGCTGTTCCATGATATAATGTTCCAATGGTAAATATCCTTGTGGAAATTTTGTGTCAAAAAAGTAAAAACAAATTTCTTTAGAGTCTTAAATACTTAAATAAGTGCATTGTTGATCTCCAAGACAGTGTTGTTTCTGGAGTGTTTCTTAAATTTAATTGAATCAAGGGCACACCTCTCCCCTACAAACATCCTTTTTTCTTAGACTACTTTCCATCATCTTGCAAAGCCTATTTGGGGAAAACTGCATTAACATTTCTACAGGCTGACTCTGGTCAATGAAATAGTTTGGGGAGCCACTGCTTCTGTCTATAGAGCCTTAGAAGACACAAGATAAACAGCCACAAATGTGAATGTAAAAATTTAGTATCACAAGACAAGAGACAAAGTACCAAACATTAATTCTAAGAAGGAAATTGTTGTTAAAAAAAATCAAGAGCTATAGAAATGAACTCCATTGTTATGGTTTCGGAATATAAAGGAGTCATAGTGAATATAAGATTTCAGCTAGGTATTGAGAGGGTTTTTAAATTTGGACCTGGCTGAGAGGAAGAAGATAGTCTAGTAACCAGCCCTAATAAAAGTCTGTGCCACATATTTACAAGAGTTTTTAAAATGAATACTGAAAGAAAATTTATATTAAGGAATAAATATTTTTTTTTACAAAGCAGATTTGAAAGTCAGTTTATTATCTGACCAAGAAATCTACATCCTTATTTTCCTCCCTTCAAAAAAATGACAAATTTACACATATGATTCTAAATGTGTGGATGATAATATCCTACTAATCTTTATATATATCATATATAGATACTTCTATTATCGTCTTTCTATTATAAAATTTGTCAGGACAATTACCCATTAATCAATTATAAAACATTAAAATGGCTTTTGTTTGGATTCCTACTTCATTTTCTATATTTCTTTTCAGAGAGAAGGGTAGTGGCAGCTTTAAAATGTATTTGTCATATTTTCTTCCTGAAATGGGTCCTAATCTATTCAAGATTGCAATAGTCAGTATCAGCAGTATATATAAAATTCATGCTTAGTGCTAGGATTTCAAAATATTTTGAAAAAAAATAGTTACTATAAATTTAAAATGTTATTACCTACTCTTTAACCTTGTAATCGACAAGAATTTTTTCCATTTCAAAAACACAATTATTTACTTGAAATTCTTTTTCTTATATGAGAAATAAATGGAATATTTTAAAGATGCTATGTAAAGGAATTTAGAAGACCTGACATGTCAGTGATGCCCTGAGACCTTTCATTTTCACTTTCAACATATGCAAATGTTGATTGAACACCTTTATTTAAGACACCCATTCAGGAGGGAGAACTGCTTGATCCAGAGTCAGAGATTATATTTGAGAGGCTCTGCTATTACCCACATGTCCTTGACCAATCAATTAAAAACCCTAGAACACAGTGTCATCATCTGAACCAGAGGAAAAATATGTCCATGTTATAGGAGTATTGACAGAATTACGTGCCATGGTCCTTATAAAATTCAACACATCTAACGGAAGAAACTATATATAAGTAAATTTAAATAAGAGGGTGAAACAATTGTGCATTGAAAACTATAAAATGTTGCTAGAAGAAATTAAAGAAAACCTAAATAAGTGGCAAAACATCCCATGTTAATGCATCAGAAGACAAAATTAAGATGTCAGTACTACATAAAACAATTTATAGATTCAATGCAATTCCTACAAAATTTCCTATTTTGCAGAAATGGAAAAGCTCATCCTAAAATTCATAAGGAAGTAAGGGGACCTTGGATAGCCTGAATCAGTGTTGTAAAAGAAGAACAAGGTTAGAGGCTCAGAGTTACCAATTTCAAAATGTACTACAAAGCTTGAAAAATCAAACATTGAGGTACTGGCATATAGGTGGAAATATCGCCAATGGAATAGAATTGAGAGTCCAGACATGAACCCACACATTCATGGCCAACTGATTCTGACAGGGTGTCAAGTACACTTAATGAAGAGTGGGAACAGTGATCTCTTCAACAAATGAAACAAAACCAACAGGGCGGTGAAAACTAGATAGCCACATACAAAAGAATATACAAAAATTAGCAGAAAGTGGATCAAGGATATAAATATAAGAGCTAAAACCATAAAACTCTAAAAGAAAATGTCAAGTAAAACTTTTGCGATACTGGATTTGGTAATAAATTCTTAAATATGACACCAAAACATGAGCAAAAAAAGAAAAATATATATATAAAATGAACTTTTATCAGAATTAATTTTTTATTTGTGCTTCAAGGGATATTATTAAGAAGGTAAACAGACAACCTCAAAATGGAAGAAACTAATTACTAATAATATGTCTGTTAAGGGCTTAATACCCAGGATATATAAAGAACTGCTACAGTTCACAACAAGAAGAAAAACAAAAGCAATTAAAAAAGTAGACAAAGAACTTGAATTGACATTTCTCCAAAGAAAAAAGAATGGCCAATAAACACATGAAACATTATTAGTAATCAGTGAAATGCAAATCAAAACCGCAGTGAGACACACTTTCATATTAGAATAGCTATTATTAAAAAAAGAAAACAACAAAAAATAAAAATTGTTGGTGAGGTTCTTGAGAAATAAGAACACATACATTACTGGTGGGAATACAAAATGATACAATCATTGTAGGAAACAGAGTGACAGTTCCTCAGAAAGTTAAACATGATTTAATAATTCCATATTTAGGTATATAGCCAAAATAATTGATTACAAGAACTGAAACAGATACTTATATATCAGTGTCCACAAAGGCATTTTTCATATTCATAACAGTCAAAAGGAGGAAGCAACCCAACTGTTCATCAATAGATGAATGGATGAACAAAATGTGGTATATACATATGATGGATTATTATTCAACCATCAAAAGGAAAGAAGTTTTGATACATGGATTATCCTTGAAGACATCACATTGAGTGAAATAAACCAGACAAAAAAGGAACAAATATTGTATGATTCAATTTATATGAAATACCAAAAATATGCAAATTATTAGAGAAGGAATGCAGATTACAGGTCAACAGAGGCAGGATTGGGAGTGAGGGAAGGAAAGTTATTGTTTAATGGGTGCAGACTTTTCGTTTGGGGAGATGAACATGTTTCGGTAATGGATGGTGCCGATGGAAGTATAATATTGTGAATGTAAATTATATTATTGAATATACACTTGAGAGGAGTTAAAATGGAAAATTTTCTGCTGCATATCTGTTACCACATTGAACAATTTAAAAAATAGCAAATTACCTTGAACACAGATGTTAATAAAATATTCCCAGGATGGTGCTCATGGTTTCCATGTTGCTTACTTTTGAGCTACTAGGCTTCAGAGAGCAAATGAGGCTTCAGCAGAGCTTTGAAGGCCATCATGGATTCATGGGAAAAAGCAGATGTTTATACTTAAGGAATATTTTGTTCTTTGATTTTTTTTTTTTTTTTTTGCATGGGCAGGCACTAGGAATCCAACCCGGGTCTCTGGCATGGCAGGTGAGAACTCTGCCACTGTGCCACCATTGCCCACCCATCTTTGATTTTTATATGTAGTCATTTAAATTTTAGATTTCAAACTTTAATGAGAGATTACAATAAATATTTGCATATGCAATGACATTTAGTTTTAATTTTTTTTGACAAACTTATCATACCACCTTATTTAATTTCAGTTCTACTCCATGTAAGCCAAAAGTAAATATACTACAACATCTTGTTTTCATGTCTGTATTGAATATAAATGAAAAATATTTCATAACCCTTGTTTTCTGCTTTTTTTACAGTATGTTCTATTGTTTAATACTTGTAGTTTTATTTTTCATTTACTTGGTGGCTGATGAGGCAGAGAATCTTTTTTTTTTATTTTTTTATTTTTTTTATTTTTTATTTTTTTTTATTAATTAACAGAAAAAAAGAAATTAACCCAACATTTAGAAATCATACCATTCTACATATGCAATCAGTAATTCTTAACATCATCACATAGATGCATGATCATCGTTTCTTAGTACATTTGCATCGGTTTAGAAGAACTAGCAACACAACTGAAAAAGATATAGAATGTTAATATAGAGAAAAAAATAAAAGTAATAATAGTAAAAACAAAACAAAACAAAACAAAACAAAAACATATAGCTCGGATGCAGCTTCATTCAGTGTTTTAACATGATTACTTTACAATTAGGTATTATTGTGCTGTCCATTTTTGAGTTTTTGTATCTAGTCCTGTTGCACAGTCTGTATCCCATCAGCTCCAATTACCCATTATCTTACCCTGTTTCTAACTCCTGCTGAACTCTGTTACCAATGACATATTCCAAATTTATTCTCGAGTGTCGATTCACATCATTGGGACCATACAGTATTTGTCTTTTAGTTTTTGGCTAGACTCACTCAGCATAATGTTATCTAGGTCCATCCATGTTATTACATGCTTCATAAGTTTATCCTGCCTTAAAGCTGCATAATATTCCATCGTATGTATATACCACAGTTTGTTTAGCCACTCGTCTGTTGATGGACATTTTGGCTGTTTCCATCTCTTTGCAATTGTAAATAACGCTGCTATAAACATTGGTGTGCAAATGTCCGTTTGAGTTTTTGCCCTTAATTCCTTTCAGTAGATTCCCAGCAATGGTATTGCTGGGTCGTATGGCAATTCTATATTCAGCTTTTTGAGGAACCGCTAAACTGCCTTCCACAGTGGTTGCACCATTTGACATTCCCACCAAGAGTGGATAAGTGTGCCTCTTTCACCGCATCCTCTCCAGCACTTGTCATTTTCTGTTTTGTTGATAATGGCCATTGTGGTGGGTGTGAGATGATATCTCATTGTGGTTTTGATTTGCATTTCTCTAATGGCCAGGGACATTGAGCATCTCTTCATGTGCCTTTTGGCCATTTCTATTTCCTCCTCTGAGAGGTGTCTATTCAAGTCTTTTTCCCAATTTGTAATTGGGTTGGCTGTCTTTTTGTTGTTGAGTTGAACAATCTCTTTATAAATTCTGGATACTAGACCTTTATCTGATATATCATTTCCAAATATTGTCTCGCATTGTATAGGCTGTCTTTCTACTTTCTTGATGAAGTTCTTTGATGCACAAAAGTGTTTAATTTTGAGGAGTTCCCATGTATTTATTTCCTTCTTCAGTGCTCTTGCTTTATGTTTAAGATCCATAAAACTGCCTCCAATTGTAAGATTCATAAGATATCTTCCTACATTTTCCTCTAACTGTTTTATGGTCTTAGACCTAATGTTTAGATCTTTGATCCATTTTGAGTTAACTTTTGTGTAGGGTGTGAGATATGGGTCTTCCTTCATTCTTTTGCATATGGATATCCAATTCTCTAGGCACCATTTATTGAAGAGACTGTTCTATCCCAGGTGAGTTGGCTTGACTGCCTTATCAAAGATCAAATGTCCATAGATGAGAGGGTCTATATTTGAGCACTCTATTCAATACCATTGGTCGATATATCTATCTTTATGCCAATACCATGCTGTTTTGACCACTGTGGCTTCATAATATGCCTTAAAGTCAGGCAGTGTAAGACTTCCAGCTTCGTTTTTTTTCCTCAAGATGTTTTTAGCAATTCGGGGCACCCTGCCTTTCCAGATAAGTTTGCTTATTGGTTTTTCTATTTCTGAAAAATAAGTTGTTGGGATTTTGATTGGTATTGCATTGAATCTGTAAATCAATTTTCATAGAACTGACATCTTAACTATATTTAGTCTTCCAATCCGTGAACACGGTATGCCCTTCCATCTATTTAGGTCTTCTGTGATTTCTTTTAGCAGTTTTTATAGTTTTATTTATATAGGTTTTTTTGTCTCTTTAGTTAAATTTATTCCTAGGTATTTTCTTCTTTTAGTTGCAATTGTAAATGGGATTCGTTTCTTGATTTCCCCCTCCGCTTGTTCATTGCTAGTGTATAGAAATGCTACAGATTTTTGAATGTTGATCTTGTAACCTGCTACTTTGCTGTACTCATTTATTAGCTCTAGTAGTTTTGTTGTGGATTTTTCCGGGTTTTCGACGTATAGTATCATATCATCTGCAAACAGTGATAGTTTTACTTCTTCCTTTCCAATTTTGATGCCTTGTATTTCTTTTTCTTGTCTAATTGCTCTGGCTAGAACCTCCAACACAATGTTGAATAATAGTGGTGATAGTGGACATCCTTGTCTTGTTCCTGATCTTAGGGGGAAAGTTTTCAATTTTTCCCCATTGAGGATGATATTAGCTGTGGGTTTTTCATATATTCCCTCTATCATTTTAAGGAAGTTCCCTTGTATTCCTATCTTTTGAAGTGTTTTCAACAGGAAAGGATGTTGAATCTTGTCGCATGCCTTCTCTGCATCAATTGAGATGATCATGTGATTTTTCTGCTTTGATTTGTTGATATGGTGTATTACATTAATTGATTTTCTTATGTTGAACCACCCTTGCATACCTGGGATGAATCCTACTTGGTCATGATGTATAATTCTTTTAATGTGTTGTGGGATACGATTTGCTAGAATTTTATTGAGGATTTTTGCATCTATATTCATTAGAGAGATTGGCCTGTAGTTTTCTTTTTTTGTAATATCTTTGCCTGGTTTTGGTATGAGGGTGATGTTGGCTTCATAGAATGAATTAGGTAGTTTTCCCTCTACTTCAATTTTTTTGAAGAGTTTGAGGAGAGTTTGTACTAATTCTTTCTGGAATGTTTGATAGAATTCACATGTGAAGCCGTCTGGTCCTGGACTTTTCGTTTTAGGAAGCTTTTGAATGACTAATTCAATTTCTTTACTTGTGATTGGTTTGTTGAGGTCATCTATGTCTTCTTGAGTCAAAGTTGGTTGTTCATGTCTTTCCAGGAACCCATCCATTTCCTCTAAATTGTTGTATTTATTAGCATAAAGTTGTTCATAGTATCCTGTTATTACCTCCTTTATTTCTGTGAGGTCAGTAGTTATGTCTCCTCTTCCATTTCTGATCTTATTTATTTGCATCCTCTCTCTTCTTCTTTTTGTCAGTCTAGCTAAGGGCCCATCAATATTATTGATTTTCTCATAGAACCAACTTCTGGCCTTATTGATTTTCTCTATTGTTTTCTGTTTTCAATTTCATTTATTTCTGCTCTAATCTTTGTTATTTCTTTCCTTTTGCTTGCTTTGGGATTAGTTTGCTGTTCTTTCTCCAGTTCTTCCAAGTGGACAGTTAATTCCTGAATTTTTGCCTTTTCTTCTTTTCTGATATAGGCATTTAGGGCAATAAATTTCCCTCTTAGCACTGCCTTTGCTCCATCCCATAAGTTTTGATATGTTGTGTTTTCATTTTAATTCGCCTCGAGGTATTTGCTAATTTCTCTAGCAATTTCTTCTTTGACCCACTCGTTGTTTAAGAGTGTGTTGTTGAGCCTCCACGTATTTGTGAATTTTCTGGCACTCCACCTATTATTGATTTCCAACTTCATTCCTTTATGATCTGAGAAAGTGTTGTGTATGATTTCAATCTTTTTAAATTTGTTAAGACTTGCTTTGTGACCCAGCATATGGTCTATCTTTGAGAATGATCCATGAGCACTTGAGAAAAAGGTGTATCCTGCTGATGTGGGATGTAATGTCCTATAAATGTCTGATAAAAAGTCTAGCTCCTTTATTGTAATATTCAGATTCTCTATTTCTTTATTGATCCTCTGTCTAGATGTTCTGTCCATTGATGAGAGTGGTGAATTGAAGTCTCCAACTATTATGGTATATGAATCTATTTCCCTTTTCAGTGTTTGCAGTGTATTCCTCATGTATTTTGGGGCATTCTGGTTTGGTGCGTAAATATTTATGATTGTTATGTCTTCTTGTTTAATTGTTCCTTTTATTAGTATATAGTGTCCTTCTTTGTCTCTTTTAACTGTTTTACATTTGAAGTCTAATTTGTTGGATATTAGTATAGCCACTCCTGCTCTTTTCTGGTTGTTATTTGCATGAAATATCTTTTCCCAACCTTTCACTTTCAACCTATGTTTATCTTTGGGTCTAAGATGTGTTTCCTGTAGACAGCATATAGAAGGATCCTGTTTTTTAATCCATTCTGCCAATCTATGTCTTTTGATTGGGGAATTCAGTCCATTAACATTTAGTGTTATTACTGTTTGGATAATATTTTCCTCTACCATTTTGCCTTTTGTATTATATATATCACATCTGATTTTCCTTCTTTCTACACTCTTCTCCATACCTCTCTCTTCTGTCTTTTTGTATTTGACTCTAGTGCTCTCTTTAGTATTTCTTGCAGAGCTGGTCTCTTGCTCACAAATTCTCTCAGTGACTTTTTGTCTGAGAATGTTTTAATTTCTCCCTCATTTTTGAAGGATAATTTTGCTGGATATAGGAGTCTTGGTTGGCAGTTTTTCTCTTTTAGTAATTTAAATATATCATCCCACTGTCTTCTAGCTTCCATGGTTTCTGCTGAGAAATCTACACATAGTCTTATTGGGTTTCCCTTGTATGTGATGGATTGCTTTTCTGTTGCTGCTTTCAATATCCTCTCTTTCTCTTTGACCTCTGACATTCTAACTAGTAAGTGTCTTGGAGAACGCCTATTTGGGTCTAATCTCTTTGGGGTGCGCTGCACTTCTTGGATCTGTAATTTTAGGTCTTTCATAAGAGTTGGGAAATTTTCAATGAAAATTTCTTCCATTAGTTTTTCTCCTCCTTTTCCCTTCTCTTCTCCTTCTGGGACACCCACAACATGTATATTTGTACAGTTCATATTGTCCTTGAGTTCCCTGATACCCTGTTCAAATTTTTCCATTCTTTTCCCGATAGTTTCTGTTTCTTTTTGGAATTCAGATGTTCCATCCTCCAAATCACTAATTCTATCTTCTGTCTCTTTAAATCTATCATTGTAGGTATCCATTGTTTTTTCCATCTTTTCTACTTTATCCTTCACTTCCATAAGTTCTGTGATTTGTTTTTTCAGTTTTTCTATTTCTTCTTTTTTTTCAGCCCATGTCTTCTTCATGTCCTCCCTCAATTTATTGATTTCATTTTTGAAGAGGTTTTCCATTTCTGTTCGTATATTCAGCATTAGTTGTCTCAGCTCTTGTATCTCATTTGAACTATTGATTTGTTCCTTTGACTGGGCCATATTCTCAATCTTCTGAGCGTGGACCATTATCTTCTGCTGCTGGCGTCTGGGCATTTAGTCAGATTTCCCTGGGTGTCGGACCCAACAAGGTTGTAAGATTTTTCTGTGAAATCTCTGGGTTCTGTTTTTCTTATCCTGCCCAGTAGGTGGCGCTCTTGGCACACATTTGTCTCACGTGTTTGGAAGGGATCCCCCTGGTCACCGATCTCCGTGGTCTGGGGATTTCCGATCCAATTCTCTCAGTTGGTTCGGGGGGCCACGCGTGATGGGGGCGTCAGCCGCCACGGCTTGAACGGACCTTGTGGCTCCTTTATTAATTCCCCCATTGGTGTTTGGTTGGACCCCGTCCCTGCCACTGTCGGAAATTCCCTCCTCTCCCTGGAGGGGTGTCAGTCGCCAGCCGCAGCAGGCCGGGGGAATTCGCCACCAGACCAGGAAGTCGCCCACGGGGGAGGGGCGTCGGTCACCGGCCGCTGCGGCCTGGTGAATTCGCCACCGGACAAGGAAGCCGCCCGCCGGCGAGGGCCACCGCGGCTTGGGTAGCCCTCTGATCCGAGACTCGTAGCCGGTCCAGGAAGCCGCCCGCAAAAGAGGGGCACCGGCGCCGCGGCTTGGGAAACTTGCCTCTCTGAGACTCTCAGCCAGCCCAGGAAGGAGGGAGGGAGGAGCTCCGGCCGCCACAGCTGCCGCTGCTCAGGAAATCACGCACCGCTCGGGGATCTCACCGCAGCCGAGTCTCGCAGTCAGACTAGCCAGTCCAGACTGTGGTACGCTGTGTGTCCATTCCCTGCCGTGGCCCCGGGAGCTGTTCTGCACTGTTTCTATTCACCTAGTAGTTGCTCTGGTGGAGGAACTAAGACGCACGTACCTTACTAAGCCGCCATCTTGGCCCCGCCTCCAGAGAATCTTTTTTTTAAATTTATTTTTAATTAAAAAAATAAAGAAACAAAATAACATACATAATCAGTAATTCACAATATCATCACTTAGTTGCATGTTCATCATTTCTTAGAACATTTGCATTAATTCAGAAAAAGAAATGAAACGAACACAGGAAAGAAAAAAAAAAAGATTATACCTACCATACCCCTTACCCCTTGCTTTCATTGATCACTAGCATTTCAAACTAAATTTATTTTAGCATTTGTTCCCCCTATTATTTATTTTTATTCCATATGTTCTACTTCTTTGTTGACAAGGTAGATAAAAGGATTGTGACAGCTGTATCATTATTCAATCATCCTCAAGAAACATGGCTACTGGAACACAGCTCTACATTTTCAGGCAGTACCCTCCAGCCTCTCCATTACATCTTGAATAACAAGATGATACCTCCTTGATGCATAAGAATAACCTCCAGGATAACCTCTCGACTCTGTTTGGAATCTCTCAGCCATTGACACTTAGTCTCATTTCCCTCTTCCCCCTTTTGGTCAAGAAGGTTTTCTCAATCACTTGATGCTAAGTCTCAGCTCATTCTAGGGTTTTTCTCAATCCCTTGATGCTGAGTCTCCATTCATTCCAAGATCTCTGTCCCACGTTGCCAGGAAGGTCCACACCCCTGGGAGTCATGTCCCACGTAAAGAGGGGTAGGGTGGTGAGACTGCTCATTGTGTTGGCTGGAGAGAGAGGCCACATCTGAGTAACAAAAGAGGGTCTCTTGGGGGTGACTCTTATGCCTAAATTTTAAGCAGACTTGACCTATCCTTTGTGGGGTTAGGTTTCATATGAACAAACCCAAGACTGCGGGCTCTGTGAGGCAGAGAATACATGTTTTTGTGAAGAGTCTGCTCAACTCTTTTGCCTACTTTTAATATCATTTTAAGAATATATACTCTAGATAGTCTTCTGTCATATGTATCACAAATATTTCTCTAAGTCTATATCTTTCCTTTCATACTCACAGTGGTATTTGTGAGGAAAGATAAGTTAATAAAAGTCAGTTAATCAAATGCTCATTTATAGTGTGCTCTTTATATGAAATGTATAAGAAATATTTTCCTGTGGAAAAGTCAGAATTTCTCTGATATTTTCTTCTAGAAGTTTTATAGTTTTGACTCATACATTTAGATCTAAGATGAACTTCAAGTTAATGGTAGAGTAGAACTGAAGTTAAAGAGGTGGTATGGTAAGTTTGTCAAATAAAATTTAAATTACATGATATTGCATAAGCAAAAATTTATTGTAATCTCTTATTAAAGATTGAAATCTAAAATTTAAATGATTACATTTAAAAATCAAAGAATAAAATATTCCCTAAGTATAAAAAACATCTGCTCTTTCCCATGAATCCATGATGTCTTTCAAGGCTCTGTTCAAGTTGAGGAGCCTTCGCTATGGTTTGATGAAAAGATTGATGCTCATTTATTTTGTGTGCATATCTAGTTGTTCCAGAGCCATTTACTAAAAGATTTTCATTCCCTATATAATAGTCTTTTTGTTGTTGTTGAAAATCAATTATCCATATATGTTAGTTTCTATTTCTGTACACTTGCTTCTTTTCCATTGATGTACATGTCTTTTATTCTGCCAATATCACAGTCTTCATTACTATAGCTTTATAATAATTCTTCAATCAGACAGGGTATGTCCTTGAACTTTGTCCTTTTTGCTTTATAGCATTGGCTAAAACCTCCAACAGAATGTTGAATAAAATTATTGAGTGAATATTCCTTACCATATTCTTGGTAATAGGGGAAATGTGTTCAGTTTTTCACCATTAAGAGTACTATTAGTTATATACATCAAATTGAATGCCTGGATAAATTTGATATGTTTTCATTGTTATTTGGTTCTAAGTAGTATTTAATTTTCTTTGTGATTTATTATTTGACTCATGGACTGAGCTGTTTAACTTTCAGATATAGGGGATCCTATTGATGAGTTATTGTTTCAATTCATAAATTTAATTCAATTTGGCTCAGAGAACATTCTTGGTTAGGTTTCAATCTTTTGAAGTCTAAGAAACTTGTATGCGTAAGCATATGGTTTTCCTTGCATTTGAAAATAATGTTATTCTGCAGAATCAGGTTTTAGTGTTTATAAATATTAATGAGCTTAACGAAGGGCTAGACAAATTATGGCTAACTAACTAAATATGGCCAGCAGCCTATTTTAGTAAATAATTTATCTGGAACACAGCCAAGTCCATTTGTTTGCATATTGTATATAGCTGTTTTTATGTTGCATCACAAAAATTGCATAGTTCTAACAGAGACCATATGGTCTAAAAAGCCCAAAATATGTTTTGCTGTCTGTATATTTACCATCAAATATGTCAAATCCTGGGTTGAGATGGTTAATAGTGTCATTTGTATCTTCTATATCCTTACTGGTTCTTGTCTAGTTCTTTCAAATACTAAGAGAGCTATGTAACACCTTTTACTTAAAGCTATTTCTCCTTTTAGTTCTTTCGTTTTTATTTTATAATCTCTGAAGCTCTGTCATTAGGGACATATGCATTTATAATCATTATATCTTCCTAATGCACTGACCTTGTTTTGACAAAGGGCTTTTCGTGCCTTTAATGCTCTTTGTCTTGGAATCTATTTTTTTTTTTCTAAGATTACTGTGGCCCACCAACTTCCACATGTTTACTCTTGATATGGCATATCTAATTCTACACTTGTTTTCAAAATCTTTGTATGCTTGTATTTAAGTGCATCCATGTAACCAGTGTATAATACATTCTTGCTTAAATTTTTTATCACCCTGCCCTTTATTTGTAATGTTTAAACCTTTTCCATTTAATACAATTATTAACAGTATTGATTTTGGATTTGCCATTGTCCTATTTTTACTTGTCTCATATTTGATCCTTTGTTTCTTCGTCTTTGCCTTTTTCCACATTAACTAAATATGCTTAGTATTCCACTTAAATTATTCTATCATCATCCTTGCTTTATCTCCTGTCATTAGCTTTTATTTTCATTGCTCTAGGGCAACGCTTCCCTATCAGTGGCAATCTCCCCCCTTTCTAGGGGACATTTGACAACATCTGGAGATATTTTTATTTGTCACAATTGGAAGAGAATATGATGCTATTGGATTCAAGAGGGTAGAGGCCAGGGAAAATAGTAAACATCTTTCAATTCACCAAACAACCTCCTACATAAAGAATTATCTAGCCAAAAATGTCATAGTGATGTAATATATACTGGTCTGGAGATTACAGTCTGAGTCTTTAACAGAATTCAATTTTCTTAGAGTTAATATTTGATTTATTTAGGAAAATCAAAGAAACTTACAAGACTATATTTTTATTTACCACCCCTTTCCAGCCTTAGTGCTATTGTTGGCATACATACTACTTCACGTGTTTTATAAACCTTTTATAAAAGCTTATAAAAAGGTTATAGTTTCAACACTAATATGTATCTTTTAAATTTGTTGATAAAAGAAAATAAAATATATACATAGTCTTCATATTTATCTGCATATTCACACTTGATGTTCCCCATTCCTTGGCACGGAGCAGATTTGCCATCTTGTGTCATTTCACTTTAGCCTAAACAGATTCCCACAGAACTTCTTGCAGTATAGCTTTGATAGTGAAAAGTTATCTCAGTGTTCTGTTATTTGAAAATGTCTTTATTTTGCTTTTTTTTTTTTTTTTTTTTTTTTTTGCATGAGCAAGCACAGGGAATTAAATCTGGGTCTCTGGCATGGCAGGCGAGAACTCTGCTACTGAGCCACCATTGCCCGCCCTCCTTCTTTTCCGTTTTTTTTTTTTTTTTTGCATGGGCAGGCACCGGGAAAAAAACCTGGGTCTTGACATAGCAGGTGAGAACTCTGCCTACTGAACCACCATGACCCCCTGCTTTCATTTTTGAGTTATAGTTTCACTGCATATAGAATTCCTAGTTGGCAATTCATTAATTTTTTTCCTCCAACAGTGAATCCTTCTAGTTTCAGATGAGAATCCATTCATTCTCCTTCTTATTGTTATTCTCCTGTTTATAATGTGGCTTCCACTGGCTTCTTTAAAGACTTTTTTTCCTTATTTTTGGCTTTCAATAATGTGACATGATGCTTCTAGGAGTAGTTTTCTTTATTTTCTTATGCCTGGTGCTTATTGAGTGTCTTGGATCTGTAAATTCATGTTTTCCTGCCAAATATGGGATCCCAGCTTTTATTTCTTCAACTTATTTTCAATTCAGTTTTCTTTCTCATCTCTTCCTGGACTTCAGTTGCATATATTTTAGGTAGATTCATATTGTTTCACAGGTGTTTGTAGCCCTATGTGTTTTCTTCAAACACTCTCTTTTGCATTGGGTAATTTTTATTACTTTACATCCAATATCAATGATTGCTGTATCTTTTTTTTTATTGACAAAACATAACAACATACAAACAGAAACATTCTTAACATATGAACATTCCATTCTTGGTATATAATCAATGACTCACAATATCATCACACAGTTGTATATTCATCACCATGATCATTTTTTACAACATTTGTAACACTCTAGAAAAAGAAATAAAAAGAAAAAAACTCATGCATACTGTACTCCTTACCCCTTTCTCTCATTGACCACTAGTATTTCCATCTGTCCTATATTTTAACCTTAGTTCCCCCTTTTTTTTCTATACCCCATATCACTCCCTTTCATTGATTACTAGTATTTCAATCTACTCAATTTATTTTAACACTTGTTTCCACTATTATTTATTTATTTTTAATCCATATGTTTTATTCATCTGTGCATACCATAGGTAAAAGGAACATCAGACAGAAGGTTTTCACAATTACACAGTCACTTTTCAAAAACTATATCATTATACAATCATCTTTAAGAAACATGGCTACTGGAACACAGCTCTACAGTTGCAGGCACTTCCCTCTAGCCTCTTAATACATCTTAAACTAAAAAGAAGATATCTGTATAATGCATAAGAATAACCTCCAGGATAATCTCTCAACTCTGTTTGAAATCTGTCATCCACTGACACTTTATTTTGTCTCATTTCTCTCTTCCCCCTTTTGTTTGAGAAGGTTTTCTCAATCCCTTGATGCAGAGTGCCAGCTCATTCTAGGATTTCTGCCCCGTGTAGAGACGGGGAGGGCAGTGAGTTTGCTTGCCATGTTGGCTTGAGAGAGAGACAGGCCACATCTGAGCAATGAAAGAAGTTCTCTGGGGGTGACTCCTAGGCCTAATTTTAAGTATGCTTAGCCTATCCTTTGCAGGGATAAGTTTCATATGAAGAAACCCAAAGTTTGAGGGCTTGGTTAGGCTATATGTTAAGTGTCCTTCAGTTCACATAGCTTTTTAAATTTAAATTATTGCACTCCTCAACTTTAGAACTTCCTCTTTAAAATTTTTAGTTTCTATTTTTGTTTTAAGATTCCTTATCTGTTTGTTAATTAATGTCATGTTTTCCTTTACTTCTTTAAGTATAAATAACTTAAATTCATTGAGCACGCATATAATAGCTACTTTGAAGACTTTCTATACTAAAATCAACCACTGGGCCCAATCTGAGTCTATTTCCTTTGAAAACTTCTTTTTCACTTATGTATGGATCCTACTTTCCAATTTCTTTGCATGTCTGGGAATTTGGGTAAAAATTCAACCTTGTGAAGAATATGAGGTAGCAATTTTGAATTCTGTTTTGATTTTCTCTGGATTTATTGATTTATTGTTCTAATTGTAGTTAACTTTCCTAGATTCAAGCTTCAGAATTCCTCATGCTAATCATGATCTGATATCTTTGTTCTATTCTTATGACTTACCATTGATCTTTACCCTATTATGGGCCCTCCCTCTTGGTGCATAATTTGGAAGTCAGTCATGGATTGGGACCACGTTTTCTGTGGTGATATTGTTTTTGGGATCTCCTCCATAATATACCTCTATACTGCCTGCCTAGGGCACTCATCTCATCAATGCATATTCAAAATGTTTCAACTTCCTGATGCCTGAGCTGTATACAGTTGCTAAAGTCATTTATTACTAGAAATATATCTTGTAAAATGTAGTGGTTCATCTCTTTTCAGTCCTGTTTAATTAGACAACAAGCAGCATAGAGGAAGTTTTACTAATACCCCCAATCCATAACAGACTCATGGGTGATAAATATTCTTTCAAAGACTAATACCTCATACATATATTCAAGATTTATTCAGATAGTATTCACCTCTGAAATCTGTCAGAGAGTAACTGCTCTAAGAAGTTGTGAATGTATGACCACTGTTGAGTACCATGTAACAGTGACATTCATTTTCTGCAAAAATAAAGTGAGTTAGATAATTCGTGTACAGTGAACTTACCAACATATTTTATTACTAGAATATATTTACTTGGGTAAGTGTTCCTTTTATCCATGTTTCAAAACATTAGATATGCTTGTTTCTATGTTAGCCTGAGAGCAAAGCTGTCAGAATATCTTTTAATCATAAAAGACATGCTGGAAGAATCACCCATACTAGATACCAATGTTTTATTTACTTTAATTCAGAAGTCAGCTAACTTTTCCTGCAAAGGGCCAGAGAGTAAATATTTTAGACTTTGAAGGCCATATGGTCTCTTTACAACCTCCCAACTCTGCCATTGTAGTCTGAAACCAATAAATAAACCAATGTGTGGTTGTGCTTCAGTTCAAACTTTGCTATGAAAACAGCATGCTAGATTTGGCTCGCAGGTCAAATTTTCTTACCCTCATTTTAACTAAATGATCAAGTATTGTGTGTTTTGTGATGGGGGTGGGAACATAAAGCCATTGCCACATAAAGAGTTCCTGGAAATGTTTGCTAAATAGAAAAATGTAACGTGTACAGGAAATTTTAAATAGTATTTTGGTTTAAATAGACAGTATTTCAAGTAACGTCATGATTTACAAGAAGAAATTACCTGAGTTTGTGCATGTGCTTGTGTGACTCTGTTTTTGTAAATCTGTATGTTTTCCCTATAATAAATTACAAATATACTTAGGTTTACTTAACTAAAAAAGAAAGCTAGAAAACTTTGGGACTAATGACTCTGCATTGCGGAGGTAACAGTTTGGAAATAAATAGGCAAATACAAGAAATGAAAGGAACTTTCTGACTCTTGATGTTTATATTTCAGCAAAATGACTTGCTGAAGTTAATCTGACAAACTGTGCAACATTTGCAAACTATGCATTTATGCATTTGCAAAATATTCATATGCATATCAATCTCATATAAAGCCCATCATAAGATACTTATGTTATCTATTTGAATGTGTAACTTTTACCTATCTCCAAAACTTGGTAAAATATTATGATGTATCTCTATATGGAAATGACTGCAAACCACTAAATATATTCCATCACTACAAAACCAGAGCCCTAACTCAACTTTACTTGAGACAGAAACCAAACTATCCAGAGCTACTTCAATGCTGCTACATGTTACAGAATATATGCTTAAGGAGAAAAACAGTGGAAAAGGATAATGATTTTAATAAATTATGGATATAATCTTCATTGAAAACTGTTCAAGAACATACAATTATGTTTAACCATTGTTATGGCCCCTTGATAGGGTTTTGAAAGGACCTGTGAAACTGAGAGACCCTGGAGATGCTGGAAAAAATCTATTATGAATTCATTTATAATTGTTTTATTGTTGCAAATACAAGGAGTACAGATATTACTTTTTTTGTGAATCACGTATTTATTTTGTTGATTTTAATAGAGTTCTAGAAATTAGTTCTTTTTATACACCTTAAGAACATCTTTTACAGTTTGCATTTAATTTATGATACTTCTTTGGTAAAAAGAGTTCTGTTTTATGTAGTCAAATTTATTTAACTCTACATTTAAGCCTCTTTCTTTCAAAATATATACATTCTGAAAATATTCCCCAGGTGATTCTGAAGTCCACCCTGAAGCAGTACCACTGTGCTTGTTAAATGAATTCACCACATTCTCTAAGGAGTCTTGCACCCCTCCTTTTTTGGGGAATACTCCTTTACTTAAATGAATCTGTATCTATAAATCAGTAATTAATAAGAGGGCATTCTTGATTTTGCAAGCTATTTTAAATGATCTTCAGCATTACTCATTCAATTAATAGGTAAAATTTTCTGGAAGAAATAATCAATTTTCATTTTGTATTATATCAAGATAGCTTATCAGTGGCCTCATTTTATTCCATAATGCGGAAAGAATTTTGGAGCCAAGTTTATAAATCAAAGGAAATGTGTTCTCACTCCTCTGACTCTTCTTCATTATATTTGACAGCCATTCAATGGCAACTTTCTCCATACATGTTGTTGAATTTAGATAGTGCATCTGATTTGCAATTCCCTAAATTGATTGTTCCAGAAGTATGGGCCTTAGTTATTGCTGGAGAATCCGGAATACTTTTGTAATTTGCAAATTATTAAGGGGATTTTCTGCCTCATTCTCCAGGGAAAAGTCCTAGGTGTTCTAAGAGTCTACTGGGAAGATAAACATTAAATATATTGCTCTACTCCAAACCTTGGCACCCCTGCATGACTGTTAGTCTTCCAAGCCAAAATAATTACTATTTTATTTTGGCATTCCAAGGTTCCCAAACCTGTTCTGGATCATGTTATTTCCTAGTTTAAAATTCTATCAGGTATCTCAGTGTGTTTTGCTGAGACTAGGGAAAAAAAAGATGGAATCAGTGCTAGAAAAGTTACTAGGTTTTCAATGAAGGAGAATCAAGGATATAAGGATATAATGGATTAAAAAAAAAACACATTTTTTTACAGGTCTTCTACCACTGAACTAATAATGTGAGTCTGAATTAAGGTCACTATGTTGAATCTAGTCCCAACATAGAAAAATGACAGTATGTTTATTTCTTTGTATGCCAACCTTTCTAGCAAACTTTCCAAGTATTACATAAAATGTATCCCAAAGCCACAATTTACTCCTATATTGCAGTGGTTAGCACTACAATGCCATTTCCACAAACAATGAATTATTTTGTTACATAGTTTAAAAATAGAACTATTTGCATTTTTATATCTTAAAATTTAATTATCTTTTTCTTACATCAAGAACACATAGCTGGATGGACAGTTCAAGTATGAGTGATGAAATCTGAATTGTTCTGTACTAGCGATTGTTTCAATTCCATCACCTTGATATTCTGCTCTTTTAATTAATATATTGATGAAGGTGTAAAATGTTTGCAATGGCTGTGTCCAGTACAATTATCTTTTTATGTGAATTCCAATGTAGCTATCCTTTAAAAATGCTAACATGTTACAATCATTTTGAGAACTTGTGATGAAAGTGAAAAACCATACAGCTGTACTACAAATGATAAATACTGCTAAGAAAATAATTTCCTTAATGGTCACTGTTAATACAGATTTGGTAAATACCAACATTCCTGATGTGAAAATCTAGCTGTGAAAATATAGCTCTGGTCCTTTGGTTTTTCAAACAATGTACTTATGCCTGCATCTTTCTTTAAGAAGAATCACTTGTGAGATATTAGGGTTGTTCAAATAACTTAGAAATAAAAACATATTCAAATTCCCCTTTTCATTCATTCCCTACTCCCAGGATCAACCATCGAAGCAAACCAAGAAGTTGGCAGTTCAACCTTACTTTAAATTCTATTTGCGTATGCCCAGTGTAAAACAAATGTCCTTAATTGACTTGTGATAGCAGCAAATCGATTCTAGAATGTCAGGACCATCTGGGAACAGATGGCTGTGTAGATTCCTTTCCTCTTAGGACCACTCAGATTTACAGTTGTCCAGGGTTATATGTAATGCTTGAAACCCCATTTTCTGTTACTTGGCTATTCTGATGATGAATATGCGTGCAGATGACCCTTCTCCTTTGAGAGTCCTTTCCCTTTTGTATGTCTTATATTTTGGATGCCTAGAGCATTATACATTCTCAGAATATCAATAGGCTTTATTTAAAAGGTGACTGCCTGAAAGATTCTAACATGTCTCAATAGATAACTGTCTATCCAATTTGTATCTGATAGGCATATGCAGAGCTGGAGGTGGTAAAATAGTTTTTAGTGAGTAAAAAATAATCCTTGTACAATCCAAGTTGATTTTACCATTTTACCCTTCAAAATAATGCATGCAACTTCTAGAATAATAGAACAATTTTACATGAACAAAAATGTAAAGTGTATAAATGCCCTGATGGCAATTCTTTTGAAAAAGTATTTTTGTTTTTAAAATTCCAATTATATAACAAATTGAGATTTTTTTCTCCCTTATAAATGTGAGATTTATAAAAAAAAAAACAAAACAAAAGATAGGGTATAAATGTAGTATTAACTAGCATAGATAGAAAACTTTAACTTGAACAAATCACATGTAATTTTTAAAATTATATCATTTTCTTTATATGCTTGCTCTGCCTAAAACAGCTCTTTAGTATTGCAACAAATTAAATGTACACAAAACTTGTGTTTTAAGTATACAACGTGAATATATGTAGTAATAGTATAGTTGGAGAAAATACTGTGGGCCATTTTCTCTTAGTTTTGGATTCTCTTCGTTAATATTTCATATATTTATATTCTTGATTAAAATTTTTTAATTCTTAATTTGCTTATCTGATATATGCTGAATTTTAACTCAATTGCCTAATCAACATTCTTAACCTCTCTAAATTTAAATAAAATCAGACTTATTCTATTCCTTTACCTTGTTTATTCTTTTTATTGTTCTAGGAGTCTAAGAAAAATGTCAGTGAAAGAATCTGTATATCTCTATTTATAAAGAGATTGTCTGCCATTTCTGCTAGACTGAGTCTTACTAAAGGCACTATACGTCTTTTTTCCTTTTTGTAGCTGCATGTTTTTTGAAATGGCAATTTACATAATTAAGCTATCCCATACAAGTCTTCAGGCTTTCAACCCCACAAAGTGGGAATTTTTTTTTTTTCAATTCTAATTAATGGTTTAGACACTTATGAAATGAAAGCAGCTCAGGCCATGACTTTCAGAAGCATAGAGCTATGAAATTGATTATTAGTGAAATTGCCTCTGACTAATAAGTAAACTTAGAATTCTTATCTTAATGGACAGCTAAATTGGCAACCAATAAAAAAAAGCCTTTTTAATAAGAATACATTAGACAAATATTTACATTTCATTGTTTACAGAAAAATTTATGGAAATGAAACATCAATTAGGGTTTCACTAAAAAATACTTTGAATATTACATGTCTAGAGGCAAACTAAATATCCAATATTTAATGTCTCCAAACAATACACACATAAAAACATGAGAAAAAACTGTGAATGGGATTAAATTCATGGACTAGAGGAGGGTATGGTCTCCCCATTCAGTGAATAGAACTCAAACTCTGGGAGCATTGCAGATTAGGGATACCACTCTTTGAGACCATGAACTATGGAATCAAGTTGCAGTCATTGATGAAAGCTGCCTGAGTCTGTCATGCACTTACCCTGGCTATCAGGCTGCAGAAAGCTCCTGCACTGCTCAGGTTGCCACACTCATTGCATTAATTCATCATAGCCATGGACATGAAAAGACCCCACCAACCACATACAGAGCATGATGGTATACTCTATGTTTTGGATATTAAGGCTATCTGTAGACTTCTGATTCTTCCCAAAAGTTGCAAACTGGGGAGGTGACAGCCCAAACAGCTTGGCCACCATCCCACTCCTGGGAGATTGATGACATCTGGCTTTCAAGACCCCTTGATGTGGCTTCACCAGCATGGGTTTATCCATATTATTAATCAGTTAATTCCAGCCATACTGTTATGGCTTAAAACTAACCTGTGTTATGTATTCTGTTCTCCAGACTAGTTGCAGTGTAACAACTAGTTTGACAACTTCATCCATGAATCCCCAGAAAAGCGAAACAAATCAAATCAAAACTTATAACAAGGGCACTTAAAACAGAGGAAGATTTATATGGTGCTTCAAGGCAAAGTGATCAGAGAACTTACTGGTCAGGAGCAAAGCTTGGTCATGTACCCAACCCCTGGGCCTCTGAGCAGAACAGCTAAAGGGGTCATTGATATGGTCTGCCCTGTTCACAATGGTGTGGTCTGAAGAGCAGAGCGTTCAGAACCCAGTCCTGATCCAAGGCATGGGACTAAAAACTGTGGAAGAAAATCAAGTTGAACATAGATAAGCATAAGCCATTATTCAAAAAGCCTAACTCAGAAAAGTATATGAAGACTGACGAGTGTTTTGTCTTGGGGGAAAAGGGCCTTTAGAAAGAAAGGTGAGTTGAAAATTCAGCTTGTTTGAGGAGTAAATGATCAAAAACAGCTCTCGGAATGGGGAGAAACTGTTCTTGAGGTTAGCAGCCAATGGTTAGGCAATTGGGACTTATCAAATGTGTGAAAAGTAGATTTGGGGGCTTTAGGATCAGTTACATCATCTTTTTAATAGTTGGCAAAGGAATAAAACTTAGTACCAGTTAAACGAATAGATTTTAAAGGAAAATACTTGTATATCCAGGTGTAATTCAAAATAAATCATTATTTTTTTAGTATTAATTTACTCTAATAATTAAATATCCTGGAGGTATTATTAAGGCTGCATTTTCTCTTTTGTGGCATTTGTTGGGGGGTTTTAAAATTTTTTTAGAAATAATTTTTTGTAGCAATGTTCTCTTATGTTCCAAAATATTTATATTATTTCTTACTCCTTCTCAGTGTTCTCTACTACATCTATGACTTCAACTATCAAAATATAAGTCATTTTTATTCTTCATGCCTAGAGTATATGCTCTTCTCTTTTCCATAAGCCTAATCAAACCATACGTCTAAACATTTTTTTACCATAGACCTTTATAATGTTAAACATAATAAATAGCTCTAATTTGTTACCATATTAATCTTAATCTCTAGTGTCAGCTCTTTGAGAGGACTGTTCATGTTTTATAAATCTAAGGTTCCCAATACATCTGAGACAGAACATATTCATGGATATTAATAGTGATTATCTTTTAAAGCTTCGGTCAAAAGTATTTTCATCTATAAAAATCTCCAAATTTAGTTCTTAGGCAGAATTATTTGGTAAATAGTAAAAGAAAGATAACTTAGCATACCTCAGCTCCAGAGGGAAACCATGCAAGAGGAAGTACGGGAGACACACAGGCTTTCAGCAGAGGTTGAAATCATGAATGTCCCCATGATTCTCTCATTCCACACGTCTACTTCTTTCTTCTTATCAACTTCAGTAGTTGACATGGCTTCCTCTACATGCCTTGAAACATGACTTTTCACAAAACACACAACCCACAACCCATATATTGCAACTTAATATATGTAAGGGATTTAAATTCAGTGCCATTTGTTCCATGTGAAGAGAAAAAAATCTAAGGAAGCATTTTAATAAGCCTGTTCCAATCAGATGTCTGCTCATTAGAAGCTGGTTACAATGATATATAATTACTTTGGGCTGTGGGCCACTATAATAAATAGCGATTTTTATAACATGATTTTACAATAGCTAGAATTCCCATAACTTTGCTTCTCCATTCATAAAGATGAGAAAGGCTTGTCGTGGCAAATATTAGCCTTCATTGAATTAAAATTTTAGCTTTTTATTTGTAAGAATTGGCTTATCTCCACCAAAAAATCATGCTATTAGAAAATAAAAATGGATGTAATATATAACCTGCCACTCCTACCGTTGCTGATGTGTATAATGCTTTTGACATGAGGTAGACCCATTTATCATAGGATGCAAGCTACTCGCACTGCTATTGGCCAACAAATGCTAAGTCATTTAGGAAAAAAAACATCCGGAGTGAGGGTTTGTCAATTAATATGACAATATAATGGGTATAAAATGCCATGTAAATAAGCAAAATTTCCAAGTAACTTAAAAAAAAATCTAAATAAGAACTCAATGCTGCAATTCTGTGGCTGTAATGATAAAGCTGGTTTCAGAATCCTGCAGCTGATTCCACATCACCAACTATCAATGTCCCCACCTTCGAGTTTGAGCTTGACTCCAAATTACAAAGAGCATACTTCACCATCCATTATGTGAGCAGTTCCTTCAAGTTTATATTTCATTCCATCATAGTCACACATTCTATAGGATACAGTTCTACCAGAAAGACAAAACAGCATGTACTTTCTCTGCACTGTGGATAACTTTTTGGTGGTGGTGGTGGGGATTAGATTGGTTTACAAGGTTAAAAACAATTCTATTCTTTCAATTAGGTGTTGCAAAATTATTCAGAGGGGAAAGGTAGGTGTTGCCTCTGTCTGGAAGTGAATCCAGTGCACCTGTGAAACATAGCCAAATGACAAAACAACATTCTAAGCAGACCATGAAATAATTGAGGCTTTGAAATAAGAACTAATTTTTCCTGAAATCCTAGAAGCAATATACAAATTTCAGATTCCAAATAACTTGTTAGTGTTCACATTGCCTGGACTTCTTATTGAGTCATTATACATTATTTACATAAGGATCTCTTCTTTCTAGTTGGCAGGATAGAATTTCCCCTCTCAGGTATATTTTGAATTTATCTATAATGAAAATAGCATATTTGTAACTCAAATATTCTTATGATTTTTAAAGGCATTACTAAAAGTATCATTTTTAAAGATTACTGTTTCTATTAACTAAATTGTATAGTATAACACATATATATCTATAATAAACCAAGAAGGCCAAATTTTAACCTTTTAATCCAAGAAGCCTAAATATCACCTTTATGTTGTCCCATCAGAAGGAGGCAAGTCTGCTCATTGCTTTCATCCTTCTCATTTGGCAGGGCACCACCTGAATGAGTAATAAGTAGTGTACTGGGTCTTTTCATTCTCTGGGAAATCTTGGAGCCAAAATACATTCCAGAAATATTCATGTAAGGCATTTCACCTATGTATCATAAGATCTAAAATTTCAAGTGCTGCCTTGACATCTTCGAGTCTTACAAGGCTCCAAAGTTCCAAAACGAGTTCTGTTTTCACTAGATATGCCTCTCCAACCAGTAGGAAAGACATCCCACATGGCTAGTCCCCTATCAGCTAGGCCAGCTGCACTGTACCCAGTCCCCACCCTAATGGGCTTTAATTTTCTGCCAGCCCAGGGAATTATTCAGACAAACCAATTACACCTTCCAAAAGGAGCTAGGGAAGAGGGGGAGGGAGAGAGGACAGTCACTTTACCATCTGTACTACAGACCCCGGTGGCTCACTGTGTTCCCAAGTACAACCCCTGGTGGCCCTGTATAGCGTGCAGTTTCCTCCTCCCCTAGGCTGTGAGTATATGTGACTAATAAACTCTCACTGTTCTCATCTAACCAGTGTTAGGTGTCATGTGATTAGCCATCTTGTACTATTTAAGGAAAGGGATTCTTCCAACAACAGGCTGTATAAGAGATGATCAGAACAACTTAATGAAGAAGTCATTTTTCTCAAGAAAGATCACACATATGCATTCATACTCCACAGATTACCATTTCTTATTAAGGCATTAATCCAAGAACTATTTTCATCAGTTCTTATTCAAACACAGGATGGAGATGATGACTATTGACAATGATTAAGCTAAACTAGTTAAGTTGCCCAGCTTGGTCATCAGAAGATAATGATGATAGTTACTTGAGTACTTATTGAAAGCAATATGAACCATATGTGATTACATTTCTTTAATGCTATATTTGTTTTGGCTTAGCATCTATTCATAAGTGCATCATTAGCATTCAGAAGAAATCAAAACAAGATAATGACTGGAAAATAACCTTTTTAATGACTGCTGCTATCTTTTAAAGAATGATTCATTGGCAATAAAGCTTTAAAAGTGTACTATATCATACATCATAGTGAGCATCTATTTCCATATTAGCCAGTTTCAAGAAAATGCTCCCAAGGAATGTGGACGTCACCTGACGAGGAACCCAAGCTCATTACCGCTAGAGTAATCAATAACTTCGGCTAATGTGTTCAGCTGGCGACACAGCCCAGATCAATAAAACCTGCCACATGCTTTTGTTTTAGGAAATGAAGCCTTTTAGTTCTTAATTAAGGGAGAGACCTCACATCCGTAATGATGTTTGCAGTGAATATTACTGCAGAAGACATGGGAATGAATCTCAGTTTTTTCATTATAGAATTACATAAGAAGGGAGAAAAAAAACAATAGGTTAAAAAGTAGGGGATTTTTTTTTTATTACTTCCTTAGTGTTTTAATAATGTAAACCCATAGAAAATCATGTTCCCCTTGAAAAAAGAGCATGGCAAAAATTCAATTTTAGAAGATTGGTGGTAGGAAGCAAAAATAATTTGCTCAACAATCTCACAAATAGTCAAGAAGCAAACAATGCCTTTCCAGAAGAGACCAGTGAATCAACTGCCTGGAGAGTATACAGACAGATTGGACACATAAAAATGGAGGAAATTATAGCAATATAAAGATATTGGCTAGATCCTACACTTAGAATTTCACATAATACAATCTAATCCATTATTCCATACTGCCTAGTTTTAAGGAATTAGAGCATTTTGATAATATAATTTTATCATTAAGATATAGAGTCCCTGCATAGAACTATAGTGAGGAAACCGTTCATAAAATACTCTAGTTTTATCTAGGGAAGATAATGAAATAACATTTGAATCAACACTCTTCCTGAGAGCCCCCAATATTTTGAAAGCTAAAAGACAAATTAACAAATAGATGAACAATATCATTGTTTATTTCCTTTAAAAAACTATTATAACAAATTTATCTGAATTGAATCTAAAAATCACAATGTGCTGGGAAAACACCTTTAAACGTGAGGTCCATAACTGTTTTGTACAAATAAGGTCAAGTTAAAGGACTCAGTTCTACTATGAGTCAGCACCTGATAATTCATCCTTGATATTTCCATATACTTTGACACATCTGTTATTTTTATTGATGAAATATTGGTAAAGTTTTAAACTTTCATATGTTCATGGAAGAACATGCAACCAAGTAGTCTATGGCTCCCAAAATTTTGAATTTCTTGAAAACTATGCCATAAAATTTTTATAATTTTAAAACTTTTAAAAATAATACTTGCTATAATTATTATTTTATAAATGATTATTTAACACCCAATAGCAGAAAAAAATGTGTCTTTGAAAAAAACATTTGTGTTGGATACATTTTATTTTCTGTGTCTTTATCATTCATAAGCATTTTCCTTTGCAGCCGATATCCGATGCATCATAACGTCCTAACAGATTTGCTTCTCTAGTATTTCTCAGATATATTCACTTCCCTCTATTTCCACCACTACCACCCAAGTCCAAACATTATCTCTAGCTCTTCACTGCATTCTTCCTTGCAGGTTGCTCTTTGCTCATATCACACTGGTAATTTACATTAACTTATATACTTATTGCTGAATATAGGTCTCCCCCACTCAGTAAGTGAAATCCATGATGGACAGAGTTGGTGGTGCATTATTTTTGTCCACCACTGGATCCGTTACTTTACACAATGCATATTAGCATTAACTGTGCTAAGCGAAGTTACCGTTCCTTTTTTTTCACTCATATTCCAAACATTTGGCTCAAATCTCAAAACTTGGCCACAGAGAGTCTGTGGTCTGGATCACGATTTAGAGATCAAGCTTACGTAGTATTATAGAGTATTTCCAAATTTGGGAGAAAAAAAATGAAGCAGATGATATAAAAAAAATATCACCCAAGGAGTATTCATAACTCTTGATCTTAAAGATTCCATGTTGTAAGGCAGTAGAGTTTTCTTAGAGCTGTTTCCCTAGCATATTCTAGAATGAGTTCTATTTAACTATAATTTTATGCCCTCTGTCCCTGCTTCATGATACGTTTTTACTTCTAGAACACACAGGAAGCTGCAGCAGTAGTTATATTTTTTAGAATCCCACCCACTGTATTTGTAGTTGCTCCAATATGAGAAGAATAGATCAAAAGTACAAATATAAGCCATTGTGTTCCATGCTAATCTAATATTTTATTATATAAGTTAACAGAAAATAAATAAATTATAATAAAGTAATTAATGTTAATTAATTTTAATTTAAAAACTAAATACAGAGTAATTTAAAAGTTCATTTCAATGGCAACTAAGTCAAATTAGAAGCTTAGCAAATTCAGCCTGTATTATCTAAACACCAAAAAGTATGCAAAATAAATTCGGTTTTGACAAATTAAAAACTTAAAGCAAGATTCTGTACTGATTCAAAATATTGTAGTAGATTAAATCAATGCTGGTTAGAAATTATGCCAGTTAAACAGGATTCATGTACCCTAGAAAATCCATGTTTAATCCTAATTCAATCTTGTGGAAACAGCCATTTCTTTTAATCCCTATTCAGTACTGTATGTTGGAAACTTGATTCCATTATTTCCATGGTGATGTGACTGACCCAGTCATGATTATTAACCTCGATTAGATGGAGATGTGACTCCACCATTCCAGGTGGGTCTTGATGACTTTACTGGAATCCTTTAAAAGAGGAAGCATTTTGGAAAAAGCTTGAGAATGTGGAGAGAACGACAGAACCACAGCAGAGCCACGAGGCTGAAAGTCCACCAGCTACCTTTGGAGATGAAGAAGGAAAATGCCCCCAGGAGAGCCTCATAAAACATGCTGATTCCACAACCCAAAATATTGGGAATCCAGTAAAAATAACTTTTGATGAAAATAAGCTCAAGTTTCCAAATTACAGAAAATACAAATAAATGATTCACCTTAGAGTAAACTCAAAAGACAGGTACATTCACCTGCAGGTACTAGAACAGATCTGAAAGATAGTTTTAATGAAATACACTTAAAATGTGCCAAGAAATTAAGGAAGGCACAAAAATCAAAAGCCAAGAACAAGAAATAATGATAAGGCAGGCAAATTTGAAATATAGCTAAGCAGATAAATAGAAATTATATTTGTACATATTAGATTGAATATATTTTTTAAAAGGAAAACAACAAATGTGCTTAATAACAAACTAAATGTGATGTTATATGATTAGAGGAGGAATTAGATATTTAAAACATGTGAATGAAAAAAATATATGAATGAGAATGCAGTAATATATATATTCAAATAGCACAAAACATCCTCATATTTTAGAAAGTCTTAAGTCTTCTGAATAAACAACATATACAGCCCAGGAAAGACAAGTAAACACAAATCTTGGTAGAATTTATGGATCCTATTATCATGACCATAATATGAGAGGTCAGAAATTATTATAATTAACCAACTAATTTAATCAAACTTTGTATTGGAACTCCATCAGGTTTGGGGTAGGAAATGGTCATATAGTCATTCATTACAGATAAATTTATTTGAAATACAGAGGTTTGCCTTATTTATTGATCTTGACTGGGTGTGATGGTGTATTTTTTAATATTTTGGCTGCATACTGGATAAAATGTCCAACAAGCTATATAATTGATAGGGACACCACAGGAGGGCAATTCAAGGCAAATAGTAGTAGAAACTATGTAGCCTTACAAGTACTTCAAACTAGCAGAATGCAGTAAAAGAGTTATATAGTTATGGTTCTATTTACAGGATTTGGATATCATTGACAATAAAAATCCTAGTGAGATGAATTACAACTCCCATATTTGTTCACCTTCAAATAAAAATAAGCTCTTTGTAGCATACTTTATACTGTATGTGTATGTGAGGTAGGGGAGAAGGGCTAACAGGAGAAAGAGAAACAGATTTGTGAGTATTTTTAGTTAACATATAAGAATACATATTGAGCATCTGGCTAGTACTATCCTCACAACGACAAAAGTTGGCTTTTCTAAATCATTCCATGTTTCATTTTGTTTTCTTCTATTGCTCTTAATGAGCACTTTTTATGTGCCAAACTTGACAATAGCCATTTAACATTTATCAACTCATTTAATTTTTAAAGTAAACTTATCATGAATGTACAATTATTACTATCCTAACTTCTTCAGTGAGAAGTCTTGAAATTAGAATTAAAAAAAAATTGTCCAAGGCAACTAGAAAGTGGCAGTACTTGGTTTGAACTTAGAACTCGCTGAGTTTAGAACTCTATGCAATATATTGCCTCTCCACTCTTGTTTGTTCAAACTTTGAAATTCCTTAAAAATTCCAGGAAATCTTAAAAAGCCTATTTTTTTCCTTGACCTACTTCTAACACAAGTCTTAAGACAGACATTGTTTTGCTATTATTGGGAAACATTAAATAATAATTATTCAGTAAGAGGAAAACAATTCTAGATTTGAACAGAAATACAGGATTTCCATTCTAGCATTCTTTCATCAAACTTGCTTTTCGAGTTTGGTTGAGGTATCATTCTTTTTTTCATTTCTCTCCAAATATACAAATCCGGTATTCTGAATTTCATATATTATCTCACCAGAAACCCATTTATATATGCCTGCACAAATTGTATCAGATTTGTGTTATTGAAAATGGTAGTATTTTTAATGAATTGGCAAAAGGCTTTTAGGCTGGATCATAATGACAGTTTATAGGTGGTGAATACTCATTTGAAAAAGTAAAACAGCTTCTTAAAGAAGAAAGCATCTTTGAAAGTGTTGTATATCGAATTGTGAAATGCTCATTTTGAACAGCAGCACGTACACTGAGGTAAGGTAGGCTGAGTTTAATTTTGCCTCTTGAGCTCCATTTGACCTTTATCCTTAAACTCTGTCATCTGTATAAAGGCAGGCATTTTCCTTTCTCACCAGTAGGAGCCCTTTATGCCGAAAACTACAAACCATAAGCCTTATTGGTCACAGAAGATAGAGATTTATGAGGACCATATTATTTTTTTTCTGTTAAGTATGGACGAATGAAATAAGATCTAAGCTGCGATATTTCATGGGAAGTGGATAGGGCTTGGAAGTGAACAAAGAAACTAAGTTTCCTATTAACCAGAAACTTATTTGAGTAGGTAGTTAGCAGGGAACCCACTAGTTGATAAATTTATGAGTCCTTAAAATAAAGAATGATTTTATAGCACTCCAAGGAAATGCATAAGCCCTGAGTAAATTTAAATGAAGACATATTTTTGTAAGACAAGATTATACTAATTGTGATGTATGTGTTTTTGTTTTTGTTTAATTGCTTAGTTTAGAAACCCTCAACCACAGAAATGTGGGATATAAATGTTGCTTTTATGGTGTAATCTGAAAATTATTCGTCTAGAATGTCTTGAATAATCAAATAGGATGGTTTCGCCCATGCAAAGATTGCTGAAGCAAGTGATCAAAGTGACATTAGACTTATTTAATCTGTTTTGCATTTATTAGAATTATAGGATGGTATTTTAGGATGAAGCAGAAGAAGCCTTAAGGGGAAGAAGTATCATACAAGGAAAAAAATATTCTTCATTGAATTTCTAGAATGTGTAAAGATTTCAATTTATTAATTTAAGTTAAATAAATAAAAACTAAAATCTTATTTTATTATTATAGATGACATAAAAGGAGGTTTAGAAAATGTAACTTCTGCAAGGTTAAACAGAAATAAATAAATGACAGCTGCTAAGTCACAGAGCAAAGGTTATTTTCTTTTTCACTAAGACTAATATATGCTACCATCCCAGAAGTCTTCTAAAATAACCTCTTTCATTTTCAAATGAGAAAGCTGAGGCAGGAAAGATTAAATCCCTGAATAAGGCTTTGCATAAGACATGCACAGGTCTAGGAATGCTCTATATTTTTTTCTATATGCAGTCAAAAGTCTTTTACTTGCATTTCAGAATAATGTTGATTTTGCAAGATATCTGGTTTTACTCAGCACCATTTCCTCCCACTTTATAAAATCTATGAAGTAAAATGAAACTCATGAATATCTGAGAGCAGCAGGGAGAAGTTTATATTCTAAACTTTTGCTCCTCAACTGGAATCTCTAATTAACAGCTAAGAACAATAATCCTTAAGAAGCCAAGCAGTGATAGTTTACATTAATATTTTCATTCTTTCTGGTAATAGTACATTTCTAAGTACTTGGCACTGAAGTCTATATATTTCACCAAATTGCAATCATCTTAAAGTGAAATATGTCTTTAAATTGAAGAACCAAATAAGAAAAGCCACCAAAACAAAACTCAGCTATATCATAAGCAAATCGTAAATTTCTGATGGAACGTATTTGGTGGTTGTAATTTTGAAAGTACCACAGGCAACTATTGTTTTAGTTTCTCTTGATATGATATCATAGCAATAGACAATTGAATTTTTTATGGCTCTATAATTCGTTAGTATTTCAGCAATCAATACCATCAGCCAATATGCTGAGCTGCTGGCAAACTGGAGTCAGTTATCCTGCCATGTATTTTTATTTTAGGAAATGAACCATTTTAACTCTTAATTAAAGGTTACTCTTTCTTTCTCATTTGAGTTCCCTAGACATCTAGGAACATTCAAGTGGAGTAGAAAAGCAATTTTAAGGTTGATGTAGAGTAGCTGAATTATGTCTATTAGAATATATAGATTGCTAGTATATGCCAGGTATGGAAAAACTCAGGCAAAAGAAATTATCAAAAAATTAGGAAATTATTATTCATATCAGAAAGAGTCTATCTTTGCTTAAGCAATTGTAAACTTTGTAAACTTTAACTTTCTCACCTTTAGCATTTAAAATATGATTCACTTAATGAAATAACCACTTTTCGCTAAAATTACAGGAAGTATATCTGTCTCAATATACTTTCTCAAATTTTTTTATAACTAATAAAATGTGGTCATTTTAACATGACTTTAAATGCATTAAAACTGATTTCTATTCTTTATAATCTAACATAATATTTTAAGAATAAAAAATCATAATACCTTGACAGCAGTTGTAAGTTTCTGTGTATTTATTTATGACATTAGTTTGGTCACTACTTAAGTGTGTTGTTTCTGATGGAAACTAGCGTATACCTCCCTGTGTTGTGACTTCTAAGCCTACCTAATTAAGGGAGCTGCAGCTAAGGCCAACAGTCAATGCTTACCCAGTTAATAATGCTGTCACTGTCAGCCTACATTTCTCATCTATTTATAGTATTTTGCTGGTGTTCAGTAGGCAGAAAACTAGGTTTGCACTATCTGGGTAGATTAATTCCAATTATCAGAGGAAATTGTGTTCTTACTATAGTGGCAATCAGATCTATGTTTGGAACCAAAGGGTTCAGCAGTCATACCCAATGACTGCCGTCATGTCCAATGGCAAATATTAAGGAAAAACTACAGCAACTCAATAAAGTCAGGATGTCTAATGATGTAGACCCTTCAAGAATGAATTTAATTCTCAGGAGTTTAAAAAATAATATAAGCAACTTAGATGTTAGCTTAGGGCAAAGAAAGCATGTGACATGTGGTAGAAAAAGGAAGCTATACATAATTACAGCCTAAAAATCATTTATGATCTGTTTATTTTAACTTATTTTTTCTCTCCCATTCTCTTCCCCTTGTCCTGCCATTTAGACAGTGTTTCAGTTTTCTAAAGCTGCTGGAGTGCAATATACCAAATGGGATTTATCAGGTTACAAATTTACAGTTCTAAGGCCATAAAAATGTCCAAACTAAGACATCAACTAGAGAATAACTTCACTGAAGAAAGGCTGATGGTGTCCAGGGTTTCTCTGTCACATGGAAAGGCACGTGGTCTCTTTTGCTGGCCCTTCTCTCCTGGGGTTTGTTTCCAAAATGGCTCTCTCAGTTACCGTGGGTCCTTCTGGCTTCTCCTGGGGCATTTTCTTTCTTTCTTAGCTTTTCTAGGCCCTGAGCTATTTCCAAGACGTCTCTCCCTTGAAGGACTGACTCAAGAAATGATATTCAGACCCACTGTGAATGGGCGGGGTCACGTCTCCATGGAAACAACTTAATCAAAATGCCCCACCCAACAATAGGTCTGTCCCTACACGTTTGGATTAAAAGAACTTGGCTTTTCTAGGATACATACCAAATTCAACCAGCACAGGGTGTACAGTGATGTTTACACTTAAGAACTTGCTTTAGAGATCACAAGACCACAAGAAGCCACATCTGGATTTGCTGGGGAACCCTTTGTATTACCTGAAAATTCTGGAGTCTTGGAATGAATGCAATAATTGATAAGACTTTAGAGAGAGACAGAGAATAGTTGTGTTTTATGAAATACAGTTACGTCAGGCAGAGACATGCTGTTTAATATGGGAGTTAAACAGTATACAACGATTAAATGAATGCACAGAAAAGTTTTTGAATGTGAACTGAACAGGTCATTTGTCTTTTTTCTCTGAGGTTATTTCCTCTCTCTTTCTTTACTCTACTCTGTGTCTCAAGGAGGTTAACTCTGCGGTCTAAATTTACTGTGCTCATTTGCCAGATCTCGCTGCTTTGCTCTGGCCAATTGAATTCCTAGAAAGTACTGTTTTCAGCTTCTCTGAAATCCCAGATGCTACCAAACACTCCCTCTGTTCAGAGTTCTATCTTGTTTATGCTTGTGCTGAAACCTACTCCTCTTGCTCCTTAAGCCCTGAAACCATAGCACCCTGATTGCTAAACTCAGAATTGCCTTACTGTATGACTTACCAGTAGTTTGTCTCCTAAGTACCAATTTGCTGAATTAAATATTGAGTTACCTGGATTAGGTCAGCTAGTAATGAATTCTCTCAGTTACTTTTTGTATAAGTGAGTTTTTATTTCTGCCTTTTATGAAAGAAATTTTTGCTGAGTATTGAATTCTGTGTGGATAATTGTCGCTATTGTGTTTCTTAAGCACTCTAAAGATGTCACTTCACTGTGCTGGCTTACATGGTTTCTGACAAGAGATTGTAGTATTTATTTTGGATCTGCTTATATATATATTTTTTTTTACTCCATAGCTCCCTTCAAACTTTTCTTTGTCTTTGATTTTCAGAAGTTCAAATTTTCCATGTTTTTTGTTATTATTGTTGTTGTTACTTATCCTTCTTAGAGTTCTCTGAATTTTTGGAATTTGTGGCTTAGTAGCAGCCAATGATTTTGGAAAATCCTCAGATATTTCTTCAAATATGCCCTCTTCCCCTTTCTCCCTTCATACCTGCCTCTCTGTGTGCCTCTCTCTCTCTTTCTCTCTCTCTGTCGCTCATCCGGGACTTGACTTATACGTGTTTTACATTATTTAATATTATCCTATCACTGTTAGATAGCTGTGTTCTGCATTACTCACTGTTTATTCTCCTTATATTTCAGTATGGCCAATTCCTATTTACCCATTTTTGCATTTGCTACATTTTCATCCTCTGTGTCTAGCCTACTGATAAAATCATTGAACACATTCTTGATTTCTTTTCCTTTTAAAATAATTTCTGGTGTTCCAGTTTGATCTTTCCTCATTAGGTCCACCTGTCTGCTAAGGTTGTTCATATGTCGTCCATGCTGTCACCTTTCCCATTGGAGCTTTAACATATTAGTCATGATTATTCTAAATTCCTTATTGTATCATTGTAATATTTGTGCCACCCTTTAGTTTCATTCTGATGATTGCCTGTCTCTTGCAAGTGTGTTGTTTCTTGCCTTTGCATATGCCTTCTAATTTTTTATTGAAAGATGCACAATTTATATAGGTCTGTAGAAACTGAGATAAACAATTTTGTGTCAGAAAATAGCTGTATTTTTCCCTTCTGTTAGGCCTCAAGTGAGAATGAATGAGTTAATTTAATTAGGAGTTGAACTAAGTCTGAGGAATTTTATTGCTATGATAACCCACAAGGTACTAAAGTCTTCACCAGTCTGTTGGGATTCCCTTGCTTTGCATTGTGTTGATAACTTGCTTGTATTTGACCTTCACCAATTAATAAACTATTCCAGTGAAGGTTTATTTCCCATATCTGGTTATATCTACCCCACATAAGTGACTGTTAATGTCTCCTGTCCCCCTGAATTCACTCATGCCTCCTTAGACATTGTGATAGCTAGTGGTTTACGATGGGACCACAATTCTTTGATTGGTTCAAATAAGTCATAAAGCTTATGTTAATCTTGATATTTTTATGTTTAAGTTTCAGAGCAGTGCTCTTCTTTTCTGAATGTAGACTGCTCTACATCTCAAAGCAGAGATCAGAATTCCAGTGACACAGAAGTCCACATTTTTAATCCATTACACAAACATTTATTGAGGCTCCTATGAACCAAATATTACAAACTGTGCTGGTCCTTGGGTAAAGAGGTTTCATTAAAACGTATAGCCTTGTTCTCAGAAGAATTTAGTCCTTTGGAGGTATCACATACCCATCCACCCAAACAAATAATTGTCTTGGCATAAGTCACTGTAGGAATCAATAGGGAGGCCACAAATCCCTAGTTAATACGATTAAAGTAAGGGTAATGAATAAGAAATAGTAAGATTGTTAGCCATGTGATCAGATAAGATAGTCAGTGGTCTAGAAAAAAATGTCAATGATCAGTTAGTGACACACTTGGGAAAATATAAATGGTTGCACTGTTATTTTCTCTGCCCTTCTAAATTTTACCCAAATTATGCAGTGGGACAAGTATTGCTGAGTCTATTAGACCTGTTGGAGTGACAGTCCACACAAAGGTCCCTTGTTAAAACTTTTAATGCACTTAATGCCTTTACCACCCAATTTAGCATTTAAATATGTTATTCTAATGTGTAGTGTTCATTTTTAAAAATTGACCCAAATGAACCATAACATCCAAACAAGATAAAGAGAGCATTATACTTCTTTTTCATACAGTCAGTCTGGGATCATGAGAAATGTCTAGACTTTATGATCAAATAGAAGGGAATTTGCTTTGCAGCTTCATTTCTTTCTAACTGCCTCACCTTTACCAAAGGGCATTGAATAAATAAGAATACTATTTTACTTCTTTTTTTCCTTAATATCTCTAAGCATTGGTAATCTCAGGGTGGGGCAAATAAATGATAGCCCTTGAAATGTACCTTGAGTCATACAAAAACACCTGAAAGAAATATTTCCTAAGGGTAATTCTAGTTCTACATGAAAAACTATACTCAACACCTGTTTATACATTCACAAATCCATCCCTTGAATAAAAGCATCATGTAAATATTATCTCAATGAAGGTGAAGTATACCAAAATGTTTGGAATGAAAATATTCTATGTACATAAACATGTTATATTTGACTGGTAATTTAAAAAGGAAAAAAGGGGGAAAAATCTCTAGTGCTTCCGGTTGTTAATTGCTCCCTTTGCTTCTGAAAATTTACACATGCAGATTTCATTTTAACTTATCACTCATGACTTGGGCATTTTCCGGTAAAACAATCTTGGTTGAAGAATTTTGAGCTGATTCCTTCTTAAATCAAATGGCCCTAGCTTGAGGTGGCCATTGAACACGAATAAGAAATTGTTCTATATATATTTGAATGCATAATTTAAATCTTTCACTTCTCAAAAATAGTTAACCAGTTGTCTTCAGATATGGCATAATTTTACTTCCTCAATGAAAACTGCCATCCTTCAAACTTTGGAGCTGTATAGCTTCAGCTGTTTTTTAATTATACCAAATGGGAAGGGGGGAGGGAACATGGATTAAAGTGTTTATCTTCCAGATGGAGAAAAGCTTCTTATTCATACTTGTATTACTCAATACCATAAGAATGCATTCTGTACAAATGTATTTTTAAGGAAATAAAGGGGCTTTGAGCACAGACCAAGTTTTGCCGAAGAGAAGTGGTGAGGATAAAATTTATGAAGTACTGCTAAATAATTAAATTTACAATGTAATCCCTAGTCTAACTCCTGCATTCATTATTTTAAGTGTGCTATTTTTAAATTTGCATTTAATGTTCAAAAGAAACTCACCCTCTTCCCTGCAACTCTTATGCTTGTAAAAACAATTTTGCATTGGCTGTACCAAGGTAATAGCATGATTTTAAATACTTTTTTTTAAATCTTAACTTCTCATGGGTCTTTCCAAATCTATTTTCTAGTGAGCTCACATATATATTGTACTCTAGGTAGGTTGACCATCTCACTTTCCTCCATATTTGCCATTCTACTTATGTTTTCAAGCCTGTTCATACTATTCTGTCAGCCTAACGCACACTGCTCTCCCACCATCCAATGCATCTCCTTCATGTGCACCCGTGTCAGACTGTTTCAATGGATCCTTCTCAGATATTTTTAGTTTATAGAAAACTCTATTTTTTTCTATAATCTTACAACAGCTGAGAAACAATTGTGTGACACAATAGAAAAAGTAAGAAGGCATAATTTCAAGTCCTGGTATTTTTGCTGTTTATTAGAACTAGAACAGGGTAAGTTGCTTAACTGTGAAACTATTGTTATCTATAAAATGATTAACAATACATTTAATGAATTTGTAGATTCAGTGGTAAATGCTATGAGATGTTATTTTTGTATTACAAAGTGCTACAAAAATTCAAGGATATATTAGATCTAACATTTATCTAATGATTTTAAAAATTGTAACAGTTCTTCATGTAACCTCATCTTGTGGGCCTCATCATGTACAGTTGTATATGGATGGGTTAGACTGGGTCAGTTTCTGTCTAAGACTACTCATACATTCTCATGAGGTGCTCTGAAAAGTTCCCCAGAACTTTTCCACAGTATTTCGTGGCAATTTTTAGGGCACACTAAGCATTAAAATCATAAAATAAAGAAAAAAATAATTAACTTGTTAAAACTGACAGTTTTGTTAATACATATTTACATACTTAAAACTAAACAAATATATGAATTTCCTTTTAGGCTGAACAACTATTAATGTCTATGGAAAGCAGTTTAGTAAATACTAAGATATGGGACGTTTAAGGTCATTTCTAGAGCTTTTGACATTTCTATGATTATCTTCAATCATTCCACAGGGATAGTGTAACATGAATATACTGTTTCTTGCAAGTAAGATGAGCATCATGTTAACAGAATGAGTTACGATGTCTTTTGGTTGCTAGTAGCAGAAACGCATAAAAGGGTGCACAGTGGGTCAGGAATAGAACGCTCGTCTTTCATGAGTGAGACCCAGGTTCGATTCCCGGACTATGCACCCCCCCTAAAAAAGAGTTGATTTATTTTAGTGAGCCTTTACTAGAGGAATTAATTTACTTGCTGCAAATGTTTCACATTGATTATCTTGAATCTAAAAAAGAAACATAAAGTGGTGCGATGGTGGCTCAGTGGCAGAATTCTCGCCTGCCATGCGGGGGTTCAATTCCCAGTGTCTGCCCATGCAAAAAAAAAAAAAAAAAAAAGAAAATCTATAAGCATTTTAATTGTAATCAGTATCTACTTTTGATCTTCATCATAATGTGCTTGACTCACTGTTCTGTATTTCTAGTAAAGGGATTTGTAATTTAATAGAATATATGACCACATAGTTGGGTGGTTGATTCTATAGATCAATAGGAGGATCAAAAATCCATATTCTGTCCATATCCAATCCATATTGGCATTCTTTTCTGACGCTTTCATGGAGTTGACTTTGTAATGATGTTGTTTGCATTTATAGCCAAGGTCGGCTGCCAGCAACAACTTGGGAAATAGGCTTCTTTTTCTCTTCAGAAAGTAAATGGCTATTCTTTGTTGCTGTTTACTGAAAAGAACCTTCAGTGAGCCTTTTCCTTCTCATTTCTTATGTTTAGTCCATTATCTGTGGTGGAGTGGTTAATAGTGTCAACTCCAACAATCACTAGATGCATGGGTTGTATATTATTAAGCATGTAGTATAATTTCTGTCAATTACTAGTAAGTAATATTAATAAGAATAATATTAGTAAGTAAAAATAAGTAACATTTTCTGAAAGAATGATGAGTGTTCAATATATGTTAATTTATTTTCATCAGCCTTTCCTCCAGGAATTCCTCTAGGAATTAATTTACTTACTGTAAATGTTTCACACTGATTATTTTAAATATATATATATATATATTTTTTTTTTTTTAAGAAGCAAATTTCCTTGAATTTATCAAGGACATTAAAAACAAACTTCTATTTATTTAAATACTCATACATGTATCATATATTTCTCAAATATCTTGATATTTGATGTATCTTTTTTATTAATTAAAAAAATTAACTAACACAACATTTAGAAATCATTCCATTTAAATATATTTTTAATATAAAAAAGAAATCTATAGGTGGTGCATGGTAGTTCAGTGGTTAGAATGCCCACCTTCCATGCAGGAGACCCGGGTTTTATTCCTGGACCATGCACCAAAAAAAAATATATATATATAGAAATCTGTAAGTATTTTCATTATAATCAGTACCCACTATTTAATTTGATCATAATGTGCTTAACTCATTTTCCTGTATCTCCAATAATTATCCATCAAAATTGCATTGGGAATAAGGGAAGCGATCCTACCATTATGCGTTGTGTTTGCTAGGTAACACCTCTGTGCAATCTCTCAGCAAATACCTTTGCTAACGGGATGCAGCTCTGGATTACTAAAATGGATTGAGATATTCTGCTACCTCTCTATATTATTATGGAATAAATACTGGGTATAAACTCATATAAATTTAGTAATAGCTTAGGCTGTCATACAATTATCCCAAATACCCTTTCAAAACTGAGCCCATCTCTTCAAACTAACTCAATTCTCTACAAGTATCATCCCAAATCAAATGAATTTGAATGGCCCCAATATCCATCTTTTCTTTTTTTTCAGACCAGTAATATATGTCATAATCAGCTACTCACCATCTTTAATCATCAAATTAAGTATATTAAAACCATTCATTTGCTATCCCATTGATTCAACAAATATTTATTGTATATGCATTATACTTGAGGTTTTGTGCTTAGCAAGGGGGACATAAGCCTGACCCCCACAGAAATGTAATCTAGCCTAGAAGACAAAAAATGAACAAGTATTTATATGAGTGAAGTAATCTGGTTAATTAAATGCGTAGATCTTAAGTGTAAAATTCATTGAGTCTTGCCAGAGCTTTATCTTCATGTAAATCACATTTGGATCAATTTATAACATTTTCATTCCACAAGAAAGCCTCATTTTATCCTTTCTCATCAAATTTACAATCTCCTGTCCTTAAGAGACAACCACTCTTCTAATTTCTAGCCAAATGTTTTGTCTGTTCTTAAGTGTCACATAAAAAAACATTATGCGGCATTTACTCTTTTCTTCCTACTTTTTACTCAGTTTAATGTCTGTGAGATTCACCCATGTTTTCTGTATAACAGTAGACCTTTCTGTTTGTTGTTGAGTAGCATTATACATACCTACATGCTTACATGCTCATATATCATACCACGATTTATTGAATATGTGGATATGTTGGATATGTGGTTTATTTCAATCAATTGTAATATGAACACAAGTCTTTCTCTGGACATATTTATTTTCATTTATCTTGGCTAAATATCTCTAGGACTTGCTAGGTCATCTGGTAAGTATATGCTAATTGGAAGCTGCAAAACATTTCTACAAACATTTGCATTCCTACATCTTCACTGATATTTCAGATTGTCAGATTTTATTGTGTTAGTCATTATAGTGGTATCAAATTGTGGTTTCATTATTCATTTCCCTGATAATCAATGACATTGAGTATCTTTTTATGTTCCAGGCATCCCTAGCGCCTCTTTCATGATGTGATTGTTGAACTTTTTGCACATTCTTAAGGACTCTTTTATTTTTGTTATTCAATTTTAGGACTTGTTCTCCATATATGAATATATTGCTAAATACATGACAGATTTTTTTGTGTGTCTGTGTAATATTTGTTACCCCAAAAGTATATGGGGATTCTTTATGAAGATCTTTGAATAAGTAGGTTTGTTGCATATATACTAAGGTTACTCTAAAAATAGCTTTGTTCAAATACAGCTATATTATTTTATATATTAAATCAAATATAGAAATAAGTGCTAATTGGGAGAATAAATACAACATTAAGTTGAAATTAAATTTACTATGCAGGGGACCCTGGTTCAATTCCCAGCCCATGCACTTCCCTAAAAACAAACAAAAAATTCAACAAATGGTGCTGCAATAACAGGACATTCACCTGGAAAAATAATGAAATGTGACCCTGCCATACAGCTTACAAAAAAAAATTAAATTCACTTCTAAATATATGACAGCTTAGTGTATACATTCAATAAATTTCATTCTTGTTAATGGAAAGACACTATTCTCTGGAGATGATTGCTATCTTGCGCACCCATAGAAAATGTCTATATTTTCTTACTACGAACAATTTTAAATGTCCAGATGAATTATTTTGTGCTTAATTTAAGAACAGCCTAAAAAATGGGTCTTATGCTGAAAATTCTTGACTCAACATTAATTCTAATTACATGGCTATAATTTATTTATATAGACTTCAACTACTTTTGTTACTACTGTTATAATTTTATTTTTATGACAAATCTTGTATTTGCCAAAACAAGTTTCTTAATTTCAAATTGCCAACTTTACAGTTTGCTTACATCTTCCCAAGAATTTATACTACTCAAGAAAATTACTTTGGCCTAGAAAACTGACAAAATTCACTATTGTTTCTAATAACAAATCATGCAATAAAATATCTAGAGGGATGATAGAATCACTGAAATGCTGTTTCTCAATAAAACAGAAAATGAAAGAAAGCAATATTAGGCAAGGCTATTAATATTTTACATGCTTCCTTCCTATCCTTCACAAGTACGAAATTTTCAAATGTAAATTTAGTGCTTAATACTTTGGCATAGAGGAGGCGACAGTGAAAGAAAAGTCGGAAATCTAGGTTATAATTCTGTCCTGGTACTAATTGTTGTGTAATATTGGACAACACTCAAACTTCTAAGTGTCTTCATTTATGTGCTGTAAATTAAAGAGGTAAGATCAGCTTTGTTTTCTCTAAAAAATTTTAAATGTATGATTTTTCTATTGCAAGATTATAGTCTTGTAAATATCATTTAATTGTGACTCAAAGCATAGAGCATTTCAAAGGATGTCTATTCTATAAGAATTAAAATAATTTCTGTATCAGTTGACCAATTGGGACTATTTAGATTTATTTGAACTTCTTTATGCTAGGCATGGATTACTTATTTCATCCCATCATTTGAATGACATATATATTTTTTAATTCTATGTAGCTATGGGATAATTATTATAGATATTATATAGGGCTGGTAGTTAATTAAATAAGCTCCTTTCCTCGCCTTTAGATCTTAGCAATGAAAGAAATAAGATTTCTTTTTCCAATTTGATTTAATTCATAAGATCATATTGCCTAATCAACCTCAAACAACTAAGAGATCTTATACAGTAACAACCTTTACTAAACAATTTCAAGGAAATCAGAGGCTCAGAAGCAGCAGAAGCAGCTCGGTGATGTTGTGGAACTCCCTGGTCCTTCCTTCCCTTGTGGGACATGCACCCCTGGCCTAGAGAGGTGAGGGCTTGGGGAAGGTTTGCAAATTTTCTCATGATTTTCTCTTAAGACATGATGCTTAAAGGGAAAGACAGTGGGAGCAAATTCCTGAAGGACCTTGAGTGCTATCTTAGTGGATTTGAACCTTTCCCTTTAAATAATGAGTATCCAATGGTGGATTTTTAAGACAAGAAATAGAAACAGTTTGTATTTTGTGAAGATTAATCATACCACATGATATTACCTAGAATTGATATAACTTTGATCAGAATTTTGTCCACATAGTGGGAAACATTCAAATTATAAAGCATCTCCATTTTTTATTCCAGGTGTTGTGCAGTTTAGTTGGCATTCTTCAGGGAGCTATGCCTCATAGACAGTAGTTTCTACTGACTCTTGAAGATCTTTGGCCAGGGCACCTGCTGAAGACACATCCAAGATGTGATCCATTCATTCTAGCAAATGACATTAGTCTATTTAAGCACAGGTCCAGTTTACAAGGAGAGTAGACTTGGTTTCCTGTCTTTTTTTTCTTGCCTCCAGACATACCAAGTTAGTAAAAGGAGCAAAGCAATGGACCGCTGAGCAGATGCTTTAATCCATTCCTCCCTGAACTGTAACGTAAAAATAAATCCACCATTTGTCAGAAATTAAATAGACAAAGACAACGCATAGGAAATGTTTCATAACATGAGCAAGATTAAACTCAAGATATTAAATATCTATAAAAATGTTTTATATTAACTCTAGTAAGAAAAAGATGATAGCATATGGATAGCCACAGAGGCAAACTTCATAAAACCTTTATAGGACAGAGAATTTATCTAAGACTAACTATTTGAACATCGAAGTCCAAAGAAAGCTTGAAACATTCAAATGATAAACTTATGTCTATTCTTGAGATAACTTCTTGCTTTTGCTCAACATGATATCTTTTTGCTAAATTAGTTCACCATGTGGCTTGCCTACAGGAAAAATTGTTCAGACTGTTCGAGTGTCTTGTACCCTTGACAGCTCATTTCACACTTTAAATTAATACAATATCAAGTCTCTTGTGAATTCTTTTTGCATGAATAAACTCTCTTTGCATAAATTCTCTTTGAGGATTTGTCCGAGAAACTGAACCTGGAATTTGGTAAAATTACCAAAGTAAAAACATTTTATGATGATTCTTGATAGCCATATGACCATGTGGGAGACATTTTAACATGACCATCTTTTTTTCAATGGGTAACCCACACGTACATTATTCATTTCCTTTTCCTTATTAATAAATTCATTTGATTATGGGAATTTAGGATTTTAAATTCTCAGAATCATTGTGCGCTACAGCTCATAATCACATACAGAATTCCCCTCTGTCATGGTTAGGAATATGTGTCAACTTGGCCAAGTTGTGGTACCTGTTTATCTGATTGGGCAAGTGCTGGCCTGTCTGTTGCAATGAGGACATTTCATAGGATTAGGTCATGATCACGTCAGCTGCATCCACAGCTGATTCTATTTGTAATCAGCCAAAGGGGAGTGTCCTCTACAATTAGTAATGCTAAATCTAATCACAGGAAGCCTTTTAAGGAGGACTCAGAGGAGACAGGTTCCATTCCTGCTTCGGCTGGTGAGCCTCTCCTGTGGAGTTCATCCAGACCATCCATCGGAGTCATCGGCTTCACAGCCTGCCCTGTGGATTCTGGGCTCTGCGTTCCTACGGTCACGTGAGACACTTTTATAAATTTTATATTTGCAAGTGTTCCCTGTTGATACTGTTTCTCTAGAGAAACCTATCTAATACACCCTCTACAACATATTTGGTGGAAATTACATACTTCACATTTTATCAGTCATGAGATTTTCATAATTTCAAAAGTGAACTTATGGTACTAATTACAAACTTATTTGTTATAGTCAACTTTTTCTCCAAAACCTTGTAAATAGCTTCAAAATCCTTTAAACAATTAATTTCTAATTAATAAATGCCCGGAAAAGTAAGAAAAGAAGAGGACTTTCTCAACATAATAAAGTTCATTTCTGAAAATCCCACAGCTAAAGTCATACTCAATGGAGAAAGACTTTCCCCTAAGATCATAAATGAGCACATATGCCCATTTTCACCACTGTCATTCAATATTATAATGGAAATTCTTGCCAGAAGAATACGGAAAGAAATATTTTAAAGTATCCAAATTGGAAAGTAGGATGTAAAACTACCTCTATTTGAAGATGCCATGATTTTATATGTTGAAAACCCAAAGGAATCAACAAAAAAAACAATTAGAGCTAATAAGTGAATTCAGCAAAGTGGTAGGGTACAAGATCAATACACAATTGTGTTCATACACACAAGCAATGAGCAATCCCAAGAGGAAATTACAGAAATAATTCCATTTATAAAATAATATGAAATAATAAAATATCTAGGAATAAATAAAAGTAAAGGCACAAAAGACTTGTAAATTGAATACCACAAAACACTGCTGAAAGAAATTAAAGAAGGCCTAAATAAATGGCATGGCATCCCATGCTCATGAATTGGAAGAATTAATGTTGTTTCTATTTCAATATTATTCGAGGATATGTAAATTCAATAGGGATATTAAAATTCCATCAACATTTTTGCATAAATAGAAGTAATCCTCAAATTTATAATGGAACTGCAAGGAGCCCCAAATAGATAAAACAATCTTGTAAAATAAGAACAGGATTGGAGGACTCACAATTCCTGATTTCGAATTGTATTACAAAGCAACAATATCAAAATAGTGAGGGTCTGGCACAAAAATAGACAAATAGATCATTAAAACAGAATTGAAAGCACAGAAATAAGCCAGCACATTTATGATCAATTGATTTCTGACAAGGGTGCTAAGTACATGCAGTGGGAAAAGACCAGTCTCTTCAAGAAATGGTGTTTGGAAAACTGTATATTCATTTACAGAAAAATGAATTTAGACACCTATTGCACACCATATGCAAACATACCTCAAAAATGGATCAAGGAAAAATAAATAAATATAAATAAATAAATAAAAATAGATTAAGGACCCAAATAAAAGAGCCAAAACTATGAAATTCTTAGAAAGTAATATAGGGCAAATTTTCATGACTTGGAATTTGGCAATGGACTCTCTTAGATATGATAAAAAAAGGGTGAGCTGCGAAAGAAACAATAGATAAACTTGATTTCAATAAAATTTTTAAAAGTTTTGTGCATTGAAATAAATTATCAAGAAATTGAAATGGCAACATAGAGAATGGTAGAAAATAGTTTCAAAGAATTTATTGGATAAGGGCTTAATGTCCAGAATAAATAAATAAATCTTGCAATTCAGCAACAAAACAATCAAACAATTTGAAAATGGGTAAAGGGCTTACTCATATTGCCGTTTGTCAAAAGAAGACATATCAATTGCAAAAAAAAAAGAAAAAATGCTCAATATCGTCATTAGGGAACTGCAAATTAAAACCGCCATATGATACCACTTAATCCCCACAAGGATAACTATTATTAAAAAGAAAAAATGGAGAATAACAAGTCTTGGAGAGGATGCAGATATGTTGGAACCCTAGTGCATTGTTGGTGGAAATGTAAGATGGTGCAGCCACTATGGAAAGCAATATAGCTGTTTGTCAAAATTCCACTTCTATTTGTAGCGCTAAAGAGAGTGAAACAGGGTCACAAACAGATACTTGTACACCCATGCTTATGGCAGCATTCTTTATAATAGCCGCAAGATAAAAAGGGCCCTAATGCCCATTAACAAATCAATGGATAAATAATATGTGGTACATACACACAATGGAATATCATTCAGTCATAAGAAAAATGAAGTTGAGGTATATTGCAACATGGAAGAACCTTGGAAACATTATGCTCAGTGAAACAAAGAAGATTATAAGGACAAAAACTGTATGATATCACTTATAAGAGATGACTAGAAATAGAAAAATCACAGAGATAGCAAGCAAGGGGATATGGGGGGGGGGGGGTGTTTGTAAAAACATTTTTTTTTTAAAGTGATTACGTACCAGACAGTATAATGTGATCAAGAGTTGGAATGAAATAATTGAAACAGACATTAGCAACCCAGCTAATTCTGGCCTGTAAAAGTACAAGGGTGCATGGATGGTGCAATGGTTGAATGCTCGCCTGACATGCAGGAGACCAGGCTCAATTTCTGGATATGCACATAAAAAAATAAATAAATAAAAAATAAAATACATGCCACCATAACAGTTATGCTTAAAAATGGGCAAATTCAGGGAAAAAGAAAATACTCTTGGCTTGATCTCTAGAATGCATATCTTTTTCTCTATTCTAAATCATCATCTTATTTTTAAAAATCCTATGATGTCAACACATAGGAGATATAATACCCTATTATAAACCATCATCTTATTTTTTAAAATCCTACGATATCAACACATAGGAGAGATATTTAACTCAGTTTGGAGGCATGGAGATGGGTTTACAGAGGTGGTTAGGAATTGGAGGAGAAGAAATATAATGTCAGTGTACTCTCAGCAAGGCTAACAGTTTTCAATAAAATCATTCTGATATTTCCAAAATCTCTAAACCAGACCTCCTCCTTAAACTTCAGATTTCACATATCCACTGCAAAGACACCTCCATTTGGATCTAATAAACATCTTAAACAGCACACATGCCTAAGTTCATGTTATGCTACACAATATGGTGCCCCTAAGATCTTCCCCATTTCAGAAACAACAGCTAAATTCCTTTAGAACCTCAATCTGAAAACCTAAAATCGTCTGGTATTGTCTCTTTTACTCTCACAAACCCCTCCAAGGATAATCTGTCAGTAAATCTTGTTGTTTCTACCTTCAAAAAATATATAGACTTTGACCTTTTCATACCACCTGCATTAACCAAGTTATTCATCATATATAATTACATGGGGCATGTTTCACACTGTGTACTCTGTGACTGGTTTATTACCATAGCTCTGTTCTGAACCAATGTCATCTGTTGTCCCTAGTACTGCAACAAACTCATAACTAGTCTCCTGATTCATCCTTTACACTCACTCTTACATACTATTCTTAAAACAAGAGACCTAGGTGTCTTTTAAACATAATTTGCATGGAAATACTTTTATATTGAATATCTTCTAATGGTTTCTTATTTCACCCAGAAAAAATGTCTAAGCCTTTATTTTAATCCAAAAGACTCAATGTGATTTTTAATTTTTTTTTTTTTTTTTTTTTACTCGATGTGATTTTGCCCCACCATTTCCTTTCAAAATCCCTCAACTACTTCTTTCCCTCTTTCACTGCACTACGGTTTCAATGTTCTCTCAATACTTCATGAGAGACTTCATGGACTTTATACTTGCTATTTCTTCTATTTTTTTCATTTCCCCAGAATAAATCCAGGACTCACTCTTTCACTTCTTTGTGGTTTCAATCAAAGCTACCGCCCTGCCTGGCTACACTATCTGGAATTTCAACAATCCTCCCTTCCCTAAATTTATTATTTCCCCTTAGCTCCTTTCTGTACCTAGCATGCTATCTATACTATTTATCTTTTATATGGTCCATTTACCTTACCAAAATGTATGTGGTCTTTTTGCCTCAGTTGTTTACTCTTGTAGCCCAAGGACCTACATCAATAAATATAGTAGGTATTCAATACATATTTGTTGACTAATGAATGAATGAGTTTAGGTGATAGCGAATAGTAAAATGTGCAGAGGGAAAAATAGCAAGGCATTCCAAGAAAGATAATATAAATGCTTTCTTTTAGTATACAGTTTTATTGAGAAATGATTCATATACCAGACAATTCACCTATTTGAAGTATAACGTTCCCATGGTTTTTAGTGTATTCACAGGGTTGTGCAACTATCACCACAATCAATCCTAAAATATTTCTTTCACTCCTTAAACTCTTTGCCTATTAGCAGTCACTCTGCATTGAGCCTTTCTCCACCCAGGCAAACATACCTGTCTCTGTAGATACGTCTATTGCGGCGACTTTATATAAATAGAAACATATCATATGTGGTATTTTGAAACTGACTTCTTTCACTTACCATAATGTTTTCAAAGTTCATCCACATTTTAGTACATTATTATTTTTACTACTCTATCCTTTCATTGTATAGATATACCATATTGTGTTTATCAGTGGATGGGTATTTGGGGTGTTTCTAGTTCAAGCTATTATGAATAAGGCTGCACTGAACATACCTGTACAAGTTTTTACATGGACATGCATTTTCATTTTTCTTGGGTACATACCTGGGAATAGAATTGCTGGATCATATGTTAATTCTATGTTCAAGATTTTGAAGAACTGCGGGACTCTTTCCCAAAGTACTGCATAATTTCACATTCCCACCAGCAATGAATGAGGGTTCCAATACTTCCACATCTTGTCAATACTTCATATGGTTAGATTTTTTAATAATAGCCGTCTTAGTGTGTATGAAATGGTATCTTATTATGATTGATTTTCATCTTCATTATGCATGATGATGGTGAACATCTTTTCATGTACTTACTGGCCATATTTGTATCTTCTTCGAAGATATGTCTTTTTTTAGATCATGTGTCCATTTTTAATTGGGCTATTATTCTTTTACCTATTTTTGAGAGGTAAGAGTTCTTTACATACCCTAGAAATAAGTCTGTTATAAGATAAATTATTTGATAATTTCTCCCATTCTGTAGGTTGTCTTTTCACTTTCTTGTTGGTTTCCACTGAAACACAAATATTTTTAAATTTTATGAAATCAAATTTAACCATTTTTTTAATTTTGTCACTTGTGTTCTTGGTGTTATATTTAAGAAGATATAAAATCATCTTACTGGTATCAGACCAATAATACAGGTCTTTTGGAAGGAGTTCAGGAATGTCTGTTCCTCTTTGTTGTTTGGAGGAATATGTACAGAACTGGTATAAATCTTTCGTTGTTGTTGTTGTAAACATGTGCCAGAATTCAAATGCAAAGCCATCTGCACCCAGACATTTCTTCTTGTTTAATTTTTGGATTGCTAATTCAATCTCTTGACGTCAGTGGTATTTAAAATACCAACTGACTAAATTAAATATTTAAAGATTTTTTATGGGATTTGAAGTCTCCCTTAAATAATGTCATACATTAAATTGCCTTTTCATATACTCTACTGAGTGGGAGAGAAGTAGGTAGGTTTTCTGATCTCATTCCGGTAGCTGTATGTAGTCCATCTATGTGGATCTGTGTGCTGCAAGTGGACAATATTTTTTGCATGACACCAGGGGAAAAATATATTAATTTCTAATTTAGGACATGAAAGTGAAGACCATAAAGTAAATGAAGTGCACTTTTAAAGAGCATTTTTTTTAGAACAAGCATGTATTTTGAATGGCCTTTGGGGGCTATATAAACTTCAAATAGTTTCCACAAGTTAAAGTTTTTAATTAAATATTTAGCCTTGTTGTTTTAAATATTAAAACATGTCTGCTTCAATATTCGCCAATATTTTTTCTGATTACAATTAGACAGTTAGTTCTGCTTTTATGACTACTCCCAGCATGTGTTGGTAAGACTGTTTTTAGTGTAGAATTTGTTTATAACATACGTAGGGCATATATTTGCAATCACAATGGAAAAATACTTGATATACAGTTTTGTTTTAAATGTGTAAACAAGGATTAGTAAAATAAATAGAGTTTGCATTGTCAAATACTATATTGAGAAAATGGAATAGCAGAAACCTTATTCTAGTAAACACAAAGCCTTAATTTTCTTTTTCCCAGAAGGTCGGTTTAGATTCTTGTTGCAACCTATTGTAGATAGCTCTTTCATATTCCTTTTACCTGTTCACAGAGGCTCAACTCAAACTCACAATTTGCTAATTATCAAATTTGCATTTTTTCCTATCTATTTCTTAGTAAAATCCATTATTTTTTCAACTTTCATTATGTGCCAAGCCTTTTACTAAGTGCCTCCCTTCATTACCTCACTTAATTCTCATTAAAATCTTTTAGGTATATACCATTGAAATTTACAGTCTACCGCTGAAAACATCAAAACTAAAATGAGTTAAATATTTCATTAATACATACTACAAAGTTTAAATAACCTTGCTTTCAATTGTTATGGAACTTTCTTTAAAATTTTTAGCCCCATGCTCTCCCATCTAAAGATTTCTTTACAGAAGTATCTGCCTATAAATATCTATTCTTTGAAGCATAACCTTAGATATTTTTGTTCCTCTTATCCTCTACCCCAAACATTATATTTCACTTTCCTCAGAATTCTTACAGAACTTTGTTCATTTGTTCACTATTATATACTTTTATTAGATTCTGTATACTTTTTGCTTCTTTACACTTAATGTTAAGCTCCTTGAAAGCAAAGGGGGCTTCTGTGATCTTCATATCTCATCTCTAATGATTTTGGTGCAGAATGTCCAATAGAACATTGAGTTTCTCTTACTATCTCTTATTATCAATAGGGTATTGAGTATTTCATAGTGTCTCATAAGGATTAAGAGAGGATTAGGGACATCTACAATAAAGTATATCATGTTGGTCCTGCCTCTCATATAACTCTCCCTCTCTAACTCTTCAGAGGTCTTTGGAAGGTTTTTTTTTTTTTAATTTTAATAAACAATCTAAAAATAAAATTGAATTGGAAATATTTTAAGTTGGTGAGCATTTGCTCAGCTTTCAAGGAATTGATTTTGCCATTTTTTGGGGTGTGTTTTCTGAAACAAATCGGAGATAAAATAAATAAATAAAATAAATGTGCTACCTACTTTGCCAGTGAATTGGTATAAGCACTAGAAACTCTAAATTTCTTACAAAAAAGAAAAACGTCAAAAGACAACGTCTACAAAAATGACCAAAAGATTCCTTAGCTCAAACCATGATCATTAGCTCCTAAATCCAGTGTCAACTTAAAAGCTTGAATTTGTGTAGTAAGTATTTGATCCAGAGATCTAACAGGTGAATGAAGCTCTGTTTTACCTTCATGTTGCTTATAATTTATTGGGACTATGGAACGCAATTTGTAAGTAATTAATTATATTAAATAGCCAATATGTGACGTAGACAAAGGGTTTTAGAAAAGAGAGGGAGTAATCATATTTTGATGGGAGAACATAAAAGATGGTGCTCTTTCCCTTCAGTAGAAAAGAACAGCAAGTCTGTGGGGGAATTCTTAGCAAAACACAAATGACCTGACTGACACAGAGTCGTGGAGGAGAAGAAGGTAGTGCAGCCTAATCTCCTTCAGAGGTTATAGTTAATTCCAGCCCTATCTAAATCTTGATTTTTCATTTTGAAATGAACTGGGTTCCCATTTCTGGGTCTGTTTCACAATGGCAGATGGCGAAGCACACACTAAGCATGATGCAAACTTTTCACAAGTGCTTCTAAAGCTTTTGGCTGCAGTCAACAAACATAATTTTAAAACATTTGTGGGCTTACTATATAAAGAATAAAAAAAAAACCAAAAATTGAAAATTGATCAGGTAGATGTAAGCAGTAAGAAAACTCTGAAGTCTGAGTTGCCCTGGGTAAAAATGTAACTGAGAGCATGAGATCTAGATTTGAAATCTTAAGAACCAAGTAAGGTAGGGAATCTGAACCTGAGATTCTCATATTGAGTTAAGGATCCTTGGTGGGTGGGAGAGAAGGGTGCAAATGAGAAGATTAGCAGTGCTCTGAGCATGCTGGGAGAAGAAAAGGTAACTCTATATGGAGGAAAGCTACCTTGGTACAGGTACAAAAGAAACCATTCCTTGTGTGAGAGAGTCCACAGAAACAATAAAAAGCTTTACAAACCTAACAACTTTAGACATTCAACTATCAGGAAGAGGCTATAAAATAAAAAGCAGGTGGTAATATTTGATACTGCATTCCCCTTTCATCTCTCAGTTTCTATTATTTTATACATATAATATTGAGAAAAACAAAAAACAAACAATTGATATAGAAATGTTCATGAATTGTGGATATATAATTTAGAAAATAGGAAAATCTCAGGTGTTCACCTATGCGGGAGTATGTTTCTCAGCACTGTATAGCATAATCATTCTTTTTTTAGAGAAATTACTTCATGTATGTTTTAGTTTCCCAACTGCTAAAAGAAATAGCATACGCTGGATTAGCTTTGTTAAACAATGGGAATTTATTGGCTCATGGTTTTGAAGCAACACGTCCAAAATCAAGGTGTCAGCAAGGCGATGCTTTCTCCCAGAAGACTGTGCTAGTCTGGGGCTGGCTTTCGTCACTTCTTCGTTCTTGGCAATGTCTTCTCCCTTTTCCTCCAGGTTCCACTGACTTCCTACTCTTGGCTGCTGCCAGTAGCTTTGCCCTGCTTATAAAGGACTCTGGTAATCCTTTACATGTAATCCAGAGCAAAGCCCAACCTGATTTTGCTGGGCCACATTTTAACTGAAGTAACATCTTCAAGAGAGCTTATTTACAGGGAGTCCATACCCACCTGAATGCGGACGGAGACCAAGAACATGTCCAAACCGGGGTATACAGTTCAGTCCACATCAGTATATGAACTGACTCAAGAGTAAACTGTATTGAAATAAGTTATACTTACTTTTCTTCAACACAGACTTTTGAGCATTTTTTGAAAGGCTTTTATTCCTTTATCTACTCAGTACATGCTTAGGGTTACAAATTTAGCTAATAAAAGGCAGAACACTCAAATTTAAGTTTCAGATAAACAATGGATTTTTTTTTAGTGTCAATATGCACCAAAGGAACATTCTTCTAGGTGTCCTGCATTTTATCTGGCAGCCATGCACGTATGACCTGCGCCAGGTACAAGGGATACAAATAGAGCAAGACAGAGGTGATCTCTGTTCTCAGCATTGGCTCAAGAAAAGTATACAGAAAATAATAAAATCCTCAGAGACTTTTAAAATGAGATAGGTTTTCTCTACCACATCTTAAGGGCTTAACATGGTGATTGAAATATAAAGGGTTATATCGAACCTCTGATGAAGGTTCTAGTGTTTTATTTGCCTCCTGTTTCAATTTTTATTTATTAAGCTAAAATGCAACAGTTTGTCTACACATATTCTTTACATTCTATTCACAATCTAATTTTGAAAAGGGGCTTGCTGGTGATTGAATCAAATAGCCTAGAAAAGGCATGTTCAGGTCTCAAGCCCTGGTCCTTCAGATGTGGACCCACTGTGAATAGGATCTCTTGAAGATGTGATTTCAGTTAAGGTGTGGTCTAACTGAACCAAGTTGGGCTTTAATCAAGGTTACTGAAGTCCTTTATAAGCACACTGAAATGCAGATGGAGAGAAAGAGAAGCCAGAGGGAGACACCAGAAGCTGGGTGTCAATAGAAACCAGAAAAGAAAGAAGACGATGCCCTGTGCATTGCCATGTGATGGAACAGCAGAGGAACCCCCAAAATTGCTGCGCACACAGAAGATACTGACCCCAGGAGGAAGAAAGCCTTCTAGCTCTGAAGCCATGAGCCAATTAATTTCTTTTGTTAAATCAACCCATTCTATGGTGCTGGTTTTAACAGCCAGGAAACTAAAACAGGGTTGAGACCTAGATAGCTGATTTTGGAATAGATGTTATTACTAGTAAACATATTCCTCTACTTTAAAATAATGCTTAGACTGAAATTAAAATATGGGTTTTATTCTGGGACTATCAGTGAAATTTTGAATAGAGGTGTGTCAACCAAGAAATTACAGAGCTGCAAGGCAACAAAAGCATTTATTTGGGGTCCTAGAATTATGATTCAGGGAACACAGATTCAGAAAGCAACCCAAGCTGTTTCCCATTTTGCGACTTCCAAGCCAAGATGTTTAAAGAAGATTATATAAATTATTAGTGAAAAATTATGATTGGTAGGCTTTGGATTCTTTCCAAATGTCCTTCCAGTTAGAAAGTTTTCCTTTCTTATTGTTGGTTCATGGCATCCAGATGTCCTCATGTCCTCAGAAATGTTGCTTTTGGTTTTGTATACCGTGGCAGTTTATGATATCTGGCTGAGAGGCGCATAAGAGCAATTTTCTGAATGGCCTCCTGACTCCATTTTAAATCTCTTAGCCAGAATAATTTTATTTTGTTTTATCTCTTCTCTCAGATGAAATATGAAAATGAGTTTTTGAAATTTAATTAGATGACTTATTTGAAGAAAGTGTTTAAGTATTTTATATCAGTAGCCAGAATATATGCTCAATGAAAATAAAATCAAATGAAAAACAAACTAATTAAACACATTCTTTAGATATACTTTGACAAGTTGTTAGGGAAATTATCATTTTACTAACTAGGAAACAAATTGTTACGCATTAATGCACAATTTCATTTAGAATCAGAGTCCTATATGTGGGATGCACTTCAAAATTTCGAATACAGGGAGGAATCCAATGTTTATGTTTCCTTCCTCATTTTAATAGAAATCATTCTTATATATTGTCAGGAGCAAATTGCCTTCAATAGTACTTTTTTAGAATGATGCTTTTTTTGTCATTTTGCTTAGTATTCTAATCCGTAATCAGATAGCTTTTTTTTTGGGGGGGGGGGTGCTTTTTTGGGGTGCATGTTCTGGGAATCAAACCCAAAGCACACTGTTTATTTGAGAACCTGACTGTGGATAGTATATTTGTTGGGCAAGCAGCTTTTTATTCACTTTCTCTTTCCAAATATAGGAAGTGTAGATCTTGGTCAAAACAGGATAATTGTTAAAATGAAAATTTTTCTGGAAAATAACTTTTCCTCTCCTCGTGTTATGTACTTTATGTTCATCTCTGAAGACTAAAGGAGAAATCAGGAAGGGTAAGAACAATAGGAAAAAACATTGAGAGTAATTTAAAAGGAATAGTGATAAACACATATATCCTCCTAGTAAGCATTGGAAAATGCATGAAAAGAAGATGGAAAGAAAAAAGGAGAGAAAAAAATGTAAAGTAATGGGTAGGAAGGTGATAAGGAAGAAGGGGGAATGTGGTTAATGTCAACTTTAATCTTTGTTTGAGCAGTACCAATTAGTTAAGACAAATGTTAGCATGAATATGCTTGCCAAGGCTATTTTATTTTCACATGAAAGAAAAAAGTGATTTCACTGAACTGCGTGGGAAGAGGATACACTTTAAATAAAAGGAATTTTTAAGAATAGATGTTATTTGAACCTCATATGAGAAATAGAATACATATTGACATACAATGTATCAGCTTTTAGTTTAATAGTATTTCATACACACATTTCCTTTTTCTAGAAACATTAGAAAATACTTATATTTTCTATTATTCCTTCCATTTTCTGTATTTATCTGCATAACACTTTTTATGGTTGGATCAGGTTGCTTTCATAGACATGCATCGGTTGCAAGCTGTGAGCATTACCCTGAATATATGTTCTCTGCTGGATGCCAAGCTATCAAGTTGTCTCTTAAAACTGGCTATTTTGGATTTTACTAAAGTAAAGAAGAAAACAAAAATGTGAAGGGACTATTTCTATGGAATCATCAGAATGTCTATGATTCAAATATATGCATATGGATATGGACATATACATGTACATAAATGGGTAAATTGATTTTTTTTTCAAGAGAAAGTTTAAGGCAGGTTACTGTAGCAACAATGGCCAATAACTGCAAATGCCAGACATTATGCTAGTTACTATACTCACATGATCTCATTTGGAACTCTAAAAAGCCATATCCGTTGGACATTACTAACAATGCTTCTGTAAAATTAGGAAACTGATATTTACACGAGTTAAGTAGCTTTTCCACAATCCCATAGCTGGAAAGAGGAAGAAACAATATTTTCTCTAGAAAGATCTGATGCTAACATCAGTATATATAACAACATGCTCAATTTCCCTTCAACCACAAAAGAACAGGTAAAAAATAAAAGAAAGTGAAGGAAGAAAGCAAGGGATGGATCTAAAATGAAGTAATAAATCGAATTTGTATAGCATAAAAATCTATTGCTTTCAAATTGTTCGCCACAAGTTATGCTAAACCTTATAGAAATCATGACAAAATCTAGTGGTTAAATGAGATTAATTAAAAAGACAAACTTTCCGGAGCACACAGTGAAGATGGACATGCATAAGGCAATTTCTCAAGGCATGCCTCAAAGCAAGGTTATGATCATCATCCTTTCTGATCTGACTGAAGAAAGGGAAATGTTAGAATAGGTGGGAAAATGGATAAACTGCATGTGATTCAAGTGCACTGAGTGGCAGTGAGCTGATAACAATTCATTGCCAACCGCTCCCCTACAGGGGCCTACCTTCTTCTCTAAAATAATGTACACTGCTCTCCCCCTTACTTTTGGTTTACAACAGTAGGGACTGGGAGGTGGTGCTCACTTCAGCAGCACATATTCTAAAGGATTGGGAGGTAAAGGGAAAACCGGTAGGAATGATCATTAAAGCAAACTCTTCAAAGAACGACCTGCGCTCTTCTAGTGGAATGATTTCTCATAGAAAGCAGGGATCTACAAGCACATCAAAAACTTGGTGGTTGTGGTCTTTGTGCATAATGTACATTAATACTGAATGAGCCAATTTTTTTTTTTTTTTGGAAAATGGTTAATGATATCACATATCATGTAACTAACTTTTATTCCTTATATTTGAAATTTTTATCTTCTTCTTTTTAGAGTTCTGATTCTCCCTTTTTCATTGAGTTAGTTGCTTTCCTTCACTTTGACTTGGTTTCCTGAGCACAATTATCAACTGTATCTCAGAGTTTTCTTTGTAACTGCAGCAGATTAAAGGTCCAAAGTATTCTAAATTCTTCTCTGACATAAAAAATACTTACTATAGTAGGGTTGCCATTCCTACTAACTAAATTTAGGCTTAAAACAACTGAAGTTTTGTAGGTCTATCACTAATCTATATGTGATTAAAGAAATGTTTACAGTATATGCTTTTTTTTTAGAGTTTTCTTTTAAGCATGCTTACTCTATTTCAATGTTAAGAGAGTAATGCCATTTGAGAGTAATATTTTTCCAATAAATGATGATATTATATGGCATTGCTTAGATGTCAGGCTTTTAAAAAACACTAATTTAGCATTACTCTGATAGTTCCTTGGAGGAGAAAATGATAACTCAGTATATTCTGTGATGATAAGACTTAGATCAGATTTTTTTTGTTAGCAATTGGTTGCATTTGCTTCTCAGAAAACTTCCCATGCCTATCAGATAGCCAAACAATTGCTTTATCCATTAAGATGCTATGTTTTCTCTTCCTTAACTTAATTTCTTGAAGCAAGGCTATTTTTTAGGGTACTGAAATTTTTTACAACATGGAAAAATACATGCTCTATTATTTCTTTACAAAGTCATTTACATATAAATGAGCTCCTCCTCTTATCCCTGTCTATTGTCTTCATTCTGCAAACATTTGCATATTTGAATGTCTGTCAGACTCCATACTAAGTTCAAACACACACACATACACACACACACACATATACACACACTAAGAGATGGCATTTTGGGAGGTAGTAATGCAATGCTATTACCTATTTACTCAATTTCCATGGATTTCATTAGAGCCATTCATTTTTTTTTCCTTTTGCTAAGGAAAAGAAAGGAAATTAAAGGAATAAAATAAGGTTGGGGTACAAGAATAAGAAGAGCCTCAAGACCTTGTACCATACAGATGAAATTTTAGAGAGTTTATTATCAACTCATGTGCTGGATAGTTGAACAATTCACTTTGATTCTTTCTCTCTCTTTTCATTAAATCTAATAAATTCAATAGTATTCCAGTCCTTAAGCTTGTCAGTGTTTTCTGCCTTTTGTGTTCTCAAAACATACTGTATTAAATATTCATCTGAGGCAAATGGAACAATATCTCATCTACAAGATTCATCTAACTATGTATCAGGGCCACATATCCAATAACATTAACCATTTAGGGGTTAGGCCTAGGGAGCTCCCCAACATTACACACTGAGGTGCTTCCTAAATGTTTGTATCACGCGTATTCAAATTTGAGTACTTGGCTCTACAATAGTTTAGATAATCCACTATTCTTCAAAATCTTTGTAACATTCGTTTTGCTAATTAAGATTAACAAGTCACCAATTTCAACAATGAAAACCAGTACTAACATACATTATATGAAGCCCATGGTACAGATGGGACATAAAAATCGCTGCATTACCCTGAAGAGCAGTATTTCTGATAAATGCTAGTTGACCACTCCTGGAATTTGAATTATAGATTTAGGAACTAACAGCCCCTCGAACATACCTTAGACAATAATTAGTACTTTCTATGCTAAAAATGCTATAGTTAATTGCAGGCATCAAAACATACAGAACGTTGCATTAAAAGCCTAACACACAACTATATATATATATATACCATGATTTCACATATATAGTAAATAAATTTAAATAGAATAAATAGAAGATACATCAAAAATGTATAAAATGTTTGATTATAAGAGATTTTTGTTTTCTTCCTCATAAATAAATGCTTTATCTTTGAGAAATCCCTTAGCAAACCAAAATAGAATAAGGAGGGAAACCGGAAAATTATATTATTCAAACCAAAAAAAGCAAAGAATTTTTGGAAATAAATGAAGAATGAGAACCCAAATAGAACAAAAGCTGTATTCAGAGCTCGCTGTTTCAAGGGAGTCAGCCACATCCACTTGAGTTTGGCAGACAAAGGCAGGCAGAGGAATTTGCTTCAAAGTAGAAAATACTTCTACTTTGTTTTCTACTGGACAAAGAGAAAGATTTCAGGTATGCTGGGACTGCAGTGGTTAGTTTGAGAAAGCTGGAGGTGGGCTATGTAGAAGCAGGGTATCCTATGTTATTGGTTAGGGTGTTTTCAAGTTGGTCTTAAGTTAGAAATGGGGTCAAAAAGTAAGGAAGCTGCCAATCATTGATCACGTCTTGACTCTTTTGGGTGGAATGTTACAGGGATGGTGATTTGGATGCCTGGATTGGATGTTCTGGATAGTAGCTAGCTTCCTGGACTGACTGTTACATGTAGTGGGTCAGTTTCGGGGTCAATGTCCATTTGTATGTGTAGTCTCTCAAATGTAAGGCTTAATCTGAAAAGGTAAATTTCTAACTCTTCACATCTGCTGTGTGTGGACTTTTAATGGCTCATAACCTAGCTACAGTTATGAAGTGACCTGCTAGGAAAACATAAAGCTCTACAAGGCATTAGGTGGCAAATGTACCTAGGAATTTAGCCCCCTTTGAAAAGTAGATTATGTACTGCAGGCTGAGAATCACATGTCCTAAAGCCAAGCTGAGCCGATCAAAGGATGGCTATATTAAATAAGACATCCATGGCCACTTTATGTAGGTAAGTTTTGCCAAAATAAATGTGTCAGTTTATATGCAAACTGAACCATGAAATATTCTATATCAAATCAATGCCTTCACTTTAACAGTGCAAATTATTAAAAATAAATAACTGAACCCTTTTAATTTCTCCATGTGATCAGTTTATTGTTTCCTTGTCTCATTGATTCAATGGAAACCAATTATGTTATTCTAGCCACCATTTCAGGAACTAAAAGCTGAAATGTCAATAAATACTTACATAGCTTAGCTCAGTCAGCATTATCTAATAGCTCATGGTTTCCACTTCTTTTGGACAGTTTTTCATAGAACTGGTTTAGCTGTGCTTTATATTCTTCAGTTTCTTGCAACTTTTAACCTCATCTTCCCCTAACTAATTTAAATATCAAGAATTCCTTCATTTACAGTTTCAAGAATTTTGAAATGTTAACACTGCTAATTTTATATATGTACAAATGTTTCAAACATGTATTATTTGAAATATATATGTGTATATACATTTCTTCCATAAATATTACTCACACATGGACAATTTCATAAATGGCGAGGTTATAATGGTACATTACGTCATCCTATACTGTACCTTGTATAATGAAGATAATACTTTTTCTTTTTACTTCTCCTTTGTTTTGTTCTGTTTGTGCAATACATGGAAAACTGCTCAGCTTGGGATCTATAGCCGGCAATTAACACCACTTAGCAGCTGTTAAAATGGGTAATCGCCTGGTGTTATCTTCATGTGGCTTAATTCAAATGCTAATTGCTCTCTGAGCACTGATCATAAACCCACCACATCCTGTATAATCTGTAGATATTTTGAAGTAAAATAAATAACTCTTTTCCTGTTTTCGTTGGTGGTAGAGTGAAATGTTCAAGAAATTTAAAAATTTCCACCATGTCAAAACGCACTGGGGCAACTTCTAAAGGGACTCAGTGATAATGCGGTATTATACTTAGATCAAGTAGAACTGCCACTTATCTTCCATAACTACTGAGGACTTAAAATAAAACTGGCCTGAATTGAGCTGTGCTGTTAATATGAAATACATACTGGCTCTCAAACACATATTACTAAAAAAAAGAAGAATACAGCATCTCTTCTTAATCATTTTTATATTGATAACATGTTGTAATAACATTTTAGATAGACTAGTTTAAATATATTTATTTCAGCTGTTTCTTTTGTACATTTTTAGTGTGCTTAGCAGGAAGTTCAAATTTACATACATGACACATTATATTTCTATTGCATAATACTGAACTAGAATATGAACAAATTCTTACAAAATTGGAAGTTTCCAGAAAAGAATAAACACAATCATCTAACCCTTCCAGTTATATGGCTTCTGCTTTGTGCTGGAAAGCATAAAAAGTGAGGTCATAATCCATATATATCCCAGTGAAAGACTTTATAAAATCAGTGTAACTTTCATTTTAAAAGGAATTTAACTTTCCTTTAATTATCTAAAAATTCACTTAAAACACAATTTCCCAAAGCCAATCAAACTTCAGAAATGAAAAGGAAAAATGAAAGTGGGAAATGTCACTGATAGAAATAAAGCAGGCTGTAATTAATCAATTATTGAATAAATAAGAGGAAACAACATGCATTTTTAAAGTTAGTTTTAATAAACTACATTTGATTGCATGCACTTCGGAGCCTTCACCAGGCAGTGGGAAGCAACAGTTCCATCTGTGTGTAATTTCAGATGAATGCAAATTCTTTGTTTTCCTCCTTTGGCTCCATGGCTAATGAGAAAATGGAATGTGTTTTGGTCTAAATTGTCTTGTTTGAATATAACGCTATTGATTTCCTTATGACTCACTCTTCATTTCACTATCTTGAGAGACAAGAGAGCTTATTGGATGAGACATAAAGCTGAGGCTCTGGCCATTTGTGGTCATTAAGCATCCCAGGGCACTTTTTGGTAGAGGGCAGGTTGGTTAGCCTGAACCCTGGCCCAGCTCCAATCTAAGTAAGGAGTGCCTAGTGACCTAAATCCTCTAACTATATTCAACCTAAAATAATTTCTTGTCAGCCTTCATGCCAAAAACAGCAGGGTTGTGTCTATTTTCTATTAAATTGTTGCCAGTTTTCAATACTTAAATGCCTATCTTTCAATCAACTGAGTATGTATTTGAAAATATATAAACTTGCTTCATAGGACCATTGAAAATCTGTAATGAATTAAGACTATTTTATTATTATAGTGTAAAGCAATATTGTGTATATAATAAAGATATTTAGAAATGTCAAAATTATTGTCCATGTAAGACGGGCTCTATGATTTACTAAAAAAAGCACTTTATTTCATCAAATGTACCCTAAGTGCCTACTATGCGAAGGCTTTATACAAAAGCAGTAGAGATATGGACAACCAAGTACGATCACTGTCTTCAGAAAGCTAAAGGACTGGCGGATGAGAAAAAAACAACAGTTATTTGTAGTCTTAAATGGTAAAAGTTAGAAATGAAGAAAATAAAGAAACTGGTTCCGTCACCTACAGTGGGGTGTCAAAATGCACTGGGGCAACCCATAAAACACACATAAAGCATAAACCACATAAAACATCTCTGTGGTTGATGTTTGGATTCATTTATAAAAGAAAGAAGATAAATAACAGTTAAATAGAGAAAGAGAAGTGAGGAAAGATGAACACAGAGGACCTAATATTCACAAAGTCAAGAAAGCTATCCGGTGTTTTTTTTTTTTTTTCTTGAGAATAACTAATTTGGAACAGGGAATAAAAGCAAAAGCAGGCAAGGAGCTAGAAGAAATAAGCCATGAAAGTTTTTATTTTATCCAAGATTTCTTCAAATTTCTCAGTGTGTCTAAGAGATCATCTTCATGATAAATGCAGATCTCGAGCCTCCTTCTTAGTCCTATAGTGGAAGAAAATCTGGTGTCAGTCCTGTATTCTGTCTCATCAGGCTTGTCAGGTGATTTTGAAGCCCAGCATTTTCCGAGCATTGACAACTAGTAAAGAGGCTTTAGTAGGTGGTATAATCAGATCTAGCAGTGTATAGTTGAGAAAAAGGGGAAAGAATATTTGGAAGTGAAGTGACTAGCTAGAAGTGATAAGAA